>NW_027361738.1:4402500-5805000 GCF_039654945.1 Dendrobates tinctorius | reverse complement strand
CCGACTATCGGGAAAAGTCGGAGGTCCGACTGAAACACGAAACCCAATGCAAGTCAATGGGGAAGCAAAGTCGTCAGGGAGTGGAGGACAGTAAACACACCTACAGTGCCCATTTCAATGCCAATGACATCAATTCTTATTACTTAAGCTTGTCAAGCTTAATTTACTTTATAATAATAGTTACACATTGAAAACTGGGGGTTATTTGGCTAAAGTTGTGGGGGGGTATGGCTGGCTCCAGGTTTTCGTGTGCCCTGGGCGAAAGAGTGCCAGTGGGCCCCTTTAACACATACCACAATTCATGATGCTCCGATACAGCAGAGAAATATTGGTATAGTGCAATGAGAAATACTTCACTTCTTACATTACATGACTGATATCTATTTTATATTCTACAATAGCTCAAAAACCAGACAGTATATTCCTCCATACAGTATTATGTCCACCACATAGTGCGCCATACAGAATAATGAGCCCCATATATTGCTCCATACAGAATAATTGGTCCCATATAATGTTCCATACAGTATATAATGAGCTCCACATAATGCTACAGTATATGATGGTCCCCATATAATGTGCCATACAGTATAGGACGGTCCCCATAGAGTAGAATGAGCCCCACATATTGCTCCTTACAGTATAATGAGTCGCATATAAAGCTCCATACAGTATATGATGGGCCCCATATATTGCTCCATACAGAATGGGCTCCAGTCCCATAAATAATGAACCCCATATGATGCTGCAGTATATGATGGGCCCCATGGATACTGCTCCATTGTATAATGGGCCTATATTATGCTCCATATATAATGGGCCCCATATGATGCTCTAGCATATGATGGGCCCCATATGATGCTCCAGTATATGATGGGGCCCCATGGATGATGCTCCAGTGTATGATGGGCCTATACACTGTGCAGAATTATAAGGCAAATGAGTATTTTGATCACCTCATCCTTTTCATACATGTTGTCCTACTCCAAGCTGTATAGGCTTGAAAGCCAACTGCCAATTATGTAAACCAGGTGATTTGCATCTCTGTAATGAGGAGGGGTGTGGTCTAATGACATCAACACCCTATTTAAGGTGTGCGTAATTATTAGGTAACTTCATTTCCTTTGGCAAAATGGGTCAGAAGAGAGATTTGACGGACTCTGAAAAGTCAAAAATTGTGAGATGTCTTGCAGGGGGATGCAGCAGTCTTGAAATTGCCAAACTTTTGAAGTGGGATCACTGAACAATCAAGTGTTTCATGGCAAATAGCCAACAGGGTCACAAGAAGCGTGTTGATAAAAAAAGGCTCAAAATAACTGTCCATGATTTGAGGAAAATCAAGTGTGAAGCTGCCAAGATGCCATTTGCCACCAGTTTTGCGATATTTCAGAACTGCAATGTTACTGGAGTATCAAAAAGCACAAGGTGTGCCATACTCAGGGACATTGCCAAGGTAAGGAAGGCTGGAAAACGACCACCTTTGAACAAGAAACATAAGATAAAATTTCAAGACTGGGCCAAGAAATATGTTAAGACAGTTTTTTGTAAGGTTTTATGGACTGATGAAATGAGAGTGACTCTTGATGGGCTAGATGGATGGGCCCGAGGCTGGATCAGTAAAGGCCATAGAGCTCCACTCTGACTCAGATGCCAGCAAGGTGGAGGTGGGGTACTGGTATGGGCTGGTATCATCAAAGATGAACTTGTGGGACCTATTCGGGTTGAGGATGGAGTGAAGCTCAACTCCCAGACCTATTGCCAGTTTCTGGAAGACACCTTCTTCAACTAGTGGTACAGGAAGAAGTCGGTATTCAAGAAAATCATGATTTTCATGCAGGCCAATGCTCCATCACATGCATCCAAATACTCCACAGCGTGGCTGCCCAGTAAAGGTCTAAAAGAAGAAAAAATAATGACATGGCCCCCTTGTTCACATGATCTGAACTCCATAGAGAACTTGTGGTCCCTCATAAAATGTGAGATCTACAGGGAGTCAAAACATTACACCTCTGGGAACAGTGTCAGGGAGGCCGTGGTGGCTGCTGCACTCAATGTTGATCGTAAACAGATCAAGCAACTGACAGAATGTATGGATGGAGGGTTTTTGAGTGTCATCGTAAAGAAAGGTGGCTATGTTGGTTCCCTTTTTTTTGTTTTGAATGTCAGAAATGTTTATTTCTACATATTGTGTTGTTATATTGGTTTACCTGGTGAAAATAAACAAGTGAGATGGGTATATATTTGTTTTTTATTGAGTTGCCTAATAATTCTGCACAGTAATATTTACCTGCACAAACAGATATCCTCCTAAGGTAGCCAAATATAAAAAAAAACCCACTCCAACTTCCAAAAATATTAAGCTTTGATATTTATGAGTCTTTTCGGTTGATTGAGAACATAGTTGTTGCTCAATAATTGTCACAATCCAATTCTTGGAGCCGTGTCAGCTTCTGATTAACGCATGTAAACCTTTTTTTTCCTTCAAGCCTTTGGCTTAATGTTAGTTTTGCCCCCCGGTGGCAAATGGGTGTCATTGCATCCTAATAGTTGCTTTGGTTACCTTTTGCCCCCGGTGGCCACAAGTGTCATTGCACTTGATGTTTTCTTTGCTTTGCGTTTTTCCCCCGGTGGTCACTGGGGTTATAGCAGCTTTTGGCCCCTGATCATTTGACCATTCCCTTTTCCTATATAGAGTCACATGGTCTATGAGCAGGTGTGGGTGATAGCGTCTTTTTGGGATTCCAACCACGGTGAAGGGAGCAGCAGGCTGCGGTGTGAAGCCACTGCGGAAACCTGGTGAAGTTAGCAGCTGGCTTGAAGGTTGGAGCCACTGCTGAAACTGGTGTGGAACTCTGTCTGCCCGGTGTCCGCAGCAGAGTGAGATGGTGAAGGTGGCAGCTGGCTCTGAGGTGTCGAGCCACTGCGAAAAGTTAATCCGGTGATGCACTCTGCTGCCTGGTGCTGCAGCAGAGCAAGATAAGTGTTTTTGGTGTTTCCCCTGTTTGTATTTTTCCCTGGTGTGTATTAGTACAGCGGTGGGGCCAGTGCCTGCACCACCCAGCTCCCTAGCAAGGGATAGGTGTAGGGTGTGCTAGGGTGACAGGTATCCGGCTCAGTGACAGGTGAGGAGCCTGTATAGGGAACGTTAGAAGTGTGAGGGAAACTGGCTCAGGGGAGTGCAGGAGGTCTCCACGACCCCGTTCCCTATCGCAGGGCCCACCATTGTAACTGTTTCCCCTTCCTTCATGTCTTGTTGTTTCAGTTACCGGCCTGCGGGTCGTGTCACACAGGACAGTTACACGTGCCAGTTTTGTTGTTTTAGTTACCGACCTGCGGGTCGTGTCACACAGGACGGGTTCACGTGACATTATCACCAACCTTACATTTTCTCTGGTGAGCCATGGGCCTAGTACAGTCCGGTGAGCAATTGCTGCTGGTTCTCACTGAGGAGAGTGAGGAGCTGCATGGTGTGTTGGAGCAGCTGCAGCACTTATCAGGGTCTGGGGCCTCCCCTCTGGCTCAACCAGAACCACAATGTGTGGCTTTGGCAAATATGCCCCCTAGTGTCCCTGCTGGGGAGCGGGACTTGCTCATACACGCGGACGCACCCAGACAGGTGGGAGGAGTTGGTGTCCCCATGCCATGGTGCTGTCTGGGGTTCCCAGAGGTGAAGGGGTACGTCCCTGTAGTGAGCAGACTGGTGATTTAGTCCGCGGGGCTCATGCCGAAAATTCTCTAACATCGAAGAAACCGCCCCCTCCTGGTCGTGTGGAGGAAGACGGCCAGGAAGAGTATATTTCCCTCTTCCTTCCCTTCCCAATTGTGGCTCTGGCAGATATGCCCCCTGGAGTCCCTGCTGAGGAGCGGGACTTGCTCATACAGGCGGACACACCCAGGCAGGTGGGAGGAGTTGGTGTCCCCATGGTGCTGTCTGGGGTTCACCGAGGTGAAGGGGTTACATTCCTGTAGTGAGCACACTGGTGATATGGTCCGCGGGGCTCACGTCGAAAATTCTTTACCATCTAAGAAGCCGCCCCCTCCTGGTCGTGTGGAGGAAGATGACCAAGGAGTGTATATTTCCTCCATATCCCCGTCCCCTTCTCCTCCAGTAGTGGCAGCAGGGGTGCTACCAGGGAGTAGGGGTAAGTCGCAAACTTCACTACAAGCTGCCCCTCTGAGTCGGAGTCCTCTTAGGAGGGGGGGTCAGAGAGGAGAGGTTGCCTCTGAGCCTTGTGGGGGTGTGAGTGTTAGGACATGGGGGGATGCCTCTGTTGTCGGTGCTGTGAGGAGTTCGCCATCTATTGGTAAGAGAGTGAATGGCAATAAACGTTCAGGTCCGGACCTGGGTGCGTACGTGTTTGGGTGTCTGAGTTATCCTTTGTTATACCCAGGCCTAGCTCGTTCCCCAGGTCGGCGCTCTGGAGATTTGTGGTGCCTCCAGAGTATACATCTTCACCTCCATCTACCCTCTCTTGCCATGACCGGGAGTGTCAGATGATGGTTGAAGTGAACTCTCATGGAACAAGGCGTCCTCACTGTAGGTGGTATACAGTGTAATACGGTGTTAAGGGTCCAGAGGCCCCTCATTGAAGGAGGGGTACTGTCACGCTCCAATTCTTGGAGCCGTGTCAGCTTCTGGATTAATGCATGTAAACCTTTTTTTTTCCTTCAAGTCTTTGGCTTAAGGTTAGTTTTGCCCCGGTGGCAATGGGTGTCATTGCATCCTAATAGTTGCTTTGGTTACTTTTTGCCCACGGTGGCCACAAGTGTCTCATTGCACTTAATGTTTTCTTTGCTTTGCCTTTTGCCCCCAGTGGTCACTGGGGTTATAGCAGCTTTTGGCCCCTGATCATTTGACCATTCCCTTTTTCTATACAGGGTCACATGGTCTAGGAGCAGGTGTGGGTGATAGCGTCTTTTTGGGATTCCAACCACGGTGAAGGGAGCAGCTGGCTGAGGTGTGAAGCCACTGCAGAAACCTGGTGAAGTTAGCAGCTGGCTTGAAGGTTGGAGCCACTGCTGAAACTGGTGTGGAACTCTGTCTGCCCGGTGTCCGCAGCAGAGTGAGATGGTTAAGGTGGCAGCTGGCTCTGAGGTGTCAAGCCACTGCAAAAAGTTAATCCGGTGATGCACTCTGCTGCCTGGTGCTGCACCAGAGCAAGATAAGTGTTTTTGGTGTTTCCCCTGTTTGTATTTTTCCCTGGTGGGGCCAGTGCCTGCACCACCCAGCTCCCTAGCAAGGGATAGGTGTAGGGTGTGCTATGGTGACAGGTATCCGGCTCGGCGACAGGTGAGGAGCCTGTATAGGGAACGTTAGAAGTGTGAGGGACATTGACTCAGGGGAGTGCAGGAGGTCTCCACGTCCCCATTCCCTATTGCAGGGCCCACACAGGACGGGTTCACGTGACAATAATAAAAAGAATCCTCTGAAATACAACTTGCCTAGTAATAATTATGCAATCAATTATCAACCTAGGGCCTTGTCAGATCACTCCCCTGTTATGTCGACATTTAATTGGGAAAATGGCGGGAGAGGGGAATGGGCACCATGGTCGTTTAACGCATTCTGGTTACCTATTAGTCAAGCAAATGCTTGCTATTAATGAGGGTACAGCCCCCCAGGGAAATAATATGGGATGCGTCTAAAGCTTATCTGAGAGGACTGCCCATCTCGGAAGTGAATAGAGTTAGAACTAAGTCTAGAGAATATGAGGAACTTTTACAGAAGGAAGCTATCTTTGCAGAATTGCAAAATTTGAAAACTCCGTCGGATATACATTTTAACGCATTAAAAGATGCGGAAAAATGATCAACCCAACATAAGCTTTCAAAAGCTGCAGCTGAACGATACTTCCGGCGGCAGGTCTATTTTGGGGAGGGGGAGAGAACTGGACATCTACTAGCTACCCTGATCAAGACTCAATCTGGCCCTGCAATGGTAGCGGAGATAAAAAAAACAAAAATCGTGAACTATAAAGATCTTCTGGGGCAATTCTAGCAACTTTTACCGAGTTTTTTGAGACATTATATAATTCGCAGGGCGGGTTCTCTCACGAGTTGCTCAGTAGCTTTTTGGGGACTGCTGGTCTGCCTACTCTGTCGGAATCGGAAGCTGTTGGGCTGGAAGCACCAATTAGAAACCTTCTCAATTAGATATGAATAAACCAAAATAAAGTCACTCCTTGAGAAAGCCACGGTGGGCTAAACGTACGTTGGAGGGAGCTGGAGATACATTGAGCCACTGATCACGGGTATCTATGATCTTATTACATTTCCTATGCACTTTATTTGAGCTTTCAGACCCTGTGTCTGCTTACTATATGCACTTTAGATTGCTGATGGATTTTTTATGATCACTATATTTATCGGATCGGATTGGATCGGCCGATCTAAAAAAAATATCGGGTATCGCCGATTCCGATCCCGGAAGTCCCATTCAAGTCAATGGAACAGAAATATCGGAATTGAAAAAAACCCTTTCTTTCCTTGTAGGTTAATTCTACATGAAGAAAAACAACTAAGAATAATGTAGAATGTATTGTGGGAGGTGTATGAGACATTAAAGCCATAGAGCTTTAGCCCAATCAAATGGAATAGCAGTAATAATTTTTTTTATTTTAAAGACGTTTGGAGTTACAAAGATATTGACTATGTTAACCTCTTTTATATTTTGTCAGATATGTATGTTTCACTACTTCCATGCTCTTCACCTTTTTTACTTCTCCCACACTTTCTCCTTCATCATCCTCAGCAGCAGCATCTATTTCATAAACTTCTTCTTCACCTTATTCATCTTCTTCTTCTTCTTCACCTTCTTCCTATTATTCTTTTTTTTTACATTCTTCATATTCTTCTTATTCAACTATTATTCTTCTTCATATTCTACTTCATCTTCTTCCTATTCTTCTTCTTCTTCATCATATTCTTATTTGTGACAGGCATTCCTGTAGTTGTTATCTATAAAAGTTTGAAGATTACACCTTCCGTTCTGCCTGTCACAAAAGATTTACAACAGGATTTGTCCGCGTTCAGTTTGGCCTGAGGAGGAACGGACTCACCCCCATACACTGCTTAGTCTTCTTCTGCTTATAATTTAGATAATATCATTTGCTCTTATTTTTAGTCTTATGCTTAATGTTCTTCTGCTTTTGGTTTTTCTGCTTCTTGGTCTTCTGTCTCTTGTTGTTCTGCATCTTGGTGGTTGTCTTCATGTTCTTTGTCCTCTTGGTCTTCTTGAGGGTCATCTTTTTGGTCTTCTTCGATGTGGTCTTCAGGGTCGTCTTCAGGGTCATCGTCAGGGATATCCAGAGTGAGAATCAAAATACAATTCCACAAGCTTGAACTTGGAAAAGTAGCAGAAGGTACAAGAAGGCTGAGGAACTGCCGAGAACCAGCTGACGGTGCTGGAACCCGGAGGGGCAGCAGAAGGAACAAGAGCCAATGGCACAACCGTGGACTAGCTGTGCTACAAAGCACTACCAAGGACCAGCAGACGTTGCTGGAACACGGATACCAAGAAGGAGGCACCTAGGCCAAAGGCACTGCCGAGAACCAGCTGACAGTGCTGGAACCCGGATGGGTAGCAGAAGCTGCAAGAGCAAATGAAACTAGCGAGGACCACTGTCACGCCGCGCTCACCTGGGGGTGGGACCTCGGGCCCGACGTCATCTCTTCCGGAGCCGCGGTCACTCCGGGGGTCCCGCCAGGTGCGCACGCGCACCTCTCGTACCTAGGTCCTTGTCTCCTTCATGTTATAGAGAAAACCAAAAGCAAAACACAAAACAAATATCCTGGAATAAAAAAGTAAAAAAATATATTGCAAAAATTGCATGAAGGTGGTAATAATAGTAATAATAAGGGTATTTAGTTAACATAATTTTGATCAAAATAATGTAGAAGCCATCCCGCCACGTCACGGCAACCCTTGTGGGACAGTCCTAACTCTTGTATTTAAAACCTTTCCACTTGTCAAGTGACGTAAATGTGAACAAGGACAGAGGGACTGAACCACCAGTAATAGTATAGGCCAGACAGGATGGATTTTCCAACTCAGAAACAGGGCGGTCACACCCTTATATGCACAGAATGCACAATGAAACAAATAGGAAACTGGGTCTGAGCAGAAAAAGTAAATTAATGTGCATGCAAAATGTAATTGCATATGAACACATGACCTTTACACAGAGAAAACCAAAAGCAAAACACAAAACAAATATCCTGGAATAAAAAAGTAAAAAAATATATTGCAAAAATTGCATGAAGGTGGTAATAATAGTAATAATAAGGGTATTTAGTTAACATAATTTTGATCAAAATAATGTAGAAGCCATCCCGCCACGTCACGGCAACCCTTGTGGGACAGTCCTAACTCTTGTATTTAAAACCTTTCCACTTGTCAAGTGACGTAAATGTGAACAAGGACAGAGGGACTGAACCACCAGTAATAGTATAGGCCAGACAGGATGGATTTTCCAACTCAGAAACAGGGCGGTCACACCCTTATATGCACAGAATGCACAATGAAACAAATAGGAAACTGGGTCTGAGCAGAAAAAGTAAATTAATGTGCATGCAAAATGTAATTGCATATGAACACATGACCTTTACACAGAGAAAACCAAAAGCAAAACACAAAACAAATATCCTGGAATAAAAAAGTAAAAAAATATATTGCAAAAATTGCATGAAGGTGGTAATAATAGTAATAATAAGGGTATTTAGTTAACATAATTTTGATCAAAATAATGTAGAAGCCATCCCGCCACGTCACGGCAACCCTTGTGGGACAGTCCTAACTCTTGTATTTAAAACCTTTCCACTTGTCAAGTGACGTAAATGTGAACAAGGACAGAGGGACTGAACCACCAGTAATAGTATAGGCCAGACAGGATGGATTTTCCAACTCAGAAACAGGGCGGTCACACCCTTATATGCACAGAATGCACAATGAAACAAATAGGAAACTGGGTCTGAGCAGAAAAAGTAAATTAATGTGCATGCAAAATGTAATTGCATATGAACACATGACCTTTACACAGAGAAAACCAAAAGCAAAACACAAAACAAATATCCTGGAATAAAAAAGTAAAAAAATATATTGCAAAAATTGCATGAAGGTGGTAATAATAGTAATAATAAGGGTATTTAGTTAACATAATTTTGATCAAAATAATGTAGAAGCCATCCCGCCACGTCACGGCAACCCTTGTGGGACAGTCCTAACTCTTGTATTTAAAACCTTTCCACTTGTCAAGTGACGTAAATGTGAACAAGGACAGAGGGACTGAACCACCAGTAATAGTATAGGCCAGACAGGATGGATTTTCCAACTCAGAAACAGGGCGGTCACACCCTTATATGCACAGAATGCACAATGAAACAAATAGGAAACTGGGTCTGAGCAGAAAAAGTAAATTAATGTGCATGCAAAATGTAATTGCATATGAACACATGACCTTTACACAGAGAAAACCAAAAGCAAAACACAAAACAAATATCCTGGAATAAAAAAGTAAAAAAATATATTGCAAAAATTGCATGAAGGTGGTAATAATAGTAATAATAAGGGTATTTAGTTAACATAATTTTGATCAAAATAATGTAGAAGCCATCCCGCCACGTCACGGCAACCCTTGTGGGACAGTCCTAACTCTTGTATTTAAAACCTTTCCACTTGTCAAGTGACGTAAATGTGAACAAGGACAGAGGGACTGAACCACCAGTAATAGTATAGGCCAGACAGGATGGATTTTCCAACTCAGAAACAGGGCGGTCACACCCTTATATGCACAGAATGCACAATGAAACAAATAGGAAACTGGGTCTGAGCAGAAAAAGTAAATTAATGTGCATGCAAAATGTAATTGCATATGAACACATGACCTTTACACAGAGAAAACCAAAAGCAAAACACAAAACAAATATCCTGGAATAAAAAAGTAAAAAAATATATTGCAAAAATTGCATGAAGGTGGTAATAATAGTAATAATAAGGGTATTTAGTTAACATAATTTTGATCAAAATAATGTAGAAGCCATCCCGCCACGTCACGGCAACCCTTGTGGGACAGTCCTAACTCTTGTATTTAAAACCTTTCCACTTGTCAAGTGACGTAAATGTGAACAAGGACAGAGGGACTGAACCACCAGTAATAGTATAGGCCAGACAGGATGGATTTTCCAACTCAGAAACAGGGCGGTCACACCCTTATATGCACAGAATGCACAATGAAACAAATAGGAAACTGGGTCTGAGCAGAAAAAGTAACTTAATGTGCATGCAAAATGTAATTGCATATGAACACATGACCTTTACACAGAGAAAACCAAAAGCAAAACACAAAACAAATATCCTGGAATAAAAAAGTAAAAAAATATATTGCAAAAATTGCATGAAGGTGGTAATAATAGTAATAATAAGGGTATTTAGTTAACATAATTTTGATCAAAATAATGTAGAAGCCATCCCGCCACGTCACGGCAACCCTTGTGGGACAGTCCTAACTCTTGTATTTAAAACCTTTCCACTTGTCAAGTGACGTAAATGTGAACAAGGACAGAGGGACTGAACCACCAGTAATAGTATAGGCCAGACAGGATGGATTTTCCAACTCAGAAACAGGGCGGTCACACCCTTATATGCACAGAATGCACAATGAAACAAATAGGAAACTGGGTCTGAGCAGAAAAAGTAAATTAATGTGCATGCAAAATGTAATTGCATATGAACACATGACCTTTACACAGAGAAAACCAAAAGCAAAACACAAAACAAATATCCTGGAATAAAAAAGTAAAAAAATATATTGCAAAAATTGCATGAAGGTGGTAATAATAGTAATAATAAGGGTATTTAGTTAACATAATTTTGATCAAAATAATGTAGAAGCCATCCCGCCACGTCACGGCAACCCTTGTGGGACAGTCCTAACTCTTGTATTTAAAACCTTTCCACTTGTCAAGTGACGTAAATGTGAACAAGGACAGAGGGACTGAACCACCAGTAATAGTATAGGCCAGACAGGATGGATTTTCCAACTCAGAAACAGGGCGGTCACACCCTTATATGCACAGAATGCACAATGAAACAAATAGGAAACTGGGTCTGAGCAGAAAAAGTAAATTAATGTGCATGCAAAATGTAATTGCATATGAACACATGACCTTTACACAGAGAAAACCAAAAGCAAAACACAAAACAAATATCCTGGAATAAAAAAGTAAAAAAATATATTGCAAAAATTGCATGAAGGTGGTAATAATAGTAATAATAAGGGTATTTAGATAACATAATTTTGATCAAAATAATGTAGAAGCCATCCCGCCACGTCACGGCAACCCTTGTGGGACAGTCCTAACTCTTGTATTTAAAACCTTTCCACTTGTCAAGTGACGTAAATGTGAACAAGGACAGAGGGACTGAACCACCAGTAATAGTATAGGCCAGACAGGATGGATTTTCCAACTCAGAAACAGGGCGGTCACACCCTTATATGCACAGAATGCACAATGAAACAAATAGGAAACTGGGTCTGAGCAGAAAAAGTAAATTAATGTGCATGCAAAATGTAATTGCATATGAACACATGACCTTTACACAGAGAAAACCAAAAGCAAAACACAAAACAAATATCCTGGAATAAAAAAGTAAAAAAATATATTGCAAAAATTGCATGAGGTGGTAATAATAGTAATAATAAGGGTATTTAGTTAACATAATTTTGATCAAAATAATGTAGAAGCCATCCCGCCACGTCACGGCAACCCTTGTGGGACAGTCCTAACTCTTGTATTTAAAACCTTTCCACTTGTCAAGTGACGTAAATGTGAACAAGGACAGAGGGACTGAACCACCAGTAATAGTATAGGCCAGACAGGATGGATTTTCCAACTCAGAAACAGGGCGGTCACACCCTTATATGCACAGAATGCACAATGAAACAAATAGGAAACTGGGTCTGAGCAGAAAAAGTAAATTAATCTGCATGCAAAATGTAATTGCATATGAACACATGACCTTTACACAGAGAAAACCAAAAGTGGAAAGGTTTTAAATACAAGAGTTAGGACTGTCCCACAAGGGTTGCCGTGACGTGGCGGGATGGCTTCTACATTATTTTGATCAAAATTATGTTAACTAAATACCCTTATTATTACTATTATTACCACCTTCATGCAATTTTTGCAATATATTTTTTTACTTTTTTATTCCAGGATATTTGTTTTGTGTTTTGCTTTTGGTTTTCTCTGTGTAAAGGTCATGTGTTCATATGCAATTACATTTTGCATGCACATTAATTTACTTTTTCTGCTCAGACCCAGTTTCCTATTTGTTTCATTGTGCATTCTGTGCATATAAGGGTGTGACCGCCCTGTTTCTGAGTTGGAAAATCCATCCTGTCTGGCCTATACTATTACTGGTGGTTCAGTCCCTCTGTCCTTGTTCACATTTACGTCACTTGACAAGTGGAAAGGTTTTAAATACAAGAGTTAGGACTGTCCCACAAGGGTTGCCGTGACGTGGCGGGATGGCTTCTACATTATTTTGATCAAAATTATGTTAACTAAATACCCTTATTATTACTATTATTACCACCTTCATGCAATTTTTGCAATATATTTTTTTACTTTTTTATTCCAGGATATTTGTTTTGTGTTTTGCTTTTGGTTTTCTCTGTGTAAAGGTCATGTGTTCATATGCAATTACATTTTGCATGCACATTAATTTACTTTTTCTGCTCAGACCCAGTTTCCTATTTGTTTCATTGTGCATTCTGTGCATATAAGGGTGTGACCGCCCTGTTTCTGAGTTGGAAAATCCATCCTGTCTGGCCTATACTATTACTGGTGGTTCAGTCCCTCTGTCCTTGTTCACATTTACGTCACTTGACAAGTGGAAAGGTTTTAAATACAAGAGTTAGGACTGTCCCACAAGGGTTGCCGTGACGTGGCGGGATGGCTTCTACATTATTTTGATCAAAATTATGTTAACTAAATACCCTTATTATTACTATTATTACCACCTTCATGCAATTTTTGCAATATATTTTTTTACTTTTTTATTCCAGGATATTTGTTTTGTGTTTTGCTTTTGGTTTTCTCTGTGTAAAGGTCATGTGTTCATATGCAATTACATTTTGCATGCACATTAATTTACTTTTTCTGCTCAGACCCAGTTTCCTATTTGTTTCATTGTGCATTCTGTGCATATAAGGGTGTGACCGCCCTGTTTCTGAGTTGGAAAATCCATCCTGTCTGGCCTATACTATTACTGGTGGTTCAGTCCCTCTGTCCTTGTTCACATTTACGTCACTTGACAAGTGGAAAGGTTTTAAATACAAGAGTTAGGACTGTCCCACAAGGGTTGCCGTGACGTGGCGGGATGGCTTCTACATTATTTTGATCAAAATTATGTTAACTAAATACCCTTATTATTACTATTATTACCACCTTCATGCAATTTTTGCAATATATTTTTTTACTTTTTTATTCCAGGATATTTGTTTTGTGTTTTGCTTTTGGTTTTCTCTGTGTAAAGGTCATGTGTTCATATGCAATTACATTTTGCATGCACATTAATTTACTTTTTCTGCTCAGACCCAGTTTCCTATTTGTTTCATTGTGCATTCTGTGCATATAAGGGTGTGACCGCCCTGTTTCTGAGTTGGAAAATCCATCCTGTCTGGCCTATACTATTACTGGTGGTTCAGTCCCTCTGTCCTTGTTCACATTTACGTCACTTGACAAGTGGAAAGGTTTTAAATACAAGAGTTAGGACTGTCCCACAAGGGTTGCCGTGACGTGGCGGGATGGCTTCTACATTATTTTGATCAAAATTATGTTAACTAAATACCCTTATTATTACTATTATTACCACCTTCATGCAATTTTTGCAATATATTTTTTTACTTTTTTATTCCAGGATATTTGTTTTGTGTTTTGCTTTTGGTTTTCTCTGTGTAAAGGTCATGTGTTCATATGCAATTACATTTTGCATGCACATTAATTTACTTTTTCTGCTCAGACCCAGTTTCCTATTTGTTTCATTGTGCATTCTGTGCATATAAGGGTGTGACCGCCCTGTTTCTGAGTTGGAAAATCCATCCTGTCTGGCCTATACTATTACTGGTGGTTCAGTCCCTCTGTCCTTGTTCACATTTACGTCACTTGACAAGTGGAAAGGTTTTAAATACAAGAGTTAGGACTGTCCCACAAGGGTTGCCGTGACGTGGCGGGATGGCTTCTACATTATTTTGATCAAAATTATGTTAACTAAATACCCTTATTATTACTATTATTACCACCTTCATGCAATTTTTGCAATATATTTTTTTACTTTTTTATTCCAGGATATTTGTTTTGTGTTTTGCTTTTGGTTTTCTCTGTGTAAAGGTCATGTGTTCATATGCAATTACATTTTGCATGCACATTAATTTACTTTTTCTGCTCAGACCCAGTTTCCTATTTGTTTCATTGTGCATTCTGTGCATATAAGGGTGTGACCGCCCTGTTTCTGAGTTGGAAAATCCATCCTGTCTGGCCTATACTATTACTGGTGGTTCAGTCCCTCTGTCCTTGTTCACATTTACGTCACTTGACAAGTGGAAAGGTTTTAAATACAAGAGTTAGGACTGTCCCACAAGGGTTGCCGTGACGTGGCGGGATGGCTTCTACATTATTTTGATCAAAATTATGTTAACTAAATACCCTTATTATTACTATTATTACCACCTTCATGCAATTTTTGCAATATATTTTTTTACTTTTTTATTCCAGGATATTTGTTTTGTGTTTTGCTTTTGGTTTTCTCTGTGTAAAGGTCATGTGTTCATATGCAATTACATTTTGCATGCACATTAATTTACTTTTTCTGCTCAGACCCAGTTTCCTCCTTCATGTTATGTCTGTGCTTGCACGCTTTTCTCAGTTCGGTCTCCAGGTCAGTCCTCTCTATGGTACTGGAGGACATGACCCGGAAGCTCTCATGATCATGTGCTATATCAGGCTACCTCTTCCTAGGGGAGGTGCCTGATTATTGTTGTGCTTCCTGGCTTGGTCTGCCGTGTCCCTGCCTGGCTGTGCGCTGTATTTGGGTCCCCTGCCTTGCACTCTGTTGTGCCTCTTGGCACATGCTCTGAACCTGCACTCTCCCTTGTACTTGGTTGTGCCTCCTGGCACACGCTCTGACCCTGTGCTCTGTCTTGTACTTAGTTGTGCCTCCTGGCACACACTCTGATCCTGTGCTCTGTCTTATACTCAGTTGTGCCTCCTGGCACACACTCGGACCCTGTGCCTTTTCTCATACTCAGTTGTGCCTCCTGGCACATGCTCTGATCCTGTACTCTCTCTCTTACTCAGTTGTGCCTCCTGGCACACGTTCCAATCCTGTACTCTGTCTTATGCTCAGTTGTGCCCTCTGGCACACACCCTGCTCCTGTACTCTTGTACACCTCCTGGCACACCTGCTGCCTGACTCAGTGCTCTGACGTGCTCCTTGCACGCATCCTGCTTCACTCACATCCGGACGTACGAAGTCTCTGTATGCCACGTGTTCCCGTGTCCACGCTTTACATGTTCCTGCAGACACACTCACCCACTCATGTCTCCTGTGAGCCGGCCGCCTGGTGCCAGCAGTCGTGGTACCCCACCCCCTGGGGCTTGCCCCTGACACTCCCTGTATAGGGGGTGGTCTTCACTAGGTCAGCTCGCCCTAGGAGGGTTGGTGCCACGACCAAGAGGGTCCACTCCAGGAGTCGTCACAGTATAATCAGGCCATGGACCCCGCTGGTACCACCGCCTCCGTCCAAAAGGAACTGGTGTCCCTACGGGAGAGTCAAACCAGGATCGTGTCCTCTCTGAAATCCATGGAGTCCCGTTTGTCAGCCATGCAGTCATCTGACCCTGGGAATGCTTCCCAGCTGGCCAGCCTCCAGCAAGAAATCACACAGCAACGCGACACCCAGGTCCATATCCTCAACTATATGGCGTCGGTAGACAGTCGGCTTCTTTCCATACAAGCCGTTTCTGCCCAGTCCTCGGCCCCGCACCCACTGCCGTGCCTCGGCAAGCCACCCCGATATAGCGGGGACCTTAAGTTTTGTTGAGGATTTCTGAACCAATGCCGGTTACATTTTGAGCTTTTGCCGCAGCACTATCCCACTGAGCGCGCCCAAATTGCCTTTATTGTTTCACACTTAAATGGGGAGGTGTTAGCATGGGTGAACCCCCTCTGGTAGCGCAATGACCCACTCGTCTCTCAGCTTTCCACCTTTTTGAACACCTTCTGCAAGGTGTTCGACGAGCCGGGTCGGCTGGCCTCTACCACCGAGTCTCTCTTTAACCTCCATCAGGGTACGCTACCGGTGGGACAGTATGCCATCTGTTTTCGTACCTTGTCCTCCGAACTCGGTTGGAACAACGAGGCTCTCGTAGGGATCTTTTGGCGTGGCCTGTCCGGTCGGATCACTGACGAACTGGCAGGTCGGGATACTCCCACCTCTTTAGAGGATCTGATCTCTCTGGCGACACGCATTGACCTGCGGTTTCAGGAACGTGCCCGTGAATCAGCCAGAGAGAGGAGCTCCTCTCACCTCCTTCATTCCTGCCCCAAGAAGCCGGGAAACTTCTCCGCCTAGGGTTGGTAGGAGGTGCCTCCCTAGGTGTACGTGATCCCTCTCCTCCCCTGCTCGTGTCCGTGTTATTGAATCTCGGTGCAAAGCGTTATTCTGAGGAGGCTTTTCTGGATTCTGGCGCGGAGGGGAGTTTTATCACACTCGAGGCGGTTAAAAAATACCAGATTCCTGTCAGATCCCTGGAGACTCCTCGGTCGATAGTTTTGGTCAATGGTACGTCCGTGCAGGAGACCGTTACCCAGGCCACCGAAGACATCGAGCTGCAGATCGGAGCCCTGCATCGGGAGAAGATCTCCTTCCTCGTCTTGTCTGCCATGTCTCACACGCTTCTTCTAGG
This sequence comes from Dendrobates tinctorius, assembly GCF_039654945.1. NCBI lineage: Eukaryota > Metazoa > Chordata > Amphibia > Anura > Dendrobatidae > Dendrobates > Dendrobates tinctorius. The sequence goes on along the minus strand of NW_027361738.1, from coordinate 5,788,032 downwards.
TCTCCCTTGGCTACGGACTCATGAGCAAACCCTGGACTGGTGGTCGGGCGAGATACTCCGTTGGGGACCATCCTGTCAGGAGAAGTGCCTGTTGCCCGTCCATCCGATGAACTCTGCCTGTCCATCCCCGGCACCTATAGGTCTGCCGTCGGCTTACTGGTCCTTTGCAGATGTCTTCGACAAGAAGGAGGCCGAGACTCTGCCCCTCCATCGGCCATATGACTGTCCGATTTACCTCATTCCTCATACCTCATACCGCCACCCAGGGGTAGAATATATCCGCTATCCCATGCTGAAACCCAAGCTATGTCTGAGTATAACCAGGAGAACCTGGCGAGAGGTTTTATCCGTAAGTCCTCCTCGCCCGTGGGAGCGGGATTTTTCTTTGTCAAAAAGAAGGACGGCTCCCTCCGTCCTTGCATAGACTACCGAGGCCTGAACGATATCACGGTCAAGAACAAGTACCCATTGCCATTGATCCCGGAACTCTTTGACCGGCTTAGAGGAGCTCAAATTTTCACCAAACTGGATCTTCGTGGGGCCTACAACTTGATCCACATTTGTTCCGGTGATGAGTGGAAGACCGCCTTTAACACCAGAGATGGTCACTACGAGTACTTGGTCATGCCCTACGGCCTCTGCAATGCCCCAGCGGTGTTCCAGGAGTTTGTGAATGACGTCTTCCAGGATATGCTGTACTCCTGCGTGGTAGTCTATCTGGATGACATCCTCGTTTTTTCTCCAGACCTCTCTGCCCACAGAAAGAACGTGCGTCAAGTCCTCCAGCGCCTGAGGGAGAACCGCCTTTATGCCAAGCTCGACAAATGTGCCTTCGAGCAAATGTCCCTGCCATTCTTGGGGTACATTATCTCAGAATCAGGTCTACGCATGGATCCGGCAAAGGTGTCCGCTGTCCTCGATTGGCCACAGCCCCATGGGGTGAAGGCAATCCAACGCTTCCTTGGTTTTGCGAACTACTACCGACAGTTCATTCCTCATTTCTCCTCGTTGGTTCGCCCCATCTCGTCCCTTATCTGCAAGGGAGCTAACCCAAAGGCTTGGCCCTCTGAGGCTGAAGAGGCCTTCCAGTCGTTGAAACAAGCCTTCGCCGCTGCTACGGCGCTTCACTGACCTGAGGTTAGTAGACCTTTCACTCTCGAGGTGGACGCATCCTCTACCGGGGCTGGCACAGTCCTTCTGCAGAAATCCTCTTCTGGATGTTTTGTCACCTGTGGCTTCTTTTCTAAAGTATTTTCCTCCACTGAAAAGAACTACTCCATTGGCGACAAAGAGCTATTGGCCATTAAATTGGCCTTCGAGGAGTGGAGGTGCTTACTGGAAGGCGTCATACATCCATTCAAGATCTTCATGGACCATAAGAACCTGGCGTACATCCAGTCCGCACAGAGGCTCAATCCTCGGCAAGCCAGGTGGTCCCTATTCTTCGCGCGCTTTGACTTTGAACTACATTTTCGGCCCGGCGATAAAAACGTTAGAGCGGATGCTTTGTCAAGATCATTCCTGTCATCTGATGCAGAGGAAGAACCCTCTCATATCATTGATCCATCAAAAGTAATTACCGTGGCTCCTGTCAAGTTAATCACGTTACCTCCGGGAAGAACCTTTGTGGCTGAGAATAACCGAAAAAGAGTGTTAAATTGGGGACATTCATCCAAGATTGCCGGCCACGTTGGTGTCCAAAAGACTTTGGACTTAATCTCTCGCTATTATTGGTGGCCTTCACTCTCCCAGGATGTTAAAGACTTTGTGGCATCTTGCCCGTCCTGTGCCCAGAACAAGATACCCAGACAACCACCCTCAGGTCTTCTGCTCCCGCTTCCCGTTCCGTCGGCTCCATGGCAGCACATAGCCATGGATTTCATTACTGATCTGCCTTGCTCTTCCGGTTGTACTGTGGTCTTGGTGGTTGTAGACCGATTTTCAAAGATGGCCTACTTCATTCCTCTTCCCGGACTACCCTCTGCTCCTGACTTGGCGAAGATCTTCATTTCCCATATCTTCAGGATTCATGGCTTCCCCCAGCGCATCGTGTCAGACAGAGGGGTCCAATTCACCTCTCGGTTCTGGAGAGCTCTATGCGGACTCATGAAAGTGTCATTGGATTTCTCTTCTGCCTATCACCCCCAAACCAATGGGCAGGTGGAACGTACCAACCAGATCCTTACATCCTACCTCCGGCATTTTTCTAATGCTCATCAGAATGACTGGGTCGGTATACTTCCTTGCCCTGAGTTCGCCTACAATAATCACTCCAGTGAATCGTCCACCAAGTCTCCTTTCTTCATCGTCTTTGGACAGCATCCCAATGTGCCTCTACCGGTACTTCCTGTCTCGGGGGTACCTGCTGCCGATTCTCTGTCTGTGGAGTTCTCCAGGGTATGGCAGGAGACCAAAACCGCTCTCGAGAAAGCACGGGACAGAATGAAATTACACGCTGACAAGAGGCGCCTGGACGTTCCTCCATTTCTCCCTGGTGACAAGGTGTGGCTCTCCACCAAATATGTCCGCCTTAAGGTACCATCTTACAAACTGGGTCCCCGTTAAATTGGTCCTTTTGAGGTCCTCAGGCGGATTAATGATATTGCTTACAAATTGAAGCTGCCTCCTTCACTCCATATTCCCAATTCCTTCCTTCCACGTGTCTCTCCATAAACCTGTGGTTCTTAACCGGTTTCATCCTTCTCCAGGCCACACACCCCAGCCTGTTGGCTTGGGGGATGAGTTTGAGGTGAATGACATTTTGGCCATGAAGAAGGTAAGAGGGAGAACCATGTTCTTGATCGATTGGAAGAGTTTTGGCCCCAAGGAGAAGTCATGGGAGGCCAGGGAGAATTTCCACGCACCCCAGATTTTGTCTAAGTTCCTCTCCAGTTTTAGAAAGAGGGGGCGTAAAGGGGGGGTACTGTCACGCCGCGCTCACCTGGGGGCGGGACCTCGGCCCCGACGTCATCTCTTCCGGACCCGCGGTCACTCCGGGGGTTCCGCCGGGTGCGCACGCGCACCTATCGTACCTAGGTCCCTGTCTCCTTCATGTTATGTCTGCGCTTGCTCGCTTTTCTCAGTTCGGGCTCCAGGTCAGTCCTCTCTATGGTACTGGAGGACTTGACCCGGAAGCTCTCATGATCATGTGCTATATCAGGCTACCTCTTCCTAGGGGAGGTGCCTGATTATTGTTGTGCTTCCTGGCTTGGTCTGCCGTGTCCCTGCCTGGCTGTGCGCTGTATTCGGGTCCCCTGCCTTGCACTCTGTTGTGACTCTTGGCACATGCTCTGAACCTGCACTCTGCCTTGTACTCGGTTGTTCCTCCTGGCACACGCTCTGACCCTGTGCTCTGTCTTGTACTTAGTTGTGCCTCCTGGCACACACTCTGATCCTGTGCTCTGTCTTATACTCAGTTGTGCCTCCTGGCACACACTCGGACCCTGTGCCTTTTCTCATACTCAGTTGTGCCTCCTGGCACATGCTCTGATCCTGTACTCTCTCTCTTACTCAGTTGTGCCTCCTGTCACACGTTCCAATCCTGTACTCTGTCTTATGCTCAGTTGTGCCCTCTGGCACACACCCTGCTCCTGTACTCTTGTACACCTCCTGGCACACCTGCTGCCTGACTCAGTGCTCTGATGTGCTCCTTGCACGCATCCTGCTTCACTCACACCCAGACGTACGAAGTCTCTGTATACCACGTGTTCCCGTGTCCACGCTTTACACGTTCCTGCAGACACACTCACCCACTCGTGTCTCATGTGAGCCGGCCGCCTGGTGCCAGCAGTCGTGGTACCTCACCCCCTGGGGCTTGCACCTGACACTCCCTGTATAGGGGGTGGTCTTCACTAGGTCAGCTCGCCCTGGGAGGGTTGGTGCCACGACCCAGAGGGTCCACTCCAGGAGTCGTCACAACCAGCTGATGGTGCTGGAACCCGGAGGGGCAGCAGAAGGAACAAGAGCCAATGGCACAACCGTGGACCAGCTGACGGTGCTGGAACATGGTTACTAAGCAGGAGGTACCTGTGTTTCAAAGAACTACCAAGGACAAGCAGACGTTGCTGGAACTCGGATACCGAGAAGGAGGCACCTAGGCCAAGGGCTCTGCCGAGAACCAGCTGATGGTGCTGGAACCCGGATGGGTAGCACAAGGTACCCATAATCAACAAAGTTGAAAGGCCGCGAGCAGGACGCAGTTACCGAAACCCACAGTCAAACAGGGGGTGCTTGTCCTATTGGCACTACGGAACCAGCCTTTATTACCAGAACCCGCAGCCCACATAGGAAGCACCGAAAATGCAGGCACCATAGACTCGGCTAACCCGACCGCAACACGACAGGACAACGTATTGGTGGCAAAGTGACGTTGACACTACCCAGAAATAGCAGGCGTGCTGGAACCAGGCTGGGCAGGAGGGAGTGCCTGTGCCAAAGAGACTTCCAAGAACCAGCTGACGGTGCTGGAACCCAGCATGGCAGCAGAAGGAACAACAGCCAATGGCACAACCGTGGACCAGCTGACGGTGCTGGAACACGGTTACCAAGCAGGAGGTACCTGTGCTAGAAAGCACTACCAAGGACCAGCAGATGTTGCTGGAACTCGGATACCAAGAAGGAGGCACCTAGGCCAAAGGCTCTGCCAAGAACAAGCTGACGGTGCTGGAACCCGGATGGGTAGCAGAAGCTGCAAGAGCAAATGAAACTAGCGAGGACCAGCTGATGGTGCTGGAACCCGGAGAGGCAGCAGAAGGAACAAGAGCCAATGGCACAACCGTGGACCAGCTGACGGTGCTGGAACATGGTTACTAAGCAGGAGGTACCTGTGCTACAAAGCATTACCAAGGACAAGCTGACGTTGCAGGAACTCGGATACCGAGAAGGAGGCACCTAGGCCAAAGGCTCTGCCGAGAACCAGCTGACGGTGCTGGAACCCGGATGGGTAGCACAAGGTACCCATAATCAACAAAGTTGCAAGGCCACGAGCAGGACGCAGTTACCGAAACCCACAGTCCAACAGGGGGTGCTTGTCCTATTGGCACTACGGAACCAGCCTTTATTACCAGAACCCGCAGCCCACATAGGAAGCACCGAAAATGCAGGCACCATAGACTCGGCTAACCCGACCGCAACACGACACGACAATGTATTGGTGGCAAAGTGACGTTGAAACTACCCGAAAACAGCAGGCGTGCTGGAACCAGGCAGGGCAGGAGGGGGTACTTGTTCCTGGGTTACAGGGGCTCTGTCACATCAGTGGATCCCCTGATGTGTGTCCGGCAAGGTCTCCTGCTCTGTCCACATTCCCACTACTAGTAATGGGAATGTAGACAGAGCAGGAGACATTGCCGGACACACATCAGGGGATCCACTGACGTGACAGAGCCACTGTAACCCAGGAACAAGTGTGGATTGTGCAGACGCCACTTCAGAGCAGCAGCTGGCGGGGTTGGAGGCTAGGGGAAATACTAGAGACAGTGGAGCCAGAGGCCTAAGTGGAGCATGGTTAAAAATCAGTAGTAGTGTGACTGTGTAGGCAGCAGGAGCCTTTGTCATCCACACAGCAGAGGAGCAGATGGCGTTACTGAACCCCATTGACACCGGAGCGAGTGTTTCTATCTGTGCGGATGGCACTTCCAAGCAACAACTGGCTGTGTTGAAGCCCAGGATCAATCACGGAGCTGGCTGAGGCCAACTGGGAGCAAGTAGAAAATAAGATGTCGTGTGATTTGGGAGGCAGCAGGAGACATTGCCGTCTACACAGCAGGGGAACAGCAGACATTACTGAACCCCACTAACACAGGAGCTAGTTGGAGCCCAGGATGAAGCATGGAGCAGGCTGAGGCCTGATATTTTAGGCATGTGGAGGCAGCAGGAGACATTGACGTCTACACAGCAGGGGAACAGCAGACATTACTGAACCCCACTAACACAGGAGCTAGTGTGTTTTTCTCTGTGAAGACGGCACTTCTGAACACCAACTGGCGTTGTTGGAGCCCTGGATGAAGCATGGAGCAGGCTGAGGCCTGATGTTTTTGGCATGTGGAGGCAGCAGGAGACATTTCCGTCTACACAGCAGGGGAATAGCAGACATTACTGAACCCCACTAACACAGGAGCTTGTGTGTTTTTCTCAGTGAAGACGGCACTTCTGAACACCAACTGGCGTTGTTGGAGCCCAGGATGAAGCATGGAGCAGGCTGAGGCCTGATATTTTAGGCATGTGGAGGCAGCAGGAGACATTGACGTCTACACAGCAGGGGAACAGCAGACATTACTGAACCCCACTAACACAGGAGCTAGTGTGTTTTTCTCTGTGAAGACGGCACTTCTGAACACCAACTGGCGTTGTTGGAGCCCTGGATGAAGCATGGAGCAGGCTGAGGCCTGATGTTTTTGGCATGTGGAGGCAGCAGGAGACATTTCCGTCTACACAGCAGGGGAATAGCAGACATTACTGAACCCCACTAACACAGGAGCTAGTGTGTTTTTCTCTGTGAAGACGGCACTTCTGAACACCAACTGGCGTTGTTGGAGCCCAGGATGAAGCATGGAGCAGGCTGAGGCCTGATGTTTTTGGCATGTGGAGGCAGCAGGAGACATTGCCGTCTACACAGCAGGGGAACAGCAGACATTACTGAACCCCACTAACACATGAGCTTGTGTACTTTTCTCTGTGAAGACGGCACTTCTGAACACCAACTGGCGTTGTTGGAGCCCAGGATAAAGCATGGAGCAGGCTGAGGCCTGATGTTTTTGGCATGTGGAGGCAACAGGAGACATTGCCGTCTACACAGCAGGGGAACAGCAGACATTACTGAACTCCACTAACACAGGAGCTAGTGTGTTTTTCTCTGTGAAGACGGCACTTCTGAACACCAACTGGCATTGTTGGAGCCCAGTATAAAGCATGGAGCAGGCTGAGGCCTGATGTTTTTGGCATGTGGAGGCAGCAGGAGACATTGCCGTCTACACAGCAGGGGATCAGCAGACATTACTGAACCCCACTAACATAGGAGCTTGTGTGTTTTTCTCTGTGAAGATGGCACTTCTGAACACCAACTGGCGTTGTTGGAGCACAGGATCAATCATGCAGCAGGCGGAGGCGAACTTGCAGCAGGTTTTATATAGGTTGTAGACTACTACTGATTGTAACCGTGCTCCACTATGGCCTCTGGCTCCACTGTCTCTAGTATTTCTCCTGGCCTCCAATCCCGCCAGTTACAGCTCTGAAGTGGCGTCTGCACAATCCACACTTGTTCCTGTGTAACTGGGGCTCAGTCACGTCAGTTGATCCCCTGATGTGTGTCCGGCAAGGTCTCCTGCTCTGTCCTCATTCACACTACTAGTAATGGGAATGTTGACAGAGCAGGAGACATTGCCGGACACATATCAGGGGATCAACTGACATGACTGAGCGCCAGTAACACAGGAACAAGTGTGGATTGTGCAGATGCCACTTCAGAGCAGCAACTGGCGGGGTTGGAGGGCAGGGGAAAAACTAGAGACAGTGGAGCCACAGGCCTAAGTGGAGCACGGTTAAAAATCAGTAGTAGTTTGAATGTGGATGGAGCAGGAGACTTTGCCGTCCGCACAGCAGGGAAGCAGCTGGCGTTAATGAACCCCACTAACACAGGAGCTAGTGTTTTTTTCTGTGCAGAAGACACTTCTGAGCGACGACTGGCTGTGTTGAAGCCCAGGGATTATAGTTCAGGTGGTAGAAACATGAACACAACAGGAGACCTGGATACTGTTGCCAACCAATTATTTATTCGGGAAGAGGACTGGCAAATTCTGGCGAGATCCAGGCCTTGTTCATTTTCAGAAAAGTAAGCCGGTCAACGTTATCGGAAGATAGTCGCGTGCGACGGTCTGTTAGTACACCACCTGTGGCACTAAAGACGCGTTCCGATAATGCACTGGCAGCAGGGCAAGCCAGCACCTCCAATGCATACTGGCTAAGCTCTGGCCATGTATCCAGCTTAGAGACCCAAAACTAGAAGTGGGAAGAGCTGTTATGATGAGTCACCGAAGGAGGAAAAAACAAAATACTAGCTAAGTCCAGAAAAACCAGAGAGGTTGGCAGCTATCGGATTACAGACCCCTGAACCTATCCACAACAACTAGCAGTAGCCATGGAGGGTTCCTACGGTGCCCTTGACCCCTTCGATCACAGCCGGAGAACTACATAGCCTAAAGACAGAAAGGGGAAAAACTAAACTGCCCCAGAGCAGACCCCAAAGCAATAGGCAGCCCCCAACATATAATGACGGTGAAGCAAGATGAAAACACTAACACAGATAGAAAGATAGGTTGAGCAAATGATGGGGCCCAAGCTAAGTAAATAGGACAGGATAGGAAAGCTGCTGTCTGCCATCCGCAAAAACCATATCCAAAATGAGCCAACCGACTGATAGGAAAAACAGGCCCTGAAGTCGCTAGGCTTCAAAAGACTATATCAGCACTCAGGTATATTCTGAAGACAGAGCAAAAGATCAACAGATCAGAGACAAAAATGGAATTCAGCTCACCCCCAGCCAGGGATGGCAGAACTCCCAAAGAACAAGGCAAAACAAAAACAAAACTGAAGAGTACAAAGCAGAGCAGAAAAACTTAGCTTTGAGACGCAGGAATCAAACTGGTCTCCAAGAATCCAGCAGGATCACCAGCAAGGCAGAAGGGCGTCGGCTGCCTTATATCCAGTCCTCAATTCCAGCCACCCAGTCATCATCTAGCTGCCCAGGTGTTTGGTAATCAGACTCACTACCTTCCTTCACCAGAGGAGGGAGTTCATCAGACCTCAGTGACGAAGAGGAAAATGAACTCACAACAGTACCTCCCCCTTGAGGAGGGGTCACCGAACCCTCATCCATGCCACCAGGGCGATCCGGGTGAGCCCGATGAAAGGCACGCACCAATCTTTCGGCATGAATATCAGAGGCAGAGACCCAGGAATTATCCTCCTGACCATAACCCTTCCACTTAACCAAATACTGGAGTCTCCGTCTAGCCAGACGGGAATCCAGTATCTTCTCTACCTCATATTCCATGTTACCTTCAACCAATATAGGGTCAGGAGGTGCCACCACAGGAACTACTGGTTCAACAAACCTCTTCAACAAGGACTTATGAAACACATTATGAATTTTAAATGTGACAGGAAGAGCCAACCGAAAAGAGACCGGATTAATAATCTCCAAAATCTTGTAAGGTCCAATAAATCTAGGCTTAAACTTAGGAGAAGCCACCTTCATAGCGATATTTTTTGATGACAACCAAACCATATCACCCACCTTAAACTGGGGACCAACGGTCCTACGCCGGTTGGAAAACCGCTGGGCCTTTTCCTGGGAGAGAGACAACTTATCCACTACTTGGTCCCAGATCTGGTGCATTCTCTCCACCACAGTGTCAACACCTGGCCAGGCAGAAGGCTCCACCTGCCCTGAAGAAAATCGAGGGTGAAACCCAAAGTTACAAAAAAAAGGTGACATCAAAGTGGCAGAACTAGCTCTATTATTTACAGCAAATTCGGCCAAGGGCAAAAATGAAACCCAATCATCCTGATCGGCAGAAATAAAATATCTCAAATACGACTCCAAAGTCTGGTTTGTTCTCTCCGTCTGCCCATTGGTCTGAGGGTGAAACGCAGAGGAGAAGGACAACTGAATTCCCAGCTTGGAACAGAAAGTCCTCCAAAATCTAGACACAAACTGAACTCCTCTGTCAGATACAATGTTCTCAGGAATCCCGTGCAAGCGAACCATCTGTTGCAAAAACAAGGACACCAACTCAGAGGAAGAGTTTAGAGACCCTGTGATGTGCCTAAGTAGTGGAAACCCCTCAATTCTAACAACAACCCTAACCCCAACACACCCGTAACCTTAATCCCAACCCTAATCATAACTCTAACCACAAACCTAACCCCAACACACCCCTAACTCTAATCCCAACCCTAACCATAACCCTAACCCCAACACAACCCTAACCCTAACCACAACCCTAACCACAAACCTAACACCAACACACCCCTAGCCCTAATTCTTAACCCTAGTCCCAACCCTAACCCTAATGCCAAACCTAACCCTTATCCTAATGCCAATCCCAACCCTAACCCTAATTCCCACCCTAATGCTAACACTAACCCTAATGGAAAAATGAAAATAAAAATATTTTCTTTATTTCATTATTTTTCCCCACCTATGGGGTGATAAAGTGGGGGTTTATTTACTATTTTTTTATTTTGATCACTGTGATAGGGTCTATCACAGTGACCAAAATGAACCAATAGGAAAAATCTTCCTATTGTTGCCGGGTACCGGCCGGCAGATCTCGGCGGGCGCACTGCGCATGCGCCCACCATTTTCTTCCCAGAAGAAGATGGCGGCACCCATGGAGGGTAAGCACGAGGGCCGAGGACCACCGGGAGGTACCGGGGGGGTTGGGGATCCTATTTCTCTCTCCTCTCATGTGCGATCACATCATAGGAGAGAGAAATTGAATGGCACATTGGACTTTTTTTTCGGTCGCCGTTATACGGTTAATAACGGCGATGGCAAAAGCGGGGTCAGTAAAAATCAACCCGAATCATGTTCTTTGGAGTCTCGGCTACCTCCGGCAGCTGAGACCCCGGAGAAAATCCGACTCTGGGGGTTGCTATACACTTTCTCCACAGCGCTGTTAATTAACGGCGATGTGGTTTAGGTACCCTTAACTACCGCAATTAAAAGGCGTATTGGTGGTCGTTAAGGGGTTAAACTGTTTATTTTTTAAATATTTTCTATTTTCTTGTACAAATAACATCATAAACACAAGTAGACTTGTAGCAATATTATGCAAAACAATGCAAAACATTTTAGAAGTTTCATCCAGTGGTACAGTACTCAGAACATCTGCTCCTACTAACATTAGGTCAAACATCTAATACATCATCTAAGAGTAGGTGTGGTACAGGGAAGACATAGGGAAAAAGTCAGGGAGGGGGGGAAAAAAAAGAAAGAAAAGAAGCACGTAACATCAATTGGTTAGCTTAGTTACATAGTCATCCCATGGATTCCATATGCGATTAACCGCTTCCTGACCTTTGACACAGCGTATGCATCCTGAAAGTCAGTGCCAATCTGACCTGTGACGCATATGCTGTGTCATGGAAGGATCGCGTTCCTGCGGGTCGGGTGACTGGGGTCACTGAAAGGTCACCTCACCCGAAGGCACAAGACCCTTTGTACTTCACCTCGGGGGGTGCGTTAGCCCCCCCGTGGCTACGATCGCTCTGATTGGCTGTTAAAAGTGAAACAGCCAATCAGAGCGATTTGTAATATTTCATCAATGAAATTTGGTGAAATATTACAATCCAGCCATGGCTGATGCTGCAATAGCATCTGTCATGGCTGGAAACCGAGATCCGACCCCCCCACACCAAATGATGGGGGCGATCAGCCCCCACCACTGACTAACGGCGTCGATCTGCCGCCGCCGTAACCATCTGCTCCCCTCCCCCTTCCCTCCACTTCCCCCGCCTTCTGATCCCCCCTCACCTGTCCTAGTATCTCCGATGTCCCTGTGTCCGTCCCGGTGTCCCTCCCAGATCCTTCATGGGCGCTGCCATCCTGCAAAATGGCGGGCGCATGCGCAGTGCGCCCGCCGGCCGGCAGATTCCGTTCATTTATTTTGATCACTGTGATAAACTCTCACAGTGATCAAAATAAAAAAAGTAAATAAACCCCCCCTTTATCACCCCCAAAGGGGGCGCCGGAGAGCTGTGCCTGTGTAGTTACGTCACGGTGGTGACGTGGGAGGAACGGGTCCGTGTGTGTTCCTCCACACGGGGATATGAACACACACACAAAATGCGCCACACACTACCACGTGCTTCAACACATATACCACCATCAGCACACATTTCACCACACATACACCAACCTCGCCACCTAAAAGTCCAAACACAAAAGTCGCCACTCAAAACTCGCCACGCTGTCCCAGAGCTGTTTAAAAGATGAAAAATGAGCTGTGATTGGTTGCTATCAGCAACAGTTTTCTTTGTAAACAGTTGTGGTAACTGAGGCCTATTATTCTTATCATTTCTATGATGTTATCATCCTTCTGTAAAGCTGGAAATAACACAATTTATTACCATGCCAACACAGACCACCCTCTGACACAGACTGCAGGGGGAGCCCAGTATCACACAGGACAGAATTAGACACACGGCTCAGCAGTCAGTATCACACAGGATAGGATTAGATACACAGCTCAGCAGTCAGTATCACACAGGATAGGAATAGATACACGGCTCAGCAGACAGTATCACACAGGATAGGATTAGATACGCAGCTCAGCACACAGTATCACACAGAATAGTATTAGATACACTGCTCAGCAGACAGTATCACACAGAATAGGATTAGATACACGGCTCAGCAGTCAGTATCACACAGGATAGGATTAGATGCACGGTTTTATGTGCAATATAATCATTATAATTTGTTATAACTAACTACAGTTGGTTACTATGCCCAGGCAACGCCGGGCTCTTCAGCTAGTATAATATAAATGCCAGCAAATCTAATAAATGGATAATTAGATACTCGTGTCCATGGGATTAGCTCAGTATTGTAGCTTCATTGATGTAAAATGGGATAAGCTGCAATAAAAAGTGCCGTCCTATGAACAATGTCTCGGTTTCTTCACACCAATTGCTGTTTGTGCACATCGGCAGCAAATAAAATGTTCTTACCACCAACTTGGACGAGTCTCGCATGATAATACCCGGAACTGCCGCCTGCACTCGGGAGCGGAGCGTGCGGCTGCATAGCAATGTGTGATCCTGGCTTAATTTGAAAACTCCCACATCAGGTGTCTGACAGGTTCACTGCCAAGAGGGTTTCTGGGGATACAAATCAGCAATAATTTCTTTAATTGGAAAAACTAGTATGCATTTTTTTTTTGTATTTCTGAATATTCCAATTTATTATCAACATTATGAAGGTTGCTTTGTTTTGTTTGTTTTTTTTGTGAAATTGCTTTTTTCATATTTTACTTTATGCAAACAAATTTTGGTTTGAATTCTTGCTGCAAGATGGTTTGTATTCTCCTGTTACCTGGCATTAAAATTCAGGTAGTGTCTATTATAAAAATGAATCCCTATCGTATAGCTATCAATGTAGTGTTGGGAGTAAGCAATGCCACAGGAGATAGGGGTTGTGACAAGAGTTGAGAGAATTTTGCAAAATTTGGTTCGGATTACGATCGCCGACGAATATTGTATTTGCAGTATTCACCAAACGTCAATGGGTCTAGAGTTGAGCGAATATGTTCGGGACTGATCGTCAAACATAAATTCTGCACGAATAGGGTACAAAAAAAGGCATGAATATGGCAAACTCGGATTTGGTGATGGTTTACGAACATATTCTCTCAACTCTAGTTGTAAAGCTACACGAGATGGAAAAAGCTAACCATACACATTGGGTAGCCGTGTGCTGAATGTTCGGCCAAAGACTATCACTCCCGTCTCCACATACTTGTGAGTGCTAGGGATTTTGGGATTATCTCCCTTGAGAACAAAAGTATCAGGCATTGCCACTCCACCTGCCCGGTCCTTCTCTCTTCTATGGGGGGAGAGCCAGGAGCTGCCCATACACATCAGATGGCCAAGCGATCCTCCCAAAATCTGTGGCTTCGACCGGCTTTCAACTAAGGTGTATTGGGGCTGTTATTGTGACTGTCCCAAAAAAGGTAATGGTAAACTGTACCTCCCTTCTAATGGGATGGGGTCCCTTTACCTCTCTGTAGCCCACCTGTAATTGGCAAGTAACAGTTCAGTGCTCATATTCTGCTACATGTGTAAGCTATTAAAATGAGCCTTTATTAGATTTTAATAACTTCATTATTCACTATTTTGAAGCCTTTTGGGTCCTGATTTATTAAGCTGTTTTCAGCATAATTCTGGTGAAGTTGCACAAAAATCTTGCAACATTTGGAGTTTACTTTACAAGCCAGCTATGCCAATATGGACAGGGCATGGCTGCACCCACCTGCATAAAGAGTCTGACTGGGGTATATTGACGGCACCAGAATTGGGTGGATTGTACTCCAGCAATCCTCTTCTTAAACTGGCCTGCACAGCACAGTCTTAATGAATCGTCCCTTCTATTTTATTATTAAAAAAAAAATTGTATATAATTTTTTTTTCCCCCAAGCCAAATCTAACCACTATTATTTCACGTTGCCAATACTTTCAGCAGGTCTGTGAAACCAAAATCGGCCAAGATATAAAAGTACATGCGAATAATTGCACTATGCTGGACTATGGATACACAAACACTGTATTTTTCCAGTTAATGATCTTCACTTGTAGGCTTTCCGTGAATGCTTTATATGTGTATCAATTTTTTTTATTAAAGTTGTGGATAATTTGAATCTTCTCTTTTGTTTGTGCAATGTAGCAAAGCCCTGCAGCCCATTGTAGAGCACGGGTTCTTAAGAAGAATGTTCCCATTTTTATTTTTGCATTGATTTATATAATCATGTATTATTAAAATGACACTTACGATTTCAACATTTATTTATTTTTTTCTGCTGCCAGTTTATACAGTATTTGCTGCTGTGTAACTGTTTGGGTATGACACTTGCACACCGCAAATACTGCAGCCATAGGAGACTAGAAACGCACAGATCACAATGTCCTATATTGTGTGTTTCTCAGCTGTGAACTATGCATTCCCCAATAAAGCCAATCGGTTCATGTTTTGTACTCCGTTAAGTCAAAAAGGTAAAGCAAAGTGCTATGATCAACCTCCGACCCTTCTGATGTCTGCTCCTTCTGACATGGATGTATTCTCAAGGTCCATACAAGAACATGGAATAACTATTATTGGCATAGTGTGTTTTTTTTAACCTATTCGTTGTCTTAAGCATTCTGCGTTAAAAAATAACCTGAATAAAGGTTCGGCACTCCTCACTAAGGAATTTGGCAGGAGATAGCAGTAATTACATATACTACTACTTTTTGAAGCTATTTGACTATGGAGCCAGCCTGGTATGTATCTCGACCCATGCGCCAGACCACAGACTATTTAAAAGGTATTTTTTAGGATCTCCATTTGGACTACAAGCAGTGAGCTGGATCCTTTTTTTTTCTTTCTTCTTGATGGCTATAACTTATTAACTTGATCAGAAGCGTAGCTAGGGGTTCGACTTAGGGTGGGGGCGAAAAAATCTGAGTGGGCTCCTAACCGGTAACCCTGATTACAGCTCAGGTTGGCACACTCTAGTCGTGAGTATAGGAGAACCTCAGCAGATGACCGCGCTGTAACTGAAACAAATCTCTATACAAAAAACAATACTGATATTACCGCCATATGGTGATCTCATAGTGGTAGATACCAGTCCTGCAGCATATACAAGAGTTTACTATACAGTTACATATGATAACTTACAGGCCCCGTTCTTTCTGATAATCATTCACTTTTACACTTTACTCAGACCGACATGTCTACTTCTCCAGCCAGGACTCATCTGCAGAGAATACAACAAAGACACATTTGACTTCTCACATTTCCAGCTTAGTACCCATCTACCTCCAACCTGCACAAACTACTCACCCAATACTGAGCCGTTGCTGCCTTATGTGTCCCTACTATTGTACCTGATACGGCAGCAGTGGCTCAGCATTGGGGTATGTGTCCCTACTATTGTACCTGATACCCCAATACTGAGCCGCTGCTGCCGTATGTGTCCCTATTACTGCACCTGATACCCCAATACTGAACCGCTGCTGACATATGTGTCCCTACTATTGTACCTGATACCCCAATACTGAGCCACTGCTGCCGTATGTGTCCCTATTACTGCACCTGATACCCCAATACTGACCGCTGCTGCCGTATGTGTCCCTACTATTGTACCTGATACCCCAATACTGAGCCGCTGCTGCCGTATGTGTCCCTACTATTGTACCTGATACCCCAATACTGAGCTGCTGCTGCCGTATGTGTCCCTATTAATGCACCTGCTGTGTGGTACAAGCGCAGGAATCCTCTAACTGCCTCACATAATAATGCCACTATTGTGCCCTTTACATAGCAGAATGTCTCTTGTGCCCTCACAGTAGCTCTCACACTGTATAAAGACCCCCATACTGTATGATGGCCCCCACAGTAGCTCCCACGCTGTATATAGACCCCCATACTGTATGATGGCCCCCACAGTAACTCCCACACTGTATATAGACCCCCATACTGTATGATGGCCCCCAAAGTAGCTCCCACACTGTATATAGACCTCCATACTGTATGATGGCCCCCACAGTAGCTCCCACACTGTATATAGACCCCCATATTGTATGATGGCCCCCACAGTAGCTCTCACACTGTATATAGACCCCCATACTGTATGATGGCCCCCACAGTAGCTCCCACACTGTATATAGGCCCCCATACTGTATGACAGCCCCCACAGTAGACTTTAAACTGTACTGTATAATGGCCCCCACATTAGCTCCCATACTGTATAATGGCCCCTGCATTAGCGCTCACGCTCTATACTGGCCCCACACTAGCTCCCATACTGTATAATGACCCCTGCATTAGCTCTCACGCTCTATACTGGCCCCACACCAGCTCCCATACTGTATAATGGCCCCTGCATTAGCTCTCATGCTATATACTGACTCCCGCATTAGCTCATCCGCTGGATTATGACCCTCGAATTAGCTCTAACACTGTATAATGGCCCCCGCTGTAGCTCCCATGCCTCTGATTCTGGTCTCTGTCAGTCCCTGTCTGTGAGCTACACCTGCACAGTCCTGATATATATGACAAAGAACTAAATAGAAGAAAATATAAACAGCCAGTGGGTGCGTATAGAGTCCAGGATATGGGTATAGCTCCCTGAATGTACCCAGGTGACCCTAAAAGAAATATTCTTGGCTGAACAAGACCCCAAAGAGGGAGAAAGAAAGAGGGATTTAGAAGAGAGGGAGGTAAAATATTACTCATGTAAAGAAGAAAAGTGCACCCTGGTACGTCTTCTCTTTTATTCCCCTTTCTGCCTTTGGGGGGGGTCTTGTCCAGACTGAGTATATGTTCAGGGGTCTATATGTGATCAGCTATACGCACCTGCTGGCTGTTTGTATTTTCTTCTATTTGGCTCTTTATCATATATATTCATCCTCAACTTTGTGGGGATTATTTTTTTTAGTAAAAAGTTATATACCGTAATTGGCTTTTCATGTTTGCCACCCTGGATTTACAATATGAGATGATAGGACCCTCACCCCGGCTACAGGACCAAGTCACGGGGGGGGGGGTGTATGTATACTGCATATATACATATATGTAGAGATATATGAAATATACGGCTGCCAAACATTCCAGGCATTTACCGATCTTCAATATAGCAGCAAAAATGAAAGTAGCACACCGCTTAGACAAAATGAAAAAAAACAGAGTTTTGATTCTCCTGGAAAAAGGTTCTCAGTAAACTGAAACATTGCTGAACCCCAATGAGCTATTAAAACACTATTTCTTAATTTTGTCAATAGACTGCTGCCTTCAGTTTTTACTACTTTAGATTTTTACATTTATATACCATATATACCATATATATGATACCACTCATGTCAGTGGCTCTGAGGCACAGTGAGATTTATGGCAGCTGATTTGCACTGACAGAGACATCTTCTGAGCTGTATAAGAGTTCAAGCAGCCGCCATAAATCTACTGTGCCTCAGATACAAGAAAATAAACCATCCAGGATTTGTCAGGAGGTGAGCAGCGTCCTCCCCCCTCCTCACTGCACAGACCCCTCAGGGCCCCCGAGTTCTTACTCACAGCACCGTCTTGTCCTGCTCCTGTCCAGGTGAAGAAGCTGGTGCTGTGTGGTGACCTCTCTCCTGCAGACACACAGGAGCAGTGTGGGCATGTCTGCAGTTCGCCGGAGGAAGCTTAAAGCTATAATCTCCCTGCAACTACAGTGCAGCTTAGCTACATCAGTGAGCTGCGCACGCTGACATGGTTAACAGTGGCAGAAGCTCTGGATGGGCCCCTCAGATCAAGGGGCCCGGGGCGACTGCACCCTGTGCCCCCCTGCTAGCTACGCTGCTGAACTTGATCTAAGTTCACATTGTGTCTTTGTCTATGGTTGGGGGCTTGCAGCTGAAGCCCTAGAAAAACGTTTTCCGATGTTTGTGTTAATGGAGCCATCTACTATATAATCATCTAATTTTGTCTGTCTGTTTGCAATGGAAATCCCGCGTTGCTGATTGGTCGCGGCCGGCCAGACGCGACCGATCAGCTACAGGCGCAGTCCGGCCGCGAATTGGCACGGATTTCGAACGACGCACGCCACCGCCAGGCGATATGCTGCGTTAGCCGCTGATCTCCCGACGGTTGCCTCGGGTCATCTCCTGCATGCACGGATTTGCCGCAATCAGCGATATTGGCGCGGAATTTAAATGGGATCTGTCACCCCATTTTTGGCCTATCAGCTGCAGCCACCACCATCAGGGGCTCATCTACAGCATTTTGTAATGCTGTAGATAAGCCCCCGGGGAAACCTGAAAGATAAGAAAAAAGAGTTAGATTATACTCACCCTGGTGTCTGGTCCAATGGGTGTCGCCGTAACATCCGGCACCTCCCATCTTCATATGATGACGCATGCATACTTTATCGGCCCTGTTGAGGGCAGAGCAGAGTACTGCAGTGCACAGGCGCCGAACCTCTCTGACCTTTCCTGGTGCCTGGGCACTGCAGTACTTTACAATACCCTCAACAGAAGCAAGGAGGAGGACATCATCGTATGAAGATGGGAGGCACCGGACCACGACACCCACCCCCCCCGGTGAGTATAATCTAACATGTTTTTCTTATTTTTCAGGTTTCATCAGGGGCTTATCTACAGCATTACAGCATTACGTTATCATCTTTGAATCGTCCTGTGAGCGCGGTGCTTTTCTCTATCTAAAAATTTATTATTATATTATTATTATTATTTCAGCTATAAGCTGCGGCCACTGCCTTTCTACAGCATTCTAGAATGCTGTTGATAAGCCCCGAAAGGCAGTGGCCGCAGCTTATAGCTGAAAAACGAGGTGACAGGTTCCCCTTAACAATGTAAGCCTATGGAGCGTCCGAACAAGGCCCCATAGACTTGCATTATAGAAGAGACTTCTTGCTCACACCGAGAGCATAGAGTGAGCCGAAGAGTCTGAAGAGCGATGACAGGCGATTCTGACAGCTAAATAGGAAAGGGTTATTTACAGTTAGAGCAGTCACACTATGGAATGCCCAACTACAAGAACTACTAATAGCAGACACTACAACAGCTTTTAACCAGGGCTGGATGATTTCCTCAATACACATAACATTGTGGGCTATATTTAATTTAGTGACAAAATGGACAATTGGTGGAGAAAGGTTAAACTTGATGGACCTAGGTCTTTTTTCAACCTATGTATGTAGCTATGTATCTATGACATCACACAAAACAGGAGCCGGACAGAGCTTGATCTCAGAGAAGACGGCAGTTGGGAAGTATATTACCCCACCACACTACAGTACATACACGTTTAGTGAAAAAAGCAAAACTTCATGAGGATTCTTCAAACATGCATGACGTACAGTATTGGTATGCCATATATTTCAGAAATATTCTATTACAAAGGAATATTAATTAATTCAGAATTTTTATTTAATTTTTTTAAATTGGGAATTCCCTATCAGTATGTCTTTGGAGTGTGGGAGGAAACCGGAGTACCCGGAGGAAACCCACGCAAACACGGGGAGAACATACAAACTCCTTGCAGATGTTTTCCTTAGTGACATTTAAACCCAGGATCCCAGTGCTGCAAAGCAACAGTGATAACCACTGAGCCACCGTGCTGCCCAAGTACAGCTTTGATGATGGACTTGCTGTACTAGATGTATATGGTGCCCTAAGGACAGATTGGACAAATGCATCTTCTGATGCTGCGAGCGGCCCTGGATATTCCACGCCGGCAGGATGATATAATCCGGCGGAAGATGGAACCTTTGAGAAGAGATATAAAACTAATGTAAGTAATGGGACTCCATATTAGAGGATACCGCTTTGGTGTCATTGTGGCAGGACGGTAGAGAAATCTTATCCGTGCAGAGGAACAGGATCATTGTCACTCATCATACATGTGACAATCCCACCACTGACAGAAAACATCTTCTCCACATGAATTATTCTCACTGGCCAACATCAATCAACATAGGCCTTATTATCACACTTACGTCTTCTAGGTTCTCGCTCTTCTACTATTTTGGCATTTTGATCTTCTACCAGTTTTATTGCAGAGTTATTTTTCTTCTCAACTAGAAATTTATATAAAAAGTAAAAAATCAAGTCAATGATCATTGTCAGTCATCATACATGTGGCAATTGTATAACTGGGAGTTAACATCTCCTCCTCGTGACTATTTCTCAATCGCCGACATCAGACAACATAGACCTTATTGTCACACTTACCTCTGCTAGGTTCTGTCTCTGGGACTATTTCTGGGTCTTGATCTTCTTCCAGTTTTAATGCAGATGTATTTTTTGTCTCATCTTGAAATTCATGTAAAAAAGTAAGAAAAACAAGTCAATGATCATTGTCAGTCTTCATACATGTGGCAATCGTATAATTGGGAGTTAACATCTCCTCCTTGTGACTAATTCTCAATCGCCGACATCAGACAACATTGACCTTATTGTCACACTTACCTCTGCTAGGTTCTGTCTCTGGGACTATTTCTGGGTCTTGATCTTCTTCCAGTTTTAATGCAGATGTATTTTTTGTCTCATCTTGAAATTCATGTAAAAAAGTAAGAAAAACAAGTCAATGATCATTGTCAGTCATCATACATGTGGCAATCGTATAATTGGGAGTTAACATCTCCTCCTCGTGACTAATTCTCAATCGCCGACATCGGACAACATTGACCTTATTGTCACACTTACCTCTGCTAGGTTCTGTCTCTGGGACTATTTCTGGGTCTTGATCTTCTCCCAGTTTTAATGCAGAGGTATTTTTTGTCTCATCTTGAAATTCATGTAAAAAAGTAAGAAAAACAAGTCAATGATCATTGTCAGTCATAGATGTGAAAATCCCACCATTGATATATAATATATCCTCCTCGGGAATTATTCTCAGTCGCCAACATCAGACAACATAGACCTTATTGTCACACTTACCTCTGCTAGGTTCTGTCTTTACTACTATTTCTGGTTTTTGCTCTTCCAGTTTTAGTGCAGATGTATTTTTCGTATCAACTGGAAATTCAGGTAAAAAAGTAAGAAAAACAAGTCATTGATCATTGTCAGTCATCAATGTGAAAATCCCACCATTGACATATAGTGATGGGTGAGTGTGCTTGTTACTGGAGCTTTCCGAGCATGCTCAGGTGTTCTCCAAGTATTTTGAGCATACTCGTGAACTAAGTTTTAGTCCTCGCAGCTGCATGATTTGCGGCTGCTGGAACGCCTGAATACATGTGGGGATTTTTGCTAAAGAACAAGCAATCGCCACATGTATTCAGGCTGTCAGCCGCAAATCATGCAGCTGCGGGGACTGACTGTCTGATGTCGGTGACTGAGAATAATTCCCGAGAAGGATATATTATATGTAGTGATGAGCGATTGTGCTCGTTACTTGAGTTTTCCAAGCATTCTCAGGTGTTCTCCGGGTGCTCTCAGAGTATTTTGGGCGTGCTCGGAAATTAAATTTTAGTCCCTGCAGCTGCATGGTTTGCAGCTGCTAGACAGCCTGAATACATGCGGGGAGGATTGCATGTTTTTTTGGAAATCCCCACATGTATTCAGGCTCTCTAGCAGTCTCAAATCATGCAGCTGCGGGGACTAAAACTGGATTTCTGAGCACGCCCAAAATACTCAGAGAACACCCGAGCATGTTCGGAAAACTCGAGTAAAGAGCACACTCGCTTATCACTACATATAATATATCCTCCTCATGAATTATTCTCAGTTGCCGACATCAGACAACATAGACCTTATTGTCACACTTACCTCTACTAGGTTCTGTCTCTGCTACTATTTCTGGGTCTTGATCTTCTCCCAGTTTTAATGCAGAGGTATTTTTCGCCTCAACTGGAAATTCATATAAAAAAGTAAGAAAAACAAGTCAATGATTATTGTCAGTCATAGATGTGAAAATCCCACCATTGACATATAGTGATGAGCGAGTGTGTTCGTTACTCGAGTTTTCCGAGCATTTTGATCGTGCTCATGAATTAAGTTTTAGTCCCCGCAGCTGCATGATTTGCAGCTTCTAGACAGCCTGAATACATGTGGGAATTGCCAGTTTTTTCGGAAATCCTCACATGAATTCAGGCTCTCTAGCAGTCTCAAATCATGCAGCTGCGGGGACTAAAACTTGATTTCCGAGCACGCCGAAACTACTCAGGGAACACTCGAACATGTTCAGAAAACTCGAGTAAAGAGCACATTCGCTCATCACTACATATAATATATATAAAGTGCTCTCAGTGAGAGAAACAAAATAGGAATCTTGTGGGTATGATACCTTTTAATGGCTAACAAATAATAGTAAATGTTGTTACAAAGCAAGCTTTCGGGACTGCTTACGTCCCTTAATCAGGCTGATATGCATATCAGCAGCTTATCAGCTTGATGAAGGGACGTAAGCAGTCCCGAAAGCTTGCTTTGTAACAACATTCACTATTATTTGTTAGCCATTAAAAGGTATCATACCCACAAGATTCCAATTTTGTTTCTCTCACTGAGAGCACTTTATATATTTTTTTCTACTGGCTAACACGGTACCAAACCACTTTTTTCGTTTTACATATAATATATCCTCCTCGTGAATTATTCTCAGTCGCCGACATCAGACCACATAGACCTTATTGTCACACTTACCTCTGCTAGGCTCTGTCTCTGCAAGTATTTCTGGGTCTTGCTCTTCTCCCAGTTTTAAAGCAGATGCATTTTTTGCCTCAACTGGAAAATTATATAAAAAAGTAAGAAAAACAAGTCAATAATCATTGTCAGTCCTTGATGTGAAAATCCCACATTGACATATAATATATCCTCCTCCTCAATTATTCTCAGTCTCCGACATCAGACCACATAGACCTAATTGTTACACTTACCTCTGCTAGGTTCTGTCTCTGGGACTATTTCTGGGTCTTGATCTTCTCCCAGGTTTAATGCAGAGGTATTTTTTGTCTCATCTTGAAATTCATATAAAAAAGTAAGAAAAACAAGTCAGTGATCATTGTCAGTCGTAGATGTGAAAATCTCTCCATTGACACATAATATATCCTGCTCGTGAATTATTCTGTCGCCGACATCAGACAACAAAGACCTTATTGTCACACTTACCTCTGCTCGGTTCTGTCTCTGGGACTATTTTTGGGTCTTGATCTTCTCCCAGGTTTAATGCAGATGTATTTATTGTCTCAACTGGAAATTCATGTAAAAAAGTAACATATAATATATCCTCCTTGTGAATTATTCTCAGTCGCCGACATCAGACCACATAGACCTTATTGTCACACTTACCTCTGCTAGGTTCTGTCTTTACTACTATTTCTGGTTTTTGCTCTTCCAGTTTTAGTGCAGATGTATTTTTCGTATCAACTGGAAAATCATACAAAAAATTAAGAAAAACAAGTCAATGAAAAACTCCTATAAGATTAGAGTCATATCTTTATGGTTGCTGATGCCGGATTGCTATGAGCTCAACCCTGTGGTCGGCGTTCATAGCACACCTATAATTCTGCTACATAGAGGGGATCTATGCATCTCCTCTATGTAGCAGAGGCGATTGATTTATGGCAGTTTCTAGCCTCCCATGGAGTAATGCAAAAATAAAAAAATGTTTTTAAAAAATATAAAAAAACAAAAGTTTAAATCCCCCCTCTTTCGCCTCATTCAAAATTAAACAATAAAAAAAATCAAACCTACACATATTTGGTATTGCTGTGTACAGAATCACCCGATCTATCAATAAAAAAAAGATTAACCCTATCGCCAAACGGCTGAGCGAGAAAACAAATCGAAACGCCATAATTAAGTTTTTTTGGTCGCCGCGATATTGCATTAGCATGAAATAACAGGCGATCAAAAGAACGTATCTGCATAAAAGTGTTATCATTAAAAACGTCAGCTCGGCGTGCAAAAAATAAATCCTCGCCCAACCAGAGATCCCAAAAAGTGGAGACGCTACGGGTCTCAGAAAAGGGCGCAATTTTTTTTTTTGCAAAGTTTGGAATTTTTCTTCACCACTTAGATAAAAAAGAATCTAGACATGTTTGGTGTCTATGAACTCGTAATGACCTGGAGAATCAAAATCACAGGTCAGTTTTAGCATTTAGTGAACCTAGCAAAAAAGCCAATCAAAAATTAAGTGTGGGATTGCATTTATTTTGCAATTTTACTGCACTTTGAATTTTTTTTCCTGTTTTCTGTTACACGACATGGTAAAACCAAAGGTATTGTTCAAGAGTACAACTCATCCCACAAAAAATAAGCCCTCACACGGCAATATTGACCTAAAAATAAAAAAACTTATGGCTCTGGAAAGAAGGGGAAAGAAAAACGAAAATGCAAAATCGGAAAAAAGCTTCGGGAGTTAAGGGGTTAAAACATCTGTGGGACATTAAGGGTATATATAGGGTTAGTTTGGGGCCTGATTGAACCATGGGCAGAGCATTCGTGATCAGTATCAGGCACCAGACTGTATGGCCCCTTATACCTTTTATGCGCAGCACATAAGAGTGAGAATTTTATACAGTAAAGTGTTGGATTGTTGATTATTTTAAAGGCACAAAAAAGCAGTGATTTTCTGAGCCCTCATGTAACATTTACATTACACCTTATGATCAGTGACGACAACAAGATGTCCTATAGACCTGCACATACCTGGCAATATGGGAGAGGGTGACTTGTTTTCAGTAGTGAAGCACTGATTATCACCATCATTTCCAGTTGGAGAAGATTCTTTCTGCCTGTTTAGTAGAAAAAAAATAAATTACAAGTGAAAGCAATGAAAAATAAAAAGACTCCTTTTTTATGGGCAATTAGGACACTTGGCCAAAATGAAGGGTATACCTTGCTCAGGACTGCCTTCTGTCAGCAAGAATGAAGAATAACTAGTAATAAAGGGCTTTAATGAAATTGAAATGAAAGGCTGGTCATAATGATCAACTGTTATCACCAGCGTTATCACAAGCCAGACATTACAGTGATGATCAATCATGGGGGAGGTGAGTTCTGGATTTAGTATTGTGTCATATGCGTCTTGTATTTGGTATTCTGAAGATATGTCAGTACTATGCCCTGTAATAATCTACTCACACGTCTGAGTGTTTTGTGCTGGTCTCTAGAGAGCAATCTGGAGATGGCTCATGGTCTTCATCTCTCATCATCATGGTATTGGGGTCATATAGCTAAAATACACAGAGTAAAATTAATTATATATATATATAGTATTTTCATACTATTTTAGTTATAGTTTTGTGGATTTACTGATGATATACTTACCTTAGAAAGTCTTTGAGAAGATGATACATAGTTTAGACTTTCTGGCCAATCACTGACCTCCTCACTTGTGTCATCCTCATCTGAATCCATATGTTTGGGTCTCTTAATGCCAGCTACAAAGTACAAGTATTATCAAAGATTATTAATATAATCACAGACAGTCACCAAGTTATTACTAATAATGATGGGAACATATTGTCACATAAAATGAAAGACAAGACAAATGGCAACTTTAACCAGATGACGTCTCATTCTACTTACTGGGAAAGTAGCGGGTGTCCTCCTCTGATGTAATATCTGGCCTTAATGTTGGCATATTTTGAAGGTTCTCAAAGTCTAACTCACTCAGGAATGGATGACTCTTGATTTCATTTGCTCCTCCTGGAAACGGAAGACAAGAAAAAAGTGATCCAGACAATGTTAGGAAGACTGTACATTTTAAGTTAATCTAAACTGAAGATATAGCAGATCCAAAATATACTGTAAGTCATGGCATGAAGAATGGGGAATGGACAAGAAGATAACGCAGAGACCTCAGTGTTGATCCTCATGGAAATGATCTATTTGTCAGGTCACAGAGGAGCTATAAGTCATTATTAATACTACTATATATATTACCTGTCCCGAGTCTATGTGTTGGATCTTTTATGAGTAGCTGAGTAATGATGCTTTGAGCTTTGGGATGAAGAGCATGCTTTTTAAATTTCAAAGTGATGTTATCTGTTATGTAAAAAGTAAATATTACAGAAAAGAAAGTCTCTACATTTACTATCATTTAAAAAAACTCATCAAAAGCAACAAGTAACTAAACCAAAGAATGAACATAACAACTGAACCAAATTACTGTGGCATCACACAGCATTCAGAATATTTTACTTACCTGTGGTGATACTGTTAAAAATAATACTTTTGTATCTTCCTTTAAATGGCACATCGCCAGTAAGAAATTTATACATGATGATCCCTAGTGACCACCAGTCAATAGGCCTTCCGTAGCGCTCCCCTAAGATGACTTCTGGGGCTATATAATGCAATGTACCAATCATCTGAAAACCAACAGAACAATAAGAAGATGATCAATGAAAATAACTGTGACAAATAATATCAGTGGAAAAGTTTTCTATGTGAGAAAATATCCGAGAAGCAGAAATAGATCAGATCTGTAAAGAATAAGTTTTTTATGTATAGCTAACCCCATCATCAGGAAACTCTCTGGTGATGTCTTCAGTTTGAGCCTTGTAAATGTCTGATGTTGGTCTCATGAGTCCGAGTTTTGAAATACCAAAATCGGTGACTTTGATATGTCCAGTTGATGATATCATGAGGCTGTAAAAGAAAAGATATTGTCAGCCCTAAGTAATAACCCATAGACTGTATACCAAACTATAACTGTCTCTCCCTTTATTATACTGCAGCGTTCACTTACTTTCCAGGCTTCAGGTCTCTATGAACCACACCATAGCTGTGCAGATATTCCACAGCAACAACCGTTTCTGCAAGGTACCTGCGGGCCCAGGCGAGGGATAAATGACCATATAACTTTAAGAGACTGCCACAGTCTCCTCCTAGAGCAGAAAGCAAATATGACAGGTGAGGGTTTGTTACAATGTAAGTTACACATGATGAGTGTGAATGAGAAATAAGCTGAGACATTGGGGCAGGGAGTCAATCATAGAGATACACTGTGTACTGTAGAGCGTATACTGTACACTGCAGAGTAATCCTATACAAAAAGAGAGCTGAGATCTGCCCCCTGCTGGTAAACTCGTACATTGCACTGTCAATCTCTGACAGCGGCATTTACAGCAGGTGACCTGGAGGCGAGCTGCTCTAAGCACTCATCACCCCCATTCCATGTCAGTGGTTTGCTATGGCTGCTGAGTGTCTGCGGAAGACTACTATCCTTGCCACTATGGTACTTCTGTGAAGGTCAGTGTATAGCTTGGCTTCATAGTGGACCAAGATTTTCACCATATTCTGCAATGCCCATATTGCAGTACATAGTAATTACGATTATATAATCGCAAGTTCAGGTCCCTTATGGAGACTAAAAAATAAAATAACAAAAATATTTGGGGAAAGAAAATTTTATATAAACATCACTTTTTCTCCATTCAAAATAAATAATAAAAAAACAAATAAACTCAGATGGAATTGCAGTGTTTTTGTTGCCCCAACATCAGAAAAAAATGCAATAAGAAGCAATGAAAATTATTATCTGTCAGAAAGATGTAACCTTCCTAAACTGTTCTTCTGAGCATGTAGATTAATGAAATATAAATACATTGGTAGCTTTATATGGTTAAGCAGATATGGGCTGGATGGAGATACAATGGATATGTCTTACCTGCTTCAAAGTCCATGACCATACACAGATGTCGTTTAGTTGGGAAGGAACAAAACGTGGAGACAACAAAGGGACAATCAGCGAATATTGCGATGTCCCTTTCCTGATAGGCCATTTTAAGATTCTCTGGATCCTCCAGGTTACTCCTTGCTTGTTTCTTCATGGCGAATACCTTGTTTGTGTCTTTATGACGCACTAAGTGGACGGCCCTGTAGAGGAGAAAAATCCATAATTTATACAGAATTCTTACTAACAGTCTGTCAATATGTCAAATGATCTTCTGTCCTAATAGTTAATAGTGATTAATAGTGATGAGCGAGTATGCTCGTTACTTGAGTTTTCCGAGCATGCTCGGGTGTTCTCTGATTATTTTCGCGTACTCAGAGATTTAGTTTGTGTCACCGCAGCTGCATGATTTGCGACTGCTAGACAGCCTGAATACACGTGAGGAGGAATGCCTGTTTGTTAGGAAATCCCCACATGTATTCAGGCTGTCTAGGAGCCGCAAATCATGCAGCTACGGCGACACAAACTAAATCTCCGAGCATGCCAAAATACTCAGAGAACACCCGAGCATGCTCGGAAATCACGAGTAACAAGTATACTCGCTCATCACTAATAGTTAATACTAGATGTATGGCTGTCACTAGAAACCAATGTCTGGAAATACACAAAATTACTCAGCATAAATGATCACTTAGGGCTCATACTCACTTACGAGAGACTCGCATGATTCTCGTGCTAGTCTCTCACATGAAAACCCGGCACTGCCACTGGCACTGGGAACAGAGCGTGCGGCTGCAAAGAGATACATGTAGCCGCACACTCCAGTCCCAGTGCCGGCGGCTGTGCCAGGTTTCCATGTGACACTGGCACCAGAATAGTGCGAGTCTCTCGCAAGTGAGTATGAGTCCTTATGGGAGGTTTTCATACATATCACATCATAACTGAGCTGAATCGGGACAAATAGATGTGGAGTAGATGACTAGATGTAGATTAGATCTAGTGCAAAGTGGTACCGATAACAACAGCTCGACACATCAAAAACAAGTCCTTACAAAGCTCTATGGGATGAAAAAATAAAAATGTTACACATCTTGGAATACAGTAACATTTAGATGTGGACTCATATACAGGAATTTCCCTAAGGCGGGACATATAGACTGAGGCATCATCATAAGGAGTTTGGGAAAAATGAAGATTATACATAACGCTCACCCAAAACCTCCACTGCTGATCTCTTTGATCTGGGTATAGTCGCTCTTACTTGGTTTTCTCATAGGGGTCAATGATCTGATCACGGCCTAGAAGAATAAGAAATGACAATGAGACATAAAAGTTGCAGGAAGATAAAAGCTGCAGATGCAGGAACTTCTCTACATTATGTCCCCGCTGATTACACTGCAGCAGATGTAGAGGACATGATACCAGCAGGACGCTCCCCAGACACTATTATATTATAGGGATATCCTCCATACACATGTATCATTGTACTGGAGGGGATGGTAAGGGACATCACACAGAGGAGACAGGAATAATAATAATAGGTCCAATCTACAATAAGAATAGAGTTAACCCACTGTACTATGGGGTGTAACATGTGATGTGTAATTCATACCCCGTTATCTGATGATATACAGATGTTTTCTCTGGTACTTACACTGGCAGATTCGGGGATCTCTGGTGTCTCAGATATTCCACCATCAGCAGTTGCCGGCTCAGTTGTCTCTAATATAATGATAAAATAATGAGACATCATGTATTAGACGATATCAGAACTTAATATATAACACATCGATATAAGAAAGGAAAGACAAATAAATGGTAGAATACTAGTTATATGGATATTCTGCACATACTGTATATACTTATGGCACATCCATAGATAGATATACTCTGCCATAAATGTGTGATTGTTCGGGATCTGACAGTGACTTGGATGAGGACCCTGTGAGGTCCTCTGTGCATTTTGGGGCTGAAAAGATCCCAGAAGAGAGAACCGGAGGGGTTTTCAGAATTGCATGAGCCCTCTCTATTACAGTCTATAGGAGGTTCAGGAGCCGTCACCGGCCTCATACAGAGGATGAAGAGTAAATTTATATATTCTCTGGTGTCTCCATAATATTAATGTTTGTAGGAATACGAGATGATCAGCTTACCTTCAATCAGATCACTTTTTAGCCCTGGCTCACTGGTATTGGGGTCAGCGATATTTCGGTGTTGCCCCTCTTTGGAGTCACCGGCCGGTGTTTCCTGATGGATATAATATGTGCAATTAATATAACAACTCACAAATACTAAATTACAGTACACAAAAGACAGAACAGACTAAACCTGGATTAACATAATTGCGGGGAATATACACGGCCGCTCCGCCCAGTAAATCCACATTAATATATAAGGGACTTGTATATACAACAGTTCTCCAATAATATCTATTACCAGAACTGCAGCATTTACAAGAAGGAAGATTGTGAAGATAAAACGACATGAAATATAGAAGATGACGGATTCTTACCAAATGCTTCAGTGGGCGGGCAATAAACTCTAGTACATACAGGAAATGTTGGGCCAATTGTTTAAAAAAGGCCAAATCTCCATATTGGGATCTTTCTTCAGCCTATAAAAATGGAAATAAACAAAAAAGGAAAATCATGAGAGAAAGTAGAGAATATAGGACGCTATTTATGTCACCATTTTACTAGTGCAATCTACAGCTACAATTAATACATATATGGATATTTCTTATAAGCTATAAATTATATTGCTCTTGGCCAAACTACATATTTCATGTAAATAAACTTGTATTTTATAAATATTATTCATTATTGTTTCATGTGCTGTGAATATCATTCATTATTATTGTTACATGCTTTGCCCAGATTGTCTGTTACCTGTTGTACTAATGTCCTGATGTTCATCTGTAAATGCTCAAGATATTCTGAGCTTATAAGACCTTGTTGGTGTTTGGTCAGGCAGTCTCTCACTAGCTTCATAACCAGCCGGTAAGTGAAGCTGAGGACACCATCGGGTAGTGGTAGCACAAGGGCAGGGGCATAGATGGCAAGAATCCCCTGGAGTAGTTCCAACTCCTCAAGTTTATCTGAAGAAATTCCAGACATTTAAAAAAAATCCAAGTGCAGTCAGTATATCACCAGCTTCATAGCCAATCACTGACAACAATGACACCTGGGCAGTAAGCACTTGGATAGGTAGTGGTGGTGCATTATGATGTCATAATGGAATCTTGTGGTGGAATGTTAACATGTCATCAGTGATGTCATCATGGAATCCCAGGATGGAATCTTACCCAGTTACAATTTTGAAAGTATAGTTACATCCATGGTTGTGTCCCTGTCTTTTTTAGGCAGCACCAGAGCTTAATGATGTGATCAGCTGTCATGTCCTGCAAATAGATGCAGATGGATTTTGGCTGTCAACCACTTATATGCTGCTGTCAATCACTGACAACTGCATATCAGACGTGCTGACCGAAACCATGTCACAAGTCTCGCTCATCAGCGCCCTTGTCACATGATTCTGGGGTTGCGATGGGTTATCATAAAAGCCAGGGGTCTGCAGAAGACCAGTGTGCCTGTCCATTCATCTTCTTTTAGGAACACCGACTCATGGCCGGCGTTCAGATGTTTTTCCCACCACTTAATTAAAAAAAGAACCTATACATGTTTGGTATCTGCATTCGCGTACTGTCTGTAGAATCATATTACCAGTTCAGTTTTAGCATTTAGTAAACATTTTAAATTAAAAAAATTTGTGGAATTGCACTGTTTTGCAATTTCACAGCACTTGAAATTTTTTCCCCGTTTTCAAGTACAATATATGTAATCTATGGTGTCATTTAAAACAACAACTCGGCCTGCAATAAACAAGACCTCATAAGCTATATTGATGGTAAAAAAATGTTCTGGCTCTGAGAAGAAGAGGAGCAAAAAAACGAAAGCACATAAAATGGAAAATCATAAGGTGGTGAAGGGGTTAAAGGGGCATCTCACCATAAAGGGAAGTTGCCTAGCAACATTCTAGTAACAATTAAAGTGGCAACATTATGGGTTGAGCATCAGAACCAGAATCAAGGAAAGAGGGAAAACCATGGCTTTGCTCTTCTTATGAGGCTTTTATATCCGTCTTTCCCCCAAAAAATTATTTTAACCATGTTTTGGATGCTAAATATTCTTTACATGTTTAAACATTTACTTTTTCTTCATATTGTGACCAGGGTGGACTGGGAGTAAAATTCAGCCCTGGCATTGTAGAGCACGCAGGCCCACGCTATCACCGCCCCCCTCCCCAGCTTGTATTTTATGAATATTATCCATTGTTGTTTTATATGCTTTGCCCAGATTGTCTGTTACCTGTTGTACTGATGTCCTGATGTTCATCTGTAAATGCTCAAGATATTCTGAGCTTATACGACCTTGTTGGTGTTTGGTCAGGCAGTCTCTCACTAGCTTCATAACCAGCCGGTAAGTAAAGCTGAGGACGCCATCGGGTATTGGTAGCACATTGTCAGGGGCATAGGTGGTAAGAATCCCCTGGAGTAGTGCCAACTCCTTAATTTTATCTGAAGAAATGTCAGACATTTCAAACAAATCCAAGCACAGTCAGTATATCACCAGCTTTGCAGCCAATCACTGACAATAATGACACCTGGGCAGTAAGCACTTGGTTAAGTAGTGGCGGAGCATTATGATGTCATAATGGAATCTTGGGGTGGAATGTTAACTTGTCATCAGTGATGTCATAATGGAATCTGGTGATGGAATCTTAAAGGGACATCTCACTATAAAAGGAAGTTGCCTAGCAATAATTATTGTGGCAATACCATAGGCTGAGCATCAGTTTCAAACTCAGGCATGGAGCGAAGAACCAGATTTCATAATAATAATATTGCGATATATAGTTTAGTTCTCACATTGAATATTTTCACTGCAAAGAAAACACATTTTCTTACAGTCCCCACAAAGTTGATGGGATTTATAGAAATTTCATGCCCACTGTGATTTTTTATACCCTGTATAAAATGACCTGCGGTGCGTGTGTTTGAAATCCACAATATATAGGATACATTTTTCTTGTGATTACGCTGAGATTTATATGCAGATTTTATCTATAGAATTGCATTCGATGAGGAAAATACATAGGTAAAAAACGCAAAATGCATAAAATCCACACATGAATCTTTCAGTAAACCTTTGTTAAAGCCGAGTACCAGGAAGTATCAAAATTAAAGCAGATTTATTCAACACATAACATACTAAATTAACCAAAAATCACAGTCAAAAAGATACAAAAATAGGTGGAAAATGCAGCAGAAAATCTGCGACATCAAAAACTCACCAACTACACTTCACGGGAACTTAGCCTACCAAACAAATAGCACCAGAGCAGATCAAAATATTACCAGCATATACAGTAGTGATAATACCGCCATACGGATCATTAGCTAAAACCAATGTACTATTACTGATATCACCACCATACAGTGTCCATAAAATGGTACTATCAGTTTTACACAAGTGCACTGCAGACCATATATGTGTGTACTGTGCAGATTCTCACCAAAGACGTTCTCAATAATCGCAGTCATTCATTTTTCCTTTCATTTTCCATTTGGCCCAAAACAGCATGATCACTTTTTCAATCCATAACTCATCCCTGCACAATGTGGGTCGCCCTCCCAGGGCTGTGGGGTACTCGGTACCGGGCCGGTGTCAGTGGGATGTGTCACAGCGGCGGTGACCCGGTCCGTGGCCCTGGGCGCCCAAGTAACGGGGGAATTGAAATCGTGAAATGTAATTGATTGAATGAATAGTTCGTGACGCCACCTGTGGTGTTCAACAAGTGAGATGTTAAGCCGACGCTACATGCAGATCCTCTGGGGCTGGTGGTGTGTTGCAGCCAAAATGGTGAAGCTCCCCACAGGTGGAGCTGTAGTCCCAGGGCAGTGTGGATGTACGGGTAGAGGAGAGGCGCAGGCAGTGTAGAAGCAGGTACCCAGATGTAGCGGTACAGAGTGTGTTGGCTCGGTCACATTAAGAGAATCGGCAAAGAAACTCCTAGAAAGGGCGTCTGCCTTAACATTCTTAGTGCCCGGAAGAAAAGAGACCAGAAAATTAAAACGCGTGAAAAACAAGGCCCATCTAGCCTGTCTAGGATTCAAGCATTTGGCCGACTCTAGATAAATCAAATTTTTGTGTTCGGTGAGGACCACAACTTGATGTTTAGCTCACTCCAACCAATGTCTCCACTCCTCAAATGCCCATTTCATGGCCAACAATTCCCGATTCCCCACATCATAGTTGCGTTCAGATGGGGAGAACTTTCGAGAAAAGAAGGCACAGGGATTCATCTTAGATGTCACATGGTCTTTTTGGGACAAAACAGCTCCTGCACCAATCTCAGAAGCATCTACCTCCACCTGAAATGGAAGTGAGACATCAGGTTGCCGTAAAACTGGAGTTGAAGTAAATCTCCGCTTAAGCTCCTGAAATGCTGAGACAGCCTCAGGGGACCAATTCAGCACATCAGCGCCCTTCTTGGTCAGATCAGTCAGTGGTTTAACAATACCAGAAAAATTACCAATAAATTTACGATAGAAATTGGCAAAACCCAAAAACTTCTGGAGGGCCTTCAAAGAAGTAGGCTGAACCCAATCATAAATGGCCTGTACCTTGGCCGGGTCCATTTCAATAGTCGATGGAGACAAGATAAATCCCAAAAATGAAATCCTCTGTACACCAAAGAGGCATTTCGATCCCTTAACAAACAGGGAATTCTCCCTCAAAATCCGGAACACAGTCCGTGTTCCACATGAGAATCCCAATCACTAGAAAAGATCACAATATCATCCAGATAGATGATCAAAAACTTATCCACAAAGTCATGGAAAATATCATTCATAAAGGACTGGAAGACAGAAGGGGCATTAGTGAGCCCAAAAGGCATCACCAGGTACTCAAAATGTCTCTCAGGAGTATTAAACGCCGTCTTCCATTCATCCCCATGCTTGATGCGAATGAGGTCAAGCTTAGTAAACCAGCAGGCACTCTTAACTCTGGAGAATAAATCAGACATCAGAGGTAACAGGTACTGATATTTAACCATCATCTTGTTAAGGGAACGATAATCAATACACGGTCTTAATGAACCATCTTTCTTGGCCACAAAAAAAACAGCACCTAAAGGTGACGAGGATGGTCTAATATGACCCTTCTCCAACGACTCCTTAATATAGGACGGCATAGCATCATGCTCGGGTACTGATAAGTTGAATAGCCGACCCTTGGGAAATTTACACCCAAGCATCAACTCAATTGCACAGTCATAACTCCTATGAGGAGGCAAAGACGCAGACTTACTCTCACTAAATACATCAGAAAAATCGGCTAGATAATCATGAATATCTTGAGACTGAGGAGAGGTGGAGAAAACAGGAGCGTCCCTAAGAACACACTGACAACCCCAACTCACCACAGACCCAGACTTCCAATCCAAAACTGGATTATGAGTTTGCAACCAGAGAAAACCCAGAACAATAGTATCATGCAAATTATGCAGCACCAAAAATTTACAATTTTCTTGGTGGTCTGGGGCAACTCGCATTATCACCTGGGTCCAACACTGAGGTTTATTCTCCGCCAAAGGAGTAGCATCAATACCCCTCAAAGGAATAGGCATCTGCAGAGGCGTCATGGAAAAACCACAACGTTTAGCAAAGTCCAAATCCATCAGATTCAACGCTGCTCTTGAATCCACGAAAGCCTTAGTAGAAAACGTGGATAAGGAGCAGATCAAAGTAATTGCCAAATGGAACTTAGGTTGTACACTGCCCACAGCAAATGTGTGTGCAAAACATTTCTCTCGTTTAGGGCAGACAGAAATAGTATGAGAGGCGTCTCCACAGAAATAACACAGCTTATTACGCCTTCTAAACTCCTGACATTGCGCCCTAGACAAAACCCCATCACAATGCATAGGTTCAGACGTTTGTTCAAAAGGTGGCATCGCCTCCCGCGTAGTCTTACGTTCATGTAAACGCCGATCAACTTGAATGGCTAATGACATAGAATCATCCAGACCAGAGGGAACAAGAAATCCCACCATAACATCTTTTACGGTCTCTCATAAACCCTTCCGAAAAAGAGCTGCCAATGCACTATCATTCAATGTAGTAAGGACCTCCCATTTTCGGAATTGTTGACAGTATAACTCTGCAGAATCCTGACCCTGGTTTAATGCCAACAGGGTTCTCTCAGCTAGATCAACAGCATTAGGTTCATCATACAACAACACCAAGGCCTGAAAAAATGCATCCACATTAGTCAAAACAGGATTTTCAGGTGTCCGAGAAAAAGCCCAATCCTGGGGATCACCGTGCAACAAGGAGATGACAATTTTAACCTGCTGCACAGAGCTCCCCGATGAGCTAGGCTTCAAGGCAAGAAATAATTTACAATTATTCTTAAAATTGAGAAATTTAGACCGATCCCCAGAAAACACATCTGGAGTAGAGATCTTAGGTTCAGCAGCATGTGACTGAGTGAGGTAGGAGGAAATTCCCTGTACTTCAGCAGCAAGTTGCTCCACACGATCAGACAATTGCTTAATCTCCATTAGGAAAAAAAAAATCCTCCTACGGCCCCAGAAAGAAAAAAAAAAAAAGGAAAAAAAAAAAATTCTGACACTTTTTTCTTTTCAACAACTTTTTCCTGCTTTTGAGTACCCTAGAATCTGCGGTATTTCTGGTGACTCTGTTATGAATGGGTCACCGAGGAGAAAAAGACTAAACAAGCTAAGTCACAGAAAACCAGAGAGGTTGGTAACTATGCAGATTGCAGATCCCTGATCCTAACCACACAACTAGCAGCAGCCGTGGAGCGTACCTGCGATGGTCCTAGATGCTTCGTCACAGCCGGAGGACTAAATAAGCCTAAAGCAAGAAAAGGGATAAACTAACTGCCCCAGAGCAGACCCCAAAGGAAAGACAGCCCCCTCACATGTATTGACGGTGAAACAAGATGAAAGCACAAACACAGGCAGGAAAATAGGCTGAGCAAATGATGGGGCCCAAACTAACTAGAAAGGATTGGAAAGGAAAGACACTGTCTGCAATCTGCCAAAAACCCTACAAAAATAAT
The DNA here is from genome assembly GCF_039654945.1 of Dendrobates tinctorius. Taxonomy (NCBI): domain Eukaryota; kingdom Metazoa; phylum Chordata; class Amphibia; order Anura; family Dendrobatidae; genus Dendrobates; species Dendrobates tinctorius. The sequence goes on along the minus strand of NW_027361738.1, from coordinate 5,750,991 downwards.
GTCCAACACGTCTGATAGCAAAATTAACCCTGAAGTCACTAGACTTCTCCCACTATATCAACACTCGGAAATATTCTGAGACAGAGCAAAAAGAGGCCAATCTAATAAGGAACAAAAAGCAAATTTGCAAATACAGATAAATAAGAGTGAAAATTCAGCACAGCCCCAGCCGGGGCAGGCTGACCACACAAAAAAAAAACTGAATATACCAACAAAATCGAGTGTGAACATTAGCAGAAAAATTTAGCTTGAAATGACTGGAACAGAGCTGAAAACCAGGACCTGAAAAGCCAGAAGGAATCAACAGCACCAGAATAGGGCGTCGGCTGTCTTAAATCCCGCCTGAGATTCCTGAGGTCAAATCGTCATCCTCATTATCAGGTAGCAGATCTCTACTGATTAAATCAGCATCACTGCCTCCAGTTACCACCAGAGGGAGCCTGGAAGGAGAACTGACAACTGGTGGACCGGAAAATGAACTCACAACACCTTAGTATCCATACAACCTCGGGGACCAGGCCCCGTCCTTGCGCTGAGAACTTCTAGGCAGGGTTCTCTTCTAACCCACGTCCCCTTTTCCCTTTTACTCCTACGTTCCGTACTAGTCTTTCCTTCCCATGGAAGATCAGGTTTCTGTTCAATGTCTTTCTCTTTCTTTCCTTTCCCGTGCCAGCAGACCCAGGTCACTGAGATCTGCTGCAGCACCTCCTTCCTCCATCCCTCTCTCAGGATCCTCACTCCTGACTTACTCACTCTCTGACTGCCCGAAATCCTAAACCTTCCCACTCTTTTATGTATTCTAACTCCACCAGCCTCCCAGCACGTTTCATGTTCCAAGCAGGGAGCCACTAAAGGTGCTCTGCTACACTCCAAGCAGGGAGCCGCAATGTGGCTTTGCCGAACTACCGTGTTGTGTGGGATGCAAGTGTTGGAGCATGGTCAGGAGCCTCCAACTTACCTGGATGGTGGGGTACCGCACCTCAGGAGGAGGTGCAGTACCTCTGTGGCAACTGAGCCCTCAGGGGCACCACAAATGTAACACAGACAGGGGCTGGCTGGCACTTTTCAGCCTGGGGAGCAATCACAAGGCAGTGGCCCTCGAGTTGCAGTGGCCCTCCTTTTCCCTCCTTATCTCTGACCATTGCATTAAAGCAGCAGAGATAACAGGCTTTAAAAATAGGCTGGTACGTAGATATGAGAACAGTAAGGAGCTTGCTGCATAGATATGTGAGCAGAATGGAGCTTACTCCAGAGATAGGGAGCAGAACCGAGCTTACTACAGACATATGGGAGAACTGAGCTTACTACACAGATATGGATCAGAACGGAGAATACTCCAGAGATTTGGGAGCAGAATGAAGCTTACTACAGAGATATTGGCGCAGAAAAGAGCTTACTCCAGATATATGGGAGCAGAACCGAGCTTACTGTAGTGGTACGGGAGCAGAACCGAGCTTACTTGTCACAATCCATTTTTGGATCTGTGTCAGAGTCTGGACTCTCTTATATAAACCTTTTTCCTTTCAGGCCCTGGGGGTTAATATGGGTTTTTGCCCCCGGTAACTGCTGGTGTTACTACAACTGTAGTTGCTCTGCTGTTGGTTTTCTCCCGGTGGCCGCTGGTGTTACTACATGTTCAATTAGCCAGCAGGTGGTGACCTCCCCCTCCTTCCCATAAAAGGCCATCAGCTGCTGCAGCTCCCTGTTGGTAATACTGGTCATTTGCTAACAAACCTTGGTGAAGTCGACCTACCTGGTGGAGAAGGGGTTCAGCTTATCTGGAGCAGTGGAGTTGCTTCTGGATGCTGATCGGGTGCCTTTCTCTGCTGCTTGGAGCATTGGCAGCAGATAAAGCTAAGTTTGGATTTTTAGTTGTTTTAACCCTGTGGTGTCTGTTTTATTTTCCCTTGTGTGTTATTTGGTGCAATTTACTTTATTCCCTGTCTCACCTCCTGGGGAGGGGGTTGGGGTTTAGCTCAGGGCTAAACAGGAGATAGGGACAGGTCGGAGAATTGGGCCTCACTACCATTAAGTGTACCCCCAAGTTAAGGAAAGTCAGGGCACCCCTTAGCCTGAGGGGCAGTTCAGGGGCCCAGGTTCCACGTCTCCTGCCTTTTCCCTACTGTCCTGTGACATTATTACCAACCGTCCCATTTTTTCTGGTGAGCCATGGCCCTTATGCAGACCTGTCTCCAATTGCTGCAGACCCTCACTGAGGAGCGTGGGGTGCTGCGTGGTGTGGTGGAGCAGCAGCTACAGCAGTTGGTGGGGTACGGGGCTTCAGCTCAGATGCAGGCTCAACCAGAGCCCAAGTTATCTCTCCCAGACAGGTTTTCTGGAGGGAGAGAGAATTTTTTGTTTTTTAAGGAGGCCTTCAAGCTACACTTCAGGCTCCACCCTCGTTCATTAGGGAGTGAGGAACAGCGGGTGGGATTCATTATAGCCCTCCTTGAGGGTGATCCCCAATCCTGGGCCTTCTCCCTGCTTGCCGATTCACCATCTCTATGGTCGGTGGACGAGTTTTTTGCGGCTTTGGCGAATATGCCCCATGTAGTCCTTGCTAGGGAGGAGGACACACTGGTGCAGGCAGACGAGCCCAGGCAGGTGGGAGGAGATGGTTCCCCAGTGGTGTTGCCTGCAGTTCATCGTGGTGTGGGGGCATGTTTTAGCTGTGGGCAGACTGGTCATGTTTTCAGGGTCTGCCCAGCACGCGCCAAATCTTCTGTACCATCTATGAAGCCGCGTCCCCCTGGTCGTGTGGAGGGAAGCAATCAGGGAGTGTATATTTCCTCCATTTTGCCCTCTCTGTCTACATCCACGATATATTTTTGGTCTGGCATGGTACTACTCTGTACTACTCTGGAACTACAGGAGTTTATTGGTTGCCTGAATAGCAACGACCAAAATATACGTTAAACATTGACATGCGATGCTGATAAGATTAAGCTCCTCTATATCATTGTTTAAAAGGATACTGATGGTCTGGGGCAGACCGATATTTTTAGGAAGATGACTTCTACTAATATGTTGTTACACGCTTCGCTATGTCATCCTGATCACATGGTCAGGTCTGTTCCCATAGGTCAGTTCCTCCAACTTTGTCGGATTTGCTCTATTAATGAGGATTTTGAGAGAAGAGCAGAGGAGCTAAAAATGAGATTCTTGGAACGTGGCTATAGTCGGCATCTACTCAAGAGAGCCTATAACAGGGCTAAATAGTCTTCCCAAAATGGCCTACTGTACAATAGGGAATCAGCTAGGAAGATTGAGGGACCTGGAAGTTATGCTTCATTGCAAATTATCATTCCCATTCTAGGCAGGTCAGGCAGCCTTTGTCTAAAGCATGTCCTATATTGAAAATTGACCCAATAATTGGCAAATTTATTCTGGGTATAACAGCCATTACATTTAGGCGTGCTAAGAATCTGCGCGATCACCTCACCTGTACTCACTATACAAGTGAGAGAATGTATACATTTTTGGATAATATCACACATAGGAGTGGGCGTGTTCCGTGTGGACATTGCGTTGCCTGTCCCAGCATTGAAAAGTGTGATTCTTTTTCCGATTCAGGTGGCGTTAAAAATTTTAAGATCAATAAATACATTACTTGTGCTACGAGATATGCTATTTATTACACCACCTGTCCATGTGGATTAATTTATGTCGGTTTAACAACTAGACAATTCAAGGTTCGCGTGTGCGAGTATGGATATTCAGGCGGCGGCTGGCCACACGGATGCATCCACTCTTAAAACATTACCCTGTCACTTTAAAAACTTTCATGACTGTGACAGTACGGTGCTACAGGTGAGGGGTATCGACGCCTTAAATATTGGTATCCGTGGTGGCAATCTGTTTCAAAGATTGGGTAAACTTGAGACTCGCTGGATCTGGACGCTTAATATGGTATATCCACATGGACTAAACGAGAATTTGAGTTTCGTTCCGTTCCTGTGACCACCTTACTGTTCCAGGTGTCCATTGGGTGGATCTAATCCTTGCTATTTTTTATTGTTTTTATTATATTTTTAATTGTATGTTTTTCATGTATTAGGTATTTTTATGATATTTTGTGGATCTATGAAGTTCTTTGGACGGAGTCCAGGATGGTGGCGGTACCTTGTACAGATGGACTAATTTCTACTGTTTTCTATGTCCATCATATACCTACAGTATGTTTGAAGAAGATCCTTTGACGAGGTTGAAGATGAGGCGGGGGGATGTCTTGTGGATATCTTTATTTTGTTTATTTTATTTAGTTTTCTATTTTTTCAATGATATATAATTAGGACTGTATGATAATGTCTCTTATATGACTATTTTGGTAATGCTGTTCTATATATTTTGTGGGCAATAATTAAATATAATATTATTATATCTTTCTTTGTGATATGATTGTATATCAATTTTGATATTGCTTGAAAATTGTGAATTTAATATGAATTCTTATCTATTTTTATATTATCTATCAAAAAATATATATGGCATTCCCCTTTAAATATTATGCAGTGAAGGGTATGTGTCTATTTCTATTATAAAAACTTGTGGGATACATAGAGGGTGTTTTTTGATTGTTGGTGCTGCTGCATGTGCGGTGGTGCTGCTTCTTATGTATTTGTACTATTCTGTATTACTCTGCGTTCTATTGTATTATGTTGCCCTTCTGCGTCTTTTGTGTCGGCGGTGCATCCCACGCCAGACCTCAGGGACCCCATGGTTCGGGTGCGGGCTGCCATGCATTGTACATATACAGTATTTCACCTCCCTGGTAGCGCGTCACTTGTTCCCGCTCCCTCTCCTCTGCGCATGCGACGCCTTCTTGGTTCATCGCGTCGGTCCCAGGCACATGGTGCCTCCGGCGTCTAGTCACATGATAATGTGTTTACGGCGGTGGGGGTTCCTATGTCGGATGCCGGCATCTTGGACACCATGGCGATGCACCGCCTCTTCCCTTATTAGGTATTACATTATTTCCGGCCTCCTCCCTTTATAACATCACTTAGGTCAACCTTTACCACGCCCCCTGATGAAGGAGTAATCCGAAACGTGCATAGGGGAGGGCGGGCTGGCCTCTTGTAGACGCTGCTGCCATCCATCACCACTTATCACCAACGGGTAATTATTGTAAGACTTTATGCACTTTATTATACATACAGTATGTTGGACATTTGTTCATGTATACATTCTGATGTTTGAGCCCATATACTTCTGTGTATAGAAGTGAGAGTGATGGGTATACATGTATGCAGTGACTGCTTTATCTCTATGGCTGATATAGCTGGGCACTGTGCAATATGAATCAGGGCTGCAGTGCAGGGTGTTATATCCACTGATGTTTTTAACTCCTTCTATCCTTGTCTGCTCATCTTGACTAATAAAAATTCTATATTTTGTGCATTACAAGGACTCTTGTGATTGCAATTTTTGTTGGTTTCCTTCCCTCCTTTGTATGATTATTGGCAATGTGTCCTTACCAGTCCTATACATTGTTTGGGGATCTATGGCCAGTCATATTTATATGATTTTGTGAGATTTATATATAATATATACATTTGGATATTATCCATTCATATATTCTTTTGGGCCATTGGTACCCCAGACATTCTAATGTCTTTCATATATTTCCTTATATCTAAGTACAGCAGCATATAGAAATAATGCCCCCATGCCTCCTTAGTCTCTTGTTCTTTCCCTGTAATGATACTGATTTTGCAGTCTGCCTCCTGATAGTAATGCCCCTGACCAGAAGCATATGGAGAAATCACTGGAACGCCAAACCAAAAGTCTTATTATTATTATTTATTATTATTATAGCGACTTTTATTCCATGGCGCTTTACATGTGAGGAGGGGTGTACATAATAAAAAAAATAAAGACAAGTACCGTAATCTTTTTTAACCCCTTAGTGACAGAACCCGCTGATTCTGAGACAGTTTTTTCGTGACATGTTTTACTTCATGTTAGTGGTAAACTTTCTTCTAAATGACTTGCATTTATTTATGAAAAAAGGGAAATATGGCAAAAAATTTTAAAATTTTGCAATTTTCAAGTTTTGTGCCCTTAAATAAGAGAGATGTTACACAAAATACTTAATAAGTAACATTTCCCACATGCCTGCTTTACAGTAGCATAATTTTGGAACCCAAATTTTTTTTTGTTAGGAAGTTATAAGGGTTAAAAGTTGACCAGCGATTTCACAGTTTTACAACAAAATTTGCAAAACCATTTTTTAGGGACCACCTCACATTTGAAGTCACTTTGAGAGGTCAATATGACAGAAAATACACAAAAGTGACACAATTCTAACAACTGCACCCCTCAAGGTGCTCAAAACCACATTCAAGAAGTTTATTAACTCTTTACGTGCTTCACAGGAACTGAACAATGTGGAAGAAAACATTTAACATTTAACTTTTTTTTTAACAAACATTTTATTTCAGAACCGATTTTTTTATTTTCACAAGTGTAAAAAGAGAAAATAAAACACAAAATTTGTTGTGCAATTTTTCCTGAATATGCTGATACCCCATATATGTGGGTAAACCACTCTTTGGGCGCACGGCAGGGCTTGGAATGGAAGGAGCGCCGTTTGACTTTTTCAATGCAGAATTGGCTGGAATTGAAATCGGACGCCATGTCGCGTTTGTAGAGCCCCTGATGTGCCTAAACAGTGGAAACCCTCAACAATTGACACCATTTTGGAAACTAGACCCCTTAAGGAACTTAACTAGATGTGTGGTGAGCACTTTGAACCTCCAAGTGCTTCACAGAAATTTATAACACAGATGCGTGAAAATAAAAAATCATATTTTCTTCACGAAAATTATCTTTTTGTCCCCAAATTTTTATTTTCACAAGGGTAACAGGAGAAATTGGACCACAAAAGTTGTTGTGCAATTTGTCCTGAGTACGCTGGTATCCCATATAGGGGGGGAACCACTGCTTGGGCACACGTCGGGGATCGGAAGGGAAGTAGTGACGTTTTGAAATGCCGACTTGATGGAATGGTCTGTGGGCGTCATGTTACGTTTGCAGAGCCCATGATGTGCCTAAATAGTAGAAACCCCCCACAAATGACCCCATTTTGGAAACTAGATCCCCCAAGGAACTCATCTAGATGTGTGGTGAGCACTTTGAATTCCCAAATTCTTCACAGAAGTTTATAACGCAGAGCCTTGAAAATAAAAAATCTTTTTCCACAAAAATATTTTTTTAGTACCCAATTTGTTATTTCCCTAAGGGTAACAGGAGAAATTCGATCCCCATAGATGTTGTGCAATTTTTCCTGAGTATGCTGATAGCCCATATGTTGGGGTAAACCACTGTTTGGGCACATGTCGGGGCTCGGAATGGAGGGAGCACTGTTTGACTTTTTGAACGCAAAAACTTGTGGTTTTTTTCACTGTTTAGGCACACAGGGGCTCTCCAAATGCGTCATGGTGTCCGTTAACGATTGGAGCTAATTTTTGTATTTGAAAAGTCAAATGGCACCGTGCGCCCAAACAGTGGTTTATAACCACATAAGAGGTATCGGTGTACTCAGGAGAAATTGACCAACAAATTTTAGGATCCACTTTATCCTGTTGTCCATGTGAAAATAAAAAACAGGCTAAGGCTATGTGACCACGTAGCGTTTTATTCCTGACACTAAAACCGGACTCCTTCCCAGAAATCGCGTGTTTTTTTCCACGCGATTTCACCGCGATTATGTTCGCGAATTTCACGTGCAATATTCAAGCACTTTCCAAGCGATTTGAAGCATCGCGTGGAAAGTGATTGCCAGGTTGGTCACACTCGTCAAACATAGTGTTTGACGAGTGTGAGCAGCTTTTTACTATTGAGGCCGCCTTACGCTGAGGCTGGGAATGCAGCGCGGGACGTCGGAAGGTAAATATACCCCGATTTTTTTATTTTTTATTCTTTTTTTACAGGGGTATGGTACCCAGGGCCTGGAGGACAGTCTCCTCTCCTCCACACCGTGGGTACCAACCGCACATGAGACGCTTAACTTTGCGCATGGTGGGCATAGCCACATGCGGGAAGTAAGCGATTCTCATGCATTCCTATGGGTGCGGAATCGTGGCAATTCTTTGCGATTCCACACAAAAGAATGAGCATGCTGCGATTTTTTCCGCGATGCGATTCCGCTGCGGAAAAAAGCGCAGCATTAGCACAGCATGTGCGGAATGCCATAGAAATGCATGGGGTAAGTTCTGTACACAATTTTTAAACGTTTTTGCGCCAAAAATAGCGGCAAAAACGCTTAAAAATCACATCGTGGGCACACAGCCTAAAAGAACATTTTTGTGAAAAAAAGTACTTTCTTTTTTTATGGATCAATTTGGGAAGCACCTGGGGGTTCAAAATGATCACTATGCATCTAGATAATTTCCTTGGATGGTCTAGTTTCCAAAATGGGGTCACTTGTGGGGGAGCTCCAATGTTTAGGCACACAGAGACTCTTCAAATGCGACATGGTAACCGCTAAATATTTCAGCATATTTTCCATTCAAAAAGTCAAATGGCGCTCCTTACCTTCTGAGCCCTGCCATGCGCTCAAACAGTGGTTTATGACCACACTTGAGGTATCGGTGCACTCAGGAGAAATTGCCCAACAAATTTTAGGATCCAATTTATCCTGATACCCATGTGAAAATGAAAAAATTGATGCTAAAAGAAATTTTTTGTCAGAAAAATTAAAATGTCCATTTTTTCCTTCCATATTGCTTTAGTTCCCGTGAGGCACCTGAAGTGTTAATAATCTTCTTGAATGTAGTTTTGAGTAGCTTGAGGGGTGCAGTTTTTAGAATTATGTCACTTTTGGGTATTTTCTGCCATATAGACCCCTCAAAGTGACTTCAAATGTGAGGTGGTCCCTAAAAAAAATGGTTTTGTATATTTTGTTGTAAAAATGAGAAATCGCAGGTCAACTGTTAACCCTTATAACTTCCTAACAAAACAAAATTTTGTTTCCAAAAAAATTGTGCTGATGTAAAATAGACATGTGGGAAATGTTATTTATTATCTATTTTGTGTCATATAACTCTCTGGTTTAACAAAATAAAAATTCAAAATCCGAAAATTGCGAAATTTTCAAAATTTTCGCCAAATTTCCGTTTTTTGCACAAATAAATGCAAAAATTATCAACCTAAATTTACCACTATCATGAAGCCCAATATGTCTCAAAATACAATCTCAGAATAGCAAGGATGCGTTGAAGCGTTCCTCATAAAGGGACACTGGTCAAAATTGCAAAAAATGGCCTGGTCATTAAGGTCAAAATAGGCTGGGTCATGAAGGGGTTAAAAAAATCAAGTTCATTATTAATACAGGCCGTAAGAATCTCCATACGTCTTCATTTCTTTAATCTTCAAGCTGAGTTTTTTCATGGAAGGAGCTGATCTTTTCTTCCAGTATGAGGCTATTAGACACTTTGACGATGTTAGGATATGGAGGAGCAGCCTGGCTGGACCCTTGCTCATAGATATGGGTGGAACATTAAGTAAATAAGCCACAGGATCCTGAGGTATCTCTACATCCAACACCTAAGAAATCAACCCCTGTACTCTCTTCCAGAAGGGGGGTATAGTCTGGCAATCCCAGAATATATGTGGCAATGAGCCCTCTGCCCCCAGGCATCTCCAGCATGTATCCGACGTGGCAGGGTAAATATTATGTAAAACATCCTGCGTATGATACCAATACCTCAGTATCTTGTACTGATTTTCCTTCTGTTTTGTGCATGGTGATGATTTAGCTGCCTTAGACCATATGACCTGCCAGATAGGAAGCGCAAGTTCCCTCCCAAGGGATCTCTCCCACTTATTCATGTAAGTATGTTTAGGAGGGGGTCTAATGGCAGAGTGAACAGTATATTATAAAAATCTGTGATCAAACCCTTTGTAGAGGGGTTCCCTTTACAGAGTCGTTCAAAGGGAGTGGGGGTAGAGAACGTTGTGTTTTTAGATAAAGATAAGGCCAGGTGGCGAATTTGTAAGTATGAGAAGTAGGTCCTAAGTGGGAGATTAAACCACTTTCTAAGAGTCTGGAAAGGAAGAATATTTATGTTAAAGGGGTCTACAATATCTGCGTAATAAAATAATTGTGCTTGAAGCCATGGTTCTGTCATAGCTGCAGGAATACTATAAAGTATGGAGAGTGTAAAAAAGAAGGAGATCATATGGGGACCTGGGGGAGATCAATGGAAAGGCCTTGTTGCTTATCCTCCAAATTTTCATTGTAAATGCCATAGAGCCCAGCAGAGGAACTGAGGGGCATGTACTCCCATCTCTCCATAACAATGAATTGGGATGCGCTGGAGCCTGCCCACGAGGGCTCACAATCTACAAGGGCTGGGAGAGGATACAATAGGTAAGGACCGAGCTGGTCATGCAGTAGTTTGGTGGATCGGTGGTTACTGCAGGTTGTAGGCTTGTCGGAAGAGGTAGGTCTTCAGGTTCCTTTTGAAGGTTTCTACGGTAGGTGAGAGTCTGATATGTTGTGATAGAGTTCCAGAGTAGGGCGGATGCACCAGAGAAATCTTGTATGCGTTTGTGGGAAGAGGAGATAAGTGGGGAGTCGAGAAGAAGATCTTGTGAGGATCGGATGTTGCGTGCAAGTAAGTACCGGGAGACGAGGTCACAGATGTATGGGGGGCACAGGTTGTGGATGGCTTTGTATATCATGGTTAGGGTTTTGAGCTGGAGTCTTTGGGTAATGGGGAGCCAGTGCAGGGATTGACAGAGGAGGGAGGCTGGGGAATAGCGGGGAGACAGGTGGATTAGTCAGGCAGCGGAGTTTAGAATAGATTGGAGGGGTGCGAGAGTGTTAGCAGGGAGGCCATAGAGCAGGAGGTTGCTGTAGTTAAGGCGGGAGATGAAGAGGGCATGGATAAGGGTTTTTGCAGATTCTTGGTTGAAGAATGTACGGATCCGAGAAATATTTTTGAGTAGAGATGAGCTACTTTGCCTTGTTTAGGGTCGAGTCAGGTTTCATGAAACCCGACTTTCTCAAAAGTCGAGTCGAACAAAATCGGCCGACTATCGGGAAAAGTCGGAGGTCCGACTGAAACACGAAACCCAATGCAAGTCAATGGGGAAGCAAAGTCGTCAGGGAGTGGAGGACAGTAAACACACCTACAGTGCCCATTTCAATGCCAATGACATCAATTCTTATTACTTAAGCTTGTCAAGCTTAATTTACTTTATAATAATAGTTACACATTGAAAACTGGGGGTTATTTGGCTAAAGTTGTGGGGGGGTAGGGCTGGCTCCAGGTTTTCGTGTGCCCTGGGCGAAAGAGTGCCAGTGGGCCCCTTTAACACATACCACAATTCATGATGCTCCGATACAGCAGAGAAATATTGGTATAGTGCAATGAGAAATACTTCACTTCTTACATTACATGACTGATATCTATTTTATATTCTACAATAGCTCAAAAACCAGACAGTATATTCCTCCATACAGTATTATGTCCACCACATAGTGCGCCATACAGAATAATGAGCCCCATATATTGCTCCATACGGAATAATTGGTCCCATATAATGTTCCATACAGTATATGATGAGCTCCACATAATGCTACAGTATATGATGGTCCCCATATAATGTGCCATACAGTATAGGACGGTCCCTATAGAGTAGAATGAGCCCCACATAATGTTCCTTACAGTATAATGAGTCGCATATAAAGCTCCATACAGTATATGATGGGCCCCATATATTGCTCCATACAGAATGGGCTCCAGTCCCATAAATAATGAACCCCATATGATGCTGCAGTATATGATGGGCCCCATGGATACTGCTCCATTGTATAATGGGCCTATATTATGCTCCATATATAATGGGCCCCATATGATGCTCTAGCATATGATGGGCCCCATATGATGCTCCAGTATATGATGGGGCCCCATGGATGATGCTCCAGTGTATGATGGGCCTATACACTGTGCAGAATTATAAGGCAAATGAGTATTTTGATCACCTCATCCTTTTCATACATGTTGTCCTACTCCAAGCTGTATAGGCTTGAAAGCCAACTGCCAATTATGTAAACCAGGTGATTTGCATCTCTGTAATGAGGAGGGGTGTGGTCTAATGACATCAACCCCCTTTTTAAGGTGTGCGTAATTATTAGGTAACTTCATTTCCTTTGGCAAAATGGGTCAGAAGAGAGATTTGACAGACTCTGAAAAGTCAAAAATTGTGAGATGTCTTGCAGGGGGATGCAGCAGTCTTGAAATTGCCAAACTTTTGAAGTGGGATCACTGAACAATCAAGCGTTTCATGGCAAATAGCCAACAGGGTCACAAGAAGCGTGTTGATAAAAAAAGGCTCAAAATAACTGTCCATGATTTGAGGAAAATCAAGCGTGAAGCTGCCAAGATGCCATTTGCCACCAGTTTTGCCATATTTCAGAACTGCAATGTTACTGGAGTATCAAAAAGCACAAGGTGTGCCATACTCAGGGACATTGCCAAGGTAAGGAAGGCTGGAAAACGACCACCTTTGAACAAGAAACATAAGATAAAATTTCAAGACTGGGCCAAGAAATATGTTAAGACAGTTTTTTGTAAGGTTTTATGGACTGATGAAATGAGAGTAACTCTGGATGGGCTAGATGGATGGGCCCGAGGCTGGATCAGTAAAGGCCATAGAGCTTCACTCTGACTCAGATGCCAGCAAGGTGGAGGTGGGGTACTGGTAGGGGCTGGTATCATCAAAGATGAACTTGTGGGACCTATTCAGGTTGAGGATGGAGTGAAGCTCAACTCCCAGACCTATTGCCAGTTTCTGGAAGACACCTTCTTCAACTAGTGGTACAGGAAGAAGTCGGTATTCAAGAAAATCATGATTTTCATGCAGGCCAATGCTCCATCACATGCATCCAAATACTCCACAGCGTGGCTGCCCAGTAAAGGTCTAAAAGAAGAAAAAATAATGACATGGCCCCCTTGTTCACATGATCTGAACCCCATAGAGAACTTGTGGTCCCTCATAAAATGTGAGATCTACAGGTAGTCAAAACATTACACCTCTGGGAACAGTGTCAGGGAGGCCGTGGTGGCTGCTGCACTCAATGTTGATCGTAAACAGATCAAGCAACTGACAGAATGTATGGATGGAGGGTTTTTGAGTGTCATCGTAAAGAAAGGTGGCTATGTTGGTTCCCTTTTTTTTGTTTTGAATGTCAAAAATGTTTATTTCTACATATTGTGTTGTTATATTGGTTTACCTGGTGAAAATAAACAAGTGAGATGGGTATATATTTGGTTTTTATTGAGTTGCCTAATAATTCTGCACAGTAATAGTTACCTGCACAAACAGATATCCTCCTAAGGTAGCCAAATATAAAAAAAAACCCACTCCAACTTCCAAAAATATTAAGCTTTGATATTTATGAGTCTTTTCGGTTGATTGAGAACATAGTTGTTGCTCAATAATTGTCACAATCCAATTCTTGGAGCCGTGTCAGCTTCTGATTAACGCATGTAAACCTTTTTTTTCCTTCAAGCCTTTGGCTTAATGTTAGTTTTGCCCCCCGGTGGCAAATGGGTGTCCTTGCATCCTAATAGTTGCTTTGGTTACCTTTTGCCCCCGGTGGCCACAAGTGTCATTGCACTTGATGTTTTCTTTGCTTTGCGTTTTTCCCCCGGTGGTCACTGGGGTTATAGCAGCTTTTGGCCCCTGATCATTTGACCATTCCCTTTTCCTATATAGAGTCACATGGTCTATGAGCAGGTGTGGGTGATAGCGTCTTTTTGGGATTCCAACCACGGTGAAGGGAGCTGCAGGCTGCGGTGTGAAGCCACTGCGGAAACCTGGTGAAGTTAGCAGCTGGCTTGAAGGTTGGAGCCACTGCTGAAACTGGTGTGGAACTCTGTCTGCCCGGTGTCCGCAGCAGAGTGAGATGGTGAAGGTGGCAGCTGGCTCTGAGGTGTCGAACCACTGCGAAAAGTTAATCCGGTGATGCACTCTGCTGCCTGGTGCTGCACCAGAGCAAGATAAGTGTTTTTGGTGTTTCCCCTGTTTGTATTTTTCCCTGGTGTGTATTAGTACAGCGGTGGGGCCAGTGCCTGCACCACCCAGCTCCCTAGCAAGGGATAGGTGTAGGGTGTGCTAGGGTGACAGGTATCCGGCTCAGTGACAGGTGAGGAGCCTGTATAGGGAACGTTAGAAGTGTGAGGGAAACTGGCTCAGGGGAGTGCAGGAGGTCTCCACGACCCCGTTCCCTATCGCAGGGCCCACCATTGTAACTGTTTCCCCTTCCCTCGTGTCTTGTTGTTTCAGTTACCGGCCTGCGGGTCGTGTCACACAGGACAGTTACACGTGCCAGTTTTGTTGTTTTAGTTACCGACCTGCGGGTCGTGTCACACAGGACGGGTTCACGTGACATTATCACCAACCTTACATTTTCTCTGGTGAGCCATGGGCCTAGTACAGTCCGGTGAGCAATTGCTGCTGGTTCTCACTGAGGAGAGTGAGGAGCTGCATGGTGTGTTGGAGCAGCAGCAGCACTTATCAGGGTCTGGGGCCTCCCCTCTGGCTCAACCAGAACCACAATGTGCGGCTTTGGCAAATATGCCCCCTAGTGTCCCTGCTGGGGAGCAGGACTTGCTCATACACGCGGACGCACCCAGACAGGTGGGAGGAGTTGTGTCCCCATGCCATGGTGCTGTCTGGGGTTCCCCGAGGTGAAGGGGTACGTCCCTGTAGTGAGCAGACTGGTGATTTAGTCCGCGGGGCTCATGCCGAAAATTCTCTAACATCGAAGAAACCGCCCCCTCCTGGTCGTGTGGAGGAAGACGGCCAGGAAGAGTATATTTCCCTCTTCCTTCCCTTCCCAATTGTGGCTCTGGCAGATATGCCCCCTGGAGTCCCTGCTGAGGAGCGGGACTTGCTCATACAGGCGGACACACCCAGGCAGGTGGGAGGAGTTGGTGTCCCCATGGTGCTGTCTGGGGTTCACCGAGGTGAAGGGGTACATTCCTGTAGTGAGCACACTGGTGATATGGTCCGCGGGGCTCACGTCGAAAATTCTTTACCATCTAAGAAGCCGCCCCCTCCTGGTCGTGTGGAGGAAGATGACCAAGGAGTGTATATTTCCTCCATATCCCCGTCCCCTTCTCCTCCCGTAGTGGCAGCAGGGGTGCTACCAGGGAGTAGGGGTAAGTCGCAAACTTCACTACAAGCTGCCTCTCTGAGTCGGAGTCCTCTTAGGAGGGGGGGTCAGAGAGGAGAGATTGCCTCTGAGCCTTGTGGGGGTGTGAGTGTTAGGACATGGGGGGATGCCTCTGTTGTCGGTGCTGTGAGGAGTTCGCCATCTATTGGTAAGAGAGTGAATGGCAATAAACGTTCAGGTCCGGACCTGGGTGCGTACGTGTTTGGGTGTCTGAGTTATCCTTTGTTATACCCAGGCCTAGCTCGTTCCCCAGGTCGGCGCTCTGGAGATTTGTGGTGCCTCCAGAGTATACATCTTCACCTCCATCTACCCTCTCTTGCCATGACCGGGAGTGTCAGATGATGGTTGAAGTGAACTCTCATGGAACAAGGCGTCCTCACTGTAGGTGGTATACAGTGTAATACGGTGTTAAGGGTCCAGAGGCCCCTCATTGAAGGAGGGGTACTGTCACGATCCAATTCTTGGAGCCATGTCAGCTTCTGGATTAATGCATGTAAACCTTTTTTTTTCCTTCAAGTCTTTGGCTTAAGGTTAGTTTTGCCCCCGGTGGCAATGGGTGTCATTGCATCCTAATAGTTGCTTTGGTTACTTTTTGCCCCCGGTGGCCACAAGTGTCTCATTGCACTTAATGTTTTCTTTGCTTTGCCTTTTGCCCCCAGTGGTCACTGGGGTTATAGCAGCTTTTGGCCCCTGATCATTTGACCATTCCCTTTTCCTATACAGGGTCACATGGTCTATGAGCAGGTGTGGGTGATAGCGTCTTTTTGGGATTCCAACCACGGTGAAGGGAGAAGCTGGCTGAGGTGTGAAGCCACTGCAGAAACCTGGTGAAGTTAGCAGCTGGCTTGAAGGTTGGAGCCACTGCTGAAACTGGTGTGGAACTCTGTCTGCCCGGTGTCCGCAGCAGAGTGAGATGGTTAAGGTGGCAGCTGGCTCTGAGGTGTCAAGCCACTGCAAAAAGTTAATCCGGTGATGCACTCTGCTGCCTGGTGCTGCACCAGAGCAAGATAAGTGTTTTTGGTGTTTCCCCTGTTTGTATTTTTCCCTGGTGGGGCCAGTGCCTGCACCACCCAGCTCCCTAGCAAGGGATAGGTGTAGGGTGTGCTATGGTGACAGGTATCCGGCTCGGCGACAGGTGAGGAGCCTGTATAGGGAACGTTAGAAGTGTGAGGGACATTGACTCAGGGGAGTGCAGGAGGTCTCCACGTCCCCATTCCCTATTGCAGGGCCCACACAGGACGGGTTCACGTGACAATAATAAAAAGAATCCTCTGAAATACAACTTGCCTAGTAATAATTATGCAATCAAGTATCAACCTAGGGCCTTGTCAGATCACTCCCCTGTTATGTCGACATTTAATTTGGAAAATGGCAGGAGAGGGGAATGGGCACCATGGTCGTTTAACGCATTCTGGTTACCTATTAGTCAAGCAAATGCTTGCTATTAATGAGGGTACAGCCCCCCAGGGAAATAATATGGGATGCGTCTAAAGCTTATCTGAGAGGACTGCCCATCTCGGAAGTGAATAGAGTTAGAACTAAGTCTAGAGAATATGAGGAACTTTTACAGAAGGAAGCTATCTTTGCAGAATTGCAAAATTTGAAAACTCCGTCGGATATACATTTTAACGCATTAAAAGATGCGGAAATATGATCAACCCAACATAAGCTTTCAAAAGCTGCAGCTGAACGATACTTCCGGCGGCAGGTCTATTTTGGGGAGGGGGAGGGAACTGGACATCTACTAGCTACCCTGATCAAGACTCAATCTGGCCCTGCAATGGTAGCGGAGATAAAAAACCAAAAATCGTGAACTATAAAGATCTTCTGGGGCAATTCTAGCAACTTTTACCGAGTTTTTTGACACATTATATAATTCGCAGGGCGGGTTCTCTGACGAGTTGCTCAGTAGCTTTTTGGGGACTGCTGGTCTGCCTACTCTATCGGAATCGGAAGCTGTTGGGCTGGAAGCACCAATTAGAAACCTTCTCAATTAGATATGAATAAACCAAAATAAAGTCACTCCTTGAGAAAGCCACGGTAGGCTAAACGTACGTTGGAGGGAGCTGGAGATACATTGAGCCACTGATCACGGGTATCTATGATCTTATTACATTTCCTATGCACTTTATTTGAGCTTTCAGACCCTGTGTCTGCTTACTATATGCACTTTAGATTGCTGATGGATTTTTTATGATCACTATATTTATCGGATCGGATTGGATCGGCCGATCTAAAAAAAATATCGGGTATTGCCGATTCCGATCCCGGAAGTCCCATTCAAGTCAATGGAACAGAAATATCGGAATTGAAAAAAACCCTTTCTTTCCTTGTAGGTTAATTCTACATGAAGAAAAACAACTAAGAATAATGTAGAATGTATTGTGGGAGGTGTATGAGACATTAAAGCCATAGAGCTTTAGCCCAATCAAATGGAATAGCAGTAATAATTTTTTTTATTTTAAAGACGATTGGAATTACAAAGATATTGACTATGTTAACCTCTTTTATATTTTGTCAGATATGTATGTTTCACTACTTCCATGCTCTTCACCTTTTTTACTTCTCCCACACTTTCTCCTTCATCATCCTCAGCAGCAGCATCTATTTCATAAACTTCTTCACCTTATTCATCTTCTTCTTCTTCTTCTTCTTCTTCACCTTCTTCCTATTATTCTTTTTTTTACATTCTTCATATTCTTCTTATTCAACTATTATTCTTCTTCATATTCTACTTCATCTTCTTCCTATTCTTCTTCATCATATTCTTATTTGTAACAGGCATTCCTGTAGTTGTTATCTATAAAAGTTTGAAGATTACACCTTCCGTTCTGCCTGTCACAAAAGATTTACAACAGGATTTGTCCGCGTTCAGTTTGGCCTGAGGAGGAACGGACTCACCCCCATACACTGCTTAGTCTTCTTCTGCTTATAATTTAGATAATATCATTTGCTCTTATTTTTAGTCTTATGCTTAATGTTCTTCTGCTTTTGGTTTTTCTGCTTCTTGGTCTTCTGTCTCTTGTTGTTCTGCATCTTGGTGGTTGTCTTCATGTTCTTTGTCCTCTTGGTATTCTAAAGGGTCATCTATTTGGTCTTCTTCGATGTGGTCTTCAGGGTCGCCGTCTTCAGGGTCATCGTCAGGGATATCCAGAGTGAGAATCAAAATACAATTCCACAAGCTTGAACTTGGAAAAGTAGCAGAAGGTACAAGAAGGCAGAGGAACTGCCGAGAACCAGCTGACGGTGCTGGAACCCGGAGGGGCAGCAGAAGGAACAAGAGCCAATGCCACAACCGTGGACTAGCTGTGCTACAAAGCACTACCAAGGACCAGCAGACGTTGCTGGAACTCGAATACCAAGAAGGAGGCACCTAGGCCAAAGGCACTGCCGAGAACCAGCTGACAGTGCTGGAACCCGGATGGGTAGCCGAAGCTGCAAGAGCAAATGAAACTAGCGAGGACCACTGTCACGCCGCGCTCACCTGGGGACGGGACCTCGGGCCCGACGTCATCTCTTCCGGAGCCGCGGTCACTCCGGGGGTCCCGCCGGGTGCGCACGCGCACCTCTCGTACCTAGGTCCTTGTCTCCTTCATGTTATGTCTGCGCTTGCGCGCTTTTCTCAGTTCGGTCTCCAGGTCAGTCCTCTCTATGGTACTGGAGGACATGACCCGGAAGCTCTCATGATCATGTGCTATATCAGGCTACCTCTTCCTAGGGGAGGTGCCTGATTATTGTTGTGCTTCCTGGCTTGGTCTGCCGTGTCCCTGCCTGGCTGTGCGCTGTATTCGGGTCCCCTGCCTTGCACTCTGTTGTGACTCTTGGCACATGCTCTGAACCTGCACTCTCCCTTGTACTCGGTTGTGCCTCCTGGCACACGCTCTGACCCTGTGCTCTGTCTTGTACTTAGTTGTGCCTCCTGGCACACACTCTGATCCTGTGCTCTGTCTTATACTCAGTTGTGCCTCCTGGCACACACTCGGACCCTGTGCCTTTTCTCATACTCAGTTGTGCCTCCTGGCACATGCTCTGATCCTGTACTCTCTCTCTTACTCAGTTGCGCCTCCTGGCACACGTTCCAATCCTGTACTCTGTCTTATGCTCAGTTGTGCCCTCTGGCACACACCCTGCTCCTGTACTCTGTTACACCTCCTGGCACACCTGCTGCCTGACTCAGTGCTCTGACGTGCTCCTTGCACGCATCCTGCTTCACTCACACCCGGACGTACGAAGTCTCTGTATGCCACGTGTTCCCGTGTCCAAGCTTTACATGTTCCTGCAGACACACTCACCCACTCGTGTCTCCTGTGAGCCGGCCGCCTGGTGCCAGCAGTCGTGGTACCCCACCCCCTGGGGCTTGCCCCTGACACTCCCTGTATAGGGGGTGGTCTTCACTAGGTCAGCTCGCCCTGGGAAGGTTGGTGCCACGACCAAGAGGGTCCACTCCAGGAGTCGTCACAGTATAATCAGGCCATGGACCCCGCTGGTACCACCGCCTCCGTCCAAAAGGAACTGGTGTCCCTACGGGAGAGTCAAACTAGGATCGTGTCCTCTCTGAAATCCATGGAGTCCCGTTTGTCAGCCATGCAGTCATCTGACCCTGGGAATGCTTCCCAGCTGGCCAGCCTCCAGCAAGAAATCACATAGCAACGCGACACCCAGGTCCATATCCTCAACTATATGGCGTTGGTAGACAGTCAGCTTCTTTCCATACAAGCCGTTTCTGCCCAGTCCTCGGCCCCGCACCCACTGCCGTGCCTCGGCAAGCCACCCCGATATAGCGGGGACCCTAAGTTTTGTTGAGGATTTCTGAACCAATGCCGGTTACATTTTGAGCTTTTGCCGCAGCACTATCCCACTGAGCGCGCCCAAATTGCCTTTATTGTTTCACACTTAAAGGGGGAGGTGTTAGCATGGGTGAACCCCCTCTGGTAGCGCAATGACCCACTCGTCTCTCAGCTTTCCACCTTTTTGAACACCTTCTGCAAGGTGTTCGACGAGCCGGGTCGGCTGGCCTCTACCACCGAGTCTCTCTTTAACCTCCATCAGGGTACGCTACCGGTGGGACAGTATGCCATCTGTTTTCGTACCTTGTCCTCCGAACTTGGTTGGAACAACGAGGCTCTCGTAGGGATCTTTTGGCGTGGCCTGTCCGGTCGGATCACAGACGAACTGGCAGGTCGGGATACTCCCACCTCTTTAGAGGATATGATCTCTCTGGCGACATGCATTGACCTGCGGTTTTAGGAACGTGCCCGTGAATCAGCCAGAGAGAGGAGCTCCTCTCACCTCCTTCGTTCCTGCCCCAAGAAGCCGGGAAACTTCTCTGCCTTGGGTTGGTAGGAGGTGCCTCCCTAGGTGTACGTGATCCCTCTCCTCCCCTGCTCGTGTCCGTGTTATTGAATCTCGGTGCCAAGCGTTATTCTGAGGAGGCTTTTCTGGATTCTGGCGCAGAGGGGAGTTTTATCACACTCGAGGCGGTTAAAAAATACCAGATTCCTGTCAGATCCCTGGAGACTCCTCGGTCGATAGTTTTGGTCAATGGTACGTCCGTGCAGGAGACCGTTACCCAGGCCACCGAAGACATCGAGCTGCAGATCAGAGCCCTGCATCGGGAGAAGATCTCCTTCCTCGTCTTGTCTGCCATGTCTCACACGCTTCTTCTAGGTCTCCCTTGGCTACGGACTCATGAGCAAACCCTGGACTGGTGGTCGGGCGAGATACTCCGTTGGGGACCGTCCTGTCAGGAGAAGTGCCTGTTGCTCGTCCATCCGATGAACTCTGCCTGTCCATCCCCGGCACCTACAGGTCTGCCGTCGGCTTACTGGTCCTTTGCAGATGTCTTCGACAAGAAGGAGGCCGAGACTCTGCCCCTCCATCGGCCATATGACTGTCCGATTGACCTCATTCCTCATACCTCATACCGCCACCCAGGGGTAGAATATATCCGCTATCCCATGCTGAAACCCAAGCTATGTCTGAGTATAACCAGGAGAACCTGGCGAGAGGTTTTATCCGTAAGTCCTCCTCGCCCGCGGGAGCGGGATTTTTCTTTGTCAAAAAGAAGGACGGCTCCCTCCGTCCTTGCATAGACTACCGAGGCCTGAACGATATCACGGTCAAGAACAAGTACCCATTGCCATTGATCCCGGAACTCTTTGACCGGCTTAGAGGAGCTATTGGCCATTAAATTGGCCTTGGAGGAGTGGAGGTACTTACTGGAAGACGTCATACATCCATTCAAGATCTTCATGGACCATAAGAACCTGGCGTACATCCAGTCCGCACAGAGGCTCAATCCTCGGCAAGCCAGGTGGTCCCTATTCTTCGCGCGCTTTGACTTTGAACTACATTTTCGGCCCGGCGATAAAAACGTTAGAGCGGATGCGTTGTCAAGATCATTCCTGTCATCTGATGCAGAGGAAGAACCCTCTCATATCATTGATCCATCAAAAGTAATTACCGTGGCTCCTGTCAAGTTAATCACGTTACCTCCGGGAAGAACCTTTGTGGCTGAGAATAACTGAAAAAGAGTGTTAAATTGGGGACATTCATCCAAGATTGCCGGCCACGTTGGTGTCCAAAAGACTTTGGACTTAATCTCTCGCTATTATTGGTGGCCTTCACTCTCCCAGGATGTTAAAGACTTTGTGGCATCTTGCCTGTCCTGTGCCCAGAACAAGATACCCAGACAACCACCCTCTGGTCTTCTGCTCCCGCTTCCCGTTCCGTCGGCTCCATGGCAGCACACAGACATGGATTTCATTACTGATCTGCCTTGCTCTTCCGGTTGTACTGTGGTCTTGGTGGTTGTAGACCGATTTTCAAAGGTGGCCTACTTCATTCCTCTTCCCGGACTACCCTCTGCTCCTGACTTGGCGAAGATCTTCATTTCCCATATCTTCAGGATTCACGGCTTCCCCCAGCGCATCGTGTCAGACAGAGGGGTCCAATTCACCTCTCGGTTCTGGAGAGCTCTATGCGGACTCATGAAAGTGTCATTGGATTTCTCTTCCGCCTATCACCCCCAAACCAATGGGCAGGTGGAACGTACCAACCAGATCCTTACATCCTACCTCCGGCATTTTTCTAATGCTCATCAGAATGACTGGGTCAGTATACTTCCTTGGGCTGAGTTCGCCTACAATAATCACTCCAGTGAATCGTCCACCAAGTCTCCTTTCTTCATCGTCTTTGGACAGCATCCCAATGTGCCTCTACCGGTACTTCCTGTCTCGGGGGTACCTGCTGCCGATTCTCTGTCTGTGGAGTTCTCCAGGATATGGCAGGAGACCAAAACCGCTCTCGAGAAAGCACGGGACAGAATGAAATTACACGCTGACAAGAGGCGCCTGGACGTTCCTCCATTTCTCCCTGGTGACAAGGTGTGGCTCTCCACCAAATACGTCCACCTTAAGGTACCATCTTACAAACTGGGTCCCCATTACATTGGTCCTTTTGAGGTCCTCAGGCGGATTAATGATATTGCTTACAAATTGAAGCTGCCTCCTTCACTCCGTATTCCCAATTCCTTCCTTCCCCTTGTCTCTCCATAAACCTGTGGTTCTTAACCGGTTTCATCCTTCTCCAGGCCACACACCCCAGCCTGTTGGCTTGGGGGATGAGTTTGAGGTGAATGACATTTTGGCCATGAAGAAGGTAAGAGGGAGAACCATGTTCTTGATCGATTGGAAGGGTTTTGGCCCCAAGGAGAAGTCATGGGAGCCCAGGGAGAATATCCACGCACCCCAGATTTTGTCTAAGTTCCTCTCCAGTTTTAGAAAGAGGGGGCGTAAAGGGGGGGTACTGTCACGCCACGCTCACCTGGGGGCGGGACCTCGGCCCCGACGTCATCTCTTCCGGACCCGCGGTCACTCCGGGGGTCCCGCCGGGTGCGCACGCGCACCTATCGTACCTAGGTCCCTGTCTCCTTCATGTTATGTCTGCGCTTGCTCGCTTTTCTCAGTTCGGGCTCCAGGTCAGTCCTCTCTATGGTACTGGAGGACTTGACCCGGAAGCTCTCATGATCATGTGCTATATCAGGCTACCTCTTCCTAGGGGAGGTGCCTGATTATTGTTGTGCTTCCTGGCTTGGTCTGCCGTGTCCCTGCCTGGCTGTGCGCTGTATTCGGGTCCCCTGCCTTGCACTCTGTTGTGACTCTTGGCACATGCTCTGAACCTGCACTCTGCCTTGTACTCGGTTGTTCCTCCTGGCACACGCTCTGACCCTGTGCTCTGTCTTGTACTTAGTTGTGCCTCCTGGCACACACTCTGATCCTGTGCTCTGTCTTATACTCAGTTGTGCCTCCTGGCACACACTCGGAACCTGTGCCTTTTCTCATACTCAGTTGTGCCTCCTGGCACATGCTCTGATCCTGTACTCTGTCTCTTACTCAGTTGTGCCTCCTAGCACACGTTCCAATCCTGCACTCTGTCTTATGCTCAGTTGTGCCCTCTGGCACACACCCTGCTCCTGTACTCTGTTACACCTCCTGGCACACCTGCTGCCTGACTCAGTGCTCTGATGTGCTCCTTGCACGCATCCT
Source organism: Dendrobates tinctorius (assembly GCF_039654945.1). Taxonomy (NCBI): domain Eukaryota; kingdom Metazoa; phylum Chordata; class Amphibia; order Anura; family Dendrobatidae; genus Dendrobates; species Dendrobates tinctorius. The sequence continues at coordinate 5,727,252 of NW_027361738.1, read as the reverse complement.
GCTTCACTCACACCCGGGCGTACGAAGTCTCTGTATACCACATGTTCCCGTGTCCACGCTTTACACGTTCCTGCAGACACACTCACCCACTCGTGTCTCCTGTGAGCCGGCCGCCTGGTGCCAGCAGTCGTGGTACCTCACCCCCTGGGGCTTGCACCTGACACTCCCTGTATAGGGAGTGGTCTTCACTAGGTCAGCTCGCCCTGGGAGGGTTGGTGCCACGACCCAGAGGGTCCACTCCAGGAGTCGTCACAACCAGCTGATGGTGCTGGAACCCGGAGGGGCAGCAGAAGGAACAAGAGCCAATGGCACAACCGTGGACCAGCTGACGGTGCTGGAACATGGTTACTAAGCAGGAGGTACCTGTGCTTCAAAGAACTACCAAGGACAAGCAGACGTTGCTGGAACTCGGATACCGAGAAGGAGGCACCTAGGCCAAGGGCTCTGCCGAGAACCAGCTGATGGTGCTGGAACCTGGATGGGTAGCACAAGGTACCCATAATCAACAAAGTTGCAAGGCCGCGAGCAGGACGCAGTTACCGAAACCCACAGTCAAACAGGGGGTGCTTGTCCTATTGGCACTACGGAACCAGCACCAAAAATGCAGGCACCATAGACTCGGCTAACCCGACCGCAACACGACAGGACAACGTATTGGTGGCAAAGTGACGTTGACACTACCCAGAAATAGCAGGCGTGCTGGAACCAGGCTGGGCAGGAGGGAGTGCCTGTGCCAAAGAGACTTCCAAGAACCAGCTGACGGTGCTGGAACCCAGCATGGCAGCAGAAGGAACAACAGCCAATGGCACAACCGTGGACCAGCTGACGGTGCTGGAACATGGTTACCAAGCAGGAGGTACCTGTGCTAGAAAGCACTACCAAGGACCAGCAGATGTTGCTGGAACTCGGATACCAAGAAGGAGGCACCTAGGCCAAAGGCTCTGCCGAGAACAAGCTGACGGTGCTGGAACCCGGATGGGTAGCAGAAGCTGCAAGAGCAAATGAAACTAGCGAGGACCAGCTGATGGTGCTGGAACCCGGAGGGGCAGCAGAAGGAACAAGAGCCAATGCCACAACCGTGGACCAGCTGACGGTGCTGGAACATGGTTACTAAGCAGGAGGTACCTGTGCTACAAAGCATTACCAAGGACAAGCTGACGTTGCAGGAACTCGGATACCGAGAAGGAGGCACCTAGGCCAAAGGCTCTGCCGAGAACCAGCTGACGGTGCTGGAACCCGGATGGGTAGCACAAGGTACCCATAATCAACAAAGTTGCAAGGCCACGAGCAGGACGCAGTTACCGAAGCCCACAGTCCAACAGGGGGTGCTTGTCCTATTGGCACTACGGAACCAGCCTTTATTACCAGAACCCGCAGCCCACATAGGAAGCACCGAAAATGCAGGCACCATAGACTCGGCTAACCCGACCGCAACACGACACGACAATGTATTGGTGGCAAAGTGACGTTGACACTACCCGAAAACAGCAGGCGTGCTAGAACCAGGCAGGGCAGGAGGGGGTACTTGTTCCTGGGTTACAGGGGCTCTGTCACGTCAGTGGATCCCCTGATGTGTGTCCGGCAAGGTCTCCTGCTCTGTCCACATTCCCACTACTAGTAATGGGAATGTAGACAGAGCAGGAGACATTGCCGGACACACATCAGGGGATCCACTGACGTGACAGAGCCCCTGTAACCCAGGAACAAGTGTGGATTGTGCAGACGCCACTTCAGAGCAGCAGCTGGCGGGGATGGAGGCTAGGGGAAATACTAGAGACAGTGGAGCCAGAGGCCTAAGTGGAGCATGGTTAAAAATCAGTAGTAGTGTGACTGTGTAGGCAGCAGGAGACTTTGTCATCCAAACAGCAGAGGAGCAGATGGCGTTACTGAACCCCACTGACACCGGAGCGAGTGTTTCTATCTGTGCGGATGGCACTTCCAAGCAACAACTGGCTGTGTTGAAGCCCAGGATAAATCATGGAGCTGGCTGAGGCCAACTGGGAGCAAGTAGAAAATAAGATGTCGTGTGATTTGGGAGGCAGCAGGAGACATTGCCGTCTACACAGCAGGGGAACAGCAGACATTACTGAACCCCACTAACACAGGAGCTTGTGTGTTTTTCTCAGTGAAGACGGCACTTCTGAACACCAACTGGCGTTGTTGGAGCCCAGGATGAAGCTTGGATCAGGCTGAGGCCTGATATTTTAGGCATGTGGAGGCAGCAGGAGACATTGACGTCTACACAGCAGGGGAACAGCAGACATTACTGAACCCCACTAACACAGGAGCTAGTGTGTTTTTCTCTGTGAAGATGACACTTCTGAACACCAACTGGCGTTGTTGGAGCCCTGGATGAAGCATGGAGCAGGCTGAGGCCTGATGTTTTTGGCATGTGGAGGCAGCAGGAGACATTTCCGTCTACACAGCAGGGGAATAGCAGACATTACTGAACCCCACTAACACAGGAGCTAGTGTGTTTTTCTCTGTGAAGACGGCACTTCTGAACACCAACTGGCATTGTTGGAGCCCAGGATGAAGCATGGAGCAGGCTGAGGCCTGATGTTTTTGGCATGTGGAGGCAGCAGGAGACATTGACGTCTACACAGCAGGGGAACAGCAGACATTACTGAACCCCACTAACACAGGAGCTTGTGTACTTTTCTCTGTGAAGACGGCACTTCTGAACACCAACTGGCGTTGTTGGAGCCCAGGATGAAGCATGGAGCAGGGCTGAGGCCTGATGTTTTTGGCATGTGGAGGCAACAGGAGACATTGCCGTCTACACAGCAGGGGAACAGCAGACATTACTGAACTCCACTAACACAGGAGCTAGTGTGTTTTTCTCTGTGAAGACGGCACTTCTGAACACCAACTGGCATTGTTGGAGCCCAGGATAAAGCATGGAGCAGGCTGAGGCCTGATGTTTTTGGCATGTGGAGGCAGCAGGAGACATTGCCGTCTACACAGCAGGGGATCAGCAGACATTACTGAACCCCACTAACATAGGAGCTTGTGTGTTTTTCTCTGTGAAGATGGCACTTCTGAACACCAACTGGCATTGTTGGAGCACAGGATCAATCATGCAGCAGGCGGAGGCGAACTTGCAGCAGGTTTTATATAGGTTGTAGACTACTACTGATTGTAACCGTGCTCCACTATGGCCTCTGGCTCCACTGTCTCTAGTATTTCTCCTGGCCTCCAATCCCGCCAGTTACAGCTCTGAAGTGGCGTCTGCACAATCCACACTTGTTCCTGTGTAACTGGGGCTCAGTCACGTCAGTTGATCCCCTGATGTGTGTCCGGCAAGGTCTCCTGCTCTGTCCTCATTCACACTACTAGTAATGGGAATGTGGACAGAGCAGGAGACATTGCCGGACACATATCAGGGGATCAACTGACATGACTGAGCCCCAGTAACACAGGAAAAAGTGTGGATTGTGCAGATGCCACTTCAGAGCAGCAACTGGCGGGGTTGGAGGGCAGGGGAAAAACTAGAGACAGTGGAGCCACAGGCCTAAGTGGAGCACGGTTAAAAATCAGTAGTAGTTTGAATGTGGATGGAGCAGGAGACTTTGCCGTCCGCACAGCAGGGAAGCAGCTGGCGTTAATGAACCCCACTAACACAGGAGCTAGTGTTTTTTTCTGTGCAGAAGACACTTCTGAGCGACAACTGGCTGTGTTGAAGCCCAGGGATTATAGTTCAGGTGGTAGAAACATGAACACAACAGGAGACCTGGATACTGTTGCCAACCAATTATTTATTCGGGAAGAGGACTGGCAAATTCTGGCGAGATCCAGGCCTTGTTCATTTTCAGAAAAGTAAGCCGGTCAACGTTATCGGAAGATAGTCGCGTGCGACGGTCTGTTAGTACACCACCTGTGGCACTAAAGACGCGTTCCGATAATGCACTGGCAGCAGGGCAAGCCAGCACCTCCAATGCATACTGGCTAAGCTCTGGCCATGTATCCAGCTTAGAGACCCAAAACTAGAAGTGGGAAGAGCTGTTATGATGAGTCACCGAAGGAGGAAAAAACAAAATACTAACTAAGTCCAGAAAAACCAGAGAGGTTGGCAGCTATCGGATTGCAGACCCCTGAACCTATCCACAACAACTAGCAGTAGCCATGGCGGGTACCTACGGTGCCCTAGACCCCTCGATCACAGCCGGAGAACTACATAGCCTAAAGACAGAAAGGGGAAAAACTAAACTGCCCCAGAGCAGACCCCAAAGCAATAGGCAGCCCCCAACATATAATGACGGTGAAGCAAGATGAAAACACTAACACAGATAGAAAGATAGGTTGAGCAAATGATGGGGCCCAAGCTAACTAAATAGGACAGGATAGGAAAACTGCTGTCTGCCATCCGCAAAAACCCTATCCAAAATGAGCCAACCGACTGATAGGAAAAACAGGCCCTGAAGTCGCTAGGCTTCAAAAGACTATATCAGCACTCAGGTATATTCTGAAGACAGAGCAAAAGATCAACAGATCAGAGACAAAAATGGAATTCAGCTCACCCCCAGCCAGGGATGGCAGAACTCCCAAATAACAAGGCAAAACAAAAACAAAACTGAAGAGTACAAAGCAGAGAAGAAAAACTTAGCTTTGAGACGCAGGAATCAAACTGGTCTCCAAGAATCCAGCAGGATCACCAGCAAGGCAGAAGGGCGTCGGCTGCCTTATATCCAGTCCTCAATTCCAGCCACCCAGTCATCATCTAGCTGCCCAGGTGTTTGGTAATCAGCCTCACTACCTTCCTTCACCAGAGGAGGGAGTTCATCAGACCTCAGTGACGAAGGGGAAAATGAACTCACAACAGTACCTCCCCCTTGAGGAGGGGTCACCGAACCCTCATCCATGCCACCAGGGCGATCCGGGTGAGCCCGATGAAAGGCACGCACCAATCTTTTGGCATGAATATCAGAGGCAGAGACCCAGGAATTATCCTCCTGACCATAACCCTTCCACTTAACCAAATACTGGAGTCTCCGTCTAGCCAGACGGGAATCCAGTATCTTCTCTACCTCATATTCCATGTTACCTTCAACCAATATAGGGTCAGGAGGTGCCACCACAGGAACTACTGGTTCAACAAACCTCTTCAACAAGGACTTATGAAACACATTATGAATTTTAAATGTGACAGGAAGAGCCAACCGAAAAGAGACCGGATTAATAATCTCCAAAATCTTGTAAGGTCCAATAAATCTAGGCTTAAACTTAGGAGAAGCCACCTTCATAGCGATATTTTTTGATGACAACCAAACCATATCACCCACCTTAAACTGGGGACCAACGGTCCTACGCCGGTTGGAAAACCGCTGGACCTTTTCCTGGGAGAGAGACAACTTATCCACTACTTGGTCCCAGATCTGGTGCATTCTCTCCACCACAGTGTCAACACCTGGGCAGGCAGAAGGCTCCACCTGCCCTGAAGAAAATCGAGGGTGAATTCCAAAGTTACATAAAAAAGGTGACATCAAAGTGGCAGAACTAGCTCTATTATTTAAAGCAAATTCGGCCAAGGGCAAAAATGAAACCCAATCATCCTGATCGGCAGAAATAAAATATCTCAAATACGACTCCAAAGTCTGGTTTGTTCTCTCCGTCTGCCCATTGGTCTGAGGGTGAAACGCAGAGGAGAAGGACAACTGAATTCCCAGCTTGGAACAGAAAGTCCTCCAAAATCTAGACACAAACTGAACTCCTCTGTCAGATACAATGTTCTCAGGAATCCCGTGCAAGCGAACCACCTGTTGCAAAAACAAGGACACCAACTCAGAGGAAGATGGCAACTTAGGGAGTGGTACAAGATGGACCATCTTAGAGAATCTATCACAAATCACCCAAATAACAGTCATTCTCTGAGAGACAGGCATATCAGAGATAAAATCCATTGAAATATGGGTCCATGGCCTCCTGGGCACCGGCAAAGGCATCAACAAGCCACTAGAGCGAGAACAAGGTTTAGACCGGGAGCAAGTCCCACAGGACTGCACAAAATTCCTGACATCATGAGACAAGGCGGGCCACCAAAAAGTCCGACTCACCAGATCTCTAGTACCAAAAATACCTGGATGACCAGCCAATGCAGAGCAATGAACCTCAGACATCACTCTCTTCCTCCACTGGTCATGAACATACAACTTTCCACTGGGACAACGCTCAGGTTGTCCTCAGGTTTCCTCCTGAAACTCTTCCAGAGCACGTCTCAAATCGGGCGAGATGGCAGAAATAACTACCCCCTCGCCTAAGATGGTAGCAGGCTTAGTCACAACAGGAGAATCAGCAAAGAAACTCCTAGAGAGGGCGTCTGCCTTGACATTCTTAGTGCCCGGAAGAAAAGAGACCACAAAATCAAAACGTGTGAAAAACAAGGCCCACCTAGCCTGTCTAGGATTCAAGCGCTTGGCCGACTCCAGGTAAATCAAATTCTTGTGGTCAGTAAGGACCACGACTTGGTGTTTGGCTCCCTCCAACCAATGTCTCCACTCCTCAAATGCCCATTTCATGGCCAACAGTTCCCGATTCCCCACATCATAGTTACGTTCGGATGGGGAGAACTTTCGGGAAAAGAAAGCGCAAGGATTCATTTTAGATATCACAGGATCTTTTTGGGACAACTCCGCTCCTGCACCAATCTCAAAAGCGTCCACCTCCACCTGAAACGGGAGTGAGACATCAGGTTGCCGCAAAACCGGAGCAGAAGTGAATCTTCGCTTCAGCTCCTGAAAGGAAGAAACAGCCTCCGGAGACCAATTCAGCACATCAGCACCCTTCCTAGTCAAATCCGTCAATGGCTTGGCAATACCAGAAAAATTAGCTATAAATTTCCGATAAAAATTAGCAAAACCCAAAAACTTCTGGAGAGCCTTCAAAGAAGTGGGTTGAACCCAATCATAAATGGCCTGTACCTTGGCCGGGTCCATTTCAATAGTTGACGGAGACAAAATAAATCCCAAAAATGAAATCCTCTGCACCCCAAAAAGGCATTTCGATCCCTTGACATACAGGGAATTCTCCCTCAAAATCCGGAACACAGTCCGAACATGTTCCACATGAGAGTCCCAATTCTTGGAGAAGATCAAAATATCATCGAGATAGATAATCAAAAATTTATCCACAAAGTCTCGGAATATATCGTTCATGAAGCACTGGAAGACAGAAGGGGCATTAGTGAGCCCAAAAGGCATCACCAGGTACTCAAAATGTCCCTCCGGAGTATTAAACGCCGTCTTCCATTCATCCCCATGCTTAATGCGAATAAGATTATACGCCCCCCTGAGGTCAAGCTTTGCAAACCAGCAAGCACCTTTAACTCTGGAGAATAGATCAGAAATCAGGGGTAACGGATACTGATATTTAACAGTAATTTTGTTGAGGGCACGATAGTCAATACAAGGCCTTAATGAACCATCCTTTTTAGCCACGAAAAAAAACCCAGCACCTAAGGGTGAAGAGTATGGTCTAATATGACCCTTCTCCAATGACTCCTTAATATACGATCGCATAGCCTCGTGCTCGGGTACAGATAAATTGAAAAGCCGACCCTTGGGGAATTTACACCCCGGGTTCAGCTCAATTGCACATAACTCCTATGAGGAGGCAAAGACGCAGACTCATTCTCACTAAATACATCATAAAAGTCAGCCAAATAGTCAGGAACATCATGCCACTGGGGAGAGGTGGAGAAAACAGGAGCATCACTAAGGGCACACCGACAACCCCAACTCACCACAGACAAAGATTTCCAATCCAGAACTGGATTATGGATTTGCAACCAGGGAAACCCCAGAACAATGGTATCATGCAAATTATGCAACACCAAAAATCTGCAATTTTCCTGATGGTCTGGGGCGACCCGCATTACCACCTGGGTCCAAAACTGAGGTTCATTCTTCGCCAAAGGAGTAGCATCAAGACCCCTCAAAGGGATAGGCGTCCGCAGAGGTGTCATAGGAAATCCACAACGTTTAGCAAAATCCAAGTCCATCAGGTTCAGAGCTGCTCCCGAATCCACAAAAGCCATGGCGGAAAATGTGGACAGGGAGCAGATCAGAGTAATTGCCAGAAGAAACTTAGGTTGAACACCACCCACAGAAAACGTGTGTGCACAACGTTTCTCTCGTTTAGAGCAGACAGAAATAATATGTGAGGCATCTCCAAAAAAAACACACCTTATTACGCCTTCTGAACTCCTGACGTTGTGCCCTAGACAAAACTCTATCACATTGCATAGGTTCAGACATTTGTTCAACAGGTGGCAACATCTCTCGTGTAGTTTTGTGTTCACGTAAACGCCGATCAACCTGAATGGCTAATGACATAGAATCGTCAAGACCAGAGGAAACAGGAAATCCCACCATAGTATCTTTTACAGTTTCTGACAAACCCTTCCGAAAGAGGGCTGCCAAGGCACCATCATTTCAGGTAGTAAGGACCGCCCACTTTCGGAATTTTTGACAGTACAACTCTGCCGAATCCCGACCCTGGCTTAATGCCAACAGGGTCTTTTCAGCCTGATCAGTAGCATTAGGTTCATCATACAACAACCCCAAGGCTTGAAAAAATGCATTCACATTATTCAGAATAGGATAATCAGGTTTCAAAGAAAATGCCCAATCCTGGGGATCGCCGTGCAGCAAAGAGATGACAATCTTAACCTGCTGCGCGGAGTTCCCCGACGAGTTAGGCTTCAAGGCAAAAAATAATTTACAATTATTCTTGAAATTCAAGAATTTAGACCTATCCCCAAAAAACACATCAGGAGAATCTTTGGTTCAGCAGCATGTGAATGAGCAAGATAGGCGGAAATTCCCCGCACTTCAGCAGCGAGCTGCTCCACACGATCAGACAATTGCTTCATCTCCATTGAGAGAAAAATTCCCCCTACGGCCTCAGAGATATAGAGGAAAAAATATGCACAAAAAAAAAAAATTCTGACACACTTTTTTTTTTTTTTTTTTTTTTTTACAATTCTCTCCTGCTATTGAGTACCCTAGGATCTGCGGTATGGCTGGTGATTCTGTTATGATGAGTCACCGAAGGAGGAAAAAACAAAATACTAGCTGAGTCCAGAAAAACCAGAGAGGTTGGCAGCTATCGGATTGCAGACCCCTGAACCTATCCACAACAACTAGCAGTAGCCATGGGGGGTTCCTACGATGCCCTAGACCCCTCGATCACAGCCGGAGAACTACATAGCCTAAAGACAGAAAGGGGAAAAACTAAACTGCCCCAGAGCAGACCCCAAAGCAATAGGCAGCCCCCAACATATAATGACGGTGAAGCCAGATGAAAACACTAACACAGATAGAAAGATAGGTTGAGCAAATGATGGGGCCCAAGCTAACTAAATAGGACAGTATAGGAAAGCTGCTGTCTGCCATCCGCAAAAACCCTATCCAAAATGAGCCAACCGACTGATAGGAAAAACAGGCCCTGAAGTCGCTAGGCTTCAAAAGACTATATCAGCACTCAGGTATATTCTGAAGACAGAGCAAAAGATCAACAGATCAGAGACAAAAATGGAATTCAGCTCACCCCCAGCCAGGGATGGCAGAACTCCCAAAGAACAAGGCAAAACAAAAACAAAACTGAAGAGTACAAAGCAGAGCAGAAAAACTTAGTTTTGAGACGCAGGAATCAGACTGGTCTCCAAGAATCCAGCAGGATCACCAGCAAGGCAGAAGGGCGTCGGCTGCCTTATATCCAGTCCTCAATTCCAGCCACCCAGTCATCATCTAGCTGCCCAGGTGTTTGGTAATCAGCCTCACTACCTTCCTTCACTAGAGGAGGGAGTTCATCAGACCTCAATGGTGAAGGGAAAAATGAACTCACAACAAAGAGCCATCTGGGAGTACACTGACAGGGCAAGACATGTAGTCTGTCAACATCTGACGGAAACGTTGCCTCCTGCTGACTGGAGCCGTCTGTGATGGTGTAGACAACTGTGGCGGACACAACAAAACTTTGCCACATTTGGGCCATAGTGGTCTTGCCTTGTGCTGAGGCACTGCCTCTGCTCCCTCTTTGTGCAGAGTTTCCTCCACTGCCTCGACGCACAGGGCTGCTTTGTAAAGCACTAGCACCACTGCTGTCGGGTGGAATGGAAAACATGATGACTGCACCAGTGTGTCTTGGTACTCCCGCAGTTTACGCTCCCGGGTCAACGGTGGTATGAGGCTTTGTGAGTTGTCCCGGTAGCGAGGATCTAGGAGGGTGTACACCCAATAATCAGTCGTGTTGAGAATGTGGTCGATGCGGTGGTCGTTTCTCAGGCACTGCAGCATGAAATTAACCATGTGCTGCAGACTCCCAACTGCCAAAGAAACGCTGTCCCCTGCTTGATGTGTCATCTTTGCCTGCTCTGCATCACCCCACCCTCGCTGTACATACTGACTAGAGGATTGTGTACCTCCCTCCTCTGGAGAGATGTCTTCCTCCTCCATCGACTCCTCCTCATCCTCCTCACAAAGTGTCCCCTGCCTAGGCCTTTGTGAGGAACCACGTAGCGCAGACTGTCCAGAAGCAGATGGCATTTGGGACTCCTCATCCTTCACCTCTTCCAAAACCTCCTCCCTTAGTGCTTGCAGTGTTTTTTGTAGCAGGCAGATAAGGGGGACAGTCATTCTGACTAGTGCATCATCTGCACTCGCTATCCGCGTGGAATCATCGAAGGCACGCAAAACGAGGCAGATGTCCTTCATAGAGGCCCACTCAGTGGTGCTGAAGTGTGACCGGCGCACAGTGCGACTTGTTTGCGCCTAATGCAGCTGGTCCTCCATGACTGCTGCCTGCTGCTCACACAACCGCTCCAACATATGTAACGTTGAATTCCACCTGGTGGGTAGGTCACATATGATGCGATGTTCCGGAAGGCGTAATCGGCGCTGCAGAGCAGCAAGGCGCGATCTTGCCGTGCTGGAACAACGCAAGTGAGCGCACTCTATGTGGACTTTGTGCAGCAGTGCATCAAGATCCGGATAGTCCCTCAGAAAGCTCTGCACGACCAAGTTCAGCACATGTGCCAGACATGGGATGAAAGTGAGGTTGCCTAGGCCAAGAGCTGCCACCAGATTTCGGCCATTGTCACACACTACCAAGCCTGGCTGGAGATTTGCTGGCAGAAACCACACATCGCTTTCCTGCTTGATGGCATTCCAGAGCTCCTGCGCTGTGTGGCTTCGATTCCCCAATGAAATTAATTTGAGTATGGCCTGTTGATGTTTAGCCATGGCTGTGCTCATATCGGTCGTAACAGGCTCCTGCTGCGCTGTTTCTGAGGAACTTGAGTAGGAGGAGGAGTCAATGTGTACAGACTGGATTCCTGCAATCCGTGGAATTGGCAGAACACGTACAGCGCCACTCTCCATATCTGTACCCGGTTCCACAACATTGACCCAATGGGCAGTGAGGGAAAGGTATCGTCCCTGTCCATGGTTACTGGTCCACGCATCGGTGGTCAGGTGGACCTTGCTACTGACGGCATTTAGTAGCGCATGTTGTATTTTTCCCTCCACATGTTTTTGCAGGGCAGGGATGGCTCGCCTGCTGAAATAAAAGCGGCTCGGTACAGTGTATTGAGGGACTGCCAATGCCATCACGTCCCGGAAGGTGTCAGTCTCCACCAGCCTGAATGAGAGCATTTCAAGTGCCAGTAGTTTGGCAATGCCAGCATTCAGAGCCTGTGCTCGAGGATGGTTTGCCGAGTATGGCCGCCTTTTATCCCATGCCTGTGCTACCGATGGCTGTAGAGTGGCCTGGGAGTGAGAGGAGGACTGGGAACGTGGTGCTGTGGGTGGAAGTTCACTGGATCTCCAGACAACATTGCCAGAGGTTCTTCCTTGGCGATCCTGTGAGGAAGCCGAACCAGCTGTGTGTGAGCTGGAGTAAGAGGCCCCAACATGAGCTGAAGAGGTGGTAGGTGGTGCTGTACGTTGGCCTACGTCTTCAGTGTGTCTGTGTAACTCCACCTCGTGCTTGGTCCGCACATGTTTCCACATATTTGTGGTATTGAGGTTGCTGACATATTTCCCTCTTTTGACTTTCTGGTGACACAGCTTGCATTTGACAAAGCAAATATCATCTGCAACTGTGTCAAAAAAGGACCATGCACTGCAAGTCTTTGGAGCGCCCGTTTTGCCTTTTGAAAGAGGAATGCTCCTACTGGGTGCCGAAGTGGAGGCTACAGGCAACCAAGTCTGCTCCCTCCCTCTCCCTCCTGTTTTGGCCGTTCGGGGAATTTCTTCCTCAGAGCTGCTCCCACCACCTTCCTGTTCCTCACGCCATGATGGGTCAAGGACCTCATCATCTACACTCCCCTCTTCAAACACCTACTTCTCCTGGGTTGTTTCGCCAGCACCGTACGCACCAGAAAGTGGTAACTGAGTCTCATCATCATCTGATGCGTACTGAGGTGTGAACACTGCTGCTAGGCAAAAGAAAGCTACAGTGGTGGTTTATGTAGCCTGGGTAAAGCACAATATTTTTTTGAGAATCGCTATTTCTAACTGTCCCTCACAGTCTTCAACAGCAGCCTGTCCCTAACTGAATTCACAGCAGAGTGAACAGACATGGCGGCAGCGGCTTTTATAGTGCATCATGACATCATTTCAGCAGCCAATCACAGCCATGCCAATAGTTAACATGCCTACATGCCTAACAGGATGTGCCCACACTTCTGAGGATTCCCATTGGCTGAATCAAATGGAGCGGGCTCATAGCATTATGGGAACTTCCGATTCCGGTATTCGATATGAAAAAAGTATCGGAACTAAATATCGGAATTCCAATACAGCGAATATCGGCCAATACCCGATACTTGCGGTATCGGAATGCTCAACACTATTCATGGCCCATGTGTTTACTATGTAACTATCCCCTTATACTATGACATTTTATGGTATTTTATTATGTCCAACTTGTTTGGTTTTCCTTTTATTCCGTAATTAAATAAAAACTTTTTAAGTCTTTATCAATTTGGACTTTATTTTGGTTTATTCATATCTAATTGAGAAGGTTTCTATTGTCTTTTATGAATATTCATATATGCTATCTGTGTATATAGTGAGTGATTCTCACTGATTGTTGGCTTGGAAGCACCAATTAGTCTGGATGAATTAGAGGAGGCTCTAGATTCTATGGCAGGGAATAAGACACCGGGGTCTGATGGGCTGCCTGTGGAGGTATATAAACAGTACTCAAATATAATGCTTCCACAGCTGTTGAAGGTGTTTGAGGCGGCTAGGGAAGATGGGCACTTGGTGATCCCCAAGGCTGATAAGGATCCATGTCTTCCAGAGTCATACAGGCCTATCCCCCTTTTAAACGTTGATGTCAAGATTTTTGCAAAGATTCTGGCGATGCGGCTGTCTAGAGTAATATCTAGTATTATTCATCCAGATCAAACTGGTTTTATGCCAGAGAAATCAACTGCAATTAATATCCGGCGGTTGTATCTAACTTTACAGATCCCATCTAAGGGAAAGGAACCCAGGGCTGTTGCATCTTTGGATGCTGCTAAAGCATTTGACAGCATCGAATGGCCACATCTGTGGGCTATATTAGCCAAGATGGGTTTCTATAAAAATTTTATTGCCTGGATACAGTTGCTGTATTCGTGTCCAGAGGCCAAAATTAGAATTAATGGGGAGATCTCAAATACAATTAACTTATACAGAGGGACCAGACAGGGGTGCCCTCTATCTCCCCTACTGTTTGCTCTGGCATTGAGCCCTTGGCAGTAGTAATTCGGGCGACACCTGAAATTAAGGGGTTTGGGTATGAGTCTTTGCAAGAAAAAATAGCTTTGTATGCTGATGACATGCTCTTGTTTTTGGGAGAGTGGCTATCTTCTCTGAGGGTGGCAATGGAAGTCTTTGGATCCTTCGCAGTGATCTCTGGTTTATGTATTAACTGGGAGAAATCTTCAATTATGCCGGTGAGAGATGCTCCCGAGAACTCCTTGGAATTGGCAGGACAATTAAATGTAATCAAAGAGTTTAAATAATTGGGAATTCATATTGGATATAATATACAAAATTTTGAGCGTTTAAATATTACCCCGCTACTTGCTAAATTTCATCAAAAAATAAAGGACTGGTGCAAGTTACCACTGAGTATGGTGGGAAGGGCAAACCTGGTAAAAATGGTTCTCATGCCACAAGCTTTGTATGCCCTCCACAATGCGCCCATTTGGATTCCTCATCAAATCTTTTATCAGGTAAACAGAATATTTAAAGAGCTTATCTGGAAGAGGAGTGTTCCTAGAATTCGGTTGGAGGTTTTGCATACATCTAAAGAACTGGGGGGATTAGCGATTCCTTACCCGTTTCTGTATTATCTTGCAGCGCAGTTGCAGCATTTCAGAGGATGGAGGAGGAGGATTCCTTCATGTGAAGTTCCTCGGGATGTATGCTTACATGCGTATTGGGAAGGGACTTACTGGTGCAGGCACTAGACTCAATGCGGTTCCGTCAGGGTCAAGCTATCAATAGTCCGATAATGAAGTGCATGGATAAGGTATGGAACACGGCCAAAGAAATATTGGGTATACAGGGAGTCACAGCGCATTCCCTGATCTGGAGAAACTTGACATGTACAGAGCTAAAGAAATTAGAGGGTTTGAGCTATGGGAGAGGAGAGGGCTTAAACTAGTATCACAGCTTTATTCGGAAGGGGAGTTTCGATCTTTTGAGGATCTCAAACAGACATTTTCCATCCTTAATAAAAGATTTTTTCAATGTCTCCAGCTGAGACATGCTTGTGAAGCACAACAGCGACTCGCTCCACTAGGTAATCCAGCTAAAACTCCGCTGTTGGATAGAGTAGTGATGGGAGGAGGATCAAGAGGTATTATATCCATGATATATGCAACCATGTTGGAAAAGAGAGTGGCAAGTTTGGAGATGCTGAAGAATAAGTGGCAAGTTGATGTAGGTGATTTAACAGATGATGAATGGGAGGATGCATTGCAAGAAGTCACGAAAGTCTCAGTTAGCGAGGCACAGAGAGTGTTGCATCTTTATTTGCTTCATCGAGTTTATCGAACCCCTGTATGGCTGTTGAAAATCGGCTATGCTAGGGAGGCAGATTGTTGGAAATGTGGAACGCCCAATGCGGATCTGATACACATGACCTGGAACTGTCCTCGGTTACGTAGGTTTTGGGGAGGTGTGAATGATTTACTTAATACTGTCTATCTATCAGGATCCTGACAGTGCCGGCGTACAGCCTCCGCTGAGCAGGGACTCACCCGCACTGTAGGGACCCCTGGGGACCAGGATAGCCAGAAAGTATAGGTGTACAGGACCTGAGTGATGAAGTTTAGCAAGCCGGCACGGGACCTACGGTCATGTGACTGCAAGGGGGAGGGGCTTAGCGTCCTGCTTTCAGAGAAGACAGAAAACTCAGAGTCGGGCAAAATGGAGGTCATTCACAGTACGGACAGCGAGGTAGAGGAGGGTAAACAGACGGGAGGTCAGACAAAGCCAAAGGTCATACACAAGATGGTGACGCGGTACCAAGGGGACGAGCAGAGAGAAGTCGGGTCACAAGCAGAAAGTCATACACGAGAGGTAGCGCAGTACAAGAGGGACAGGCAGAACTCGTAACAGGGACAGAACCGGATCAAAACCAAACAAGCAAGCAAGATATCAGGCACAAGGCACACGTACGCACAAGGTCAACTAACTCAGCCGAGGGCAGGAGTATAACTGACACCGGACCTAGGTCCAGTGAGCATTAAATAGCCGCCCTCTGCCAGGGAGAGGCGGAACAATTAACCCCCAGTCAGACCAGGATGGGCCAAAGCTAAACCCAGTACTGGATCATCATGACAGTACCCTCCTCTCAATGGGGGGCCACTGGACCCTCAGGTCTCTCAGGGTACTTGGCGTGAAAGGCCCGGACCAACCGATCCGCATGAACCGATCGAGCAGGAACCCACAAGCGTTCTTCAGAACCGTAGCCTTTCTAATGTACCAGATATTGAAGGGGACGATGGACCAACCTTGAGTCGACAATTCGTTCCACCTCGTACTCCGACTGCCCGGCTACCAAAACCGGTGTTGGGGAAGCTGATGATCCCTCCCCAGCGGACCTCACAGGTTTCAAAAGGGCCTTATGAAAAACATTTGGGATCCGCAGATATGGTGGGAGACGCAACCGAAAAGCCACCGGGTAGAGTTGAGCAAAACGGGTCGAAAAAATTCAAAAGTCGACGACTTTCGCCAAAGTAGGGTTTCATGAAATGAAACCCGACCTCAGCATGAGGTCGGCCACGAGGTCGGCGACTTTAGCGCCAAAGTCGCATTTCAAAACATGCTTCAGCGCCCTTTTTCAGCCAATGAGGAAGAACGGACACTGTGGGCAACGTGATGACATAGGCAGCGGTCCCCACCATCTTTGAGAAGGGCATGCAAGTGATTGGCTTGCTTTGGGGGGCGTCACAGGGGGTATAAAAGGGCGTGCACGCCGACCGCCATCTTACTTCTGCTGATCTCAGTATAGGGAGAGATGCTGCTGCTGCAGATTCTGTAGGGAGAGCGTTAGGCAGGGAAGAAGAAAAAAAATCAGCTGCTGCTGCTAGCGATTTTGCCTGCACAACACACCAGTGCAGTGCAAGGGGAGGCTATATTTTGGTGGATCAGCTGCATTGCTGGTTTCACACTGCTTTGCAAACTGCTTTTTTAAAAGCAATCCTTTTTTTTTTGTCCTGGTGAGATACTGAGCGTGCATTTTTTCACACCGTACAGCGGTGTATGCTGCTCTCTCAGTACCGTGTAACGGCTGTTATCACGGCCACAGTGAAGCTAAGGGTGTGACTCTGTAAGGATAAGTCAAGGAGTTGTTCCGTTCTTACAGACCTACACTCTAGGGAGATTCCAATCCTGCCCTGTCCTATATAACATTTTTCACACCTGTCAAATTCATCCTGTCATACAGCGGTGTGATATACACTGGGCCTGACACAATACATCAGTGTCCAGAAGTGTGTAAGGACATTCCATTTCTCCCATCCTATATAACATTTTTCACACCTGCCAAATTCATCCTGTCATACAGCGGTGTGATATACATTGGGCCTCACACAATACATCAGTGTCCAGAAGTGTGTAAGGACAATCCATTTCTGCCGTCCTATGTCACATTTTTCACACCAGCCTAATTCAGTCTGTCATACAGCGGTGTGATATACACTGGCCTGACACAATACATCAGTGTCCAGAAGTGTGTAAGGACATTCCATTTCTCCCGTCATATGTCACATTTTACACACCAGCCAAATTCAGCCTGTCATACAGCGGTGTGATGTACACTGGCCTGACACAATACATCAGTGTCCAGAAGTGTGTAATGACATTCCATTTCTCCCGTCATATATCACATTTTACACACCAGCCAAATTCAGCCTGTCATACAGCGGTGTGATATACACTGGCCTGACACAATATATCAGTGTCCAGAAATGTGTAAGGACATTTCATTTCTCCCGTCACATATCACATTTTACACAACAGCCAAATTCAGCCTGTCATACAGCGGTGTGATATACATTGTGCCTCACACAATGCATCAGTGTCCAGAAGAGTGTAAGGACAATCCATTTCTGCCGTCCTATGTCACATTTTTCACACCAGCCTAATTCAGTCTGTCATACAGAGGTGTGATATACATTGGGCCTCACACAATACATCAGTGTCCAGAAGTGTGTAAGGACATTCCATTTCTCCCGTCATATATCACATTTTACACACCAGCCAAATTCAGCCTGTCATACAGCGGTGTGATATATACTGGCCTGACACAATACATCAGTGTCCAGAAGTGTGTAAGGACATTCCATTTCTCCCGTCATATATCACATTTTACACACCAGCCAAATTCAGCCTGTCATACAGCGGTGTGATATACACTGGCCTGACACAATACATCAGTGTCCAAAAGTGGTAGGAGAATTAAATTCTCCCCTGTCCTATATACACCTTGTACCTTGTTTTACAGTTCCATATCGTTGGTGGAATTGTGGGTACATTTTTCAAAAAAATGAGGAAGTGTGGTGTAAGAGGCCGTGTTAGTGGGCGGGGGTTGCCAGCTGTTAATGATGGTGTTGGTGTTGGATCTGCTGGTAGTGGCAAAAGCAAAATAACACCTAATGCAGGAGGTGTTAAGCCTGCGTCATCGTCTGGCTCCACAAGGCCTCGAAGGCTCCCTTTTCTGGGAGTAGGTAAACCGCTTTTAAAGCCGGAGCTTCAGGAACAAGTTTTGGCCTACATTGCTGACTCGGCCTCCAGCTCTATCGCCTCCTCTTCTGAACTTGTAAAAAATAAAAGCACTGAGTCGTCTTTGGAGGCTCATGGTCATGATCCACACCTTTCTTTGTGTCCTTCACCCCAACCAAAATTGAAGGATGCGGCAGGCCACACAACAGATTACTCCATGGAGCTGTTTTCACATACCATGCCTGGGTTATCAAGTGAAATGGTGAATTACCCAGGCCAAGATGAATCTGACATGGAGTGCACTGATGCACAGCCACTGATAGATGATTCTGCTGGTACATTCACTCAGAGCACCACATGTTCCTCGCAGTGTACTGAGCCAGATTCTGACCCTGATGAAGCTCAGGTGCCCCTTCCCGCATACTATACCACCATACACGGTGACACAGAGGAAGGTGCACACGACATTGAAGAGGAGGTGATGGATGACCCAGTTGTTGACCCAGATTGGCATCCATTGGGGGAAGAGGGTGCCGCTGCCAATAGCTCTGAAGAGGAGGAGGAGCATCCGCAGCAGGCATCAACATCGCAACAGCTGTTATCTGGCAGGCACGGAGCAGTCCAAAAACGGGTTACAAAAAGCCAAAAAGTTGCTGGACTGCTTGTCCAGACGGTCAAAATAGCACAGCGTGCAAGGACGCAAAATGTCTTCCATAGTAGGAAGAGTGCAGTGTGGCATTTTTTTGAACAAAATCCTAATGATCAGGCCAAGGTTATCTGTAAGAAGTGCGCAAAGACCTTTAGCCGAGGGAAAAATCTGAAAAATTTAAATACCAGTTGCATGCTTAGACATTTAACCACCATGCACTTGCAAGCGTGGACGGAACACCAAACCTCAAGTACCACATGTGCAAATGCTCCCAAAGAAGGTAGTCAGCAACGCTACATTGTTTCCCCCACTGTAAGCCCACCGGTTAGCACAGCAGCAAATGTTGAGGTGTCGTTGCAAGGCCAAAGCTGTCAGGGAATCACAATGTTATATCAACGAAAGACTGAATCTAGGCCATCAGAAAGAACACCAACTCCATCACCATCATCAACCCTCTCACAGTCCGCCCTGTCCACCGCTAGTTCCACCATAGGCATCTCTCAAGTCCAGCTCACCCTGCCAGAGACTATGAGTAGGACAAGAAAGTACTCATGCTCTCATCCGCGTACACTGGGTTTCAACGCCCACATTGTCAAACTAATCTCTCGAGATGATGCCCTATCGGTTGGTGGAAAGCGCAGCTTTCCTCGAACTCATGGCCTACGCAGTACCACGCTATGAACTACCCAGTCGCCACTTCTTTTCTCGCAAAGCCATCCCAGCCCTCCACCTTCATGTGAAGGACCGCATTGTCCATGCACTCAAGCAATCAGTGAGTGGAAAGGTGCATCTCACAACTGATGCATGGTCCAGTAGGCATGGCCAGAGCCGTTACGTGTCCATCACTGCGCACTGGGTTAATGTGGTGGATTCAGGGTCCACAGAGGACAGCGGTGGTGGGACTGTGCTGCCTAGCCCACGGTATAGGAAACAGTTGGCTGTAGGCGTTCGACCCTCCTCCTCCTACTCCTCTAGAAGCGAAAGCTCGTCCCCAGAGTGCAGTTGCAGCAGCACTCCATCCGCAGCTGCCAGTGTTGCACACGAGGTGTCCCCCTATCGATCAGCTAGTGGAAAGCATCGGCAGGCTGTGTTGAAGATGATGTGTTTGGGCGACAGACACACCGCGGAGGTACTGGCCGACTACTTTCAGCAACAAACTGAGTCATGGCTGGGCAGTCTACATCTTGAGGCAGGCAAGGTAGTCAGCGATAACGGCCGTAATTTTGTGGCTGCCATAGCCCTTTCAAAACTCAGACACATACCTTGCTTGGCTCACACCTTGAACCTGGTGGTGCAGTGCTCCCTCAATAATTATCCAGAGTTAACAGACCTGCTCCAGAAGGTTCGAAAACTGTGCTCACACATCCGCCGGTCGCCCGTACACTCCAGTCGTATGCAGAAGCTGCAGTGATTGCTACACCTTCCCAAGCACCGGCTAATTATCGACGTTGCAACAAGGTGGAACTCCACCCTGCACATGGTTGAGCGGCTGTGCGAACAGAGGCAGGCTGTAATGCGTTTGTGGGAGGATACCCGGACAGGCACTTTGAGGGCAGACATGGAGTTGACAGGTGTGCAGTGGTCAAAGCTGAAAGACCTCTGTAAAGTCCTTCAGTGTTTTGAGGAATGCACACGGCTGGTAAGCGCAGACGACGCCATCATAAGCATGAGCATCCCACTTATGCGTCTGCTCTTGCAAACTTTGACGCACATTAAGGAGCAGGCGTCTGCAGCCGAGGTTGAGGAGGAGGAAATCCTTGATGACAGTCAGCCATTGTCTGCTCCGGGACCTCTCCTGGACGAGGTGGAGGAAGAAGAGGAAGAGGAGGAGGAGGGTGATGATGGGGATGATTATTTAGGGGAGGAGGATGCTTCTCGTGTGTCCAGAGAAAATGTTGGCGTGGCAAGGTCTGGTACAGGGTTTGTGCGTGACTGGAGGGATGTGGATTTGCCAGAAAGTGCTCCTCCACCAAGCAGTCGCACTGCATCATTGACACCGGGAACATTGGCCCACATGTCAGATTATGCCTTGCAGATCCTAAAAAGGGACCCCCGCATTGCCAAAATGATGAACGATGATGACTACTGGTTGGCCAGCATCCTGGATCCACGCTATAAAGGCAAATTCCAAAATATCTTGCCACAGGAGAACCTTGACCTAATATTGGCTAACAAACAAGCTACTCTGGTAAACCGGTTGGTTGAGGCATTCCCAGCACACAGCAGCGGAGATGGTTCTCACACGAGCCGTAGGGGCCAGGGGCAGCTTGGAAGAGGTGTTCGTGGTTCACACATCAGAAGTGGCGTTGGAGACAGGGGTTTCATGACCATGTTGTGGACTGATTCTTCAAGTCCCGCTCACACGACTGGTAATACTGCATCGATGGAAAGTGACAAAAGACAGCACTTGTCAACTATGGTTACAAACTACTTTTCCTCCCATGTCGATGTTCTCCCTCACAGGTCATTCCCCTTTGACTATTGGGCCGCTAAACTGGACACCTGGCCTGAATTGGCACAAAAAGCGCTACAGGAGCTCGCTTGACAAGCTGCAAGTGTGCTATCGGAAAGAGTCTTCAGTGCTGCTGGATCAATCCTGACAGAAAAAAGGACCCGTCGACCCAAAATGTGGATGATCTAACCTTCATTAAAATGAACCATGCATGGGCTTCCAAGGATTTTGTCCCACCTTCCCCTGATGACACATAGGTTGACAGAAAAATGGCTTGCTTTGGTGCTCCTCTTCCTGGGACTTGAACAATTTCTCCTTTTGCATCAGCTCAATGTCCAACATCAACATATGCCACTTTCTAAAACTCCCTAACTGTGCTGCCTCCCCCCCATGGCCGGGGTCACCACCTAGCGCATGAGACCGTGCGAGTGCCGTTGCCCTGGACAGGTGGGTAGGCCGACTCTTGGGCGCGGGCACTGGCACAGGGTCCCTCATAGTGCAATCAAGTGTCTCTGACGGTGGTGGTGCACACCCGCCGTCAGACACACCGCCGTACTATGAGGGGCCAAGTGCCAGTACCGACGCCCACGAGTGGGCCCCCCTTGCTTGGGCAGGGCCCCAGCATTTGCAATCTTTACCTCTCCCTGCTCCTCCGCTGTGTAGTCTGGGCCGTCAAATTCATACTGGGCCTGACACCGTCTGAGCCTGCCTCCTGATCTATAGACATATATTTTGAATGTGTACACTATGCTATCCATACATGTTATCCGGTGATACGGTACCCTTTCTCACCTTTGTGCAATCACGTGTAATCCATACTGGGCCTGACACCGTCTGAGCCTGCCTCCTGATCTATAGACATATATTTTGAATGTGTACACTATGCTATCCATACATGTTATCCGGTGATACGGTACCCTTTCTCACCTTTGTGCAATCACGTGTAATCTATACTGGGCCTGACACTGTCTGAGCCTGCCTCCTGATCTATAGACATATATTTTGAATGTGTACACTATGCTATCCATACATGTTATCCGGTGATACAGTACCCTTTCTCACCTTTGTGCAATCACATGTAATCCATACAGGGCCTGAGAGCGGCTGGCGAGCTGTTAAGCAAGCTACAGCACCTGTGGTTTGGACACGTAAGTTTTTCATTTTCTCAGGAATGATGGTTAGGCCTAATTCCGGAACTGCGGTTGACCTGCACTTATTGGGAAATCATCGTTCGCTGGTAATAATTGTAATCCCAGATCCCCATCACTAACGGTGTTCAGCGGGTTATCTGCACCTGTAAGCGACAAACGCTGGCCCTTTCAGTGTAGCGCACATGCAGCCACGGACATGTAAGGGCATGACACACCAGTTATTGGCCAATCTCACGTGCCAGAGCCTCGCATGTTCATCTAGTAAGCCGGACTCAGACCGTGGGACATGACGGAGTCTCCTTCGTTAACGGAATTAAGCTTGCAATGTGTGCATCTTTTTTGTTGCTGGATGGTTGAGGTTGCCCGTGTTGAGTCAAATTACGCCGCAGGCTCCACTCCTGGTGGTGCCCTTCTGGACATTCCTTTAAGGTTCAGCTTTGCAACCATACTGCCCACGTAAATCAAACACTTTGCCTTCATGAACGCTGTTTGGAGGGTCGTGACTCATGGGAATAACGCCGTCCAATCAGTTAACCTGCTAGAGAGATCCTTCGTTGCTCCCAAGCATGACATCACACTCCCTAGGAGGACGGTAATGCCACTGTGGCGACCGTACTCCATGGGGCTCCATGGGACAAAGAGGAAGCTGCAGATGAAAGTGCAGGTTCGGCCCACCCGCCGTCAGACACACCACCGTACTATCAGGGGCCCTGTGCCAGTGCTGTCGCCAACGAGTGGGGCCCCCCTGCTTGCTCAGGATCACAGCACTTGCAAGGTTGAAATACTGTGCAGTGAGATGGAAGATGGGGACGACGACAAGTCCAGACTAGTACAGGGATTCCCTAGCGAGGAGACTTATTTCATTGTTTTCAATGTTGGGACAGCAAGTTTTGGGGAGCACTATACTCTGGAGAATGATAGATGGGGCCCACCATACACTGGAACATTCCAAAGGTGGACATCAGACACTGGATTTACAGGGCCCATTATACACTAGAGCATTAGAAATGGGGCCCATTATGTATGGAGCATTATTTGGGCCCATAAGACAGTGGAGCTTCATCCATTGGGACCAACATATACTGTAGCATTATTTGGAGCTCATCATATACTGTTTCAAACATTATATGGGACCAATGATTCTGTATGGAGAAATAGATGGGCCTCGTCATGAGATGTAAAAAGTGAAGTATTTTCCTTTGTAGTATACCACTATTTCTCTGCCGTATCGGAGCAGCATGAGTTGTGGTATGTGTTAAAGGGGCGCTCTTAAGCCCAGGGCACATGAAAACCTGGAGCCAGCCCTACCCCCCCACAACTTTAGCCAAATAACCCCCATTTTTCAGTGCGTAACTAGTATTATGAAGTAAATAAAGGGTGACAAGCTTCAGTAATAAGAATTTATGCTTTTGGCATTCAAATGGGCACTGTTGGTGTGTTTCCTGTCCTCCTCTCACTGCCGACTTTTCTTCCCCATTGACTTATATGCATTCTATGTGTCTATATCTATTTCATATCTGTTATAAACCCTGTCATAGGGCTCCATTATATGTCCATTTTGCAAGGCGGCAAGAAAATCTCGCCATACGAATGTCATACGGATTACATGCGGATGCAGACATGCGCAAAATACGCAACCACACCTTGCTTACGGATGACATACCGAGCACTATTTAGGGGTCATTCATCCGTATTATGCATGTAAACTACTGACCGTATTTTGCGTCGGTTAGTGTGACCCCGGCCTTATGAAGAATCCAGAAGAGACTTTGATTTCTTTAAGAATTCTTGATGAATGCATACAAACAGCAGCAGGTAAAAAAGACTTTCTTCAGACAGGCTGAAAACACATGTGCTTCTAATGAAGCCAAGATGGAGAATGAGACACAGGGAGAAGAAGAAGGAAGTGACATCACACCAGAAGAGGGAGACAGGATGACAGAAGGCCCCCAAGTCTTAGGTGGGAATAAAGTGGTGACAGCTTCTTTTCCTCCAGGTTCTGCTGCAAGAACATCAGTATCCATACAACCTCGGAGACCGGACTCCGGACCATGCGCTTTAACTTAAGGAAGGGCTCTGCTTTCACCCTTATCCTCAGTTCTCTTCTCCCCATATTCCATACTAATCTATCTTCCTTCTGGAGAATCAGGCTTTCTCTTGCTCTTTCCCGTGCTGTGGTGCCCCCAGGAGTATGGGCGCCACAGTGGCATTACCTTCCTCCTAGGGAGTGTGATGTCATGCTTTTGGAAGCAATAAAGGGTCTCTCTGTCAGGTAAATACAACACACAGCACAGTGCCACTCCAGGCCAGCAGAGGGAGCTCTGAACCAAAACTGGGGAAAGAGCTGCTCTCTGGAGGCCAGGAAAGGGAAGTTTAGTTAGTTCGTGTGAGGAGGGCGTAGTGTGTGGATGAGAGGAGAAGAGCTGGAGGATTGAGCAGAGTTCAGGCTCACTTCTAGCGTGGCGCATGGTTCCGGGGTCCGGTCCCGAGAAGTTTGAGAAACTGATGTTCCTGCAGCAGAAACCGGAGGAATAGGAAGCTGTAAATGCTCTGTTCACACATAAGACTAGGAGGCACAACAGCAACGTGTGAGCCAGAAGAAGGAGGATACAGCTGTCTGCCATACGAGGGGGTTCTAAAAGAGAGCAAGCAAGAGGATCTTCAGTGTAACTCAGTACTGCATGTACCTCAGATAAGCGCTAGAAAAGAGACTACACAACTCATCTGCGTAGAGAGATTCCTGAGTTGCTTCCAGGCTAGCCAACTCCTGTTCCATCTGCAATCTGGATCCTGGACTTTGCAAATCAAAGTAAAGGTAAAGGAAACTGCACCCTGTTGTGTCATTGCCTTCTTCCTGCAACCCCCTCAGTTCTGCTACATCTCTGTGCCTAACACTGCACCCTCTTCCTCAACACCTATTCTCACTGCCCTGGGACTACAGCTCTACCTGTGGGGAGCTATTACATCTTGCTGCCTTATATCATCTGTCCCAGAGAATCTGCCTGCAGCATCGGATTAACCCCTTCATTGCCGAGCACCACAGGTGGCATGGCGTATCATCCACTTATAGACTTTAACCAGCCACGCTTAACCCCTTTTACATGGACGCCCAGGGCCACGGACCGGGTCACCGCTACTGTGACACTTCCCTCTGAGATACCGGCCCAGTACCACACTGCCCTGGCGGGCGATCCATGTGCCAACAGCTCCGACTCACAACAGTCTGCTGCAGCACTTGCTTCCACTCCATCCCTCTCTCAGGATCTTCTCTCTCTCTCACTGACCCTTTCCTAACATTCTCCCGCTCTCTTGTGCAGTCTAAGCTCCACCCACTTCTTCAGCACCCTTCATGAACCAAAGCAGCTGGCTTACAGGGTGCTCTGCTATTCTAAAGTGTCTGTGCTGGGTGCAGGTGTTGGAGTGTGGTCAGGTGTCTCCACCTTACCTGGATAGTGGGGTACCACACCTCAGAAGGAGGTGCAGTACCTCTGTGGCGACTGAACCCTCAGGGGCACCACATATGTACCAGGGTATCCGCCTTGTAGGTATAGGTTTGCCTTTTTTAACATGATAGATTCCCTTTAAATTATACAAAATGTATAAATGTAATTAGGAATTGTATACTGGTGGCCCTCTGGGGCCGTGTAACTGCAGCATTACTGCAACCTACTAAACTGTTGTAGACGTGTAACTACGTGAACCTGTCACTCATGTGGGAGCTGTAGACCTAAAGCTGGCCATAAACTTATGATGGCAAATGGACCACTGCTCATTCTGCCGTCAGTGATCTCTCCCTTTACCACCTACACACTCCTCTGATACAAGTCGGGTCCTTTAAATTTCAAGCCTTTTTCTCTTCCCTGACATCACATTTCGTCAGGATCAAACAAAAGTAATCAATTGCGTATTTAGGCCTTAAAGGGGTATTCCCATTTCCAAGATTCTATCCCAATAAACAGGGTGGGCCATTTATATGGATACACCTAAATTAAATGGGAAGAGGGTCATGTGACAAACTTATTGAGAATTTCACAGGGAAAACAATGGTGTATCCATATAAATGGCCCACCCATGTTTATCCATATAAATGGCCCACCCTGTATTATCAAATGCCCCTATTAGAAATGTAGCATAGTTCTTATTTGCCATGTCTCTTTCCTCATGTGCAGGGCATTGCTGTAGCCTAGGTTTCCATGGTTACGACCGCTAGCAACTAGATAAGTGCCACTATATGAGTGGCCGTAACCATGGATGCCTAAGGAAAGGGACATAGCATCTCAGGAGAACTATACTACCTTTCTAATTGGAGGTATTTGATATTATTATTATTAAACCTACTACATATTGGGGTAGGATCTTGGCGATGGGAATACCCTTTTTTTTAAGGCTTTCCTCATGTGCACCACCCCTAAATAAATGCCTGTCGCATACAATATAGTTGCACTAAAAAGCTTAATCTGGTCCGATTTTTTGGCTAGTAGTCCGCAGTCTTTTATGCCAAGGGCTCATTCATATTTGCTTATTTTAGATTCGTTTTCTTTTTTTTAAATTTGGCAGTAGATGTTCATGATTTAATTTACATGTCACTTGCAAAAAGAGAAGAAAAAGTGACCTGTAAATATATATTTTACTTTTTCTTTATTTTTTTTTCTAAAAGGCCCAGCATGTGGCAACAGCTCGGTATTGGTACCATTTTTACCACATAGACGTTTATTTAAGAAAAAAACAAAAAAAAGATTTTTAATTAGTTTAAGCATGCATTTTTTTTTGTTTTTTTTTCATTTGCTTTTCTGCAAAATTGGTTAATGCTTTAACCAAAAACGAATCTACTACATGAAAAATGGTCAACGCTGAGCAAAAGGGTTACAATATGGAGAGAAATGTGGGGGAAAAAATACTGCATTCGACAACACATGCCTGATCCATATTGTCAAGTGTGAGAGTAAAGCCTCAAGACATAGACAGTAGTCCCTGTTGGAACGTCCTACTTAGCCATTGTGCCGCCATATGGTGCTCTATAAATGGTATCCAAAAAAAAAATATGGATGCCATGAAAAAATCCTCCATATGAGACCTAGAGGTGCAGAACTGGCTCTCTAGTTTGGCTATGATTATACAACGCTTTGCTTGTATGGAGCCATAATACAGTTGTGTACACAACACCGTACTATCTAATATATAAAGCTCAATGTGGGAGTGTATGTACTGTATGTATATATGTCCGGGATTGGCATCCGCACGTCGCAGCTACAGCCATAAAATTTGGCACATTCAAGCAAAAAAGGAAGCACACTGTAGCGCCAAACCATGCAAACATGAAAAATGAATAATGAATTGCATTACTGCATTAGAAATATGAAAAATTGAGAAAGTTTAGTGCATAAAATGGCCAAGTTTATGCGCTAAACTTTCTCAATTTTAACCCCGCGCGTTCCAATTCACCAAACAATTTTACCCCTATCTACAAAATGGGGAAAAAGTGTATGTATGTATTGGCATCTGCACCATCGTAGCTACAGCCATAAAATTTAGCACAGTCACACACCTGGGCACAGAGAGCGTCATAGGCTATGTTGTGAGGCGAAATTTTAACTCCGCGCGTTCCAATTCACCAAACAATTTTGCCCCTATCTACATAATGGGGAAATAGTGAAAGGAAAAGTGTTGGAGGCAAATTGAGAGCTGCCAGATGTGAACAAGGGAGACTTAAAGAATGAGAGCGATGGCGCCAAACAGTATATACCGTACAGTTGCTAAGGTGGGGCCCTGACATGGGATACTCACCACACACGGGGATATGAACACACACACAAAATGCACCACACACTACCACGTGCTTCAACACATATACCACCCTCAGCACACATTTCACCACACATACACCAACCTCGCCACATAAAAGTCCAAACACAAAAGTGGCCACTCAAAACTCACCACGCTGTCCCAAAGCTGTTTAAAAGATGAAAAATGAGCTGTGATTGGTTGCTATCAGCAACAGTTTTCTTTGTAGGCAGTTGTGGTAACTGAGGCCTATTATTCTTATCATTTCTATGGTGTTATCGTCCGTCTGTAAAGCTGGAAATAACACAATTTATTACCGTGCCAACACAGACCACCCTCTGACACAGACTGCAGGGGGAGCCCAGTATCACACAGGATAGGATTAGATACACAGCTCAGCAGTCAGTATCACACAGGATAGGATTAGATACACAGCTCAGCAGTCAGTATCACACAGGAGAAGATTGGACACATGGCTCAGCAGTCAGTATCACACAGCATAGGATTAGATACACGGCTCAGCAGTCAGTATCACACAGGAGAGAATTAGACACACGGCTCCACAGTCACTATCACACAGGATAGGATTAGATACACAGCTTAGCAATTAGTATCACACAGTATAGGATTAGATACACGGCTCAGCAAGCAGTATTACACAGGATAGGATTAGATACACAGCTCAGCAGTCAGTATCACACAGGATAGGATTAGATACACAGCTCAGCAGTCAGTATCACACAGGCTAGGAATAGATACATATCTCAGCAGGCAGTATCACACAGGATAGGATTAGATACGCAGCTCAGCACACAGTATCACACAGAATAGTATTAGATACACAGCTCAGTAGACAGTATCACACAGAAAAGGATTAGATACACGACTCAGCAGTCAGTATCACACAGGATAGGATTAGATACACAGCTCAGCAGTCAGTATCACACAGGAGAGGATTAGACACATGGCTCAACAGGCAGTATCACACAGGATAGGATTAGATACACAGCTCAGCAGTCAGTATCACACAGGATAGGATTAGATACACAGCTCAGCAGTCAGTATCACACAGAATAGGATTAGATATGTGGCGCCCCTGAGGCTCGGTTGCCACAGAGGTACTGCACCTCCTCCTGAGGTGTGGTGCCCCACCATCCAGGTAAGGTGGGAAGCTCCTAACCACACTCCAACACCTGCACCCCACACCACAAAGTAGTGTAGCAAAGCACCTTCAGCGGCTCCCTGCTTGGAGTATAGCAAAGCACCCATTGGTGGCTCCCTGCTTGGAACACGAAACGTGCTGGGAGGTGGGTGGAGTTGAGTTTACATTAAAAGAGCGAGAAGAGTTTAGGATTCAGCAGTTAGTTAGTAGTCAGTCATTCAGTCATAGGCATTCAGTCAGTCACTGAGAGTGAGTGAGGATGCAGAAGGACAGAGAGTGAGACAGAGAAGATCCCCGGGAGATGGATGGATGAAGGAAGTGCTGCAGCAGGCCACAGTGACCTGGGTCTGCTGGCACAAGAAATAGACATAGAAGGAAAACCTGATTGTTCCATAGAAAGAAAGGATTAGTACAGAATGTGAGGAGTAAAAGACAGAACAGAGGACATGGGTTAGAGAAGAATCCTGCCTAGGAGTTCTAAGTGCAAGGCCGGGGCCCGGTCCCCGAGGTTGTATGGATACTAATGATCCTGCAGCAGACACCGGAGGAAAAGAAGTTAGCAATACTTTATTCCCACATCAGACTTGGTGGCACAACAGCAACATTGATAGTGAGCTGGGACTAGGAAGCAAGAAGTCCCCGAAGCAGGCTACAGCTGTCTGCCGTACAAGGAAAGTTCATAAGAACATCGGACAGGAGAAACTCCAGTGTAACTCAGTACTGGGAGTACTTCATTTATAGGCGCTATAAGAGGAGACGTTCAGAAAGGCACATGTTGGCGGAGTGTTGGAAAGGAGTATTCCACCTGGCCTGGAGGTTGACTGAGTCCCTGACCTGGAGGACACAGCACAGAGGCAGGCACCTGTTTGCACAACAGACTGTGAGTAAAGCTTTGGAACTACATGCCCTGGTGTCCTCCACTTATTCCTGCGCCAACACACCCGGCACTGCTACATCTTGGTGCCCAACACCGCCTGACCTACATCTCCCCTTGGCCTCCACATCTACACTGCCCTGGGACTACAGCTTCACCTGTGGGGAGCTTTTACATCTTTGCTGCATCATACCATCAGTCCCAGAGGATCTGCATGCAGCGTCGGCTTAACACCTCCTTGCCAAACACCACAGGTGGCGTCACGAACTATTCATTTAATCAACTACAATCCACCATTCAATCTCCCTTTTACTTGGGTGCCCAGGGCCACGGACCGGGTCACCGCTGCTGTGACACCTTTCCCCTTGAGTGACCGGCCCGGTACCGATTACCCCACAGCCCTGGGAGGGCGACCCAGATACACGGCTCAGCAGTCAGTATCACACAGGATAGGATTAGATGCACGGTTTTTATGTGCAATATAATCATTATAATTTGTTATAACTAACCACAGTTGGTTACTATGCCCAGGCAACACCGGGCTCTTCAGCTAGTATAATATAAACGCCAGCAAATCTAATAAATGGATAATTAGATACTCGTGTCCATGGGATTAGCTCAGTATTGTAACTTCATTGATGTAAAATGGGATAAGCTGCAATAAAAAGTGCCGTCCTATGAACAGTGTCTCGGTTTCTTCACACCAATTGCTGTTTTGCACATCGGCAGCAAATAAAATGTTCTTACCACTGACAATTGGTTTAAGTCCGGGATCACACATGCGAGAAACTCGGACGAATCTCGCATGTTAATACCAGGCATTGCCGCCTGCACTTGGGAGCGGAGCGTGCGGCTGCATAGCAATTTGTGATCCTGGCCTAATTTGAAAACTCCCACATCAGGTGTCTGACAGGTTCACTGCCAAGAGGGTTTCTGGGGATTCAAATCAGAAATAATTTCTTTAATGGGAAAAATAGGTATGCATTTATTTTTTGTATTTCTGAATACTCCATTTATTATCAACATTGTGAAGGTTTCTTTGTTTTTTGTTTTTTGTATTTTTGTGAAGTTGCCTTTTTCATATTTTACTTTATGCAAATAAATTTTGGTTTGAATTCTTGCTGCAAGATGGTTTGTATTCTTGTGTTACCTGGCATTAAAATTCTGGTAATGTCTATTATAAAAATGAATCCCTATCGTATAGCTATCAATGTAGTGTTGGGAGTAAGCAATGCCACAGGAGATAGGGGTTGTGACAAGAGTTGAGCCAATTTTGCAAAATTTGGTTCGGATTACGATCGCCGGCGAATATTGTATTTGCAGTATTCACCAAACGTCAATGGGTTTAGAGTTGAGCGAATATGTTCGGGACTGATCGTCAAACATAAATTCTGCACGAATAGAGTACAAAAAAGCCATGAATATGGCAAATTCGGATTTGAGGATGGTTTCATATTCTCCAGTTGTAATGCTACACGAGATGGAAAAAGCTGACTATACACATTGGGTAGCCGTGTGCTGAATGTTCGGCCAAAGGCTATCACTCCCGACTCCACATACTTGTGAGTGCTGGGGATTTTGAGATTATCTCCTGTTATGAATGAGTCACCGGAGGAGGAGAAAACAAAAATACAAGCTAAGTCCAGAAAACCGGAGAGGTTGGTAGCTATCGGATTGCAGACCCCTGATCCTATACACCACAGCTAACAGTAGCCGTGGGGGGTTCCTATGGTGCCCTAGACCCCTCGTCACAGCCGGAGAACTACATAAGCCTAAAGTAGGAAAGGGGAAATCTAAACTGCCCCAGAGCAGACCCCAAAGCAATAGACAGCCCCCAACATGTATTGTCGGTGAAAAACAGATGAAAACACAAACACAGACAGAAATGCAGACTGAGCAAACGATGGGGCCCAACTAATTAGATAGGACAGGACAGAAAAGATGCTGGCTGCAATCCGCAAAAAACCCTTCCAAAAATGTCCCAACCATCTGATAGGGAAAAAGGCCCTGAAGTCACTAGACAAAAATCACTATATCAGCACTCAGGTATATTCTGAAAACAGAGCAAAGAGATCAACTGATCAGAGACAAAAATGGAATTCAGCCAGTCCCAACCAGGACTGGCTGAATACAAACACTAAGGAAACCAGACAAAATCTCATGGAATATTAGCAGGGCAAAAACTTAGCTTTTAGTAGACAAGAACAAAACTGGATGCAAGAGCTCAGAGCAGAAAGGATCACCAGCAGCCCTGCAGGGCGTCGGCTGCCTTATATCCACTCAGAAATTCCAGATGTCCAATCACACTCCGCCTGTTCAGATGACAGGTTCTTCCCATCCCAATCAATTTCACTACCTCTCTTCACCAGCAGAGGGAGTTCATCAGACATCAAAGGTGAAGGAGAGAATGAACTCACAACAATCTCCCCTGAGAACAAAAGTATCAGGCATTGCCACTCCACCTGCCCGGTCCTTCTCTCTCCTATCGGGGAAGAGGCGGGAGGTGCCCCTACACAGCAGATGGCCGAGCGATCCTCCCAAAATCTGTGGCTTTGACCGGCTTTCAACTAACGTGTATTGGGGCTGTTATTGTTACTGTCTCAAAAAAGGTAATGGTAAACTGTACCTCCCTTCTAATGGGATGGGGTCCCTTTACCTCTATGTAGCCCACCTGTAATTGGCAAGTAACAGTTCAGTGCTCATATTCTGCTACATGTGTAAGCTATTAAAATGAGCCTTTATTAGATTTTAATAACTTCATTATTCACTATTTTGAAGTCTTTTGGGTCCTGATTTATTAAACTGATTTCAGCAGAATTCTGGTGAAGTTGCGCAAAACTATTGCAACATTTGGAGTTTACTTTACAAGCCAGCTATGCCAATATGGACAGGGCATGGCTGCACCCACCTGCATAAAGAGTCTGACTGGGGTACATTGACGGCACCAGAATTGGGTGCATTCTACTCCAGCAATCCTCTTCTTAAACTGGCCTGCACAGCACAGTCTTAATGACTCGTGCCTTCTATTTCATTATTAAAAAAAAAAAATTGTATATAATTTTTTTTTTTCACCAAGCCAAATCTAACCACTATTATTTCAGTTGCCAATACTTGCAGCAGGTCTTTGAAACCAAAATTGGCCAAGATATAAAAGTACATGCGAATAATTGCACTATGCTGGACTTTGGATACACAAACACTGTATTTTTCCAGTTAATGATCTTCACTTGTAGGCTTTCCGTGAATGCTTTATATGTGTATCAATTTTTTTTATTAAAGTTGTGGATCATTTGAATCTTCTCTTTTGTTTGTAGCAATGTAGCAACAAAACTGTTTGGGTATGACACTTGCACACCGCAAATACTGCAGCCATAGGAGACTAGAGACGCACAGACCACAATCTCCTATATTGTGTCTGCCTCAGCTGTGGACTGTGTATTCCCCATGGGGTGTCCAGTTCAACACTGCGGGGGAGTCAGGTGCCATTTTATTGTAGTCCAGAACTGTGCTCTTGGCTACAATTTACACCCCCATATCAACAGCTCACGTAGCTGTCGGTGACAGGAGGTCTGCGCAGTGGTTGTGAGATGTGGTGAGCACAGATCAGGAGCCTGACGCTGTACTAATATCAGGCTATTGAGCAGCTCGGTGGCCTGGGATTAGTCGTACAATGTCAGGCTGCCGACCTGTACTCACTTCAGTATTCAGAGCTCATCATCACGTTGCTGTGCTCTGAACACTGACTCATCTCTGCTCAGTCAGTGTAAAGTCTCATTCAGTTATCCCTACATTATACATCTGAGTGAGGCTTTACACTGAGCACAGCCATGTATCTAGTCCCATCATGTGTGACGGTCTGCTGAGCCATGTATCTCATGCGGTCACTGAAACGGTGAGCAGCGCAGCTTCAACTAACAGAATCGGTGCTAACGACCGACCTCTGTGTCACTGTCCACTTGTCAATATCACTTTGCCGCCACTAACAAAATGGCTCCTATGCTTCATCCTGCCTTATCCTTTGGCAAACTTCTAGAAGGCGAGGAGTGACGTCTCACACATGGAGCAGATCCCACCAATGTGTACTGCAGTTGCACTATCTCACATTACATTAAATTTTTATGGCAAATATCAGCAGTTGCCCCCCACTCCCTCCAGTTTTTCAAGTTGAAAATATGAACAAAAATTGCTATTTTATACCATAAAAAAATATACGTTTTTGCATTTTTTTTTCCAATTGTTGAGAAAAAATGGGCACATCTAATATATAAAGCTCAAAGTGTGTATGTATGTATGTATGTGTGTATGTATGTATGTATGTGTGTATGTCCGGGATAGGCATCCGCACCGTCGCAGCTACAGCCACAAAATTTGGCACAGTCACACATCTGGACCCCGAGAGCATCCTAAGCTATGTTGTGAGGTGAAATTTTAACCCCGTGCATTTCAATTCACCAAACAATTTTGCCCCTATCTACATACTGAGGGAAAAAGTGTGTGCGCGTCAAGCCCCGCCCCTCATTATGATGTCATAATGCCCCTATTTGCATACTGGGGAAACAGTGTGTGCGTATCAAGCCCTGCCCCTCATTATGATGTCACAATGGTTGCCATGGTGACGCTGATGTCATCATAGGTTGCAAACCCTGCCGCTGCTCATTATGATGTCATAATGGTTGACTATGGGATGGAGGATGTGTGATGGGTATATGGGCACTGGACTATGGGATGGAGGATATGTATGACGGGTATATGGGCACGGGCCTATGGGATGGTGGATATGTATGTCGGGTATATGGGCACGGGACTATGGGATGGAGGATATGTATGACGGGTATATGGGCACGGGACTATGAGATTGAGGATGTGTGATGGGTATATGGGCACGGGACTATGGGATGGAGGATGTGTGACGGGTATATGGGCACGGGACTATGGGATGGACGATATGTATGACGGGTATATGGGCATGGGCCTATGGAATGGAGGATATGTATGATAGGTATATGGGCACGGGACTATGGGATTGAGGATATGTATGATGGGTATATGGGCACGGGACTATGGGATGGAGGATGTGTGACGGGTATATGGGCACGGGACTATGGGATGGACGATATGTATGACGGGTATATGGGCACGGGACTATGGGATGGAGGATGTGTGATGGGTATATGGGCACTGGACTATGGGATGGAGGATATGTACGACGGGTATAGGGGCACAAGACTATGGGATGGCGAATATGTATGATGGGTATATGGGCACTCGACTATGGGATGGCGAATATGTATGATTGGTATATGGGCATGGGACTATGGGATGGACGATGTGTATGATGGGTATATGGGCATGGGACTATGAGATGAAGGATGTGTGATGGGTATATGGGCACTCGACTATGGGATGGCGAATATGTATGATGGGTATATGGGCATGGGACTATGGGATGGAGAATGTGTGATGGGTGTATGGGCATGGGACTATGGGATGGAGGATGTGTGATGGGTATATGGGCACTGGACTATGAGATGAAGGATGTGTGATGGGTATATGGGCATGGGACTATAGGATGGAGGATATGTATGGTGGGTATATGGGCACGGGCCTATGGCATGGAGGATGTGTGATGGGTATATGGGCACGGGCCTATGGGATGGAGGATATGTATGATGGGTATATGGGCACAGGACTATGGGATGGAGGATATGTATGATGGGTATATGGGCATTGGACTATGAGATGAAGGAAGTGTGATGGGTATATGGGCACTCGACTATGGGATGGCGAATATGTATGATGGGTATATGGGCATGGGACTATGGGATGGAGAATATGTATGATGGGTATATGGGCATGGGACTATGGGATGGAGGATGTGTGATGGGTATATGGGCACTCGACTATGGGATGGAGGATATGTATGATGGGTATATGGGCACGGGCCTATGGGATGGAGGATAATTATTTGTTATAACTAACCACAGTTAGTTACTATGCCCGGGCAGTGCCGGGCTCTTCAGCTAGTTCCCTTTAAATCTGCCAGATCCATTTATCATCTACTGTAGATTATAAAGGGAATGTTGCTGATTAAATGTAGCCATTAAAATGAACTGTTATGCTCTGACTGGAACTAATTGTTTTTTGTTCTGGCTCTGACCGCCGTGAAGCCTAAATGCCTGTAGGTCCACTCTGATTGTCCCTCGGGATCAGGAAAAAACGTTATTTTTTTAATAAAGCCAATCGGTTCATGTTTTGTACTCCGTTAAGTGAATAAGGTAAAGCAAAGTTCTATGTTCAACCTCCGACCCTTCCTTCTGATGTCTGCTCCTTCTGACATGGATATATTCTCAAGGTCCATACAAGAACATGTCATAACTATTATAGGCATAGTGTGTTTTTTTAACCTATGCATTGTCTTAAGCGTTCTGGGTTGACAAATAACCTGAATAAATGTTCGGCACTCCTCACTAAGGAATTTGGCAGGAGATAGCAGTAATTACATATACTACTACTACTACTTTTTGAAGCTATTTGACTATGGAGCCAGCCTAGTATGTATCTCGACCCATGCGCCAGACCACAGACTATTTAAAAGTTATTTTTTAGCATCTCCATTTGGAATACAAGCAGTGAGCTGAATCCATTTTTTTTCTTTCTTTTTGATGGCTATAACTTAATTACTTAATCAAAGTTCACATTGTGTCATTGTCTATGGTTGGGGGCTTGCAGCTGAAGCCCTAGAAAAACGTTTTCCGATGTTTGTGTTAATGGAGCCATCTACTATATAATAATTCTATCTGTCTGTCTGTTTGCAATGGAAATCCCGCATCGCTGATTGGTCGCGCCCGGCCGGCCGCGACCAATCAGCGACAGGCAGAGTCCGGCCGCAAATTGGTGCGGAGTTCGAACGGCGCACGCCACTGCTACCATCGGGAGATCTGCGGCGTTAGCCTCTTATCTCGCGACGGTTGCCTCGGGTCATCTCCTGCCACACGGATTTGCCGCAATCAGCGATATTGGCGTGGAATTTAAAGGGGATCTGTCACCCCATTTTTGGCCTATCAGCTGCAGCCACTGCCATCAGGGGCTTATTTACAGCATTCTGTAATGCTGTGGATAAGCCCCCGATGAAACCTGAAAGATAAGAAAAAAGAGTTAGCTTATACTCACCCCGGCGTTCGGTCCGGTCTGATGGGTGTTGCTGTCCCATCTGACACCTCCCATCTTCATATGATGACGCCCTCCTCCTTGCTTCTCCCTCAGTTCCTGCGCACGCGTACTTTATTGGCCCTGTTGAGGGCAGAGCAGAGTACTGCAGTGCGCAGGCGCCTGACCTCTCTGATCTTTCCCGGCGCCTGCGCACTGCAGTACTTTACTCTGCCCTCAACAGAGCAGATAAAGTACATGTGCACAGGAGCCAAGGGGAAGCAAGGAGGAGGACATAATTGTATGAAGATGGGAGGCGCCGGACAGCGACGAACCACCGCCCCCGCCTCCGGTGAGTATAATCTAACGTGTTTTTCTTATTTTTCAGGTTTCATCGGGGGCTTATCTACAGCATTACAGAATGCTGTAGATAAGCCCCTGATTGCGGTGGCCCCTGCTTATGGGGCAAAAATGGGGTGACTTATTCCCTTTAAATAAACTACATGCATATTCTAGAATACCAGATGTGTTAGAATCGGGCCACCATCTTGTTGATTATAATGAAGTAGATGGAGTCATTGTGTGCTCTATAGGTCATAATTTTTGTCCTCGTATGCCTTTTTGAGGCAGACACCAAGATGGCGTCTTGGTGCCTGCCTCAAATAGGCATATAATAATGCTAATATAGAACACTGACTCTGCCTGCATCATTATATTCAATGTTCCTGTTGGTGCGAACATCTGAATCCCATTCTATGGGGCTTCAGACACAAATACCGACAGGGCCACTGATCATAGTCCAATGTGAACAGTCTGAGAGGCATGGCACCGTATAGGGAATGTGTGTCTGACTGCAGAGTCCCCATAGATAGGTTAAGCTATAAAGGAACTTTGGGCAGTGCTTCCCCCCTCCCACTACTTCTCAGGTGATGCCATATATTAGGACGCCCACTGACCAATGGGAAAAAGGGGAAGGGGCGTCCGGCCACACCCTCAGGGGTTAAATTCTTGTGCTGGGCCGGAGAATTCCTCTTCCTCCCCTGGCTGACCAGTCAAAGTTTTGTCACCACCCTCCCTCCCTTATAAATTCGCAATTGTGCTGTGCGGCTATTGTATATAATGTTTATTTAAAAAAAAAAAAAAAAATTTTGGACAATGTTTTCATTACTTGCATGATTTTGTTGTATTCAATGTCACAGCGGTAGTATGGGGGGCAAAGGTTCGTAACCTCTCATCAGCTTCCTTGCCCACCGTCAGTTACGGGGGGCTTTCGGCTCTGAGTCCGTTGAGAATTTGTATTTGCCTCTCTCGGTTTAGAATTCAGTAAACTGTGACCGACCTGTTCAACCCATCCAGGCCTTTTTGTTGTTTCGTTATTATGGGATTGGTGGGAGGCGGGGAGGCACCGTTTACGTCATACGGGTCTCTGCAGTCTAAGCAGGACTGTCTTAGGATGCCCAAGTCCTACTAGTTAATGAATGTCTCTAGAACCTTTTATAAGGGAATAATTGTCACGGCTAGATGATGACCAGGTCACAACATCTCCCACATCGGCAAGTATGTAGTCGACTAGTAAAGGGAAACCTGTCACCTCGTTTTACAGCTATAAGCTGCGGCCACTGCCTTTCTACAGCATTCTAGAATGCTGTCGATAAGCCCTGAAAGGCAGTGGCCGCAGCTTATAGCTGAAAAGCGAGGTGACAGGTTGCCTTTATCAATGTAAGCCTATGGAGCGTCAGAACAAGGCCCCATAGGCTAGCATTATAGAAGAGACTTCTCGCTCTCACCGAGAGCATAGAGTGAGCCGAAGAGTCTGGAGAGCAATGAAAGGCGATTCCGACAGCTAAATAGGAAAGGGTTATTTACAGTTAGAGCAGTCACACTGTGGAATGCCGACCACAAGAACTAGTAATAGCAGACACTACAACAGCTTTTAAAAAGGGCTGGATGATTTCCTCAATACACATAACATTGTGGGTTATATTTAATTTAGTGACAAAATGGACAATTGGTGGAGAAAGGTTAAACTTGATGGACCCAAGTCTTTTTTCAACCTATGTATGTAACTATGTATCTATGACATCACATAAAAGTGGAGCCGGACAGAGCTTGATCTCAGAGAAGATGGCAGTTGGGAAGTATATTACCCCACCACACTACAGTACATACACGTTTAGTGAAAAAAGCAAAACTTCATGAGGATTCTTCAAATATGTACGATGTACAGTATTGGTATGCCATATATTTCAGAAATATTCTATTACAAAGGAATATTAATTAATTCAGAATTTTTATTTATTTTTTTTAAATTAGGAATTCCCTATCAGTATGTCTTTGGAGTGTGGGAGGAAACCGGAGTACCCGGAGGAAACCCACGCAAACACGGGGAGAACATACAAACTCCTTGCAGATGTTTTCCTTAGTGACATTTAAATCCAGGATCCCAGTGCTGCAAAGCAACAGTGATAACCACTGAGCCACCGTGCTGCCCAAGTACAGCTTTGATGATGGACTTGCTGTACTAGATGTATATGGTGCCCTAATCATAGATTGGGCAAATGCATCTACTGATGCTGCGAGCGGCCCTGGATAATCCACACCGACAGGATGATATAATCCGGCGGAAGATGGACCCTAGGAGAAGAGATATAAAACTAATGTAAGTAATGGGACTCCATATTAGAGGATACTGCTTTGGTGTCATTGTGGCAGGGCAGTAGAGAAATCTTATCCGTGCAGAGGAACAGGATCATTGTCACTCATCATACATGTGACAATCCCACCACTGACAGATAACATCTTCTCCACATGAAATATTCTCACTGGCCAACATCAAACAACATAGGCCTTATTATCACACTTACGTCTTCTAGGTTCTCGCTCTTCTACTATTTTGGCATTTTGCTCTTCTACCAGTTTTATTGCAGAGTTATTTTTCTTCTCAACTAGAAATTCATATAAAAAGTGAAAAAACAAGTCAATGATCATTGTCAGTCATCATACATTTGACAATCGTACCCACTGGGAGTTAACATCTCCTCCTCGTGACTAATTCTCAATCGCCAACATCAGATCTTATTGTCACACTTACCTCTGCTAGGTTCTGTCTCTGGGACTATTTCTGGGTCTTGATCTTCTCCCAGTCTTAGTGCAGATGTATTTATTGTCTCAACTGGAAATTCATCTAAAAAAGTAAGAAAAAAAAGTCAATGATCATTGTTAGTCATAAATGTGAAAATCCCACCATTGACATATAGCGATGAGCGAGTGTGCTCGTTACTGGAGTTTTCCGAGCATGCTCGGGTGTTCTCCACATGTATTCAGGTTCTCTAGCAGTCTCAAATCATGCAGCTGCGGGGACTAAAACTTGATTTCCGAGCACACCCAAACTACTCAGAGAACACCCGAGCATGTTCGGAAAACTCGAGTAAAGAGCACACTCACTTATCACTACATATAATATATCCTCCTCATGAATTATTCTCAGTTGCCGACATCAGACAACATAGACCTTATAGTCACACTTACCTCTGCTAGGCTCTGTCTCTGCAACTATTTCTGGGTCTTGTTCTTCTCCCAGTTTTAATGCAGATGTATTTTTGGCCTCAACTGGAAATTCATATAAAAAAGTAAGAAAAACAAGTCAATGATTATTGTCAGTCATAGATGGGAAAATCCCACCATTGACATATAGTGATGAGCGAGTGTGTTCATTACTCGAGTTTTCCGAGCATTTTGAGGGTGCTCATGAATTAAGTTTTAGTCCCCGCAGCTGCATGATTTGCAGCTTTTAGACAGCCTGAATACATGTGGGGATTGCCCGTTATTTCGGAAATCCTCACATGAATTCAGGCTGTCTAGCAGTCTCAAATCATGCAGCTGTGGGGACTAAAGCTTGATTTCCGAGCACGCCGAAACTACTCAGACAACACCCAAGCATGTTCAGAAAACTCGAGTAAAGAGCACATTCGCTTATCACTACATATAATATATCCTCCTTGTGAATTATTCTCAATCGCCGACATCAGACCACATAGACCTTATTGTCACACTTACCTCTGCTAGGCTCTGTCTCTGCAACTATTTCTGGGTCTTGTTCTCCCAGTTTTAATGCAGATGTATTTTTTGCCTCAACTGGAAAATTATACAAAAAAGTAAGAAAAACAAGTCAATGATCATTGTCAGTCATAGATGTGAAAATCCCACATTGACATATAATATATCCTCCTCCTCAATTATTCTCAGTCTCCGACATTAGACAACATAGACCTTATTGTCACACTTACCTCTGCTAGGCTCTGTCTCTGCGACTATTTCTGGGTCTTGATCTTCTCCCAGTTTTAATGCAGAGGTATTTTTTGTCTCATCTTGAAATTCATACAAAAAAAGTAAGAAAAACAAGTCAGTGATCATTGTCAGTCATAGATGTGAAAATCCCACCATTGACATATAATATATCCTGCTCGTGAATTATTCTGTCGCCGACATCAGACAACAAAGACCTTATTGTCACACTTACCTCTGCTCGGTTCTGTCTCTGGGACTATTTTTGGGTCTTGATCTTCTCCCAGTTTTAATGCAGATGTATTTATTGTCTCAACTGGAAATTCATGTAAAAAAGTAACATATAATATATCCTCCTTGTGAATTATTCTCAGTCGCTGACATCAGACCACATAGACCTTATTGTCACACTTACCTCTGCTAGGTTCTGTCTTTACTACTATTTCTGGTCTTTGCTCTTCCAGTTTTAGCGCAGATGTATTTTTCGTATCAACTGGAAAATCATACAAAATATTAAGAAAAACAAGTCAATGATAACCTCCTATAAGATTAGAGTCATATCTTTATGGTTGCTGATGCCGGATTGCTATCAGCACAACCCTGTGGTCGGGTTCATAGCACACCTATAATTCTGCTACATAGAGGGGATCTATGCATCTCCTCTATGTAGCAGAGGCGATCGATTTATGGCAGTTTCTAGCCTCCTATGGAGCAATGCAAAAATAAAAAAATGTTTTTAAAAATATTAAAAAATGTAAAAAAACAAAAGTTTAAATCACCCCTCTTTCGCCCCATTCAAAATTAAACAATAAAAAAATTCAAACCTACACATATTTGGTATTGCTGTGTTCAGAATCGCCCAATCTATCAATGAACAAAAAGATTAACTCTATCGCTAAACGGCTGAGCGAGAAAACTAATCGAAACGCCATAATTAAGTTTTTTTGGTCGCCGCGATATTGCATTAACATGAAATAACAGGCGATCAAAAGAACGTATCTGCCTAAAAGTGTTATCATTAAAAACGTCAGCTCAGCGTGCAAAAACTAAATTCTCGCCCAACCAGAGATCCCAAAAAGTGGAGACGCTACGGGTCTCAGAAAAGGGCGCAATTTATTTTTTTATTTGCAAAGTTTGGAATATTTTTTTCACCACTTAGATAAAAAGAACCTGTTTGGTGTCTATGAACTCGTAATGACTTGTAGAATCCAAGTCACAGGTCAGTTTTAGCATTTAGTGAACCTAGCAAAAAAGTCAATCAAAAATTAAGTATGGGATTGCATTTATTTTGCAATTTTACTGTACTTGGAATTTTTTTCCTGTTTTCTGTTACACGACATGGTAAAAACAAAGGTATTGTTCAAAAGTACAACTCGTTCCACAAAAAATAAGCCCTCACATGGCCATATTGACCTAAAAATAAAAAACTTATGGCTCTGGAAAGAAGTGGAAAGAAAAACAAAAGCGCCAAAACGCAAAATCTAAACAAAGGTTCGGGGGTTAAGGGGTTTAAACATCTGTGGCACATTAAGGGTATATATAAGGTTAGTTTGGGGCCTGATTGAGCCATGGGCAGAGTATTCGTGATCAGTATCAGGCACCAGACTGTATGGCCCCTTATACCTTTTAATGCGCAGCACATAAGAGTGAGAATTTTATACATTAACGTGTTGGATTGTTGTTTATTTTAAAGGCACAAAAAAGCAGTGATTTTCTGAGTCCTCATGTGACATTTACATTACACCTTATGATCAGTGGCGACAACAAGATGTCCTATAGACCTGCACATACCTGGCAATATGGGAGAGGGTGACTTGTTGTTTTCAGTAGTGAAGCACTGATTATCACCATCATTTCCAGTTGGAGAAGATTCTTTCTGCCTGTTTAGTAGAAGAAAAATAAATAAATTACAAGTGAAAGCAATGAAAATTAAAAAGACTCCGTTTTTATGGGCAATTAGGACACTTGGCCAAAATGAAGGGTATACCTTGCACATGACTGCCTTCTGTCAGCATGAATGAATAATAACTAGTAATAAAGGGCTTTAATGAAATGGAAATGAAAGGCTGGTCATAATGATCAACTGTTATCACCAGCGTTATCACAAGCCAGACCCAACAGTGATGATCAATCATGGGATGGTGGATTCTGTATTTAGCATTGTGTCATATGCGTATTGTATTTGGTATTCTGAAGATATGTCAGTACTATACCCTATAATAATTTACTCACATATCTGAGTGTTTTGTGCTGGTCTCTAGAGAGCAATCTGGAGATGGCTCATGATCTTCATCTCTCATCATACTGGTATTGGGGTCATATAGCTAAAATACACAGAGTAAAATTAAATATATATATATATATACTGTATATATAGTATTATAATACTATTTTAGTTATAGTTTTGTGGATTTACTGATCATATACTTACCTTAGAAAGTCTTTGAGAAGATGATACATAGTTTAGACTTTCTGGCCAATCACTGACCTCCTCATCTGAATCCATATATTTGGGTCTCTCAATGCCAGCTACAAAGTACAAGTATTATCAGAGATTATTAATTTAATCACAGACAGTCACCATGTTATTACTAATAATGATGGGAACATATTGTCACATAAAATGAAAGACAAGACAAACGGCAACTTTAACCAGATGATGTCTCATTCTACTTACTGGGA
Organism: Dendrobates tinctorius; assembly: GCF_039654945.1. Lineage (NCBI taxonomy): Eukaryota > Metazoa > Chordata > Amphibia > Anura > Dendrobatidae > Dendrobates > Dendrobates tinctorius. The sequence goes on along the minus strand of NW_027361738.1, from coordinate 5,682,844 downwards.
AAGTAGCGGGTGTCCTCCTCTGACGTAATATCTGGCCTTAACGTTGGCATATTTTGAAGGTTCTCAAAGTCTAACTCACTCAGGAATGGATGACTCTTGATTTCATTTGCTCCTCCTGGAAATGGAAGACAAGAAAAAAGTGATCCAGACAATGTTAGGAAGACTGTACATTTTAAGTTAATCTAAACTGAAGATATAGCAGATCCAAAATATACTGTAAGTCATGGAATGAAGAATGGGGAATGGACAAGAAGATAATGCAGAGACCTCAGTGTTTATCCTCATGGAAATGATCTATTTGTCAGGTCACAGAGGAGCTATAAGTCATTATTAATACTACTATATATATTACCTGTCCCGAGTCTATGTGTTGGATCTTTTATGAGTAGCTGAGTAATGATGCTTTGAGCTTTGGGATGAAGAGCACACTCTTGAAATTTCAAAGTGATGTCATCTGTTATATAAAAAGTAAATATTACAGAAAAGAAGGTCTCTACATTTACTATCATTTAAAAAACTCATCAAAAGCAACAAGTAACTAAATCAAAGAATGAACATAACAACTGAACCAAATTACTGTGGCATCACACAGCATTCAGAATATTTTACTTACCCGTGGTGATACTGTTGAAAATATCACTTTTGTATCTTCCTTTAAATGGCACATCGCCGGTAAGAAATTCATACATGATGATCCCTATTGACCACCAGTCAATAGGCCTTCCGTAGCCCTCCCCTAAGATGACTTCTGGGGCTATATAATGCAAGGTGCCAGTCATCTGAAAACCAACAGAACAATGAGAAGATGATCAATGAAAATAACTGTGACAAATAATATCAGTGGAAAAGTTTTCTATGTGAGAAAATATCCGAGAAGCAGTAATAGATCAGATCTGTAAAGAATAAGTTTTTTATGTATAGCTAACCCCATCAGCAGGAAACTCTCTGGTGATGTCGATAGTTTGAGCCTTGTAAATGTCTGATGTTGGTCTCATGAGTCCGAGTTTTGAAATCCCAAAATCGGTGACTTTGATATGTCCAGTTGATGATATCATGAGGCTGTAAAAGAAAAGATATTGTCAGCCCTAAGTAATAACCCATAGACTGTATACCAAACTATAACTGTCTCCCTTTATTATCCTGCAGCGCTCACTTACTTTTCAGGCTTCAGGTCTCGATGAACCACACCATAGCTGTGCAGATATTCCACAGCAACAACCGTTTCTGCAAGGTACCTGCGGGCCAAGGTGAGGGGTAAACGACCATATAACTCTAAGAGACTGCCACAGTCTCCTCCTAGAGCAGAAAGCAAATATGACAGGTGAGGGTTTGTTACAATGTAAATTACACATGATGAGTGTGAATGAGAAATAAGCTGAGACATTGGGGCAGGGAGTCAATCATAGAGATACACTGTGTGATGTAGAGCGTATACTGTATACTGCAGAGTAATCCTATACAAAAAGAGAGCTGAGATCTGCCCCCTGCTGGTAAACTCTTACATTGCACTGTCAATCTCTGACAGCGGCATTTACAGCAGGTGACCTGGAGGCGAGCTGCTCTAAGCACTCATTGCTCCCATTCCATGTCAGTGGTTTGCTATGGCTGCTGAGTGTCTGCGGAAGACTACTATCCTTGCCACTATGGTACTTCTGTGAAGGTCAGTGTGTAGCTTGGCTTCATAGTGGACCAAGATTTTCACCATATTCTGCAATGCCCATACTGCAGTACATAGTAATTACGATTATATAATCACAAGTTCAGGTCCCTTATGGAGACTAAAAAATAAAATACCAAAATATTTGGGGAAAGAAAATTTAATATAAAAATCACTTTTTCTCCATTCAAAATAAATAATAAAAAAAAAATAAACTCAGATGGAATTGCAGTGTTTTTGTTGCCCCAACATCAGAAAAAAATGCAATAAGAAGCAATGAAAATTATTATCTGTCAGAAAGATGTAACCTTCCTAATCTGTTCTTATGAGCATGTAGAATGATGAAATATAAATACATTGGTAGCTTTATATGTTTAAGCAGAAATGGGCTGGATAGAGATACAATGGATATGTCTTACCTGCTTCAAAGTCCATGACCATACACAGATGTTGTTTACCTGGGAAGGAACAAAGCGTGGAGACAACAAAGGGGCAATCAGCGAATATTGCGATGTCCCTTTCCAGATAGGCCATTTCAAGATACTCTGGATCCTCCAGGATACCCCTTGCTTGTTTCTTCATGGCGAATACCTTGTTTGTGTCTTTATGACGCACTAAGTAGACGGCCCTGTAGAGGAGAAAAATCCATAATTTATACAGAATTCTTACTAACAGTCTGTCTATACTGTATGTCAAATGATCTTCTGTCCTAATAGTTAATAGTGATTAATAGTGATGAGCGAGTATGCTCGTTACTTGAGTTTTCCGAGCATGCTCGGGTGTTCTCTGAGTATTTTGGCGTGCTCGGAGATTTAGTTTGTGTCACCGCAGCTGCATGATTTGCGACTGCTAGACAGTCTGAATACTCGTGAGGAGGAATGCCTGTTTGTTAGGAAATCCCCACATGTATTCAGGCTGTCTAGGAGCCGCAAATCATGCAGCTACGGCGACACAAACTAAATCTCCGAGCATGCCAAAATACTCAGAGAACACCCGAGCATGCTCGGAAATCACGAGTAACAAGTATACTCGCTCATCACTAATAGTTAATACTGGATGTATGGCCGTCACTAGAAACCAATGTCTGGAAATACACAAAATTACTCAGCATAAATGATCACTTAGGGCTCATACTCACTTACGAGAGACTCGCACGATTCTCATGTTAGTCTCTCACATGAAAACTCGGCACTGCCGCCGGCACTGGGACTGGAGCGTGCGGCTGCATAGAGATACATGTAGCCGCACGCTCCGGTCCCAGTGCGAGGATCGAGAATCGTGTGAGTCTCTCGCAAGTGAGTATGAGTCCTTATGGGAGGTTTTCATACATATCACATCATAACTGAGCTGAATCATGACAAATAGATGTGGAGTAGATGACTAGATGTAGATTAGATCTAGTGCAAAGTGGTACCGATAACAACAGCTCAACACACCAAAAACAAGTCCTTACAAAGCTCTATGGGATGAAAAAATAAAAATGTTACACATCTTGGAATACAGTAAAATTTAGATGTGGACTTATATACAGGAATTTACAAAAGGCAGGACATATAGACTGAGGCACCATCATAAGGAGTTTGGGAAAAATGAAGATTATACATAACGCTCACCCTAAAGATCCTCTGCCAATCTCTTTGATCTGGGTATAGTCGCTCATACTTGGTTTTCTCATAGGGGTCAATGATCTGATCACGGCCTAGAAGAATAAGAAATGACAATAAGACATATAAGTTGCAGGAAGATAAAAGCTGCAGATGCAGGAACTTCTCTACATTATGTCCCCGCTGATTACACTGCAGCAGATGTAGAGGACATGATACCAGCAGGACGCTCCCCAGACACTATTATATTATAGGGATATCCTCCATACACATGTATCATTGTACTGGAGGGGATGGTAAGGGACATCACACAGAGGAGACAGGAATAATAATAATAGGTCCAATCTACATTAAGAATAGAGTTAACCCACTGTACTCTGGGGTGTAACATGTGATGTGTAATTCATACCCCGTTATCTGATGATATACAGATGTTTTCTCTGATACTTACACTGGCAGATTCGGGGATCTCTGGTGTCTCAGATATTCCACCGTCAGCAGTTGCCGGCTCAGTTGTCTCTAATATAATGATAAAATAATGAGACATCATGTATTAGACGATATCAGAACTTAATATATAACACATCGATATAAGGAAAGAAAGACAAGTAAATGGTATAATACTAGTTATATGGATATTCTGCACATACTGTATATACTTATGGCACATCCATAGATAGATATACTCTGCCATAAATGTGTGATTGTTCGGGATCTGACAGTGACTTGGATGAGGACCCTGTGAGGTCCTCTGTGCATTTTGGGGCTGAGAAGATCCCAGAAGAGAGAACCGGAGGGGTTTTCAGAATTGCATGAGCCCTCTCCATTACAGTCTACAGGAGGTTCAGGAGCCGTCACCGGCCTCATACAGAGGATGAAGAGTAAATTTATATATTCTCTGGTGTCTCCATAATATTAATGTTTGTAGGAATGCGAGATGATCAGCTTACCTTCAATCAGATCACTTTTTAGCCCTGGCTCACTGGTATTGGGGTCAGCGATATTTCGGTGTTGCCCCTCTTTGGAGTCACCGGCCGGTGTTTCCTGATGGATATAATATGTGCAATTAATATAACAACTCACAAATACTAAATTACAGTACACAAAAGACAGAATGGACTAAACCTGGATTTACATAATTGCGGGGAATATACACGGCCGCTCCGCCCAGTAAATCCACATTAATATATAAGGAGCTTGTATATACAACAGTTCTCCAATAACATCTATTACCAGAACTGCAGCATTTACAAGAAGGAAGATTGTGAAGATAAAGCGAGACCGATGTGATATGAAAGGTCCGCACCACTGAGCACAGTACAGACTGTCACCACAGAGGATGGAGCAGAGACAGGCTGACATAAAAGATCCTGTATCTGCCTGGAGCGGACAGGGGGCTTCTATGATGAGAAATATGACAATCTGCCATATGACTAGTAATCTGGAGAAGATCAGACAAGAAAGACATGAGATATAAAAGATGACGGATTCTTACCAAATGCTTCAGTGGGCGGGCAATAAACTCTAGTACATACAGGAAATGTTGGGCCAATTGTTTAAAAAAGGCCAGATCTCCACATTGGGATCTTTCTTCAGCCTATAAAAATGGAAATAAACAAAAAAGGAAAATCATGAGAGAAAGTAGAGAATATAGGAAGCTATTTATGTCACCATTTTACTCCTGCAATCTACAGCTACAATTAATACATATATGGATATTTCTTATAAGCTATAAATTATATTGCTCTTGGCCAAACTATATATTTCATGTAAAGAAACTTGTATTTTATAAATATTATTCATTATTGTTTCATGTGCTGTGAATATTATTCATTATTATTGTTATATGCTTTGCCCAGATTGTCTGTTACCTGTTGTACTAATGTCCTGAGGTTTATCTGTAAATGCTCAAGATATTCTGAGCTAATACGACCTTGTTGGTGTTTGGTCAGGCAGTCTCTCACTAGCTTCACAACCAGCCGGTAAGTGAAGCTGAGGACGCCATCGGGTAGTGGTAGCACATGGGCAGGGGCATAGATGGCAAGAATCCCCTGGAGTGTGCCAACACCTCAAGTTTATCTGAAGAAATTCCAGACATTTCAAAAAAATCCAAGTGCAGTCAGTATATCACCAGCTTCATAGCCAATCACTGACAACAATGACACCTGGGCAGTAAGCAATTGGGTAGGTAGTGGTGGTGCATTATGATGTCATAATGGAGTCTTGTGGTGGAATGTTAACATGCCATCAGTGATGTCATCATGGAATCGGGGATGGAATCTTAACCCAGTTACAACTTTGAAAGTATAGTTACATCCAAGGTTGTGCCCCTGTCTTTTTTAGGCAGCACCAGAGCCCGCATCTCTACCCGCACATGACAGTTGATGGTGTGATCAGCTGTCATGTCCTGCAAATAGATGCAGATGGATTTTGGCTGTCAACCACTTAAATGCTACTGTCAATCACTGACAACTGCATATCAGACATGCTGACCGAAACCGTGTCACAAGTCTCGCTCATCAGCGCCCTTGTCACATGATTCTGGGGTTGCGATGGGTTATCATAAAAGCCGGGGGTCTGCAGAAGACCAGTGTGCCTGTCCATTGATCTTCTTTTATGAACACCGACTCATGGCCGGCGTTCAGATGTTTTTCCTACCACTTAATTAAAAAAAGAACCTATACATGTTTGGTATCTGCATTTTCGTACTGTCCTGTAGAATCATATTACCAGGTCAGTTTTAGCATTTAGTAAACATTTTAAATTAAAAAAATTTGTGGAATTGCACTGTTTTGCAATTTCACAGCACTAGAAATTTTTTCCCCGTTTTCAAGTACAATATATGTAATCTATGGTGTCATTTAAAACTGCAACTCAGCCTGCAATAAACAAGCCCTCATAGGCTATATTGATGGTAAAAAAAATGTTCTGACTCTGAGAAGAAGGGGAGCAAAAAAATGAAAGCACATAAAATGGAAAATCGTAAGGTGGTGAAGGGGTTAAAGGGGCATCTCACCATAAATGGAAGTTGCCTAGCAACATTCTAGTAACAATTAACGTGGCAAGATTATGGGTTGGGCATCAGAACCAGAATCAGGGAAAGAGGGAAAACCATGGCATTGCTCTTCTGATCAGGCTTTTATATCCGTCTTTCCCCAAAAATATTATTTTAACCAGGTTTTGGATGCTAAATATTCTTTACATGTGTAAACATTTACTTTTTCTTCATATTGTGACCAGGGTAGACTGGGAGTAAAATTCAGCCCTGGCATTGTAGAGCACGCAGGCTCACGCTATCACCGCCCCCCTCCCCAGCTTGTATTTTATGAATATTATCCATTGTTGTTTTATATGCTTTGCCCAGATTGTCTGTTACCTGTTGTACTGATGTCCTGATGTTCATCTGTAAATGCTCAAGATATTCTGAGCTTATACGACCTTGTTGGTGTTTGGTCAGGCAGTCTCTCACTAGCTTCATAACCAGCCGGTAAGTGAAGCTGAGGACGCCATCGGGTATTGGTAGCACATTGTCAGGGGCATAGATGGTAAGAATCCCCTGGAGTAGTGCCAACTCCTCAAGTTTATCTGAAGAAATGTCAGACATTTCAAGCAAATCCAAGCGCAGTCAGTATATCACCAGCTTCGCAGCCAATCACTGACAATAATGACACCTGGGCAGTAAGCACTTGGTTAAGTAGTGGCGGTGCATTATGATGTCATAATGGAATCTTGGGGTGGAATGTTAACTTGACATCAGTGATGTCATAATGGAATCTGGTGATGGAATCTTAAAGGGACATCTCACCATAAAAGGAAGTTGCCTAGCAATAATTATTGTGGCAACACCATAGGCTTAGCATCAGTTTCAAACTCAGGCATGGAGGGAAGAACCAGATTTCATAATAATAATATTGCAATATATAGCTAAGTTCTCACATTGAATATTTTCACTGCATAGAAAACGCATTTTCTTACAGTCCCCACAAAGTGGATGGGATTTATAGAAATCTCATGCCCACTATGATTTTTACGCTGAGATTTATATGCAGATTTTATCCATAGAATTGCATTAGATGAGGAAAATACGCAGGTAAAAAACACAAAATGCATAAAATCCACACATGACTCTATCAATAAAGCTTTGTTAAAGCCGAGTACCAGGAAGTATCAAAATTAAAACAGATTTATTCAACACATAACATAGCAAAGAAACAAATAAACGCAGTCAAAAAGATACAAAAATAGGTGGAAAAATGCAGCAGAAAATCTGCGACATCAAGAACTCACCAACTACTCTAACACAGACAGGGGCTGGATGGCACTTTTCAGCCTGGGGAGCACTCACAAGGCAGTGGCCCTCGAGTTGCAGTGGCCCTCCTTTTCCCTCCCTATCTCTGGCCATTGTATTAAAGCAGCAGAGATAACAGGCTTTAAAAATAGGCTGGTATGTAGATATGGGAACAGTAAGTAGCTTGCTGCATAGATATGGTAGCAGAACCAAGCGTACTCCAGAGATATGGAAGCAGAACCAAGCTTACTCCAGAGATATGGGAGCAGAATGGAGCTTACTCCAGAGATATGGGAGCAGAATAGGGATGGGCGAATCCTGAAATACTCGGAATCGCTAGACTCTAACGAGTCTGACTTGGAAACTCGCTATTCGTTGCAAGTCTAGCGAGTCCAATGTTAATGAATGGGGATGCGAGTATTGCAGCGATTCCTCTGCTGCCATTTTTTTTACTCTTTACTCTCGCAAGTGGCCCCTAGCTTAGCGATTTAGAATTCATCCCTAAAGCACAGAAAATCGTTTCTACATCACACTAGAAGCTAAACAGGAAGTCGCCTGTGCTAACCGATTTACTGCACAGGCTGATCTGATATTCTGCACACACAGGGCGATCTGTTCTGCACACACAGGGCGATCAGATCTGCACACAAAGGCCCACCAAAGATGTGTAGCAGACGTGATACAGAGAGGCTGATCGGCCTGGTTGAAGAGTGGCCCCAGCTGTGGCAGCCCACCCACCCTGGCTATGGTGATGAAAGACAGCGAAATATGGCTTGGAGGTCCATCGCCAGAAGTATGTTCCCGTCATTTGATCACGCTGGAGAAGATGGGCAGGCAAACATGGGTAAGAGTTATGTGATGTCATTTCTTCTATTTTCTTTTACTGTACCCTTTTTTGGATTAGGAGAGAGTGAGATTTCTTGTGTCACCATTGGCGTCTGTGACGCACTGAAACCGTGGTACCCAGCACCGGGCCGGGGTCTGCTTCACTGGGGGCTGTGATGTGACCCGTGCTGTAGTCTCAGGGGATGCACAGTGCAAAGGGGATAACTACAGGGGACTGTAATAGGAGGACAATCAAGGCTAGTGATGCGTATTGGCACAGCAGGAAGGTAACGTGCGTGCTATTAGCTGGTAGCAGAGAAGCCCTGCACTCTCCCTGAAAAAATTGTTTAGTGCGCAAAGGCAGTCACCTAGGTGGACTGTGGTGCTGTCTGCGTCACCGCTCTGGGGTGAAGTGCGTGCTGTAACTTAGCAGAGAAGCAACGCACTCTTTCTGAAAAAATTGTTTAGTGCACACAAGCAGGCAGCGTGCGTGCTATTAGCTAGTGGGATAGATAGCAGCAACGCACTGGTCTGCCACAGAAACAATAACGCTGCAGGGGTAAATATGACCCCAATAATATCTGGTGGAAAAAAAAAGAAAATTTGCTCAGCTATGCTTCTGATTTCAGCTCTGATGGAAGCTGAGTGAGTAAGCTAAGCTCTGAGGATGGTGCTGTATGCACTGTAAGGCTGCTCCTGCCTTTCTCCCTGCCTACAGTCCTCTACAGAACTCCTCCGTCCTGGTAGTTCTGAAAATAACTTTTGTGTTATATGTGAGGAATCTTGAGGTCCTACACTGACTAACAGTCCCTAGATCTGCTCTATGTCTCCAACTCGCCCTGCACTAGCTCAGATCGTCACAGGAATGTGCCCAAAATGGCGGGGGCAGGGTTTATATACAGCCTTGCCTGTGATACATGACATAGGCATCACGATGGACAGCAGCCAATCATAGTAGTGCTCTTCACAGTTTTCTCACCTAACAAACTAGGCTGTCTCTGAAAATTAACATATTCTGTATTCTGCGAGTCCCGAATACAGTATATAGGAGTCCTAGACTCGCTAAGACTCGCTGCTGACAGCGGGACACAAAATCGCTAAGAAACTAGGATTGCTTGTATTAAACTCTGTAAAAACTAGGATTGCCATTGATTTGCATTGGACTCGTTACTGTGCGAGTAATCTCTTGGAAACTTGCAGAGTACCGACTCCTGCGAGTCCCCTACTACTCGCAGAGTAACGAGTCCTAAGGAGTAGATTCGCCCATCCCTAGAGCAGAACAGAGCTTACTACAGAAATATGGAAGCAGAGCAGCGCTTACTCCAGATATATGGGAGCAGAATCAAGCTTACTACAGAGATATGGGAGCAGAACTGAGCATACTCCAGAGATATGGGAGCAGAACAGAGCTTACTCCAGAGATATGGGAGCAGAACAGAGCTTACTCCAGAGATATGGGAGCAGAACAGAGCTTACTACAGAAATATGGAAGCAAAGCAGCGCTTACTCCAGATATATGGGAGCAGAATCAAGCTTACTACAGAGATATGGGAGCAGAACTGAGCATACTCCAGAGATATGGGAGCAGAACTGAGCTTACTACAGACATATGGGAGAAGAACTGAGCTTACTACACAGATATGGATATGGATCAGAACGGAGAATACTCCAGAGATATGGGAGCAGAATGGAGCTTACTACAGAGATATTGGCTCAGAAAAGAGCTTACTCCAGAGATATGGGAGCAGAACCGAGCTTACTACAGCGGTATGGGAGCAGAACCGAGCTTACTTGTCACAATCCATTTTAGGATCTGTGTCAGAGTCTGGACTCTCTTATATAAACCTTTTTCCTTTCAGGCCCTGGGGATTATATGGGTTTTTTCCCCGGTGGCTGCTGGTGTTACTACAACTGTAGTTGCTCTGCTGCTGGTTTTCTCCCGGTGGCCGCTGGTGTTACTACATGTTCAATTAGCCAGCAGGTGGTGACCTCCCCCCTCCTTCCTATAAAAGATCATCAGCTGCTGCAGCTCCCTGTTGGTAATACTGGTCATTTTCTAACGAACCTTGGTGAAGTCTGGATCTACCTGATGGAGAAGGGGTTCAGCTTATCTGGAGCAGTGGAGTTGCTGCTAGATGCTGATCGGGTGCCTTTCTCTGCTGCTTGGAGCATTGGCAGCAGATAAAGCTAAGTTTGGGTTTATAGTTGCTTTAACCCCGTGGTGTCTGTTTTATTTTCCCTTGTGTTATTTGGTGCAATTTACTTTATTCCCTGTCTCACCTCCTGGGGAGGGGGTTGGGGTTGAGCTCATGACTAAACAGGGGATAGGGACAGGTCAGAGAATTGGGCCTCACTACCATTAAGTGTACCCCCAAGTTAAGGAAAGTCAGGGCACCCCCTAATCCTGAGGGACAGTTCAGGGGCCCAGGTTCCATGTCTCCTGCCTTTTCCCTACTGTCCTGTGACATTATTACCAACAGTCCCATTTTTTCTGGTGAGCCATGGCCCTAATGCAGACCTGTTTCCAATTGCTGCAGACCCTCACTGAGGAGCGTGGGGTGCTGCGTGGTGTGGTGGAGCAGCAGCTACAGCAGTTGGTGGGGTACGGGGCTTCAGCTCAGATGCAGGCTCAACCACAGCCCAAGTTACCTCTCCCAGACAGGTTTTCTGGAGGGAGAGAGAATTTTTTGTTTTTTAAGGAGGCCTACAAGCTACACTTCAGGCTCCACAATCGCTCATGAGGGAGTGAGGAACAGCAGGTGGGATTCACTATAGCCCTCCTTGAGGGTGATCCCCAATCCTGGGCCTTCTCCTTGCCGGCCGATTCACCATCTCTACGGTCGGTAGACGAGTTTTTTGTGGCTTTGGCGAATATGCCCAGTGTAGTCCTTGCTAGGGAGGAGGACACACTGGTGCAGGAAGACGAGCCCAGGCAGGTGGGAAGAGGTGGTTCTCCAGCGGTGTTTCCTCCAGTTCGTCGTGGTGTGGGGGCATGTTTTAGCTATGGGCAGACTGGTCATGTTTTCAGGGTCTGCCCAGCGCGCGCCAAATCTTCTGTACCATCTAAGAAGCCGCATCCCCCTGGTCGTGTGGAGGTAGGCGATCAGGGAGTGTATATTTCCTCCATTTTGCCCTATATTTTTGGTCTGGTAGGGTACTACGCTGTATTACTCTGGAACTACAGGAGTTTATTGGTCGCCTGAATAGCAACGACCAAAATATACGTTAAACATTCACATGCGATGCTGATAAGATTGAGTTCCTCTATGTCATTGTTTAACAGGATACTGATGGTCTGTGGCAGACAGATATTTTTAGGAAGATGACTTCTACTATTCTGTTGTTACACGCTTCGCTATGTCATCCTGATCACATGGTAAGGTCTGTTCCCATTGGTCAGTTCCTCCAACTTTGTCAGATTTGCTCTATTAATGAGGATTTTGAGAGAAGAGCAGAGGAGCTAAAAATGAGATTCTTGGAACGTGGCTATAGTCGGCGTCTACTCAAAAGAGCCTATAACAGGGCTAATTATTCTTCCCAAAATGGCCTACTGTACAATAGGGAATCAGCTAGGAAGATGGAGGGACCTGGAAGTTACGCTTCATTGCAAATTATCATTCCCATTCTAGGCAGGTCAGGCAGGCTTTGTCTAAAGCATGTCCTATATTGAAAATTGACCCAATAATTGGCAAATTTATTCTGGACATACCAGTCATTACATTTTGGCGTCCTAAGAATCTGCGCAATCACCTCACACATAGTCATTATACAAGTGAGAGAAAGGGTACATTTTTGGATAATTTCACACATAGGAGTGGGTGTGTTCCGTGTGGACATTGAGTTGCCTGTCCCAACATTGAAAAGTGTGATTCTTTTTCCGATTCAGGTGGCGTTAAAAATTTTAAGATCAATAAATACATTACTTGTGCTACGAGATATGTTATTTATTACGCCACCTGTCCATGTGGATTAATTTATGTCGGTATAACAACTAGACAATTCAAGGTTCGCGTGCGCGAGTATGTGTTGGATATTCAGGCGGCGGCTGGCCACATGGATGCATTCACTCTTAAAACGTTACCCCGACACTTTAAAAACTTTCATGACTGTGACAGTACGGTGCTACAGGTGAGGGGTATCGATGCCTTAAATATTGGGATTCGTGGTGGCAATCTGTTTCAAAGATTGGGTAAACTTGAGACTCGCTGGATCTGGACGCTTAATACGGTATATCCACAAGGACTAAACGAGAATTTGAGTTTCGATCCGTTCCTGTGACCACCTTACTGTTCCAGGTGGACATTGGGTGGATCTAATCCTTGCTATTTTTTATTGTTTTTATTATATTTTTAATTGTGTTTTTCATGTATTAGGTATTTTTATGATATTTTGTGGATCTATGAAGATCATTGGACGGAGTCCAGGATAGTGGCGGTCCCTTGTACAGATGGACTAATTTCTACTGTTTTCTATGTCCATCCTATACCTATGTTTGAAAAAGATCCTTTGATCCTTTGACGAGGTTGAAGATGAGTCGGGGGGATGTTTTGTGAATATCTTTATTTTGTTTATTTTATTTATTTTTCTATTTTTTTCAATGATATATAATTAGGACTGTATGATAATGTCTCTCTTATATAATCATATCTTGGTAATGCTGTTCTATATATTTTGTGGGCAATAATTAAATATAATATTATTATATCTTTCTTTGTGATATGATTGTATATCAATTTTGATATTGCTTGAAAATTGTGAATATAATATGAATTCTTATCTATTTTTATATTATCTATCAAAAAATATATATGGCATTCCCCTTTAAATATTATGCAGTGAAGGGTATGTTTCTATTTCTATTATAAAAACTTGTGGGATACATATAGGGTGTTTTTTGATTGTTGGCACTGCTGCATGTGCGGTGGTACTGCTTCTTATGTATTTGTACTATTCTGTATTACTCTGCTTTCTATTGTATTATGTTGCCCTTCTGCATATCTTGTGTCGGCGATGCATCCCAAGCCAGACCTCAGGGACACCGTGGATTGGGTGCGGGCTGCCATGCCTTGTACATATACACTATTTCACCTCCCTGGTAGCGCGTCACTTGTTCCCGCTCCCCCTCCTCTGCACATGCAACGCCTTCTTGGTTCATCGCGTCGGTCCCCGGCACGTGGTGCCTCCGGCGTCTGGTCACATGATAATGTGTTTCCGGCGCTGGGAGTTCCTGTGTCGGATGCTGGCATCTTGGACACCATGGCGATGCACCACCTCTTCCCTTATTAGGTATTACATTATTTCCGGCCTCCTCCCTTTATAACATCACTTAGGTCAACATTTACCACGCCCCCTGATAAAGGAGTAATCCGAAACGTGCGTAGGGGAGGGCGGGCTGGCCTGTTGTAGACGCTGCTGCCATCCATCACCACTTATCACCAACAGGTAATTATTGTAAGACTTTATGCACTTTATTATACATACAGTATGTTGGACATTTGTTCATGTATACATTCTGATGTTTGAGCCCATATACTTCTGTGTATAGAAGTGAGAGTGATGGGTATACATGTATACAGTGACTGCTTTATCTCTATGGCTGATATAGCTGGGCACTGTGCAATATGAATCAGGGCTGCAGTGCAGGGTGTTATATCCACTGATGTTTTTAACTCCTTCTATCTTTGTCTGCTCATCTTGACTAATAAAAATTATATATTTTTTGCATTACATGGACTCTTGTGATTGCAACTTTTGTTGGTTTCCTTCCCTCCTTTGTATGATTATTGGCAATCTGTTCTTACCAGTCCTATGCATTGTTTGGGGATCTATGGCCAGTCATATTTATATGATTTTGTGAGATTTATATATAATATATACATTTGGATATTATCCATTCATATATTCCTTTTGGTCCATTGTTACCCCAGACATTCTAATGTCTTTCATATATTTCCTTATATCTAAGTACAGCAGCATATAGAAATAATGCCCCCATGCCTCCTTATAATAATTCTCCTTCACCCTTTATAGTAATGATATTGACCCCGTACCTTCTTACCCACGTGATTGCTTATAATAATATGTCTCCTGTTCTCTCCCTGTAATGATACTGATTTTGCAGTCTGCCTCCTGATAGTAATGCCCCTGAGCAGGAGCATACGTAGAAATCACTGGAACGCCAAACCAAAAGTCTTATTATTATTTATTATTATTATTATTATTATTATTATTATTATTATTATTATTATTATAGCGACATTTAATCCATGGCGCTTTACATGTGAGGAGGGGTGTACATAATAAAAGACAAGTGCAGTAATCTTTTTTTAACTCCTTAGTGACTGAGCCAATTTGCAGCTTACTGACCAGGCCAATTTTTACAATTCTGACGACTGTCACTTTGAGGTTATAACTTTGGAACACTTTAAAAGATCCCGACGATTCTGCCCTTAAATCAGAGAGATACAGTGGGGAAAAAAAACTATTTAGTCAGTCAGCAATAGTGCAAGTTCCACCACTTAAAAAGATGAGAGGCGTCTGTAATTTACATCATAGGTAGACCTCAACTATGGGAGACAAACTGAGAAAAAAAAATCCAGAAAATCACATTGTCTGTTATTTTTTCATTTTATTTGCATATTATGGTGGAAAATAAGTATTTGGTCAGAAACAAGCAATCAAGATTTCTGGCTCTCACAGACCTGTAACTTCTTCTTTAAGAGTCTCCTCTTTCCTCCACTCATTACCTGTAGTAATGGCACCTGTTTAAACTTGTTATCAGTATAAAAAGACACCTGTGCACACCCTCAAACAGTCTGACTCCAAACTCCACTATGGTGAAGACCAAAGAGCTGTCAAAGGACACCAGAAACAAAATTGTAGCCCTGCACCAGGCTGGGAAGACTGAACCTGCAATAGCCAACCAGCTTGGAGTGAAGAAATCAACTGTGGGAGCAATAATTAGAAAATGGAAGACATACAAGACCACTGATAATCTCCCTCGATCTGGTGCTCCATGCAAAATCCCACCCCGTGGGGTCAGAATGATCACAAGAACGGTGAGCAAAAATCCCAGAACCACGCGGGGGGACCTAGTGAATGAACTGCAGAGAGCTGGGACCAATGTAACAAGGCCTACCATAAGTAACACACTACGCCACCATGGACCCAGATCCTGCAGTGCCAGACGTGTCCCACTGCTTAAGCCTGTACATGTCCGGGCCCGTCTGAAGTTTGCTAGAGAGCATTTGGATGATCCAGAGGAGTTTTGGGAGAATGTCCTATGGTCTGATGAAACCAAACTGGAACTGTTTGGTAGAAACACAACTTGTCGTGTTTGGAGGAAAAAGAATACTGAGTTGCATCCATCAAACACCATACCTACTGTAAAGCATGGTGGTGGAAACATCATGCTTTGGGGCTGTTTCTCTGCAAAGGGGCCAGGACGACTGATCCGGGTACATGAAAGAATGAATGGGGCCATGTATCGTGAGATTTTGAGTGCAAACCTCCTTCCATCAGCAAGGGCATTGAAGATGAAACGTGGCTGGGTCTTTCAACATGACAATGATCCAAAGCACACCGCCAGGGCAATGAAGGAGTGGCTTCGTAAGAAGCATTTCAAGGTCCTGGAGTGGCCTAGCCAGTCTCCAGATCTCAACCCTATAGAAAACCTTTGGAGGGAGTTGAAAGTCCGTGTTGCCAAGCGAAAAGCCAAAAACATCACTGCTCTAGAGGAGATATGCATGGAGGAATGGGCCAACATACCAACAACAGTGTGTGGCAACCTTGTGAAGACTTACAGAAAACGTTTGACCTCTGTCATTGCCAACAAAGGATATATCACAAAGTATTGAGATGAAATTTTGTTTCTGACCAAATACTTATTTTCCACCATAATATGCAAATAAAATGAAAAAAAACAGACAATGTGATTTTCTGGATTTTTTTTTCTCAGTTTGTCTCCCATAGTTGAGGTCTACCTATGATGTAAATTACAGACGCCTCTCATCTTTTTAAGTGGTGGAACTTGCACTATTGCTGACTGACTAAATACTTTTTTTACCCACTGTATGTTACACAAAATACTTAATAAATAACATTTCCCACATGCCTGCTTTACAGTAGCATCATTTTTTTTGTTAGGAAGTTATAAGGGTTAAAAGTTGACCAGCGATTTCACATTTTTACAACAAATTTGCAAAACCATTTTTTTTAATGACCACCTCACATTTGAAGTCACTTTGAGAGGTCAATATGACAGAAAATACACAAAAGTGACACCATTCTAACAACTGCACCCCTCAAGGTGCTCAAAACCATTCAAGAAGTTTATTAACCCTTTACGTGCTTCACAGGAACTGAACAATGTGGAAGAAAAAAATTTAACATTTAACTTTTTTTTTACAAACATTTTATTTCAGAACCAATTTTTTTATTTTCACAAGCGTAAAAAGAGAAAATAAAACACAAAATTTGTTGTGCAATTTTTCCTGAATACGGTGATACCCCATATGTGGGGGTAAACCACTGTTTGGGCGCACGGCAGGGCTTGGAATGGAAGGAGCGCCGTTTGACTTTTTCAATGCAGAATTGGCTGGAATTGAAATCGGATGCCATGCCGCGTTTATAGAGTCCCTGATGTGCCTAAACAGTGGAAACCCCCAACAATTGACACCATTTTGGAAACTAGACCAATTAAGGAACTTAACTAGATGTGTGGTGAGCACTTTGAACCTTCAAGTGCTTCACAGAAGTTTATAACGCAGAGCCGTGAAAATAAAAAATCATATTTTTTTCACGAAAATTATCTTTTTGTCCCCGAATTTTTATTTTCACAAGGGTAACAGGAGAAATTAGACCCCCAAAGTTGTGCAATTTGTCCTGAGTGCGCCGATACCCCTTATATGGTGGTAAACGACTGTTAGGGGGCACGGCAGAGCTCAGAAGTGAAGGAACGTCATTTGACTTTTTCAATGCAGAATTGGCTGGAATTGAGGTCAAATGCCATGTCGCGTTTGGAGACCCTTTGATGTGCCTAAACAGTAGAAACCCCCTACAAGTGACACCATTTTGGAAACTAGACCCCCCAAGGAGTTTATCTAGGTGTGTGGTGAGCACTTTGAACCCCTAAGTGCTTCACAAAAGTTTATAACGCAGAGTCGTGAAAATAAAAAATCATTTTTTTTCCACAAAAATGATTTTTTAGCCACCAATTTTTCAATTTTCCCAAGGGTAACTGTAGAAATTAGATCCCCAAAGTTGTTGTGCAATTTGTCTTGAGTACGCTGATTCCCCATATGTTGGGGTAAACCACTGTTTGGGCACACGTCGGGGCTTGGAAGGGAGGGAGCATCATTTGACTTTTTCAACTCAAAATTGGTTGGAATCAATGGTGGCACCATGTCGCGTTTGGAGACCCTGTGATGTGCCTACGTAGTGGAAACCCCTCAATTCTAACAACAACCCTAACCCCAACACACCCCTAACTCTAATCCCAACCCTAACCATAACCCTAACCCCAACACAACCCTAACCCTAACCACAACCCTAACCACAAACCTAACATCAACACACCCCTAGCCCTAATTCTTAACCCTAGTCCCAACTCTCACAGTGATCAAAATAAAAAAAGTAAATAAACCCCCCCCTTTTATCACCCCCATAGGTAGGGGCAAATAATAAAATAAAGAAAATATTTTTTATTTTTCCATTAGGGTTAGAATTAGGGTTAGGGTTGGAATTAGGGTTAGGGTTGAAATTAGGGTTAGGGATGGAATTAGGTTTAGGGTTGGAATTAGGGTTAGGGTTGGAATTAGGGTCAGGGTTAGAATTACGGTTAGGGTTGGAATTAGGGTTAGGGTTGGAATTAGGGTTGGGATTAGGGCTACGGTTGGAATTAGGGTTAAGATTAGGGTTAGGCTTGTGTTTAGGGTTAGAGTTGGGATTAGGGTTAGGGGTGTGTTGAGGTTAAGGTTGTGGTTATGGATAGGGTTGGGATTAGGGATAGGAGTGTGTTGGGGTTTGGGTTGGAGTTAGAATGGGGGTTTCCACTATTTAGGCACATCAGGGGGTCTCCAAACGCAGCATGGTGCCACCATTGATTCCAGCCAATTTTGCGTTCAAAAAGTCAAACAGTGCTCCCTCCATTCTGAGCCCCGACGTGTGCCCAAACAGTGGTTTACCCAACATATGGGGTTTCAGCGTACTCAGGAAAAATTGCACAACATCTTTGGGGGTCTAATTTCTCCTGTTACCCTTGGGAAAATAAAAAATTGGGTACTAAAAAAATTATTATTTTATTCTCTGCGTTATAAACTTCTGTGAAGAACTTGGGGATTCAAAGTGCTCACCACACATCTAGATGAGTTCCTTGGGGGATCTAGTTTCCAAAATAGGGTCACTTGTGGGGGGTTCCTACTGTTTAGGCACATCATGGGCTCTGCAAACCTAACATGACGCCCGCAGACCATTCCATCAAGTTGGCATTTCAAAACTTCACTATTTCCCTTCCGAGCCCCGACGTGTGCCCAAACAGTGGTTCCCCCCCATATATGGGATACCAGCATACTCAAGACAAATTGCACAACAACTTTTGTGGTCCAATTTCTCCTGTTACCCTTGTCAAAATAAAAAATTGTGGGCTAAAATATCATTTTTGAGGAAAAAAAAAGATTTTTTATTTTCACCGCTCTGCGTTATAAACTTCTGTGAAGCACTTGGGGGGTTCAGAGTGCTCACATCACATCTAGATAAGTTCCTTAAAGGGTCTACTTTTCAAAATGGTGTCACTTGTGGTTTTTTACACTCTTTAGGCACACAGGGGCTCTCCAAGTGCGTCATGGTGTCCGCTAACGATTGAAGCTAATTTTTGTATTTGAAAAGTCAAATGGCACTCCTTTCCTTCTGGGCCCTGCCGTGCGCCCAAACAGTGGTTTATAACCACATTTGAGGTATCGATGTACTCAGGAGAAAGTGAACAGCAAATTTTAGGATCCACTTTATCCTGTTGTCCATGTGAAAATAAAAAACTGAGGCTAGAAGATAATTTTTGTGAAAAAATGTACTTTCTTTTTTTTACAGATCAATTTGTGAAGCACCTGGGGGTTCAAAGTGCTCACTATGCATCTAGATAAGTTCCTTGGGTGGTCTAGTTTCCAAAATGGGGTCACTTGTGGGGGAGCTCCAATGTTTAGGCACAGAGAGACTCTCCATATGCGACATGGCAACCGCTAAATATTCTAGCATATTTTCCATTCAAAAAGTCAAATGGCACTCCTTCCCTTCTGAGCCCTGCCGTGCACTCAAACAGTGGTTTATGACCACACATGAGGTATCGTTGTACTCAGGAGAAATTGCCTAACAAATTTAGGATCCAATTTATCCTGTTACCCATGTGAAAATGAAAAAATTGATGCTAAAATAAATTTTTTGTCAGAAAAATTAAAATGTCCATTTTTTCCTTCCATATTGCTTTAGTTCCTGTGAGGCACCTGAAGTGTTAATAATCTTCTTGAATGTAGTTTTGAGTAGCTTGAGGGGTGCAGTTTTTAGAATTATGTCACTTTTGGGTATTTTCTGCCATATAGACCCCTCAAAGTGACTTCAAATGTGAGGTGGCCCCTAAAAAAATGGTTTTGTATATTTTGTTGTAAAAATGAGAAATCGCTGGTCAACTTTTAACCCTTATAACTTCCTAACAAAACAAAATTTTGTTTCCAAAAAAATTGTGCTGATGTAAAGTAAACATGTGGGAAATGTTATTTATTAACTATTTCGTGTCACATAACTCTCTGGTTTAACAGAATAAAAATTCAAAATATGAAAACTGCGAAATTTTCAAAATTTTCACCAAATTTCCGTTTTTTCACAAATAAACGCAAAAATTATCAACCTAAATTTACCACTATCATGAAGCCCAATATGTCACAAAATACAATCTCAGAATCGCAAGGATCCGTTGAAGCGTTCCTGAGTTATTACCTCATAAAGGGACACTGGTCAGAATTGCAAAAAATGGCCTGGTCATTAAGGTCAAAATAGACTGGGTCATGAAGGGGTTGAACAAATCAAGTTCATTATTAATGCAGGCCGTAAGAATCTCCATATGTCTTCATTTCTTTAATCTTCAAGCTGAGTTTTTTCATGGAAGGAGCTGATCTTTTCTTCCAGTATGAGGCTATTAGACACTTTGACGATGTTAGGATATGGAGGAGCAGCCTGGCTGGACCCTTGCTCATAGATACGGGTGGATCATTAAGTAAATAAGCCACAGGATCCAGAGGTATCTCTACAGCCAACACCTAAGAAATCAACCCCTGTACTCTCTTCCAGAAGGGGGGTATAGTCTGGCAATCCCAGAATATATGTGGCAATGAGCCCTCTGCCCCCAGGCATCTCCAGCATCTATCTGACATGGCAGGGTAAATATTATGTAAAACCTCCTGCGTATGATATCAATACATCAGTATCTTGTACTGATTTTCCTTCTGTATTGTGCATGGTGATGATTTAGCTGCCTTTGACCATATGACCTGCCATATAGGAAGCAGAAGTTCCCTCCCCAGGTATCTCTCCCACTTAATCATGTAAGTATGTTTAGGAGGGGGTCTAATGGCAGAGTGAGCAGTATATTATAAAAGTCTGTGATCAAACCCTTTGTAGTTGGGTTCCCTTTACAGAGTCGTTCAAAGCGAGTGGGGGTAGAGAACATTGTGTTTTTATATAAAGATAAGGCCAGGTGGCGAATTTGTAAGTATGAGAAGTAGGTCCTAAGTGGGAGATTAAACCGCTCTCTAAGAGTCTGGAAAGGAAGAATATTTATGTTAAAGGGGTCTAAAATATCTGCGTAATAAAATAATTGTGCTTGAAGCCATGGTTCTGTCATAGCTGCAGGAATACTATAAAGTATGGAGAGTGTAAAAAAGAAGGAGATAATATGGGGACCTGGGGGAGATCAATGGAAAGGCCCTGTTGCTTATCCTCCAAATTTTCATTGTAAATGCCATAGAGCCCAGCAGAGGAACTGAGGGGCATTTACTCCCATCTCTCCATAACAATGAATTGGGATGCGCTGGAGCCATCCAAAGTTTATCGATTTCTACCCATTTGCTATAAGCCCGCAAGGAGGCCCAAGCTGGTATCCTTCTAAGGTGCACGGCCAAGTTATATCTCCAGACGTCTGGAAAGGTAATACCCCCCTGCGTTTTTGGAGAGGTGAGGACTGATTAAGTTATTCGATGTAGCAGTACAGTAATCTTAAACAACACAGGTCACAACTGGTACAGGAGGAGAGAGGACCCTGCCCATGAGGGCTCACAATCTACAAGGGCTGGGTGAGGATACAATAGGTGAGGGCCGAGCTGGTCATGCAGTGGTTTGGTGGATCGGTGGTTACTGCAGGTTGTAGGCGTGTTGGAAGAGGTAGGTCTTCAGGTTCCTTTTGAAGGTTTCCACGGTAGGTGAGAGTCTGATATGTTGTGATAGAGTTCCAGAGTAGGGTGGATCCACCGGAGAAATCTTGTATGCGTTTGTGGGAAGAGGAGATAAGAGGGGAGTCGAG
Source organism: Dendrobates tinctorius (assembly GCF_039654945.1). NCBI lineage: Eukaryota > Metazoa > Chordata > Amphibia > Anura > Dendrobatidae > Dendrobates > Dendrobates tinctorius. Next base: position 5,660,909 of record NW_027361738.1, on the reverse strand, counting down.
AAGATCTTGTGAGGATCGGATGTTGCGTGCAAGTAAGTACCGGGAGACGAGGTCACAGATGTATGGAGGGCACAGGTTGTGGATGGCTTTGTATATCATGGTTAGTGTTTTGAGCTGGAGCCTTTGGGTAATACGGAGCCAGTGCAGGGATTGACAGAGGAGGGAGGCTGGAGAATAGCAGGGAGACAGGTGGATTAGTCAGGCAGCGGAGTTTAGAATAGATTGGAGGGGTGCGAGAGTGTTAGCGGGGAGGCCATAGAGCAGGAGGTTGCAGTAGTCAAGGTGGGAGATGAAGAGGGCATGGATTAGGGTTTTTGCAGATTCTTGGTTGAGGAATGTACGGATCCGAGAAATATTTTTGAGTAGAGATGAGTGACTTTGCCTTGTTTAGGGTCAAGTCGGGTTTCATGAAGCCCGACTTTCTCAAAAGTCGAGTCGAACGAAATGGGCCGACTATCCGGAAAAGTCGGAGGTCTGACTGAAACACGAAACCCAATGCAAGTCAATGGGGAAGCAAAGACGTCAGGGAGAGGAGGACAGTAAACACACCTACAGTGCCCATTTCAATGCCAACGACATCAATTCTTATTACTTAAGCTTGTCAAGCTTAATTTACTTTATAATAATAGTTACGCATTGAAAACTGGGGGTTATTTGGCTAAAGTTGTGGGGGGGTAGGGCTGGCGCCAGGTTTTCGTGTGCCCCGGGTGAAAGAGTGTCAGTGGGCCCCTTTGACACATACCACAATTCATGATGCTCCGATACAGCAGAGAAATATTGGTATAGTGCAATGAGAAATACTTCACTTCTTACATTACATGACTGATATCTATTTTAAATTCTACAATAGCGCAAAAAGTATATTCCTCCATACAGTATTATGTCCACCACATAGTGCACCATACAGAATAATGAGCCCCATATAATGCTCCATACAGAATAATTAGTCCCATATAATGTACCATACAGTATATGATGAGCTCCACATAATGCTACAGTTTATGATGGTCCCCATATAATGTGCCATACAGTATAGGACGGTCCCCATAGAATAGAATGCGCCCCACATATTGCTCCATACAGTATAATGAGTCGCATATAAAGCTCCATACAGTATATGATGGGCCCCATATATTGCTCCATACAGAATGGGCTCCAGCCCCATAAATAATGAACCCCATATGATGCTCCAGTATATGATGGGCACCATGGATGATTCTCCATTGTATGATGGGCCTATATATTGCTCCATATATAATGGGCCCCATATGATGCTCTAGTATATGATGGGCCCCATGGATGATCCCCCATTGCATGATGGGCCTATATTATGCTCCATATATAATGGGCCCCATATGATGCTCCAGTATATGATGGGCCCCATGGATGATGCTCCATTGTATGATGGGCCTATATTATGCTCCATATATAATGGGCCCCATATGATGCTCTAGCATATGATGGGCCCCATATGATGCTCCAGTGTATGAAGGGCCCCATGGATGATGCTCCAGTGTATGATGGGCCTATATACTGTGTGCAGAATTATAAGGCAAATGAGTATTTTGATCACATCATCCTTTTCATACATATTGTCCTACTCCAAGCTATATAGGCTTGAAAGCCAACTGTCAATTATGTAAATCAGGTGATTTGCATCTCTGTAATGAGGAGGGGTGTAGTCTAATGACATAAACACCCTATATAAGGTGTGCTTAATTATTAGGTAACTTCCTTTCCTTTGGCAAAATGGGTCAGAAGAGAGATTTGACGGACTCTGAAAAGTCAAAAATTGTGAGATGTCTTGCAGAGGGATGCAGTAGTCTTGAAATTGCCAAACTTTTGAAGCGTGATCACTGAACAATCAGGCATTTCATGGCAAATAGCCAACAGGGTCACAAGAAGCGTGTTGATAAAAAAAGGCTCAAAATAACTGTCCATGAATTGAGGAAAATCAAGCGTGAAGCTGCCAAGATGCCATTTGCCACCAGTTTTGCCATATTTCAGAACTGCAACGTTACTGGAGTATCAAAAAGCACAAGGTGTGCCATACTCTGGGACATGACCAAGGTAAGGAAGGCAGGAAAACGACCACCTTTGAACAAGAAACATAAGATGAAATGTGAAGACTGGGCCAAGACATATGTTAAGACAGTTTTTTGTAAGGTTTTATGGACTGATGAAATGAGAGTGACTCTTGATGGGCCAGATGGATGGGCCCGAGGCTGGATCAGTAAATGCTGTAGAGCTCCACTCTGACTCAGACGCCAGCAAGGTGGAGGTGGGGTACTGGTATGGGCTGGTATCATCAAAGATAAACTTGTGGGACCTATTCGGGTTGAGGATGGAGTGAAGCTCAACTCCCAGACCTACTGCTAGTTTCTGGAAGACACCTTCTTCAACCAGTGGTACAGGAAGAAGTCAGTATTGTTCAAGAAAATCATGATTTTCATGCAGGCCAATGCTCCATCACATGCATCCAAATACTCCACAGCGTGGCTGCCCAGTAAAGGTCTAAAAGAAGAAAAAATAATGACATGGCCCCCTTGTTCACCTAATCTGAACCCCATAGAGAACCTGTGGTCCCTCATAAAATGTGAGATCTACAGGGAGTCAAAACATTACACCTCTGGGAACAGTGTCAGGGAGGCTGTGGTGGCTGCTGCACGCAATGTTGATCGTAAACAGATCAAGCAACTGACAGAATGTATGGATGGAAGGCTTTTGAGTGTCATCGTAAAGAAAGGTGGCTATTTTGGTCCCTTTTTTTTTGTTTTGAATGTCAGAAATGTTTATTTCTACATTTTGTGTTGTTATATTGGTTTACCTGGTGAAAATAAACAAGTGAGATGGGTATATACTGCACAGTAATAGTTACCTGCACAAACAGATATCCTCCTAAGATAGCCAAATCTAAAAAAAACCCACTCCAACTTCCAAAAATATTAAGCTTTGATATTTATGAGTCTTTTCGGTTGATTGAGAACATAGTTGTTGTTCAATAATAAAAAGAATCCTCTCAAATACAACTTGCCCAGTAATAATTTTGCAAACAAATATCAACCTAGGGCCTTGTCAGATCACTCCCCTGTTATGGCGACATTTAATTGGGAAAATGGTGGGAGAGGGGAACGGGCACCATGGTCGTTTAACGCATTCTGGTTACCTATTATTCAAGCAGATGCTAGGATCCCTGATTGCTAAAATAATTTTTTGCTATTAATGAGGGTACAGCCCCCAGGGAAATAATATGGGATGCGTCTAAAGCTTATCTGAGAGGACTGTCGATCTCGGAAGTGAATAGAGTTAGAACTAAGTCTAGAGAATATGAGGAACTTTTACAGAAGGAAGCTATCTCTGCAGAATTGCAATATTTGAAAACTCCATCGGATATACACTCACTGGCCACTTTATTAGGTACACCTGTCCAACTGTGTGTTAAGACTTAATTTCTAATCAGCCAATCACATGGCGGCAACTCAGTGCATTTAGGCATGTAGACATGGTCAAGACAATCTCCTGCAGTTCAAACCGAGCATCAGTATGGGGAAGAAAGGTGATTTGAGTGCCTTTGAACGTGGCATGATTGTTGGTGCCAGAAGGGCTGGTCTGAGTATTTCAGAAACTGCTGATCTACTGGGATTTTCACGCACAACCATCTCTAGGGTTTACAGAGAATGGTCCGAAAAAGAAAAAAAATCCAGTGAGCGGCAGTTCTGTGGCCGGAAATGCCTTGTTGATGCTAGAGGTCAGAGGAGAATGGGCAGACTGGTTCGAGCTGATAGAAAGGCAACAATGACTCAAATTGCCACCCGTTACAACCAAGGTAGGCAGAAGAGCATCTCTGAACGCACAGTGCGTCGAACTTTGAGGCAGATGGGCTACAGCAGCAGAAGACCACACTGGGTACCACTCCTCTCAGCTAAGAACAGGAAACTGAGGCTACAATTTGCACAAGCTCATCGAAATTGGACAGTAGAAGATTGGAAAAACGTTGCCTGGTCTGATGAGTCTCGATTTCTGCTGCGACATTCGGATGGTAGGGTCAGAATTTGGCGTAAACAACATGAAAGCATGGATCCATCCTGCCTTGTATCAACGGTTCAGGCTGGTGGTGGTGGTGTCATGGTGTGGGGAATTTTTTCTTGGCACTCTTTGGGCCCCTTGGTACCAATTGAGCATCGTTGCAACGCCACAGCCTACCTGAGTATTGTTGCTGACCATGTCCATCCCTTTATGACCACAATGTACCCAACATCTGATGGCTACTTTCAGCAGGATAATGCGCCATGTCATAAAGCTCGAATCATCTCAGATTGGTTTCTTGAACATGACAATGAGTTCACTGTGCTCAAATGGCCTCCTCAGTCACCAGATCTCAATCCAATAGAGCATCTTTGGGATGTGGTGGAACGGGAGATTCGCATCAGGGATGTGCAGCCGACAAATCTGCGCCAACTGTGTGATGCCATCATGTCAATATGGTCCAAAATCTCTGAGGAATGCTTCCAGCACCTTGTTGAATCTCTGCCACGAAGAATTGAGGCAGTTCTGAAGGCAAAAGGGGGTCCAACCCGTTACTAGCATGGTGTACCTAATAAAGTGGCCAGTGAGTGTACATTTTAACGCATTAAAAGATGGGGAAAAACAATCAACCCAACATAAGCTTTCAAAAGCTGCAGATAAACGATACTTCCGGCGGCAGGTCTATTTCGGGGAGGGGGAGGGAACTGGACATCTACTAGCTACCCTGATCGAGACTCAATCTGGCCCTGCAATGGTAGCGGAGATAAAAAAAACAAAAATGGGGAACTAGAAAGATCTTCTGGGGCAATTCTAGCAACTTTTAGCGAGTTTTTGAGACATTATATAATTCGCAGGGCGGGTTCTCTGACGAGTTGCTCAGTAGCTTTTTGGGGACTGCTGGTCTGCCTACTCTGTCAGAATCAGAAGCTGTTGGGCTGGAGGCACCAATTAGTCTGGAGGAATTAGAGGAGGCTCTAGATCAGTGATGGCTAACCTTGGCACTCCAGCTGTTGTAAAACTACAACTCCCAGCATGCCCTTGCAACCTGCAGCAGTTGAGGCATGCTGGGAGTTGTAGTTCTCCAACAGCTGGAGTGCCAAGGTTCACCATCACTGCTCTAGATTCTATGGCAGGGAATAAGACACCGGGGTCTGATGGGCTGCCTGTGGAGGTATATAAGCAGTACTCAAATATAATGCTTCCACAGCTGTTGAAGGTGTTTGAGGCAGCTAGGGAAGATGGGCACTTGCCCCGGTCCTTGAATGAAGCAATCATAGTGGTGATCCCCAAGGCTGATAAGGATCCTTGTCTTCCAGAGTCATACAGGCCTATCTCCCTTTTAAACATTGATGTCAAGATTTTTGCAAAGATTCTGGCGATGCGGCTGTCTGGAGTAATATCTAGTATTATTCATCCAGATCAAACTGGTTTTATGCCAGAGAAATCAACTGCGATTAATATCAGGGGGTTGTATCTAAATTTACAGATCCCATCTAAGGGATAGGAACCTAGGGCTGTTGCATTTTTGGATGCTGCTAAACCATTTGACTGCGTCGAATACCCATATCTCTGGGCTATATTAGCCAAGATGGGTTTCTGTAAAAATTTTATTGCCTGGATACAGCTGCTGAATTCGAGTCCAGAGGCCAAAATTAGAATTAATGGGGAGATCTCAAATACAATTAACTTATACATAGGGACCAGACAGGGGTGCCCCCTGTCTCCCCTACTGTTTGATCTGGCATTGAGCCCTTGGCAGTAGTAATTCGGGCGACACCTGAAATTAAGGGGTTTGGGTATGAGTCTTTGCAAGAAAAAATAGTGTTGTATGCTGATGACATGCTCTTGTTTTTGGGAGAGTGGCCATCTTCTCTGAGGGTGGCAATGTAAGTCTTTGGATCCTTCGCAGTGATCTCTGGTTTATGTATTAACTGGGAGAAATCTTCAATTATGCCGGTGGGAGATGCTCCCGAGAACTCCTTGGAATTGGCCGGACGATTAAATGTAGTCAAAGAGTTTAAATAATTGGGAATTCATAGTAACATAGTAACATAGTTTTGAAGGCTGAAGGAAGACCTTATGTCCATCTAGTTAAGCCTATTTTTAGTGCAGCTGTTCTGCATTGTTGATCCAGGGGAAGGCAAAAAACCCACAGAGTAGAAGCAAATTTTCTCCATAGGGAAAAAAATTCCTTCCCCTAAGTTGGGTCAACCATCTACCTATAATATTATGTTATTCGTAACCTTCTATACTGTTAATCACAAGAAAAACATCCATTCCTTTCTTAAATTCATTCAGTGAGTTGGCCATCACCACTTCCTCAGGAAGAGAATTCCAGAGCCTCACTGCTCTTACCGTGAAGAACGCTCTTCTATGCTGGTGTAGAAATTGTCTTTCCTCCAAACGAAGAGAATGCCCCCTTGTTCTTGTCACAGTCCTTGGTACAAACAGTTCATTGGAGAGATCTCTGTATTGCCCTCTGATATACTTGCACATATATATTAGGTCTCCAGTAAGTCTTCTCTTTTCTAGAGTAAATAGGCCTAATTTTGATAACCTTTCTCGGTTTTGTAGTGAACCAACTCCATTTATCATTTTAGTAGCCCGCCTTTGAACCCTTTCAAGTTCAGTAATGTCTTTCTTGAGCACCGGCGTCCAAAATTACACACAATACTCCAAGGGTGGTCTGACGAGTGATTTGTACAGAGGGAGAATTATGTTTTTATCTCGTGTCCCCAGACCTCTTCTAATGCATCCCATGACCCTATTTGCTTTGGTGGCAGCTGCCTGACACTGGGCACTAGTGTTGAGTGACTTTTGGTTTTTTAGGGTCGAGTTTCGTTTCATGAAACCCAACTTTTCCAAAAGTCGGGTCGAGCAAAATCGGCCGACTTTAGGGAAAAGTCGGGGTCATCCCGAAACACGAAACCCAATGTAAGTCAATGGAGAATTAAAGTCGACAGTGAGAGGAGGACAGGAAACACACCAACAGTGCCCATTTGAATGCCAAAAGCATAAATTCTTGTTACTGAAGCTTGTCAACCTTAATTAACTTCATAATACTAGTTATGCACTGAAAAATGGGGGTTATTTGGCTACAGTTGTGGGGGGGGGAGGGCTGGCTCCAGGTTTTCGTGGGCCCAGGGCCAAAGAGCGCCCCTTTAACACATACCACAACTCATGATGCTCCGATACGGCAGAGAAATAGCAGTATAGTACAATGAAAAATACTTCACTTCTTACATCTCATGACTGATATCCATTTTAAATTCTCCAATACCTCCAAAAACGGACAGTATATAACTCCATACAGTATTATGGCCAGCGCTTAGTGCGCTATACAGAGTAATGAGGCCCATATTTTTCTCCATACGGAATCATTATTCCCATATAATGTTTCAAACCGTATATGATGAGCTCCACATAATGCTATAGTATATGTTGGTCCCAATGGATGAAGCTCCACTGTCTTATGGGCCCAAATAATGCTCCATATATAATGGGCCCCATTTCTATTGCTCTAGTGTATAATGGGCCCTGTAAATGCTGCTCCAGTGTCTGATGTCCACCTTTGGAATGCTCCAGTGTATGGTGGGCCCCATATATCATTCACCAGAGTATAGTGCTCTCCAAAAATTGCTGTCCCAACATAGAAAACAATGACATAAGTCTCCTTGCTAGGGAATCCCTGCACTACTCTGAACTCCTTGTCGTCCCCATCTTCCATCTCACTGCACTTGGCTGTTTAGGCCCTCCCACCGGCAGAGACACTTTTGCGTACTATGCGGTGCCCTGTGCCAGTGCCATCGCCCATGAGTATGCCCCCCCACCTGCTCAAGGAACCTGCACTTTCATCTGCACCTTCCTCTTTGTCACCGTGTAAGGTGGTATAGTATGCAGGAAGGGGAACCTGAGTTTCCTCTGGGTCAGATTCTGGCTGTGTAGAGTGTGAGGGGAATGTATTGGTCTGGGTCAATGTACCAGCAGCATCATCCAGCAGTGGCTGGGCCTCAGTGCTCTTGTGGCGTCCCCAAGAGTACGGTCGCCACTGTGGCATTGCCTTCCTCCTAGGGAGTGTGTTGTCAAGCTTGGGAGCAACGAAGGATCTCTCTAGCAGTGAAACCAACACACAACACATTTCCCACTCCAGGCCAGCAGGGAGACCTCTGAACCTGACTGCTGAGGAGCTGCTCTCTGTGGTCGGGAGGAGGTAAGTTAGGGCACTCTGTGCAGGGAAGTGTGTGGACATGAGAAGGGGAGCTGGAGGATGAGCAGAGTTAAGGCTCACTCCTAGCTGGAGCGCATGGTCCCGATTCCGGTCTCCGAGTTTGTAGGGACACTGACGTTCCTGCAGCAGAAACCGGGGGAAGTAGCAGCTATAAATGCTCTGTACCCAACTAAGGCTCGGAGGCCCCAGCATCGACGTGTGCGAGGAAGAAGGAAAAGGCTACAGCTGTCTGCCATACAAGTAAAGTCTGAGGAACATCTGTTAGACAGGAGGCGTTTCAGTGAACCACGGTCCTGTGAGTGCTTCCCCCACAAGCGCTAGAAAGGAGACGTTCAGGAAGGTACATGTTGGCGGAGTGTTGGAAGGGAGCTTTCCATTCTGGTCCCGGAGGTTGGCAGAGGTCCTGACCCGGAGGACACAGCATGGAGGCAGGCATCTGTGTAAACTGCAGACTGTGAGTAAAGCTTTGGAACTGCACGCTCTGGTGTCCTACAGTTATTCCAGCACCGCTACATCTGGGTACCAGCACCTACACCGCCTGTGCCTTTCCCCCATCACTACATCTACACTTCCCTGGGACTCCAGATCCACCTGTGGGGAGCTTCACCATCTTTGCTGCACAACACCATCAGTCCCAGAGGATCTGCATGCAGCGTCGGCCTAACATCTATGTTGCCGAACACCACAGGTGGCGTCAAACTATCTATATAAACTCTTTACCATTATACCACGCCATTTACATGGGTGCCCAGGGCCACCGCTGCTGTGACACATCCCACTGACACCGGCCCGGTACCGAGTACCCCACAGCCCTGGGAGGGCGACCCATATGCCGACTGCTGATCGGGCGGCGTTATTCCCACGAACCTCCAAACAGCGTCCCTGAAGGCAAAGTTTTTGGTTTCTGGGGGCAGTATGATTGCAAAGCTGAACCTTAATGGAATGTCCAAAAGAGCACCACCAGGAGTGGAGCCTGTGGCTTAATTGGACTGCACCCGGGAAACCACTACCATACAAGCTACAGAAAAGATGGACAGATTGCAAGCTTTGTCGATTCTGTGTGTGGTGTGGTATGTCAGTTTGTAGTTGTGCTAGCGATTTCTCAGCTTTATTCCGTTAACGACCGAGACTCCGGCATGGCCCCGCGGTACACGTCAAGCTTACTAGAGGGATACGCGAGGCTGTGGCACGTGAGATCGAGCAATAACAGGTCTAGCATTCAAGTACATGTCCGGGGCTGCATGCATGCTACACTGAAAGGACCAGCTTTTGTAGCTTACAGGTGCAGATAACCTGCTGAACTCCGTTAGTGATGGGGATCTGGGATTCAGATTATTCCCCGCGAACGATGATTTCCCAGTAAGTTCAGGTCAACCGCAATTCCGGTGTTAGGTCTAACCGTCATTCCTGAAAAAATTACGTGTCCAAACCACAGGTGCTGTAGCTTGCTTAACAGCTCGGCAGCCATTCTCAGGCCCAGTATGGATTCAACAACATTGTAGAAAGTTGATAAAGGGTACAGTTTCACCGAATAACACGTATATATGTAGCCTAGTTTACACATTAAAAAAAAATGTCTATAGATCAGGAGGCAGACTCAGATGTTCTCAGGCCCAGTATGGATTTGACCAGTTTGTACAAAGTTGAGAAAGGGTACTTTATCACTGGATAGCAGGTATATATAGCATAGTTTAAACATGTAAAATCTCAGTGTTCTCAGTATGGATTACACAGCAATCTAAAAAGTGGAAAAAAGGAAATGCATTTGAGGCGTACACAACTATATACTTTTGGTGTTATTTTTAAATCTTCATATATATTTCTGTCTCAATAATACAGTCCAGCCTCTCCGCAATAGGAAATGAGATGCATACAATTAGTGACATAAGGGCTATTGATTGCAGAAATCTAGGAATTATTATTCACGGGAAAAACTTCCATCACAATTCTCATAGGCGATGCTGACCCTCAATTAATTTGTGTGTTGAGACAGTGAAAACATTTTTTTGTGAATAAAGTCTTGCTGTATCGCACTTCCGTTGATTCCATCACTGTTACTCATCTCAATCCAATTTTTATCACAGGAAGCGATGTAAACATGGTGCTCACTGGCTATCATGATCTGTCACGTAACTTTGGAGTGCAAAAGACAGAAGCCACAGGTCGTAGGCGATTCTATTTGATTGGCATGAGAGGGCACATTTTGAAATGTGCGCCGGAATGTCACACGTTTGTGAGTAGGAAAACTGTGAAAGCTGATGATAAATCACCACTGCATGTAATTGTGAGTCGACGTCCATAAGAAATGGAAGCCGCTGATCATCTGGAGCTAGAGCCCGGCCAGCAGGACAGGGCATAGCTACATCTTAACCATCATCTTTTAGTTCAATAAATTTGTAGTGGCAGTCCCAGTGAAGGATTTGACAGCCCAGACTACACAGCGGAGGAGCAGGGAGAGGTAAACATTGCAAATGCTGGGGCCCTGCCCAAGCAAGGGGGGCACCCTCGTGGGCGTCGGTACTGGCACTGGGCCCCTTATAGTACGGCAGTGTGTCTGACGGCGGGTGTGCACCACCACTGTCAGAGACACTTGATTGCACTATGAGGGACCCTATGCCAGTGCCTGCGCCCAAGAGTCGGCCTACCCACCTGTCCAGGGCAACGGCACTCGCACAGTTTTGTGCTCTAGGTGGTGACCCCGGCCATGGCGGGGGGCGCCCACTTAGGGAGGTTTACAAAGTGGCATATGTAGATGTGGGTCATTCCGCTGCTGCAAAAGGCGAAATAGGTCAAGTTCGTGGAATAGGAGGAGGACCAAAGCAAGCCATTTTTCTGGCAACCTATGTGTCATCAAGGGAAGGTGGGACAAAATCCTTGGAAACCCATGCATGGTTCATTTCAATGAAGGTTAGATCATCCACATTTTGGGTTGACAGACGGGTCCTTTTTTCTGTCAGGATTGATCCAGCTGCACTGAAGACTCTTTCCGATAGCACACTTGCATCTGGGCAAGCGAGCTCCTGTAAGGCATATTGTGCCAATTCAGGCCAGGTGTCCAGTTTAGCGGCCCAATAGTCAAAGGGGAATGACCTGTGCGGGAGAACATCGATATGGGAGGAAAAGTAGTTGTTAACCATAGTTGACAACTGCTGTCTCCTGTCACTTTCCATCGATGCAGTATTACCAGTTGTGTGAGCGGTCCGTGAAAAATCAGTCCACAACATTGTCATGAAACCCCTGTCTCCAACGCCACTTCTGCTGTGTGCACCACGAACACTTCTGCCAAGCTGCCCCCAGCCCGTACGGCTCGTGTGAGAACCATCACCGCTGCTGTGTGCTGGGAATGCCTCAACCAACCGGTTAACCAGAGTTGCTTGTTTAGTAGCCAATATTAGGTCAAGGTTCTCCTGTGGCATGATGTTTTGTAATTTGCCTTTATAGCGTGGATCCAGGATGCTGGCCAACCAGTAGTCGTCATCGTTCATCATTTTGGCAATGCGTGGGCCCCTTTTTAGGATCTGCAAGGCATAATCTGACATGTGGGCCAATGTTCCCGGTGTCAATGATGCACTGCGAGTGCTGGGTGGAGGAGCACTTTCTGGCAAATCCACATCCCTCCAGTCACGCACAAACCCTGTAACAGACCTTGCCACGCCAAGCCAACATTTTCACTTGCCCCACGAGATGCATCCTCCTCCCCTAAGTAATCATCCCCATCATCATGCTCCTCCTCCGCTTCTTCCTCCACCTCGTCCAGGAGAGGTCCCTGAGCAGACAATGGCTGAATGTCATCAAGGATTCCCTCCACCTCTTCCTCCTCGTCAACATTGGCTGCAGACGCCTGCTCCTTAAGGTGCGTCAAAGTTTGCATGAGCAGATGCATAAGTGGGATGCTCATGCTTAGGATGGCGTCGTCTGCGCTTACCAGCCGTGTGCATTCCTCAAAACACTGAAGGACTTTACAGAGGTCTTTCAGCTTCGACCACTGCACACCTGTCAACTCCATGTCTGCTCTCAAAGTGCCTGGCCGTGTATCCTCCCACAAATGCATTATGGCCTGCCTCTGCTCGCACAGCCGCTCAACCATGTGCAGGGTGTTCCACCTTGTTGCCATGATAATGAGGCAGTGGTTGGGAAGGTGGAGTAATCGCTGCAGCTTCTGCATACGAATGGAGTGTACAGGCAACCGGCGGATGTGCGCGCACAGTCTTCGCACCTTCTGGAGCAGGGCTGTTAGCTCCGGATAATTATTGAGGAAGCACTGCACCACCAGGTTCAAGGTGTGAGCCAAGCAAGGTATGTGGCTGAGTTTTGAAAGGGCTATGGCTGCCACAAAATTACGGCCGTTATCACTATCTACCTTGCCTGCCTCAAGATGTACACTGCCCAGCCATGACTCAGTTTGTCGCTGAAAGTACTCGGCCAGCACCTCGGCAGTGTGTCTGTCGCCCAAACACATCATCTGCAACACAGCCTGCTGACGCTTTCCACTAGCTGCTCGATAGGGGGACACCTCGTGTGCAACAGTGGCAGCTGCCGATGGAGTGCTCGTACGACTGCGCTCTGTGGACGAGCTTTCGCTTCTGGAGGAGGGTCGAACACCTACAGCCAACTGTTTCCTATACCGTGGGCTAGGCAGCACTGTCCCACCACCGCTGTCCCCTGTGGACCCTGCATCCACCACATTAACCCAGTGCGCAGTGATGGACACGTAACGGCCCTGGCCATGCCGACTGGACCATGCATCAGTTGTGAGGTGCACCTTTCCACTCACTGACTGCTTGAGTGCATGGACAATGCGGTCTTTCACATGATGGTGGAGGGATGGGATGGCTTTGCGAGAGAAGAAGTGGCGACTAGGTAGGTCATAGCGTGGTACTGCATAGGCCATGAGTTCGCGGAAAGCTGCGCTTTCCACCAACCGATATGGCATCATCTCTAACGAGATTAGTTTGGCAATGTGGGCGTTCAAACCCAGTGTACGCGGATGAGAGACTGAGTACTTTCTTGACCTACTCATAGGGTCTGGGAGGATGAGCTGGACTTGAGAGCTGCATATGGTGGAAGTAGCGGTGGACAGGGTGGACTGAGAGAGGGTTGATGATGGTGATGGAGTTGGTGTTCTTTCTGATGGCCTAGATTCAGTCTTTCGTTGATATAACAGTGGGATTCCCTGACTGCTGTGGCCTTGCAACGACACCTCAACATTTGCTGCTGTGCTAACTGGTGGGCTTACAGTGGGGGAAACAATGTAGCGCTGCTGACTACCTTCTTTGTGATCAGTTGCACATGTGGTACTTGAGGTTTGGTGTTGTGTCCACGCTTGCAAGTGCATGCTGGTTAAATGTCTAAGCATGCAACTGGTATTCACATTTTTCAGATTTTTCCCTCGGCTAAAGGTCTTTGCGCACTTCTTACAGATAACCTTGGCCTGATCATGAGGATTTTGTTCAAAAAAGTGCCACACTGCACTCTTCCTACTTTGGCAGACATTTTGCGGCCTAGCACACTGTGATATTTTGACCCTCTGGACAAGCTGTCCAGCAACTCTTTTGATTTTTGGAACCTGTCTTTGGAGTGCTCCGGGCCTGCCAGATAACAGCTGTTGCAATGTCGATGTCTGCTGTGGATGCTCCTCCTCATCTGAGCTATTGGAAGCAGCACCCTCTTCCCCCAATGGATGCCAATCTGGGTCAACAACTGGGTCATCCATCACCTCCTCTTCAATGTCATGTGCACCTTCCTCTGTGTCACCGTGTATGGTGGTATAGTGTGCGGGAAGGGGCACCTGAGTCTCATCAGGGTCAGAATCTGGCTCTGTACACTGCGAGGACAATGTAGTGCTCTGACTGAATGTACCAGCAGAATCATTTATCAGTGGCTGTGCATCAGTGCACTCCATGTCAGATTCATCTTGGCCTGGGTAATTCACCATTTCACTTGATAATCCAGGCATGGTATGTGAAAACAGCTCCATGGAGTAATCAGTAGTATGGCCTGCGTCATCCTTCAATCTTGGTTGGGGTGAAGGACACAAGGAAAGGTGTGGTTCATGAACATGAGCCTCCAATGACGACTCAGTGCTTTTATTTTTTACAACTTCAGAAGAGGAGGCGATAGAGCTGGAGGCTGAGTCAGCAATGTAAGACAAAACTTTTTCCTGAAGCTCTGGCTTTAAAAGCGGTTTGCCAACTCCTAGAAAACTAAGCCTTCGAGGCCTTGTGGAGCCAGACGATGACGCAGGCTCAACACTTCCTGCATTCTGTCCTATTTTGCTTTTTTGCCACTACCATCAGATCCACCACCAACACCATCATTACCAGCTGCCAACCCCCGTCCAATTCCACGGCCTCTTCCACCAGCCTTCCTCATTTTTGGTAGAAATGTAGAAAAATCCAGCAAACTATATAGTAATGTAAACCAAGGTACAAGGTGTCTATAGGACAGGGGAGATTTTGAATTTCTGCACACACTTGTGGACACTGGACGCTTTTGGATTGTGTGAGGCCCACTGAATATCACAGCGCTATGTCACAGGCTCGATGTCGCAGGTGTGAAAAATGTCACTAGAGGATAACGGAGATTTTGAATTTCTGCACACACTTGTGGACACTGGACACTTTTGGATTGTGTGAGGCCCACTGAATATCACAGCGCTATGTCACAGGCTCGATGTCGCAGGTGTGAAAAATGTCACTAGAGGATAACGGAGATTTTGAATTTCTGCACACACTTGTGGACACTGGACACTTTTGGATTGTATGAGGCCCACTGAATATCACAGCGCTATGTAACAGGCTCGATGTCGCAGGTGTGAAAAATGTCACTAGAGGATAACGGAGATTTTGAATTTCTGCACACACTTGTGGACAATGGACACTTTTGGATTGTGTGAGGCCCACTGAATATCACAGTGCTATGTCACAGGCTTGATGTCACAGGTGTGAAAAATGTCACTAGAAGATAACGGAGATTTTGAATTTCAGCACACACTTGTGGACACTGGACACTTTTGGATTGTGTGAGGCCCACTGAATATCACAGCGCTATGTCACAGGCAGAAATTGGCTAGTGTATGACAAACTACAAGGTGTATATAGAATTGGGCAGAATAGGAATCTCCCTAGAGTGTAGGTCTGTAAGAACGGAACAAGTCCTCGACTTATCCTTACTGAGCGACACACAGATAGCTTCACTGTGGCCGTGATAACAGCCGTTACACTGTACTGAGAGAGGAGCGTGCACGTACACGGCTGTCCGGTGTACGTAAAATTGTCAAGCTCCGTGTTTTTTTAAGTATATGGACTGACACATGCTGTCTCTCTATAGTTTTGAATGTGATCAAACAGCAAATATATTTAACTGTTTGAAAGCTAGACAAAACTAGAAGGTGCAGGTCTGTAAGAACGGAACATGTCCTCGACTTATCCTTACAGAGTGACACACAGATAGCTTCACTGTGGCTGTGATAACAGCCGTTACACGGTACTGTGTGAGGAGTGTGCACCGCTGTATGGTGTGAAAAAATGCACGCTCAGTACCTCACCAGGACAAAAAAATTGGGATGGCTTTTAAAAAAGCAGTTTGCAGAGCAGTGGGTAAACAGCAATGCAGCCGTCAGGAAGCCTTAGAAGGCAGCCTAACAACCAACACCGCTGATCCAGCAAAATATAGCCTCCACTTGCACTGCACACACAGTGACTGGTGTGTTGTACAGGCAAAATCGCTAGCAGCAGAAGCAGTTTTTGGTTTCTTCCCTGCCTAACACTCTCCCTACAAAATCATCATCAGCAGCAGCTCTCCCTATTCTGAGATCAGAATGAGTAACATGGCGGTCGGTGTGCACGCCCTTTTATACCCCCTGTGACGCCCACCAAAGCAAGCCAATCACTTGCATGCCCTTCTGAAAGATGGTGGTGACCCCTGGCTATGTCATCACATTGCCCACAGTGTCCGTGGATCCTGATTGGCTGAAAAAGAGTGCAAAACAAACTTTTGAAACGCGACTTTGGCGCTTAAGTCGCCGACCTCGTGGCCGACCTCATCCTAGGGTCGGGTTTCGTTTCATGAAACCCGACTTTGCCAAAAGTCGGCAACTTTTGAAATTTTTCGACCTGTTTCACTCAACTCTACTGGGCACTCCAATTTAGCTTCTTAATGACTAAGATGCCTAAGTCTTTTTCCATGTCTGATTTCCAAAGCAGTTTCCCATTTAGTAAGTAATTGTAGCATCTGTTTCTCCTTCTCATGTGCATAACCTTACACTTATCCGTGTTAAACCTCATTTGCCATTTTTCAGCCCAATTCTCCAATATTCATATTGGATATAATATACAAGATTTTGAGCATTTAAATATTACCCCGCTACTTGCTAAATTTAAAAAAAAAATAAATGACTGGTGCAAGTTAACGCTGAGTATGGTGGGAAGGGCAAACCTGGTAAAAATGGTTCTCATGCCACAAGCTTTGTATGCCCTCCACAATGCGCCCATTTGGATTCCTGGTCGAATCTTTTATCAGATAAACAGAATATTTAGAGAGCTTATCTGGAAGAGGAGAGTTCCTAGAATTCGGTTGGAGGTTTTGCGTACATCTAAAGAACTGGGGGGGTTAGCGGTTCCTGACCCGTTTCTGCATTATCTTGCAGCGCAGTTGCAACATTTCAGAGGATGGGGGGAGGAAAATTCCTTCATGTGAAGTTCCTCGTGATGTATGCTTACATGCGTAGTGGGAAGGGACTTACTGGTGCAGGCACTAGACTCAGTGCAGTTCCGTCAGGTTCAAGCTATCAATACTCCGATAATGAAGTGCATGGATAAGGTATGGAACATGGCCAAAGAAATATTAGGTATACAGGGAGTCACGGCGCATTCCCTCATCTGGAGAAACTTGACATGTACAGAGCTAAATAAATTAGAGGGTTTGAGCTATGGGAGAGGAGATGGCTTAAACTAGTATCACAGCTTTATTTGGAAGGGGAGTTTGGCTCTTTTGAGGATCTCAAACAGACATTTTCCATCCCTAATAAAAGATTTTTTCAAATATCTCCAGCTGAGACATGCTTGTGAAGCACAACAGTGACTCGCTCCACTAGGTAATCTAGTTAAAACTCCGCTGTTGGATAGAGTAGTGATGGGAGGAGGATCAAGAGGTATTATATCCATGATATATGCAACCATGTTGGAAAAGAGAGTGGCAAGTTTGGAGACACTGAAGAATAAGTGGCAAGTTGATGTAGGTGATTTAACAGATGATGAATGGGAGAATGCATTGCAAGAAGTCACGAAAGTCTCGGTTACCGAGGCGCAGAGTGTCGCATCTTTATTTGTTTCATCGAGTTTATCGAACCCCTGTATGGCTGTTGAAAATGGGCTATGCTAGAGAGGCAGATTGTTGGAAATGTGGAACACCCAATGCGGATCTGATACACATGACCTGGAACTGGCCTCGGTTACGTAGGTTTTGGGGAGGTGTCTATTACTTATTACTGTCTATCAATGTCAAATGGTACTAGACCCCAAAATGGCTCTTCTGGGGCAGGTGGAGACTTTGCCGCTTTCGGAGGAGCACCAGCAGGCAGTCTCACGAATATTATATCAAGCTCGTAAAAGGGTGGTGGCTCACTGGAAGAGATCTTCCGTACCCACAATCATGGAAGTTACTGATGCAGTTAATAATAATATAGATATGGAAAAATATGTGTATCAAAAGAGAAGAACAACTAAGAAATGGGAAGATATGTGGGCACCTTGGTTGGACACACCCGGGGTGGCACCTCCTAGATTAACATGGATGAGAGCGTTGAGGAGAATATAACCCAAAAATTGTAGCTGTGAGAGATCAAATGCATCGGGAGAGACGAGAGGTGTTTTTTCGGGTGAGGGTGGGGGGTGAGTTGGGAGGGATTTTTGTGAAGTTCTATTGTGTTTATGTAATACACTATTTGGGAAATATCCTGTATATGACTACCTGTTTTTTTTCAATTTTTGAAAATGTTTAATAAAAAATTACCTGATATAAAAAAAATAATTATGCAAACAGTGTATAATGCTCCATATATAATGGGCCCCATTTATAATGCGCAGGTGTATGATGGGCCCCATGGATGATGCTCCAGTGTATGATGGGCCCCATTTATAATGCTCCAGTGTATGATGGGCCCATATGATGCTCCAGTGTATAATGGACCCTATCTATGATGCTCAAGTGTATGATGGGCCCCATTTATAATGCTCCAGTGTATGATGGGCCCATATAATGCTCCATATATAATGGGCCCCATATGATGCTCCAGTGTATAATGGGCCATATATATGATGCTCAAGTGTATGATGGGCCCCATATATAATTCTCCAGTGTATAATGCTCTCCCCATATATTGCTCCAAACATTAAAAAAATGAAATACCTCTCATCGCTGGGCACTGCTCTACTCTAGACTCCTCAGCATCACTATCTTCCAGCTCTCTGCACTTGGACTGTTCAGGCAGAGGGCGTACAGACGTGAAGTCATCGCGCTCTCTGATCTGAATGTCACTGTCAGGAAACGCGGAAGATGTCACAGCGGTGGAGCAGGGAGAGGTAAGTATTGCAAGTGCTGGTGCCCTGAGCAAGCAGGGGGGCCCACTCGTGGGCAACGGCAGTGGCACAGGGCCCCTCATAGTACGACGGTGTCTGTGACGGCGAGTGAGCCCCCACCCTCAAAGACTTTTGCGTACTGTGAGGGGCCCTAAGCCAGTGCCGTCGCCCACAAGTGGGCCCACCCCACCTGCTCAGGGCCCCGGCACTTGCCCGGGTGTGCCAGGTACTGATGTCGGCCCTGGGGGGGTACAGGCCAGTTAGGGAGGTGGAAAAACTGGCATATGTTGAGGTGTAGGCTGGACGTTCAGCAGCTGCAAATGGAGGAATTGCATAAGTCGAAGGAAGAGGAGTACGAAGTGAGCCATTTTGCTGGCAACCTATGTGTCATCAGGGGAAGGTGGTACAAAATGCTTTGAAACCCAGGCATGGTTCGTTTTAATGAAGGTGAGATCACCAACATTTTGGGTCAACAGCCGGGTCCTTCTTTCTGTCAGGATTGATCCAGCAGCACTGAAGACTCTTTCTGATAGCACACTACCAGCAGGGCAAGCGAGCTCCTGTAAGGCATATTGTGCCAATTCAGGCCAGGTGTCCAGTTTAGAGGGCCAGTAGTCAAAGGGGAATGAACTGTGAGGGAGAACATCGATAGGGGAGGAGAGGTAATTTTGAACCATAGTTGACAACTGCTGTCTCCTGTCTGTTGCAATCGATTCAGTATTAACAGTCATGTGAGCGGTCCTCGAGAAATCAGTCCACAACATGGTCATGAAACACCTGTCTCCAACACCAGTTCGGCTGTGTGCACCACGAATACCTCTTCCATTTGGCCCAGTACGGCTCGTGGTAGAACCTGCACCGCTGCTGTGTGCTGGGAATGCCTCTTACAAATGGTTTACCAGAGTTGCTTGTTTGTTCGCCAATATTAGCTCTAGGTTCTCCTGTGGCATGATGTTCTGTAATTTGCCTTTATAGCATGGATTGAGGATGCTGGCCAACCAATTGTCGTCATCCTTCATAATTTTGACAATGCGGGGGTCCCTTTTTAGGATCCGCAAGAGATAATCACACATGTGGGCCAATGTTCCAGGTGTCAGTGGTGGGTGGAGAAGCACTTTCTGCCAAATCCACATCCCTCCAGTCACGCACAAACCCTGTACATGACCTGGGCAAGCCAACATTTTCTCTTGCCCACCGAGAAGCATCCTCCTCCCCAAAATAATCATGCCCCTCATCCTCCTCCTCTTCCTCTTCTTCCTCCACCTCATCCAGGACAGTTCCCTGAG
This sequence comes from Dendrobates tinctorius, assembly GCF_039654945.1. Taxonomy (NCBI): domain Eukaryota; kingdom Metazoa; phylum Chordata; class Amphibia; order Anura; family Dendrobatidae; genus Dendrobates; species Dendrobates tinctorius. Next base: position 5,640,792 of record NW_027361738.1, on the reverse strand, counting down.
CAGACAATGGCTATCTGTCATCAAGGCTTCCCTCCTCCTCCTCCTCCTGTTCCTCCTCCTCTGCAGACGCCTGATCCTTAATGTGAGTCAAAGTTTGCATGAGCAGATGCATAAGTGGTATGCTCATGCTTATGATGGCGTCGTCTGCGCTTACCAGCCGTGTGCATTCCACAAAACACTGAAGGACTTTACAGAGGTCTTTCAGCTTGGACCACTGCAAACCCGACAACTCCATGTCTGCCCTCAAACTGCCTGCCCATGTATCCTCCCACAAATGCATTACAGCCTGCCTCTGTTCGCACAGCCTCTCAACCATGTGCATGGTGGAGTTCCACCTTGTTGCAACATCTGATTAGGCGGTGCTTGGGGAGGTGGAGCGATCGCTGCAGCCTCTGCATACGACTGGAGTCTACGGGCGAGCGACGGATATGCGAGCACAGTCTTCGCATCTTATGGAGCAGGGATTAACTCTGGATAATTGTTTAGGAAGCACTGCACCACCAGGTTCAAGGTTTGAGCCAGCACAACACACAAGAACACACTGACCATAAGTCCTGAATGTAAATATATACATACTTTATTATTTTATAAATAAAGGTACTTGAGGTATTTTAAAAGTAGCAAAGCATCAGTGTTTTATAATATAAAAATATACATAAGAGGGCAGTACTATCCATTTCATAAGGACATATTATTGCAGTAAATGGTGCTAACAAATATATATATATATACTGTATATCTCAACAGTGAAAAAACATTTTTTAAAAACCAAAATGATAATATATATTCATAAGTAAGGTGCAAACATATTGTTAAAAATTTTATATCAATTCCCTATAGGTGTACATCATAATTATACAAATAAGAAAACGTATATAAAGTGCAAAAAATAGATAGGTATTAAAATGCAATATTAGTGCAAAAATAGTGAACACCATATGTGTCACTGCATAGATATACCATGTGAATAATGGGAATAATACCCAATAGCACCAATAGGTGTCAGTATATGCATAGTTTATGTCATGGACCAGGAAAATTTCTGAAAACAGCGTGAGACATCAAAGAGTATGGTAAGTATAAGGTATAACTTACAAGCTGCACTGCACCTGATCTGGACAGCCGTCCTCCCCAACACGTTTTTCAACCCTTAGCCTTCTTCAGGGGGTGGCGCCTATAGGAGACAGGTAAGTATATACCCAAACTCAACCAATCGCACATCGGATATAGCAAAACTGGCCAATCAAAGTGGCAGGGTGTGTTTAACAATCACCATGATGAACCTCCCATCCTATTCTACCTCATACGTCATTTAATCAAAGCCATATCATTATAAGCTGTGAACCACCATAATATGCAAATAAAATGAAAAAAAAACAGACAATGTGATTTTCTGGATTTTTTTTTCTCAGTTTGTCTCCCATAGTTGAGGTCTACCTATGATGTAAATTACAGACGCCTCTCATCTTTTTAAGTGGTGGAACTTGCACTATTGCTGACTGACTAAATACTTTTTTTCCCCACTGTATATACTACATTCATACAGCATACATACTACATACATGCTACATATATACTACATTCATACAACATACATACATACTACATACATGCTACATATATACTACATTCATACAACATACATACATACTACATACATGCTACATATATACTACATTCATACAGCATACATACATACTACATACATACTACATTCATACAGCATACATACTACATACATGCTACATATATACTACATTCATACAACATACATACATACTACATACATGCTACATATATACTACATTCATACAACATACATACATACTACATACATGCTACATACACTCACTGGCCACTTTATTAGGTACACCTGTCCAACTGTGTGCTAAGACTTAATTTCTAATCAGCCAATCACATGGCGGCAACTCAGTGCATTTAGGCATGTAGACATGGTCAAGACAATCTCCTGCAGTTCAAACCGAGCATCAGTATGGGGAAGAAAGGTGATTTGAGTGCCTTTGAACGTGGCATGATTGTTGGTGCCAGAAGGGCTGGTCTGAGAATTTCAGAAACTGCTGATCTACTGGGATTTTCACGCACAACCATCTCTAGGGTTTACAGAGAATGGTCCGAAAAAGAAAAAAAATCCAGTGAGCGGCAGTTCTGTGGCCGGAAATGCCATGTTGATGCCAGAGGTCAGAGGAGAATGGGCAGACTGGTTCGAGCTGATAGAAAGGCAACAGTGACTCAAATTGCCACCCGTTACAACCAAGGTAGGCAGAAGAGCATCTCTGAACGCACAGTGCGTCGAACTTTGAGGCAGATGGGCTACAGCAGCAGAAGACCACACTGGGTACCACTCCTCTCAGCTAAGAACAGGAAACTGAGGCTACAATTTGCACAAGCTCATCGAAATTGGACAGTAGAAGATTGGAAAAACGTTGCCTGGTCTGATGAGTCTCGATTTCTGCTGCGACATTCGGATGGTAGGGTCAGAATTTGGCGTAAACAACATGAAAGCATGGATCCATCCTGCCTTGTATCAACGGTTCAGGCTGGTGGTGGTGGTGTCATGGTGTGGGGAATTTTTTCTGGGCACTCTTTGGGCCCCTTGGTACCAATTGAGCATCGTTGCAACGCCACAGCCTACCTGAGTATTGTTGCTGACCATGTCCATCCCTTTATGACCACAATGTACCCAACATCTGATGGCTACTTTCAGCAGGATAATGCGCCATGTCATAAAGCTCGAATCATCTCAGATTGGTTTCTTGAACATGACAATGAGTTTACTGTACTCAAATGGCCTCCTCAGTCACCAGATCTCAATCCAATAGAGCATCTTTGGGATGTGGTGGAACGGGAGATTCGCATCAGGGATGTGCAGCCGACAAATCTGCGCCAACTGTGTGATGCCATCATGTCAATATGGTCCAAAATCTCTGAGGAATGCTTCCAGCACCTTGTTGAATCTCTGCCACGAAGAATTGAGGCAGTTCTGAAGGCAAAAGGGGGTCCAACCCCTTACTAGCATGGTGTACCTAATAAAGTGGCCAGTGAGTGTATATACTACATTCATACAGCATACATACTACATACTACAAACATGCTACATATATACTACATTCATACAACATACATACATACTACATACATTCTACATGTATACTACATTCATGCAACATACATACATACATACTACATACATGCTACATATATACTACATTCATACAACATACATACATACTACATATATGCTTCATATATACTACATTCATACAACATACATACATAGTACATACATACTACATATATACATACTACATGCAGCATACATATTACATACATACTGCATGCAATACATTCATACAATACATACATATAGACATACAGTACATATAACATAGAGTACATACTCACCATCACTTGTCACTTTGATCCCCGAAGCCAGTGTCATCTGTGGAAAATTTGAAAATAACAAACAAACAATATACTCCCTGATCCGCAGAAATCCCGCGTGTCCCACGCCGATCTCCCGTGGAGAACAGCAGCATCAGCTGATGCGACTGCTCTCTACGGGGCTCCAGGAATCCAGTGATGGGAGGTAGGTATCCTTCCGCACTGTATTCCTCCGCCACTGTAAAAAAATAGTCCCTGGTCTCACTTTATGGCAAAAGGTGCATGGGAACTTTCTCACACAGCAATGCCAAAAGTGAGACTAGGGACTATTTTTTTACGGTGGCGGAGGAATACAGTGTGGAAGGATACCTACCACCCGTCATTGGATTATTGAAGCCCCTAGAGAGCGGTCGCATCAGCTGATGCTGCTGTTCTCCACGGGAGATCTGCGTGTGACCCTCGTGGATTTCTGCGGATCAGGGAGTATATGGCTTGTTTGTTATTTTCATATTTTTTCATAGATGACACTGGCTTCGGGGATCAAAGTGACAAGTGGTGGTGAGTATGTACTCTATGTTATATGTACTGTATGTCTATATGTATGTATTGTATGAATGTAGTATATATGTAGCATGTATGTAGTATGTATGTATGTTGTATGAATGTAGTATATATGTAGCATGTATGTAGTATGTATGTATGTTGTATGAATGTAGTATATATGTAGCATGTATGTAGTATGTAGTATATATGTATGTTGTATGAATGTAGTATATATGAAGTATGTATGTAGTATGTATGTATGTTGTATGAATGTAGTATATATGTAGTATGTATGTAGTATGTTGTTTTTTTTTTTACATTCAACACATTAGCCGGATGATGGGACTACTACTGTCCCATCATTGGCTAATGTGTCAATCACTGTCATTGTAGCAGGCATCGCCCGATGGGACTTGTAGTCCCATCGGACGATGCCTGCACACATACAAGACCCCCGGCAGGCCCGCACAAACCACCGGCAGCCAGCACAGACCACCGACAGCCGGCACAGGCCCCTGAGAGGCCCGTACAGACCACCGGCAGCTGGCACAGGCCTCCGGCAGCCGGCACAGACCACCGACAGCCGGCACAGGCCCCCGAGAGGCCCGTACAGACCACCGGCAGCCGGCACTGGCCCCCGACAGGCCTGTACAGACCCCCGAGAAGCCCGTACAGACCACCGGCAGCTGGCACAGGCCCCCGAGAGGCCCGTACAGACCACCGACAGCCAGCGCAGGCCCCCAAGAGGCCCATACAGACCACCGGCACAGGCCCCTGACAGGCCTGTACAGACCCCCGAGAGGCCCGTACAGACCACCGGCAGCCGACACAGACCCCCGACAGTCGGCACAGACCCCCCGCAGTCGGCACAGACCGCACATCATGATGACATCATTTCAGCAGCCAATCACAGCCACAACAGTGGCTTATTACATTATGGGGACTTCCGATTCCGGTATCCGATATTGAAAAAATATCGGTACTCGGTATCGGAATTCCGATACAGCGAATATCGGCCGATACCCAATATTTGCAGTATCGGAATGCTCAACACTAATAGTACATAACGAATCACACTGCACATGACCGGAAGAAAATGGCCGCCGCTATTCATAGATACACAGTGTTCCTAGTAACAACAAGTCGTACTGCGCATGACAGGAAAAAGATGGCCGCCGCTACTCATGATTACAAAGCGTCCATGGTAACTTAGATACTTAAATTGCGCATGACAGGAAAAAATGACCGCCGCTAGTCCTAATTGCATAGCGTACGTTATTACTTGTAGATGATACAAAAGTGTCCATGTTGATATCAATATTCATACTGCCCCTAAGCAGAGAAAAAAAAAATGACCGCCGCTGTAAATATATAGCATCCATTAGAAATCACTGCGCATAATATAAAATTGGTAACCATTATTCTTAAATATCTAGCACAGTAATATATGAAACAAACCACTGTGCATAGGCAGAAAAAGAACAAGAACATGGACGCCAATATCCAAGGAGTAACAATATCCATAATGACCAAATGTCACATATAATTAAGAGCCATCCTTTTATAATACCGGATGATCATGACAACCAAAATTAAGGCGCCCTAAGGATGGTACATGATATCATTAGGCATATATAACATAATAGGCGCATAATAGATGGGACATGATATCATTAGGCATATGTTAATATCAATAATAGCTAAGGTAAGATGAAATAACATTGGCATAGACAAGAACACCACTCCTTACACTTTTACGAGGAGGAAGGTGTACTAGTACAAGATACACAAGATATTCCGTCTGACATGTGTGGTGAGATATTAAATGGTTATCTGTAATCCTTTTAGATCTAGTGTATCTTGCAGTAGTACGCCTTTCTGTTTTTTTTTTTATTTCCAAAAAATGTATTTATTTAGGAATATTTTTTTTTAATTATTTATTTAGCGATTTTTTAAAAATTATTTTTACACTTTTTTTTTAACTTTATTACATTGTCCCAGGTGGGACATCACTGTCCTGTGACAGATCGCTGATCTGTCACATCACAGATCACTGTGACAGATCAGCGATCTGTCACAGGCACTGCACAGGCTTTCCTCATGCCTGCGCTTTGCAGGCAATGAGGAAGCCAGCTCCCTGCAGGCCCCGGAAGATCCCCGTCGCCATCTTGGATTCGGGGGCCTGCAGGGAAAGAGCCCCCCACAGCAGCACTGCACATTACGCTGCTGTGGGGGGCTCAGGGAAGCACGGAGGGAGCCCCCTCCCTGCCGACGCTTCCCTTTAGCCCCGGTACACCGCGATCGTGTTTGATCGCGGTGTGCAAGGGGTTAATGTGTCAGGGATGGTCCGTGACCGCCCCTGACACATTGTGCTGGGTGTCAGCTGTGATAGTCAGCTGACACCCGGCCGCGATCAGCGGCGCTCACCACGTGGGCGCCGCTGATCGCTATGACGTAATATTCCGTCCATGGAAATTAGGTCCAGGGTCACATGGACAGAATATTTCGTCCATTGTAGGTAAGGGGTTAAATGATGTATGAGGTAGAATAGGATGGGAAGTTCATCATGGTGATTGTTAAACACACCCTTCCACTTTGATTGGCCAGTTTTGCCATATCCGATGTACGATTGGTTGAGTTTGGGTATATATACTTACCTGTCTCCTATAGGCGCCACCCCCTGACAAAGGATAAGGGCCGAAACACGTGTTGGGGAGGGCGGCTGTCGAGACCAGGTGCAGTGTAGCTTGTAAGTCATACCTTATACTTACCATACTCTTTGATGTCTAATGCTGTTTTCAGAAATTTTTCTGGTCCATGACATAAACTATGCATATACTGATACCTGCTGGTCCTATTGGGTATTATTCCCATTATTCATGTGGTATATCTATGCAGTGACACATATGGTGTTCACTATTTTTGCACTAATATTGCACTTTAATACCTATATATTTTTTGCACTTTATATACGTTTTCTTATTTGTATAATTATGATGTAAACCTATAAGGAATTGATATAAAATGTTTACTAATTTGTATGCACCTTACTTATGAATATATATTATCATTTTGGTTTAAAAAATTTTTTTTTTCCACTGTTGAGATATATATATTTGTTAGCACCATTTACTGCAATAATATGCCCTTATGAAATGGATAGTACTGCCCTCTTATGTATATTTTTATATTATAAAACACTGATGCTTTGCTACTTTTAAAATGCCTCAAGTACCTTTATTTATAAAATAATAAAGTATATATATTTTTACATTCAGGACTTATGGTCAGTGTGTTCTTGTGTGTTGTGCTGTGTTCAGTGATTTGACTGTCCTAACAATTATAATTATATAGTCTGTGGGGTTATCAGCAGTAGATACCACTGGGTCTGCATATATCACCGTGTGATTGCTGCTGCTGGTTTTTCCCGTTTCCCTTTATGTGTGGTGATTAGTGTTGAGCGATACCACCCGATACTGAAAAATATCGTATCGGAATGGATCGGCCGATCTAAAAAAAGTATCGGGTATCGCCGATTCCGATCCCGGAAGTCCCAGTCAAGTCAATGGAACAGAAATATCGGAATTAAAAAAAACCTTTCTTTCCCTGTTGGTTAATTCTACATGGAGAAAAACAACTAATAATAATGTAGAATGTATTGTGGGAGGTGTAGGAGACATTAAAGCCATAGAGCTTTAGCCCAATCAAATGGAATCGCAGTATTTTTTTTTTTTTTAAAGACGTTCGTAGTTACAAAGATATTGACTATGTTAAAGTCTTTAATTTTTTTGTCAGATATGTATGTTTCACTACTTCCATGCTCTTTCACCTTCTTTTTTACTTCTCCCACACTTTCTCCTTCATCATCTTCAGCAGCAGCAGTATCTTCTTCTTTTATTCTTCTTTTATTCTTCTTCTTTTATTCTTCTTCATATTCTACTTCTTCATCTTCTTCCTATTCTTCTTCATCATATTCTTATTTGTGTCAGGCATTCCTGTAGTTGTTAAAAAGTTGTTAGTTGTTAAAAGTTTGAAGATTACACCTTCCGTTCAGCCTGTCACAAAAGATTTACAACAGGATTTGTCCGCGTTCAGTTTGGCCTGCAGCAGCAGGCCTTTTCCAGGGGCACCACGAGGAGGAACGGACTCACCCCCATACACTTAGTCTTCTTCTGCTTATAAATTAAATAATATCATTTGCTCTGATTGTTAGTCTTATGCTTCATGTTCTTCTGCTTTTGGTTTTTATGCTTCTTGGTCTTCTGTCTCTTGTTGTTCTGCATCTTGCTGGTTGTCTTCCTGTTCTTTGTCCTCTTGGTCATCTTCTTCAGGGTCATCTTTTAAGTATTCTTCTGTGTGGTCTTCAGGGTCGTCGTCTTCAGGGTCATTGTCAGGGAGATCCAGAGTGAGAACTAAAAACCATTTCCACAAGCTTGAACTTGGAAAAGTAGCAGAAGGTACAAGAAGGCTGAGGAACTGCCGAGAACCAGCTGATGGTACTGGAACCCGGAGGGCAGCAGAATGAACAAGAGCCAATGGCACAACCGTGGACCAGCTGACGTTGCTGGAACACGGTTACTAAGCAGGAGGTACCTGTGCTACAAAGCATTACCAAGGACCAGCAGACGTTGCTGGAACTCGGATACCAAGAAGGAGGCACCTAGGCCAAAGGCACTGCCGAGAACCAGCTGACGGTGCTGGAACCCGGATGGGTAGCATTAGCTACAAGAGTCAATGGAACTACCGAGAACCAGCTGATGGTGCTGGAACCCGGAGGGGTAGCAGAAGGAACAACAGCCAATGGCACAACCGTGGACCAGCTGACGGTGCTGGAACACGGTTACTAAGCAGGAGGTACCTGTGCTCCAAAGCACTACCAAGGACCAGCAGACGTTGCTGGAACTCGGATACCAAGAAGGAGGCACCTAGGCCAAAGGCTCTGCCGAGAACCAGCTGACGGTGCTGGAACCCGGATGGGTAGCAGAAGGTACCCAGGAAAAAAACAAAGCTGCAAGGCAGTGAGCCGGCCACAGATGCCGAAACCCACAGTTCTACAGGGGGTGCTTGCCCTATTGGCACTACGGAACCAGCCTTTATTACCAGAACCCGCAGCCCACATAGGAAGCACCGAAACTGCAGGCACCATAGACTCGGCTAACCCGACCGCAACACGACAGGACAACGTATCGGTGGCAAAGTGACGTTGACACTACCCGGAAACAGCAGGCGTGCTGGAACCAGGCTGGGCAGGAGGGAGAAGCTTACTACAGACATATGGAAGAAGAACTGAGCTTACTACACAGATATGGATATGGATCAGAACGGAGAATACTCCAGAGATATGGGAGCAGAATGGAGCTTACTACAGAGATATTGGCTCAGAAAAGAGCTTACTCCAGAGATATGGGAGCAGAACCGAGCTTACTACAGCGGTATGGGAGCAGAACCGAGCTTACTTGTCACAATCCATTTTTGGATCTGTGTCAGAGTCTGGACTCTCTTATATAAACCTTTTTCCTTTCAGGCCCTGGGGGTTAATATGGGTTTTTTCCCCGGTGGCTGCTGGTGTTACTACAACTGTAGTTGCTCTGCTGCTGGTTTTCTCCTGGTGGCCGCTGGTGTTACTACATGTTCAATTAGCCAGCAGGTGGTGACCTCCCCCCTCCATCCTATAAAAGATCATCAGCTGATGCAGCTCCCTGTTGGTAATACTGGTCATTTGCTAATGAACCTTGGTGAAGTCTGGACCTACCTGGTGGAGAAGGGGTTCAGCTTATCTGGAGCAGTGGAGTTGCTGCTGGATGCTGATTGGGTGCCTTTCTCTGCTGCTTGGAGCATTGGCAGCAGATAAAGCTAAGTTTGGGTTTATAGTTGCTTTAACCCCGTGGTGTCTGTTTTATTTTCCCTTGTGTTATTTGGTGCAGTTTACTTTATTCCCTGTCTCACCTCTTGGGGAGGGGGTTGGGGTTGAGCTCATGGCTAAACAGGGGATAGGGACAGGTCAGAGAATTGGGCCTCACTACCATTAAGTGTACCCCCAAGTTAAGGAAAGTCAGGGCACCCCCTAAACCTGAGGGACAGTTCAGGGGCCCAGGTTCCATGTCTCCTGCCTTTTCCCTACTGTCCTGTGACATTATTACCAACAATCCCATTTTTTCTGGTGAGCCATGGCCATAATGCATACCTGTCTCCAATTGCTCCAGACCCTCACTGAGGAGCGTGGGGTGCTGCGTGGTGTGGTGGAGCAGCAGCTACAGCAGTTGGTGGGGTACGGGGCTTCAGCTCAGATGCAGGCTCAACCAGAGCCCAAGTTATCTCTCCCAGACAGGTTTTCTGGAGGGAGAGAATTTTTTGTTTTTAAGGAGGCCTACAAGCTACACTTCAGGCTCCACAATCGCTCATTAGGGAGTGAGGAACAGCAGGAGGGATTCACTATAGCCCTCCTTGAGGGTGATCCCCAATCCTGGGCCTTCTCCTTGCCGGCCGATTCACCATCTCTACGGTCGGTAGACGAGTTTTTTGTGGCTTTGGCGAATATGCCCAATGTAGTCCTTGCTAGGGAGGAGGACACACTGGTGCAGGAAGACGAGCCCAGGCAGGTGGGAAGAGGTGGTTCTCCAGCGGTGTTTCCTCCAGTTCGTCGTGGTGTGGGGGCATGTTTTAGCTATGGGCAGACTGGTCATGTTTTCAGGGTCTGCCCAGCGAACGCCAAATCTTCTGTACCATCTAAGAAGCCGCGTCCCCCTGGTCATGTGGAGGGAGGCGATCAGGGAGTGTATATTTCCTCCATTTTGCCCTATATTTTTGGTCTGGTAGGGTACTACTCTGTACTACTCTGGAACTACAGGAGTTTATTGGTCGCCTGAATAGCAACAACCAAAATATACGTTAAACATTCACATGCGATGCTGATAAGATTGAGTTCCTCTCTGTCATTGTTTAACAGGATACTGATGGTCTGGGGCAGACCGATATTTTTAGGAAGATGACTTCTACTAATATGTTGTTACACGCTTCGCTATGTCATCCTGATCACATGGTCAGGTCTGTTCCCATTGGTCAGTTCCTCCAACTTTGTGGGATTTGCTCTATTAATGAGGATTTTGAGAGAAGAGCAGAGGAGCTAAAAATGAGATTCTTGGAACGTGGCTATAGTCGGCATCTACTCAAAAGAGCCTATAACAGGGCTATTTATTCTTCCCAAAATGGCCTACTGTACAATAGGGAATCAGCTAGGAAGATGGAGGGACCTGGAAGCTATGCTTCATTGCAAATTATCATTCCCATTCTAGGCAGGTCAGGCAGGCTTTGTCTAAAGCATGTCCTATATTGAAAATTGACCCAATAATTGGCAAATTTATTCTGGATATACCAGTCATTACATTTAGGCGTGCTAAGAATCTGTGCAATCACCTCACCCGTAGTCATTATACAAGTGAGAGAAAGGGTACATTTTTGGATAATTTCACACATAGGAGTGGGTGTGTTCCGTGTGGACATTGAGTTGCCTGTCCCAACATTGAAAAGTGTGATTCTTTTTCCGATTCAGGTGGCGGCTGGCCACATGGATGCATTCACTCTTAAAATGTTACCCCGACACTTTAAAAACTTTCATGACTGTGACAGTACGGTGCTACAGGTGAGGGGTATCGATGCCTTAAATATTGGGATTCGTGGTGGCAATCTGTTTCAAAGATTGGGTAAACTTGAGACTCGCTGGATCTGGACGCTTAATACGGTATATCCACAAGGACTAAACGAGAATTTGAGTTTCGATCCATTCCTGTGACCACCTTACTGTTCCAGGTGGACATTGGGTGGATCTAATCCTTGCTATTTTTTATTGTTTTTATTATATTTTTAATTGTGTTTTTCATGTATTAGGTATTTTTATGATATTTTGTGGATCTATGAAGATCATTGGACGGAGTCCAGGATAGTGGCGGTCCCTTGTACAGATGGACTAATTTCTACTGTTTTCTATGTCCATCCTATACCTATGTTTGAAGAAGATCCTTTGACGAGGTTGAAGATGAGTCGGGGGGATGTCTTTTGGATATCTTTATTTTGTTTATTTTATTTTATTTATTTTTCTATTTTTTTCAATGATATATAATTAGGACTGTATGATAATGTCTCTTATATAATCATATCTTGGTAATGCTGTTCTATATATTTTGTGGGCAATAATTAAATATAATATTATTATATCTTTCTTTGTGATATGATTGTATATCAATTTTGATATTGCTTGAAAATTGTGAATATAATATGAATTCTTATCTTTTTTATATTATCTATCAAAAAATATATATGGCATTCCCCTTTAAATATTATGCAGTGAAGGGTATGTTTCTATTTCTATTATAAAAACTTGTGGGATACATATAGGATGTTTTTTGATTGTTGGCACTGCTGCATGTGCGGTGGTGCTGCTTCTTATGTATTTGTACTATTCTGTATTACTCTGCTTTCTATTGTATTATGTTGCCCTTCTGCATATCTTGTGTCGGCGGTGCATCCCACGCCAGACCTCAGGGACACCGTGGTCTGGGTGCGGGCTGCCATGCCTTGTACATATACACTATTTCACCTCCCTGGTAGCGCGTCACTTGTTCCCGCTCCCCCTCCTCTGCACATGCGACGCCTTCTTGGTTCATCACGTCGGTCCCCGACACGTGGTGCCTCCGGCGTCTGGTCACATGATAATGTGTTTCCAGTGCTGGGAGTTCCTGTGTCGGATGCTGGCATCTTGGACACCATGGTGATGCACCACCTCTTCCCTTATTAGGTATTACATTATTTCCGGGCTCCTCCCTTTATAACATCACTTAGGTCAACCTTTACCACGCCCCCTGATAAAGGAGTAATCCGAAACGTGCGTAGGGGAGGGCGGGCTGGCCTCTTGTAGACGCTGCTGCCATCCATCACCACTTATCACCAACAGGTATTTATTGTAAGACTTTATGCACTTTATTATACATACAGTATGTTGGACATTTGTTCATGTATACATTCTGATGTTTGAGCCCATATACTTCTGTGTATAGAAGTGAGAGTGATGGGTATACATGTATGCAGTGACTGCTTTATCTCTATGGCTGATATAGCTGGGCACTGTGCAATATGAATCAGGGCTGCAGTGCAGGGTGTTATGTCCACTGATGTTTTTAACTCCTTCTATCTTTGTCTGCTCATCTTGACTAATAAAAATTATATATTTTTTGCATTACATGGACTCTTGTGATTGCAATTTTTGTTGGTTTCCTTCCCTCCTTTGTATGATTATTGGCAATCTGTTCTTACCAGTCCTATGCATTGTTTGGGGATCTATGGCCAGTCATATTTATATGATTTTGTGAGATTTATATATAATATATACATTTGGATATTATCCATTCATATATTCCTTTTGGTCCATTGTTACCCCAGACATTCTAATGTCTTTCATATATTTCCTTATATCTAAGTACAGCAGCATATAGAAATAATGCCCCCATGCCTCCTTATAATAATTCTCCTTCACCCTTTATAGTAATAATATTGACGCCGTACCTTCTTACCCCCGTGATTGCTTATAATAATATGTCTCCTGTTCTCTCCCTGTAATGATACTGATTTTGCAGTCTGCCTCCTGATAGTAATGCCCCTGAGCAGGAGCATAAGTAGAAATCACTGGAACGCCAAACCAAAAGTCTTATTATTATGTATTATTATTATTATTATTATAGCGACATTTATTCCATGGCGCTTTACATGTGAGGAGGAGTGTACATAATAAAAGACAAGTACAGTAATCTTTTTTTAACTCCTTAGTGACTGAGCCAATTTGCAGCTTACTGACCAGGCCAATTTTTACAATTCTGACGACTGTCACTTTGAGGTTATAACTTTGGAACACTAACAGATCCCGCCGATTCTGAGACTGTTTTTCATGACATATTTTACTTCACGTTAGTGGTAAATGTTCTTCGAAATGACTTGTGTTTATTTATGAAAAAAACGGAAATATGGCAAAAAATTTTAAAATTTTGCAATTTTCAAATTTTGAATTTTTATGCCCTTAAATCAGAGAGATATGTTACACAAAATACTTAATAAATAACATTTCCCACATTCCTGCTTTACAGTAGCATAATTTTTGTTGTTAGGAAGTTACAAGGGTTAAAAGTTGACCAACGATTTCACATTTTTACAACAAAATTTGCAAAACCATTTTTTTAGGGACCACCTCACATTTGAAGTCACTTTGAGAGGTCAATATGACAGAAAATACACAAAAGTGACACCATTCTAACAACTGCACCCCTCAAGGTGCTCAAAACCACATTCAAGAAGATTATTAACCCTTTACGTGCTTCACAGGAACTGAACAACGTGGAAGAAAAAATTTAACATTTAACTTTTTTTTACAAACATTTTATTTCAGAACCAATTTTTTTATTTTCACAAGCGTAAAAAGAGAAAATAAAACACAAAATTTGCTGTGCAATTTTTCCTGAATATGGTGATACCCCATATGTGGGGGTAAACCACTGTTTGGGCGCACGGCAGGGCTTGGAATGGAAGGAGCGCCGTTTGACTTTTTCAATGCAGAATTGGCTGGAATTGAAATCGGATGCCATGCCGCGTTTGTAGAGTCCCTGATGTGCCTAAACAGTGGAAACCCCCAACAATTGACACCATTTTGGAAACTAGACCCCTTAAGGAACTTAACTAGATGTGTGGTGAGCACTTTGAACCTCCAAGTGCTTCACAGAAGTTTATAACGCAGAGCCGTGAAAATAAAAAATCATATTTTTTTACAAAAATTATCTTTTTGTCCCTGAATTTTTATTTTCACAAGGGTAACAGGAGAAATTAGACCCCCAAAGTTGTGCAATTTGTCCTGAGTGCGCCGATACCCCTTATGTGGGGGTAAATGACTGTTAGGGGGCACGGTAGAGCTCAGAAGTGAAGGAACGTCATTTGACTTTTTCAATGCAGAATTGGCTGGAATTGAGGTCAAACGCCATGTCACGTTTGGAGACCCCTTGATGTGCCTAAACAGTGGAAACCCCCTACAAGTGACACCATTTTGGAAACTAGACCCCCCAAGGAGTTTATCTAGGTGTGTGGTGAGCACTTTGAACCCCCTAGTGCTTCACAGAAGTTTATAACGCAGCCGTGAAAATAAAAAATCATTTTTTTTTCCGCAAAAATGATTTTTTAGCCACCAATTTTTTAATTTTCCCAAGGGTAACTGTAGAAATTAGACCCCCAAAGTTATTGTGCAATTTGTCTTGAGTACGCTGATTCCCCATATGTTGGGGTAAACCACTGTTTGGGCACACGTCGGGGCTTGGAAGGGAGGGAGCATCATTTGACTTTTTCAACGCAAAATTGGTTGGAATCAATGGTGGCACCATGTCGCGTTTAGAGACCCTGTGATGTGCCTAAGTAGTGGAAACCCCTCAATTCTAACAACAACCCTAACCCCAACACACCCGTAACCTTAATCCCAACCCTAATCATAACTCTAACCACAAACCTAACCCCAACACACCCCTAACTCTAATCCCAACCCTAACCATAACCCTAACCCCAACACAACCCTAACCCTAACCACAACCCTAACCACAAACCTAACACCAACACACCCCTAGCCCTAATTCTTAACCCTAGTCCCAACCCTAACCCTAATGCCAAACCTAACCCTTATCCTAATGCCAATCCCAACCCTAACCCTAATTCCCACCCTAATGCTAACACTAACCCTAATGGAAAAATGAAAATAAAAATATTTTCTTTATTTCATTATTTTTCCCCACCTATGGGGTGATAAAGTGGGGGTTTATTTACTATTTTTTTATTTTGATCACTGTGATAGGGTCTATCACAGTGACCAAAATGAATCAATAGGAAAAATCTCCCTATTGTTGCCGGGTACCGGCCGGCAGATCTCGGCGGGCGCACTGCGCATGCGCCCACCATTTTCTTCCCAGAAGAAGATGGCGGCACCCATGGAGGGTAAGCACGAGGGCCGAGGACCACCGGGAGGTACCGGGGGGGTTGGGGATCCTATTTCTCTCTCCTCTCATGTGCGATCACATCATAGGAGAGAGAAATTGAATGGCACATTGGACTTTTTTTTCGGTCGCCGTTATACGGTTAATAACGGCGATGGCAAAAGCGGGGTCAGTAAAAATCAACCCGAATCATGTTCTTTGGAGTCTCGGCTACCTCCGGCAGCTGAGACCCCGGAGAAAATCCGACTCTGGGGGTTGCTATACACTTTCTCCACAGCGCTGTTAATTAACGGCGATGTGGTTTAGGTACCCTTAACTACCGCAATTAAAAGGCGTATTGGTGGTCGTTAAGGGGTTAAACTGTTTATTTTTTAAATATTTTCTATTTTCTTGTACAAATAACATCATAAACACAAGTAGACTTGTAGCAATATTATGCAAAACAATGCAAAACATTTTAGAAGTTTCATCCAGTGGTACAGTACTCAGAACTTCTGCTCCTACTAACATTAGGTCAAACATCTAATACATCATCTAAGAGTAGGTGTGGTACAGGGAAGACATAGGGAAAAAGTCAGGGAGGGGGGAAAAAAAAAGAAAGAAAAGAAGCACGTAACATCAATTGGTTAGCTTAGTTACATAGTCATCCCATGGATTCCATATGCGATTAACCGCTTCCTGACCTTTGACACAGCGTATGCATCCTGAAAGTCAGTGCCAATCTGACCTGTGACGCATATGCTGTGTCATGGAAGGATCGCGTTCCTGCGGGTCGGGTGACTGGGGTCACTGAAAGGTCACCTCACCTGAAGGCACAAGACCCTTTGTACTTCACCTCGGGGGGTGCGTTAGCCCCCCCGTGGCTACGATCGCTCTGATTGGCTGTTAAAAGTGAAACAGCCAATCAGAGCGATTTGTAATATTTCATCAATGAAATTTGGTGAAATATTACAATCCAGCCATGGCTGATGCTGCAATAGCTTCTGTCATGGCTGGAAACCGAGATCCGACCCCCCCACAGCAAATGATGGGGGCGATCAGCCCCCACCACTGACTAACGGCGTCGATCTGCCGCTGCCGTAACCATCTGCTCCCCTCCCCCTTCCCTCCACTTCCCCCGCCTTCTGATCCCCCTCACCTGTCCTAGTATCTCCGATGTCCCTGTGTCCGTCCCGGTGTCCCTCCCAGATCCTTCATGGGCGCTGCCATCCTGCAAAATGGCGGGCGCATGCGCAGTGCGCCCGCCGGCCGGCAGATTCCGTTCATTTATTTTGATCACTGTGATAAACTCTCACAGTGATCAAAATAAAAAAAGTAAATAAACCCCCCCTTTATCACCCCCAAAGGGGGCGCCGGAGAGCTGTGCCTGTGTAGTTACGTCACAGTGGTGACGTGGGAGGAACGGGTCCGTGTGTGTTCCTCCACACGGGGATATGAACACACACACAAAATGCGCCACACACTACGTGCTTCAACACATATACCACCATCAGCACACATTTCACCACACATACACCAACCTCGCCACCTAAAAGTCCAAACACAAAAGTCGCCACTCAAAACTCGCCACGCTGTCCCAGAGCTGTTTAAAAGATGAAAAATGAGCTGTGATTGGTTGCTATCAGCAACAGTTTTCTTTGTAAACAGTTGTGGTAACTGAGGCCTATTATTCTTATCATTTCTATGGTGTTATCATCCTTCTGTAAAGCTGGAAATAACACAATTTATTACCGTGCCAACACAGACCACCCTCTGACACAGACTGCAGGGGGAGCCCAGTATCACACAGGACAGAATTAGACACACGGCTCAGCAGACAGTATCACACAGGATAGGATTAAATACACAGCTCAGCCGTCAGTATCACACAGGATAGGATTAGATACACAGCTCAGCAGTCAGTATCACACAGGAGAGGATTAGATACACAGCTCAGCAGTCAGTATCACACAGGATAGGATTAGATACACAGCTCAGCAGTCAGTATCAGACAGGATAGGATTAGATACACAGCTCAGCAGTCAGTATCACACAGGATAGGAATAGATACACGGCTCAGCAGACAGTATCACACAGGATAGGATTAGATACGCAGCTCAGCACACAGTATCACACAGAATAGTATTAGATACACTGCTCAGCAGACAGTATCACACAGAATAGGATTAGATACACGGCTCAGGAGTCAGTATCACACAGGATAGGATTAGATGCACGGTTTTATGTGCAATATAATCATTATAATTTGTTATAACTAACTACAGTTGGTTACTATGCCCAGGCAACGCCGGGCTCTTCAGCTAGTATAATATAAACGCCAGCAAATCTAATAAATGGATAATTAGATACTCGTGTCCATGGGATTAGCTCAGTATTGTAGCTTCATTGATGTAAAATGGGATAAGCTGCAATAAAAAGTGCCGTCCTATGAACAATGTCTCGGTTTCTTCACACCAATTGCTGTTTGTGCACATCGGCAGCAAATAAAATGTTTTACCACCGACAATTGGTTTAAGTCCGGGATCACACATGCGAGAAACTTGGACGAGTCTCGCATGATAATACCCGGAACTGCCGCCTGCACTCGGGAGCGGAGCGTGCGGCTGCATAGCAATGTGTGATCCTGGCTTAATTTGAAAACTCCCACATCAGGTGTCTGACAGGTTCACTGCCAAGAGGGTTTCTGGGGATACAAATCAGCAATAATTTCTTTAATTGGAAAAACTAGTATCTTTTTTTTTTTTTTTGTATTTCTGAATATTCCAATTTATTATCAACATTATGAAGGTTGCTTTGTTTTGTTTTTTTTGTGAAATTGCTTTTTTCATATTTTACTTTATGCAAACAAATTTTGGTTTGAATTCTTGCTGCAAGATGGTTTGTATTCTCCTGTTACCTGGCATTAAAATTCAGGTAGTGTCTATTATAAAAATGAATCCCTATCGTATAGCTATCAATGTAGTGTTGGGAGTAAGCAATGCCACAGGAGATAGGGGTTGTGACAAGAGTTGAGAGAATTTTGCAAAATTTGGTTCGGATTACGATCGCCGACGAATATTGTATTTGCAGTATTCACCTAACGTCAATGGGTCTAGAGTTGAGCGAATATGTTCGGGACTGATCGTCAAACATAAATTCTGCACGAATAGGGTACAAAAAAAGGCATGAATATGGCAAACTCGGATTTGGTGATGGTTTACGAACATATTCTCTCAACTCTAGTTGTAAAGCTACACGAGATGGAAAAAGCTAACCATACACATTGGGTAGCCGTGTGCTGAATGTTCGGCCAAAGACTATCACTCCCGTCTCCACATACTTGTGAGTGCTAGGGATTTTGGGATTATCTCCCTTGAGAACAAAAGTATCAGGCATTGCCACTCCACCTGCCCGGTCCTTCTCTCTTCTATGGGGGGAGAGCCAGGAGCTGCCCATACACATCAGATGGCCAAGCGATCCTCCCAAAATCTGTGGCTTCGACCGGCTTTCAACTAACGTGTATTGGGGCTGTTATTGTGACTGTCCCAAAAAAGGTAATGGTAAACTGTACCTCCCTTCTAATGGGATGGGGTCCCTTTACCTCTCTGTAGCCCACCTGTAATTGGCAAGTAACAGTTCAGTGCTCATATTCTGCTACATGTGTAAGCTATTAAAATGAGCCTTTATTAGATTTTAATAACTTCATTATTCACTATTTTGAAGCCTTTTGGGTCCTGATTTATTAAGCTGTTTTCAGCATAATTCTGGTGAAGTTGCACAAAAATCTTGCAACATTTGGAGTTTACTTTACAAGCCAGCTATGCCAATATGGACAGGGCATGGCTGCACCCACCTGCATAAAGAGTCTGACTGGGGTATATTGACGGCACCAGAATTGGGTGGATTGTACTCCAGCAATCCTCTTCTTAAACTGGCCTGCACAGCACAGTCTTAATGAATCGTCCCTTCTATTTTATTATTAAAAAAAAAATTGTATATAATTTTTTTTTTCCCCCAAGCCAAATCTAACCACTATTATTTCACGTTGCCAATACTTTCAGCAGGTCTCTGAAACCAAAATCGGCCAAGATATAAAAGTACATGCGAATAATTGCACTATGCTGGACTATGGATACACAAACACTGTATTTTTCCAGTTAATGATCTTCACTTGTAGGCTTTCCGTGAATGCTTTATATGTGTATCAATTTTTTTTATTAAAGTTGTGGATAATTTGAATCTTCTCTTTTGTTTGTGCAATGTAGCAAAGCCCTGCAGCCCATTGTAGAGCACGGGTTCTTAAGAAGAATGTTCCCATTTTTATTTTTGCATTGATTTATATAATCATGTATTATTAAAATGACACGATTTTAACATTTATTTATTTTTTTCTGCTGCCAGTTTATACAGTATTTGCTGCTGTGTAACTGTTTGGGTATGACACTTGCACACCGCAAATACTGCAGCCATAGGAGACTAGAAACGCACAGATCACAATCTCCTATATTGTGTGTTTCTCAGCTGTGAACTGTGCATTCCCCAATAAAGCCAATCGGTTCATGTTTTGGACTCCGTTAAGTCAATAAGGTAAAGCAAAGTTCTATGATCAACCTCCGACCCTTCTGATGTCTGCTCCTTCTGACATGGATATATTCTCAAGGTCCATACAAGAACATGGAATAACTATTATTGGCATAGTGTGTTTTTTTTAACCTATTCGTTGTCTTAAGCATTCTGCGTTAAAAAATAACCTGAATAAAGGTTCGGCACTCCTCACTAAGGAATTTGGCAGGAGATAGCAGTAATTACATATACTACTACTTTTTGAAGCTATTTGACTATGGAGCCAGCCTGGTATGTATCTCGATCCATGCGCCAGACCACAGACTATTTAAAAGGTATTTTTTAGGATCTCCATTTGGACTACAAGCAGTGAGCTGGATCCATTTTTTTTCTTTCTTCTTGATGGCTATAACTTAATAACTTGATCAGAAGCGTAGCTAGGGGTTCGGCTTGGGGGGGGCGAAAAAATCTGAGTGGGCTCCCAACCGGTAACCCTGATTACAACTCAGGTTGGCACACTCTAGTCGTGAGTATAGGAGAACCTCAGCAGATGACCGCGCTGTAACTGAAACAAATCTCTATACAAAAAACAATACTGATATTACCGCCATATGGTGATCTCATAGTGGTAGATACCAGTCCTGCAGCATATACAAGAGTTTACTATACAGTTACATATGATAACTTACAGGCCCCGTTCTTTCTGATAATCATTCACTTTTACACTTTACTCAGACCGACATGTCTACTTCTCCAGCCAGGACTCATCTGCAGAGAATACAACAAAGACACATTTGACTTCTCACATTTCCAGCTTAGTACCCATCTATCTCCAACCTGCACAAACTACTCACCCAATACTGAGCCGTTGCTGCCGTATGTGTCCCTACTATTGTACCTGATACGGCAGCAGTGGCTCAGCATTGGGGTATGTGTCCCTACTATTGTACCTGATACCCCAATACTGAGCCGCTGCTGCCGTATGTGTCCCTATTGCTGCACCTGATACCCTAATACTGAACCGCTGCTGCCATATGTGTCCCTACTATTGTACCTGATACCCCAATACTGAGCCACTGCTGCCGTATGTGTCCCTATTACTGCACCTGATACCCCAATACTGACCGCTGCTGCCGTATGTGTCCCTACTATTGTACCTGATACCCCAATACTGAGCCGCTGCTGCCGTATGTGTCCCTACTATTGTACCTGATACCCCAATACTGAGCTGCTGCTGCCATATGTGTCCCTATTAATGCACCTGCTGTGTGGTACAAGCGCAGGAATCCTCTAACTGCCTCACATAATAATGCCACTATTGTGCCCTTTACATAGCAGAATGTCTCTTGTGCCCTCACAGTAGCTCTCATACTGTATAAAGACCCCCATACTGTATGATGGCCCCCACAGTAGCTCCCACGCTGTATATAGACCCCCATACTGTATGATGGCCCCCAAAGTAGCTCCCACACTGTATATAGACCTCCATACTGTATGATGGCCCCCACAGTAGCTCCCACACTGTATATAGACCCCCATATTGTGTGATGGCCCCCACAGTAGCTCCCACACTGTATATAGACCCCCATACTGTATGATGGCCCCCACAGTAGCTCCCTCACTGTATATAGGCCCCCATACTGTATGACAGCCCCCACAGTAGACTTTAAACTGTACTGTATAATGGCCCCCACATTAGCTCCCATACTGTATAATGGCCCCTGCATTAGCGCTCACGCTCTATACTGGCCCCACACTAGCTCCCATACTGTATAATGACCCCTGCATTAGCTCTCACGCTCTATACTGGCCTCACACCAGCTCCCATACTGTATAATGGCCCCTGCATTAGCTCTCATGCTATATACTGACTCCCGCATTAGCTCATCCGCTGGATTATGACCCTCGAATTAGCTCTAACACTGTATAATGGCCCCCGCTGTAGCTCCCATGCCTCTGATTCTGGTCTCTGTCAGTCCCTGTCTGTGAGCTACACCTGCACAGTCCTGATATATATGACAAAGAACTAAATAGAAGAAAATATAAACAGCCAGTGGGTGCGTATAGAGTCCAGGATATGGGTATAGCTCCCTGAATGTACCCAGGTGACCCTAAAAGAAATATTCTTGGCTGAACAAGACCCCAAAGAGGGAGAAAGAAAGAGGGATTTAGAAGAGAGGGAGGTAAAATATTACTCATGTAAAGAAGAAAAGTGCACCCTGGTATGTCTTCTCTTTTATTCCCCTTTCTGCCTTTGGGGGGGTCTTGTCCAGACTGAGTATATGTTCAGGGGTCTATATGTGATCAGCTATACGCACCTGCTGGCTGTTTGTATTTTCTTCTATTTGGCTCTTTATCATATATATTCATCCTCAACTTTGTGGGGATTATTTTTTTTAGTAAAAAGTTATATACCGTAATTGGCTTTTCATGTTTGCCACCCTGGATTTACAATATGAGATGATAGGACCCTCACCCCGGCTACAGGACCAAGTCACGGGGGGGGGTGTATGTATACTGCATATATACATATATGTAGAGATATATGAAATATACGGCTGCCAAACATTCCAGGCATTTACCGATCTTCAATATAGCAGCAAAAATGAAAGTAGCACACCGCTTAGACAAAATGAAAAAAAACAGAGTTTTGATTCTCCTGGAAAAAGGTTCTCAGTAAACTGAAACATTGCTGAGCCCCAATGAGCTATTAAAACACTATTTCTTAATTTTGTCAATAGACTACTGCCTTCAGTTTTTACTACTTTAGATTTTTACATTTATATACCATATATACCATTATGATATCACTCATGTCAGTGGCTCTGAGGCACAGTGAGATTTATGGCAGCTGATTTGCACTGACAGAGACATCTTCTGAGCTGTATAAGAGTTCAAGCAGCCGCCATAAATCTACTGTGCCTCAGATACAAGAAAATAAACCATCCAGGATTTGTCAGGAGGTGAGCAGCGTCCTCCCCCCTCCTCACTGCACAGACCCCTCAGGGCCCCCGAGTTCTTACTCACAGCACCGTCTTGTCCTGCTCCTGTCCAGGTGAAGAAGCTGGTGCTGTGTGGTGACCTCTCTCCTGCAGACACACAGGAGCAGTGTGGGCATGTCTGCAGTTCGCTGGAGGAAGCTTAAAGCTATAATCTCCCTGCATCTACAGTGCAGCTTAGCTACATCAGTGAGCTGCGCACGCTGACATGGTTAACAGTGGCAGAAGCTCTGGATGGGCCCCTCAGATCAAGGGGCCCGGGGCGACTGCACCCTGTGCCCCCCTGCTAGCTACGCTGCTGAACTTGATCTAAGTTCACATTGTGTCTTTGTCTATGGTTGGGGGCTTGCAGCTGAAGCCCTAGAAAAACGTTTTCCGATGTTTGTGTTAATGGAGCCATCTACTATATAATCGTCTAATTTTGTCTGTCTGTTTGCAATGGAAATCCCGCGTTGCTGATTGGTCGCGGCCGGCCAGACGCGACCGATCAGCTACAGGCGCAGTCCGGCCGCGAATTGGCACAGATTTCGAACGACGCACGCCACCGCCAGGCGATATGCTGCGTTAGCCGCTGATCTCCCGACGGTTGCCTCGGGTCATCTCCTGCACGCACGGATTTGCCGCAATCAGCGATATTGGCGCGGAATTTAAATGGGATCTGTCACCCCATTTTTGGCCTATCAGCTGCAGCCACCACCATCAGGGGCTCATCTACAGCATTTTGTAATGCTGTAGATAAGCCCCTGGGGAAACCTGAAAGATAAGAAAAAAGAGTTAGATTATACTCACCCTGGTGTCTGGTCCAATGGGTGTCGCCGTAACATCCGGCACCTCCCATCTTCATATGATGACGCATGCATACTTTATCGGCCCTGTTGAGGGCAGAGCAGAGTACTGCAGTGCACAGGCGCCGAACCTCTCTGACCTTTCCTGGTGCCTGCGCACTGCAGTACTTTACAATACCCTCAACAGAAGCAAGGAGGAGGACATCATCGTATGAAGATGGGAGGCACCGGACCACGACACCCACCCCCCCTGGTGAGTATAATCTAACATGTTTTTCTTATTTTTCAGGTTTCATCAGGGGCTTATCTACAGCATTACAGCATTACGTTATCATCTTTGAATCGTCCTGTGAGCGCGGTGCCTTTCTCTATCTAAAAATTTATTATTATATTATTATTATTATTATTTCAGCTATAAGCTGCGGCCACTGCCTTTCTACAGCATTCTAGAATGCTGTTGATAAGCCCCGAAAGGCAGTGGCCGCAGCTTATAGATGAAAAACGAGGTGACAGGTTCCCCTTAACAATGTAAGCCTATGGAGCGTCCGAACAAGGCCCCATAGACTTGCATTATAGAAGAGACTTCTTGCTCACACCGAGAGCATAGAGTAAGCCGAAGAGTCTGAAGAGCGATGACAGGCGATTCTGACAGCTAAATAGGAAAGGGTTATTTACAGTTAGAGCAGTCACACTATGGAATGCCCAACTACAAGAACTACTAATAGCAGACACTACAACAGCTTTTAACCAGGGCTGGATGATTTCCTCAATACACATAACATTGTGGGCTATATTTAATTTAGTGACAAAATGGACAATTGGTGGAGAAAGGTTAAACTTGATGGACCTAGGTCTTTTTTCAACCTATGTATGTAGCTATGTATCTATGACATCACACAAAACAGGAGCCGGACAGAGCTTGATCTCAGAGAAGACGGCAGTTGGGAAGTATATTACCCCACCACACTAAAGTACATACACGTTTAGTGAAAAAAGCAAAACTTCATGAGGATTCTTCAAACATGTATGACGTACAGTATTGGTATGCCATATATTTCAGAAATATTCTATTACAAAGGAATATTAATTAATTCAGAATTTTTATTTAATTTTTTTAAATTGGGAATTCCCTATCAGTATGTCTTTGGAGTGTGGGAGGAAACCGGAGTACCCGGAGGAAACCCACGCAAACACGGGGAGAACATACAAACTCCTTGCAGATGTTTTCCTTAGTGACATTTAAACCCAGGATCCCAGTGCTGCAAAGCAACACTGATAACCACTGAGCCACCGTGCTGCCCAAGTACAGCTTTGATGATGGACTTGCTGTACTAGATGTATATGGTGCCCTAAGGACAGATTGGACAAATGCATCTACTGATGCTGCGAGCGGCCCTGGATATTCCACGCCGGCAGGATGATATAATCCGGCGGAAGATGGAACCTTTGAGAAGAGATATAAAACTAATGTAAGTAATGGGACTCCATATTAGAGGATACTGCTTTGGTGTCATTGTGGCAGGACGGTAGAGAAATCTTATCCGTGCAGAGGAACAGGATCATTGTCACTCATCATACATGTGACAATCCCACCACTGACAGAAAACATCTTCTCCACATGAATTATTCTCACTGGCCAACATCAATCAACATAGGCCTTATTATCACACTTACGTCTTCTAGGTTCTCGCTCTTCTACTATTTTGGCATTTTGATCTTCTACCAGTTTTATTGCAGAGTTATTTTTCTTCTCAACTAGAAATTTATATAAAAAGTAAAAAATCAAGTCAATGATCATTGTCAGTCATCATACATGTGGCAATTGTATAACTGGGAGTTAACATCTCCTCCTCGTGACTATTTCTCAATCGCCGACATCAGACAACATAGACCTTATTGTCACACTTACCTCTGCTAGGTTCTGTCTCTGGGACTATTTCTGGGTCTTGATCTTCTTCCAGTTTTAATGCAGATGTATTTTTTGTCTCATCTTGAAGTTCATGTAAAAAAGTAAGAAAAACAAGTCAATGATCATTGTCAGTCATCATACATGTGGCAATCGTATAATTGGGAGTTATCATCTCCTCCTTGTGACTAATTCTCAATCGCCGACATCAGACAACATTGACCTTATTGTCACACTTACCTCTGCTAGGTTCTGTCTCTGGGACTATTTCTGGGTCTTGATCTTCTTCCAGTTTTAATGCAGATGTATTTTTTGTCTTATCTTGAAATTCATGTAAAAAAGTAAGAAAAACAAGTCAATGATCATTGTCAGTCATCATACATGTGGCAATCGTATAATTGGGAGTTAACATCTCCTCCTCGTGACTAATTCTCAATCGCCGACATCAGACAACATTGACCTTATTGTCACACTTACCTCTGCTAGGTTCTGTCTCTGGGACTATTTCTGGGTCTTGATCTTCTCCCAGTTTTAATGCAGAGGTATTTTTTGTCTCATCTTGAAATTCATGTAAAAAAGTAAGAAAAACAAGTCAATGATCATTGTCAGTCATAGATGTGAAAATCCCACCATTGATATATAATATATCCTCCTCGGGAATTATTCTCAGTCGCCAACATCAGACAACATAGACCTTATTGTCACACTTACCTCTGCTAGGTTCTGTCTTTACTACTATTTCTGGTTTTTGCTCTTCCAGTTTTAGTGCAGATGTATTTTTCGTATCAACTGGAAATTCAGGTAAAAAAGTAAGAAAAACAAGTCATTGATCATTGTCAGTCATCAATGTGAAAATCCCACCATAGACATATAGTGATGGGTGAGTGTGCTTGTTACTGGAGCTTTCCGAGCATGCTCAGGTGTTCTCCAAGTATTTTGAGCATACTCGTGAACTAAGTTTTAGTCCTCGCAGCTGCATGATTTGCGGCTGCTGGAACGCCTGAATACATGTGGGGATTTTTGCTAAAGAACAAGCAATCGCCACATGTATTCAGGCTGTCAGCCGCAAATCATGCAGCTGCGGGGACTGACTGTCTGATGTCGGTGACTGAGAATAATTCCCGAGAAGGATATATTATATGTAGTGATGAGCGATTGTGCTCGTTACTTGAGTTTTCCAAGCATTCTCAGGTGTTCTCCGGGTGCTCTCCGAGTATTTTGGGCGTGCTCGGAAATTAAATTTTAGTCCCTGCAGCTGCATGGTTTGCAGCTGCTAGACAGCCTGAATACATGCGGGGATGATTGCATGTTTTTTTGGAAATCCCCACATGTATTCAGGCTCTCTAGCAGTCTCAAATCATGCAGCTGCGGGGACTAAAACTGGATTTCCGAGCACGCCCAAAATACTCAGAGAACACCCGAGCATGTTCGGAAAACTCGAGTAAAGAGCACACTCACTTATCACTACATATAATATATCCTCCTCATGAATTATTCTCAGTTGCCGACATCAGACAACATAGACCTTATTGTCACACTTACCTCTACTAGGTTCTGTCTCTGCTACTATTTCTGGGTCTTGATCTTCTCCCAGTTTTAATGCAGAGGTATTTTTCGCCTCAACTGGAAATTCATATAAAAAAGTAAGAAAAACAAGTCAATGATTATTGTCAGTCATAGATGTGAAAATCCCACCATTGACATATAGTGATGAGCGAGTGTGTTCGTTACTCGAGTTTTCCGAGCATTTTGATCGTGCTCATGAATTAAGTTTTAGTCCCCGCAGCTGCATGATTTGCAGCTTCTAGACAGCCTGAATACATGTGGGGATTGCCAGTTTTTTCGGAAATCCTCACATGAATTCAGGCTCTCTAGCAGTCTCAAATCATGCAGCTGCGGGGAATAAAACTTGATTTCCGAGCATGCCGAAACTACTCAGGGAACACTCAAACATGTTCAGAAAACTCGAGTAAAGAGCACATTCGCTCATCACTACATATAATATATATAAAGTGCTCTCAGTGAGAGAAACAAAATAGGAATCTTGTGGGTATGATACCTTTTAATGGCTAACAAATAATAGTAAATGTTGTTACAAAGCAAGCTTTCGGGACTGCTTACGTCCCTTAATCAGGCTGATATGCATATCAGCAGCTTATCAGCTTGATGAAGGGACGTAAGCAGTCCCGAAAGCTTGCTTTGTAACAACATTCACTATTATTTGTTAGCCATTAAAAGGTATCATACCCACAAGATTCCTATTTTGTTTCTCTCACTGAGAGCACTTTATATATTTTTTTCTACTGGCTAACACGGTACCAAACCACTTTTTTCGTTTTACATATAATATATCCTCCTCGTGAATTATTCTCAGTCGCCGACATCAGACCACATAGACCTTATTGTCACACTTACCTCTGCTAGGCTCTGTCTCTGCAAGTATTTCTGGGTCTTGCTCTTCTCCCAGTTTTAAAGCAGATGTATTTTTTGCCTCAACTGGAAAATTATATAAAAAAGTAAGAAAAACAAGTCAATAATCATTGTCAGTCCTTGATGTGAAAATCCCACATTGACATATAATATATCCTCCTCCTCAATTATTCTCAGTCTCCGACATCAGACCACATAGACCTAATTGTCACACTTACCTCTGCTAGGTTCTGTCTCTGGGACTATTTCTGGGTCTTGATCTTCTCCCAGGTTTAATGCAGAGGTATTTTTTGTCTCATCTTGAAATTCATATAAAAAAGTAAGAAAAACAAGTCAATGATCATTGTCAGTCGTAGATGTGAAAATCTCTCCATTGACACATAATATATCCTGCTCGTGAATTATTCTGTCGCCGACATCAGACAACAAAGACCTTATTGTCACACTTACCTCTGCTCGGTTCTGTCTCTGGGACTATTTTTGGGTCTTGATCTTCTCCCAGGTTTAATGCAGATGTATTTATTGTCTCAACTGGAAATTCATGTAAAAAAGTAACATATAATATATCCTCCTTGTGAATTATTCTCAGTCGCCGACATCAGACCACATAGACCTTATTGTCACACTTACCTCTGCTAGGTTCTGTCTTTACTACTATTTCTGGTTTTTGCTCTTCCAGTTTTAGTGCAGATGTATTTTTCGTATCAACTGGAAAATCATACAAAAAATTAAGAAAAACAAGTCAATGAAAAAC
Organism: Dendrobates tinctorius; assembly: GCF_039654945.1. Lineage (NCBI taxonomy): Eukaryota > Metazoa > Chordata > Amphibia > Anura > Dendrobatidae > Dendrobates > Dendrobates tinctorius. The sequence continues at coordinate 5,611,423 of NW_027361738.1, read as the reverse complement.
TCCTATAAGATTAGAGTCATATCTTTATGGTTGCTGATGCCGGATTGCTATGAGCTCAACCCTGTGGTCGGCGTTCATAGCACACCTATAATTCTGCTACATAGAGGGGATCTATGCATCTCCTCTATGTAGCAGAGGCGATTGATTTATGGCAGTTTCTAGCCTCCCATGGAGTAATGCAAAAATAAAAAAATGTTTTTAAAAAATATAAAAAAACAAAAGTTTAAATCCCCCCTCTTTCGCCTCATTCAAAATTAAACAATAAAAAAAATCAAACCTACACATATTTGGTATTGCTGTGTACAGAATCACCCGATCTATCAATAAAAAAAAGATTAACCCTATCGCCAAACGGCTGAGCGAGAAAACAAATCGAAACGCCATAATTAAGTTTTTTTGGTCGCCGCGATATTGCATTAACATGAAATAACAGGCGATCAAAAGAACGTATCTGTATAAAAGTGTTATCATTAAAAACGTCAGCTCGGCGTGCAAAAAATAAATCCTCGCCCAACCAGAGATCCCAAAAAGTGGAGACGCTACGGGTCTCAGAAAAGGGCGCAATTTTTTTTTTTGCAAAGTTTGGAATTTTTCTTCACCACTTAGATAAAAAAGAACCTAGACATGTTTGGTGTCTATGAACTCGTAATGACCTGGAGAATCAAAATCACAGGTCAGTTTTAGCATTTAGTGAACCTAGCAAAAAAGCCAATCAAAAATTAAGTGTGGGATTGCATTTATTTTGCAATTTTACTGCACTTTGAATTTTTTTTCCTGTTTTCTGTTACACGACATGGTAAAACCAAAGGTATTGTTCAAGAGTACAACTCGTCCCACAAAAAATAAGCCCTCACACGGCAATATTGACCTAAAAATAAAAAAACTTATGGCTCTGGAAAGAAGGGGAAAGAAAAACGAAAATGCAAAATCGGAAAAAAGCTTCGGGAGTTAAGGGGTTAAAACATCTGTGGGACATTAAGGGTATATATAGGGTTAGTTTGGGGCCTGATTGAACCATGGGCAGAGCATTCGTGATCAGTATCAGGCACCAGACTGTATGGCCCCTTATACCTTTTATGCGCAGCACATAAGAGTGAGAATTTTATACAGTAAAGTGTTGGATTGTTGATTATTTTAAAGGCACAAAAAAGCAGTGATTTTCTGAGCCCTCATGTAACATTTACATTACACCTTATGATCAGTGACGACAACAAGATGTCCTATAGACCTGCACATACCTGGCAATATGGGAGAGGGTGACTTGTTTTCAGTAGTGAAGCACTGATTATCACCATCATTTCCAGTTGGAGAAGATTCTTTCTGCCTGTTTAGTAGAAAAAAAATAAATTACAAGTGAAAGCAATGAAAAATAAAAAGACTCCTTTTTTATGGGCAATTAGGACACTTGGCCAAAATGAAGGGTATACCTTGCACAGGACTGCCTTCTGTCAGCAAGAATGAAGAATAACTAGTAATAAAGGGCTTTAATGAAATTGAAATGAAAGGCTGGTCATAATGATCAACTGTTATCACCAGCGTTATCACAAGCCAGACATTACAGTGATGATCAATCATGGGGGCGGTGAGTTCTGGATTTAGTATTGTGTCATATGCGTCTTGTATTTGGTATTCTGAAGATATGTCAGTACTATACCCTGTAATAATCTACTCACACGTCTGAGTGTTTTGTGCTGGTCTCTAGAGAGCAATCTGGAGATGGCTCATGGTCTTCATCTCTCATCATCATGGTATTGGGGTCATATAGCTAAAATACACAGAGTAAAATTAATTATATATATATATAGTATTTTCATACTATTTTAGTTATAGTTTTGTGGATTTACTGATGATATACTTACCTTAGAAAGTCTTTGAGAAGATGATACATAGTTTAGACTTTCTGGCCAATCACTGACCTCCTCACTTGTGTCATCCTCATCTGAATCCATATGTTTGGGTCTCTTAATGCCAGCTACAAAGTACAAGTATTATCAAAGATTATTAATATAATCACAGACAGTCACCAAGTTATTACTAATAATGATGGGAACATATTGTCACATAAAATAAAAGACAAGACAAACGGCAACTTTAACCAGATGACGTCTCATTCTACTTACTGGGAAAGTAGCGGGTGTCCTCCTCTGATGTAATATCTGGCCTTAACGTTGGCATATTTTGAAGGTTCTCAAAGTCTAACTCACTCAGGAATGGATGACTCTTGATTTCATTTGCTCCTCCTGGAAACGGAAGACAAGAAAAAAGTGATCCAGACAATGTTAGGAAGACTGTACATTTTAAGTTAATCTAAACTGAAGATATAGCAGATCCAAAATATACTGTAAGTCATGGCATGAAGAATGGGGAATGGACAAGAAGATAACGCAGAGACCTCAGTGTTGATCCTCATGGAAATGATCTATTTGTCAGGTCACAGAGGAGCTATAAGTCATTATTAATACTACTATATATATTACCTGTCCCGAGTCTATGTGTTGGATCTTTTATGAGTAGCTGAGTAATGATGCTTTGAGCTTTGGGATGAAGAGCATGCTTTTTAAATTTCAAAGTGATGTTATCTGTTATGTAAAAAGTAAATATTACAGAAAAGAAAGTCTCTACATTTACTATCATTTAAAAAAACTCATCAAAAGCAACAAGTAACTAAACCAAAGAATGAACATAACAACTGAACCAAATTACTGTGGCATCACACAGCATTCAGAATATTTTACTTACCTGTGGTGATACTGTTAAAAATAATACTTTTGTATCTTCCTTTAAATGGCACATCGCCAGTAAGAAATTTATACATGATGATCCCTAGTGACCACCAGTCAATAGGCCTTCCGTAGCGCTCCCCTAAGATGACTTCTGGGGCTATATAATGCAATGTACCAATCATCTGAAAACCAACAGAACAATAAGAAGATGATCAATGAAAATAACTGTGACAAATAATATCAGTGGAAAAGTTTTCTATGTGAGAAAATATCCGAGAAGCAGAAATAGATCAGATCTGTAAAGAATAAGTTTTTTATGTATAGCTAACCCCATCATCAGGAAACTCTCTGGTGATGTCTTCAGTTTGAGCCTTGTAAATGTCTGATGTTGGTCTCATGAGTCCGAGTTTTGAAATACCAAAATCGGTGACTTTGATATGTCCAGTTGATGATATCATGAGGCTGTAAAAGAAAAGATATTGTCAGCCCTAAGTAATAACCCATAGACTGTATACCAAACTATAACTGTCTCTCCCTTTATTATACTGCAGCGCTCACTTACTTTCCAGGCTTCAGGTCTCTATGAACCACACCATAGCTGTGCAGATATTCCACAGCAACAACCGTTTCTGCAAGGTACCTGCGGGCCCAGGCGAGGGATAAGCGACCATATAACTTTAAGAGACTGCCACAGTCTCCTCCTAGAGCAGAAAGCAAATATGACAGGTGAGGGTTTGTTATAATGTAAATTACACATGATGAGTGTGAATGAGAAATAAGCTGAGACATTGGGGCAGGGAGTCAATCATAGAGATACACTGTGTGATGTAGAGCGTATACTGTATACTGCAGAGTAATCCTATACAAAAAGAGAGCTGAGATCTGCCCCCTGCTGGTAAACTCGTACATTGCACTGTCAATCTCTGACAGCGGCATTTACAGCAGGTGACCTGGAGGCGAGCTGCTCTAAGCACTCATCGCCCCCATTCCATGTCAGTGGTTTGCTATGGCTGCTGAGTGTCTGCGGAAGACTACTATCCTTGCCACTATGGTACTTCTGTGAAGGTCAGTGTATAGCTTGGCTTCATAGTGGACCAAGATTTTCACCATATTCTGCAATGCCCATATTGCAGTACATAGTAATTACGATTATATAATCGCAAGTTCAGGTCCCTTATGGAGACTAAAAAATAAAATAACAAAAATATTTGGGGAAAGAAAATTTTATATAAACATCACTTTTTCTCCATTCAAAATAAATAATAAAAAAACAAATAAACTCAGATGGAATTGCAGTGTTTTTGTTGCCCCAACATCAGAAAAAAATGCAATAAGAAGCAATGAAAATTATTATCTGTCAGAAAGATGTAACCTTCCTAAACTGTTCTTCTGAGCATGTAGATTAATGAAATATAAATACATTGGTAGCTTTATATGTTTAAGCAGATATGGGCTGGATAGAGATACAATGGATATGTCTTACCTGCTTCAAAGTCCATGACCATACACAGATGTCGTTTAGTTGGGAAGGAACAAAACGTGGAGACAACAAAGGGACAATCAGCGAATATTGCGATGTCCCTTTCCTGATAGGCCATTTCAAGATACTCTGGATCCTCCAGGTTACTCCTTGCTTGTTTCTTCATGGCGAATACCTTGTTTGTGTCTTTATGACGCACTAAGTGGACGGCCCTGTAGAGGAGAAAAATCCATAATTTATACAGAATTCTTACTAACAGTCTGTCAATATGTCAAATGATCTTCTGTCCTAATAGTTAATAGTGATTAATAGTGATGAGCGAGTATGCTCGTTACTTGAGTTTTCCGAGCATGCTCGGGTGTTCTCTGATTATTTTGGCGTGCTCGGAGATTTAGTTTGTGTCACCGCAGCTGCATGATTTGCGACTGCTAGACAGCCTGAATACACGTGAGGAGGAATGCCTGTTTGTTAGGAAATCCCCACATGTATTCAGGCTGTCTAGGAGCCGCAAATCATGCAGCTACGGCGACACAAACTAAATCTCCGAGCATGCCAAAATACTCAGAGAACACCCGAGCATGCTCGGAAATCACGAGTAACAAGTATACTCGCTCATCACTAATAGTTAATACTAGATGTATGGCCGTCACTAGAAACCAATGTCTGGAAATACACAAAATTACTCAGCATAAATGATCACTTAGGGCTCATACTCACTTACGAGAGACTCGCATGATTCTCGTGCTAGTCTCTCGCATGAAAACCCGGCACTGCCACTGGCACTGGGAACAGAGCGTGCGGCTGCATAGAGATACATGTAGCCGCACACTCCAGTCCCAATGCCGGCGGCTGTGCCAGGTTTCCATGTGACACTGGCACCAGAATAGTGCGAGTCTCTCGCAAGTGAGTATGAGTCCTTATGGGAGGTTTTCATACATATCACATCATAACTGAGCTGAATCGGGACAAATAGATGTGGAGTAGATGACTAGATGTAGATTAGATCTAGTGCAAAGTGGTACCGATAACAACAGCTCGACACACAAAAAACAAGTCCTTACAAAGCTCTATGGGAGGAAAAAATAAAAATGTTACACATCTTGGAATACAGTAACATTTAGATGTGGACTCATATACAGGAATTTCCCTAAGGCAGGACATATAGACTGAGGCACCATCATAAGGAGTTTGGGAAAAATGTAGATTATACATAACGCTCACCCAAAACCTCCACTGCTGATCTCTTTGATCTGGGTATAGTCGCTCTTACTTGGTTTTCTCATAGGGGTCAATGATCTGATCACGGCCTAGAAGAATAAGAAATGACAATGAGACATAAAAGTTGCAGGAAGATAAAAGCTGCAGATGCAGGAACTTCTCTACATTATGTCCCCGCTGATTACACTGCAGCAGATGTAGAGGACATGATACCAGCAGGACGCTCCCCAGACACTATTATATTATAGGGATATCCTCCATACACATGTATCATTGTACTGGAGGGGATGGTAAGGGACATCACACAGAGGAGACAGGAATAATAATAATAGGTCCAATCTACAATAAGAATATAGTTAACCCACTGTACTATGGGGTGTAACATGTGATGTGTAATTCATACCCCGTTATCTGATGATATACAGATGTTTTCTCTGGTACTTACACTGGCAGATTCGGGGATCTCTGGTGTCTCAGATATTCCACCATCAGCAGTTGCCGGCTCAGTTGTCTCTAATATAATGATAAAATAATGAGACATCATGTATTAGACGATATCAGAACTTAATATATAACACATCGATATAAGAAAGGAAAGACAAATAAATGGTATAATACTAGTTATATGGATATTCTGCACATACTGTATATACTTATGGCACATCCATAGATAGATATACTCTGCCATAAATGTGTGATTGTTCGGGATCTGACAGTGACTTGGATGAGGACCCTGTGAGGTCCTCTGTGCATTTTGGGGCTGAAAAGATCCCAGAAGAGAGAACCGGAGGGGTTTTCAGAATTGCATGAGCCCTCTCCATTACAGTCTACAGGAGGTTCAGGAGCCGTCACCGGCCTCATACAGAGGATGAAGAGTAAATTTATATATTCTCTGGTGTCTCCATAATATTAATGTTTGTAGGAATGCGAGATGATCAGCTTACCTTCAATCAGATCACTTTTTAGCCCTGGCTCACTGGTATTGGGGTCAGCGATATTTCGGTGTTGCCCCTCTTTGGAGTCACCGGCCGGTGTTTCCTGATGGATATAATATGTGCAATTAATATAACAACTCACAAATACTAAATTACAGTACACAAAAGACAGAACGGACTAAACCTGGATTAACATAATTGCGGGGAATATACACGGCCGCTCCGCCCAGTAAATCCACATTAATATATAAGGGACTTGTATATACAACAGTTCTCCAATAATATCTATTACCAGAACTGCAGCATTTACAAGAAGGAAGATTGTGAAGATAAAACGACATGAGATATAGAAGATGACGGATTCTTACCAAATGCTTCAGTGGGCGGGCAATAAACTCTAGTACATACAGGAAATGTTGGGCCAATTGTTTAAAAAAGGCCAAATCTCCATATTGGGATCTTTCTTCAGCCTATAAAAATGGAAATAAACAAAAAAGGAAAATCATGAGAGAAAGTAGAGAATATAGGACGCTATTTATGTCACCATTTTACTAGTGCAATCTACAGCTACAATTAATACATATATGGATATTTCTTATAAGCTATAAATTATATTGCTCTTGGCCAAACTACATATTTCATGTAAATAAACTTGTATTTTATAAATATTATTCATTATTGTTTCATGTGCTGTGAATATCATTCATTATTATTGTTACATGCTTTGCCCAGATTGTCTGTTACCTGTTGTACTAATGTCCTGATGTTCATCTGTAAATGCTCAAGATATTCTGAGCTTATAAGACCTTGTTGGTGTTTGGTCAGGCAGTCTCTCACTAGCTTCATAACCAGCCGGTAAGTGAAGCTGAGGACGCCATCGGGTAGTGGTAGCACAAGGGCAGGGGCATAGATGGCAAGAATCCCCTGGAGTAGTTCCAACTCCTCAAGTTTATCTGAAGAAATTCCAGACATTTAAAAAAAATCCAAGTGCAGTCAGTATATCACCAGCTTCATAGCCAATCACTGACAACAATGACACCTGGGCAGTAAGCACTTGGATAGGTAGTGGTGGTGCATTATGATGTCATAATGGAATCTTGTGGTGGAATGTTAACATGTCATCAGTGATGTCATCATGGAATCCCAGGATGGAATCTTACCCAGTTACAATTTTGAAAGTATAGTTACATCCATGGTTGTGTCCCTGTCTTTTTTAGGCAGCACCAGAGCCCGCATCTCTACCCGTACATGACAGCTGATGTGATCAGCTGTCATGTCCTGCAAATAGATGCAGATGGATTTTGGCTGTCAACCACTTATATGCTGCTGTCAATCACTGACAACTGCATATCAGACGTGCTGACCGAAACCATGTCACAAGTCTCGCTCATCAGCGCCCTTGTCACATGATTCTGGGGTTGCGATGGGTTATCATAAAAGCCAGGGGTCTGCAGAAGACCAGTGTGCCTGTCCATTGATCTTCTTTTAGGAACACAGACTCATGGCCGGCGTTCAGATGTTTTTCCCACCACTTAATTAAAAAAAGAACCTATACATGTTTGGTATCTGCATTCGCGTACTGTCTGTAGAATCATATTACCAGGTCAGTTTTAGCATTTAGTAAACATTTTAAATTAAAAAAATTTGTGGAATTGCACTGTTTTGCAATTTCACAGCACTTGAAATTTTTTCCCCGTTTTCAAGTACAATATATGTAATCTATGGTGTCATTTAAAACAACAACTCGGCCTGCAATAAACAAGACCTCATAAGCTATATTGATGGTAAAAAATGTTCTGGCTCTGAGAAGAAGAGGAGCAAAAAAACGAAAGCACATAAAATGGAAAATCATAAGGTGGTGAAGGGGTTAAAGGGGCATCTCACCATAAAGGGAAGTTGCCTAGCAACATTCTAGTAACAATTAAAGTGGCAACATTATGGGTTGAGCATCAGAACCAGAATCAAGGAAAGAGGGAAAACCATGGCTTTGCTCTTCTTATGAGGCTTTTATATCCGTCTTTCCCCAAAAAATCATTTTAACCAGGTTTTGGATGCTAAATATTCTTTACATGTGTAAACATTTACTTTTTCTTCATATTGTGACCAGGGTGGACTGGGAGTAAAATTCAGCCCTGGCATTGTAGAGCACGCAGGCCCACGCTATCACCGCCCCCCTCCCCAGCTTGTATTTTATGAATATTATCCATTGTTGTTTTAGATGCTTTGCCCAGATTGTCTGTTACCTGTTGTACTGATGTCCTGATGTTCATCTGTAAATGCTCAAGATATTCTGAGCTTATACGACCTTGTTGGTGTTTGGTCAGGCAGTCTCTCACTAGCTTCATAACCAGCCGGTAAGTGAAGCTGAGGACGCCATCGGGTATTGGTAGCACATTGTCAGGGGCATAGGTGGTAAGAATCCCCTGGAGTAGTGCCAACTCCTTAATTTTATCTGAAGAAATGTCAGACATTTCAAACAAATCCAAGCGCAGTCAGTATATCACCAGCTTTGCAGCCAATCACTGACAATAATGACACCTGGGCAGTAAGCACTTGGTTAGGTAGTGGCGGAGCATTATGATGTCATAATGGAATCTTGGGGTGGAATGTTAACTTGTCATCAGTGATGTCATAATGGAATCTGGTGATGGAATCTTAAAGGGACATCTCACTATAAAAGGAAGTTGCCTAGCAATAATTATTGTGGCAATACCATAGGCTGAGCATCAGTTTCAAACTCAGGCATGGAGCGAAGAACCAGATTTCATAATAATAATATTGCGATATATAGTTTAGTTCTCACATTGAATATTTTCACTGCAAAGAAAACACATTTTCTTACAGTCCCCACAAAGTTGATGGGATTTATAGAAATTTCATGCCCACTGTGATTTTTTATACCCTGTATAAAATGACCTGCGGTGCGTGAGTTTGAAATCCACAATATACAGGATACATTTTTCTTGTGATTACGCTGAGATTTATATGCAGATTTTATCTATAGAATTGCATTCGATGAGGAAAATACATAGGTAAAAAACGCAAAATGCATAAAATCCACACATGAATCTTTCAGTAAACCTTTGTTAAAGCCGAGTACCAGGAAGTATCAAAATTAAAGCAGATTTATTCAACACATAACATACTAAATTAACCAAAAATCACAGTCAAAAAGATACAAAAATAGGTGGAAAATGCAGCAGAAAATCTGCGACATCAAAAACTCACCAACTACACTTCACGGGAACTTAGCCTACCAAACAAATAGCACCAGAGCAGATCAAAATATTACCAGCATATACAGTAGTGATAATACCGCCATACGGATCATTAGCTAAAACCAATGTACTATTACTGATATCACCACCATACAGTGTCCATAAAATGGTACTATCAGTTTTACACAAGTGCACTGCAGACCATATATGTGTGTACTGTGCAGATTCTCACCAAAGACGTTCTCAATAATCGCAGTCATTCATTTTTCCTTTCATTTTCCATTTGGCCCAAAACAGCATGATCACTTTTTCAATCCATAACTCATCCCTGCACAATGTGGGTCGCCCTCCCAGGGCTGTGGGGTACTCGGTACCGGGCCGGTGTCAGTGGGATGTGTCACAGCGGCGGTGACCCGGTCCGTGGCCCTGGGCGCCCAAGTAATGGGGGAATTGAAATCGTGAAATGTAATTGATTGAATGAATAGTTCGTGACGCCACCTGTGGTGTTCGACAAGTGAGATGTTAAGCCGACGCTACATGCAGATCCTCTGGGGCTGGTGGTGTGTTGCAGCCAAAATGGTGAAGCTCCCCACAGGTGGAGCTGTAGTCCCAGGGCAGTGTGGATGTACGGGTAGAGGAGAGGCGCAGGCAGTGTAGAAGCAGGTACCCAGATGTAGCGGTACAGAGTGTGTTGGCTCGGTCACATTAAGAGAATCGGCAAAGAAACTCCTAGAAAGGGCGTCTGCCTTAACATTCTTAGTGTCCGGAAGAAAAGAGACCAGAAAATTAAAACGCGTGAAAAACAAGGCCCATCTAGCCTGTCTAGGATTCAAGCATTTGGCCGACTCTAGATAAATCAAATTTTTGTGTTCGGTGAGGACCACAACTTGATGTTTAGCTCACTCCAACCAATGTCTCCACTCCTCAAATGCCCATTTCATGGCCAACAATTCCCGATTCCCCACATCATAGTTGCGTTCAGATGGGGAGAACTTTCGAGAAAAGAAGGCACAGGGATTCATCTTAGAAGTCACATGGTCTTTTTGGGACAAAACAGCTCCTGCACCAATCTCAGAAGCATCTACCTCCACCTGAAATGGAAGTGAGACATCAGGTTGCCGTAAAACTGGAGTTGAAGTAAATCTCCGCTTAAGCTCCTGAAGTGCTGAGACAGCCTCAGGAGACCAATTCAGCACATCAGCGCCCTTCTTGGTCAGATCAGTCAGTGGTTTAACAATACCAGAAAAATTACCAATAAATTTACGATAGAAATTGGCAAAACCCAAAAACTTCTGGAGGGCCTTCAAAGAAGTAGGCTGAACCCAATCATAAATGGCCTGTACCTTGGCCGGGTCCATTTCAATAGTCGATGGAGACAAGATAAATCCCAAAAATGAAATCCTCTGTACACCAAAGAGGCATTTCGATCCCTTAACAAACAGGGAATTCTCCCTCAAAATCCGGAACACAGTCCGTGCTCCACATGAGAATCCCAATCACTAGAAAAGATCACAATATCATCCAGATAGATGATCAAAAACTTATCCACAAAGTCATGGAAAATATCATTCATAAAGGACTGGAAGACAGAAGGGGCATTAGTGAGCCCAAAAGGCATCACCAGGTACTCAAAATGTCCCTCCGGAGTATTAAACGCCGTCTTCCATTCATCCCCGTGCTTGATGCGAATGAGGTCAAGCTTAGTAAACCAGCAGGCACTCTTAACTCTGGAGAATAAATCAGACATCAGAGGTAACAGGTACTGATATTTAACCGTCATCTTGTTAAGGGAACGATAATCAATACACGGTCTTAATGAACCATCTTTCTTGGCCACAAAAAAAACAGCACCTAAAGGTGACGAGGATGGTCTAATATGACCCTTCTCCAACGACTCCTTAATATAGGACGGCATAGCATCATGCTCAGGTACTGATAAGTTGAATAGCCTACCCTTGGGAAATTTACACCCAAGCATCAACTCAATTGCACAGTCATAACTCCTATGAGGAGGCAAAGACGCAGACTTACTCTCACTAAATACATCAGAAAAATCGGCTAGATAATCATGAATATCTTGAGACTGAGGAGAGGTGGAGAAAACAGGGGCGTCCCTAAGAACACACTGACAACCCCAACTCACCACAGACCCAGACTTCCAATCCAAAACTGGATTATGAGTTTGCAACCAGAGAAAACCCAGAACTATAGTATCATGCAAATTATGCAGCACCAAAAATTTACAATTTTCTTGGTGGTCTGGGGCAACTCGCATTATCACCTGGGTCCAACACTGAGGTTTATTCTCCGCCAAAGGAGTAGCATCAATACCCCTCAAAGGAATAGGCATCTGCAGAGGCGTCATGGAAAAACCACAACGTTTAGCAAAGTCCAAATCCATCAGATTCAACGCTGCTCTTGAATCCACGAAAGCCTTAGTAGAAAACGTGGATAAGGAGCAGATCAAAGTAATTGCCAAATGGAACTTAGGTTGTACACTGCCCACAGCAAATGTGTGTGCAAAACATTTCTCTCGTTTAGGGCAGACAGAAATAGTATGAGAGGCGTCTCCACAGAAATAACACAGCTTATTACGCCTTCTAAACTCCTGACATTGCGCCCTAGACAAAACCCCATCACAATGCATAGGTTCAGACGTTTATTCAAAAGGTGGCATCGCCTCCCGCGTAGTCTTACGTTCATGTAAACGCCGATCAACTTGAATGGCTAATGACATAGAATCATCCAGACCAGAGGGAACAAGAAATCCCACCATAACATCTTTTACGGTCTCTGATAAACCCTTCCGAAAGAGAGCTGCCAATGCACTATCATTCAATGTAGTAAGGACCTCCCATTTTCGGAATTGTTGACAGTATAACTGCAGAATCCTGACCCTGGTTTAATGCCAACAGGGTTCTCTCAGCTAGATCAACAGCATTAGGTTCATCATACAACAACACCAAGGCCTGAAAAAATGCATCCACATTAGTCAAAACAGGATTTTCAGGTGTCCGAGAAAAAGCCCAATCCTGGGGATCACCGTGCAACAAGGAGATGACAATTTTAACCTGCTGCACAGAGCTCACCGATGAGCTAGGCTTCAAGGCAAGAAATAATTTACAATTATTCTTAAAATTGAGAAATTTAGACCGATCCCCAGAAAACACATCTGGAGTAGAGATCTTAGGTTCAGCAGCATGTGACTGAGTGAGGTAGGAGGAAATTCCCTGTACTTCAGCAGCAAGTTGCTCCACACGATCAGACAATTGCTTAATCTCCATTAGGAAAAAAAAATCCTCCTACGGCCCCAGAAAGAAAAAAAAAAAAAGGAAAAAAAAAAAATTCTGACACTTTTTTTCTTTTCAACAACTTTTTCCTGCTTTTGAGTACCCTAGAATCTGCGGTATTTCTGGTGACTCTGTTATGAATGGGTCACCGAGGAGAAAAAGACTAAACAAGCTAAGTCACAGAAAACCAGAGAGGTTGGTAACTATGCAGATTGCAGATCCCTGATCCTAACCACACAACTAGCAGCAGCCGTGGAGCGTACCTGCGATGGTCCTAGATGCTTCGTCACAGCCGGAGGACTAAATAAGCCTAAAGCAAGAAAAGAGATAAACTAACTGCCCCAGAGCAGACCCCAAAGGAAAGACAGCCCCCTCACATGTATTGACGGTGAAACAAGATGAAAGCACAAACACAGGCAGGAAAATAGGCTGAGCAAATGATGGGGCCCAAACTAACTAGAAAGGATTGGAAAGGAAAGACACTGTCTGCAATCTGCCAAAAACCCTACAAAAATAATGTCCAACACGTCTGATAGCAAAATTAACCCTGAAGTCACTAGACTTCTCCCACTATATCAACACTCGGAAATATTCTGAGACAGAGCAAAAAGAGGCCAATCTAATAAGGAACAAAAAGCAAATTTGCAAATACAGATAAATAAGAGTGGAAATTCAGCACAGCCCCAGCCGGGGCAGGCTGACCACACAAAAAAAACTGAATATACCAACAAAATCGAGTGTGAACATTAGCAGAAAAATTTAGCTTGAAATGACTGGAACAGAGCTGAAAACCAGGACCTGAAAAGCCAGAAGGAATCAACAGCACCAGAATAGGGCGTCGGCTGTCTTAAATCCCGCCTGAGATTCCTGAGGTCAAATCGTCATCCTCATTATCAGGTGGCAGATCTCTACTGATTAAATCAGCATCACTGCCTCCAGTTACCACCAGAGGGAGCCTGGAAGGAGAACTCACAACTGGTGGACCGGAAAATGAACTCACAACACCTTAGTATCCATACAACCTCGGGGACCAGGCCCCGTCCTTGCGCTTAGAACTTCTAGGCAGGGTTCTCTTCTAACCCACGTCCCCTTTTCCCTTTTACTCCTACGTTCCGTACTAGTCTTTCCTTCCCATGGAAGATCAGGTTTCTGTTCAATGTCTTTCTCTTTCTTTCCTTTCCCGTGCCAGCAGACCCAGGTCACTGAGATCTGCTGCAGCACCTCCTTCCTCCATCCCTCTCTCAGGATCCTCACTCCTGACTTACTCACTCTCTGACTGCCCGAAATCCTAAACCTTCCCACTCTTTTATGTATTCTAACTCCACCAGCCTCCCAGCACGTTTCGTGTTCCAAGCAGGGAGCCACTAAAGGTGCTCTGCTACACTCCAAGCAGGGAGCCGCAATGTGGCTTTGCCGAACTACCGTGTTGTGTGGGATGCAAGTGTTGGAGCATGGTCAGGAGCCTCCAACTTACCTGGATGGTGGGGTACCGCACCTCAGGAGGAGGTGCAGTACCTCTGTGGCAACTGAGCCCTCAGGGGCACCACAAATGTAACACAGACAGGGGCTGGCTGGCACTTTTCAGCCTGGGGAGCAATCACAAGGCAGTGGCCCTCGAGTTGCAGTGGCCCTCCTTTTCCCTCCTTATCTCTAACCATTGCATTAAAGCAGCAGAGATATCAGGCTTTAAAAATAGGCTGGTACGTAGATATGAGAACAGTAAGGAGCTTGCTGCATAGATATGTGAGCAGAATGGAGCTTACTCCAGAGATAGGGAGCAGAACAGAGCATACTACAGAGATATGGGAGCAGAGCTGAGCATACTCCAGAGATATGGGAGCAGAACCGAGCTTACTACAGACATATGGGAGAACTGAGCTTACTACACAGATATGGATCAGAACGGAGAATACTCCAGAGATTTGGGAGCAGAATGAAGCTTACTACAGAGATATTGGTGCAGAAAAGAGCTTACTCCAGATATATGGGAGCAGAACCGAGCTTACTGTAGCGGTACGGGAGCAGAACCGAGCTTACTTGTCACAATCCATTTTTGGATCTGTGTCAGAGTCTGGACTCTCTTATATAAACCTTTTTCCTTTCAGGCCCTGGGGGTTAATATGGGTTTTTGCCCCCGGTAACTGCTGGTGTTACTACAACTGTAGTTGCTCTGCTGTTGGTTTTCTCCCGGTGGCCGCTGGTGTTACTACATGTTCAATTAGCCAGCAGGTGGTGACCTCCCCCTCCTTCCCATAAAAGGTCATCAGCTGCTGCAGCTCCCTGTTGGTAATACTGGTCATTTGCTAACGAACCTTGGTGAAGTCTGGACCTACCTGGTGGAGAAGGGGTTCAGCTTATCTGGAGCAGTGGAGTTGCTTCTGGATGCTGATCGGGTGCCTTTCTCTGCTGCTTGGAGCATTGGCAGCAGATAAAGCTAAGTTTGGAATTTTAGTTGTTTTAACCCTGTGGTGTCTGTTTTATTTTCCCTTGTGTGTTATTTGGTGCAATTTACTTTATTCCCTGTCTCACCTCCTGGGGAGGGGGTTGGGGTTTAGCTCAGGGCTAAACAGGAGATAGGGACAGGTCGGAGAATTGGGCCTCACTACCATTAAGTGTACCCCCAAGTTAAGGAAAGTCAGGGCACCCCTTAGCCTGAGGGGCAGTTCAGGGGCCCAGGTTCCACGTCTCCTGCCTTTTCCCTACTGTCCTGTGACATTATTACCAACCGTCCCATTTTTTCTGGTGAGCCATGGCCCTAATGCAGACCTGTCTCCAATTGCTGCAGACCCTCACTGAGGAGCGTGGGGTGCTGCGTGGTGTGGTGGAGCAGCAGCTACAGCAGTTGTTGGGGTACGGGGCTTCAGCTCAGATGCAGGCTCAACCAGAGCCCAAGTTATCTCTCCCAGACAGGTTTTCTGGAGGGAGAGAGAATTTTTTGTTTTTTAAGGAGGCCTTCAAGCTACACTTCAGGCTCCATCCTCGTTCATTAGGGAGTGAGGAACAGCGGGTGGGATTCATTATAGCCCTCCTTGAGGGTGATCCCCAATCCTGGGCCTTCTCCCTGCTTGCCGATTCACCATCTCTATGGTCGGTGGATGAGTTTTTTGCGGCTTTGGCGAATATGCCCCATGTAGTCCTTGCTAGGGAGGAGGACACACTGGTGCAGGCAGACGAGCCCAGGCAGGTGGGAGGAGATGGTTCCCCAGTGGTGTTACCTGCAGTTCATCATGGTGTGGGGGCATGTTTTAGCTGTGGGCAGACTGGTCATGTTTTCAGGGTCTGCCCAGCACGCGCCAAATCTTCTGTACCATCTAAGAAGCCGCGTCCCCCTGGTCGTGTGGAGGGAGGCAATCAGGGAGTGTATATTTCCTCCATTTTGCCCTCTCTGTCTACATCCATGATATATTTTTGGTCTGGCATGGTACTACTCTGTACTACTCTGGAACTACAGGAGTTTATTGGTTGCCTGAATAGCAACGACCAAAATATACGTTAAACATTCACATGCGATGCTGATAAGATTAAGCTCCTCTATATCATTGTTTAAAAGGATACTGATGGTCTGGGGCAGACCGATATTTTTAGGAAGATGACTTCTACTAATATGTTGTTACACGCTTCGCTATGTCATCCTGATCACATGGTCAGGTCTGTTCCCATTGGTCAGTTCCTCCAACTTTGTCGGATTTGCTCTATTAATGAGGATTTTGAGAGAAGAGCAGAGGAGCTAAAAATGAGATTCTTGGAACGTGGCTATAGTCGGCATCTACTCAAGAGAGCCTATAACAGGGCTAAATAGTCTTCCCAAAATGGCCTACTGTACAATAGGGAATCAGCTAGGAAGATTGAGGGACCTGGAAGTTATGCTTCATTGCAAATTATCATTCCCATTCTAGGCAGGTCAGGCAGCCTTTGTCTAAAGCATGTCCTATATTAAAAATTGACCCAATAATTGGCAAATTTATTCTGGGTATAACAGCCATTACATTTAGGCGTGCTAAGAGTCTGCGCGATCACCTCACCTGTACTCACTATACAAGTGAGAGAATGTATACATTTTTGGATAATATCACACATAGGAGTGGGCGTGTTCCGTGTGGACATTGCATTGCCTGTCCCAGCATTGAAAAGTGTGATTCTTTTTCCGATTCAGGTGGCGTTAAAAATTTTAAGATCAATAAATACATTACTTGTGCTACGAGATATGCTATTTATTACACCACCTGTCCATGTGGATTAATTTATGTCGGTTTAACAACTAGACAATTCAAGGTTCGCGTGTGCGAGTATGTGTTGGATATTCAGGCGGCGGCTGGCCACACGGATGCATCCACTCTTAAAACATTACCCTGTCACTTTAAAAACTTTCATGACTGTGACAGTACGGTGCTACAGGTGAGGGGTATCGACGCCTTAAATATTGGTATCCGTGGTGGCAATCTGTTTCAAAGATTGGGTAAACTTGAGACTCGCTGGATCTGGACGCTTAATACGGTATATCCACATGGACTAAACGAGAATTTGAGTTTCGTTCCGTTCCTGTGACCACCTTACTGTTCCAGGTGTCCATTGGGTGGATCTAATCCTTGCTATTTTTTATTGTTTTTATTATATTTTTAATTGTGTATTTTTCATGTATTAGGTATTTTTATGATATTTTGTGGATCTATGAAGTTCTTTGGACGGAGTCCAGGATGGTGGCGGTACCTTGTACAGATGGACTAATTTCTACTGTTTTCTATGTCCATCCTATACCTACAGTAGGTTTGAAGAAGATCCTTTGACGAGGTTGAAGATGAGGCGGGGGGATGTCTTGTGGATATCTTTATTTTGTTTATTTTATTTAGTTTTCTATTTTTTCAATGATATATAATTAGGACTGTATGATAATGTCTCTTATATGACTATTTTGGTAATGCTGTTCTATATATTTTGTGGGCAATAATTAAATATAATATTATTATATCTTTCTTTGTGATATGATTGTATATCAATTTTGATATTGCTTGAAAATTGTGAATTTAATATGAATTCTTATCTATTTTTATATTATCTATCAAAAAATATATATGGCATTCCCCTTTAAATATTATGCAGTGAAGGGTATGTGTCTATTTCTATTATAAAAACTTGTGGGATACATAGAGGGTGTTTTTTGATTGTTGGCGCTGCTGCATGTGCGGTGGTGCTGCTTCTTATGTATTTGTACTATTCTGTATTACTCTGTGTTCTATTGTATTATGTTGCCCTTCTGCGTCTTTTGTGTCGGCGGTGCATCCCACGCCAGACCTCAGGGACCCCGTGGTTCGGGTGCGGGCTGCCATGCATTGTACATATACAGTATTTCACCTCCCTGGTAGCGCGTCACTTGTTCCCGCTCCCCCTCCTCTGCGCATGCGACGCCTTCTTGGTTCATCGCGTCGGTCCCCGGCACATGGTGCCTCCGGCGTCTAGTCACATGATAATGTGTTTACGGCGGTGGGGGTTCCTATGTCGGATGCCGGCATCTTGGACACCATGGCGATGCACCGCCTCTTCCCTTATTAGGTATTACATTATTTCCGGCCTCCTCCCTTTATAACATCACTTAGGTCAACCTTTACCACGCCCCCTGATGAAGGAGTAATCCGAAACGTGCATAGGGTAGGGCGGGCTGGCCTCTTGTAGACGCTGCTGCCATCCATCACCACTTATCACCAACGGGTAATTATTGTAAGACTTTATGCACTTTATTATACATACAGTATGTTGGACATTTGTTCATGTATACATTCTGATGTTTGAGCCCATATACTTCTGTGTATAGAAGTGAGAGTGATGGGTATACATGTATGCAGTGACTGCTTTATCTCTATGGTTGATATAGCTGGGCACTGTGCAATATGAATCAGGGCTGCAGTGCAGGGTGTTATATCCACTGATGTTTTTAACTCCTTCTATCCTTGTCTGCTCATCTTGACTAATAAAAATTCTATATTTTGTGCATTACAAGGACTCTTGTGATTGCAATTTTTGTTGGTTTCCTTCCCTCCTTTGTATGATTATTGGCAATGTGTCCTTACCAGTCCTATACATTGTTTGGGGATCTATGGCCAGTCATATTTATATGATTTTGTGAGATTTATATATAATATATACATTTGGATATTATCCATTCATATATTCTTTTGGGCCATTGGTACCCCAGACATTCTAATGTCTTTCATATATTTCCTTATATCTAAGTACAGCAGCATATAGAAATAATGCCCCCATGCCTCCTTAGTCTCTTGTTCTTTCCCTGTAATGATACTGATTTTGCAGTCTGTCTCCTGATAGTAATGCCCCTGACCAGAAGCATACGTAGAAATCACTGGAACGCCAAACCAAAAGTCTTATTATTATTATTATTTATTATTATTATAGCGACTTTTATTCCATGGCGCTTTACATGTGAGGAGGGGTGTACATAATAAAAAAAATAAAGACAAGTACCGTAATCTTTTTTAACCCCTTAGTGACAGAACCCGCTGATTCTGAGACAGTTTTTTCGTGACATGTTTTACTTCATGTTAGTGGTAAACTTTCTTCTAAATGACTTGCATTTATTTATGAAAAAAGGGAAATGTGGCAAAAAAATTTAAAATTTTGCAATTTTCAAGTTTTGTGCCCTTAAATAAGAGAGATGTTACACAAAATACTTAATAAGTAACATTTCCCACATGCCTGCTTTACAGTAGCATAATTTTGGAACCCAATTTTCTTTTTGTTAGGAAGTTATAAGGGTTAAAAGTTGACCAGCGATTTCACAGTTTTACAATAAAATTTGCAAAACCATTTTTTAGGGACCACCTCACATTTGAAGTCACTTTGAGAGGTCAATATGACAGAAAATACACAAAAGTGACACAATTCTAACAACTGCACCCCTCAAGGTGCTCAAAACCACATTCAAGAAGTTTATTAACTCTTTACGTGCTTCACAGGAACTGAACAATGTGGAAGAAAACATTTAACATTTAACTTTTTTTTTAACAAACATTTTATTTCAGAACCGATTTTTTTATTTTCACAAGTGTAAAAAGAGAAAATAAAACACAAAATTTGTTGTGCAATTTTTCCTGAATATGCTGATACCCCATATATGGGGGTAAACCACTCTTTGGGCGCACGGCAGGGCTTGGAATGGAAGGAGCGCCGTTTGACTTTTTCAATGCAGAATTGGCTGGAATTGAAATCGGACGCCATGTCGCGTTTGTAGAGCCCCTGATGTGCCTAAACAGTGGAAACCCTCAACAATTGACACCATTTTGGAAACTAGACCCCTTACGGAACTTAACTAGATGTGTGGTGAGCACTTTGAACCTCCAAGTGCTTCACAGAAATTTATAACACAGATGCGTGAAAATAAAAAATCATATTTTCTTCACGAAAATTATCTTTTTGTCCCCAAATTTTTATTTTCACAAGGGTAACAGGAGAAATTGGACCACAAAAGTTGTTGTGCAATTTGTCCTGAGTACGCTGGTATCCCATATAGGGGGGAACCACTGCTTGGGCACACGTCGGGGATCGGAAGGGAAGTAGTGACGTTTTGAAATGCCGACTTGATGGAATGGTCTGTGGGCGTCATGTTACGTTTGCAGAGCCCATGATGTGCCTAAATAGTAGAAACCCCCCACAAGTGACCCCATTTTGGAAACTAGATCCCCCAAGGAACTCATCTAGATGTGTGGTGAGCACTTTGAATTCCCAAATTCTTCACAGAAGTTTATAACGCAGAGCCTTGAAAATAAAAAATCTTTTTCCACAAAAATATTTTTTTAGTACCCAATTTGTTATTTCCCTAAGGGTAACAGGAGAAATTCGATCCCCATAGATGTTGTGCAATTTTTCCTGAGTATGCTGATAGCCCATATGTTGGGGTAAACCACTGTTTGGGCACATGTCGGGGCTCGGAATGGAGGGAGCACTGTTTGACTTTTTGAACGCAAAAACTTGTGGTTTTTTTCACTGTTTAGGCACACAGGGGCTCTCCAAATGCGTCATGGTGTCCGCTAACGATTGGAGCTAATTTTTGTATTTGAAAAGTCAAATGGCACCGTGCGCCCAAACAGTGGTTTATAACCACATATGAGGTATCGGTGTACTCAGGAGAAATTGACCAACAAATTTTAGGATCCACTTTATCCTGTTGTCCATGTGAAAATAAAAAACAGGCTAAGGCTATGTGACCACGTAGCGTTTTATTCCTGCCACTAAAACCGGACTCCTTCCCAGAAATCGCGTGTTTTTTTCCACGCGATTTCACCGCGATTATGTTCGCGAATTTCACGTGCAATATTCAAGCACTTTCCAAGCGATTTGAAGCATCGCGTGGAAAGTGATTGCCAGGTTGGTCACACTCGTCAAACATAGTGTTTGACAAGTGTGAGCAGCTTTTTACTATTGAGGCCGCCTTACGCTGAGGCTGGGAATGCAGCGCGGGACGTCGGAAGGTAAATATACCCCGATTTTTTTATTTTTTATTCTTTTTTTACAGGGGTATGGTACCCAGGGCCTGGAGGACAGTCTCCTCTCCTCCACACCGTGGGTACCAACCGCACATGAGACGCTTAACTTTGCGCATGGTGGGCATAGCCACATGCGGGAAGTAAGCGATTCTCATGCATTCCTATGGGTGCGGAATCGCGGCAATTCTTTGCGATTCCACACAAAAGAATGAGCATGCTGCGATTTTTTCTGCGATGCGATTCCGCTGCGGAAAAAAGCGCAGCATTAGCACAGCATGTGCGGAATGCCATAGAAATGCATGGGGTAAGTTCTGTACACAATTTTTAAATGTTTTTGCGCCAAAAATAGCGGCAAAAACACTTAAAAATCACATCGTGGGCACACAGCCTAAAAGAACATTTTTTTATGGATCAATTTGGGAAGCACCTGGGGGTTCAAAATGATCACTATGCATCTAGATAATTTCCTTGGATGGTCTAGTTTCCAAAATGGGGTCACTTGTGGGGGAGCTCCAATGTTTAGGCACACAGAGACTCTTCAAATGCGACATGGTAACCGCTAAATATTTCAGCATATTTTCCATTCAAAAAGTCAAATGGCGCTCCTTACCTTCTGAGCCCTGCCATGCGCTCAAACAGTGGTTTATGACCACACTTGAGGTATCGGTGCACTCAGGAGAAATTGCCCAACAAATTTTAGGATCCAATTTATCCTGATACCCATGTGAAAATGAAAAAATTGATGCTAAAAGAAATTTTTTGTCAGAAAAATTAAAATGTCCATTTTTTCCTTCCATATTGCTTTAGTTCCCGTGAGGCACCTGAAGTGTTAATAATCTTTCTGAATGTAGTTTTGAGTAGCTTGAGGGGTGCAGTTTTTAGAATTATGTCACTTTTGGGTATTTTCTGCCATATAGACCCCTCAAAGTGACTTCAAATGTGAGGTGGTCCCTAAAAAAAATGGTTTTGTATATTTTGTTGTAAAAATGAGAAATTGCAGGTCAACTGTTAACCCTTATAACTTCCTAACAAAACAAAATTTTGTTTCCAAAAAAATTGTGCTGATTAAAATAGACATGTGGGAAATGTTATTTATTATCTATTTTGTGTCATATAACTCTCTGGTTTAACAAAATAAAAATTCAAAATACGAAAATTGCGAAATTTTCAAAATTTTCGCCAAATTTCCGTTTTTTGCACAAATAAATGCAAAAATTATCAACCTAAATTTACCACTATCATGAAGCCCAATATGTCTCAAAATACAATCTCAGAATAGCAAGGATGCGTTGAAGCATTCCTCATAAAGGGACACTGGTCAAAATTGCAAAAAATGGCCTGGTCATTAAGGTCAAAATAGGCTGGGTCATGAAGGGGTTAAAAAAATCAAGTTCATTATTAATACAGGCCGTAAGAATCTCCATACGTCTTCATTTCTTTAATCTTCAAGCTGAGTTTTTTCATGGAAGGAGCTGATCTTTTCTTCCAGTATGAGGCTATTAGACACTTTGACGATGTTAGGATATGGAGGAGCAGCCTGGCTGGACCCTTGCTCATAGATACGGGTGGAACATTAAGTAAATAAGCCACAGGATCCTGAGGTATCTCTACATCCAACACCTAAGAAATCAACCCCTGTACTCTCTTCCAGACAGGGGATATAGTCTGGCAATCCCAGAATATATATGGCAATGAGACCACAGCCCCAAGGCATCTCCAGCATGTATCCGACGTGGCAGGGTAAATATTATGTAAAACATCCTGCGTATGATACCAATACCTCAGTATCTTGTACTGATTTTCCTTCTGTTTTGTGCATGGTGATGATTTAGCTGCCTTAGACCATATGACCTGCCAGATAGGAAGCGGAAGTTCCCTCCCAAGGGATCTCTCCCACTTAATCATGTAAGTATGTTTAGGAGGGGGTCTAATGGCAGAGTGAACAGTATATTATAAAAATCTGTGATCAAACCCTTTGTAGAGGGGTTCCCTTTACAGAGTCGTTCAAAGGGAGTGGGGGTAGAGAACGTTGTGTTTTTAGATAAAAATAAGGCCAGGTGGCGAATTTGTAAGTATGAGAAGTAGGTCCTAAGTGGGAGATTAAACCACTTTCTAAGAGTCTGGAAAGGAAGAATATTTATGTTAAAGGGGTCTACAATATCTGCGTAATAAAATAATTGTGCTTGAAGCCATGGTTCTGTCATAGCTGCAGGAATACTATAAAGTATGGAGAGTGTAAAAAAGAAGGAGATCATATGGGGACCTGGGGGAGATCAATGGAAAGGCCTTGTTGCTTATCCTCCAAATTTTCATTGTAAATGCCATAGAGCCCAGCAGAGGAACTGAGGGGCATGTACTCCCATCTCTCCATAACAATGAATTGGGATGCGCTGGAGCCTGCCCACGAGGGCTCACAATCTACAAGGGCTGGGAGAGGATACAATAGGTGAGGACCGAGCTGGTCATGCAGTGGTTTGGTGGATCGGTGGTTACTGCAGGTTGTAGGCTTGTCGGAAGAGGTAGGTCTTCAGGTTCCTTTTGAAGGTTTCTACGGTAGGTGAGAGTCTGATATGTTGTGATAGAGTTCCAGAGTAGGGCGGATGCACCAGAGAAATCTTGTATGCGTTTGTGGGAAGAGGAGATAAGTGGGGAGTCGAGAAGAAGATCTTGTGAGGATCGGATGTTGCGTGCAAGTAAGTACCGGGAGACGAGGTCACAGATGTATGGGGGGCACAGGTTGTGGATGGCTTTGTATATCATGGTTAGGGTTTTGAGCTGGAGTCTTTGGGTAATGGGGAGCCAGTGCAGGGATTGATAGAGGAGGGAGGCTGGGGAATAGCGGGGAGACAGGTGGATTAGTCAGGCAGCGGAGTTTAGAATAGATTGGAGGGGTGCGAGAGTGTTAGCAGGTAGGCCATAGAGCAGGAAGTTGCTGTAGTTAAGGCGGGAGATGAAGAGGGCATGGATAAGGGTTTTTGCAGATTCTTGGTTGAAGAATGTACGGATCCGAGAAATATTTTTGAGTAGAGATGAGCTACTTTGCCTTGTTTAGGGTCGAGTCAGGTTTCATGAAACCCGACTTTCTCAAAAGTCTAGTCGAACAAAATCGGCCGACTATCGGGAAAAGTCAGAGGTCCGACTGAAACACGAAACCCAATGCAAGTCAATGGGGAAGCAAAGTCGTCAGGGACTGGAGGACAGTAAACACACCTACAGTGCCCATTTCAATGCCAATGACATCAATTCTTATTACTTAAGCTTGTCAAGCTTAATTTACTTTATAATAATAGTTACACATTGAAAACTGGGGGTTATTTGGCTAAAGTTGTGGGGGGGTAGGGCTGGCTCCAGGTTTTCGTGTGCCCTGGGCGAAAGAGTGCCAGTGGGCCCCTTTAACACATACCACAATTCATGATGCTCTGATACAGCAGAGAAATATTGGTATAGTGCAATGAGAAATACTTCACTTCTTACATTACATGACTGATATCTATTTTATATTCTACAATAGCTCAAAAACCAGACAGTATATTCCTCCATACAGTATTATGTCCACCACATAGTGCGCCATACAGAATAATGAGCCCCATATATTGCTCCATACGGAATAATTGATCCCATATAATGTTCCATACAGTATATGATGAGCTCCACATAATGCTACAGTATATGATGGTCCCCATATAATGTGCCATACAGTATAGGACGGTCCCTATAGAGTAGAATGAGCCCCACATATTGCTCCTTACAGTATAATGAGTCGCATATAAAGCTCCATACAGTATATGATGGGCCCCATATATTGCTCCATACAGAATGGGCTCCAGTCCCATAAATAATGAACCCCATATGATGCTGCAGTATATGATGGGCCCCATGGATACTGCTCCATTGTATAATGGGCCTATATTATGCTCCATATATAATGGGCCCCATATGATGCTCTAGCATATGATGGGCCCCATATGATGCTCCAGTATATGATGGGGCCCCATGGATGATGCTCCAGTGTATGATGGGCCTATACACTGTGCAGAATTATAAGGCAAATGAGTATTTTGATCACCTCATCCTTTTCATACATGTTGTCCTACTCCAAGCTGTATAGGCTTGAAAGCCAACTGCCAATTATGTAAACCAGGTGATTTGCATCTCTGTAATGAGGAGGGGTGTGGTCTAATGACATCAACACCCTATTTAAGGTGTGCGTAATTATCAGGTAACTTCATTTCCTTTGGCAAAATGGGTCAGAAGAGAGATTTGACGGACTCTGAAAAGTCAAAAATTGTGAGATGTCTTGCAGGGGGATGCAGCAGTCTTGAAATTGCCAAACTTTTGAAGTGGGATCACTGAACAATCAAGCGTTTCATGGCAAATAGCCAACAGGGTCACAAGAAGCGTGTTGATAAAAAAAGGCTCAAAATAACTGTCCATGATTTGAGGAAAATCAAGCGTGAAGCTGCCAAGATGCCATTTGCCACCAGTTTTGCCATATTTCAGAACTGCAATGTTACTGGAGTATCAAAAAGCACAAGGTGTGCCATACTCAGGGACATTGCCAAGGTAAGGAAGGCTGGAAAACGACCACCTTTGAACAAGAAACATAAGATAAAATTTCAAGACTGGGCCAAGAAATATGTTAAGACAGTTTTTTGTAAGGTTTTATGGACTGATGAAATGAGAGTGACTCTTGATGGGCTAGATGGATGGGCCCGAGGCTGGATCAGTAAAGGCGATAGAGCTTCACTCTGACTCAGATGCCAGCAAGGTGGAGGTGGGGTACTGGTAGGGGCTGGTATCATCAAAGATGAACTTGTGGGACCTATTCAGGTTGAGGATGGAGTGAAGCTCAACTCCCAGACCTATTGCCAGTTTCTGGAAGACACCTTCTTCAACTAGTGGTACAGGAAGAAGTCGGTATTCAAGAAAATCATGATTTTCATGCAGGCCAATGCTCCATCACATGCATCCAAATAATCCACAGCGTGGCTGCCCAGTAAAGGTCTAAAAGAAGAAAAAATAATGACATGGCCCCCTTGTTCACATGATCTGAACCCCATAGAGAACTTGTGGTCCCTCATAAAATGTGAGATCTACAGGTAGTCAAAACATTACACCTCTGGGAACAGTGTCAGGGAGGCCGTGGTGGCTGCTGCACTCAATGTTGATCGTAAACAGATCAAGCAACTGACAGAATGTATGGATGGAGGGTTTTTGAGTGTCATCGTAAAGAAAGGTGGCTATGTTGGCTCCCTTTTTTTTGTTTTGAATGTCAGAAATGTTTATTTCTACATATTGTGTTGTTATATTGGTTTACCTGGTGAAAATAAACAAGTGAGATGGGTATATATTTGGTTTTTATTGAGTTGCCTAATAATTCTGCACAGTAATAGTTACCTGCACAAACAGATATCCTCCTAAGGTAGCCAAATATAAAAAAAAACCCACTCCAACTTCCAAAAATATTAAGCTTTGATATTTATGAGTCTTTTCGGTTGATTGAGAACATAGTTGTTGCTCAATAATTGTCACAATCCAATTCTTGGAGCCGTGTCAGCTTCTGATTAACGCATGTAAACCTTTTTTTTCCTTCAAGCCTTTGGCTTAATGTTAGTTTTGCCCCCCGGTGGCAAATGGGTGTCATTGCATCCTAATAGTTGCTTTGGTTACCTTTTGCCCCCGGTGGCCACAAGTGTCATTGCACTTGATGTTTTCTTTGCTTTGCGTTTTTCCCCCGGTGGTCACTGGGGTTATAGCAGCTTTTGGCCCCTGATCATTTGACCATTCCCTTTTCCTATATAGAGTCACATGGTCTATGAGCAGGTGTGGGTGATAGCGTCTTTTTGGGATTCCAACCACGGTGAAGGGAGCAGCAGGCTGCGGTGTGAAGCCACTGCGGAAACCTGGTGAAGTTAGCAGCTGGCTTGAAGGTTGGAGCCACTGCTGAAACTGGTGTGGAACTCTGTCTGCCCGGTGTCCGCAGCAGAGTGAGATGGTGAAGGTGGCAGCTGGCTCTGAGGTGTCGAGCCACTGCGAAAAGTTAATCCGGTGATGCACTCTGCTGCCTGGTGCTGCAGCAGAGCAAGATAAGTGTTTTTGGTGTTTCCCCTGTTTGTATTTTTCCCTGGTGTGTATTAGTACAGCGGTGGGGCCAGTGCCTGCACCACCCAGCTCCCTAGCAAGGGATAGGTGTAGGGTGTGCTAGGGTGACAGGTATCCGGCTCAGTGACAGGTGAGGAGCCTGTATAGGGAACGTTAGAAGTGTGAGGGAAACTGGCTCAGGGGAGTGCAGGAGGTCTCCACGACCCCGTTCCCTATCGCAGGGCCCACCATTGTAACTGTTTCCCCTTCCCTCGTGTCTTGTTGTTTCAGTTACCGGCCTGCAGGTCGTGTCACACAGGACAGTTACACGTGCCAGTTTTGTTGTTTTAGTTACCGACCTGCGGGTCGTGTCACACAGGACGGGTTCACGTGACATTATCACCAACCTTACATTTTCTCTGGTGAGCCATGGGCCTAGTACAGTCCGGTGAGCAATTGCTGCTGGTTCTCACTGAGGAGAGTGAGGAGCTGCATGGTGTGTTGGAGCAGCAGCAGCACTTATCAGGGTCTGGGGCCTCCCCTCTGGCTCAACCAGAACCACAATGTGCGGCTTTGGCAAATATGCCCCCTAGTGTCCCTGCTGGGGAGCAGGACTTGCTCATACACGCGGACGCACCCAGACAGGTGGGAGGAGTTGGTGTCCCCATGCCATGGTGCTGTCTGGGGTTCCCCGAGGTGAAGGGGTACGTCCCTGTAGTGAGCAGACTGGTGATTTAGTCCGCGGGGCTCATGCCGAAAATTCTCTAACATCGAAGAAACCGCCCCCTCCTGGTCGTGTGGAGGAAGACGGCCAGGAAGAGTATATTTCCCTCTTCCTTCCCTTCCCAATTGTGGCTCTGGCAGATATGCCCCCTGGAGTCCCTGCTGAGGAGCGGGACTTGCTCATACAGGCGGACACACCCAGGCAGGTGGGAGGAGTTGGTGTCCCCATGGTGCTGTCTGGGGTTCACCGAGGTGAAGGGGTACATTCCTGTAGTGAGCACACTGGTGATATGGTCCGCGGGGCTCACGTCGAAAATTCTTTACCATCTAAGAAGCCGCCCCCTCCTGGTCGTGTGGAGGAAGATGACCAAGGAGTGTATATTTCCTCCATATCCCCGTCCCCTTCTCCTCCAGTAGTGGCAGCAGGGGTGCTACCAGGGAGTAGGGGTAAGTCGCAAACTTCACTACAAGCTGCCCCTCTGAGTCGGAGTCCTCTTAGGAGGGGGGTCAGAGAGGAGAGATTGCCTCTGAGCCTTGTGGGGGTGTGAGTGTTAGGACATGGGGGATGCCTCTGTTGTCGGTGCTGTGAGGAGTTCACCATCTATTGGTAAGAGAGTGAATGGCAATAAACGTTCAGGTCCGGACCTGGGTGCGTACGTGTTTGGGTGTCTGAGTTATCCTTTGTTATACCCAGGCCTAGCTCGTTCCCCAGGTCGGCGCTCTGGAGATTTGTGGTGCCTCCAGAGTATACATCTTCACCTCCATCTACCCTCTCTTGCCATGACCGGGAGTGTCAGATGATGGTTGAAGTGAACTCTCATGGAACAAGGCGTCCTCACTGTAGGTGGTATACAGTGTAATACGGTGTTAAGGGTCCAGAGGCCCCTCATTGAAGGAGGGGTACTGTCACGATCCAATTCTTGGAGCCGTGTCAGCTTCTGGATTAATGCATGTAAACCTTTTTTTTTCCTTCAAGTCTTTGGCTTAAGGTTAGTTTTGCCCCCGGTGGCAATGGGTGTCATTGCATCCTAATAGTTGCTTTGGTTACTTTTTGCCCCCGGTGGCCACAAGTGTCTCATTGCACTTAATGTTTTCTTTGCTTTGCCTTTTGCCCCCAGTGGTCACTGGGGTTATAGCAGCTTTTGGCCCCTGATCATTTGACCATTCCCTTTTCCTATACAGGGTCACATGGTCTATGAGCAGGTGTGGGTGATAGCGTCTTTTTGGGATTCCAACCACGGTGAAGGGAAAAGCTGGCTGAGGTGTGAAGCCACTGCAGAAACCTGGTGAAGTTAGCAGCTGGCTTGAAGGTTGGAGCCACTGCTGAAACTGGTGTGGAACTCTGTCTGCCCGGTGTCCGCAGCAGAGTGAGATGGTTAAGGTGGCAGCTGGCTCTGAGGTGTCAAGCCACTGCAAAAAGTTAATCCGGTGATGCACTCTGCTGCCTGGTGCTGCACCAGAGCAAGATAAGTGTTTTTGGTGTTTCCCCTGTTTGTATTTTTCCCTGGTGGGGCCAGTGCCTGCACCACCCAGCTCCCTAGCAAGGGATAGGTGTAGGGTGTGCTATGGTGACAGGTATCCAGCTCGGCGACAGGTGAGGAGCCTGTATAGGGAACGTTAGAAGTGTGAGGGACATTGACTCAGGGGAGTGCAGCAGGTCTCCACGTCCCCATTCCCTATTGCAGGGCCCACACAGGACGGGTTCACGTGACAATAATAAAAAGAATCCTCTGAAATACAACTTGCCTAGTAATAATTATGCAATCAAGTATCAACCTAGGGCCTTGTCAGATCACTCCCCTGTTATGTCGACATTTAATTGGGAAAATGGCGGGAGAGGGGAATGGGCACCATGGTCGTTTAACGCATTCTGGTTACCTATTAGTCAAGCAAATGCTTGCTATTAATGAGGGTACAGCCCCCCAGGGAAATAATATGGGATGCGTCTAAAGCTTATCTGAGAGGACTGCCCATCTCGGAAGTGAATAGAGTTAGAACTAAGTCTAGAGAATATGAGGAACTTTTACAGAAGGAAGCTATCTTTACAGAATTGCAAAATTTGAAAACTCCGTCGGATATACATTTTAACGCATTAAAAGATGCGGAAAAATGATCAACCCAACATAAGCTTTCAAAAGCTGCAGCTGAACGATACTTCCGGCGGCAGGTCTA
Organism: Dendrobates tinctorius; assembly: GCF_039654945.1. Classification (NCBI taxonomy): domain Eukaryota; kingdom Metazoa; phylum Chordata; class Amphibia; order Anura; family Dendrobatidae; genus Dendrobates; species Dendrobates tinctorius. The sequence continues at coordinate 5,581,091 of NW_027361738.1, read as the reverse complement.
TTTTGGGGAGGGGGAGGGAACTGGACATCTACTAGCTACCCTGATCAAGACTCAATCTGGCCCTGCAATGGTAGCGGAGATAAAAAACCAAAAATCGTGAACTATAAAGATCTTCTGGGGCAATTCTAGCAACTTTTACCGAGTTTTTTGAGACATTATATAATTCGCAGGGCGGGTTCTCTGACGAGTTGCTCAGTAGCTTTTTGGGGACTGCTGGTCTGCCTACTCTGTCGGAATCGGAAGCTGTTGGGCTGGAAGCACCAATTAGAAACCTTCTCAATTAGATATGAATAAACCAAAATAAAGTCACTCCTTGAGAAAGCCACGGTAGGCTAAACGTACGTTGGAGGGAGCTGGAGATACATTGAGCCACTGATCACGGGTATCTATGATCTTATTACATTTCCTATGCACTTTATTTGAGCTTTCAGACCCTGTGTCTGCTTACTATATGCACTTTAGATTGCTGATGGATTTTTTATGATCACTATATTTATCGGATCGGATTGGATCGGCCGATCTAAAAAAAATATCGGGTATTGCCGATTCCGATCCCGGAAGTCCCATTCAAGTCAATGGAACAGAAATATCGGAATTGAAAAAAACCCTTTCTTTCCTTGTAGGTTAATTCTACATGAAGAAAAACAACTAAGAATAATGTAGAATGTATTGTGGGAGGTGTATGAGACATTAAAGCCATAGAGCTTTAGCCCAATCAAATGGAATAGCAGTAATAATTTTTTTTATTTTAAAGACGATTGGAGTTACAAAGATATTGACTATGTTAACCTCTTTTATATTTTGTCAGATATGTATGTTTCACTACTTCCATGCTCTTCACCTTTTTTACTTCTCCCACACTTTCTCCTTCATCATCCTCAGCAGCAGCATCTATTTCATAAACTTCTTCTTCACCTTATTCATCTTCTTCTTCTTCTTCTTCTTCTTCTTCACCTTCTTCCTATTATTCTTTTTTTTACATTCTTCATATTCTTCTTATTCAACTATTATTCTTCTTCATATTCTACTTCATCTTCTTCCTATTCTTCTTCATCATATTCTTATTTGTGACAGGCATTCCTGTAGTTGTTATCTATAAAAGTTTGAAGATTACACCTTCCGTTCTGCCTGTCACAAAAGATTTACAACAGGATTTGTCCTCGTTCAGTTTGGCCTGAGGAGGAACGGACTCACCCCCATACACTGCTTAGTCTTCTTCTGCTTATAATTTAGATAATATCATTTGCTCTTATTTTTAGTCTTATGCTTAATGTTCTTCTGCTTTTGGTTTTTCTGCTTCTTGGTCTTCTGTCTCTTGTTGTTCTGCATCTTGGTGGTTGTCTTCATGTTCTTTGTCCTCTTGGTATTCTAAAGGGTCATCTATTTGGTCTTCTTCGATGTGGTCTTCAGGGTCGTCGTCTTCAGGGTCATCGTCAGGGATATCCAGAGTGAGAATCAAAATACAATTCCACAAGCTTGAACTTGGAAAAGTAGCAGAAGGTACAAGAAGGCAGAGGAACTGCCGATAACCAGCTGACGGTGCTGGAACCCGGAGGTGCAGCAGAAGGAAGAAGAGCCAATGGCACAACCGTGGACTAGCTGTGCTACAAAGCACTACCAAGGACCAGCAGACGTTGCTGGAACTCGGATACCAAGAAGGAGGCACCTAGGCCAAAGGCACTGCCGAGAACCAGCTGACAGTGCTGGAACCCGGATGGGTAGCAGAAGCTGCAAGAGCAAATGAAACTAGCGAGGACCACTGTCACGCCGCGCTCACCTGGGGGCGGGACCTCGGGCCCGACGTCATCTCTTCCGGAGCCGCGGTCACTCCGGGGGTCCCGCCACGTGTGCACGCGCATCTCTCGTACCTAGGTCCTTGTCTCCTTCATGTTATGTCTGCGCTTGCGCGCTTTTCTCAGTTCGGTCTCCAGGTCAGTCCTCTCTATGGTACTGGAGGACATGACCCGGAAGCTCTCATGATCATGTGCTATATCAGGCTACCTCTTCCTAGGGGAGGTGCCTGATTAATGTTGTGCTTCCTGGCTTGGTCTGCCGTGTCCCTGCCTGGCTGTGCGCTGTATTCGGGTCCCCTGCCTTGCACTCTGTTGTGCCTCTTGGCACATGCTCTGAACCTGCACTCTCCCTTGTACTCGGTTGTGCCTCCTGGCACACGCTCTGACCCTGTGCTCTGTCTTGTACTTAGTTGTGCCTCCTGGCACACACTCTGATCCTGTGCTCTGTCTTATACTCAGTTGTGCCTCCTGGCACACACTCGGACCCTGTGCCTTTTCTCATACTCAGTTGTGCCTCCTGGCACATGCTCTGATCCTGTACTCTCTCTCGTACTCAGTTGCGCCTCCTGGCACACGTTCCAATCCTGTACTCTGTCTTATGCTCAGTTGTGCCCTCTGGCACACACCCTGCTCCTGTACTCTGTTACACCTCCTGGCACACCTGCTGCCTGACTCAGTGCTCTGACGTGCTCCTTGCACGCATCCTGCTTCACTCACACCCGGACATACAAAGTCTCTGTATGCCACGTGTTCCCGTGTCCACACTTTACATGTTCCTGCAGACACACTCACCCACTCGTGTCTCCTGTGAGCCGGCCGCCTGGTGCCAGCAGTCGTGGTACCTCACCCCCTGAGGCTTGCACCTGACACTCCCTGTATAGGGAGTGGTCTTCACTAGGTCAGCTCGCCCTGGGAGGGTTGGTGCCACGACCAATAGGGTCCACTCCAGGAGTCGTCACAGTATAATCAGGCCATGGACCCCGCTGGTACCACCGCCTCCGTCCAAAAGGAACTGGTGTCCCTACGGGAGAGTCAAACTAGGATCGTGTCCTCTCTGAAATCCATGGAGTCCCGTTTGTCAGCCATGCAGTCATCTGACCCTGGGAATGCTTCCCAGCTGGCCAGCCTCCAGCAAGAAATCACACAGCAACGCGACACCCAGGTCCATATCCTCAACTATATGGCGTCGGTAGACAGTCAGCTTCTTTCCATACAAGTCGTTTCTGCCCAGTCCTCGGCCCCGCACCCACTGCCGTGCCTCGGCAAGCCACCCCGATATAGCGGGGACCCTAAGTTTTGTTGAGGATTTCTGAACCAATGCCGGTTACATTTTGAGCTTTTGCCGCAGCACTATCCCACTGAGCGCGCCCAAATTGCCTTTATTGTTTCACACTTAAAGGGGGAGGTGTTAGCATGGGTGAACCCCCTCTGGTAGCGCAATGACCCACTCGTCTCTCAGCTTTCCACCTTTTTGAACACCTTCTGCAAGGTGTTCGACGAGCCGGGTCGGCTGGCCTCTACCACCGAGTCTCTCTTTAACCTCCATCAGGGTACGCTACCGGTGGGACAGTATGCCATCTGTTTTCGTACCTTGTCCTCCAAACTTGGTTGGAACAACGAGGCTCTCGTAGGGATCTTTTGGCGTGGCCTGTCCGGTCGGATCACAGACGAACTGGCAGGTCGGGATACTCCCACCTCTTTAGAGGATCTGATCTCTCTGGCGACACGCATTGACCTGCGGTTTTAGGAACGTGCCCGTGAATCAGCCAGAGAGAGGAGCTCCTCTCACCTCCTTCGTTCCTGCCCCAAGAAGCCGGGAACCTTCTCCGCCTAGGGTTGGTAGGAGGTGCCTCCCTAGGTGTACGTGATCCCTCTCCTCCCCTGCTCGTGTCCGTGTTATTGAATCTCGGTGCCAAGCGTTATTCTGAGGAGGCTTTTCTGGATTCTGGCGCGGAGGGGAGTTTTATCACACTCGAGGCGGTTAAAAAATACCAGATTCCTGTCAGATCCCTGGAGACTCCTCGGTCGATAGTTTTGGTCAATGGTACGTCCGTGCAGGAGACCGTTACCCAGGCCACCGAAGACATCGAGCTGCAGATCAGAGCCCTGCATCGGGAGAAGATCTCCTTCCTCGTCTTGTCTGCCATGTCTCACACGCTTCTTCTATGTCTCCCTTGGCTACGGACTCATGAGCAAACCCTGGACTGGTGGTCAGGCGAGATACTCCGTTGGGGACCGTCCTGTCAGGAGAAGTGCCTGTTGCCCGTCCATCCGATGAACTCTGCCTGTCCATCCCCGGCACCTACAGGTCTGCCGTCGGCTTACTGGTCCTTTGCAGATGTCTTCGACAAGAAGGAGGCCGAGACTCTGCCCCTCCATCGGCCATATGACTGTCCGATTGACCTCATTCCTCATACCTCATACCGCCACCCAGGGGTAGAATATATCCGCTATCCCATGCTGAAACCCAAGCTATATCTGAGTATAACCAGGAGAACCTGGCGAGAGGTTTTATCCGTAAGTCCTCCTCGCCCGCGGGAGCGGGATTTTTCTTTGTCAAAAAGAAGGACGGCTCCCTCCGTCCTTGCATAGACTACCGAGGCCTGAACGATATCACGGTCAAGAACAAGTACCCATTGCCATTGATCCCGGAACTCTTTGACCGGCTTAGAGGAGCTCGAATTTTCACCAAACTGGATCTTCGTGGGGCCTACAACTTGATCCGTATTTGTTCCGGTGATGAGTGGAAGACCGCCTTTAACACCAGAGATGGTCACTACGAGTACTTGGTCATGCCCTTCGGCCTCTGCAATGCCCCAGCGGTGTTCCAGGAGTTTGTGAATGACGTCTTCCAGGATATGCTGTACTCCTGCGTGGTAGTCTATCTGGATGACATCCTCGTTTTTTCTCCAGACCTCTCTGCCCACAGAAAGAACGTGCATCAAGTCCTCCAGCGCCTGAGGGAGAACCGCCTTTATGCCAAGCTCGACAAATGTGCCTTCGAGCAAATGTCCCTGCCATTCTTGGTGTACATTATCTCAGAATCAGGTCTACGCATGGATCCGGCAAAGGTGTCCGCTGTCCTCGATTGGCCACAGCCCCATGGGGTGAAGGCAATCCAACGCTTCCTTGGTTTTGCGAACTACTACCGACAGTTCATTCCTCATTTCTCCTCGTTGGTTCGCCCCATCTCGTCCCTTATCTGCAAGGGAGCTAACCCAAAGGCTTGGCCCTCTGAGGCTGAAGAGGCCTTCCAGTCGTTGAAACAAGCCTTCGCCGCTGCTACGGCGCTTCACTGACCTGAGGTTAGTAGACCTTTCACTCTCGAGGTGGACGCATCCTCTACCGGGGCTTGTGCAGTCCTTCTGCAGAAATCCTCTTCTGGACGTTTTGTCACCTGTGGCTTCTTTTCTAAAGTATTTTCCTCCACTGAACAGAACTACTCCATTGGCGACAAAGAGCTATTGGCCATTAAATTGGCCTTGGAGGAGTGGAGGTACTTACTGGAAGGCGTCATACATCCATTCAAGATCTTCATGGACCATAAGAACCTGGCGTACATCCAGTCCGCACAGAGGCTCAATCCTCGGCAAGCCAGGTGGTCCCTATTCTTCGCGCGCTTTGACTTTGAACTACATTTTCGGCCCGGCGATAAAAACGTTAGAGCGGATGCGTTGTCAAGATCATTCCTGTCATCTGATGCAGAGGAAGAACCCTCTCATATCATTGATCCATCAAAAGTAATTACCGTGGCTCCTGTCAAGTTAATCACGTTACCTCCGGGAAGAACCTTTGTGGCTGAGAATAACCGAAAAAGAGTGTTAAATTGGGGACATTCATCCAAGATTGCCGGCCACGTTGGTGTCCAAAAGACTTTGGACTTAATCTCTCGCTATTATTGGTGGCCTTCACTCTCCCAGGATGTTAAAGACTTTGTGGCATCTTGCCTGTCCTGTGCCCAGAACAAGATACCCAGACAACCACCCTCTGGTCTTCTGCTCCCGCTTCCCGTTCCGTCGGCTCCATGGCAGCACACAGCCATGGATTTCATTACTGATCTGCCTTGCTCTTCCGGTTGTACTGTGGTCTTGGTGGTTGTAGACCGATTTTCAAAGATGGCCTACTTCATTCCTCTTCCCGGACTACCCTCTGCTCCTGACTTGGCGAAGATCTTCATTTCCCATATCTTCAGGATTCACGGCTTCCCCCAGCGCATCGTGTCAGACAGAGGGGTCCAATTCACCTCTCGGTTCTGGAGAGCTCTATGCGGACTCATGAAAGTGTCATTGGATTTCTCTTCCGCCTATCACCCCCAAACCAATGGGCAGGTGGAACGTACCAACCAGATCCTTACATCCTACCTCCGGCATTTTTCTAATGCTCATCAGAATGACTGGGTCAGTATACTTCCTTGGGCTGAGTTCGCCTACAATAATCACTCCAGTGAATCGTCCACCAAGTCTCCTTTCTTCATCGTCTTTGGACAGCATCCCAATGTGCCTCTACCGGTACTTCCTGTCTCGGGGGTACCTGCTGCCGATTCTCTGTCTGTGGAGTTCTCCAGGGTATGGCAGGAGACCAAAACCGCTCTCGAGAAAGCACGGGACAGAATGAAATTACACGCTGACAAGAGGCGCCTGGACGTTCCTCCATTTCTCCCTGGTGACAAGGTGTGGCTCTCCACCAAATACGTCCGCCTTAAGGTACCATCTTACAAACTGGGTCCCCATTACATTGGTCCTTTTGAGGTCCTCAGGCGGATTAATGATATTGCTTACAAATTGAAGCTGCCTCCTTCACTCCGTATTCCCAATTCCTTCCTTCCACGTGTCTCTCCATAAACCTGTGGTTCTTAACCAGTTTCATCCTTCTCCAGGCCACACACCCCAGCCTGTTGGCTTGGGGGATGAGTTTGAGGTGAATGACATTTTGGCCATGAAGAAGGTAAGAGGGAGAACCATGTTCTTGATCGATTGGAAGGGTTTTGGCCCCGAGGAGAAGTCATGGGAGCCCAGGGAGAATATCCACGCACCCCAGATTTTGTCTAAGTTCCTCTCCAGTTTTAGAAAGAGGGGGCGTAAAGGGGGGGTACTGTCACGCCGCGCTCACCTGGGGGCGGGACCTCGGCCCCGACGTCATCTCTTCCGGACCCGCGGTCACTCCGGGGGTCCCGCCGGGTGCGCACGCGCACCTATCGTACCTAGGTCCCTGTCTCCTTCATGTTATGTCTGCGCTTGCTCGCTTTTCTCAGTTCGGGCTCCAGGTCAGTCCTCTCTATGGTACTGGAGGACTTGACCCGGAAGCTCTCATGATCATGTGCTATATCAGGCTACCTCTTCCTAGGGGAGGTGCCTGATTATTGTTTTGCTTCCTGGCTTGGTCTGCCGTGTCCCTGCCTGGCTGTGCGCTGTATTCGGGTCCCCTGCCTTGCACTCTGTTGTGACTCTTGGCACATGCTATGAACCTGCACTCTGCCTTGTACTCGGTTGTTCCTCCTGGCACACGCTCTGACCCTGTGCTCTGTCTTGTACTTAGTTGTGCCTCCTGGCACACACTCTGATCCTGTGCTCTGTCTTATACTCAGTTGTGCCTCCTGGCACACACTCGGAACCTGTGCCTTTTCTCATACTCAGTTGTGCCTCCTGGCACATGCTCTGATCCTGTACTCTGTCTCTTACTCAGTTGTGCCTCCTAGCACACGTTCCAATCCTGCACTCTGTCTTATGCTCAGTTGTGCCCTCTGGCACACACCCTGCTCCTGTACTCTGTTACACCTCCTGGCACACCTGCTGCCTGACTCAGTGCTCTGATGTGCTCCTTGCACGCATCCTGCTTCACTCACACCCGGGCGTACGAAGTCTCTGTATACCACGTGTTCCCGTGTCCACGCTTTACACGTTCCTGCAGACACACTCACCCACTCGTGTCTCCTGTGAGCCGGCCGCCTGGTGCCAGCAGTCGTGGTACCTCACCCCCTGAGGCTTGCACCTGACACTCCCTGTATAGGGAGTGGTCTTCACTAGGTCAGCTCGCCCTGGGAGGGTTGGTGCCACGACCCAGAGGGTCCACTCCAGGAGTCGTCACAACCAGCTGATGGTGCTGGAACCCGGAGGGGCAGCAGAAGGAACAAGAGCCAATGGCACAACCGTGGACCAGCTGACGGTGCTGGAACATGGTTACTAAGCAGGAGGTACCTGTGCTTCAAAGAACTACCAAGGACAAGCAGACGTTGCTGGAACTCGGATACCGAGAAGGAGGCACCTAGGCCAAGGGCTCTGCCGAGAACCAGCTGATGGTGCTGGAACCCGGATGGGTAGCACAAGGTACCCATAATCAACAAAGTTGCAAGGCCGCGAGCAGGACGCAGTTACCAAAACCCACAGTCAAACAGGGGGTGCTTGTCCTATTGGCACTACGGAACCAGCCTTTATTACCAGAACCCGCAGCCCACATAGGAAGCACCGAAAATGCAGGCACCATAGACTCGGCTAACCCGACCGCAACACGACAGGACAACGTATTGGTGGCAAAGTGACGTTGACACTACCCAGAAATAGCAGGCGTGCTGGAACCAGGCTGGGCAGGAGGGAGTGCCTGTGCCAAAGAGACTTCCAAGAACCAGCTGACGGTGCTGGAACCCAGCATGGCAGCAGAAGGAACAACAGCCAATGGCACAACCGTGGACCAGCTGACGGTGCTGGAACACGGTTACCAAGCAGGAGGTACCTGTGCTAGAAAGCACTACCAAGGACCAGCAGATGTTGCTGGAACTCGGATACCAAGAAGGAGGCACCTAGGCCAAAGGCTCTGCCGAGAACAAGCTGACGGTGCTGGAACCCGGATGGGTAGCAGAAGCTGCAAGAGCAAATGAAACTAGCGAGGACCAGCTGATGGTGCTGGAACCCGGAGGGGCAGCAGAAGGAACAAGAGCCAATGCCACAACCGTGGACCAGCTGACGGTGCTGGAACATGGTTACTAAGCAGGAGGTACCTGTGCTACAAAGCATTACCAAGGACAAGCTGACGTTGCAGGAACTCGGATACCGAGAAGGAGGCACCTAGGCCAAAGGCTCTGCCGAGAACCAGCTGACGGTGCTGGAACCCGGATGGGTAGCACAAGGTACCCATAATCAACAAAGTTGCAAGGCCACGAGCAGGACGCAGTTACCGAAACCCACAGTCCAACAGGGGGTGCTTGTCCTATTGGCACTACGGAACCAGCCTTTATTACCAGAACCCGCAGCCCACATAGGAAGCACCAAAAATGCAGGCACCATAGACTCGGCTAACCCGACCGCAACACGACACGACAATGTATTGGTGGCAAAGTGACGTTGACACTACCCGAAAACAGCAGGCGTGCTAGAACCAGGCAGGGCAGGAGGGGGTACTTGTTCCTGGGTTACAGGGGCTCTGTCACGTCAGTGGATCCCCTGATGTGTGTCCGGCAAGGTCTCCTGCTCTGTCCACATTCCCACTACTAGTAATGGGAATGTAGACAGAGCAGGAGACATTGCCGGACACACATCAGGGGATCCACTGACGTGACAGAGCCCCTGTAACCCAGGAACAAGTGTGGATTGTGCAGACGCCACTTCAGAGCAGCAGCTGGCGGGGATGGAGGCTAGGGGAAATACTAGAGACAGTGGAGCCAGAGGCCTAAGTGGAGCATGGTTAAAAATCAGTAGTAGTGTGACTGTGTAGGCAGCAGGAGATTTTGTCATCCAAACAGCAGAGGAGCAGATGGCGTTACTGAACCCCACTGACACCGGAGCGAGTGTTTCTATCTGTGCGGATGGCACTTCCAAGCAACAACTGGCTGTGTTGAAGCCCAGGATAAATCATGGAGCTGGCTGAGGCCAACTGGGAGCAAGTAGAAACTAAGATGTCGTGTGATTTGGGAGGCAGCAGGAGACATTGCCGTCTACACAGCAGGGGAACAGCAGACATTACTGAACCCCACTAACACAGGAGCTTGTGTGTTTTTCTCAGTGAAGACGGCACTTCTGAACACCAACTGGCGTTGTTTTGAGCCCAGGATGAAGCTTGGAGCAGGCTGAGGCCTGATATTTTAGGCATGTGGAGGCAGCAGGAGACATTGACGTCTACACAGCAGGGGAACAGCAGACATTACTGAACCCCACTAACACAGGAGCTAGTGTGTTTTTCTCTGTGAAGACGGCACTTCTGAACACCAACTGGCGTTGTTGGAGCCCTGGATGAAGCATGGAGCAGGCTGAGGCCTGATGTTTTTGGCATGTGGAGGCAGCAGGAGACATTTCCGTCTACAGAGCAGGGGAATAGCAGACATTTCTGAACCCCACTAACACAGGAGCTAGTGTGTTTTTCTCTGTGAAGACGGCACTTCTGAACACCAACTGGCGTTGTTGGAGCCCAGGATGAAGCATGGAGCAGGCTGAGGCCTGATGTTTTTGGCATGTGGAGGCAGCAGGAGACATTGACGTCTACACAGCAGGGGAACAGCAGACATTACTGAACCCCACTAACACAGGAGCTTGTGTACTTTTCTCTGTGAAGACGGCACTTCTGAACACCAACTGGCGTTGTTGGAGCCCAGGATAAAGCATGGAGCAGGCTGAGGCCTGATGTTTTTGGCATGTGGAGGCAACAGGAGACATTGCCGTCTACACAGCAGGGGAACAGCAGACATTACTGAACTCCACTAACACAGGAGCTAGTGTGTTTTTCTCTGTGAAGACGGCACTTCTGAACACCAACTGGCATTGTTGGAGCCCAGGATAAAGCATGGAGCAGGCTGAGGCCTGATGTTTTTGGCATGTGGAGGCAGCAGGAGACATTGCCGTCTACACAGCAGGGGATCAGCAGACATTACTGAACCCCACTAACATAGGAGCTTGTGTGTTTTTCTCTGTGAAGATGGCACTTCTGAACACCAACTGGCGTTGTTGGAGCACAGGATCAATCATGCAGCAGGCGGAGGCGAACTTGCAGCAGGTTTTATATAGGTTGTAGACTACTACTGATTGTAACCGTGCTCCACTATGGCCTCTGGCTCCACTGTCTCTAGTATTTCTCCTGGCCTCCAATCCCACCAGTTACAGCTCTGAAGTGGCGTCTGCACAATCCACACTTGTTCCTGTGTAACTGGGGCTCAGTCACGTCAGTTGATCCCCTGATGTGTGTCCGGCAAGGTCTCCTGCTCTGTCCTCATTCACACTACTAGTAATGGGAATGTGGACAGAGCAGGAGACATTGCCGGACACATATCAGGGGATCAACTGACATGACTGAGCCCCAGTAACACAGGAACAAGTGTGGATTGTGCAGATGCCACTTCAGAGCAGCAACTGGCGGGGTTGGAGGGCAGGGGAAAAACTAGAGACAGTGGAGCCACAGGCCTAAGTGGAGCACGGTTAAAAATCAGTAGTAGTTTGAATGTGGATGGAGCAGGAGACTCTGCCGTCCGCACAGCAGGGAAGCAGCTGGCGTTAATGAACCCCACTAACACAGGAGCTAGTGTTTTTTTCTGTGCAGAAGACACTTCTGAGCGACAACTGGCTGTGTTGAAGCCCAGGGATTATAGTTCAGGTGGTAGAAACATGAACACAACAGGAGACCTGGATACTGTTGCCAACCAATTATTTATTCGGGAAGAGGACTGGCAAATTCTGGCGAGATCCAGGCCTTGTTCATTTTCAGAAAAGTAAGCCGGTCAACGTTATCGGAAGATAGTCGCGTGCGACGGTCTGTTAGTACACCACCTGTGGCACTAAAGACGCGTTCCGATAATGCACTGGCAGCAGGGCAAGCCAGCACCTCCAATGCATACTGGCTAAGCTCTGGCCATGTATCCAGCTTAGAGACCCAAAACTAGAAGTGGGAAGAGCTGTTATGATGAGTCACCGAAGGAGGAAAAAACAAAATACTAGCTAAGTCCAGAAAAACCAGAGAGGTTGGCAGCTATCGGATTGCAGACCCCTGAACCTATCCACAACAACTAGCAGTAGCCATGGGGGGTACCTACGGTGCCCTAGACCCCTCGATCACAGCCGGAGAACTACATAGCCTAAAGACAGAAAGGGGAAAAACTAAACTGCCCCAGAGCAGACCCCAAAGCAATAGGCAGCCCCCAACATATAATGACGGTGAAGCAAGATGAAAACACTAACACAGATAGAAAGATAGGTTGAGCAAATGATGGGGCCCAAGCTAACTAAGTAGGACAGGATAGGAAAACTGCTGTCTGCCATCCGCAAAAACCCTATCCAAAATGAGCCAACCGACTGATAGGAAAAACAGGCCCTGAAGTCGCTAGGCTTCAAAAGACTATATCAGCACTCAGGTATATTCTGAAGACAGAGCAAAAGATCAACAGATCAGAGACAAAAATGGAATTCAGCTCACCCCCAGCCAGGGATGGCAGAACTCCCAAAGAACAAGGCAAAACAAAAACAAAACTGAAGAGTACAAAGCAGAGAAGAAAAACTTAGCTTTGAGACGCAGGAATCAAACTGGTCTCCAAGAATCCAGCAGGATCACCAGCAAGGCAGAAGGGCGTCGGCTGCCTTATATCCAGTCCTCAATTCCAGCCACCCAGTCATCATCTAGCTGCCCAGGTGTTTGGTAATCAGCCTCACTACCTTCCTTCACCAGAGGAGGGAGTTCATCAGACCTCAGTGACGAAGGGGAAAATGAACTCACAACAGTACCTCCCCCTTGAGGAGGGGTCACCGAACCCTCATCCATGCCACCAGGGCGATCCGGGTGAGCCCGATGAAAGGCACGCACCAATCTTTCGGCATGAATATCAGAGGCAGAGACCCAGGAATTATCCTCCTGACCATAACCCTTCCACTTAACCAAATACTGGAGTCTCCGTCTAGCCAGACGGGAATCCAGTATCTTCTCTACCTCATATTCCATGTTACCTTCAACCAATATAGGGTCAGGAGGTGCCACCACAGGAACTACTGGTTCAACAAACCTCTTCAACAAGGACTTATGAAACACATTATGAATTTTAAATGTGACAGGAAGAGCCAACCGAAAAGAGACCGGATTAATAATCTCCAAAATCTTGTAAGGTCCAATAAATCTAGGCTTAAACTTAGGAGAAGCCACCTTCATAGCGATATTTTTTGATGACAACCAAACCATATCACCCACCTTAAACTGGGGACCAACGGTCCTACGCCGGTTGGAAAACCGCTGGGCCTTTTCCTGGGAGAGAGACAACTTATCCACTACTTGGTCCCAGATCTGGTGCATTCTCTCCACCACAGTGTCAACACCTGGGCAGGCAGAAGGCTCCACCTGCCCTGAAGAAAATCGAGGGTGAAACCCAAAGTTACATAAAAAAGGTGACATCAAAGTGGCAGAACTAGCTCTATTATTTAAAGCAAATTCGGCCAAGGGCAAAAATGAAACCCAATCATCCTGATCGGCAGAAATAAAATATCTCAAATACGACTCCAAAGTCTGGTTTGTTCTCTCCGTCTGCCCATTGGTCTGAGGGTGAAACGCAGAGGAGAAGGACAACTGAATTCCCAGCTTGGAACAGAAAGTCCTCCAAAATCTAGACACAAACTGAACTCCTCTGTCAGATACAATGTTCTCAGGAATCCCGTGCAAGCGAACCACCTGTTGCAAAAACAAGGACACCAACTCAGAGGAAGATGGCAACTTAGGGAGTGGTACAAGATGGACCATCTTAGAGAATCTATCACAAATCACCCAAATAACAGTCATTCTCTGAGAGACAGGCATATCAGAGATAAAATCCATTGAAATATGGGTCCATGGCCTCCTGGGCACCGGCAAAGGCATCAACAAGCCACTAGAGCGAGAACAAGGTTTAGACCGGGAGCAAGTCCCACAGGACTGCACAAAATTCCTGACATCATGAGACAAGGCGGGCCACCAAAAAGACCGACTCACCAGATCTCTAGTACCAAAAATACCTGGATGACCAGCCAATGCAGAGCAATGAACCTCAGACATCACTCTCTTCCTCCACTGGTCATGAACATACAACTTTCCACTGGGACAACGCTCAGGTTTGTCCTCCTGAAACTCTTCCAGAGCACGTCTCAAATCGGGCGAGATGGCAGAAATAACTACCCCCTCGCCTAAGATGGTAGCAGGCTTAGTCACAACAGGAGAATCAGCAAAGAAACTCCTAGAGAGGGCGTCTGCCTTGACATTCTTAGTGCCCGGAAGAAAAGAGACCACAAAATCAAAACGTGTGAAAAACAAGGCCCACCTAGCCTGTCTAGGATTCAAGCGCTTGGCCGACTCCAGGTAAATCAAATTCTTGTGGTCAGTAAGGACCACGACTTGGTGTTTGGCTCCCTCCAACCAATGTCTCCACTCCTCAAATGCCCATTTCATGGCCAACAGTTCCCGATTCCCCACATCATAGTTACGTTCGGATGGGGAGAACTTTCGGGAAAAGAAAGCGCAAGGATTCATTTTAGATATCACAGGATCTTTTTGGGACAACACCGCTCCTGCACCAATCTCAAAAGCGTCCACCTCCACCTGAAACGGGAGTGAGACATCAGGTTGCCGCAAAACCGGAGCAGAAGTGAATCTTCGCTTCAGCTCCTGAAAGGAAGAAACAGCCTCCGGAGACCAATTCAGCACATCAGCACCCTTCCTAGTCAAATCCGTCAATGGCTTGGCAATACCAGAAAAATTAGCTATAAATTTCCGATAAAAATTAGCAAAACCCAAAAACTTCTGGAGAGCCTTCAAAGAAGTGGGTTGAACCCAATCATAAATGGCCTGTACCTTGGCCGGGTCCATTTCAATAGTTGACGGAGACAAAATAAATCCCAAAAATGAAATCCTCTGCACCCCAAAAAGGCATTTCGATCCCTTGACATACAGGGAATTCTCCCTCAAAATCCGGAACACAGTCCGAACATGTTCCACATGAGAGTCCCAATTCTTGGAGAAGATCAAAATATCATCGAGATAGATAATCAAAAATTTATCCACAAAGTCTCGGAATATATCGTTCATGAAGCACTGGAAGACAGAAGGGGCATTAGTGAGCCCAAAAGGCATCACCAAGTACTCAAAATGTCTCTCCGGAGTATTAAACGCCGTCTTCCATTCATCCCCACGCTTAATGCGAATAAGATTATACGCCCCCCTGAGGTCAAGCTTTGCAAACCAGCAAGCACCTTTAACTCTGGAGAATAGATCAGAAATCAGGGGTAACGGATACTGATATTTAACAGTAATTTTGTTGAGGGCACGATAGTCAATACAAGGCCTTAATGAACCATCCTTTTTAGCCACGAAAAAAAACCCAGCACCTAAGGGTGAAGAGGATGGTCTAATATGACCCTTCTCCAATGACTCCTTAATATACGATCGCATAGCCTCGTGCTCGGGTACAGATAAATTGAAAAGCCGACCCTTGGGGAATTTACACCCCGGGTTCAGCTCAATTGCACATAACTCCTATGAGGAGGCAAAGACGCAGACTCATTCTCACTAAATACATCATAAAAGTCAGCCAAATAGTCAGGAACATCATGCCACTGGGGAGAGGTGGAGAAAACAGGAGCATCACTAAGGGCACACCGACAACCCCAACTCACCACAGACAAAGATTTCCAATCCAGAACTGGATTATGGATTTGCAACCAGGGAAACCCCAGAACAATGGTATCATGCAAATTATGCAACACCAAAAATCTGCAATTTTCTTGATGGTCTGGGGCGACCCGCATTACCACCTGGGTCCAAAACTGAGGTTTATTCTTCGCCAAAGGAGTAGCATCAAGACCCCTCAAAGGGATAGGCGTCCGCAGAGGTGTCATAGGAAATCCACAACGTTTAGCAAAATCCAAGTCCATCAGGTTCAGAGCTGCTCCCGAATCCACAAAAGCCATGGCGGAAAATGTGGACAGGGAGCAGATCAGAGTAATTGCCAGAAGAAACTTAGGTTGAACACCACCCACAGAAAACGTGTGTGCACAATGTTTCTCTCGTTTAGGGCAGACAGAAATAATATGTGAGGCATCTCCAAAAAAAACACACCTTATTACGCCTTCTGAACTCCTGACGTTGTGCCCTAGACAAAACTCTATCACATTGCATAGGTTCAGACATTTGTTCAACAGGTGGCAACATCTCTCGTGTAGTTTTGTGTTCACGTAAACGCCGATCAACCTGAATGGCTAATGACATAGAATCGTCAAGACCAGAGGAAACAGGAAATCCCACCATAGTATCTTTTACAGTTTCTGACAAACCCTTCCGAAAGAGGGCTGCCAAGGCACCATCATTTCAGGTAGTAAGGACCGCCCACTTTCGGAATTTTTCACAGTACAACTCTGCCGAATCCCGACCCTGGCTTAATGCCAACAGGGTCTTTTCAGCCTGATCAGTAGCATTAGGTTCATCATACAACAACCCCAAGGCTTGAAAAAATGCGTTCACATTATTCAGAATAGGATAATCAGGTTTCAAAGAAAATGCCCAATCCTGGGGATCGCCGTGCAGCAAAGAGATGACAATCTTAACCTGCTGCGCGGAGTTCCCCGACGAGTTAGGCTTCAAGGCAAAAAATAATTTACAATTATTCTTGAAATTCAAGAATTTAGACCTATCCCCAAAAAACACATCAGGAGAATCTTTGGTTCAGCAGCATGTGAATGAGCAAGATAGGCGGAAATTCCCCGCACTTCAGCAGCGAGCTGCTCCACACGATCAGACAATTGCTTCATCTCCATTGAGAGAAAAATTCCCCCTATGGCCTCAGAGATATAGAGGAAAAAATATGCACAAAAAAAAAAAAATCTGACACATTTTTTTTTTTTTTTTTTTTTTTTTTTACAATTCTCTCCTGCTATTGAGTACACTAGGATCTGCGGTATGGCTGGTGATTCTGTTATGATGAGTTACCGAAGGAGGAAAAAACAAAATACTAGCTGAGTCCAGAAAAACCAGAGAGGTTGGCAGCTATCGGATTGCAGACCCCTGAACCTATCCACAACAACTAGCAGTAGCCATGGGGGGTTCCTATGATGCCCTAGACCCCTCGATCACAGCCGGAGAACTACATAGCCTAAAGACAGAAAGGGGAAAAACTAAACTGCCCCAGAGCAGACCCCAAAGCAATAGGCAGCCCCCAACATATAATGACGGTGAAGCAAGATGAAAACACTAACACAGATAGAAAGATAGGTTGAGCAAATGATGGGGCCCAAGCTAACTAAATAGGACAGGATAGGAAAGCTGCTGTCTGCCATCCGCAAAAACCCTATCCAAAATGAGCCAACCGACTGATAGGAAAAACAGGCCCTGAAGTCGCTAGGCTTCAAAAGACTATATCAGCACTCAGGTATATTCTGAAGACAGAGCAAAAGATCAACAGATCAGAGACAAAAATGGAATTCAGCTCACCCCCAGCCAGGGATGGCAGAACTCCCAAAGAACAAGGCAAAACAAAAACAAAACTGAAGAGTACAAAGCAGAGCAGAAAAACTTAGTTTTGAGACGCAGGAATCAGACTGGTCTCCAAGAATCCAGCAGGATCACCAGCAAGGCAGAAGGGCGTTGGCTGCCTTATATCCAGTCCTCAATTCCAGCCACCCAGTCATCATCTAGCTCCCCAGGTGTTTGGTAATCAGCCTCACTACCTTCCTTCACTAGAGGAGGGAGTTCATCAGACCTCAATGGTGAAGGGAAAAATGAACTCACAACAAAGAGCCATCTGGGAGTACACTGACAGGGCAAGACATGTAGTCTGTCAACATCTGACGGAAACGTTGCCTCCTGCTGACTGGAGCCGTCTGTGATGGTGTAGACAACTGTGGCGGACACAACAAAACTTTGCCACATTTGGGCCATAGTGGTCTTGCCTTGTGCTGAGGCGCTGCCTCTGCTCCCTCTTTGTGCAGAGTTTCCTCCACTGCCTCGACGCACAGGGCTGCTTTGTAAAGCACTAGCACCACTGCTGTCGGGTGGAATGGAAAACATGATGACTGCACCAGTGTGTCTTGGTACTCCCGCAGTTTACGCTCCCGGGTCAATGGTGGTATGAGGCTTTGTGAGTTGTCCCGGTAGCGAGGATCTAGGAGGGTGTACACCCAATAATCAGTCGTGTTGAGAATGTGGTCGATGCGGTGGTCGTTTCTCAGGCACTGCAGCATGAAATTAACCATGTGCTGCAGACTCCCAACTGCCAAAGAAACGCTGTCCCCTGCTTGATGTGTCATCTTTGCCTGCTCTGCATCACCCCACCCTCGCTGTACATACTGACTAGAGGATTGTGTACCTCCCTCCTCTGGAGAGATGTCTTCCTCCTCCATCGACTCCTCCTCATCCTCCTCACAAAGTGTCCCCTGCCTAGGCCTTTGTGAGGAACCATGTAGCGCAGACTGTCCAGAAGCAGATGGCATTTGGGACTCCTCATCCTTCACCTCTTCCAAAACCTCCTCCCTTAGTGCTTGCAGTGTTTTTTGTAGCAGGCAGATAAGGGGGACAGTCATTCTGACTAGTGCATCATCTGCACTCGCTATCCGCGTGGAATCATCGAAGGCACGCAAAACGAGGCAGATGTCCTTCATAGAGGCCCACTCAGTGGTGCTGAAGTGTGACCGGCGCACAGTGCGACTTGTTTGCGCCTAATGCAGCTGGTACTCCATGACTGCTGCCTGCTGCTCACACAACCGCTCCAACATATATAACGTTGAATTCCACCTGGTGGGTAGGTCACATATGATGCGATGTTCCGGAAGGCGTAATCGGCGCTGCAGAGCAGCAAGGCGCGATCTTGCCGTGCTGGAACAACGCAAGTGAGCGCACTCTATGTGGACTTTGTGCAGCAGTGCATCAAGATCCGGATAGTCCCTCAGAAAGCTCTGCACGACCAAGTTCAGCACATGTGCCAGACATGGGATGAAAGTGAGGTTGCCTAGGCCAAGAGCTGCCACCAGATTTCGGCCATTGTCACACACTACCAAGCCTGGCTGGAGATTCGCTGGCAGAAACCACACATCGCTCTCCTGCTTGATGGCATTCCAGAGCTCCTGCGCTGTGTGGCTTCGATTCCCCAATGAAATTAATTTGAGTATGGCCTGTTGATGTTTGGCCATGGCTGTGCTCATATCGGTCGTAACAGGCTCCTGCTGCGCTGTTTCTGAGGAACTTGAGTAGGAGGAGGAGTCAATGTGTACAGACTGGATTCCTGCAATCCGTGGAATTGGCAGAACACGTACAGCGCCACTCTCCATATCTGTACCCGGTTCCACAACATTGACCCAATGGGCAGTGAGGGAAAGGTATCGTCCCTGTCCATGGTTACTGGTCCACGCATCGGTGGTCAGGTGGACCTTGCTACTGACGGCATTTAGTAGCGCATGTTGTATTTTTCCCTCCACATGTTTTTGCAGGGCAGGGACGGCTCGCCTGCTGAAATAAAAGCGGCTCGGTACAGTGTATTGAGGGACTGCCAATGCCATCACGTCCCGGAAGGTGTCAGTCTCCACCAGCCTGAATGAGAGCATTTCAAGTGCCAGTAGTTTGGCAATGCCAGCATTCAGAGCCTGTGCTCGAGGATGGTTTGCCGAGTATGGCCGCCTTTTATCCCATGCCTGTGCTACCGATGGCTGTAGAGTGGCCTGGGAGTGTGAGGAGGACTGGGAACGTGGTGCTGTGGGTGGAAGTTCACTGGATCTCCGGACAACATTGCCAGAGGTTCTTCCTTGGCGATCCTGTGAGGAAGCCGAACCAGCTGTGTGTGAGCTGGAGGAAGAGGCCCCAACATGAGCTGAAGAGGTGGTAGGTGGTGCTGTACGTTGGCCTACGTCTTCAGTGTGTCTGTGTAACTCCACCTCGTGCTTGGTCCGCACATGTTTCCACATATTTGTGGTATTGAGGTTGCTGACATATTTCCCTCTTTTGACTTTCTGTTGACACAGCTTGCATTTGACAAAGCAAATGTCATCTGCAACTGTGTCAAAAAAGGACCATGCACTGCAAGTCTTTGGAGGGCCCGTTTTGCCTTTTGAAAGAGGAATGCTCCTACTGGGTGCCGAAGTGGAGGCTACAGGCAACCAAGTCTGCTCCCTCCCTCTCCCTCCTGTTTTGGCCGTTCGGGGAATCTCTTCCTCAGAGCTGCTCCCACCACCTTCCTGTTCCTCACGCCATGATGGGTCAAGGACCTCATCATCTACACTCCCCTCTTCAAACACCTACTTCTCCTGGGTTGTCTCGCCAGCACCGTACGCACCAGAAAGTGGTAACTGAGTCTCATCATCATCTGATGCGTACTGAGGTGTGAACACTGCTGCTAGGCAAAAGAAAGCTACAGTGGTGGTTTATGTAGCCTGGGTAAAGCACAATATTTTTTTGAGAATCGCTATTTCTAACTGTCCCTCACAGTCTTCAACAGCAGCCTGTCCCTAACTGAATTCACAGCAGAGTGAACAGACATGGCGGCAGCGGCTTTTATAGTGCATCATGACATCATTTCAGCAGCCAATCACAGCCATGCCAATAGTTAACATGCCTACATGCCTAACAGGATGTGCCCACACTTCTGAGGATTCCCATTGGCTGAATCAAATGGAGCGGGCTCATAGAATTATGGGAACTTCCGATTCCGGTATTCGATATGAAAAAAGTATCGGAACTAAATATCGGAATTCCGATACAGCGAATATCGGCCAATACCCGATACTTGCGGTATCGGAATGCTCAACACTATTCATGGCCCATGTGTTTACTATGTAACTATCCCCTTATACTATGACATTTTATGGTATTTTATTATGTCCAACTTGTTTGGTTTTCCTTTTATTCCGTAATTAAATAAAAACTTTTTAAGTCTTTATCAATTTGGACTTTATTTTGGTTTATTCATATCTAATTGAGAAGGTTTCTATTGTCTTTTATGAATATTCATATATGCTATCTGTGTATATAGTGAGTGATTCTCACTGATTGTTGGCTTGGAAGCACCAATTAGTCTGGATGAATTAGAGGAGGCTCTAGATTCTATGGCAGGGAATAAGACACCGGGGTCTGATGGGCTGCCTGTGGAGGTATATAAACAGTACTCAAATATAATGCTTCCACAGCTGTTGAAGGTGTTTGAGGCGGCTAGGGAAGATGGGCACTTGCCCCGGTCCTTGAATGAAGCAATCATAGTGGTGATCCCCAAGGCTGATAAGGATCCATGTCTTCCAGAGTCATACAGGCCTATCCCCCTTTTAAACGTTGATGTCAAGATTTTTGCAAAGATTCTGGCGATGCGGCTGTCTAGAGTAATATCTAGTATTATTCATCCAGATCAAACTGGTTTTATGCCAGAGAAATCAACTGCAATTAATATCCGGCGGTTGTATCTAACTTTACAGATCCCATCTAAGGGAAAGGAACCCAGGGCTGTTGCATCTTTGGATGCTGCTAAAGCATTTGACAGCATCGAATGGCCACATCTGTGGGCTATATTAGCCAAGATGGGTTTCTATAAAAATTTTATTGCCTGGATACAGTTGCTGTATTCGTGTCCAGAGGCCAAAATTAGAATTAATGGGGAGATCTCAAATACAATTAACTTATACAGAGGGACCAGACAGGGGTGCCCTCTATCTCCCCTACTGTTTGCTCTGGCATTGAGCCCTTGGCAGTAGTAATTCGGGCGACACCTGAAATTAAGGGGTTTGGGTATGAGTCTTTGCAAGAAAAAATAGCTTTGTATGCTGATGACATGCTCTTGTTTTTGGGAGAGTGGCTATCTTCTCTGAGGGTGGCAATGGAAGTCTTTGGATCCTTCGCAGTGATCTCTGGTTTATGTATTAACTGGGAGAAATCTTCAATTATGCCGGTGAGAGATGCTCCCGAGAACTCCTTGGAATTGGCAGGACAATTAAATGTAATCAAAAAGTTTAAATAATTGGGAATTCATATTGGATATAATATACAAAATTTTGAGCGTTTAAATATTACCCCGCTACTTGCTAAATTTCATCAAAAAATAAAGGACTGGTGCAAGTTACCACTGAGTATGGTGGGAAGGGCAAACCTGGTAAAAATGGTTCTCATGCCACAAGCTTTGTATGCCCTCCACAATGCGCCCATTTGGATTCCTCGTCAAATCTTTTATCAGGTAAACAGAATATTTAAAGAGCTTATCTGGAAGAGGAGTGTTCCTAGAATTCGGTTGGAGGTTTTGCATACATCTAAAGAACTGGGGGGATTAGCGATTCCTTACCCGTTTCTGTATTATCTTGCAGCGCAGTTGCAGCATTTCAGAGGATGGAGGAGGAGGATTCCTTCATGTGAAGTTCCTCGGGATGTATGCTTACATGCGTATTGGGAAGGGACTTACTGGTGCAGGCGCTGGACTCAATGCGGTTCCGTCAGGGTCAAGCTATCAATAGTCCGATAATGAAGTGCATGGATAAGGTATGGAACACGGCCAAAGAAATATTGGGTATACAGGGAGTCACAGCGCATTCCCTGATCTGGAGAAACTTGACATGTACAGAGCTAAAGAAATTAGAGGGTTTGAGCTATGGGAGAGGAGAGGGCTTAAACTAGTATCACAGCTTTATTCGGAAGGGGAGTTTCGATCTTTTGAGGATCTCAAACAGACATTTTCCATCCTTAATAAAAGATTTTTTCAATGTCTCCAGCTGAGACATGCTTGTGAAGCACAACAGCGACTCGCTCCACTAGGTAATCCAGCTAAAACTCCGCTGTTGGATAGAGTAGTGATGGGAGCAGGATCAAGAGGTATTATATCCATGATATATGCAACCATGTTGGAAAAGAGAGTGGCAAGTTTGGAGATGCTGAAGAATAAGTGGCAAGTTGATGTAGGTGATTTAACAGATGATGAATGGGAGGATGCATTGCAAGAAGTCACGAAAGTCTCAGTTAGCGAGGCACAGAGAGTGTTGCATCTTTATTTGCTTCATCGAGTTTATCGAACCCCTGTATGGCTGTTGAAAATCGGCTATGCTAGAGAGGCAGATTGTTGGAAATGTGGAACGCCCAATGCTGATCTGATACACATGACCTGGAACTGTCCTCGGTTACGTAGGTTTTGGGGAGGTGTGAATGATTTACTTAATACTGTCTATATTTCAGGATCCTGACAGTGCCGGCATACAGCCTCCGCTGAGCAGGGACTCACCCGCACTGTAGGGACCCCTGGGGACCAGGATAGCCAGAAAGTATAGGTGTACAGGACCTGAGTGATGAAGTTTAGCAAGCCGGCACGGGACCTACGGTCATGTGACTGCAAGGGGGAGGGGCTTAGCGTCCTGCTTTCAGAGAAGACAGAAAACTCAGAGTCGGGCAAAATGGAGGTCATTCACAGTACGGACAGCGAGGTACAGGAGGGTAAACAGACGGGAGGTCAGACAAAGCCAAAGGTCATACACAAGAGGGTGACGCGGTACCAAGGGGACGAGCAGAGAGAAGTCGGGTCACAAGCAGAAAGTCATACACGAGAGGTAGCGCAGTACAAGAGGGACAGGCAGAACTCGTAACAGGGACAGAACCGGATCAAAACCAAACAAGCAAGCAAGATATCAGGCACAAGGCACACGTACGCACAAGGTCAACTAACTCAGCCGAGGGCAGGAGTATAACTGACACCGGACCTAGGTCCAGTGAGCATTAAATAGCCGCCCTCTGCCAGGGAGAGTCAAGAAAATAGCGTGCACTCAAGTCTTATTATTGAGGTGCAGGTGTAACGGACCTGTAGGTCCTATTACCAATAATAATATAGAATCACCGCACACTCAGAGAAATATAATGCCAACAAGTGTTCATTTTATTATGTACAAAACATGTGGGAGCCAAAAAAGAATATAAAGCACTAGATAGAAGCGATATATATAACGACGTTTCGGCTCAGCCCGAGCCTTTATCAGTTTATCGCTGCAAAATAGAGAGAAATACATCAAAATATATACAGAGACCAAAAAACAATTGCAGAAAAAACAGGAAAGAGAATATACAACACCAAATGAACATCACATTATCCAAATATAATACAGTGATAAAAACACATATATACATAGACATTATACTGCTTTCACGGAGAACATGGATATACGAAGCTGGAGCAAAGGCCCAGAAAACTAGTACCATACTCAATAGAATAGGGGGAATAGGGGGAAAGAAAAGGATTACCTGAATCCGTTTTCAAATCTTTTGAATAGATCGTAAGAGAACTTCCAAGAGAATAGCCCAAGTAAAACGGCTGAAAGGAATTCGTCAACATCATGGTTAGTAAAAATAGAAAAATAAATAAAGTTGTAACCGTAGTTATTCTAGTTTGGTGTATAGTGTATCAGCATTATGGGGAGAAAAGCATAACTACCATCCTTGTGATAAGAAGACTCATGCTCCTATTGATCAAGTATATGGTAATGTCATCAAAAAGTATTAGCCCACAGAATGTCTAAATAGTATAATGAGATTAATAAATCCACACAAGATGGCCATGTTAAACAACGCTCTTAGAAGAATGTAGGACGTCTCACATTACTATGTGTGTTGCGCATAATGTGCAAAATATCAGTAAATTTACTATGTAATAGCGCTCTAATTAGATGTCATTTGGAGGGAGAGTTACCTGTGATTATAGTGCTGTAAAGCGGCGCTCCCGCGCCTGGCTGCAATGGCGTCATGCTATAACCCTCAGTATGTGGCTGTATTTATATGGGAGCCCAGGTGGCCGCATCCGGCCGGAAGTAAAACCCCTGAACCGGAAGTGACGTCGCGCTGTCTTAATATAGACACTGCGCATGTCTGTGATGGTTGTCAGGGTGATCAGCAGATTGGCGTCCCTGTAATTTCTCTGATAGCGCCGAATAGTGTGTGTAAAGTGCGTAGAGGCTATAATTGTATGACATGTGGACAACATCGTAGTATTGCAAAAGAATAATAAGAAAAGTTAATATATACGCAGGCATATGGAAAACAATAAACCATGAAAAGAAATATGCAAAAGGAAAAAATAAAACAAAAATAACAAAAATGGTGAATAAAGAATAAGCGAATGAAATTAAAAAATAATAAAAATAGGGAATGAAAAATTGAAAATAAAAACAAAAATAAAAATAAAATTAAAAATTAAAAATTAAAAATAAAAAACCAACAATGTTGCTGACCATGCGCAACTAGTTAAATATGCATGCATTGTATATATAGGGTTATGAAGAAAATAAAGTAGAAAATAAAAAATAAAAAATAAAAGACTAAAAAATGAAAATTAAAAATAAAAAATAATAAAAAATAAAAAATCCAAAATAAGAGTCCAGTGGGCGGAGCAAAACTCACCTAGGGTAATAGCATGTTAGCGAGTCTGAAAAATAACAGAAGAAGCAGGGAAAAGGTTATTAGCAGTTATAGGAGCCAGTCTATCTCCCTATTAAGCCCCTTAGGGGCTAGAGTGTCTAACTTGTGTATCCAATATGTTTCTCTCTCTCTTAATAATTTAACATGGTCGCCCCCTCTCCTTGGGCGTGGTACATGCTCGATTACCTGAAATTTTAATTGTGCCACTGAATGTCGATATTTAGTGAAATGTTCAGGTAAAGGTAACCAGTTTTTTTGACACCTAATTGTTGATTTGTGGCTGGCAATGCGGTCCTTAACATGCTGGGTTGTTTCCCCTACGTAGAGGAGGCCACATGGGCATTTCACCAGGCAAACCACAAAGTTCGAATCACATGTATAGTAGCCACGTATAGGGAAGGATTTACCTGTCCTTGGATGAGTAATACTGTCTGACCTAATCACATTCGAACAGGCTGCGCAACTCAGACAAGGGAATGTGCCGCAACGGCGAGGGGCAAGTAGCCTCTGCGTAGTTGTAGGAAGTTTTGCGCACATTATGCGCAACACACATAGTAATGTGAGACGTCCTACATTCTTCTAAGAGCGTTGTTTAACATGGCCATCTTGTGTGGATTTATTAATCTCATTATACTATTTAGACATTCTGTGGGCTAATACTTTTTGATGACATTACCATATACTTGATCAATAGGAGCATGAGTCTTCTTATCACAAGGATGGTAGTTATGCTTTTCTCCCCATAATGCTGATACACTATACACCAAACTAGAATAACTACGGTTACAACTTTATTTATTTTTCTATTTTTACTAACCATGATGTTGACGAATTCCTTTCAGCCGTTTTACTTGGGCTATTCTCTTGGAAGTTCTCTTACGATCTATTCAAAAGATTTGAAAACGGATTCAGGTAATCCTTTTCTTTCCCCCTATTCCCCCTATTCTATTGAGTATGGTACTAGTTTTCTGGGCCTTTGCTCCAGCTTCGTACATCCATGTTCTCCGTGAAAGCAGTATAATGTCTATGTATATATGTGTTTTTATCACTGTATTATATTTGGATAATGTGATGTTCATTTGGTGTTGTATATTCTCTTTCCTGTTTTTTCTGCAATTGTTTTTTGGTCTCTGTATATATTTTGATGTATTTCTATTTTGCAGCGATAAACTGATAAAGGCTCGGGCTGAGCCGAAACGTCGTTATATATATCGCTTCTATCTAGTGCTTTATATTCTTTTTTGGCTCCCACATGTTTTGTACATAATAAAATGAACACTTGTTGGCATTATATTTCTCTGAGTGTGCGGTGATTCTATATTATTATCTCTGCCAGGGAGAGGCGGAACAATTAACCCCCAGTCAGACCAGGACGGGCCAAAGCTAAACCCAGTACTGGATCATCATGACAGTACCCTCCTCTCAATGGGGGGCCACTGGACCCTCAGGTCTCTCAGGGTACTTGGCGTGAAAGGCCCGGACCAACCAATCCGCATGAACCGATCGAGCAGGAACCCACAAGCGTTCTTCAGAACCGTAGCCTTTCCAATGTACTAGATATTGAAGGGGACGATGGACCAACCTTGAGTCGACAATTCGTTCCACCTCGTACTCCGACTGCCCGGCTACCAAAACCGGTGTTGGGGAAGCTGATGATCCCTCCCCAGCGGACCTCACAGGTTTCAAAAGGGCCTTATGAAAAACATTTGGGATCCGCAGATATGGTGGGAGACGCAACCGAAAAGCCACCGGGTAGAGTTGAGCGAAACGGGTCAAAAAAATTCAAAAGTCGACGACTTTCGCCAAAGTAGGGTTTCATGAAATGAAACCCGACCTCAGCATGAGGTCGGCCACGAGGTCGGCGACTTTAGCGCCAAAGTCGCATTTCAAAACATGCTTCAGCGCCCTTTTTCAGCCAATGAGGAAGAACGGACACTGTGGGCAACGTGATGACATAGGCAGCGGTCCCCACCATCTTTGAGAAGGGCATGCAAGTGATTGGCTTGCTTTGGGGGGCGTCACAGGGGGTATAAAAGGGCGTGCACGCCGACCGCCATCTTACTTCTGCTGATCTCAGTATAGGGAGAGATGCTGCTGCTGCAGATTCTGTAGGGAGAGCGTTAGGCAGGGAAGAAGAAAAAAAATCAGCTGCTGCTGCTAGCGATTTTGCCTGCACAACACACCAGTGCAGTGCAAGGGGAGGCTATATTTTGGTGGATCAGCTGCATTGCTGGTTTCACACTGCTTTGCAAACTGCTTTTTTAAAAGCAATCCTTTTTTTTTTGTCCTGGTGAGATAATGAGCGTGCATTTTTTCACACCGTACAGCGGTGTACGCTGCTCTCTCAGTACCGTGTAACGGCTGTTATCACGGCCACAGTGAAGCTAAGGGTGTGACTCTGTAAGGATAAGTCAAGGAGTTGTTCCGTTCTTACAGACCTACACTCTAGGGAGATTCCAATCCTGCCCTGTCCTATATAACATTTTTCACACCTGTCAAATTCATCCTGTCATACAGCGGTGTGATATACACTGGGCCTGACACAATACATCAGTGTCCAGAAGTGTGTAAGGACATTCCATTTCTCCCATCCTATATAACATTTTTCACACCTGCCAAATTCATCCTGTCATACAGCGGTGTGATATACATTGGGCCTCACACAATACATCAGTGTCCAGAAGTGTGTAAGGACAATCCATTTCTGCCGTCCTATGTCACATTTTTCACACCAGCCTAATTCAGTCTGTCATACAGCGGTGTGATATACACTGGCCTGACACAATACATCAGTGTCCAGAAGTGTGTAAGGACATTCCATTTCTCCCGTCATATGTCACATTTTACACACCAGCCAAATTCAGCCTGTCATACAGCGGTGTGATGTACACTGGCCTGACACAATACATCAGTGTCCAGAAGTGTGTAATGACATTCCATTTCTCCCGTCATATATCACATTTTACACACCAGCCAAATTCAGCCTGTCATACAGCGGTGTGATATACACTGGCCTGACACAATATATCAGTGTCCAGAAATGTGTAAGGACATTTCATTTCTCCCGTCACATATCACATTTTACACAACAGCCAAATTCAGCCTGTCATACAGCGGTGTGATATACATTGTGCCTCACACAATACATCAGTGTCCAGAAGAGTGTAAGGACAATCCATTTCTGCCGTCCTATGTCACATTTTTCACACCAGCCTAATTCAGTCTGTCATACAGAGGTGTGATATACATTGGGCCTCACACAATACATCAGTGTCCAGAAGTGTGTAAGGACATTCCATTTCTCCCGTCATATATCACATTTTACACACCAGCCAAATTCAGCCTGTCATACAGCGGTGTGATATATACTGGCCTGACACAATACATCAGTGTCCAGAAGTGTGTAAGGACATTCCATTTCTCCCGTCATATATCACATTTTACACACCAGCCAAATTCAGCCTGTCATACAGCGGTGTGATATACACTGGCCTGACACAATACATCAGTGTCCAAAAGTGGTAGGAGAATTAAATTCTCCCCTGTCCTATATACACCTTGTACCTTGTTTTACAGTTCCATATCGTTGGTGGAATTGTGGGTACATTTTTCAAAAAAATGAGGAAGTGTGGTGTAAGAGGCCGTGTTAGTGGGCGGGGGTTGCCAGCTGTTAATGATGGTGTTGGTGTTGGATCTGCTGGTAGTGGCAAAAGCAAAATAACACCTAATGCAGGAGGTGTTAAGCCTGCGTCATCGTCTGGCTCCACAAGGCCTCGAAGGCTCCCTTTTCTGGGAGTAGGTAAACCGCTTTTAAAGCCGGAGCTTCAGGAACAAGTTTTGGCCTACATTGCTGACTCGGCCTCCAGCTCTATCGCCTCCTCTTCTGAACTTGTAAAAAATAAAAGCACTGAGTCGTCTTTGGAGGCTCATGGTCATGATCCACACCTTTCTTTGTGTCCTTCACCCCAACCAAAATTGAAGGATGCGGCAGGCCACACAACAGATTACTCCATGGAGCTGTTTTCACATACCATGCCTGGGTTATCAAGTGAAATGGTGAATTACCCAGGCCAAGATGAATCTGACATGGAGTGCACTGATGCACAGCCACTGATAGATAATTCTGCTGGTACATTCACTCAGAGCACCACATGTTCCTCGCAGTGTACTGAGCCAGATTCTGACCCTGATGAAGCTCAGGTGCCCCTTCCCGCATACTATACCACCATACACGGTGACACAGAGGAAGGTGCTCATGACACTGAAGAGGAGGTGATGGATGACCCGGTTGTTGACCCAGATTGGCATCCATTGGGGGAAGAGGGTGCCGCTGCCAATAGCTCCAAAGAGGAGGAGGAGCATCCGCAGCAGGCATCAACATCGCAACAGCTGTTATCTGGCAGGCACGGAGCAGTCCAAAAACGGGTTACAAAAAGCCAAAAAGTTGCTGGACTGCTTGGCCAGACGGTCAAAATAGCACAGCGTGCAAGGACGCAAAATGTCTTCCATAGTAGGAAGAGTGCAGTGTGGCATTTTTTTGAACAAAATCCTAATGATCAGGCCAAGGTTATCTGTAAGAAGTGCGCAAAGACCTTTAGCCGAGGGAAAAATCTGAAAAATTTAAATACCAGTTGCATGCTTAGACATTTAACCACCATGCACTTGCAAGCGTGGACGGAACACCAAACCTCAAGTACCACATGTGCAAATGCTCCCAAAGAAGGTAGTCAGCAACGCTACATTGTTTCCCCCACTGTAAGCCCACCGGTTAGCACAGCAGCAAATGTTGAGGTGTCGTTGCAAGGCCAAAGCTGTCAGGGAATCACAATGTTATATCAACGAAAGACTGAATCTAGGCCATCAGAAAGAACACCAACTCCATCACCATCATCAACCCTCTCACAGTCCGCCCTGTCCACCGCTAGTTCCACCATAGGCATCTCTCAAGTCCAGCTCACCCTGCCAGAGACTATGAGTAGGACAAGAAAGTACTCATGCTCTCATCCGCGTACACTGGGTTTCAACGCCCACATTGTCAAACTAATCTCTCGAGATGATGCCCTATCGGTTGGTGGAAAGCGCAGCTTTCCTCGAACTCATGGCCTACGCAGTACCACGCTATGAACTACCCAGTCGCCACTTCTTTTCTTGCAAAGCCATCCCAGCCCTCCACCTTCATGTGAAGGACCGCATTGTCCATGCACTCAAGCAATCAGTGAGTGGAAAGGTGCATCTCACAACTGATGCATGGTCCAGTAGGCATGGCCAGAGCCGTTACGTGTCCATCACTGCGCACTGGGTTAATGTGGTGGATTCAGGGTCCACAGAGGACAGCGGTGGTGGGACTGTGCTGCCTAGCCCACGGTATAGGAAACAGTTGGCTGTAGGCGTTCGACCCTCCTCCTCCTACTCCTCTAGAACCGAAAGCTCGTCCCCAGAGTGCAGTCGCAGCAGCACTCCATCCGCAGCTGCCAGTGTTGCACACGAGGTGTCCCACTATCGATCAGCTAGTGGAAAGCATCAGCAGGCTGTGTTGAAGATGATGTGTTTGGGCGACAGACACACCGCGGAGGTACTGGCCGACTACTTTCAGCAACAAACTGAGTCATGGCTGGGCAGTCTACATCTTGAGGGAGGCAAGGTAGTCAGCGATAACGGCCGTAATTTTGTGGCTGCCATAGCCCTTTCAAAACTCAGACACATACCTTGCTTGGCTCACACCTTGAACCTGGTGGTGCAGTGCTCCCTCAATAATTATCCAGAGTTAACAGGCCTGCTCCAGAAGGTTCGAAAACTGTGCTCGCACATCCGCCGGTCGCCCGTACACTCCAGTCGCATGCAGAAGCTGCAGTGATTGCTACACCTTCCCAAGCACCGGCTAATTATCGACGTTGCAACTAGGTGGAACTCCACCCTGCACATGGTTGAGCGGCTGTGCGAACAGAGGCAGGCTGTAATGCATTTGTGGGAGGATACCCGGACAGGCACTTTGAGGGCAGACATGGAGTTGACAGGTGTGCAGTGGTCAAAGCTGAAAGACCTCTGTAAAGTCCTTCAGTGTTTTGAGGAATGCACACGGCTGGTAAGCGCAGACGACGCCATCATAAGCATGAGCATCCCACTTATGCGTCTGCTCTTGCAAACTTTGATGCACATTAAGGAGCAGGCGTCTGCAGCCGAGGTTGAGGAGGAGGAAATCCTTGATGACAGTCAGCCATTGTCTGCTCCGGGACCTCTCCTGGACGAGGTGGAGGAAGAAGAGGAAGAGGAGGAGGAGGGTGATGATGGGGATGATTATTTAGGGGAGGAGGATGCTTCTCGTGTGTCCAGAGAAAATGTTGGCGTGGCAAGGTCTGGTACAGGGTTTGTGCGTGACTGGAGGGATGTGGATTTGCCAGAAAGTGCTCCTCCACCAAGCAGTCGCACTGCATCATTGACACCGGGAACATTGGCCCACATGTCAGATTATGCCTTGCAGATCCTAAAAAGGGACCCCCGCATTGCCAAAATGATGAACGATGACGACTACTGGTTGGCCAGCATCCTGGATCCACGCTATAAAGGCAAATTCCAAAATATCTTGCCACAGGAGAACCTTGACCTAATATTGGCTAACAAACAAGCTACTCTGGTAAACCGGTTGGTTGAGGCATTCCCAGCACACAGCATCGGAGATGGTTCTCACACAAGCCGTAGGGGCCAGGGGCAGCTTGGAAGAGGTGTTCGTGGTGCACACATCAGAAGTTGCGTTGGAGACAGGGGTTTCATGACCATGTTGTGGACTGATTCTTCAAGTCCCGCTCACACGACTGGTAATACTGCATCGATGGAAAGTGACAAAAGACAGCACTTGTCAACTATGGTTACAAACTACTTTTCCTCCCATGTCGATGTTCTCCCTCACAGGTCATTCCCCTTTGACTATTGGGCCGCTAAACTGGACACCTGGCCTGAATTGGCACAAAAAGCGCTACAGGAGCTCGCTTGACAAGCTGCAAGTGTGCTATCGGAAAGAGTCTTCAGTGCTGCTGGATCAATCCTGACAGAAAAAAGGACCCATCTGTCGACCCAAAATGTGGATGATCTAACCTTCATTAAAATGAACCATGCATGGGCTTCCAAGGATTTTGTCCCACCTTCCCCTGATGACACATAGGTTGACAGAAAAATGGCTTGCTTTGGTGCTCCTCTTCCTGGGACTTGAACAATTTCTCCTTTTGCATCAGCTCAATGTCCAAGATCAACATATGCCACTTTCTAAAACTCCCTAACTGTGCTGCCTCCCCCCCATGGCCGGAGTCACCACCTAGCGCATGAGACCGTGCGAGTGCCGTTGCCCTGGACAGGTGGGTAGGCTGACTCTTGGGTGCGGGCACTGGCACAGGGTCCCTCATAGTGCAATCAAGTGTCTCTGACGGTGGTGGTGCACACCCGCCGTCAGACACACCGCCGTACTATGAGGGGCCAAGTGCCAGTACCGACGCCCACGAGTGGGCCCCCCTTGCTTGGGCAGGGCCCCAGCATTTGCAATCTTTACCTCTCCCTGCTCCTCCGCTGTGTAGTCTGGGCCGTCAAATCCATACTGGGCCTGACACCGTCTGAGCCTGCCTCCTGATCTATAGACATATATTTTGAATGTGTACACTATGCTATCCATACATGTTATCCGGTGATACGGTACCCTTTCTCACTTTTGTGCAATCACGTGTAATCCATACTGGGCCTGACACCGTCTGAGCCTGCCTCCTGATCTATAGACATACACTCACTGGCCACTTTATTAGGTACACCATGCTAGTAACGGGTTGGACCCCCTTTTGCCTTCAGAACTGCCTCAATTCTTCGTGGCAGAGATTCAACAAGGTGCTGGAAGCATTCCTCAGAGATTTTGGACCATATTGACATGATGGCATCACACAGTTGGCGCAGATTTGTCGGCTGCACATCCCTGATGCGAATCTCCCGTTCCACCACATCCCAAAGATGCTCTATTGGATTGAGATCTGGTGACTGAGGAGGCCATTTGAGTACAGTGAACTCATTGTCATGTTCAAGAAACCAATCTGAGATGATTCGAGCTTTATGACATGGCGCATTATCCTGCTGAAAGTAGCCATCAGATGTTGGGTACATTGTGGTCATAAAGGGATGGACATGGTCAGCAACAATACTCAGGTAGGCTGTGGCGTTGCAACGATGCTCAATTGGTACCAAGGGGCCCAAAGAGTGCCAAGAAAAAATTCCCCACACCATGACACCACCACCACCAGCCTGAACCGTTGATACAAGGCAGGATGGATCCATGCTTTCATGTTGTTTACGCCAAATTCTGACCCTACCATCCGAATGTCGCAGCAGAAATCGAGACTCATCAGACCAGGCAACGTTTTTCCAATCTTCTACTGTCCAATTTCGATGAGCTTGTGCAAATTGTAGCCTCAGTTTCCTGTTCTTAGCTGAGAGGAGTGGTACCCGGTGTGGTCTTCTGCTGCTGTAGCCCATCTGCCTCAAAGTTCGATGCACTGTGCGTTCAGAGATGCTCTTCTGCCTACCTTGGTTGTAACGGGTGGCAATTTGAGTCACTGTTGCCTTTCTATCAGCTCGAACCAGTCTGCCCATTCTCCTCTGACCTCTGGCATCAACAAGGCATTTCCGGCCACAGAACTGCCGCTCACTGGATTTTTTTTCTTTTTCGGACCATTCTCTGTAAACCCTAGAGATGGTTGTGCGTGAAAATCCCAGTAGATCAGCAGTTTCTGAAATACTCAGACCAGCCCTTCTGGCACCAACAATCATGCCACGTTCAAAGGCACTCAAATCACCTTTCTTCCCCATACTGATGCTCGGTTTGAACTGCAGGAGATTGTCTTGACCATGTCTACATGCCTAAATGCACTGAGTTGCCGCCATGTGATTGGCAGATTAGAAATTAAGTCTTAACATACAGTTGGACAGGTGTACCTAATAAAGTGGCCAGTGAGTGTATATTTTGAATGTGTACACTATGCTATCCATACATGTTATCCGGTGATACGGTACCCTTTCTCACCTTTGTGCAATCACGTGTAATCTATACTGGGCCTGACACTGTCTGAGCCTGCCTCCTGATCTATAGACATATATTTTGAATGTGTACACTATGCTATCCATACATGTTATCCGGTGATACAGTACCCTTTCTCACCTTTGTGCAATCACGTGTAATCCATACAGGGCCTGAGAGCGGCTGGCGAGCTGTTAAGCAAGCTACAGCACCTGTGGTTTGGACACGTAAGTTTTTCATTTTCTCAGGAATGATGGTTAGGCCTAATTCCGGAACTGCGGTTGACCTGCACTTATTGGGAAATCATCGTTCGCTGGTAATAATTGTAATCCCAGATCCCCATCACTAACGGTGTTCAGCGGGTTATCTGCACCTGTAAGCGACAAACGCTGGCCCTTTCAGTGTAGCGCACATGCAGCCACGGACATGTAAGGGCATGACACACCAGTTATTGGCCAATCTCACGTGCCAGAGCCTCGCGTGTCCCTCTAGTAAGCCGGACTCAGACCGTGGGACATGACGGAGTCTCCTTCGTTAACGGAATTAAGCTTGCAATGTGTGCATCTTTTTTGTTGCTGGATGGTTGAGGTTGCCCGTGTTGAGTCAAATTACGCCGCAGGCTCCACTCCTGGTGGTGCCCTTCTGGACATTCCTTTAAGGTTCAGCTTTGCAACCATACTGCCCACGTAAATCAAACACTTTGCCTTCATGAACGCTGTTTGGAGGGTCGTGACTCATGGGAATAACGCCGTCCAATCAGTTAACCTGCTAGAGAGATCCTTCGTTGCTCCCAAGCATGACATCACACTCCCTAGGAGGACGGTAATGCCACTGTGGCGACCGTACTCCATGGGGCGACACATGTGCCCTGATGCCCAGCCACTGCTCGATGAATCTGCTGGTACATTGACCCAGACCACTACATTCCCCTCGCACTCTACACAGCCTGAATCTGACCCTGATGAAACTCAGGTTACCCTTCCCATATACTGTTCCATCTTACACGGTGACAAAGAGGAAGCTGCAGATGAAAGTGCAGGTTCGGCCCACCCGCCGTCAGACACACCACCGTACTATCAGGGGCCCTGTGCCAGTGCTGTCGCCAACGAGTGGGGCCCCCCTGCTTGCTCAGGATCACAGCACTTGCAAGGTTGAAATACTGTGCAGTGAGATGGAAGATGGGGACGACGAGAAGTCCAGACTAGTACAGGGATTCCCTAGCGAGGAGACTTATTTCATTGTTTTCAATGTTGGGACAGCAAGTTTTGGGGAGCACTATACTCTGGAGAATGATAGATGGGGCCCACCATACACTGGAACATTCCAAAGGTGGACATCAGACACTGGATTTACAGGGCCCATTATACACTAGAGCATTAGAAATGGGGCCCATTATGTATGGAGCATTATTTGGGCCCATAAGACAGTGGAGCTTCATCCATTGGGACCAACATATACTGTAGCATTATTTGGAGCTCATCATATACTGTTTCAAACATTATATGGGACCAATGATTCTGTATGGAGAAATAGATGGGCCTCGTCATGAGATGTAAAAAGTGAAGTATTTTCCTTTGTAGTATACCACTATTTCTCTGCCGTATCGGAGCAGCATGAGTTGTCGTATGTGTTAAAGGGGCGCTCTTAAGCCCAGGGCACATGAAAACCTGGAGCCAGCCCTACCCCCCCACAACTTTAGCCAAATAACCCCCATTTTTCAGTGCGTAACTAGTATTATGAAGTAAATAAAGGGTGACAAGCTTCAGTAATAAGAATTTATGCTTTTGGCATTCAAATGGGCACTGTTGGTGTGTTTCCTGTCCTCCTCTCACTGCCGACTTTTCTTCCCCATTGACTTACATGCATTCTATGTGTCTATATCTATTTCATATCTGTTATAAACCCTGTCATAGGGCTCCATTATATGTCCATTTTGCAAGGCGGCAAGAAAATCTCGCCATACGAATGTCATACGGATTACATACGGATGCAGACATGCGCAAAATACGCAACCACACCTTGCTTACGGATGACATACCGAGCACTATTTAGGGGTCATTCATCCGTATTATGCATGTAAACTACTGACCGTATTTTGCGTCGGTTAGTGTGACCCCGGCCTTATGAAGAATCCAGAAGAGACTTTGATTTCTTTAAGAATTCTTGATGAATGCATACAAACAGCAGCAGGTAAAAAAGACTTTCTTCAGACAGGCTGAAAACACATGTGCTTCTAATGAAGCCAAGATGGAGAATGAGACACAGGGAGAAGAAGAAGGAAGTGACATCACACCAGAAGAGGGAGACAGGGAGACAGAAGGCCCCCAAGTCTTAGGTGGGAATAAAGTGGTGACAGCTTCTTTTCCTCCAGGTTCTGCTGCAAGAACATCAGTATCCATACAACCTCGGAGACCGGACTCCGGACCATGCGCTTTAACTTAAGGAAGGGCTCTGCTCTCACCCTTATCCTCAGTTCTCTTCTCCCCACGTTCCATACTAATCTATCTTCCTTCTGGAGAATCAGGCTTTCTCTTGCTCTTTCCCGTGCTGTGGCGCCCCCAGGAGTATGGGCGCCACAGTGGCATTACCTTCCTCCTAGGGAGTGTGATGTCATGCTTTTGGAAGCAATAAAGGGTCTCTCTGTCAGGTAAATACAACACACAGCACAGTTCCCACTCCAGGCCAGCAGAGGGAGCTCTGAACCAAAACTGGGGAAAGAGCTGCTCTCTGGAGGCCAGGAAGGGGAAGTTTAGTTAGTTCGTGTGAGGAGGGCGTAGTGTGTGGATGAGAGGAGAAGAGCTGGAGGATTGAGCAGAGTTCAGGCTCACTTCTAGCGTGGTGCATGGTTCCGGGGTCCGGTCCCGAGAAGTTTGAGAAACTGATGTTCCTGCAGCAGAAACCGGAGGAATAGGAAGCTGTAAATGCTCTGTTCACACATAAGACTAGGAGGCACAACAGCAACGTGTGAGCCAGAAGAAGGAGGATACAGCTGTCTGCCATACGAGGGGGTTCTAAAAGAGAGCAAGCAAGAGGATCTTCAGTGTAACTCAGTACTGCATGTACCTCAGATAAGCGCTAGAAAAGAGACTACACAACTCATCTGCATAGAGAGATTCCTGAGTTGCTTCCAGGCTAGCCAACTCCTGTTCCATCTGCAATCTGGATCCTGGACTTTGCAAAGCAAAGTAAAGGTAAAGGAAACTGCACCCTGTTGTGTCATTGCCTTCTTCCTGCAACCCCCTCAGTTCTGCTACATCTCTGTGCCTAACACTGCACCCTCTTCCTCAACACCTATTCTCACTGCCCTGGGACTACAGCTCTACCTGTGGGGAGCTATTACATCTTGCTGCCTTATACCATCTGTCCCAGAGAATCTGCCTGCAGCGTCGGATTAACCCCTTCATTGCCGAGCACCACAGGTGGCATCGCGTATCATCCACTTATAGACTTTAACCAGCCACGCTTAACCCCTTTTACATGGACGCCCAGGGCCACGGACCGGGTCACCGCTACTGTGACACTTCCCTCTGAGATACCGGCCCAGTACCACACTGCCCTGGCGGGCGATCCACGTGCCAACAGCTCCGACTCACAACAGTCTGCTGCAGCACTTGCTTCCACTCCATCCCTCTCTCGGGATCTTCTCTCTCTCACTGACCCTTTCCTAACATTCTCCCGCTCTCTTGTGCAGTCTAAGCTCCACCCACTTCTCCAGCACCCTTCATGAACCAAAGCAGCTGGCTTACAGGGTGCTCTGCTATTCTAAAGTGTCTGTGCTGGGTGCAGGTGTTGGAGTGTGGTCAGGTGTCTCCACCTTACCTGGATAGTGGGGTACCACACCTCAGAAGGAGGTGCAGTACCTCTGTGGCGACTGAACCCTCAGGGGCACCACATATGTACCAGGGTATCCGCCTTGTAGGTATAGGTTTGCCTTTTTTAACATGATAGATTCCCTTTAAATTATACAAAATGTATAAATGTAATTAGGAATTGTATACTGGTGGCCCTCTGGGGCCGTGTAACTGCAGCATTACTGCAACCTACTAAACTGTTGTAGACGTGTAACTACGTGAACCTGTCACTCATGTGGGAGCTGTAGACCTAAAGCTGGCCATAAACTTATGATGGCAAATGGACCACTGCTCATTCTGCCGTCAGTGATCTCTCCCTTTACCACCTACACACTCCTCTGATACAAGTCGGGTCCTTTAAATTTCAAGCCTTTTTCTCTTCCCTGACATCACATTTCGTCAGGATCAAACAAAAGTAATCAATTGCGTATTTAGGCCTTAAAGGGGTATTCCCATTTCCAAGATTCTATCCCAATAAACAGGGTGGGCCATTTATATGGATACACCTAAATTAAATGGGAAGAGGGTCATGTGACAAACTTATTGAGAATTTCACAGGAAAAACAATGGTGTATCCATATAAATGGCCCACCCATGTTTATCCATATAAATGGCCCACCCTGTATTATCAAATGCCCCTATTAGAAATGTAGCATAGTTCTTATTTGCCATGTCTCTTTCCTCATGTGCAGGGCATTGCTGTAGCCTAGGTTTCCATGGTTACGACCACTAGCAACTAGATAAGTGCCACTATATGAGT
The DNA here is from genome assembly GCF_039654945.1 of Dendrobates tinctorius. Lineage (NCBI taxonomy): Eukaryota > Metazoa > Chordata > Amphibia > Anura > Dendrobatidae > Dendrobates > Dendrobates tinctorius. The sequence goes on along the minus strand of NW_027361738.1, from coordinate 5,542,319 downwards.
GGCCGTAACCATGGATGCCTAAGGAAAGGGACATAGCATCTCAGGAGAACTATACTACCTTTCTAATTGGAGGTATTTGATATTATTATTATTAAACCTACTACATATTGGGGTAGGATCTTGGCGATGGGAATACCCTTTTTTTTAAGGCTTTCCTCATGTGCACCCCCCCTAAATAAATGCCTGTCGCATACAATATAGTTGCACTAAAAAGCTTAATCTGGTCCGATTTTTTGGCTAGTAGTCCGCAGTCTTTTATGCCAAGGGCTCATTCACATTTGCTTATTTTAGATTCGTTTTCTTTTTTTTAAATTTGGCAGTAGATGTTCATGATTTAATTTACATGTCACTTGCAAAAAGAGAAGAAAAAGTGACCTGTAAATATATATTTTACTTTTTCTTTATTTTTTTTTCTAAAATGCCCAGCATGTGGCAACAGCTCGGTATTGGTACCATTTTTACCACATAGACGTTTATTTAAGAAAAAAACAAAAAAAAGATTTTTAATTAGTTTAAGCATGCATTTTTTTTTGTTTTTTTTTCATTTGCTTTTCTGCAAAATTGGTTAATGCTTTAACCAAAAACGAATCTACTACATGAAAAATGGTCAACGCTGAGCAAAAGGGTTACAATATGGAGAGAAATGTGTGTTAAATATTAATAATCCGTTAATTTCTTATAAGACTCAGTTCTGTAGAATGCTTTAGCTTACATGACATAGGCTATTTTTAAGCTTGGCTCATGGTAGAAAGACAGCTCCATATATGTAGAGACCACGTGCTTTAGGAGACGTATATAATTCATGGCTAACTGTAGAGGGTGCTCTTCTTCCCTCACCATCATGAGACACAGACGCAAGATGACATAACTCAACAGCTGGTATGTTACTTTAGTACGAAGAAGCCGAACTGAGAGACAGACGCCATTTGCCATGTGGGATCTCAGAGCATGATCTAATGGACAATATCTCTTTCACTTATTTTTATTCACCTGTTTTTCTGTAATAACCTTTCTTTGATGGAAGAAACCAAATAAACCACTATATTTTTATCTGGTAACTAGTCCTGAATATTTTACAGGATATGCATTATTCTACATTGGAGAGCCAGCCAGATCTGAATTTTTGTACTTTTTTGCGGATTTCCCTCAACTTGCCCACACGGGGGAATGGACTTTGCTAACGTCAAATCATATGTGCAAGTTATCGGGAATTCCACTACTTACAAGAATCACATAGAACCTAGAAGTAAGAATTGCCAGATAGATTGAGAAGTACTACAAGTGCCAAAGTGCCAGACGTGCTGAAACCAAGACAACAGGAACCCAGCGTTGTCCATCAAAGGAGCTGAGACATTTCAAGGTAAGATAAAATGGATGTCATTAATTGTCTTGCTAAGCAGAGTAAATTGAAATTTAAGTCTGTAGACAATTCTAATTCAGAAGTTTTATGGTTAAGTTTATATGCCGAGTGTGAACTCGAGAATCAGAGGTTAGATTCTAAGTTTTTCAATAGAGAAAGAGAGAGATTAAAAAATATTCTACAGATGGTAGATATATTTCATAGATCTGTGTCAGAGAAATCCAAAAATGATTGTTGTGATGTTCTCGAGATTGGCTGTAAAGTTAGGGAGATTGACTGTAATCAAGTGTCTGTAGCGGCCATTGGAGGTGACCTTGCAGACGTGGAACAAGATGGAGAAGTAGGAGGAGACTTCAGAACTGACGTAGAGGACGTACAAGGGAAAGACGTACCACTAAAAATAGACGACTCACAGGCCCAAATCCGAAGTAGCGTGAGGAAGGATTTGATAAAGATATGCCAAATAATTCCTGCTTATGACAACAAAATAGATGTTTGTAGGAACTCTAAGATCTTTGAAAGTTGTTCTGATAAATTTGATTTATCTAACGAGGAGAAGAATCAGTTGTTCAAAATGTGGATCCCTGTAAATTTTGCTAGGAGATTGTCTTTAAAGTTATCTGGTGAAACACATGAGAATTTAACTGATAAAGACAGATTAAAAATTCTCATTTTTTGTTCATCAAATGAAAATCATCCAGATATTGATATTCTTCAAAAATTAAGGATTGGTCGGAAGGAATGTATTTTTACGTTCATGTCCATATATGAACGTTTGTACAAAATGCTGAGTGAGAATGTCAAAACACCGTCCCTCATAAGGAGTTTTGTAAGCAAATTTTGGTTTCTAAATCCTGCATCTCGTGTTATTGCGTCACAAAAAGATTCTTTGTTTGAATGTGCGCAATCCCTTGATTTTGCCAGAAAACACGAGAATCGTGAAAGGAAAGTAAATTGTGCTAATTTTGTGAAGACAGGCAGAGTAAAATCTTATCAGAAGCCGGTATTAGCAAAGCCTTCTAAAATGAGTTTTCCCCAAAATCAAATCTACGAAGAAAGAAAAAGAAAATCACATGTTTGTTATAAGCCATATGGAATGATGCAAAAGAACACCGAAAAGACACAAATGGAATTAAGAAAATTGATGAGTTCTGATTTTCTTTCTGTAACAAAGATGGCCGAATTTAACAGACAGAAACAGGTGGTGAGTGACATCATGGCCTGTAAACTGAATACTCTGCTCCAAGAATCTATCAGCTTTAAAATGGCAAGAACCTTTCAGGATATTTTTTGCAGAGAAATAAGTATGGGTGTAGGAATTGGCTAGAAAAAGTAATATATATTGTGTAACAGTGTTATACAATTAGTGAGTTATAGAGTATAATCCTGTAGTTTTATGGTTTGTGGATATATACATAGTCATACAGTATATATATAGAGTGTTTGTAGAAGTAGAAATAGTAGAACTGTATTTTTTAATGAAAATTAAAATCTACATCAGTAATAATATTTAGAATATGAATATGATATTAACCTTATTTTTTATGTTTCCTTAGAATTTTCATTTCAAAGCAGGACTTAATCGAGAAAAATTCTCTTCCAAGGATTTATGCCTTTATTTACACAGGAAGTTGCAATATTGCATGATTTTATATATCTAACCCTTAAAAGGAAATAACTAATTGCTTTTTAAAATGTTCTGGGTGTGTGCCTTTTACTGCATGGTTTGAATGACAACCACAGCAGGGGAATTTGAACCTTGTTCTAATAATACAAGTATACCAGTATGCTATGTCCCTGTTCCTTAGGAAAAGAATTTTAAAGGGGGTCTCAACTTTTGCAAAGCAATGGAATTTTTTTTCCAGGCCTAAATGTCAAGTATAGCTATACATATACATATATTTATGTCATGTGTATTTGGGGAATATTCAAAGAAATATTAAGAGACTAAATTGAAATAGTTTACAATGCATTGATAATTAGGATAATTTGGGTTAAAATACGTGTATTCATCACACCTTCGTATGTGAGGTATTTGGTTTAAACTTAATATGTGACACAGTCTGAGTGACAGTGACTGAGTGTATGAGCAGCTGCTGAGCGAGTAATGTGATATGTTTGTGAGACCTCAGGATCCTGAATGCATGAGAGAAAAAAAAACAAAAAAAAAAAAAAAACCCAAAAGCTTTTATCTTTAGGAAATTATTAGAATATTAAGATACATAATGAAATATTATCTATACAACATATATTTCTATATTTCTATAGTAATTATTATTTCTTGATTTAGTTAATTGTGGATAAGTGCAAAGTGCAATTGCACATCAAAATGGTTTATGCAAATTAATTTTTCCAAAGGATAATTTTATGATATTCAAATTAATTTTAATGGTTACACATCTTCAGACAAATAATGGTATAAGCAAGTATAAATTTACATAATTTATACATTAATTATTTTTAATTTTGGTTTTGATAAATGAATTATTTCATAGAACAATATTTTTTGGTATTAAGGGGGAAAATATGTTTTTGATCCTGACTACATCATCACATTTGATTAATACTTCTTCTTCACACATTTTAATAGGAAAAAATATTAATAAGGTGCAATGGTATAAGTATTGGGTATAATAACAAGTATTATAAAGAGTCATTTCTTTACACTAAGAGGAATTACATGCAAAGTTGCATGATTTGAATATTTTGATAACACAAGTTTATGACAATTATGAAATAATCCAGATCATGGAAATATTAAGGGTATATGTTACTGAAGACATAACTACTCTGCATCAACATAAAGGCCTTATTCTTATTTTTATTTTTATTCTTATTTTTCATTATTTTTAATTCTTTCACCAATATTTAGTAAAGTAATATCTACTGAGAATATTGCTTCATTAAATATAGCAATTATATGGTTCTATTACTAAGGAAAATGTTTCACTTCTGAGTTATATGCAACAATTCTTTTATTCATTCATTCGCTCACTCATATATTCTTATTTTGGTTCATGGCTTTACATTCCTACATATTATTAGTATAATAAATATATTCCTTATTAATAAAGATGATAACACTGGTTACATAAAACACAGTGACACCTATGGGTTGAAAAAGGTAATTACACCTATGACATAAAAAAATGTTCTATCACATAAAAAAAATGGATAATAATGTATTATCACTTATTATTGGTTTATTATTTCAAATATTGAAATCCATATATGGTACAAATTCTGATAATAATTATATGGATATTACTGATTGCTATGGTACGCTGTGATATTATAGGATAGAAAATTACCAGATTTGGTATAGACTAGGGAATGAAGACTTCAAGCAAGATACTGAAATTATGTTAATAAAGACTTTTCACATTTCTAAACTTCATTGATTTTTATCAGTTGCAAGAAGAAGAATGCCGCGATCCAGAAGTCCCAGAAGGTAACAAAGCTATGATTACTGAGTAATAGACTGTGTTAATTACAAATGCAGTATTCACCACTGACAGTCACAAGTGCAGTATCCACCACCGACAGTCACAATTAAAGTGTCTAACCTGACAACCAGAGGACGATCATCCTATGATGCTGAGATGAACGGTGTTATCACGTTCTTATCAAGTTCCAGAGGTTTTCAATCACCTGAAAAGCTTCGATGAAAGCTGGTGAACAATGAAGGTAATTATCAGGAAGCTACAACCCTGACATATGTCCTGTGCATTAGGACAAGGACTGGTTATGGTGCTATGTTTAGCAAGGAAGAGTCATTTTAACCCTTGCTTTGCTGACCAAAGACGTCACACCTGTTCAAAGACCAGTGCCGATGGAGGATTCCAGAATATCCAAGGCGAGCCAATGTAAGCCCAGGTTTTTAAAGATGACACTGCACAGATATTAAAGCTGCATTTCATCTATAGACTTTGTTTCTTATCAACATTTGAATTTATGGACTTTGATTTGATACACCACACAATTCCTACAACATCTATATGCTATAAGAAAACTGTATTTTTAAAAGAACCAAGAAGAAGACAGAAGACATCAAAATGAAGACCAGATGACATCAGATGATGATGACTGGACCTGAGATGCTTCAATTTAGACTTAGGGAAGTATAATTATACATATTTTATATGAATATTGTTCACGGCTTACCATAACATGAATTCACATCAATTATGTCATTGAGTACTTATAACGGTAATCTAATATTATTATTATTATTATTATTATTATTGATATTAAATTATTTTGTCAAAGAAGAAGAAAAGAAGAAAAAAGATCGTTATATTTGAGGGTTCCAATTAATGTCTGTCTCCCTCAAAAGGGGGAATTGTTAAATATTAATAATCCGTTAATTTCTTATAAGACTCAGTTCTGTAGAATGCTTTAGCTTACATGACATAGGCTATTTTTAAGCTTGGCTCATGGTAGAAAGACAGCTCCATATATGTAGAGACCACGTGCTTTAGGAGACGTATATAATTCATGGCTAACTGTAGAGGGTGCTCTTCTTCCCTCACCATCATGAGACACAGACGCAAGATGACATAACTCAACAGCTGGTATGTTACTTTAGTACGAAGAAGCCGAACTGAGAGACAGACGCCATTTGCCATGTGGGATCTCAGAGCATGATCTAATGGACAATATCTCTTTCACTTATTTTTATTCACCTGTTTTTCTGTAATAACCTTTCTTTGATGGAAGAAACCAAATAAACCACTATATTTTTATCTGGTAACTAGTCCTGAATATTTTACAGGATATGCATTATTCTACAATGTGGGGGAAAAAATACTGCATTCGACAACACATGCCTGATCCATATTGTCAAGTGTGAGAGTAAAGCCTCAAGACATAGACAGTAGTCCCTGTTGGAACGTCCTACTTAGCCATTGTGCCGCCATATGGTGCTCTATAAATGGTATCCAAAAAAAAAATATGGATGCCATGAAAAAATCCTCCATATGAGACCTAGAGGTGCAGAACTGGCTCTCTAGTTTGGCTATGATTATACAACGCTTTGCTTTTATGGAGCCATAATACAGTTGTGTACACAACACCATACTATATAATATATAAAGCTCAATGTGGGAGTATATGTACTGTATGTATGTATGTCCGGGATTGGCATCCGCACGTCGCAGCTACAGCCATAAAATTTGGCACATTCAAGCAAAAAAGGAAGCACACTGTAGCGCCAAACCATGCAAACATGAAAAATGAATAATGAATTGCATTACTGCATTAGAAATATGAAAAATTGAGAAAGTTTAGTGCATAAAATGGCCAAGTTTATGCGCTAAACTTTCTCAATTTTAACCCCGCGCGTTCCAATTCACCAAACAATTTTACCCCTATCTACAAAATGGGGAAAAAGTGTATGTATGTATTGGCATCTGCACCATCGTAGCTACAGCCATAAAATTTAGCACAGTCACACACCTGGGCACAGAGAGCGTCATAGGCTATGTTGTGAGGCGAAATTTTAACTCCGCGCATTCCAATTCACCAAACAATTTTGCCCCTATCTACATAATGGGGAAATAGTGAAAGGAAAAGTGTTGGAGGCAAATTGAGAGCTGCCAGATGTGAACAAGGGGGACTTAAAGAATGAGAGCGATGGCGCCAAACAGTATATACCGTACAGTTGCTAAGGTGGGGCCCTGACATGGGATACTCACCACACACGGGGATATGAACACACACACAAAATGCACCACACACTACCACGTGCTTCAACACATATACCACCCTCAGCACACATTTCACCACACATACACCAACCTCGCCACATAAAAGTCCAAACACAAAAGTGGCCACTCAAAACTCGCCACGCTGTCCCAAAGCTGTTTAAAAGATGAAAAATGAGCTGTGATTGGTTGCTATCAGCAACAGTTTTCTTTGTAGGCAGTTGTGGTAACTGAGGCCTATTATTCTTATCATTTCTATGGTGTTATCGTCCGTCTGTAAAGCTGGAAATAACACAATTTATTACCGTGCCAACACAGACCACCCTCTGACACAGACTGCAGGGGGAGCCCAGTATCACACAGGATAGGATTAGATACACAGCTCAGCAGTCAGTATCACACAGGATAGGATTAGATACACAGCTCAGCAGTCAGTATCACACAGGAGAGGATTGGACACATGGCTCAGCAGTCAGTATCACACAGCATAGGATTAGATACACGGCTCAGCAGTCAGTATCACACAGCAGAGAATTAGACACACGGCTCCAAAGTCACTATCACACAGGATAGGATTAGATACACAGCTCAGCAATTAGTATCACACAGTATAGGATTAGATACACGGCTCAGCAAGCAGTATTACACAGGATAGGATTAGATACACAGCTCAGCAGTCAGTATCACACAGGATAGGATTAGATACACAGCTCAGCAGTCAGTATCACACAGGCTAGGAATAGATACATGGCTCAGCAGGCAGTATCACACAGGATAGGATTAGATACGCAGCTCAGCACACAGTATCACACAGAATAGTATTAGATACACAGCTCAGTAGACAGTATCACACAGAATAGGATTAGATACACGACTCAGCAGTCAGTATCACACAGGATAGGATTAGATACACAGCTCAGCAGTCAGTATCACACAGGAGAGGATTAGACACATGGCTCAACAGGCAGTATCACACAGGATAGGATTAGATACACAGCTCAGCAGTCAGTATCACACAGGATAGGATTAGATACACAGCTCAGCAGTCAGTATCACACAGGATAGGAATAGATACATGGCTCAGCAGACAGAATCACACAGGATAGGATTAGATACGCAGCTCAGCACACAGTATCACACAGAATAGTATTAGATACACGGCTCAGCAGACAGTATCACACAGAATAGGATTAGATATGTGGCACCCCTGAGGCTCGGTTGCCACAGAGGTACTGCACCTCCTCCTGAGGTGTGGTGCCCCACCATCCAGGTAAGGTGGGAAGCTCCTAACCACACTCCAACACCTGCACCCCACACCACAAAGTAGTGTAGCAAAGCACCTTCAGCAGCTCCCTGCTTGGAGTATAGCAAAGCACCCATTGGTGGCTCCCTGCTTGGAACACGAAACGTGCTGGGAGGTGGGTGGAGTTGAGTTTACATTAAAAGAGCGAGAAGAGTTTAGGATTCAGCAGTTAGTTAGTAGTCAGTCATTCAGTCATAGGCATTCAGTCATTCAGTCAGTCACTGAGAGTGAGTGAGGATGCAGAAGGACAGAGAGTGAGACAGAGAAGATCCCCGGGAGATGGATGGATGAAGGAAGTGCTGCAGCAGGCCACAGTGACCTGGGTCTGCTGGCACAAGAAATAGACATAGAAGGAAAACCTGATTGTTCCATAGAAAGAAAGGATTAGTACAGAATGTGAGGAGTAAAAGACAGAACAGAGGACGTGGGTTAGAGAAGAACCCTGCCTAGGAGTTCTAAGTGCAAGGCCGGGGCCCGGTCCCCGAGGTTGTATGGATACTAATGATCCTGCAGCAGACACCGGAGGAAAAGAAGTTAGCAATACTTTATTCCCACATCAGACTTGGTGGCACAACAGCAACATTGATAGTGAGCTGGGACTAGGAAGCAAGAAGTCCCCGAAGCAGGCTACAGCTGTCTGCCGTACAAGGAAAGTTCATAAGAACATCGGACAGGAGAAACTCCAGTGTAACTCAGTACTGGGAGTACTTCATTTATAGGCGCTATAAGAGGAGACGTTCAGAAAGGCACATGTTGGCGGAGTGTTGGAAAGGAGTATTCCACCTGGCCTGGAGGTTGACTGAGTCCCTGACCTGGAGGACACAGCACAGAGGCAGGCACCTGTTTGCACAACAGACTGTGAGTAAAGCTTTGGAACTACATGCCCTGGTGTCCTCCACTTATTCCTGCGCCAACACACCCGGCACTGCTACATCTTGGTGCCCAACACCGCCTGACCTACATCTCCCCTTGGCCTCCACATCTACACTGCCCTGGGACTACAGCTTCACCTGTGGGGAGCTTTTACATCTTTGCTGCATCATACCATCAGTCCCAGAGGATCTGCATGCAGCGTCGGCTTAACACCTCCTTGCCAAACACCACAGGTGGCGTCACGAACTATTCATTTAATCAACTACAATCCACCATTCAATCTCCCTTTTACTTGGGTGCCCAGGGCCACGGACCGGGTCACCGCTGCTGTGACACCTTTCCCCTTGAGTGACCGGCCCGGTACCGATTACCCCACAGCCCTGGGAGGGCGACCCAGATACACGGCTCAGCAGTATCACTCAGGATAGGATTAGATGCACGGTTTTTATGTGCAATATAATCATTATAATTTGTTATAACTAACCACAGTTGGTTACTATGCCCAGGCAACACCGGGCTCTTCAGCTAGTATAATATAAACGCCAGCAAATCTAATAAATGGATAATTAGATACTCGTGTCCATGGGATTAGCTCAGTATTGTAACTTCATTGATGTAAAATGGGATAAGCTGCAATAAAAAGTGCCGTCCTATGAACAGTGTCTCGGTTTCTTCACACCAATTGCTGTTTTGCACATCGGCAGCAAATAAAATGTTCTTACCACTGACAATTGGTTTAAGTCCGGGATCACACATGCGAGAAACTCGGACGAATCTCGCATGTTAATACCAGGCATTGCCGCCTGCACTTGGGAGCGGAGCGTGCGGCTGCATAGCAATTTGTGATCCTGGCCTAATTTGAAAACTCCCACATCAGGTGTCTGACAGGTTCACTGCCAACAGGGTTTCTGGGGATTCAAATCAGAAATAATTTCTTTAATGGGAAAAATAGGTATGCATTTATTTTTTGTATTTCTGAATACTCCATTTATTATCAACATTGTGAAGGTTTCTTTGTTTTTTTTTTTTGTATTTTTGTGAAGTTGCCTTTTTCATATTTTACTTTATGCAAATAAATTTTGGTTTGAATTCTTGCTGCAAGATGGTTTGTATTCTTGTGTTACCTGGCATTAAAATTCTGGTAATGTCTATTATAAAAATGAATCCCTATCGTATAGCTATCAATGTAGTGTTGGGAGTAAGCAATGCCACAGGAGATAGGGGTTGTGACAAGAGTTGAGCCAATTTTGCAAAATTTGGTTCGGATTACTATCGCCGGCGAATACTGTATTTGCAGTATTCACCAAACGTCAGTGGGTTTAGAGTTGAGCGAATATGTTCGGGACTGATCGTCAAACATAAATTCTGCACGAATAGAGTACAAAAAAGCCATGAATATGGCAAATTCGGATTTGAGGATGGTTTCATATTCTCCAGTTGTAATGCTACACGAGATGGAAAAAGCTGACTATACACATTGGGTAGCCGTGTGCTGAATGTTCGGCCAAAGGCTATCACTCCCGACTCCACATACTTGTGAGTGCTGGGGATTTTGAGATTATCTCCTGTTATGAATGAGTCACCGGAGGAGGAGAAAACAAAAATACAAGCTAAGTCCAGAAAACCGGAGAGGTTGGTAGCTATCGGATTGCAGACCCCTGATCCTATACACCACAACTAACAGTAGCCCTGGGGGGTTCCTATGGTGCCCTAGACCCCTCGTCACAGCCGGAGAACTACATAAGCCTAAAGTAGGAAAGGGGAAATCTAAACTGCCCCAGAGCAGACCCCAAAGCAATAGACAGCCCCCAACATGTATTGTCGGTGAAAAACAGATGAAAACACAAACACAGACAGAAATGCAGACTGAGCAAACGATGGGGCCCAACTAATTAGATAGGACAGGACAGAAAAGATGCTGGCTGCAATCCGCAAAAAACCCTTCCAAAAATGTCCCAACCATCTGATAGGGAAAAAGGCCCTGAAGTCACTAGACAAAAATCACTATATCAGCACTCAGGTATATTCTGAAAACAGAGCAAAGAGATCAACTGATCAGAGACAAAAATGGAATTCAGCCAGTCCCAACCAGGACTGGCTGAATACAAACACTAAGGAAACCAGACAAAATCTCATGGAATATTAGCAGGGCAAAAACTTAGCTTTTAGTAGACAAGAACAAAACTGGATGCAAGAGCTCAGAGCAGAAAGGATCACCAGCAGCCCTGCAGGGCGTCGGCTGCCTTATATCCACTCAGAAATTCCAGATGTCCAATCACACTCCGCCTGTTCAGATGACAGGTTCTTCCCATCCCAATCAATTTCACTACCTCTCTTCACCAGCAGAGGGAGTTCATCAGACATCAAAGGTGAAGGAGAGAATTAACTCACAACAATCTCCCCTGAGAACAAAAGTATCAGGCATTGCCACTCCACCTGCCCGGTCCTTCTCTCTCCTATCAGGGAAGAGGCGGGAGGTGCCCCTACACAGCAGATGGCCGAGCGATCCTCCCAAAATCTGTGGCTTTGACCGGCTTTCAACTAACGTGTATTGGGGCTGTTATTGTTACTGTCTCAAAAAAGGTAATGGTAAACTGTACCTCCCTTCTAATGGGATGGGGTCCCTTTACCTCTATGTAGCCCACCTGTAATTGGCAAGTAACAGTTCAGTGCTCATATTCTGCTACATGTGTAAGCTATTAAAATGAGCCTTTATTAGATTTTAATAACTTCATTATTCACTATTTTGAAGTCTTTTGGGTCCTGATTTATTAAACTGATTTCAGCAGAATTCTGGTGAAGTTGCGCAAAAATATTGCAACATTTGGAGTTTACTTTACAAGCCAGCTATGCCAATATGGACAGGGCATGGCTGCACCCACCTGCATAAAGAGTCTGACTGGGGTACATTGACGGCACCTGAATTGGGTGCATTGTACTCCAGCAATCCTCTTCTTAAACTGGCCTGCACAGCACAGTCTTAATGACTCGTGCATTCTACTTCATTATTAAAAAAAAAAAATTGTATATAATTTTTTTTTTTCACCAAGCCAAATCTAACCACTATTATTTCAGTTGCCAATACTTGCAGCAGGTCTTTGAAACCAAAATTGGCCAAGATATAAAAGTACATGCGAATAATTGCACTATGCTGGACTTTGGATACACAAACACTGTATTTTTCCAGTTAATGATCTTCACTTGTAGGCTTTCCGTGAATGCTTTATATGTGTATCAATTTTTTTTATTAAAGTTGTGGATCATTTGAATCTTCTCTTTTGTTTGTAGCAATGTAGCAACAAAACTGTTTGGGTATGACACTTGCACACCGCAAATACTGCAGCCATAGGAGACCAGAGACGCACAGACCACAATCTCCTATATTGTGTCTGCCTCAGCTGTGGACTGTGTATTCCCCATGGGGTGTCCAGTTCAACACTGCGGGGGAGTCAGGTGCCATTTTATTGTAGTCCAGAACTGTGCTCTTGGCTACAATTTACACCCCCATATCAACAGCTCACGTAGCTGTCGGTGACAGGAGGTCTGCGCAGTGGTTGTGAGATGTGGTGAGCACAGATCAGGAGCCTGACGCTGTACTAATATCAGGCTATTGAGCAGCTCGGTGGCCTGGGATTAGTCGTACAATATCAGGCTGCCGACCTGTATTCACTTCAGTATTCAGAGCTCATCATCACGTTGCTGTGCTCTGAACACTGACTCATCTCTGCTCAGTCAGTGTAAAGTCTCATTCAGTTGTCCCTACATTATACATCTGAGTGAGGCTTTACACTGAGCACAGCCATGTATCTAGTCCCATCATGTGTGACGGTCTGCTGAGCCATGTATCTCATGCGGTCACTGAAACGGTGAGCAGCGCAGCTTCAACTAACAGAATCGGTGCTAACGACCGACCTCTGTGTCACTGTCCACTTGTCAATATCACTTTGCCGCCACTAACAAAATGGCTCCTATGCTTCATCCTGCCTTATCCTTTGGCAAACTTCTAGAAGGCGAGGAGTGACGTCTCACACATGGAGCAGATCCCACCAATGTGTACTGCAGTTGCACTATTTCACATTACATTCAATTTTTATGGCAAATATCAGCAGTTGCCCCCCACTCCCTCCAGTTTTTCAAGTTGAAAATATGAACAAAAATTGCTATTTTATACTATTAAAAAATATACGTTTTTGCATTTTTTTTTCCAATTGTTGAGAAAAAATGGGCACATCTAATATATAAAGCTCAAAGTGTGTATGTATGTACAGTATGTATGTATGTATGTGTGTATGTATGTGTGTGTGTATGTATGTATGTATGTGTGTATGTCCGGGATAGGCATCCGCACCGTCGCAGCTACAGCCACAAAATTTGGCACAGTCACACATCTGGACCCCGAGAGCGTCCTAAGCTATGTTGTGAGGTGAAATTTTAACCCCGTGCATTTCAATTCACCAAACAATTTTGCCCCTATCTACATACTGAGGGAAAAAGTGTGTGCGCGTCAAGCCCCGCCCCTCATTATGATGTCATAATGCCCCTATTTGCATACTGGGGAAACAGTGTGTGCGTATCAAGCCCTGCCCCTCATTATGATGTCACAATAGTTGCCATGGTGACGCTGATGTCATCATAGGTTGCAAACCCTGCCGCTGCTCATTATGATGTCATAATGGTTGACTATGGGATGGAGGATGTGTGATGGGTATATGGGCACTGGACTATGGGATGGAGGATATGTATGACGGGTATATGGGCACGGGCCTATGGGATGGTGGATATGTATGACGGGTATATGGGCACGGGACTATGGGATGGAGGATATGTATGACGGGTATATGGGCACGGGACTATGAGATTGAGGATGTGTGATGGGTATATGGGCACGGGAATATGGGATGGAGGATGTGTGACGGGTATATGGGCACGGGACTATGGGATGGACGATATGTATGACGGGTATATGGGCATGGGCCTATGGAATGGAGGATATGTATGATAGGTATTTGGGCACGGGACTATGGGATTGAGGATATGTATGATGGGTATATGGGCACGGGACTATGGGATGGAGGATGTGTGACGGGTATATGGGCACGGGACTATGGGATGGACGATATGTATGACGGGTATATGGGCACGGGACTATGGGATGGAGGATGTGTGATGGGTATATGGGCACTGGACTATGGGATGGAGGATATGTACGACGGGTATAGGGGCACAAGACTATGGGATGGCGAATAAGTATGATGGGTATATGGGCACTCGACTATGGGATGGCGAATATGTATGATGGGTATATGGGCATGGGACTATGGGATGGACGATGTGTATGATGGGTATATGGGCATGGGACTATGAGATGAAGGATGTGTGATGGGTATATGGGCACTCGACTATGGGATGGCGAATATGTATGATGGGTATATGGGCATGGGACTATGGGATGGAGGATGTGTGATGGGTGTATGGGCATGGGACTATGGGATGGAGGATGTGTGATGGGTATATGGGCACTGGACTATGAGATGAAGGATGTGTGATGGGTATATGGGCATGGGACTATAGGATGGAGGATATGTATGGTGGGTATATGGGCACGGGCCTATGGCATGGAGGATGTGTGATGGGTATATGGGCACGGGCCTATGGGATGGAGGATATGTATGATGGGTATATGGGCACAGGACTATGGGATGGAGGATATGTATGATGGGTATATGGGCATTGGACTATGAGATGAAGGAAGTGTGATGGGTATATGGGCACTCGACTATGGGATGGCGAATATGTATGATGGGTATATGGGCATGGGACTATGGGATGGAGAATATGTATGATGGGTATATGGGCATGGGACTATGGGATGGAGGATGTGTGATGGGTATATGGGCACTCGACTATGGGATGGAGGATATGTATGATGGGTATATGGGCACGGGCCTATGGGATGGAGGATAATTATTTGTTTTAACTAACCACAGTTAGTTACTATGCCCGGGCAGTGCCGGGCTCTTCAGCTAGTTCCCTTTAAATCTGCCAGATCCATTTATCATCTACTGTAGATTATAAAGGGAATGTTGCTGATTAAATGTAGCCATTAAAATGAACTGTTATGCTCTGACTGGAACTAATTGTTTTTTGTTCTGGCTCTGACCGCCGTGAAGCCTAAATGCCTGTAGGTCCACTCTGATTGTCCCTCGGGATCAGGAAAAAACTTTATTTTTTTAATAAAGCCAATTGGTTCATGTTTTGTACTCCGTTAAGTGAATAAGGTAAAGCAAAGTTCTATGTTCAACCTCCGACCCTTCCTTCTGATGTCTGCTCCTTCTGACATGGATATATTCTCAAGGTCCATACAAGAACATGTCATAACTATTATAGGCATAGTGTGTTTTTTTAACCTATGCATTGTCTTAAACGTTCTGGGTTGACAAATAACCTGAATAAATATTCGGCACTCCTCACTAAGGAATTTGGCAGGAGATAGCAGTAATTACATATACTACTACTACTACTTTTTGAAGCTATTTGACTATGGAGCCAGCCTGGTATGTATCTCGACCCATGCGCCAGACCACAGACTATTTAAAAGTTATTTTTTAGCATCTCCATTTGGAATACAAGCAGTGAGCTGAATCCATTTTTTTTCTTTCTTTTTGATGGCTATAACTTAATTACTTAATCAAAGTTCACATTGTGTCATTGTCTACGGTTGGGGGCTTGCAGCTGAAGCCCTAGAAAAACATTTTCCGATGTTTGTGTTAATGGAGCCATCTACTATATAATAATTCTATCTGTCTGTCTGTTTGCAATGGAAATCCCGCATCACTGATTGGTCGCGCCCGGCCGGCCGCGACCAATCAGCGACAGGCAGAGTCCGGCCGCAAATTGGTGCGGAGTTCGAACGGCGCACGCCACTGCTACCATCGGGAGATCTGCGGCGTTAGCCTCTTATCTCGCGACGGTTGCCTCGGGTCATCTCCTGCCACACGGATTTGCCGCAATCAGCGATATTGGCGTGGAATTTAAAGGGGATCTGTCACCCCATTTTTGGCCTATCAGCTGCAGCCACTGCCATCAGGGGCTTATTTACAGCATTCTGTAATGCTGTGGATAAGCCCCCGATGAAACCTGAAAGATAAGAAAAAAGAGTTAGCTTATACTCACCCCGGCGTTCGGTCCGGTCTGATGGGTGTTGCTGTCCCATCCGACACCTCCCATCTTCATATGATGACGCCCTCCTCCTTGCTTCTCCCTCAGTTCCTGCGCACGCGTACTTTATTGGCCCTGTTGAGGGCAGAGCAGAGTACTGCAGTGCGCAGGCGCCTGACCTCTCTGATCTTTCCCGGCGCCTGCGCACTGCAGTACTTTACTCTGCCCTCAACAGAGCAGATAAAGTACATGTGCACAGGAGCCAAGGGGAAGCAAGGAGGAGGACATAATTGTATGAAGATGGGAGGCGCCGGACAGCGACGAACCACCGCCCCCGCCTCCGGTGAGTATAATCTAACTTGTTTTTCTTATTTTTCAGGTTTCATCGGGGGCTTATCTACAGCATTACAGAATGCTGTAGATAAGCCCCTGATTGCGGTGGCCCCTGCTTATGGGGCAAAAATGGGGTGACTTATTCCCTTTAAATAAACTACATGCATATTCTAGAATACCAGATGTGTTAGAATCGGGCCACCATCTTGTTGATTATAATGAAGTAGATGGAGTCATTGTGTGCTCTATAGGTCATAATTTTTGTCCTCGTATGCCTTTTTGAGGCAGACACCAAGATGGCGTCTTGGTGCCTGCCTCAAATAGGCATATAATAATGCTAATATAGAACACTGACTCTGCCTGCATCATTATATTCAATGTTCCTGTTGGTGCGAACATCTGAATCCCATTCTATGGGGCTTCAGACACAAATACCGACAGGGCCACTGATCATAGTCCAATGTGAACAGTCTGAGAGGCACGTCACCGTATAGGGAATGTGTGTCTGACTGCAGAGTCCCCATAGATAGGTTAAGCTATAAAGGAACTTTGGGCAGTGCTTCCCCCCTCCCACTACTTCTCAGGTGATGCCATATATTAGGACGCCCACTGACCAATGGGAAAAAGGGGAAGGGGCGTCCGGCCACACCCTCAGGGGTTAAAGTCTTGTGCTGGGCCGGAGAATTCCTCTTCCTCCCCTGGCTGACCAGTCAAAGTTTTGTCACCACCCTCCCTCCCTTATAAATTCGCAATTGTGCTGTGCGGCTATTGTATATAATGTTTATTTAAAAAAAAAATAAAAATTTTGGACAATGTTTTCATTACTTGCATGATTTTGTTGTATTCAATGTCACAGCGGTAGTATGGGGGGCAAAGGTTCGTAACCTCTCATCAGCTTCCTTGCCCACCGTCAGTTACGGGGGGCTTTCGGCTCTGAGTCCGTTGAGAATTTGTATTTGCCTCTCTCGGTTTAGAATTCAGTAAACTGTGACCGACCTGTTCAACCCATCCAGGCCTTTTTGTTGTTTCGTTATTATGGGATTGGTGGGAGGCACCGTTTACGTCATACGGGTCTCTGCAGTCTAAGCAGGACTGTCTTAGGATGCCCAAGTCCTACTAGTTAATGAATGTCTCTAGAACCTTTTATAAGGGAATAATTGTCACGGCTAGATGATGACCAGGTCACAACATCTCCCACATCGGCAAGTATGTAGTCGACTAGTAAAGGGAAACCTGTCACCTCGTTTTTCAGCTATAAGCTGCGGCCACTGCCTTTCTACAGCATTCTAGAATGCTGTCGATAAGCCCTGAAAGGCAGTGGCCGCAGCTTATAGCTGAAAAGCGAGGTGACAGGTTGCCTTTATCAATGTAAGCCTATGGAGCGTCAGAACAAGGCCCCATAGGCTAGCATTATAGAAGAGACTTCTCGCTCTCACCGAGAGCATAGAGTGAGCCGAAGAGTCTGGAGAGCAATGAAAGGCGATTCCGACAGCTAAATAGGAAAGGGTTATTTACAGTTAGAGCAGTCACACTGTGGAATGCCGACCACAAGAAATAGTAATAGCAGACACTACAACAGCTTTTAAAAAGGGCTGGATGATTTCCTCAATACACATAACATTGTGGGTTATATTTAATTTAGTGACAAAATGGACAATTGGTGGAGAAAGGTTAAACTTGATGGACCCAAGTCTTTTTTCAACCTATGTATGTAGCTATGTATCTATGACATCACATAAAAGTGGAGCCGGACAGAGCTTGATCTCAGAGAAGATGGCAGTTGGGAAGTATATTACCCCACCACACTACAGTACATACACGTTTAGTGAAAAAAGCAAAACTTCATGAGGATTCTTCAAATATGTACGATGTACAGTATTGGTATGCCATATATTTCAGAAATATTCTATTACAAAGGAATATTAATTAATTCAGAATTTTTATTTAATTTTTTTAAATTAGGAATTCCCTATCAGTATGTCTTTGGAGTGTGGGAGGAAACCGGAGTACCCGGAGGAAACCCACGCAAACACGGGGAGAACATACAAACTCCTTGCAGATGTTTTCCTTAGTGACATTTAAATCCAGGATCCCAGTGCTGCAAAGCAACAGTGATAACCACTGAGCCACCGTGCTGCCCAAGTACAGCTTTGATGATGGACTTGCTGTACTAGATGTATATGGTGCCCTAAGGACAGATTGGACAAATGCATCTTCTGATGCTGCGAGCGGCCCTGGATAATCCACGCCGACAGGATGATATAATCCGGCGGAAGATGGACCCTAGGAGAAGAGATATAAAACTAATGTAAGTAATGGTACTCCATATTAGAGGATACTGCTTTGGTGTCATTGTGGCAGGACGGTAGAGAAATCTTATCCGTGCAGAGGAACAGGATCATTGTCACTCATCATACATGTGACAATCCCACCACTGACAGATAACATCTTCTCCACATGAAATATTCTCACTGGCCAACATCAAACAACATAGGCCTTATTATCACACTTACGTCTTCTAGGTTCTCGCTCTTCTACTATTTTGGCATTTTGCTCTTCTACCAGTTTTATTGCAGAGTTATTTTTCTTCTCAACTAGAAATTCATATAAAAAGTGAAAAAACAAGTCAATGATCATTGTCAGTCATCATACATGTGACAATCGTACCCACTGGGAGTTAACATCTCCTCCTCGTGACTAATTCTCAATCGCCGACATCAGACCTTATTGTCACACTTACCTCTGCTAGGTTCTGTCTCTGGGACTATTTCTGGGTCTTGCTCTTCTCCCAGTCTTAGTGCAGATGTATTTATTGTCTCAACTGGAAATTCATCTAAAAAAGTAAGAAAAAAAAGTCAATGATCATTGTTAGTCATAAATGTGAAAATCCCACCATTGACATATAGCGATGAGCGAGTGTGCTCGTTACTGGAGTTTTCCGAGCATGCTTGGGTGTTCTCCACATGTATTCAGGTTCTCTAGCAGTCTCAAATCATGCAGCTGCGGGGACTAAAACTTGATTTCCGAGCACACCCAAACTACTCAGAGAACACCCGAGCATGTTCGGAAAACTCGAGTAAAGAGCACACTCACTTATCACTACATATAATATATCCTCCTCATGAATTATTCTCAGTTGCCGACATCAGACAACATAGACCTTATAGTCACACTTACCTCTGCTAGGCTCTGTCTCTGCAACTATTTCTGGGTCTTGTTCTTCTCCCAGTTTTAATGCAGATGTATTTTTGGCCTCAACTGGAAATTCATATAAAAAAGTAAGAAAAACAAGTCAATGATTATTGTCAGTCATAGATGTGAAAATCCCACCATTGACATATAGTGATGAGCGAGTGTGTTCATTACTCGAGTTTTCCGAGCATTTTGAGGGTGCTCATGAATTAAGTTTTAGTCCCCGCAGCTGCATGATTTGCAGCTTTTAGACAGCCTGAATACATGTGGGGATTGCCCGTTATTTCGGAAATCCTCACATGAATTCAGGCTGTCTAGCAGTCTCAAATCATGCAGCTGTGGGGACTAAAGCTTGATTTCCGAGCACGCCGAAACTACTCAGAGAACACCCAAGCATGTTCAGAAAACTCGAGTAAAGAGCACATTCGCTTATCACTACATATAATATATCCTCCTTGTGAATTATTCTCAATCGCCGACATCAGACCACATAGACCTTATTGTCACACTTACCTCTGCTAGGCTCTGTCTCTGCAACTATTTCTGGGTCTTGTTCTCCCAGTTTTAATGCAGATGTATTTTTTGCCTCAACTGGAAAATTATACAAAAAAGTAAGAAAAACAAGTCAATGATCATTGTCAGTCATAGATGTGAAAATCCCACATTGACATATAATATATCCTCCTCCTCAATTATTCTCAGTCTCCGACATTAGACAACATAGACCTTATTGTCACACTTACCTCTGCTAGGCTCTGTCTCTGCGACTATTTCTGGGTCTTGATCTTCTCCCAGTTTTAATGCAGAGGTATTTTTTGTCTCATCTTGAAATTCATACAAAAAAAGTAAGAAAAACAAGTCAGTGATCATTGTCAGTCATAGATGTGAAAATCTCACCATTGACATACAGTGGGGAAAAAAAGTATTTAGTCAGTCAGCAATAGTGCAAGTTCCACCACTTAAAAAGATGAGAGGCGTCTGTAATTTACATCATAGGTAGACCTCAACTATGGGAGACAAACTGAGAAAAAAAAATCCAGAAAATCACATTGTCTGGTTTTTTTTTTCATTTTATTTGCATATTATGGTGGAAAATAAGTATTTGGTCAGAAACAAGCAATCAAGATTTCTGGCTCTCACAGACCTGTAACTTCTTCTTTAAGAGTCTCCTCTTTCCTCCACTCATTACCTGTAGTAATGGCACCTGTTTAAACTTGTTATCAGTATAAAAAGACACCTGTGCACACCCTCAAACAGTCTGACTCCAAACTCCACTATGGTGAAGACCAAAGAGCTGTCAAAGGACACCAGAAACAAAATTGTAGCCCTGCACCAGGCTGGGAAGACTGAATCTGCAATAGCCAACCAGCTTGGAGTGAAGAAATCAACTGTGGGAGCAATAATTAGAAAATGGAAGACATACAAGACCACTGATAATCTCCCTTGATCTGGTGCTCCACGCAAAATCCCACCCCGTGGGGTCAGAATGATCACAAGAACGGTGAGCAAAAATCCCAGAACCACGCGGGGGGACCTAGTGAATGAACTGCAGAGAGCTGGGACCAATGTAACAAGGCCTACCATAAGTAACACACTACGCCACCATGGACTCAGATCCTGCAGTGCCAGACGTGTCCCACTGCTTAAGCCTGTACATGTCCGGGCCCGTCTGAAGTTTGCTAGAGAGCATTTGGATGATCCAGAGGAGTTTTGGGAGAATGTCCTATGGTCTGATGAAACCAAACTGGAACTGTTTGGTAGAAACACAACTTGTCGTGTTTGGAGGAAAAAGAATACTGAGTTGCATCCATCAAGCACCATACCTACTGTAAAGCATGGTGGTGGAAACATCATGCTTTGGGGCTGTTTCTCTGCAAAGGGGCCAGGACGACTGATCTGGGTACATGAAAGAATGAATGGGGCCATGTATCGTGAGATTTTGAGTGCAAACCTCCTTCCATCAGCAAGGGCATTGAAGATGAAACGTGGCTGGGTCTTTCAACATGACAATGATCCAAAGCACACCGCCAGGGCAACGAAGGAGTGGCTTCGTAAGAAGCATTTCAAGGTCCTGGAGTGGCCTAGCCAGTCTCCAGATCTCAACCCTATAGAAAACCTTTGGAGGGAATTGAAAGTCCGTGTTGCCAAGCGAAAAGCCAAAAACATCACTGCTCTAGAGGAGATCTGCATGGAGGAATGGGCCAACATACCAACAACAGTGTGTGGCAACCTTGTGAAGACTTACAGAAAACGTTTGACCTCTCTCATTGCCAACAAAGGATATATCACAAAGTATTGAGATGAAATTTTGTTTCTGACCAAATACTTATTTTCCACCATAATATGCAAATAAAATGAAAAAAAAACCAGACAATGTGATTTTCTGGATTTTTTTTTCTCAGTTTGTCTCCCATAGTTGAAGTCTACCTATGATGTAAATTACAGACGCCTCTCATCTTTTTAAGTGGTGGAACTTGCACTATTGCTGACTGACTAAATACTTTTTTTCACCACTGTATAATATATCCTGCTCGTGAATTATTCTGTCGCCGACATCAGACAACAAAGACCTTATTGTCACACTTACCTCTGCTCGGTTCTGTCTCTGGGACTATTTTTGGGTCTTGATCTTCTCCCAGTTTTAATGCAGATGTATTTATTGTCTCAACTGGAAATTCATGTAAAAAAGTAACATATAATATATCCTCCTTGTGAATTATTCTCAGTCGCTGACATCAGACCACATAGACCTTATTGTCACACTTACCTCTGCTAGGTTCTGTCTTTACTACTATTTCTGGTCTTTGCTCTTCCAGTTTTAGTGCAGATGTATTTTTCGTATCAACTGGAAAATCATACAAAATATTAAGAAAAACAAGTCAATGATAACCTCCTATAAGATTAGAGTCATATCTTTATGGTTGCTGATGCCGGATTGCTATCAGCACAACCCTGTGGTCGGGTTCATAGCACACCTATAATTCTGCTACATAGAGGGGATCTATGCATCTCCTCTATGTAGCAGAGGCGATCGATTTATGGCAGTTTCTAGCCTCCTATGGAGCAATGCAAAAATAAAAAAAATGTTTTTAAAAATATTAAAAAATGTAAAAAAACAAAAGTTTAAATCACCCCTCTTTCGCCCCATTCAAAATTAAACAATAAAAAAATTCAAACCTACACATATTTGGTATTGCTGTGTTCAGAATCGCCCAATCTATCAATAAACAAAAAGATTAACCCTATCGCTAAACGGCTGAGCGAGAAAACAAATCGAAACGCCATAATTAAGTTTTTTTGGTCGCCGCGATATTGCATTAACATGAAATAACAGGCGATCAAAAGAACGTATCTGCCTAAAAGTGTTATCATTAAAAACGTCAGCTCAGCGTGCAAAAACTAAATTCTCTTCCAACCAGAGATCCCAAAAAGTGGAGACGCTACGGGTCTCAGAAAAGGGCGCAATTTATTTTTTTATTTGCAAAGTTTGGAATATTTTTTCACCACTTAGATAAAAAGAACCTGTTTGGTGTCTATGAACTCGTAATGACTTGTAGAATCCAAGTCACAGGTCAGTTTTAGCATTTAGTGAACCTAGCAAAAAAGTCAATCAAAAATTAAGTATGGGATTGCATTTATTTTGCAATTTTACTGTACTTGGAATTTTTTTCCTGTTTTCTGTTACACGACATGGTAAAAACAAAGGTATTGTTCAAAAGTACAACTCGTTCCACAAAAAATAAGCCCTCACATGGCAATATTGACCTAAAAATAAAAAACTTATGGCTCTGGAAAGAAGTAGAAAGAAAAACAAAAGCGCCAAAACGCAAAATCTAAACAAAGGTTCGGGGGTTAAGGGGTTTAAACATCTGTGGCACATTAAGGGTATATATAAGGTTAGTTTGGGGCCTGATTGAGCCATGGGCAGAGTATTCGTGATCAGTATCAGGCACCAGACTGTATGGCCCCTTATACCTTTTAATGCGCAGCACATAAGAGTGAGAATTTTATACGTTAACGTGTTGGATTGTTGTTTATTTTAAAGGCACAAAAAAGCAGTGATTTTCTGAGTCCTCATGTGACATTTACATTACACCTTATGATCAGTGGCGACAACAAGATGTCC
The DNA here is from genome assembly GCF_039654945.1 of Dendrobates tinctorius. NCBI lineage: Eukaryota > Metazoa > Chordata > Amphibia > Anura > Dendrobatidae > Dendrobates > Dendrobates tinctorius. The sequence continues at coordinate 5,518,269 of NW_027361738.1, read as the reverse complement.
TATAGACCTGCACATACCTGGCAATATGGGAGAGGGTGACTTGTTGTTTTCAGTAGTGAAGCACTGATTATCACCATCATTTCCAGTTGGAGAAGATTCTTTCTGCCTGTTTAGTGGAAGAAAAATAAATAAATTACAAGTGAAAGCAATGAAAATTAAAAAGACTCAGTTTTTATGGGCAATTAGGACACTTGGCCAAAATGAAGGGTATACCTTGCACAGGACTGCCTTCTGTCAGCATGAATGAATAATAACTAGTAATAAAGGGCTTTAATGAAATGGAAATGAAAGGCTGGTCATAATGATCAACTGTTATCACCAGCGTTATCACAAGCCAGACCCAACAGTGATGATCAATCATGGGATGGTGGATTCTGTATTTAGTATTGTGTCATATGCGTATTGTATTTGGTATTCTGAAGATATGTCAGTACTATACCCTATAATAATTTACTCACATATCTGAGTGTTTTGTGCTGGTCTCTAGAGAGCAATCTGGAGATGGCTCATGATCTTCATCTCTCATCATCCTGGTATTGGGGTCATATAGCTAAAATACACAGAGTAAAATTAAATATATATATATATATATACAGTATATATAGTATTATAATACTATTTTAGTTATAGTTTTGTGGATTTACTGATCATATACTTACCTTAGAAAGTCTTTGAGAAGATGATACATAGTTTAGACTTTCTGGCCAATCACTGACCTCCTCATCTGAATTCATATATTTGGGTCTCTCAATGCCAGCTACAAAGTACAAGTATTATCAGAGATTATTAATATAATCACAGACAGTCACCATGTTATTACTAATAATGATGGGAACATATTGTCACATAAAATGAAAGACAAGACAAACGGCAACTTTAACCAGATGATGTCTCATTCTACTTACTGGGAAAGTAGCGGGTGTCCTCCTCTGACGTAATATCTGGCCTTAACGTTGGCATATTTTGAAGGTTCTCAAAGTCTAACTCACTCAGGAATGGATGACTCTTGATTTCATTTGCTCCTCCTGGAAATGGAAGACAAGAAAAAAGTGATCCAGACAATGTTAGGAAGACTGTACATTTTAAGTTAATCTAAACTGAAGATATAGCAGATCCAAAATATACTGTAAGTCATGGAATGAAGAATGGGGAATGGACAAGAAGATAATGCAGAGTCCTCAGTGTTTATCCTCATGGAAATGATCTATTTGTCAGGTCACAGAGGAGCTATAAGTCATTATTAATACTACTATATATATTACCTGTCCCGAGTCTATGTGTTGGATCTTTTATGAGTAGCTGAGTAATGATGCTTTGAGCTTTGGGATGAAGAGCACACTCTTGAAATTTCAAAGTGATGTCATCTGTTATATAAAAAGTAAATATTACAGAAAAGAAGGTCTCTACATTTACTATCATTTAAAAAACTCATCAAAAGCAACAAGTAACTAAATCAAAGAATGAACATAACAACTGAACCAAATTACTGTGGCATCACACAGCATTCAGAATATTTTACTTACCCGTGGTGATACTGTTGAAAATATCACTTTTGTATCTTCCTTTAAATGGCACATCGCCGGTAAGAAATTCATACATGATGATCCCTAGTGACCACCAGTCAATAGGCCTTCCGTAGCCCTCCCCTAAGATGACTTCTGGGGCTATATAATGCAAGGTGCCAGTCATCTGAAAACCAACAGAACAATGAGAAGATGATCAATGAAAATAACTGTGACAAATAATATCAGTGGAAAAGTTTTCTATGTGAGAAAATATCCGAGAAGCAGTAATAGATCAGATCTGTAAAGAATAAGTTTTTTATGTATAGCTAACCCCATCAGCAGGAAACTCTCTGGTGATGTCGATAGTTTGAGCCTTGTAAATGTCTGATGTTGGTCTCATGAGTCCGAGTTTTGAAATCCCAAAATCGGTGACTTTGATATGTCCAGTTGATGATATCATGAGGCTGTAAAAGAAAAGATATTGTCAGCCCTAAGTAATAACCCATAGACTATAACTATAACTGTCTCCCTTTATTATCCTGCAGCGCTCACTTACTTTTCAGGCTTCAGGTCTCGATGAACCACACCATAGCTGTGCAGATATTCCACAGCAACAACCGTTTCTGCAAGGTACCTGCGGGCCAAGGCGAGGGGTAAACGACCATATAACTCTAAGAGACTGCCACAGTCTCCTCCTAGAGCAGAAAGCAAATATGACAGGTGAGGGTTTGTTACAATGTAAATTACACATGATGAGTGTGAATGAGAAATAAGCTGAGACATTGGGGCAGGGAGTCAATCATAGAGATACACTGTGTGATGTAGAGCGTATACTGTATACTGCAGAGTAATCCTATACAAAAAGAGAGCTGAGATCTACCCCCTGCTGGTAAACTCTTACATTGCACTGTCAATCTCTGACAGCGGCATTTACAGCAGGTGACCTGGAGGCAAGCTGCTCTAAGCACTCATCGCTCCCATTCCATGTCAGTGGTTTGCTATGGCTGCTGAGTGTCTGCGGAAGACTACTATCCTTGCCACTATGGTACTTCTGTGAAGGTCAGTGTGTAGCTTTGCTTCATAGTGGACCAAGATTTTCACCATATTCTGCAATGCCCATACTGCAGTACATAGTAATTACGATTATATAATCACAAGTTCAGGTCCCTTATGGAGACTAAAAAATAAAATACCAAAATATTTGGGAAAGAAAATTTAATATAAAAATCACTTTTTCTCCATTCAAAATAAATAAAAAAAAAATAAACTCAGATGGAATTGCAGTGTTTTTGTTGCCCCAACATCAGAAAAAAATGCAATAAGAAGCAATGAAAATTATTATCTGTCAGAAAGATGTAACCCTCCTAAACTGTTCTTATGAGCATGTAGAATGATGAAATATAAATACATTGGTAGCTTTATATGTTTAAGCAGAAATGGGCTGATTATAGATACAATGGATATGTCTTACCTGCTTCAAAGTCCATGACCATACACAGATGTCGTTTACCTGGGAAGGAACAAAGCGTGGAGACAACAAAGGGGCAATCAGCGAATATTGCGATGTCCCTTTCCAGATAGGCCATTTCAAGATACTCTGGATCCTCCAGGATACCCCTTGCTTGTTTCTTCATGGCGAATACCTTGTTTGTGTCTTTATGACGCACTAAGTAGACGGCCCTGTAGAGGAGAAAAATCCATAATTTATACAGAATTCTTACTAACAGTCTGTCTATACTGTATGTCAAATGATCTTCTGTCCTAATAGTTAATAGTGATTAATAGTGATGAGCGAGTATGCTCGTTATTCGAGTTTTCCGAGCATGCTCGGGTGTTCTCTGAGTAGTTTGGCGTGCTCGGAGATTTAGTTTGTGTCACCGCAGCTGCATGATTTGCGACTGCTAGACAGTCTGAATACTCGTGAGGAGGAATGCCTGTTTGTTAGGAAATCCCCACATGTATTCAGGCTGTCTAGGAGCCGCAAATCATGTAGCTACGGCGACACAAACTAAATCTCCGAGCATGCCAAAATACTCAGAGAACACCCGAGCATGCTCGGAAATCACGAGTAACAAGTACACTCACTCATCACTAATAGTTAATACTAGATGTATGGCCGTCACTAGAAACCAATGTCTGGAAATACACAAAATTACTCAGCATAAATGATCACTTAGGGCTCATACTCACTTACGAGAGACTCGCACGATTCTCGTGTTAGTCTCTCGCATGAAAACTCGGCACTGCCGCCGGCACTGGGACTGGAGCGTGCGGCTGCATAGAGATACATGTAGCCGCACGCTCCGGTCCCAGTGCGTGTATCGAGAATCGTGTGAGTCTCTCGCAAGTGAGTATGAGCCCTTATGGGAGGTTTTCATACATATCACATCATAACTGAGCTGAATCATGACAAATAGATGTGGAGTAGATGACTAGATGTAGATTAGATCTAGTGCAAAGTGGTACCGATAACAACAGCTCAACACACCAAAAACAAGTCCTTACAAAGCTCTATGGGATGAAAAAATAAAAATGTTACACATCTTGGAATACAGTAAAATTTAGATGTGGACTCATATACAGGAATTTCCAAAAGGCAGGACATATAGACTGAGGCACCATCATAAGGAGTTTGGGAAAAATGAAGATTATACATAACGCTCACCCTAAAGATCCTCTGCCAATCTCTTTGATCTGGGTATAGTCGCTCATACTTGGTTTTCTCATAGGGGTCAATGATCTGATCACGGCCTAGAAGAATAAGAAATGACAATAAGACATATAAGTTGCAGGAAGATAAAAGCTGCAGATGCAGGAACTTCTCTACATTATGTCCCCGCTGATTACACTGCAGCAGATGTAAAGGACATGATACCAGCAGGACGCTCCCCAGACACTATTATATTATAGGGATATCCTCCATACACATGTATCATTGTACTGGAGGGGATGGTAAGGGACATCACACAGAGGAGACAGGAATAATAATAATAGGTCCAATCTACATTAAGAATAGAGTTAACCCACTGTACTCTGGGGTGTAACATGTGATGTGTAATTCATACCCCGTTATCTGATGATATACAGATGTTTTCTCTGATACTTACACTGGCAGATTCGGGGATCTCTGGTGTCTCAGATATTCCACCGTCAGCAGTTGCCGGCTCAGTTGTCTCTAATATAATGATAAAATAATGAGACATCATGTATTAGACGATATCAGAACTTAATATATAACACATCGATATAAGGAAGGAAAGACAAGTAAATGGTATAATACTAGTTATATGGATATTCTGCACATACTGTATATACTTATGGCACATCCATAGATAGATATACTCTGCCATAAATGTGTGATTGTTCGTGATCTGACAGTGACTTGGATGGGGACCTTGTGAGGTCCTCTGTGCATTTTGGGGCTGAGAAGATCCCAGAAGAGAGAACCAGAGGGGTTTTCAGAATTGCATGAGCCCTCTCCATTACAGTCTACAGGAGGTTCAGGAGCCGTCACCGGCCTCATACAGAGGATGAAGAGTAAATTTATATATTCTCTGGTGTCTCCATAATATTAATGTTTGTAGGAATGCGAGATGATCAGCTTACCTTCAATCAGATCACTTTTTAGCCCTGGCTCACTGGTATTGGGGTCAGCGATATTTCGGTGTTGCCCCTCTTTGGAGTCACCGGCCGGTGTTTCCTGATGGATATAATATGTGCAATTAATATAACAACTCACAAATACTAAATTACAGTACACAAAAGACAGAATGGACTAAACCTGGATTTACATAATTGCGGGGAATATACACGGCCGCTCTGCCCAGTAAATCCACATTAATATATAAGGAACTTGTATATACAACAGTTCTCCAATAACATCTATTACCAGAACTGCAGAATTTACAAGAAGGAAGATTGTGAAGATAAAGCGAGACCGATGTGATATGAAAGGTCCGCACCACTGAGCACAGTACAGACTGTCACCACAGAGGATGGAGCAGAGACAGGCTGCCATAAAAGATCCTGTATCTGCCTGGAGCGGACAGGGGGCTTCTATGATGAGAAATATGACAATCTGCTATATGACTAGTAATCTGGAGAAGATCAGACAAGAAAGACATGAGATATAGAAGATGACGGATTCTTACCAAATGCTTCAGTGGGCGGGCAATAAACTCTAGTACATACAGGAAATGTTGGGCCAATTGTTTAAAAAAGGCCAGATCTCCACATTGGGATCTTTCTTCAGCCTATAAAAATGGAAATAAACAAAAAAGGAAAATCATGAGAGAAAGTAGAGAATATAGGACGCTATTTATGTCACCATTTTACTCCTGCAATCTACAGCTACAATTAATACATATATGGATATTTCTTATAAGCTATAAATTATATTGCTCTTGGCCAAACTATATATTTCATGTAAAGAAACTTGTATTTTATAAATATTATTCATTATTGTTTCATGTGCTGTGAATATTATTCATTATTATTGTTATATGCTTTGCCCAGATTGTCTGTTACCTGTTGTACTAATGTCCTGAGGTTCATCTGTAAATGCTCAAGATATTCTGAGCTAATACGACCTTGTTGGTGTTTGGTCAGGCAGTCTCTCACTAGCTTCACAACCAGCCGGTAAGTGAAGCTGAGGATGCCATCGGGTAGTGGTAGCACATGGGCAGGGGCATAGATGGCAAGAATCCCCTGGAGTGTGCCAACACCTCAAGTTTACCTGAAGAAATTCCAGACATTTAAAAAAAATCCAAGTGCAGTCAGTATATCACCAGCTTCATAGCCAATCACTGACAACAATGACACCTGGGCAGTAAGCAATTGGGTAGGTAGTGGTGGTGCATTATGATGTCATAATGGAGTCTTGTGGTGGAATGTTAACATGCCATCAGTGATGTCATCATGGAATCGGGGATGGAATCTTAACCCAGTTACAACTTTGAAAGTATAGTTACATCCAAGGTTGTGTCCCTGTCTTTTTTAGGCAGCACCAGAGCCCGCATCTCTACCCGCACATGACAGTTGATGGTGTGATCAGCTGTCATGTCCTGCAAATAGATGCAGATGGATTTTGGCTGTCAACCACTTATATGCTGCTGTCAATCACTGACAACTGCATATCAGACATGCTGACCGAAACCGTGTCACAAGTCTCGCTCATCAGCGCCCTTGTCACATGATTCTGGGGTTGCGATGGGTTATCATAAAAGCCGGGGGTCTGCAGAAGACCAGTGTGCCTGTCCATTGATCTTCTTTTATGAACACCGACTCATGGCCGGCGTTCAGATGTTTTTCCTACCACTTAATTAAAAAAAGAACCTATACATGTTTGGTATCTGCATTCTCATACTGTCCTGTAGAATCATATTACCAGGTCAGTTTTAGCATTTAGTAAACATTTTAAATTAAAAAAATTTGTGGAATTGCACTGTTTTGCAATTTCACAGCACTAGAAATTTTTTCCCCGTTTTCAAGTACAATATATGTAATCTATGGTGTCATTTAAAACTGCAACTCAGCCTGCAATAAACAAGCCCTCATAGGCTATATTGATGGTAAAAAAAATGTTCTGACTCTGAGAAGAAGGGGAGCAAAAAAATGAACGCACATAAAATGGAAAATCGTAAGGTGGTGAAGGGGTTAAAGGGGCATCTCACCATAAATGGAAGTTGCCTAGCAACATTCTAGTAACAATTAACGTGGCAAGATTATGGGTTGGGCATCAGAACCAGAATCAGGGAAAGAGGGAAAACCATGGCTTTGCTCTTCTGATCAGGCTTTTATATCCGTCTTTCCCCAAAAATATTATTTTAACCAGGTTTTGGATGCTAAATATTCTTTACATGTGTAAACATTTACTTTTTCTTCATATTGTGACCAGGGTGGACAGGGAGTAAAATTCAGCCCTGGCATTGTAGAGCACGCAGGCTCACGCTATCACCGCCCCCCTCCCCAGCTTGTATTTTATGAATATTATCCATTGTTGTTTTATATGCTTTGCCCAGATTGTCTGTTACCTGTTGTACTGATGTCCTGATGTTCATCTGTAAATGCTCAAGATATTCTGAGCTTATACGACCTTGTTGGTGTTTGGTCAGGCAGTCTCTCACTAGCTTCATAACCAGCCGGTAAGTGAAGCTGAGGACGCCATCGGGTATTGGTAGCACATTGTCAGGGGCATAGATGGTAAGAATCCCCTGGAGTAGTGCCAACTCCTCAAGTTTATCTGAAGAAATGTCAGACATTTCAAGCAAATCCAAGCGCAGTCAGTATATCACCAGCTTCGCAGCCAATCACTGACAATAATGACACCTGGGCAGTAAGCACTTGGTTAAGTAGTGGCGGTGCATTATGATGTCATAATGGAATCTTGGGGTGGAATGTTAACTTGACATCAGTGATGTCATAATGGAATCTGGTGATGGAATCTTAAAGGGACATCTCACCATAAAAGGAAGTTGCCTAGCAATAATTATTGTGGCAACACCATAGGCTTAGCATCAGTTTCAAACTCAGGCATGGAGGGAAGAACCAGATTTCATAATAATAATATTGCAATATATAGCTAAGTTCTCACATTGAATATTTTCACTGCATAGAAAACGCATTTTCTTACAGTCCCCACAAAGTGGATGGGATTTATAGAAATCTCATGCCCACTATGATTTTTACGCTGAGATTTATATGCAGATTTTATCCATAGAATTGCATTAGATGAGGAAAATACGCAGGTAAAAAACACAAAATGCATAAAATCCACACATGACTCTATCAATAAAGCTTTGTTAAAGCCGAGTACCAGGAAGTATCAAAATTAAAACAGATATATTCAACACATAACATAGCAAAGAAACAAAAAAACGCAGTCAAAAAGATACAAAAATAGGTGGAAAAATGCAGCAGAAAATCTGCGACATCAAGAACTCACCAACTACTGTAACACAGACAGGGGCTGGATGGCACTTTTCAGCCTGGGGAGCAATCACAAGGCAGTGGCCCTCGAGTTGCAGTGGCCCTCCTTTTCCCTCCCTATCTCTGGCCATTGTATTAAAGCAGCAGAGATAACAGGCTTTAAAAATAGGCTGGTACGTAGATATGGGAACAGTAAGTAGCTTGCTGCATAGATATGGTAGCAGAACCAAGAGTACTCCAGAGATATGGAAGCAGAACCAAGCTTACTCCAGAGATATGGGAGCAGAATGGAGCTTACTCCAGAGATATGGGAGCAGAATAGGGATGGGCGAATCCTGAAATACTCGGAATCGCTAGACTCTAACGAGTCTGACTCGGAAACTCGCTATTCGTTGCAAGTCTAGCGAGTCCAATGTTAATGAATGGGGATGCGAGTATTGCAGCGATTCCTCTGCTGCCATTTTTTTTACTCTTTACTCTCGCAAGTGGCCCCTAGCTTAGCGATTTAGAATTCATCCCTAAAGCACAGAAAATCGTTTCTACATCACACTAGAAGCTAAACAGGAAGTCGCCTGTGCTAACCGATTTACTGCACAGGCTGATCTGATATTCTGCACACACAGGGCGATCTGTTCTGCACACACAGGGCGATCAGATCTGCACACACAGGCCCACCAAAGATGTGTAGCAGACGTGATACAGAGAGGCTGATCGGCCTGGTTGAAGAGTGGCCCCAGCTGTGGCAGCCCACCCACCCTGGCTATGGTGATGAAAGACAGCGAAATATGGCTTGGAGGTCCATCGCCAGAAGTATGTTCCCGTCATTTGATCACGCTGGAGAAGATGGGCAGGCAAACATGGGTAAGAGTTATGTGATGTCATTTCTTCTATTTTCTTTTACTGTACCCTTTTTTGGATTAGGAGAGAGTGAGATTTCTTGTGTCACCATTGGCGTCTGTGACGCACTGAAACCGTGGTACCCAGCACCGGGCCGAGGTCTGCTTCACTGGGGGATGTGATGTGACCCGTGCTGTAGTCTCAGGGGATGCACAGTGCAAAGGGGATAACTACAGGGGACTGTAATAGGAGGACAATCAAGGCTAGTGATGCGTATTGGCACAGCAGGAAGGTAACGTGTGTGCTATTAGCTGGTAGCAGAGAAGCCCTGCACTCTCCCTGAAAAAATTGTTTAGTGCGCAAAGGCAGTCACCTAGGTGGACTGTGGTGCTGTCTGCGTCACCGCTCTGGGGTGAAGTGCGTGCTGTAACTTAGCAGAGAAGCAACGCACTCTCCCTGAAAAAATTGTTTAGTGCACACAAGCAGACAGCATGCGTGCTATTAGCTAGTGGGATAGATAGCAGCAACGCACTGGTCTGCCACAGAAACAATAACGCTGCAGGGGTAAATATGACCCCAATAATATCTGGTGGAAAAAAAAAAGAAAATTTGCTCAGCTATGCTTCTAATTTCAGCTCTGATGGAAGCTGAGTGAGTAAGCTAAGCTCTGAGGATGGTGCTGTATGCACTGTAAGGCTGCTCCTGCCTTTCTCCCTGCCTACAGTCCTCTACAGAACTCCTCCGTCCTGGTAGTTCTGAAAATAACTTTTGTGTTATATGTGTGGAATCTTGAGGTCTTACACTGACTAACAGTCCCTAGATCTGCTCTATGTCTCCAACTCGCCCTGCACTAGCTCAGATCGTCACAGGAATGTGCCCAAAATGGCGGGGGCAGGGTTTATATACAGCCTTGCCTGTGATACATGACATAGGCATCACGATGGACAGCAGCCAATCATAGTAGTGCTCTTCACAGTTTTCTCACCTAACAAACTAGGCTGTCTCTGAAAATTAACATATTCTGTATTCTGCGAGTCGCGAATACAGTATATAGGAGTCCTAGACTCGCTAAGACTCGCTGCTGACAGCGGGACACAAAATCGCTAAGAAACTAGGATTGCTTGTATTAAACTCTGAAAAAACTAGGATTGCCATTGATTTGCATTGGACTTGTTACTGTGCGAGTAATCTCTTGGAAACTCGCAGAGTACCGACTCCTGCGAGTCCCCTACTACTCGCAGAGTAACGAGTCCTAACTAGAGTTGAGCGAAACGGGTCGAAAAAATTCAAAAGTCGCCGACTTTTGGCAAAGTCGGGTTTCATAAAAAGAAACCCGACCCTAGGATGAGATCGGCCACGAGGTCGGCGACTTACGCGCCAAAGTCGCGTTTCAAAAGTTTGTTTTGCGCTCTTTTTCAGCCAATCAGGATCCACGGACACTGTGGGCAACGTGATGACATAGGCACGGGTCACCACCATCTTTCAGAAGGGCATGCAAGTGATTGGCTTGCTTTGGTGGGCGTCACAGGGGGTATAAAAGGGTGCGCACGCCGACCGCCATCTTACTTCTGCCGATCTTAGTATAGGGAGAGGTTGCTGCTGATTCTGTAGGGAGAGCATTAGGCAGGGAAGAAGACAAAAAAACTGCTTCTGCTGCTAGCGATTTGGCCTGCACAACACACCAGTCACTGTGTGTGCAGTGCAAGGGGAGGCTATATAGTGGTGTATCAGTGGTGTTGGTTGTTGGGCTGCCTTCTAAGGCTTCCTGACATTCCTGCATTGCTGTTTACCCACTGCTCCGCAAACTGCTTTTTTAAAAGCAATCCCAATTTTTTTTTTTTGTCCTGCTGAAAAGAAAAAAAAACTGCTTCTGCTGCTAGCAATTTGGCCTGCACAACACACCAGTCACTGTGTGTGCAGTGCAAGGGGAGGCTATATAGTGGTGAATCAATGGTGTTGGTTGTTGGGCTGCCTTCTAAGGCTTCCTGACATTCCTGCATTGCTGTTTACCCACTGCTCCGCAAACTGCTTTTTTAAAAGCAATCCCAATTTTTTTTTTTTGTCCTGCTGAAAAGAAAAAAAAACTGCTTCTGCTGCTAGCAATTTGGCCTGCACAACATACCAGTCACTGTGTGTGCAGTGCAAGGGGAGGCTATATAGTGGTGTATCAGTGGTGTTGGTTGTTGGGCTGCCTTCTAAGGCTTCCTGACATTCCTGCATTGCTGTTTACCCACTGCTCCGCAAACTGCTTTTTTAAAAGCAATCCAATCTCCCTTATCCTCTAGTCACTTTTGTCACAGCTGTGCCATCGAGCCTGTCACATAGCGCTCAGATATTCATTGGGCCTCACACAATCCAAAAGTGTCCAGTGTCCAAAAGTGTGTGCAGAGATTCAAAATCTCCCTTATCCTCTAGTCACTTTTGTCACAGCTGTGCCATCGAGCCTGTCACATAGCGCTCAGATATCAGTGGGCCTCACACAATCCAAAAGTGTCCATCCAGTGTCCAAAAGTGTGTGCAGAGATTCAAAATCTCCCTTATCCTCTAGTCACTTTGGTCACAGCTGTGCCATCGAGCCTGTCACATAGCGCTCAGATATTCATTGGGCCTCACACAATCCAAAAGTGTCCAGTGTCCAAAAGTGTGTGCAGAGATTCAAAATCTCCCTTATCCTCTAGTCACTTTGGTCACAGCTGTGCCATCGAGCCTGTCACATAGCGCTCAGATATCAGTGGGCCTCACACAATCCAAAAGTGTCCATCCAGTGTCCAAAAGTGTGTGCAGAGATTTAAAATCTCCCTTATCCTCTAGTCACTTTGGTCACAGCTGTGCCATCGAGCCTGTCACATAGCGCTCAGATATTCATAGGGCCTCACACAATCCAAAAGTGTCCAGTGTCCAAAAGTGTGTGCAGAGATTCAAAATCTCCCTTATCCTCTAGTCACTTTGGTCACAGCTGTGCCATCGAGCCTGTCACATAGCGCTCAGATATCAGTGGGCCTCACACAATCCAAAAGTGTCCATCCAGTGTCCAAAAGTGTGTGCAGAGATTCAAAATCTCCCTTATCCTCTAGTCACTTTGGTCACAGCTGTGCCATCGAGCCTGTCACATAGCGCTCAGATATTCATTGGGCCTCACACAATCCAAAAGTGTCCAGTGTCCAAAAGTGTGTGCAGAGATTCAAAATCTCCCTTATCCTCTAGTCACTTTGGTCACAGCTGTGCCATCGAGCGTGTCACATAGCGCTCAGATATTCATTGGGCCTCACACAATCCAAAAGTGTCCAATGTCCAAAAGTGTGTGCAGAGATTCAAAATCTCCCTTATCCTCTAGTCACTTTGGTCACAGCTGTGCCATCGAGCCTGTCACATAGCGCTCAGATATCAGTGGGCCTCACACAATCCAAAAGTGTCCATCCAGTGTCCAAAAGTGTGTGCAGAGATTCAAAATCTCCCTTATCCTCTAGTCACTTTGGTCACAGCTGTGCCATCGAGCCTGTCACATAGCGCTCAGATATTCATTGGGCCTCACACAATCCAAAAGTGTCCAGTGTCCAAAAGTGTGTGCAGAGATTCAAAATCTTCCTTATCCTCTAGTCACTTTGGTCACAGCTGTGCCATCGAGCCTGTCACATAGCGCTCAGATATCAGTGGGCCTCACACAATCCAAAAGTGTCCAGTGTCCAAAAGTGTGTGCAGAGATTCAAAATCTCCCTTATCCTCTAGTCACTTTGGTCACAGCTGTGCCATCGAGCCTGTCACATAGCGCTCAGATATCAGTGGGCCTCACACAATCCAAAAGTGTCCATCCAGTGTCCAAAAGTGTGTGCAGAGATTCAAAATCTCCCTTATCCTCTAGTCACTTTGGTCACAGCTGTGCCATCGAGCCTGTCACATAGCGCTCAGATATTCATTGGGCCTCACACAATCCAAAAGTGTCCAGTGTCCAAAAGTGTGTGCAGAGATTCAAAATCTCCCTTATCCTCTAGTCACTTTGGTCACAGCTGTGCCATCGAGCCTGTCACATAGCGCTCAGATATCAGTGGGCCTCACACAATCCAAAAGTGTCCAGTGTCCAAAAGTGTCTGCAGAAATTAAAAATCTCCCCTGTCCTATCGACACCTTGTACCTTGTTTTACATTACTATATAGTTTGTTGGATTTTGTCTACATTTCTACCAAAAATGAGGAAGGCTGGTGGAAGAGGCCGTGGAATTGGGCGGGGGTTGGCAGCTGGTAATGATGGTGTTGGTGGTGGATCTGATGGTAGTGGCAAGAGCAAAATAGGACCGAATGCAGGAGGTGCTGACCCTGCGTCATCGTCTGGCTACATAAGGCCTCGAACGCTTAGTTTTCTAGGAGTTGGCAAACCGCTTTTAAAGCCAGAGCATCAGGAAAAAGTTTTGTCTTACATTGCTGACTCAGCCTCCAGCTCTATCGCCTCCTCTTCTTCAGTTGTAAAAAGTAAAAGCACTGAGTCGTCATTGGAGACTCATGTTCATGAACCACACCTTTCCTTGTGTCCTTCACCCCAACCAAGATTGAAGGATGATGCAGGCCATACTACTGATTACTCCATGGAGCTGTTTTCACATACCATGCCTGGATTATCAAGTGAAATGGTGAATTACCCAGGCCAAGATGAATCTGACATGGAGTGCACTGATGCACAGCCGCTGATGGATGATTCTGCTGGTACATTCACTCAGAGCACTACATTGTCCTCGCAGTGTACAGAGCCAGATTCTGACCCTGATGAGACTCAGGTGCCCCTTCCCGCACACTATACCACCATACACGGTGACACAGAGGAAGGTGCACATGACATAGAAAAGGAGGTGATGGATGACCCAGTTGTTGACCCAGATTGGCATCCATTGGGGGAAGAGGGTGCTGCTTCCAATAGCTCAGATGAGGAGCATCCACAGCAGACATCGACATCGCAACAGCTGTTATCTGGCAGGCCCGGAGCACTCCAAAGACAGGTTCCAAACATCAAAAGAGTTGCTGGACAGCTTGTCCAGAGGGTCAAAAGATCACAGCGTGCTAGGCCGCAAAATGTCTGCCAAAGTAGGAAGAGTGCAGTGTGGCACTTTTTTGACCAAAATCCTCATGATCAGGCCAAGGTTATCTGTAAGAAGTGCGCAAAGACCTTTAGCCGAGGGAAAAATCTGAAAAATTTGAATACCAGTTGCATGCTTAGACATTTAACCAGCATGCACTTGCAAGCGTGGACACAACACCAAACCTCAAGTGCCACATGTGCAACTGATCACAATGAAGGTAGTCAGCAACGCTACATTGTTTCCCCCACTGTAAGCCCACCGGTTAGCACAGCAGCAAATGTTGAGGTGTCGTTGCAAGACCACAGCAGTCAGGGAATCCCACTGTTATATCAACGAAAGACTGATTCTAGGCCATCAGAAAGAACACCAACTCCATCACCATCATCAACCCTCTCTCAGTCTGCCCTGTCCACCGCTATTTCCACCATATGCAGCTCTCAAGTCCAGCTCACCCTCCCAGACACTATGAGTAGGTCAAGAAAGTACTCAGTCTCTCATCCGCGTACACTGGGTTTGAACGCCCACATTGCCAAACTAATCTCGTTTGAGATGATGCCCTTTCGGTTGGTGGAAAGCACAGCTTTCCGCGAACTCATGGCCTATGCAGTACCACGCTATGACCTACCCAGTCTCCACTTCTCTCGCAAAGCCATCCCAGCCCTCCACCATCATGTGAAAGACCGCATTGTCCATGCATTCAAGCAGTCAGTGAGCGGAAAGGTGCACCTCACAACTGATGCATGGTCCAGTCGGCATGGCCAGGGCCGTTACGTGTCCATCACTGCGCACTGGGTTAATGTGGTGGATGCAGGGTCCACAGGGGACAGCGGTGGTGGGACAGTGCTGCCTAGCCCACGGTATAGGAAACAGTTGGCTGTAGGCGTTCGACCCTCCTCCTCCTCCTCCTCCAGAAGCGAAAGCTCGTCCACAGAGTGCAGTCGTACGAGCACTCCATCTGCAGCTGCCACTGTTGCACACGATGTGTCCCCCTATCGAGCAGCTAGTGGAAAGCGTCAGCAGGCTGTGTTGCAGATGATGTGTTTGGGCGACAGACACACCGCCGAGGTGCTGGCCGAGTACTTGAAGCGACAAACTGAGTCATGGCTGGGCAGTGTACATCTTGAGGCAGGCAAGGTAGTTAGTGATAACGGCCGTAATTTTGTGGCAGCCATAGCCCTTTCAAAACTCAGCCACATACCTTGCTTGGCTCACACCTTGAACCTGGTGGTGCAGTGCTTCCTCAAAAATTATCCGGAGTTAACAGCCCTGCTCCAGAAGGTGCGAAGACTGTGCGCGCACATCCGCCGGTCGCCTGTACACTCCGTTCGTATGCAGAAGCTGCAGCGATTGCTCCACCTTCCCAACCACCGCCTCATTATCGACATTGCAACAAGGTGGAACTCCACCCTGCACATGGTGGAGCGGCTGTGCGAGCAGAGGCAGGCCATAATGCATTTGTGGGAGGATACACGGCCAGGCACTTTGAGAGCAGACATGGAGTTGACAGGCGTGCAGTGGTCGAAGCTGAAAGACCTTTGTAAAGTCCTTCAGTGTTTTGAGGAATGCACACGGCTGGTAAGCGCAGACGACGCCATCCTAAGCATGAGCATCCCACTTATGCGTCTGCTCATGCAAACTTTGACGCACCTTAAGGAGCAGGCGTCTGCAGCCAATGTTGATGAGGAGGAAGAGGAGGAGGGAATCCTTGATGACATTCAGCCATTGTCTGCTCAGGGACCTCTCCTGGACGAGGTGGAGGAAGAAGAGGAGGAGGAGGATGATGGGGATGATTACTTAGGGGAGGAGGATGCATCTCGTGGGGCAAGTGAAAATGTTGGCGTGCCAAGGTCTGGTACAGGGTTTGTGCGTGACTGGAGGGATGTGGATTTGCCAGAAAGTGCTCCTCCACCCAGCACTCGCAGTGCATCATTGACACCGGGAACATTGGCCCACATGTCAGATTATGCCTTGCGGATCCTAAAAAGGGACCCCCGCATTGCCAAAATGATGAACGATGACGACTACTGGTTGGCCAGCATCCTGGATCCACGCTATAAGGGCAAATTACAAAACATCATGCCACAGGAGAACCTTGACCTAATATTGGCTAATAAACAAGCAACTCTGGTAAATCGGTTGCTTGAGGCATTCCCAGCACAGCAGCGGTGATGGTTCTCACACGAGCCGTACGGGCCGGGGGCAGCTTGGCAGAGGTGTTCGTGGTGCACACAGCAGAAGTGGCGTTGGAGACAGGGGTTTCATGACAATGTTGTGGACTGATTTTTCAAATACCGCTCACACAACTGGTAATACTCCATCGATGGAAAGTGACAGGAGACAGCAGTTGTCAACTATGGTTACAAACTACTTTTCCTCCCATATCGATGTTCTCCCACACAGGTCATTCCCCTTTGACTATTGGGCCGCTAAACTGGACACCTGGCCTGAATTGGCCCAATATGCCTTACAGGAGCTCGCTTGCCCAGCTGCAAGTGTGCTATCGGAAAGAGTCTTCAGTGCAGCTGGATCAATCCTGACAGAAAAAGGACCCGTCTGTCAACCCAAAATGTGGATGATCTAACCTTCATTAAAATGAACCATGCATTGGTTTCCAAGGATTTTGTCCCACCTTCCCCTGATGACACATAGGGTGACAGAAAAATGGCTTGCTTTGGTCCACCTCTTCCTGGTACTTCACCTATTTCGCCTTTTGCATCAGCTGAATGTCCAACATCAACATATGCCACTTTCTAAAACTCCCTAACTGTGCTGCCCCCCCCCCATGGCCGGGGTCACCACCTACCGCACGACACCGTGCGAGTGCCGTTGCCCTGGACAGGTGGGTAGGCCGACTCTTGGGCGCGGGCACTGGCACAGGGTCCCTCATAGTGCAATCAAGTGTCTCTGACGGTGGTGGTGCACACCCGCCGTCAGACACACCGCTGTACTATGAGGGGCCCAGTGCCAGTACCGACGCCCACGAGTGGGTCCCCCTTGCTTGGCCAGGGCCCCAGCATTTGCAATCTTTACCTCTCCCTGCTCCTCCGCTGTGTAATCTGGGCCGTCAAATCCATACTGTGCCTGACACCGTCTGAGCCTGCCTCCTGAGACATATATTTTGAATGTGTACGCTATCCATAAATGTTATCCAGGGATACGGTACCCTTTCTAACCTTTGTGCAATGACGTGCAATCCATACTGGGCCTAACACCGTCTGAGCCTGCCTCATGCTGTATAGACATATATTTTGAATGTGTACGCTATCCATACATGTTATCCAGGGATACGGTACCCTTTCTAACCTTTGTGCAATGACGTGCAATCCATGCTGGGCCTAACACCGTCTGAGCCTGCCTCATGCTGTATAGACATATATTTTGAATGTGTACGCTATCCATACATGTTATCCGGGGATACGGTACCCTTTCTAACCTTTGTGCAATAACGTGCAATCCATACTGGGCCTAACACCGTCTGTGCCTGCCTCATGCTGTATAGACATATATTTTGAATGTGTACGCTATCCATACATGTTATCCGGGGATACGGTACCCTTTCTAACCTTTGTGCAATGACGTGCAATCCATACTGGACCTAACACCGTCTGAGCCTGCCTCATGCTGTATAGACATATATTTTGAATGTGTACGCTATCCATACATGTTATCCGGGGATACGGTACCCTTTCTAACCTTTGTGCAATGACGTGCAATCCATACTGGGCCTAACACCGTCTGAGCCTGCCTCATGCTGTATAGACATATATTTTGAATGTGTACGCTATCCATACATGTTATCCGGGGATACGGTACCCCTTCTAACCTTTGTGCAATGACGTGCAATCCATACTGGGCCTAACACCGTCTGAGCCTGCCTCATGCTGTATAGACATATATTTTGAATGTGTACACTATCCATACATGTTATCCGGGGATACGGTACCCTTTCTAACCTTTGTGCAATGACGTGCAATCCATACTGGGCCTAACACCGTCTGAGCCTGCCTCATGCTGTATAGACATATATTTTGAATGTGTACGCTATCCATACATGTTATCCGGGGATACGGTACCCTTTCTAACCTTTGTGCAATGACGTGCAATCCATACTGGGCCTAACACCGTCTGAGCCTGCCTCATGCTGTATAGACATATATTTTGAATGTGTACGCTATCCATACATGTTATCCAGGGATACGGTACCCTTTCTAACCTTTGTGCAATCACGTGCAATCCATACTGGGCCTAACACCGTCTGAGCCTGCCTCATGCTGTATAGACATATATTTTGAATGTGTACGCTATCCATACATGTTATCCGGGGATACGGTACCCCTTCTAACCTTTGTGCAATGACGTGCAATCCATACTGGGCCTAACACCGTCTGAGCCTGCCTCATGCTGTATAGACATATATTTTGAATGTGTACGCTATCCATACATGTTATCCAGGGATACGGTACCCTTTCTAACCTTTGTGCAATGACGTGCAATCCATACTGGGCCTAACACCGTCTGAGCCTGCCTCATGCTGTATAGACATATATTTTGAATGTGTACGCTATCCATACATGTTATCCGGGGATATGGTACCCTTTCTAACCTTTGTGCAATGACGTGCAATCCATACTGGGCCTAACACCGTCTGAGCCTGCCTCATGCTGTATAGACATATATTTTGAATGTGTACGCTATCCATACATGTTATCCGGGGATACGGTACCCTTTCTAACCTTTGTGCAATGACGTGCAATCCATACTGGGCCTAACACCGTCTGAGCCTGCCTCATGCTGTATAGACATATATTTTGAATGTGTACGCTATCCATACATGTTATCCGGGGATACGGTACCCTTTCTAACCTTTGTGCAATGACGTGCAATCCATACTGGGCCTAACACCGTCTGAGCCTGCCTCATGCTGTATAGACATATATTTTGAATGTGTACGCTATCCATACATGTTATCCAGGGATACGGTACCCTTTCTAACCTTTGTGCAATCACGTGCAATCCATACTGGGCCTAACACCGTCTGAGCCTGCCTCATGCTGTATAGACATATATTTTGAATGTGTACGCTATCCATACATGTTATCCGGGGATACGGTACCCCTTCTAACCTTTGTGCAATGACGTGCAATCCATACTGGGCCTAACACCGTCTGAGCCTGCCTCATGCTGTATAGACATATATTTTGAATGTGTACGCTATCCATACATGTTATCCAGGGATACGGTACCCTTTCTAACCTTTGTGCAATCACGTGCAATCCATACTGGGCCTAACACCGTCTGAGCCTGCCTCATGCTGTATAGACATATATTTTGAATGTGTACGCTATCCATACATGTTATCCGGGGATACGGTACCCTTTCTAACCTTTGTGCAATGACGTGCAATCCATACTGGGCCTAACACCGTCTGAGCCTGCCTCATGCTGTATAGACATATATTTTGAATGTGTACGCTATCCATACATGTTATCCGGGGATACGGTACCCTTTCTAACCTTTGTGCAATGACATGCAATCCATACTGGGCCTAACACCGTCTGAGCCTGCCTCATGCTGTATAGACATATATTTTGAATGTGTACACTATCCATACATGTTATCCAGGGATACGGTACCCTTTCTAACCTTTGTGCAATCACGTGCAATCCATACTGGGCGTGAGAACGGCTGGCGAGCTGTTAAGCAAGCTACAGCACCTGTCCAGACAAGTACAGGGATTCCCTAGCGAGGAGACTTATTTGATTGTTTTCAATGTTGGGACAGCAATTTTTGGGGAGCACTATACTCTGGAGAATGATAGATGGGGCCCACCATACACTGGAACATTCCAAAGGTGGACATCAGACACTGGAGCAGCATTTACAGGGCCCATTATACACTAGAGCATTAGAAATGGGGCCCATTATGTTTGGAGCATTATTTGGGCCCATAAGACAGTGGAGCTTCATCCATGGGGACCAACATATACTGTAGTATTATGTGGAGCTCATCATATACTGTTTCAAACATTATATGGGACCAATGATTTTGTATGGAGAAATAGATGGGCCTCGTCATGAGATGTAAAAAGTGAGGTATTTTTCATTGTACTATACCGCTATTTCTCTGCCGTATCGGAGCATGATGAGTTGTGGTATGTGTTAAAGGGGCGCTCTTTCGCCCAGGGCACATGAAAACCTGCAGCCAGCCCTCCCCCCCACAACTCTAGCCAAATAACCCCCATTTTTCAGTGCGTAACTTGTATTATGAAGTTAATTAAGGTTGACAAGCTTAAGTAAGAAGAATTGATGCTTTTGGCATTCAAATGGGCACTGTAGGTGTGTGTCCTGTCCTCCTCTCACTGCCGACTTTTATTCCCCATTGACTTACATTGGGTTTCGTGTTTCGGGACGACCCCGACTTTTCCCTATAATCGGACGATCTTGCTCGACCCGACTTTTGGAAAAGTCGGGTTTCACGAAACGAAACGCGACCCTAAAAAACCAAAAGTCGCTCAACTCTACTTACAATAATTACCTGTTGGTGATAAGTGGTGATGGATGGCAGCAGCATCTACAACAGGCCAGCCCGCCCTCCCCTACGCACGTTTCGTATTACTCCTTTATCAGGGGGCGTGGTAAATGTTGACCTAAGTGATGTTATAAAGGGAGGAGGCCGGAAATAATGTAATACCTAATAAGGGAAGAGGTGGTGCATCGCCATGGTGTCCAAGATGCCAGCATCCGACACAGGAACCCCCAGCGCCGGAAACACATTATCATGTGACCAGACGCCGGAGGCACCACGTGTCGGGGACCGACGCGATGAACCAAGAAGGCGTCGCATGTGCAGAGGAGGGGGAGCGGGAACAAGTGATGCGCTACCAGGGAGGTGAAATAGTGTATATGTACAAGGCATGGCAGCCTGCACCCAAACCACGGTGTCCCTGAGGTCTGGCGTGGGATGCATCGCCGACACAAGATATGCAGAAGGGCAACATAATACAATAGAAAGCAGAGTAATACAGAATAGTACAAATACATAAGAAGCAGTACCACCGCACATGCAGCAGTGCCAACAATCAAAAAACACCCTATATGTATCCCACAAGTTTTTATAATAGAAATAGAAACATACCCTTCACTGCATAATATTTAAAGGGGAATGCCATATATATTTTTTGATAGATAATATAAAAATAGATAAGAATTCATATTATATTCACAATTTTCAAGCAATATCAAAATTGATATACAATCATATCACAAAGAAAGATATAATAATATTATATTTAATTATTGCCCACAAAATATATAGAACAGCATTACCAAGATATGATTATATAAGAGACATTATCATACAGTCCTAATTATATATCATTGAAAAAAATAGAAAAATAAATAAAATAAACAAAATAAAGATATTCACAAAACATCCCCCCGACTCATCTTCAACCTCGTCAAAGGATCAAAGGATCTTTTTCAAACATAGGTATAGGATGGACATAGAAAACAGTAGAAATTAGTCCATCTGTACAAGGTACCGCCACTATCCTGGACTCCGTCCAATGATCTTCATAGATCCACAAAATATCATAAAAATACCTAATACATGAAAAACACAATTAAAAATATAATAAAAACAATAAAAAATAGCAAGGATTAGATCCACCCAATGTCCACCTGGAACAGTAAGGTGGTCACAGGAACGGATCGAAACTCAAATTCTCGTTTAGTCCTTGTGGATATACCGTATTAAGCGTCCAGATCCAGCGAGTCTCAAGTTTACCCAATCTTTGAAACAGATTGCCACCACGAATCCCAATATTTAAGGCATCGATACCCATCACCTGTAGCACCGTACTGTCACAGTCATGAAAGTTTTTAAAGTGTCGGGGTAACGTTATAAGAGTGAATGCATCCATGTGGCCAGCCGCCGCCTGAATATCCAACACATACTCGCGCACGCGAACCTTGAATTGTCTAGTTGTTAAACCGACATAAATTAATCCACATGGACAGGTGGCGTAATAAATAACATATCTCGTAGCACAAGTAATATATTTATTGATCTTAAAATTTTTAACGCCACCTGAATCGGAAAAAGAATCACACTTTTCAATGTTGGGACAGGCAACTCAATGTCCACACGGAACACACCCACTCCTATGTGTGAAATTATCCAAAAATGTACCCTTTCTCTCACTTGTATAATGACTATGGGTAAGGTGATTGCGCAGATTCTTAGGACGCCAAAATGTAATGACTGGTATGTCCAGAATAAATTTGCCAATTATTGGGTCAATTTTCAATATAGGACATGCTTTAGACAAAGCCTGCCTGACCTGCCTAGAATGGGAATGATAATTTGCAATGAAGCGTAACTTCCAGGTCCCTCCATCTTCCTAGCTGATTCCCTATTGTACAGTAGGCCATTTGGGGAAGAATAATTAGCCCTGTTATAGGCTCTTTTGAGTAGATGCCGACTATAGCCACGTTCCAAGAATCTCATTTTTAGCTCCTCTGCTCTTCTCTCAAAATCCTCATTAATAGAGCAAATCTGACAAAGTTGGAGGAACTGACCAATGGGAACAGACCTTACCATGTGATCAGGATGACATAGCGAAGCGTGTAACAACAGATTAGTAGAAGTCATCTTCCTAAAAATATCTGTCTGCCACAGACCATCAGTATCCTGTTAAACAATGACATAGAGGAACTCAATCTTATCAGCATCGCATGTGAATGTTTAACGTATATTTTGGTCGTTGCTATTCAGGCGACCAATAAACTCCTGTAGTTCCAGAGTAATACAGCGTAGTACCCTACCAGACCAAAAATATAGGGCAAAATGGAGGAAATATACACTCCCTGATCGCCTCCCTCCACACGACCAGGGGGACGCGGCTTCTTAGATGGTACAGAAGATTTGGCGCGTGCTGGGCAGACCCTGAAAACATGACCAGTCTGCCCATAGCTAAAACATGCCCCCACACCACGACGAACTGGAGGAAACACCGCTGGAGAACCACCTCTTCCCACCTGCCTGGGCTCGTCTTCCTGCACCAGTGTGTCCTCCTCCCTAGCAAGGACTACATTGGGCATATTCGCCAAAGCCACAAAAAACTCGTCTACCGACCGTAGAGATGGTGAATTGGCCGGCAAGGAGAAGGCCCAGGATTGGGGATCACCCTCAAGGAGAATCCCACCTGCTGTTCCTCACTCCCTCATGAGCGATTGTGGAGCCTGAAGTGTAGCTTGTAGGCCTCCTTAAAAAACAAAAAATTCTCTCTCCCTCCAGGAAACCTGTCTGGGAGAGGTAACTTGGGCTGTGGTTGAGCCTGCATCTGAGCTGAAGCCCCGTACCCCACCAACTGCTGTAGCTGCTGCTCCACCACACCACGCAGCACCCCACGCTCCTCAGTGAGGGTCTGCAGCAATTGGAAACAGGTCTGCATTAGGGCCATGGCTCACCAGAAAAAATGGGACTGTTGGTAATAATGTCACAGGACAGTAGGGAAAAGGCAGGAGACATGGAACCTGGGCCCCTGAACTGTCCCTCAGGCTTAGGGGGTGCCCTGACTTTCCTTAACTTGGGGGTACACTTAATGGTAGTGAGGCCCAATTCTCTGACCTGTCCCTATCCCCTGTTTAGTCATGAGCTCAACCCCAACCCCCTCCCCAGGAGGTGAGACAGGGAATAAAGTAAATTGCACCAAATAACACAAGGGAAAATAAAACAGACACCACGGGGTTAAAGCAACTATAAACCCAAACTTAGCTTTATCTGCTGCCAATGCTCCAAGCAGCAGAGAAAGGCACCCGATCAGCATCTAGCAGCAACTCCACTGCTCCAGATAAGCTGAAGGGGTTCCAGACTTCACCAAGGTTCGTTAGCAAATGACCAGTATTACCAACAGGGAGCTGCAGCAGCTGATGATCTTTTATAGGAAGGAGGGGGGAGGTCACCACCTGCTGGCTAATTGAACATGTAGTAACACCAGCGGCCACCGGGAGAAAACCAGCAGCAGAGCAACTACAGTTGTAGTAACACCAGCAGCCACCGGGGAAAAAACCCATATAACCCCCAGGGCCTGAAAGGAAAAAGGTTTATATAAGAGAGTCCAGACTCTGACACAGATCCAAAAATGGATTGTGACAAATAAGCTCGGTTCTGCTCCCATACCGCTGTAGTAAGCTCGGTTCTGCTCCCATATCTCTGGAGTAAGCTCTTTTCTGAGCCAATATCTCTGTAGTAAGCTCCATTCTGCTCCCATATCTCTGGAGTATTCTCCGTTCTGATCCATATCCATATCTGTGTAGTAAGCTCAGTTCTCCCATATGTCTGTAGTAAGCTCGGTTCTGCTCCCATATCTCTGGAGTATGCTCAGTTCTGCTCCCATATCTCTGTAGTAAGCTTGATTCTGCTCCCATATATCTGGAGTAAGCGCTGCTCTGCTTCCATTTTTCTGTAGTAAGCTCTGTTCTGCTCCCATATCTCTGGAGTAAGCTCTGTTCTGCTCCCATATCTCTGGAGTATGCTCAGTTCTGCTCCCATATCTCTGTAGTAAGCTTGATTCTGCTCCCATATATCTGGAGTAAGCGCTGCTCTGCTTCCATATTTCTGTAGTAAGCTCTGTTCTGCTCTAGGGATGGGCGAATCTACTCGTTAGGACTAGAGTTGAGCGACTTTTGGTTTTTTAGGGTCGCGTTTCGTTTCGTGAAACCCGACTTTTCCAAAAGTCGGGTCGAGCAAGATCGTCCGATTATAGGGAAAAGTCGGGGTCGTCCCGAAAACGAAACCCAATGTAAGTCAATGGGGAATAAAAGTCGGCAGTGAGAGGAGGACAGGAAACACACCAACAGTGCCCATTTGAATGCCAAAAGCATCAATTCTTCTTACTTAAGCTTGTCAACCTTAATTAACTTCATAATACAAGTTACGCACTGAAAAATGGGGGTTATTTGGCTACAGACTGTGGGGGGGGAGGGCTGGCTCCAGGTTTTCATGTGCCCTGGGCGAAAGAGCGCCCCTTTAACACATACCACAACTCATCATGCTCCGATACGGCAGAGAAATAGCGGTATAGTACAATGAAAAATACCTCACTTTTTACATCTCATGACGAGGCCCATCTATTTCTCCATACAGAATCATTGGTCCCATATAATGTTTGAAACAGTATATGATGAGCTCCACATAATGCTACAGTATATGTTGGTCCCCATGGATGAAGCTCCACTGTCTTATGGGCCCAAATAATGCTCCAAACATAATGGGCCCCATTTCTAATGCTCTAGTGTATAATGGGCCCTGTAAATGCTGCTCCAGTGTCTGATGTCCACCTTTGGAATGTTCCAGTGTATGGTGGGCCCCATCTATCATTCTCCAGAGTATAGTGCTCCCCAAAAATTGCTGTCCCAACATTGAAAACAATCAAATAAGTCTCCTCGCTAAGGAATCCCTGTACTTGTCTGGACTCCTCGTCGTCCCCATCTTCCATCTCACTGCACAGTATTTCAACTTTGGAAGTGCTGTGATCCTGGGCAAGCAGGGGGGGCCCACTCGTTGGCGACGGCACTGGCACAGGGCCCCTGATAGTACGGTGGTGTGTCTGATGGCGGGTGGGCCGAACCTGCACTTTCATCTGCAGCTTCCTCTTTGTCACCGTGTAAGATGGAACTGTATATGGGAAGGGTAACCTGAGTTTCATCAGGGTCAGATTCAGGTCGTGTAGCGTGCGAGGGGAATGTAGTGGTCTGGGTCAATGTACCAGCAGATTCATCGAGCAGTGGCTGGGCATCAGTGCACTTGTGTCGCCCCCAGGAGTACGGTCGCCACAGTGGCATTACCTTCTTCCTAGGGAGTGTGATGTCATGCTTGGGAGCAACGAAGGATCTCTCTAGCAGGTTAACTGATTGGGCGGCGTTATTCCCACGAGTCATGACCCTCCAAACAGTGTTCATGAAGGCAAAGTGTTTGTTTTACGTGGGCAGTATGGTTGCAAAGCTGAACCTTAAAGGAATGTCCAGAAGGGCACCACCAGGAGTGGAGCCTATGGTTAAATTCGACTCCACCTGGGAAACCTCAACCATGCCAGCTACAGAACAGATGCACACATTGCAAGCTTAATTCCGTTAACGAACGAGACTCCGTCATGCCCCGCGGTCCGAGTCCGGCTTACTAGAGGGACACGTGAGGCTCTGGCACATGAGATTGGCCAATAACTGGTGTGTCATGCCCTTACATGTCCGTGGCTGCATGTGCGCTACACTGAAAAGGCCAGCGTTTGTCGCTTACAGGTGCAGATAACCCGCTGAACAACGTTAGTGATGGGGATCACTGATTACAATTATTACCCGCGAACAATGATTTCCCAGTAAGTGCAGGTCAACCGCAGTTCCGGAATTAGGCCTAACCGTCATTCCTGAAAAAATGAAAAACTTACGTGTGCAAACCACAGGTGCTGTAGCTTGCTTAACAGCTCGCCAGCCGTTCTCACGCCCAGTATGGATTACACGTGATTGCACAAAGGTTAGAAAGGGTACCGTATCCCCGGATAACATGTATGGATAGCGTACACATTCAAAATATATGTCTCAGGAGGCAGGCTCAGACGGTGTCAGGCCCAGTATGGATTGCACGTGATTGCACAAAGGTTAGAAAGGGTACCGTATCCCCGGATAACATGTATGGATAGCGTACACATTCAAAATATATGTCTCAGGAGGCAGGCTCAGACGGTGTTAGGCCCAGTATGGATTGCACGTGATTGCACAAATGTTAGAAAGGGTACCGTATCCCCAGATAACATGTATGGATAGCGTACACATTCAAAATATATGTCTCAGGAGGCAGGCTCAGACGGTGTTAGGCCCAGTATGGATTGCACGTGATTGCACAAAGGTTAGAAAGGGTACCGTATCCCCGGATAACATGTATGGATAGCGTACACATTCAAAATATATGTCTCAGGAGGCAGGCTCAGACGGTGTCAGGCACAGTATGGATTTGACGGCCCAGATTACACAGCGGAGGAGCAGGGAGAGGTAAAGATTGCAAATGCTGGGGCCCTGGCCAAGCAAGGGGGGCCCACTCGTGGGCGTCGGTACTGGCACTGGGCCCCTCATAGTACGGCGGTGTGTCTGACGGCGGGTGTGCACCACCACCATCAGAGACACTTGATTGCACTATGAGGGACCCTGTGCCAGTGCCCGCGCCCAAGAGTCGGCCTACCCACCTGTCCAGGGCAACGGCACTCGCACGGTGTCGTGCGGTAGGTGGTGACCCCGGCCATGGGGGGGGAGGCAGCACAGTTAGGGAGTTTTAGAAAGTGGCATATGTTGATGTTGGACATTCAGCTGATGCAAAAGGCGAAATAGGTGAAGTACCAGGAAGAGGTGGACCAAAGCAAGCCATTTTTCTGTCACCCTATGTGTCATCAGGGGAAGGTGGGACAAAATCCTTGGAAACCCATGCGTGGTTCATAGAATCATAGAATCATAGAATCATAGAATCATAGAATCGTAGAGTTGGAAGGGACCTCCTGGGCCATCTGGTCCAACCCCCTGCTCAAAGCAGGATTCGCTAAATCATCCCAGTCAGATGTCTGTCCAGCCTCTGTTTGAAGACTTCCATTGAAGGAGAACTCACCACTTCTCGTGGCAGCCTGTTCCACTCATTGATCACTCTAACTGTCAAAAAGTTTTTTCTAATATCTAATCTGTGTCTCTTCCCATTCAGTTTCATCCCATTGCTTCTAGTCTTTCCTTGTGCAAATGAGAATAAAGTTGATCCTTCTACAATGTGACAGCCCTTTAGATATTTGTAGACAGCTATTAAGTCTCCTCTCAGTCTTCTCTTTTGCAAACTAAACATTCCCAAATCCTGCAACCTTTCCTCATAAGACAGGGTTTGCAGACCGGTCACCATTCTGGTCGCTCTTTTCTGAACTTGCTCCAGTTTGTTGATGTCTTTTTTAAAATGTGGTGCCCAAAACTGGACACAATATTCCAGATGAGGTCTGACCAAAGAGGAGTAGAGGGAAATAATGACTTCACGTGATCTAGACTGTATGCTTCTGTTAATACATCCTAGAATTGCATTTGCCTTTTTTGCTGCTGCATCACACTGTTGACTCATATTCAGTCTGTGATCTATTAGTATATGTTCATTTTAATGAAGGTTAGATCATCCACATTTTGGGTTGACAGACGGGTCCTTTTTTCTGTCAGGATTGATCCAGCTGCACTGAAGACTCTTTCCGATAGCACACTTGCAGCTGGGCAAGCGAGCTCCTGTAAGGCATATTGGGCCAATTCAGGCCAGGTGTCCAGTTTAGCGGCCCAATAGTCAAAGGGGAATGACCTGTGCGGGAGAACATCGATATGGGAGGAAAAGTAGTTTGTAACCATAGTTGACAACTGCTGTCTCCTGTCACTTTCCATCGATGCAGTATTACCAGTTGTGTGAGCGGTATTTGAAAAATCAGTCCACAACATTGTCATGAAACCCCTGTCTCCAACGCCACTTCTGCTGTGTGCACCACGAACACCTCTGCCAAGCTGCCCCCGGCCCGTACGGCTCGTGTGAGAACCATCACCGCTGCTGTGTGCTGGGAATGCCTCAAGCAACCGATTTACCAGAGTTGCTTGTTTATTAGCCAATATTAGGTCAAGGTTCTCCTGTGGCATGATGTTTTGTAATTTGCCTTTATAGCGTGGATCCAGGATGCTGGCCAACCAGTAGTCGTCATCGTTCATCATTTTGGCAATGCGGGGGTCCCTTTTTAGGATCCGCAAGGCATAATCTGACATGTGGGCCAATGTTCCCGGTGTCAATGATGCACTGCGAGTGCTGGGTGGAGGAGCACTTTCTGGCAAATCCACATCCCTCCAGTCACGCACAAACCCTGTACCAGACCTTGGCACGCCAACATTTTCACTTGCCCCACGAGATGCATCCTCCTCCCCTAAGTAATCATCCCCATCATCCTCCTCCTCCTCCTCCTCTTCTTCCTCCACCTCGTCCAGGAGAGGTCCCTGAGCAGACAATGGCTGAATGTCATCAAGGATTCCCTCCTCCTCTTCCTCCTCATCAACATTGGCTGCAGACGCCTGCTCCTTAAGGTGCGTCAAAGTTTGCATGAGCAGACGCATAAGTGGGATGCTCATGCTTAGGATGGCGTCGTCTGCGCTTACCAGCCGTGTGCATTCCTCAAAACACTGAAGGACTTTACAAAGGTCTTTCAGCTTCGACCACTGCACGCCTGTCAACTCCATGTCTGCTCTCAAAGTGCCTGGCCGTGTATCCTCCCACAAATGCATTATGGCCTGCCTCTGCTCGCACAGCCGCTCCACCATGTGCAGGGTGGAGTTCCACCTTGTTGCAATGTCGATAATGAGGCGGTGGTTGGGAAGGTGGAGCAATCGCTGCAGCTTCTGCATACGAACGGAGAGTACAGGCGACCGGCGGATGTGCGCGCACAGTCTTCGCACCTTCTGGAGCAGGGCTGTTAACTCCGGATAATTTTTGAGGAAGCACTGCACCACCAGGTTCAAGGTGTGAGCCAAGCAAGGTATGTGGCTGAGTATTGAAAGGGCTATGGCTGCCACAAAATTACGGCCGTTATCACTAACTACCTTGCCTGCCTCAAGATGTACACTGCCCAGCCATGACTCAGTTTGTCGCTTCAAGTACTCGGCCAGCACCTCGGCGGTGTGTCTGTCGCCCAAACACATCATCTGCAACACAGCCTGCTGACGCTTTCCACTAGCTGCTCGATAGGGGGACACATCGTGTGCAACAGTGGCAGCTGCAGATGGAGTGCTCGTACGACTGTGCTCTGTCGACGAGCTTTCCCTTCTGGAGGAGGAGGAGGAGGAGGGTCGAACGCCTACAGCCAACTGTTTCCTATACCGTGGGCTAGGCAGCACTGTCCCACCACCGCTGTCCCCTGTGGACCCTGCATCCACCACATTAACCCAGTGCGCAGTGATGGACACGTAACGGCCCTGGCCATGCCGACTGGACCATGCATCAGTTGTGAGGTGCACCTTTCCGCTCACTGACTGCTTGAGTGCATGGACAATGCGGTCTTTCACATGATGGTGGAGGGCTGGGATGGCTTTGCGAGAGAAGAAGTGGCGACTGGGTAGGTCATAGCGTGGTACTGCATAGGCCATGAGTTCGCGGAAAGCTGTGCTTTCCACCAACCGAAAGGGCATCATCTCAAACGAGATTAGTTTGGCAATGTGGGCGTTCAAACCCAGTGTACGCGGATGAGAGACTGAGTACTTTCTTGACCTACTCATAGTGTCTGGGAGGGTGAGCTGGACTTGAGAGCTGCATATGGTGGAAGTAGCGGTGGACAGGGCGGACTGAGAGAGGGTTGATGATGGTGATGGAGTTGGTGTTCTCTCTGATGTCCTAGAATCAGTCTTTCGTTGATATAACAGTGGGATTCCCTGACTGCTGTGGCCTTGCAACGACACCTCAACATTTGCTGCTGTGCTAACCGGTGGGCTTACAGTGGGGGAAACAATGTAGCGTTGCTGACTACCTTCGTTGTGATCAGTTGCACATGTGGCACTTGAGGTTTGGTGTTGTGTCCACGCTTGCAAGTGCATGCTGGTTAAATGTCTAAGCATGCAACTGGTATTCAAATTTTCCAGATTTTTCCCTCGGCTAAAGGTCTTTGCGCACTTCTTACAGATAACCTTGGCCTGATCATGAGGATTTTGTTCAAAAAAGTGCCACACTGCACTCTTCCTACTTTGGCAGACATTTTGCGGCCTAGCACGCTGTGATCTTTTGACCCTCTGGACAAGCTGTCCAGCAACTCTTTTGATGTTTGGAACCTGTCTTTGGAGTGCTCCGGGCCTGCCAGATAAAAGCTGTTGCGATGTCGATGTCTGCTGTGGATGCTCCTCATCTGAGCTATTGGAAGCAGCACCCTCTTCCCCCAATGGATGCCAATCTGGGTCAACAACTGGGTCATCCATCACCTCCTCTTCTATGTCATGTGCACCTTTCTCTGTGTCACCGTGTATGGTGGTATAGTGTGCGGGAAGGGGCACCTGAGTCTCATCAGGGTCAAAATCTGGCTCTATACACTGCGAGGACAATGTAGTGCTCTGAGTGAATGTACCAGCAGAATCATCCATCAGCGGCTGTGCATCAGTGCACTCCATGTCAGATTCATCTTGGCCTGGGTAATTCACCATTTGACTTGATAATCCAGGCATGGTATGTGAAAACAGCTCCATGGAGTAATCAGTAGTATGGCCTGCGTCATCCTTCAATCTTGGTTGGGGTGAAGGACACAAGGAAAGGTGTGGTTCATGAACATGAGCCTCCAATGACGACTCAGTGCTTTTACTTTTTACAACTGAAGAAGAGGAGGCGATAGAGCTGGAGGCTGAGTCAGCAATGTAAGACAAAACTTTTTCCTGATGCTCTGCCTTTAAAAGCGGATTGCCAACTCCTAGAAAACTAAGCGTTCGAGGCCTTATGTAGCCAGACGATGATGCAGGGTCAGCACCTCCTGCATTCGGTCCTATTTTGCTCTTGCCACTACCATCAGATCCACCACCAACACCATCATTACCAGCTGCCAACCCCCGCCCAATTCCACGGCCTCTTCCACCAGCCTTCCTCATTTTTGGTAGAAATGTAGACAAAATCCAACAAACTATATAGTAATGTAAAAGTAATGTAAGGTGTCTATAGGACAGGGGAGTTTTAGAATTTCTGCACACACTTGTGGACAGTGGACACTTGTGGATTGTGTGAGGCCCACTGATATCTGAGCGCTATGTGACACGCTCGATGGCACAGCTGCCTGTGACCAAAGTGACGAGAGGATAATGGAGATTTTGAATCTCTGCGTACACTTTTGGACACTGGACACTTGTGGATTGTGTGCGGCCCACTGATATCTGAGCGCTATGTGACACGCTCGATGGCACAGCTGCCTGTGACCAAAGTGACGAGAGGATAATGGAGATTTTGAATCTCTGCGTACACTTTTGGACACTGGACACTTGTGGATTGTGTGCGGCCCACTGATATCTGAGCGCTATGTGACACGCTCGATGGCACAGCTGCCTGTGACCAAAGTGACGAGAGGATAATGGAGATTTTGAATCTCTGCGTACACTTGTGGACAGTGGACACTTGTGGATTGTGTGAGGCCCACTGATATCTGAGCGCTATGTGACACGCTCGATGGCACAGCTGCCTGTGACCAAAGTGACGAAAGGATAATGGAGATTTTGAATCTCTGCGTACACTTGTGGACAGTGGACACTTGTGGATTGTGTGAGGCCCACTGATATCTGAGCGCTATGTGACACGCTCGATGGCACAGCTGCCTGTGACCAAAGTGACGAGAGGATAATGGAGATTTTGAATCTCTGCGTACACTTTTGGACACTGGACACTTGTGGATTGTGTGCGGCCCACTGATATCTGAGCGCTATGTGACACGCTCGATGGCACAGCTGCCTGTGACCAAAGTGACGAGAGGATAATGGAGATTTTGAATCTCTGCGTACACTTTTGGACACTGGACACTTGTGGATTGTGTGCGGCCCACTGATATCTGAGCGCTATGTGACACGCTCGATGGCACAGCTGCCTGTGACCAAAGTGACGAGAGGATAATGGAGATTTTGAATCTCTGCGTACACTTTTGGACACTGGACACTTGTGGATTGTGTGCAGCCCACTGATATCTGAGCGCTATGTGACACGCTCGATGGCACAGCTGCCTGTGACCAAAGTGACGAGAGGATAATGGAGATTTTGAATCTCTGCGTACACTTGTGGACAGTGGACACTTGTGGATTGTGTGAGGCCCACTGATATCTGAGCGCTATGTGACACGCTCGATGGCACAGCTGCCTGTGACCAAAGTGACGAGAGGATAATGGAGATTTTGAATCTCTGCGTACACTTGTGGACAGTGGACACTTGTGGATTGTGTGAGGCCCACTGATATCTGAGCGCTATGTGACACGCTCGATGGCACAGCTGCCTGTGACCAAAGTGACGAGAGGATAATGGAGATTTTGAAT
The DNA here is from genome assembly GCF_039654945.1 of Dendrobates tinctorius. Classification (NCBI taxonomy): domain Eukaryota; kingdom Metazoa; phylum Chordata; class Amphibia; order Anura; family Dendrobatidae; genus Dendrobates; species Dendrobates tinctorius. The sequence continues at coordinate 5,484,859 of NW_027361738.1, read as the reverse complement.
CTCTGCGTACACTTTTGGACACTGGACACTTGTGGATGTGTGCGGCCCACTGATATCTGAGCGCTATGTAACACGCTCGATGGCACAGCTGCCTGTGACCAAAGTGACGAGAGGATAATGGAGATTTTGAATCTCTGCGTACACTTGTGGACAGAGGACACTTGTGGATTGTGTGAGGCCCACTGATATCTGAGCGCTATGTGACACGCTCGATGGCACAGCTGCCTGTGACCAAAGTGACGAGAGGATAATGGAGATTTTGAATCTCTGCATACACTTGTGGACAGTGGACACTTGTGGATTGTGTGAGACCCACTGATATCTGAGCGCTATGTGACACGCTCGATGGCACAGCTGCCTGTGACCAAAGTGACGAGAGGATAATGGAGATTTTGAATATCTGCGTACACTTTTGGACACTGGACACTTGTGGATTGTGTGCGGCCCACTGATATCTGAGCGCTATGTGACACGCTCGATGGCACAGCTGCCTGTGACCAAAGTAACGAGAGGATAATGGAGATTTTGAATCTCTGCGTACACTTTTGGACACTGGACACTTGTGGATTGTGTGCGGCCCACTGATATCTGAGCGCTATGTGACACGCTCGATGGCACAGCTGCCTGTGACCAAAGTGACGAGAGGATAATGGAGATTTTGAATCTCTGCGTACACTTTTGGACACTGGACACTTGTGGATTGTGTGCGGCCCACTGATATCTGAGCGCTATGTGACACGCTCGATGGCACAGCTGCCTGTGACCAAAGTGACGAGAGGATAATGGAGATTTTGAATCTCTGCGTACACTTGTGGACAGTGGACACTTGTGGATTGTGTGAGGCCCACTGATATCTGAGCGCTATGTGACACGCTCGATGGCACAGCTGCCTGTGACCAAAGTGACGAGAGGTTAATGGAGATTTTGAATCTCTGCGTACACTTGTGGACAGTGGACACTTGTGGATTGTGTGAGGCCCACTGATATCTGAGCGCTATGTGACACGCTCGATGGCACAGCTGCCTGTGACCAAAGTGACGAGAGGATAATGGAGATTTTGAATCTCTGCGTACACTTTTGGACACTGGACACTTGTGGATTGTGTGCGGCCCACTGATATCTGAGCGCTATGTGACACGCTCGATGGCACAGCTGCCTGTGACCAAAGTGACGAGAGGATAATGGAGATTTTGAATCTCTGCGTACACTTTTGGACACTGGACACTTGTGGATTGTGTGCGGCCCACTGATATCTGAGCGCTATGTGACACGCTCGATGGCACAGCTGCCTGTGACCAAAGTGACGAGAGGATAATGGAGATTTTGAATCTCTGCGTACACTTTTGGACACTGGACACTTGTGGATTGTGTGCGGCCCACTGATATCTGAGCGCTATGTGACACGCTCGATGGCACAGCTGCCTGTGACCAAAGTGACGAGAGGATAATGGAGATTTTGAATCTCTGCGTACACTTGTGGACAGTGGACACTTGTGGATTGTGTGAGGCCCACTGATATCTGAGCGCTATGTGACACGCTCGATGGCACAGCTGCCTGTGACCAAAGTGACGAGAGGATAATGGAGATTTTGAATCTCTGCGTACACTTGTGGACAGTGGACACTTGTGGATTGTGTGAGGCCCACTGATATCTGAGCGCTATGTGACACGCTCGATGGCACAGCTGCCTGTGACCAAAGTGACGAGAGGATAATGGAGATTTTGAATCTCTGCGTACACTTTTGGACACTGGACACTTGTGGATTGTGTGCGGCCCACTGATATCTGAGCGCTATGTGACACGCTCGATGGCACAGCTGCCTGTGACCAAAGTGACGAGAGGATAATGGAGATTTTGAATCTCTGCGTACACTTTTGGGCACTGGACACTTGTGGATTGTGTGCGGCCCACTGATATCTGAGCGCTATGTGACACGCTCGATGGCACAGCTGCCTGTGACCAAAGTGACGAGAGGATAATGGAGATTTTGAATCTCTGCGTACACTTTTGGACACTGGACACTTGTGGATTGTGTGCGGCCCACTGATATCTGAGCGCTATGTGACACGCTCGATGGCACAGCTGCCTGTGACCATAGTGACGAGAGGATAATGGAGATTTTGAATCTCTGCGTACACTTGTGGACAGTGGACACTTGTGGATTGTGTGAGGCCCACTGATATCTGAGCGCTATGTGACACGCTCGATGGCACAGCTGCCTGTGACCAAAGTGACGAGAGGATAATGGAGATTTTGAATCTCTGCGTACACTTGTGGACAGTGGACACTTGTGGATTGTGTGAGGCCCACTGATATCTGAGCGCTATGTGACACGCTCGATGGCACAGCTGCCTGTGACCAAAGTGACGAGAGGATAATGGAGATTTTGAATCTCTGCGTACACTTTTGGACACTGGACACTTGTGGATTGTGTGCGGCCCACTGATATCTGAGCGCTATGTGACACGCTCGATGGCACAGCTGCCTGTGACCAAAGTGACGAGAGGATAATGGAGATTTTGAATCTCTGCGTACACTTTTGGACACTGGACACTTGTGGATTGTGTGCGGCCCACTGATATCTGAGCGCTATGTGACACGCTCGATGGCACAGCTGCCTGTGACCAAAGTGACGAGAGGATAATGGAGATTTTGAATCTCTGCGTACACTTTTGGACACTGGACACTTGTGGATTGTGTGCGGCCCACTGATATCTGAGCGCTATGTGACACGCTCGATGGCACAGCTGCCTGTGACCAAAGTGACGAGAGGATAATGGAGATTTTGAATCTCTGCGTACACTTGTGGACAGTGGACACTTGTGGATTGTGTGAGGCCCACTGATATCTGAGCGCTATGTGACACGCTCGATGGCACAGCTGCCTGTGACCAAAGTGACGAGAGGATAATGGAGATTTTGAATCTCTGCGTACACTTGTGGACAGTGGACACTTGTGGATTGTGTGAGGCCCACTGATATCTGAGCGCTATGTGACACGCTCGATGGCACAGCTGCCTGTGACCAAAGTGACGAGAGGATAATGGAGATTTTGAATCTCTGCGTACACTTTTGGACACTGGACACTTGTGGATTGTGTGCGGCCCACTGATATCTGAGCGCTATGTGACACGCTCGATGGCACAGCTGCCTGTGACCAAAGTGACGAGAGGATAATGGAGATTTTGAATCTCTGCGTACACTTTTGGGCACTGGACACTTGTGGATTGTGTGCGGCCCACTGATATCTGAGCGCTATGTGACACGCTCGATGGCACAGCTGCCTGTGACCAAAGTGACGAGAGGATAATGGAGATTTTGAATCTCTGCGTACACTTTTGGACACTGGACACTTGTGGATTGTGTGCGGCACACTGATATCTGAGCGCTATGTGACACGCTCGATGGCACAGCTGCCTGTGACCATAGTGACGAGAGGATAATGGAGATTTTGAATCTCTGCGTACACTTGTGGACAGTGGACACTTGTGGATTGTGTGAGGCCCACTGATATCTGAGCGCTATGTGACACGCTCGATGGCACAGCTGCCTGTGACCAAAGTGACGAGAGGATAATGGAGATTTTGAATCTCTGCGTACACTTGTGGACAGTGGACACTTGTGGATTGTGTGAGGCCCACTGATATCTGAGCGCTATGTGACACGCTCGATGGCACAGCTGCCTGTGACCAAAGTGACGAGAGGATAATGGAGATTTTGAATCTCTGCGTACACTTTTGGACACTGGACACTTGTGGATTGTGTGCGGCCCACTGATATCTGAGCGCTATGTGACACGCTCGATGGCACAGCTGCCTGTGACCAAAGTGACGAGAGGATAATGGAGATTTTGAATCTCTGCGTACACTTTTGGACACTGGACACTTGTGGATTGTGTGCGGCCCACTGATATCTGAGCGCTATGTGACACGCTCGATGGCACAGCTGCCTGTGACCAAAGTGACGAGAGGATAATGGAGATTTTGAATCTCTGCGTACACTTGTGGACAGTGGACACTTGTGGATTGTGTGAGGCCCACTGTTATCTGAGCGCTATGTGACACGCTCGATGGCACAGCTGCCTGTGACCAAAGTGACGAGAGGATAATGGAGATTTTGAATCTCTGCGTACACTTGTGGACAGTGGACACTTGTGGATTGTGTGAGGCCCACTGATATCTGAGCGCTATGTGACACGCTCGATGGCACAGCTGCCTGTGACCAAAGTGACGAGAGGATAATGGAGATTTTGAATCTCTGCGTACACTTTTGGACACTGGACACTTGTGGATTGTGTGCGGCCCACTGATATCTGAGCGCTATGTGACACGCTCGATGGCACAGCTGCCTGTGACCAAAGTGACGAGAGGATAATGGAGATTTTGAATCTCTGCGTACACTTTTGGACACTGGACACTTGTGGATTGTGTGCGGCCCACTGATATCTGAGCGCTATGTGACACGCTCGATGGCACAGCTGCCTGTGACCAAAGTGACGAGAGGATAAGGGAGATTGGATTGCTTTTAAAAAAGCAGTTTGCGGAGCAGTGGGTAAACAGCAATGCCAGCGTGTCAGGAAGCCTTAAAAGGCAGCCCAACAACCAACACCACTGATACACCACAATATAGCCTCCCCTTGCACTGCACACACAGTGACTTGTGTGTTGTGCAGGCCAAATCGCTAGCAGCAGAAGCAGATTTTTGTCTTCTTCCCTGCCTAACGCTCTCCCTACAGAATCAGCAGCAACCTCTCCCTATACTAAGATCGGCAGAAATAAGATGGCGGTCGGCGTGCACGCCCTTTTATACCCCCTGTGACGCCCACCAAAGCAAGCCAATCACTTGCATGCCCTTCTGAAAGATGGTGGTGACCCGTGCCTAGGTCATCACGTTGCCCACAGTGTCCGTGGATCCTGATTGGCTGAAAAAGAGCGCAAAACAAACTTTTGAAACGCGACTTTGGCGCGTAAGTCGCCGACCTTGTGGCCGACCTCATCCTAGGGTCGGGTTTCGTTTCATGAAACCCGACTTTGCCAAAAGTCGGCGACTTTTGAATTTTTTCGACCCGTTTCACTCAACTCTAATTGTAAGACTTTATGCACTTTATTATACATACAGTATGTTGGACATTTGTTCATGTATACATTCTGATGTTTGAGCCCATATACTTCTGTGTATAGAAGTGAGAGTGATGGGTATACATGTATACAGTGACTGCTTTATCTCTATGGCTGATATAGCTGGGCACTGTGCAATATGAATCAGGGCTGCAGTGCAGGGTGTTATATCCACTGATGTTTTTAACTCCTTCTATCTTTATCTGCTCATCTTGACTAATAAAAATTATATATTTTTTGCATTACATGGACTCTTGTGATTGCAACTTTTGTTGGTTTCCTTCCCTCCTTTGTATGATTATTGGCAATCTGTTCTTACCAGTCCTATGCATTGTTTGGGGATCTATGGCCAGTCATATTTATATGATTTTGTGAGATTTATATATAATATATACATTTGGATATTATCCATTCATATATTCCTTTTGGTCCATTGTTACCCCAGACATTCTAATGTCTTTCATATATTTCCTTATATCTAAGTACAGCAGCATATAGAAATAATGCCCCCATGCCTCCTTATAATAATTCTCCTTCACCCTTTATAGTAATGATATTGACCCCGTACCTTCTTACCCCCGTGATTGCTTATAATAATATGTCTCCTGTTCTCTCCCTGTAATGATACTGATTTTGCAGTCTGCCTCCTGATAGTAATGCCCCTGAGCAGGAGCATACGTAGAAATCACTGGAACGCCAAACCAAAAGTCTTATTATTATTATTTATTATTATTATTATTATTATTATTATTATAGCGACATTTAATCCATGGCGCTTTACATGTGAAGAGGGGTGTACATAATAAAAGACAAGTGCAGTAATCTTTTTTTAACTCCTTAGTGACTGAGCCAATTTGCAGCTTACTGACCAGGCCAATTTTTACAATTCTGACGACTGTCACTTTGAGGTTATAACTTTGGAACACTTTAACAGATCCCGACGATTCTGCCCTTAAATCAGAGAGATATGTTACACAAAATACTTAATAAATAACATTTCCCACATGCCTGCTTTACAGTAGCATAATTTTTTTTGTTAGGAAGTTATAAGGGTTAAAAGTTGACCAGCAATTTCACATTTTTACAACAAATTTGCAAAACCATTTTTTTTAATGACCACCTCACATTTGAAGTCACTTTGAGAGGTCAATATGACAGAAAATACACAAAAGTGACACCATTCTAACAACTGCACCCCTCAAGGTGCTCAAAACCATTCAAGAAGTTTATTAACCCTTTACGTGCTTCACAGGAACTGAACAACGTGGAAGAAAAAATTTAACATTTAACTTTTTTTTACAAACATTTTATTTCAGAACCAATTTTTTTATTTTCACAAGCGTAAAAAGAGAAAATAAAACACAAAATTTGTTGTGCAATTTTTCCTGAATACGGTGATACCCCATATGGGGGGTAAACCACTGTTTGGGCGCACGGCAGGGCTTGGAATGGAAGGAGCGCCGTTTGACTTTTTCAATGCAGAATTGGCTGGAATTGAAATCGGATGCCATGCCGCGTTTGTAGAGTCCCTGATGTGCCTAAACAGTGGAAACCCCCAACAATTGACACCATTTTGGAAACTAGACCAATTAAGGAACTTAACTAGATGTGTGGTGAGCACTTTGAACCTCCAAGTGCTTCACAGAAGTTTATAACGCAGAGCCGTGAAAATAAAAAATCATATTTTTTTCACGAAAATTATCTTTTTGTCCCCGAATTTTTATTTTCACAAGGGTAACAGGAGAAATTAGACCCCCAAAGTTGTGCAATTTGTCCTGAGTGCGCCAATACCCCTTATATGGTGGTAAACGACTGTTAGGGGGCACGGCAGAGCTCAGAAGTGAAGGAACGTCATTTGACTTTTTCAATGCAGAATTGGCTGGAATTGAGGTCAAATGCCATGTCGCGTTTGGAGACCCCTTGATGTGCCTAAACAGTAGAAACCCCCTACAAGTGACACCATTTTGGAAACTAGACCCCCCAAGGAGTTTATCTAGGTGTGTGGTGAGCACTTTGAACCCCTAAGTGCTTCACAAAAGTTTATAACGCAGAGTCGTGAAAATAAAAAATCATTTTTTTTCCACAAAAATGATTTTTTAGCCACCAATTTTTTAATTTTCCCAAGTGTAACTGTACAAATTAGATCCCCAAAGTTGTTGTGCAATTTGTCTTGAGTACGCTGATTCCCCATATGTTGGGGTAAACCACTGTTTGGGCACACGTCGGGGCTTGGAAGGGAGGGAGCATCATTTGACTTTTTCAACTCAAAATTGGTTGGAATCAATGGTGGCACCATGTCGTGTTTGGAGACCCTGTGATGTGCCTAAGTAGTGGAAACCCCTCAATTCTAACAACAACCCTAACCCCAACACACCCGTAACCTTAATCCCAACCCTAATCATAACTCTAACCACAAACCTAACCCCAACACACCCCTAACTCTAATCCCAACCCTAACCATAACCCTAACCCCAACACAACCCTAACCCTAACCACAACCCTAACCACAAACCTAACATCAACACACCCCTAGCCCTAATTCTTAACCCTAGTCCCAACCCTAACCCTAATGCCAAAGCTAACCCTAATCCTAACGCCAATCCCAACCCTAACCCTAATTCCCACCCTAATACTAACCCTAACCCTAATGGAAAAATGAAAATAAAAATATTTTCTTTATTTCATTATTTTTCCCCACCTATGGGGTGATAAAGTGGGGGTTTATTTACTATTTTTTTATTTTGATCACTGTGATAGGGTCTATCACAGTGACCAAAATGAACCAATAGGAAAAATCTTCCTATTGTTGCCGGGTACCGGCCGGCAGATCTCGGCGGGCACACTGCACATGCGCTCACCATTTTCTTCCCAGAAGAAGATGGCGGCGCCCATGGAGGGTAAGCATGAGGGCCGAGGACCACCGGGAGGTACCGGGGGGGTTGGGGATCCTATTTCTCTCTCCTCTGATGCGCGATCACATCATAGGAGAGAGAAATTGAATGGCACATTGGACTTTTTTTTCGGTCGCCGTTATACGGTTAATAACGGCGATGGCAAAAGCGGGGTCAGTAAAAATCAACCTGAATCATGTTCTTTGGAGTCTTGGCTACCTCCGGCAGCTGAGACCCCGGAGAAAATCTGACTCTGGGGGTTGCTATACACTTTCTCCACAGCGCTGTTAATTAAAGGCGATGTGGTTTAAGTACACTTAACTACCACAATTAAAAGGCGTATTGGTGGTCGTTAAGGGGTTAAACTGTTTATTTTTTAAATATTTTCTATTTTCTTGTACAGATAACATCATAAACACAAATATACTTGTAGCAAAATTATGCAAAACAATGCAAAACATTTTAGAAGTTTCTTCCAGTGGTACAGTACTCAGCACTTCTGCTCCTACTAACATTAGGTCAAACATCTAATACATCATCTAAGAGTAGGTATGGTACAGGGAAGACATAGGGAAAAAGTCAGGGAGGAGGGAAAAAAAGAAAGAAAAGAAGCACGTAACATCAATTGGTTAGCTTAGTTACATAGTCATCCCATGGATTCCATATGCGATTAACCCCTTCCCGACCTTTGACACAGCATATGCATCATGAAAGTAGGTGCCAATCCGACCTGTGACGCATATGCTGTCATGGAAGGATCGCGTTCCTGCGGGTCGGGTGACTGGGGTCATTGAAAGGTCACCTGACCCGAAGGCACAAGACCCTTTGTACTTCACCTCGGGGGGTGCGTTAGCCCCCCGTGGCTACGATCGCTCTGATTGGCTGTTAAAAGTGAAACAGACAATCAGAGCAATTTGTAATATTTCATCAATGAAATTTGGTGAAATATTACAATCCAGCCATGGCTGATGCTGCAATAGCATCTGTCATGGCTGGAGACCGAGATCCGACCCCCCACACCAAATGAGGGGGGCGATCACCCCCCGCCACTGACTAACGGCGTCGATCTGCCGCCGCCATAACCATCTGCTCCCCTTCCCTCCACTTCCCCCGCCTTCTGATCCCCCCTCACCTGTCCCAGTACCTCCGATGTCCCTGTGTCCGTCCCGGTGTCCCTCCCGGATCCTTCATGGGCGCTGCCATCCTGCAAAATGGCGGGCGCATGCGCAGTGCGCCCGCCGGCCGGCAGATTCCATTCATTTATTTTGATCACTGTGATAAACTCTCACAGTGATCAAAATAAAAAAAAGTAAATAACCCCCCCCCCTTTTATCACCCCCATAGGTAGGGGCAAATAATAAAATAAAGAAAATATTTTTTATTTTTCCATTAGGGTTAGAATTAGGGTTAAGGTTGGAATTAGGGTTAGGGTTGAAATTAGGGTTAGGGATGGAATTAGGTTTAGGGTTGGAATTAGGGTTAGGGTTGGAATTAGGGTCAGGGTTAGAATTACGGTTAGGGTTGGAATTAGGGTTAGGGTTGGAATTAGGGTTGGGATTAGGGCTACGGTTGGAATTAGGGTTAAGATTAGGGTTAGGCTTGTGTTTAGGGTTAGAGTTGGGATTAGGGTTAGGGGTGTGTTGAGGTTAAGGTTGTGGTTATGGATAGGGTTGGGATTAGGGTTAGGAGTGTGTTGGGGTTTGGGTTGGAGTTAGAATGGGGGTTTCCACTATTTAGGCACATCAGGGGGTCTCCAAACGCGGCATGGTGCCACCATTGATTCCAGCCAATTTTGCGTTCAAAAAGTCAAACAGTGCTCCCTCCATTCTGAGCCCCGACGTGTGCCCAAACAGTGGTTTACCCAACATATGGGGTTTCAGCGTACTCAGGAAAAATTGCACAACATCTTTGGGGGTCTAATTTCTCCTGTAAGGCTGGTTTCACATTTGCGTTTTTTTGCGCTGGAAAAAAACGCATATGTGCGCATGCGTTTTTTCCCCTATATTTAACATGGGTGCGCATACCTGCGCGCTGGTAAGCGCACGTATGCGATTTTCATGCGCTGCGTTTTTTTGGGGTGTGCGTTTGTATTTTCCAGACGCAGCATGTTGCATTTTTTGGCCCTGCAAAAAAGCGCATGCGCACGTATGCGCACGTTTTGTGCTAAAAATGGCCATTATAGCCTATGGATGCGCATACATGCGCACTGGCATGCTCATGTATGCTTTTTTTGCACATGCGTTTTTTTTTGTTAACCATGGAATTTAGGGGTTTGGGTTAGAGTTAGGGTTAGTTAAGGGGGTTTAGGGTTAGGGTTAGGGTCAGGGTCAGGGTTAGGGTTGGGGTTAGGGTCAGGGTTAGGGTTAAGTATGGTTTGGTTAAGGGTTAGGGTCAGGGTTAGGGTTAGGGTTAGGGTCAGGGTTAGGGTTAAGTATGGTTTGGTTGAGGGTTAGGGTCAGGGTTAGGGTTAGGGTTAGGGTCAGGGTTAGGGTTAGGGTTAGGGTTAGGGTCAGGGTTAGGGTTAGGGTTAGGGTTAGTTAGGGTTTAGGGTTTGGGTTAGGGTTAAGTATGGTTTGGTTAAGGGTTAGGGTCAGGGTTAGGGTTAGGGTCAGGGTTAAGGTTAAGTATGGTTTGGTTAAGGGTTAGGGTCAGGGTTAGGGTTAGGGTCAGGGTTAGGGTCAGGGTTAGGGTTAGGGTTAGGGTCAGGGTTAGGGTTAGGGTTAGGGTCAGGGTTAGGGTTAGGGTCAGGGTTAGGGTTAGGGTTAGGGTCAGGGTTAGGGTTAGGGTTAGGGTCAGGGTTAAGGTCAGGGTTAGGGTTAGTTAGGGTTTAGGGTTTGGGTTAGGGTTAAGTATGGTTTGGTTAAGGGTTAGGGTCAGGGTTTGGGTTAGGGTTAGGGTCAGGGTTAGGGTTAGGGTTAGGGTCAGGGTTAGGGTTAGTAAAGTCATGGTTTGGGTTAGTGTGAGGGGCCACCTAATGTTGGAAAAAAACGCAAACGCGGTAAAAACGCACTAAAAACGCATACAAACGCATAAAAACGCTGCGTTTTTTTCATGCATGCTCAAAAAAATGCTTGAAAAAAACGCAGCAGTTGTATGCTTTTGTATGCGTTTTTTCAATGCGTTTTTTTGCGGGAAAAACGCGCTGCAAAAAAAAGCAAGTGTGAAACTAGCCTTACCCTTGGGAAAATAAAAAATTGGGTACTAAAAAAATTATTATTTTATTCTCTGCGTTATAAACTTCTGTGAAGAACTTGGGGATTCAAAGTGCTCACCACACATCTAGATGAGTTCCTTGGGGGATCTAGTTTCCAAAATAGGGTCACTTGTGGGGGGTTCCTACTGTTTAGGCACATCATGGGCTCTGCAAACCTAACATGACGCCCGCAGACCATTCCATCAAGTTGGCATTTCAAAACTTCACTACTTCCCTTCCGAGCCCCGACGTGTGCCCAAACAGTGGTTCCCCCCCATATATGGGATACCAGCATACTCAAGACAAATTGCACAACAACTTTTGTGGTCCAATTTCTCCTGTTACCCTTGTCAAAATAAAAAATTGTGGGCTAAAATATCATTTTTGAGGAAAAAAAAAGATTTTTTATTTTCACCGCTCTGCGTTATAAACTTCTGTGAAGCACTTGGGGGGTTCAGAGTGCTCACATCACATCTAGATAAGTTCCTTAAAGGGTCTACTTTTCAAAATGGTGTCACTTGTGGTTTTTTACACTCTTTAGGCACACAGGGGCTCTCCAAGTGCGTCATGGTGTCCGCTAACGATTGAAGCTAATTTTTGTATTTGAAAAGTCAAATGGCACTCCTTTCCTTCTGGGCCCTGCCGTGCGCCCAAACAGTGGTTTATAACCACATTTGAGGTATCGATGTACTCAGGAGAAAGTGAACAGCAAATTTTAGGATCCACTTTATCCTGTTGTCCATGTGAAAATAAAAAACTGAGGCTAGAAGATAATTTTTGTGAAAAAATGTACTTTCTTTTTTTTACAGATCAATTTGTGAAGCACCTGGGGGTTCAAAGTGCTCACTATGCATCTAGATAAGTTCCTTGGGTGGTCTAGTTTCCAAAATGGAGCCACTTGTGGGGGAGCTCCAATGTTTAGGCACAGAGAGACTCTCCAAATGCGACATGGCAACAGCTAAATATTCTAGCATATTTTCCATTCAAAAAGTCAAATGGCACTCCTTCCCTTCTGAGCCCTGCCGTGCACTAAACAGTGGTTTATGACCACACATGAGGTATCGTTGTACTCAGGAGAAATTGCCCAACAAAGTTAGGATCCAATTTATCCTGTTACCCATGTGAAAATGAAAAAAATTAATGCTAAAATAAATTTTTTGTCAGAAAAATTAAAATGTCCATTTTTTCCTTCCATATTGCTTTAGTTCCTGTGAGGCACCTGAAGTGTTAATAATCTTCTTGAATGTAGTTTTGAGTAGCTTGAGGGGTGCAGTTTTTAGAATTATGTCACTTTTGGGTATTTTCTGCCATATAGACCCCTCAAAGTGACTTCAAATGTGAGGTGGCCCTTAAAAAAATGGTTTTGTATATTTTGTTGTAAAAATGAGAAATCGCTGGTCAACTTTTAACCCTTATAACTTCCTAACAAAACAAAATTTTGTTTCCAAAAAAATTGTGCTGATGTAAAGTAAACATGTGGGAAATGTTATTTATTAACTATTTCGTGTCACATAACTCTCTGGTTTAACAGAATAAAAATTCAAAATATGAAAATTGCGAAATTTTCAAAATTTTCACCAAATTTCCGTTTTTTCACAAATAAACGCAAAAATTATCAACCTAAATTTACCACTCTCATGAAGCCCAATATGTCACAAAATACAATCTCAGAATCGCAAGGATCCGTTGAAGCGTTCCTGAGTTATTACCTCATAAAGGGACACTGGTCAGAATTGCAAAAAATGGCCTGGTCATTAAGGTCAAAATAGACTGGGTCATGAAGGGGTTGAACAAATCAAGTTCATTATTAATGCAGGCCGTAAGAATCTCCATATGTCTTCATTTCTTTAATCTTCAAGCTGAGTTTTTTCATGGAAGGAGCTGATCTTTTCTTCCAGTATGAGGCTATTAGACACTTTGACGATGTTAGGATATGGAGGAGCAGCCTGGCTGGACCCTTGCTCATAGATACGGGTGGATCATTAAGTAAATAAGCCACAGGATCCAGAGGTATCTCTACAGCCAACACCTAAGAAATCAACCCCTGTACTCTCTTCCAGAAGGGGGGTATAGTCTGGCAATCCCAGAATATATGTGGCAATGAGCCCTCTGCCCCCAGGCATCTCCAGCATCTATCTGACATGGCAGGGTAAATATTATGTAAAACCTCCTGCGTATGATATCAATACATCAGTATCTTGTACTGATTTTCCTTCTGTATTGTGCATGGTGAAGATTTAGCTGCCTTTGACCATATGACCTGCCATATAGGAAGCAGAAGTTCCCTCCCCAGGTATCTCTCCCACTTAATCATGTAAGTATGTTTAGGAGGGGGTCTAATGGCAGAGTGAGCAGTATATTATAAAAGTCTGTGATCAAACCCTTTGTAGAGGGGTTCCCTTTACAGAGTCGTTCAAAGGGAGTGGGGGTAGAGAACATTGTGTTTTTATATAAAGATAAGGCCAGGTGGCGAATTTGTAAGTATGAGAAGTAGGTCCTAAGTGGGAGATTAAACCGCTCTCTAAGAGTCTGGAAAGGAAGAATATTTATGTTAAAGGGGTCTAAAATATCTGCGTAATAAAATAATTGTGCTTGAAGCCATGGTTCTGTCATAGCTGCAGGAATACTATAAAGTATGGAGAGTGTAAAAAAGAAGGAGATAATATGGGGACCTGGGGGAGATCAATGGAAAGGCCCTGTTGCTTATCCTCCAAATTTTCATTGTAAATGCCATAGAGCCCAGCAGAGGAACTGAGGGGCATGTACTCCCATCTCTCCATAACAATGAATCGGGATGCGCTGGAGCCATCCAAAGTTTATCGATTTCTACCCATTTGCTATAAGCCCGCAAGGAGGCCCAAGCTGGTATCCTTCTAAGGTGCACGGCCAAGTTATATCTCCAGACGTCTGGAAAGGTAATACCCCCCTGCGTTTTTGGAGAGGTGAGGACTGATTAAGCTATTCGATGTAGCAGTACAGTAATCTTAAACAACACAGGTCACAACTGGTACAGGAGGAGAGAGGACCCTGCCCATGAGGGCTCACAATCTACAAGGGCTGGGTGAGGATACAATAGGTGAGGGCCGAGCTGGTCATGCAGTGGTTTGGTGGATCGGTGGTTACTGCAGGTTGTAGGCGTGTTGGAAGAGGTAGGTCTTCAGGTTCCTTTTGAAGGTTTCCACGGTAGGTGAGAGTCTGATATGTTGTGATAGAGTTCCAGAGTAGGGCGGATCCACCGGAGAAATCTTGTATGCGTTTGTGGGAAGAGGAGATAAGAGGGGAGTCGAGAAGATCTTGTGAGGATCGGATGTTGCGTACAAGTAAGTACCGGGAGACGAGGTCACAGATGTATGGAGGGCACAGGTTGTGGATGGCTTTGTATATCATGGTTAGGGTTTTGAGCTGGAGCCTTTGGGTAATACGGAGCCAGTGCAGGGATTGACAGAGGAGGGAGGCTGGGGAATAGCAGGGAGATAGGTGGATTAGTCAGGCAGCGGAGTTTAGAATAGATTGGAGGAGTGCGAGAGTGTTAGCGGGGAGGCCATAGAGCAGGAGGTTGCAGTAGTCAAGGTGGGAGATGAAGAGGGCATGGATTAGGGTTTTTGCAGATTCTTGGTTGAGGAATGTACGGATCCGAGAAATATTTTTGAGTAGAGATGAGCGACTTTGCCTTGTTTAGGGTCAAGTCGGGTTTCATGAAACCCGACTTTCTCAAAAGTCGAGTCGAACGAAATGGGCCGACTATCCGGAAAAGTCGGAGGTCCGACTGAAACACGAAACCCAATGCAAGTCAATGGGGAAGCAAAGTCGTCAGGGAGAGGAGGACAGTAAACACACCTACAGTGCCCATTTCAATGCCAACGACATCAATTCTTATTACTTAAGCTTGTCAAGCTTAATTTACTTTATAATAATAGTTACGCATTGAAAACTGGGGGTTATTTGGCTAAAGTTGTGGGGGGGTAGGGCTGGCGCCAGGTTTTCGTGTGCCCCGGGTGAAAGAGTGTCAGTGGGCCCCTTTAACACATACCACAATTCATGATGCTCCGATACAGCAGAGAAATATTGGTATAGTGCAATGAGAAATACTTCACTTCTTACATTACATGACTGATATCTATTTTAAATTCTACAATAGCGCAAAAAGTATATTCCTCCATACAGTATTATGTCCACCACATAGTGCACCATACAGAATAATGAGCCCCATATAATGCTCCATACAGAATAATTACTCCCATATAATGTTCCATACAGTATATGATGAGCTCCACATAATGCTACAGTTTATGATGGTCCCCATATAATGTGCCATACAGTATAGGACGGTCCCCATAGAATAGAATGCGCCCCACATATTGCTCCATACAGTATAATGAGTCGCATATAAAGCTCCATACAGTATATGATGGGCCCCATATATTGCTCCATACAGAATGGGCTCCAGCCCCATAAATAATGAACCCCATATGATGCTCCAGTATATGATGGGCACCATGGATGATTCTCCATTGTATGATGGGCCTATATATTGCTCCATATATAATGGGCCCCATATGATGCTCTAGTATATGATGGGCCCCATGGATGATCCCCCATTGCATGATGGGCCTATATTATGCTCCATATATAATGGGCCCCATATGATGCTCCAGTATATGATGGGCCCCATGGATGATGCTCCATTGTATGATGGGCCTATATTATGCTCCATATATAATGGGCCCCATATGATGCTCTAGCATATGATGGGCCCCATATGATGCTCCAGTATATGAAGGGCCCCATGGATGATGCTCCAGTGTATGATGGGCCTATATACTGTGTGCAGAATTATAAGGCAAATGAGTATTTTGATCACATCATCCTTTTCATACATATTGTCCTACTCCAAGCTATATAGGCTTGAAAGCCAACTGTCAATTATGTAAATCAGGTGATTTGCATCTCTGTAATGAGGAGGGGTGTGGTCTAATGACATAAACACCCTATATAAGGTGTGCTTAATTATTAGGTAACTTCCTTTCCTTTGGCAAAATGGGTCAGAAGAGAGATTTGACGGACTCTGAAAAGTCAAAAATTGTGAGATGTCTCGCAGAGGGATGCAGCAGTCTTGAAATTGCCAAACTTTTGAAGCGTGATCACTGAACAATCAGGCATTTCATAGCAAATAGCCAACAGGGTCACAAAAAGCGTTTTTATTAAAAAAATGCTCAAAATAACTGTCCATGAATTGAGGAAAATCAAGCGTGAAGCTGCCAAGATGCCATTTGCCACCAGTTTTGCCATATTTCAGAACTGCAACGTTACTGGAATATCAAAAAGCACAAGGTGTGCCATACTCTGGGACATGACCAAGGTAAGGAAGGCAGGAAAACGACCACCTTTGAACAAGAAACATAAGATGAAATGTGAAGACTGGGCCAAGAAATATGTTAAGACAGTTTTTTGTAAGGTTTTATGGACTGATGAAATGAGAGTGACTCTTGATGGGCCAGATGGATGGGCCCGAGGCTGGATCAGTAAATGCTGTAGAGCTCCACTCTGACTCAGACGCCAGCAAGGTGGAGGTGGGGTACTGGTATGGGCTGGTATCATCAAAGATAAACTTGTGGGACCTATTCGGGTTGAGGATGGAGTGAAGCTCAACTCCCAGACCTACTGCTAGTTTCTGGAAGACACCTTCTTCAACCAGTGGTACAGGAAGAAGTCAGCATTGTTCAAGAAAATCATGATTTTCATGCAGGCCAATGCTCCATCACATGCATCCAAATACTCCACAGCGTGGCTGCCCAGTAAAGGTCTAAAAGAAGAAAAAATAATGACATGGCCCCCTTGTTCACCTAATCTGAACCCCATAGAGAACCTGTGGTCCCTCATAAAATGTGAGATCTACAGGGAGTCAAAACATTACACCTCTGGGAACAGTGTCAGGGAGGCTGTGGTGGCTGCTGCACGCAATGTTGATCGTAAACAGATCAAGCAACTGACAGAATGTATGGATGGAAGGCTTTTGAGTGTCATCGTAAAGAAAGGTGGCTATGTTGGTCACTTTTTTTTTGTTTTGAATGTCAGAAATGTTTATTTCTACATTTTGTGTTGTTATATTGGTTTACCTGGTGAAAACAAACAAGTGAGATGGGTATATACTGCACAGTAATAGTTACCTGCACAAACAGATATCCTCCTGAGATAGCCAAATCTAAAAAAAACCCACTCCAACTTCCAAAAATATTAAGCTTTGATATTTATGAGTCTTTTCGGTTGATTGAGAACATAGTTGTTGTTCAATAATAAAAAGAATCCTCTCAAATACAACTTGCCTAGTAATAATTATGCAAACAAATATCAACCTAGGGCCTTGTCAGATCACTCCCCTGTTATGGCGACATTTAATTGGGAAAATGGTGGGAGAGGGGAACGGGCACCATGGTCGTTTAACGCATTCTGGTTACCTATTATTCAAGCAGATGCTAGGATCCCTGATTGCTAAAATAATTTTTTGCTATTAATGAGGGTACAGCCCCCAGGGAAATAATATGGGATGCGTCTAAAGCTTATCTGAGAGGACTGTTGATCTCGGAAGTGAATAGAGTTAGAACTAAGTCTAGAGAATATGAGGAACTTTTACAGAAGGAAGCTATCTCTGCAGAATTGCAATATTTGAAAACTCTGTCGGATATACATTTTAACGCATTAAAAGATGGGGAAAAACAATCAACCCAACATAAGCTTTCAAAAGCTGCAGATAAACGATACTTCCGGCGGCAGGTCTATTTCGGGGAGGGGGAGGGAACTGGACAGCTACTAGCTACCCTGATCAAGACTCAATCTGGCCCTGCAATGGTAGCGGAGATAAAAAAACAAAAATGGGGAACTAGAAAGATCTTCTGGGGCAATTCTAGCAACTTTTAGCGAGTTTTTGAGACATTATATAATTCGCAGGGCGGGTTCTCTGACGAGTTGCTCAGTAGCTTTTTGGGGACTGCTGGTCTGCCTACTCTGTCAGAATCGGAAGCTGTTGGGCTGGAGGCACCAATTACTCTGGAGGAATTAGAGGAGGCTCTAGATCAGTGATGGCTAACCTTGGCACTCCAGCTGTTGTAAAACTACAACTCCCAGCATGCCCTTGCAACCTGCAGCAGTTGAGGCAGCAGTTGAGGCATGCTGGGAGTTGTAGTTCTCCAACAGCTGGAGTGCCAAGGTTCACCATCACTGCTCTAGATTCTATGGCAGGGAATAAGACACCGGGGTCTGATGGGCTGCCTGTGGAGGTATATAAGCAGTACTCAAATATAATGCTTCCACAGCTGTTGAAGGTGTTTGAGGCAGCTAGGGAAGATGGGCACTTGCCCCGGTCCTTGAATGAAGCAATCATAGTGGTGATCCCCAAGGCTGATAAGGATCCTTGTCTTCCAGAGTCATACAGGCCTATCTCCCTTTTAAACATTGATGTCAATATTTTTGCAAAGATTCTGGCGATGCGGCTGTCTGGAGTAATATCTAGTATTATTCATCCAGATCAAACTGGTTTTATGCCAGAGAAATCAACTGCGATTAATATCAGGCGGTTGTATCTAAATTTACAGATCCCATCTAAGGGATAGGAACCTAGGGCTGTTGCATTTTTGGATGCTGCTAAAGCATTTGACTGCGTCGAATACCCATATCTCTGGGCTATATTAGCCAAGATGGGTTTCTGTAAAAATTTTATTGCCTGGATACAGCTGCTGAATTCGAGTCCAGAGGCCAAAATTAGAATTAATGGGGAGATCTCAAATACAATTAACTTATACATAGGGACCAGACAGGGGTGCCCCCTGTCTCCCCTACTGTTTGATCTGGCATTGAGCCCTTGGCAGTAGTAATTCGTGCGACACCTGAAATTAAGGGGTTTGGGTATGAGTCTTTGCAAGAAAAAATAGTGTTGTATGCTGATGACATGCTCTTGTTTTTGGAGAGTGGCCATCTTCTCTGAGGGTGGCAATGTAAGTCTTTGGATCCTTCGCAGTGATCTCTGGTTTATGTATTAACTGGGAGAAATCTTCAATTATGCCGGTGGGAGATGCTCCCGAGAACTCCTTGGAATTGGCCGGACGATTAAATGTAGTCAAAGAGTTTAAATAATTGGGAATTCATAGTAACATAGTAACATAGTTTTGAAGGCTGAAGGAAGACCTTATGTCCATCTAGTTAAGCCTATTTTTAGTGCAGCTGTTCTGCATTGTTGATCCAGGGGAAGGCAAAAAACCCACAGAGTAGAAGCAAATTTTCTCCATAGGGAAAAAAATTCCTTCCCCTAAGTTGGGTCAACCATCTACCTATAATATTATGTTATTCGTAACCTTCTATACTGTTAATCACAAGAAAAACATCCATTCCTTTCTTAAATTCATTCAGTGAGTTGGCCATCACCACTTCCTCAGGAAGAGAATTCCAGAGCCTCACTGCTCTTACCGTGAAGAACGCTCTTCTATGCTGGTGTAGAAATTGTCTTTCCTCCAAACGAAGAGAATGCCCCCTTGTTCTTGTCACAGTCCTTGGTACAAACAGTTCATTGGAGAGATCTCTGTATTGCCCTCTGATATACTTGCACATATATATTAGGTCTCCAGTAAGTCTTCTCTTTTCTAGAGTAAATAGGCCTAATTTTGATAACCTTTCTCGGTTTTGTAGTGAACCAACTCCATTTATCATTTTAGTAGCCCGCCTTTGAACCCTTTCAAGTTCAGTAATGTCTTTCTTGAGCACCGGCTTCCAAAATTACACACAATACTCCAAGGGTGGTCTGACGAGTGATTTGTACAGAGGGAGAATTATGTTTTCATCTCGTGTCCCCAGACCTCTTCTAATGCATCCCATGACCCTATTTGCTTTGGTGGAAGCTGCCTGACACTGGGCACTAGTGTTGAGCGACTTTTGGTTTTTTAGGGTCGAGTTTCGTTTCATGAAACCCAACTTTTCCAAAAGTCGGGTCGAGCAAAATCGGCCGACTTTAGGGAAAAGTCGGGGTCGTCCCGAAACACGAAACCCAATGTAAGTCAATGGAGAATTAAAGTCGACAGTGAGAGGAGGACAGGAAACACACCAACAGTGCCCATTTGAATGCCAAAAGCATAAATTCTTGTTACTGAAGCTTGTCAACCTTAATTAACTTCATAATACTAGTTATGCACTGAAAAATGGGGGTTATTTGGCTACAGTTGTGGGGGGGGGAGGGCTGGCTCCAGGTTTTCGTGGGCCCAGGGCCAAAGAGCGCCCCTTTAACACATACCACAACTCATGATGCTCCGATACGGCAGAGAAATAGCAGTATAGTACAATGAAAAATACTTCACTTCTTACATCTCATGACTGATATCCATTTTAAATTCTCCAATACCTCCAAAAACGGACAGTATATAACTCCATACAGTATTATGGCCAGCGCTTAGTGCGCTATACAGAGTAATGAGGCCCATATATTTCTCCATACGGAATCATTATTCCCATATAATGTTTCAAACCATATATGATGAGCTCCACATAATGCTATAGTATATGTTGGTCCCAATGGATGAAGCTCCACTGTCTTATGGGCCCAAATAATGCTCCATATATAATGGGCCCCATTTCTATTGCTCTAGTGTATAATGGGCCCTGTAAATGCTGCTCCAGTGTCTGATGTCCACCTTTGGAATGCTCCAGTGTATGGTGGGCCCCATATATCATTCACCAGAGTATAGTGCTCTCCAAAAATTGCTGTCCCAACATTGAAAACAATGACATAAGTCTCCTTGCTAGGGAATCCCTGCACTACTCTGAACTCCTTGTCATCCCCATCTTCCATCTCACTGCACTTGGCTGTTTAGGCCCTCCCACCGGCAGAAACACTTTTGCGTATTATGCGGTGCCCTGTGCCAGTGCCATCGCCCATGAGTATGCCCCCCACCTGCTCAAGGAACCTGCACTTTCATCTGTACCTTCCTCTTTGTCACCGTGTAAGGTGGTATAGTATGCAGGAAGGGGAACCTGAGTTTCCTCTGGGTCAGATTCTGGCTGTGTAGAGTGCGAGGGGAATGTAGTGGTCTGGGTCAATGTACCAGCAGCATCATCCAGCAGTGGCTGGGCCTCAGTGCTCTTGTGGCATCCCCAAGAGTACGGTCGCCACTGTGGCATTGCCTTCCTCCTAGGGAGTGTGTTGTCAAGCTTGGGAGCAACGAAGGATCTCTCTAGCAGTGAAACCAACACACAACACATTTCCCACTCCAGGCCAGCAGGGAAACCTCTGAACCTGACTGCTGAGGAGCTGCTCTCTGTTGTCGGGAGGAGGTAAGTTAGGGCACTCTGTGCAGGGAAGTGTGTGGACATGAGAAGGGGAGCTGGAGGATGAGCAGAGTTAAGGCTCACTCCTACCTGGAGCGCATGGTCCCGATTCCGGTCTCCGAGTTTGTAGGGACACTGACGTTCCTGCAGCAGAAACCGGGGGAAGTAGCAGCTATAAATGCTCTGTACCCAACTAAGGCTCGGAGGCCCCAGCATCGACGTGTGCGAGGAAGAAGGAAAAGGCTACAGCTGTCTGCCATACAAGTAAAGTCTGAGGAACATCTGTTAGACAGGAGGCATTTCAGTGAACCACGGTCCTGTGAGTGCTTCCCCCACAAGCGCTAGAAAGGAGACGTTCAGGAAGGTACATGTTGGCGGAGTGTTGGAAGGGAGCTTTCCATTCTGGTCCCGGAGGTTGGCAGAGGTCCTCACCCGGAGGACACAGCACGGAGGCAGGCATCTGTGTAAACTGCAGACTGTGAGTAAAGCTTTGGAACTGCACGCTCTGGTGTCCTACAGTTATTCCAGCACCGCTACATCTGGGTACCAGCACCTACACCGCCTGTGCCTTTCCCCCATCACTACATCTACACTTCCCTGGGACTCCAGCTCCACCTGTGGGGAGCTTCACCATCTTTGCTGCACAACATCAGTCCCAGAGGATCTGCATGCAGCGTCAGCCTAACATCTATGTTGCCGAACACCACAGGTGGCGTCAAACTATCTATATAAACTCTTTACCATTATACCACGCCATTTACATGGGTGCCCAGGGCCACCGTCCGGGTCACCGCTGCTGTGACACATCCCACTGACACCGGCCCGGTACCGAGTACCCTACAGCCCTGGGAGGGCGACCCATATGCCGACTGCTGATCGGGCGGCGTTATTCCCATGAACCTCCAAACAGCGTCCCTGAAGGCAAAGTTTTTGGTTTCCGGGGGCAGTATGATTGCAAAGCTGAACCTTAATGGAATGTCCAAAAGAGCACCACCAGGAGTGGAGCCTGTGGCTTAATTGGACTGCACCCGGGAAACCACTACCATACAAGCTACAGAAAAGATGGACAGATTGCAAGCTTTGTCGATTCTGTGTGTGGTGTGGTATGTCAGTTTGTAGTTGTGCTAGCGATTTCTCAGCTTTATTCCGTTAACGACCGAGACTCCGGCATGGCCCCGCGGTACACGTCAAGCTTACTAGAGGGATACGCGAGGCTGTGGCACGTGGGATCGAGCAATAACAGGTCTAGCATTCCAGTACATGTCCGGGGCTGCATGCACGCTACACTGAAAGGACCAGCTTTTGTCGCTTACAGGTGCAGATAACCTGCTGAACTCCGTTAGTGATGGGGATCTGGGATTCAGATTATTCCCCGCGAACGATGATTTCCCAGTAAGTTCAGGTCAACCGCAATTCCGGTGTTAGGCCTAACCGTCATTCCTGAAAAAATTACGTGTCCAAACCACAGGTGCTGTAGCTTGCTTAACAGCTCGGCAGCCGTTCTCAGGCCCAGTATGGATTCAACAACATTGTAGAAAGTTGATAAAGGGTACAGTTTCACCGAATAACACATATATATGTAGCCTAGTTTACACATTAAAAAAAAATGTCTATAGATCAGGAGGCAGACTCAGATGTTCTCAGGCCCAGTATGGATTTGACCAGATTGTACAAAGTTGAGAAAGGGTACTTTATCACTGGATAGCAGGTATATATAGCATAGTTTAAACATGTAAAATCTCCGTGTTCTCAGTATGGATTACACAGCAATCTAAAAAGTGGAAAAAGGAAATGCATTTGAGGCGTACACAACTATATACTTTTGGTGTTATTTTTAAATCTTCATATATATTTCTGTCTCAGTAATACAGTCCAGCCTCTCCGCAATAGGAAATGAGATGCATACAATTAATGACATAAAGGCTATTGATTGCAGAAATCTAGGAATTATTATTCACGGGAAAAACTTCCATCACAATTCTCATAGGCGATGCTGACCCTCAATTAATTTGTGTGTTGAGACAGTGAAAAACATTTTTTTGTGAATAAAGTCTTGCTGTATCGCACTTCCGTTGATTCCATCACTGTTACTCATCTCAATCCAATTTTTATCACAGGGAGCGATTTTTTATCACAGGGAGCGATGTAAACATGGTGCTCACTGGCTATCATGATCTGTCACGTAACTTTGGAGTGCAAAAGACAGAAGCCACAGGTCGTAGGCGATTCTATTTGATTGGCATGAGAGGGCACATTTTGAAATGTGCGCCGGAATGTCACACGTTTGTGAGTAGGAAAACTGTGAAAGCTGATGATAAATCACCACTGCATGTAATTGTGAGTGGACGTCCATAAGAAATGGAAGCCACTGATCATCTGGAGCTAGAGCCCGGCCAGCAGGACAGGGCATAGCTACATCTTAACCATCATCTTTTAGTTCAATCAATTTGTAGTGGCAGTCCCAGTGAAGGATTTGACAGCCCAGACTACACAGCGGAGGAGCAGGGAGAGGTAAACATTGCAAATGCTGGGGCCCTGCCCAAGCAAGGGGGGCACCCTCGTGGGCGTCGGTACTGGCACTGGGCCCCTCATAGTACGGCGGTGTGTCTGACGGCGGGTGTGCACCACTACTGTCAGAGACACTTGATTGCACTATGAGGGACCCTATGCCAGTGCCTGCGCCCAAGAGTCGGCCTACCCACCTGTCCAGAGCAACGGCACTCGCACAGTTTTGTGCTCTAGGTGGTGACCCCGGCCATGGCGGGGGGCGCCCACTTAGGGAGGTTTACAAAGTGGCATATGTAGATGTGGGTCATTCCGCTGCTGCAAAAGGCGAAATAGGTCAAGATCGCGGAATAGGTGGAGGACCAAAGCAAGCCATTTTTCTGGCAACCTATGTGTCATCAAGGGAAGGTGGGACAAAATCCTTGGAAACCCATGCATGGTTCATTTTAATGAAGGTTAGATCATCCACATTTTGGGTTGACAGACGGGTCCTTTTTTCTGTCAGGATTGATCCAGCTGCACTGAAGACTCTTTCCGATAGCACACTTGCATCTGGGCAAGCGAGCTCCTGTAAGGCATATTGTGCCAATTCAGGCCAGGTGTCCAGTTTAGCGGCCCAATAGTCAAAGGGGAATGACCTGTGCGGGAGAACATCGATATGGGAGGAAAAGTAGTTGTTAACCATAGTTGACAACTGCTGTCTCCTGTCACTTTCCATCGATGCAGTATTACCAGTTGTGTGAGCGGTCCGTGAAAAATCAGTCCACAACATTGTCATGAAACCCCTGTCTCCAACGCCACTTCTGCTGTGTGCACCACGAACACTTCTGCCAAGCTGCCCCCGGCCCGTACGGCTCGTGTGAGAACCATCACCGCTGCTGTGTGCTGGGAATGCCTCAACCAACCGGTTAACCAGAGTTGCTTTTTTAGTAGCCAATATTAGGTCAAGGTTCTCCTGTGGCATGATGTTTTGTAATTTGCCTTTATAGCATGGATCCAGGATGCTGGCCAACCAGTAGTCGTCATCGTTCATCATTTTGGCAATGCGTGGGTCCCTTTTTAGGATCTGCAAGGCATAATCTGACATGTGGGCCAATGTTCCCGATGTCAATGATGCACTGCGAGTGCTGGGTGGAGGAGCACTTTCTGGCAAATCCACATCCCTCCAGTCACGCACAAACCCTGTAACAGACCTTGCCACGCCAAGCCAACATTTTCACTTGCCCCACGAGATGCATCCTCCTCCCCTAAGTAATCATCCCCATCATCATCCTCCTCCTCCGCTTCTTCCTCCACCTCGTCCAGGAGAGGTCCCTGAGCAGACAATGGCTGAATGTCATCAAGGATTCCCTCCACCTCTTCCTCCTCGTCAACATTGGCTGCAGACGCCTGCTCCTTAAGGTGCGTCAAAGTTTGCATGAGCAGATGCATAAGTGGGATGCTCATGCTTAGGATGGCGTCGTCTGCGCTTACCAGCCGTGTGCATTCCTCAAAACACTGAAGGACTTTACAGAGGTCTTTCAGCTTCGACCACTGCACACCTGTCAACTCCATGTCTGCTCTCAAAGTGCCTGGCCGTGTATCCTCCCACAAATGCATTATGGCCTGCCTCTGCTCGCACAGCCGCTCAACCATGTGCAGGGTGGAGTTCCACCTTGTTGCAATGATAATGAGGCGGTGGTTGGGAAGGTGGAGCAATCGCTGCAGCTTCTGCATACGAATGGAGTGTACAGGCAACCGGCGGATGTGCGCGCACAGTCTTCGCACCTTCTGGAGCAGGGCTGTTAGCTCCGGATAATTATTGAGGAAGCACTGCACCACCAGGTTCAAGGTGTGAGCCAAGCAAGGTATGTGGCTGAGTTTTGAAAGGGCTATGGCTGCCACAAAATTACAGCCGTTATCACTATCTACCTTGCCTGCCTCAAGATGTACACTGCCCAGCCATGACTCAGTTTGTCGCTGAAAGTACTCGGCCAGCACCTCGGCAGTGTGTCTGTCGCCCAAACACATCATCTGCAGCACAGCCTGCTGACGCTTTCCACTAGCTGCTCGATAGGGGGACACCTCGTGTGCAACAGTGGCAGCTGCAGATGGAGTGCTCGTACGACTGCGCTCTGTGGACGAGCTTTCGCTTCTGGAGGAGGGTCGAACACCTACAGCCAACTGTTTCTTATACCGTGGGCTAGGCAGCACTGTCCCACCACCGCTGTCCCCTGTGGACCCTGCATCCACCACATTAACCCAGTGCACAGTGATGGACACGTAATGGCCCTGGCCATGCCGACTGGACCATGCATCAGTTGTGAGGTGCACCTTTCCACTCACTGACTGCTTGAGTGCATGGACAATGCGGTCTTTCACATGATGGTGGAGGGCTGGGATGGCTTTGCGAGAGAAGAAGTGGCGACTAGGTAGGTCATAGCGTGGTACTGCATAGGCCATGAGTTCGCGGAAAGCTGCGCTTTCCACCAACCGATAGGGCATCATCTCTAACGAGATTAGTTTGGCAATGTGGGCGTTCAAACCCAGTGTATGCGGATGAGAGACTGAGTACTTTCTTGACCTACTCATAGGGTCTGGGAGGATGAGCTGGATTGAGAGCTGCATATGGTGGAAGTAGCGGTGGACAGGGTGGACTGAGAGAGGGTTGATGATGGTGATGGAGTTGGTGTTCTTTCTGATGACCTAGATTCAGTCTTTCGTTGATATAACAGTGGGATTCCCTGACTGCTGTGGCCTTGCAACGACACCTCAACATTTGCTGCTGTGCTAACTGGTGGGCTTACAGTGGGGGAAACAATGTAGCGCTGCTGACTACCTTCTTTGTGATCAGTTGCACATGTGGTACTTGAGGTTTGGTGTTGTGTCCACACTTGCAAGTGCATGCTGGTTAAATGTCTAAGCATGCAACTGGTATTCAAATTTTTCAGATTTTTCCCTCGGCTAAAGGTCTTTGCGCACTTCTTACAGATAACCTTGGCCTGATCATGAGGATTTTGTTCAAAAAAGTGCCACACTGCACTCTTCCTACTTTGGCAGACATTTTGCGGCCTAGCACGCTGTGATATTTTGACCCTCTGGACAAGCTGTCCAGCAACTCTTTTGATTTTTGGAACCTGTCTTTGGAGTGCTCCGGGCCTGCCAGATAACAGCTGTTGCAATGTCGATGTCTGCTGTGGATGCTCCTCCTCATCTGAGCTATTGGAAGCAGCACCCTCTTCCCCCAATGGATGCCAATCTGGGTCAACAACTGGGTCATCCATCACCTCCTCTTCAATGTCATGTGCACCTTCCTCTGTGTCACCGTGTATGGTGGTATAGAGTGCGGGAAGGGGCACCTGAGTCTCATCAGGGTCAGAATCTGGCTCTGTACACTGCTAGGACAATGTAGTGCTCTGACTGAATGTACCAGCAGAATCATTTATCAGTGGCTGTGCATCAGTGCACTCCATGTCAGATTCATCTTGGCCTGGGTAATTCACCATTTCACTTGATAATCCAGGCATGGTATGTGAAAACAGCTCCATGGAGTAATCAGTAGTATGGCCTGCGTCATCCTTCAATCTTGGTTGGGGTGAAGGACACAAGGAAAGGTGTGGTTCTTGAACATGAGCCTCCAATGACGACTCAGTGCTTTTATTTTTTACAACTTCAGAAGAGGAGGCGATAGAGCTGGAGGCTGAGTCAGCAATGTAAGACAAAACTTTTTCCTGAAGCTCTGGCTTTAAAAGCGGTTTGCCAACTCCTAGAAAACTAAGCCTTCGAGGCCTTGTGGAGCCAGACGATGACGCAGGCTCAACACTTCCTGCATTCAGTCCTATTTTGCTTTTTTGCCACTACCATCAGATCCACCACCAACACCATCATTACCAGCTGCCAACCCCCGTCCAATTCCACGGCCTCTTCCACCAGCCTTCCTCATTTTTGGTAGAAATGTAGAAAAAATCCAACAAACTATATAGTAATGTAAACCAAGGTACAAGGTGTCTATAGGACAGGGGAGATTTTGAATTTCTGCACACACTTGTGGACACTGGACACTTTTGGATTGTGTGAGGCCCACTGAATATCACAGTGCTATGTCACAGGCTCGATGTCGCAGGTGTGAATAATGTCACTAGAGGATAACGGAGATTTTGAATTTCTGCACACACTTGTGGACACTGGACACTTTTGGATTGTGTGAGGCCCACTGAATATCACAGCGCTATGTCACAGGCTCGATGTCGCAGGTGTGAAAAATGTCACTAGAGGATAACGGAGATTTTGAATTTCTGCACACACTTGTGGACAATGGACACTTTTGGATTGTGTGAGGCCCACTGAATATCACAGCGCTATGTCACAGGCTTGATGTCACAGGTGTGAAAAATGTCACTAGAAGATAACGGAGATTTTGAATTTCAGCACACACTTGTGGACACTGGACACTTTTGGATTGTGTGAGGCCTACTGAATATCACAGCGCTATGTCACATGTCACAGGCAGAAATTGGCTAGTGTATGACAAACTACAAGGTGTATATAGAATTGGGCAGAATAGGAATCTCCCTAGAGTGTAGGTCTGTAAGAACGGAACAAGTCCTCGACTTATCCTTACTGAGCAACACACAGATAGCTTCACTGTGGCCGTGATAACAGCCGTTACACGGTACTGAGAGAGGAGCGTGCACGTACACGGCTGTCCGGTGTACGTAAAATTGTCAAGCTCCATGTTTTTTAAGTATACGGACTGACACACGCTGTCTCTCTATAGTTTTGAATGTGATCAAACAGCAAATATATTTAACTGTTTGAAAGCTAGACAAAACTAGAAGGTGCAGGTCTGTAAGAACGGAACATGTCCTCGACTTATCCTTACAGAGCGACACACAGATAGCTTCACTGTGGCCGTGATAACAGCCGTTACACTGTACTGAGAGAGGAGCGTGCACGTAGACAGCTGTCCGGTGTACGTAAAATTGTCAAGCTCCATGTTTTTTAAGTATACGGACTGACACACGCTGTCTCTCTATAGTTTTGAATGTGATCAAACACCAAATATATTTAACTGTTTGAAAACTAGACAAAACTAGAAGGTGCAGGTCTGTAAGAACAGAACATGTCCTCGACTTATCCTTACAGAGCGACACACAGATAGCTTCACTGTGGCCGTGATAACAGCCGTTACATGGTACTGAGAGAGGAGCGTGCACATACACGGCTGTCCGGTGTACGTAAAATTGTCAAGCTCCATGTTTTTTAAGTATACGGACTGACACATGCTGTCTCTCTATAGTTTTGAATGTGATCAAACAGCAAATATATTTAACTGTTTGAAAGCTAGACAAAACTAGAAGGTGCAGGTCTGTAAGAACGGAACATGTCCTCGACTTATCCTTACAGAGCGACACACAGATAGCTTCACTGTGGCCGTGATAACAGCCGTTACATGGTACTGAGAGAGGAGCGTGCACGTACACGGCTGTCCGGTGTACGTAAAATTGTCAAGCTCCGTGTTTTTTAAGTATACGGACTGACACATGCTGTCTCTCTATAGTTTTGAATGTGATCAAACAGCAAATATATTTAACTGTTTGAAAGCTAGACAAAACTAGAAGGTGCAGGTCTGTAAGAACGGAACATGTCCTCGACTTATCCTTACAGAGTGACACACAGATAGCTTCACTGTGGCTGTGATAACAACTGTTACACGGTACTGTGTGAGGAGTGTCACCGCTGTATGGTGTGAAAAAATGCACGCTCAGTACCTCACCAGGACAAAAAAAAAATTGGGATGGCTTTTAAAAAAGCAGTTTGCAGAGCAGTGGGTAAACAGCAATGCAGCCGTCAGGAAGCCTTAGAAGGCAGCCTAACAACCAACACCGCTGATCCAGCAAAATATAGCCTCCACTTGCACTGCACACACAGTGACTGGTGTGTTGTACAGGCAAAATCGCTAGCAGCAGAAGCAGTTTTTGGTGTCTTCTTCCCTGCCTAACACTCTCCCTACAAAATCAGCAGCAGCAGCAGCTCTCCCTATTCTGAGATCAGAATGAGTAACATGGCGGTCGGTGTGCACGCCCTTTTATACCCCCTGTGACGCCCACCAAAGCAAGCCAATCACTTGCATGCCCTTCTGAAAGATGGTGGTGACCCCTGGCTATGTCATCACGTTGCCCACAGTGTCCGTGGATCCTGATTGGCTGAAAAAGAGCGCAAAACAAACTTTTGAAACGCGACTTTGGCACTTAAGTCGCCGACCTTGTGGCCGACCTCATCCTAGGGTCGGCGACTTTTGAAATTTTTCGACCCGTTTCACTCAACTCTACTGGGCACTCCAATTTAGCTTCTTATTGGCTAAGATGTCTAAGGCCTCTTTCACACATCAGGTTTTCGCCGTCAGGCGCGATCCGGCGCTTTTGACAAAAACCGGATCCGGCGATATGCAATGCCGGATCCGGTTTCCCCCCCATTGACTTGCATTAGAGCCGGATCGAGCCGGATGTCCATGCGTTTCATCCGATTTTCGCCGGATCCGGCAATGTGACGCGATCCGGCGTCTGGAAAAAACGACTACTGTAACGTTTTTTGTCTCCGGCGAAAAAGCCGGACACGCCGGATCCGGCGTGTCCGGCTTTTTCATACAATGAAAGCCTATGAGCGCCGCAATGCGCCTGATCCGGCGACAGCCGGATCCGGTGGCCGGATCCGTTTTTTTTGGTCTGAGCATGCTCAGTAGCTCTGCCCACAAGACATATATAAAAGCAAGACAGTGGGACCCTCAGCCACACCCAACATGACACCCAAGCCAAGAACCAGGAGCAGGAGAAGGCAGCAGACATCTGCAGCAGCACCATCAGCACCACCCCAAATGGAGCAGCATGCTGAACAACGGGAGGGGAGTCTAGCAGCAGATGAGAGACGGTAATTATCAAATCCCCCATTCCTCCAAACTAGGGCTATGGAATATCAAGATATTCATTGGCCCTTTGTTTCTCTTTATTCAACAGCCGCCCAATAGATGCAGCAGCAGCAGCAATGGCGGCAGCAGCAGGAACACCACCCACAGCCATGGAGTCTGGCCATGAGGAAGACAGCACATCTTCTTCTGGGAGCCCTCCCTCGCATCGTCAGCGTTTGACGGTAAGTTTTTATTTCCAAAATCCATCATCTCTGTAATATATGTCTATTCATTGCCTTTTATTTCAAAACAGGAATCACAAGATGAAGAGGAGCTCCCAGAAGAAGAAGGAAGAGGTGGACAGACACTTGGAGTGGGCTCACAATTGGTAAGTTTTTTGCATCAAACGCAGAAACACAACATCACACTACACACAACACATAGAAAACAATGTTCTGCAGACCACACACAGCAAACAAATGCCTACATCCAAAGACATAACATTTTTTGTTTTCTTCTCTAGTCTTCCCAATCTGGTGCTCGGCCAAGAGGTCCTCGCAGTGCCTCCCGGGGTCGTCGGCGACAGCAACGCGGCGGTCACCAGCGTGTAAGTATAAATATTTTTGCTTTGTTTTTTTTGCACTTTTTATTTCATTTCTTTTGTGGAGGCTAATTATGTTATTTTTGTCTTTTTCTTTAACAGCCTTCACAGCGTGCTCCCGACTCTGACGGTGAGGATGGAGGGATTGATGTGAACCACCTCATCGATCTCGTCAGAGAAAGGGAGCCGCTCTGGAATATGGCTGACCGCCGCCACGCTGACCTTATCGTTACCCGACGACTCTGGGAGGAAATCTGTTCGCTCCTTGTGGACCGCTGGGAGGACCTCGAAGCTCGGGCCCAGATTAAAGAGCGTAAGTATATACAGTACCGGTTGCTTGATTTAAACCAGTGTTTCCCGAACTCCAGTCCTCGTGGTCCCCACGGATCATGTGTTCAGGATTTCTATTTACTTTGGAAATCCTGAAAACATGACCCCTGGGGACCATGAGGACTGGAGTTTGGGAAACACTGATGTTGTATACTAACCACTTTGTCCTTTCTCGTTTCAGGGGAGAGAATTGTGAAGCGGTGGCGGTCTGTGAGGGATCGTTTCAAGAAGGAGTTCAATAAAGAGATGCGGGCCCCGAGTGGATCTGGAGGACACAGGAGCAAGTACAAGTACGCACGAGCCCTGTCGTTCCTCCGGGAGACAATGCTCACCAGAAGGTAAATATTACACACCACATGTGACAAAAAAATGTTTAGATGTAACTTTTTTTTTTCAGCCAGGGCCATACCATGTCACTATTTTAATTGTTTTTTTTTCTCTTTATTCCACAGCACGGTGAGCAGCACTCGGGAGCCTGCACGATTGGACCCTTCTGAGGCGATCCCTGAGGAGACCGGCACCGAGGGACACTTTGACCGCCCCGGTACATCTGCACCTTCCCAGCCTTCCCACACATTCGACCCATCTGTCCCATCCACCAGCACAGGAGCATCGTGGCTGCCTACATTACATGAAGCTGCTGGTGAGGAGATCGCTTTCCCTTTACCCCACCCTTCTGCCCCTGCCACCTCTAGTACACCTGCGGGTACTGGGCGGCAGTGGCAGAGGGGTCAGGAAAAGAGTTATGCGCCAGAGTTCTTGCATCTGAATGCATCTTTCCAGAACTGTCTAAAAGTCTTGTCAGAGCAAATCTCCGCAGGCTTTCAGCAGATCAACTCCAGCATTCTGGAGGTGAAGACACTTCTGCAAACCATGCATTCAGAAGCAAGATCTTCGCCAAACCACACCTTTTTCAGGTCTGTTGTGGAGCGCATGGCAACACTATCTCCTACCCAGCAGATGCATGTAATGCATTCGTGCCACGGTGCTCTACAGCAGGTTACCTCCCAACCTCCACCTCCCACCACTGTAGTTCCTCCACCTGCACCCCCTCCAGCCACTTTCCATCCTCCCCCTCCTATTACATCTGCACCCCCTCCAGCCACTTTCCATCCTCCCCCTCCTATTACATACCAGCAACCTGCCCAGTACCAGCAACCTCCCCAGTACCAGACATCTCCCCACTTCCAGCAACCTGCCCCGTACCAAACTCCTTCCCCGTACCAAACTCCTTCCCCGTACCAAACTCCTTCCCCATACAACTTTCCATCAACATCATCTGCTCCTAGAGTCCCTGCCCAACCCTCCACTCCACCGCCCACCACCTCTTCTGCCTCCCACATGTCCACCCATTCTGTAGCTTTTTCCACACCATCACCTCTAACTGTTCCTTCCCCACCACGATCCCAGTCCTCTCTCCACACTCCCATTGTCGAAGTGTCCCGCAGCCCCTCCAGCAGTATTTCCACCCCACACTACACAGATTTATGATGTGTTTTGTAATAAAAATGCCCAGTTGGTTTCAAACCTTTATTAAAAAAGTTTTTTTTAACTTTAAAAACAGTTTACAAAAAAAAAATATTTTAAATAAAAGTTAAATTATTGTTTACACTGGTTGTCTGTCATTTCTTTCTGTTTAAAAAAAAAAGGTTAAATACAGGGTATTTAAAAGGTAAAAAGGTATTCAAAACCAGGTATATAACTGTGGGTAAATTTTAGCTTTTTGCCACAGTTGTGTTCCTGGTTGTGTTTGAAGCAAAGTATTTCACCTAAAAAGTTGTGTTTATTGTTGGTGATTTCCTAACAATGTACACAACTTTTGTTAAAAGGTGAAATACTTTGCATAAAACACAACCAGGTGCACACCTGTGGCCTAAAGCTAAAAATAGAGACCATGACAAGATAGCCAACTTTGGTTGGCAAAGGTATATACTGTTGGTACAGAAGGTACACAAGTTTGGTTAGGGCACAAATCTTTCACACTCTGTCATCCTGCCAGTGTACTCTGCCTTGAGGTGACATAAAGTATAGTGCAAAATTGTCCCTCATTACTGAAACCGTCACAGAACTTCTAGTGGTAATGTCATGGTAATCTTGCAAGGTGGTTTCTTCAGAGGTGTCCTCAATGGAAATGGGTTCCTTGTAGATAACAAAATTGTGGAGTACCACGCAAGCTTTGATCACCTCGTCAACAGTTTCTGTCTTGAGGTTGATCGCAGTCAATAGGACCCGCCATTTGGCTGTCAGAATACCAAAGGTACATTCAACCATTCTTCTTGCTCTTGTGAGGCGGTAATTAAAAATGCGTTTTGGTCTTGTCAATCCCCTGCTAGAGTACAGTTTCAAAAGGTGTTCTGACAGCTGGAAGGCTTCATCCCCTACACAGACAAATGGCATAGGTGGACCAGATGTTTGCGGCAGCGGTCTAGGTGGTGGGAACTGGAAGGTGTTTCCAAACAGTTTACGCCCCATGGCAGACAGTTTGAAAACTTGAGAGTCATTGGAGCGGCCATAGGCCCCAATATCAACAGCAATAAATTTGTATTCCGCGTCAGTGATGGCCATGAGGACAATTGAAAAATATTTCTTGTAATTGAAATATTCCGATCCCGATCCGGCTGGCTTTACAATGCGGATATGTTTCCCGTCCACAGCGCCCAAGCAGTTGGGAAACTGACATATCTGTTGAAACTTGTCAGCAATTTCAATCCACCTCTCTGTTGTGGGCTCTGGTAAAAACTCTTCAGCTAAGGAGTCCCACAGTGCACGGCATGTGTACTTCACTATTCCAGATATGGTGGAAATCCCGAGTCTGTACTGGAAATGCAGTGACGAAAGGGATTCTCCAGTTGCAAGAAATCTGTGGGGAATTAAAAAACAATCAATTAGTTTTAAATCATAGCATTACATACCAAAACTCAGCTATAACACTTGGAGATACAAACTACCACCAACAATATTGCAGTGAAAGTGTGCTCTGATGCGATCACATCCAATAAATGTGGCTTACCTTAAAGTCACCATCAGACGCTCTGCGGGTGAAACAGAGAAGCGGCAATAGGTGTCCACTTTTCTTATGAGGTGTGCAATGCGCTCCACCAAGTAATCAAAATTCTCCATTTTCATCCGAACATATCCAAAAAATTTATCCGGGTTTCGTCGAAGGTCCATGCAGAGTGTAGAATAGACCCCACGCGTCATTCTCTTGGCTGTGATGGGGTGGATCCACAAACGTCGTCTACGATGCCTGATGCGCTGCTGTCTCGCTCTCTCCTTCTCCAGAACAATCACCCTCAAACGATTCGCCTCCGCTATAAAATCCGCCAAATTCTTCAAAATATTTCCAATCACAACATCCATCTTCGCCAACTTGCTCTTCTCTCCAACCTGCACTTTCTCCTCTACAACCTGTCAAAGAAGGGCTGTAGGAACACGCTATATATAGTTTTCCAGTAGCCAATCCCGTTCGGAAGGCCTCAAGGGTCAATTTTAAAAACCGGATCCGGCGTAATCCAAAAAACGGATAGAAAAACGGATGAACCGGATGAGACGGATCCGGTTTTGTCTGTCAAGAACAAGACGGATCCGGCAGAATACCGGATCTGGCACATCAGGTTTTACAAAACATTTGCCGGATCCGGCGTTCCGGCACGACGCCGGATCGCGCCTGACGCCGAAAACCTGATGTGTGAAAGTAGCCTAAGTCTTTTTCCATGTCTGATTTCCCAAGCAGTTTCCCATTTAGTAAGTAATTGTAGCATCTGTTTCTCCTTCTCATGTGCATAACCTTACACTTATCCGTGTTAAACCTCATTTGCCATTTTTCAGCCCAATTCTCCAATATTCATATTGGATATAATATACAAGATTTTGAGCATTTAAATATTACCCCGCTACTTGCTAAATTTAAAAAAAAAATAAATGACTGGTGCAAGTTACCACTGAGTATGGTGGGAAGGGCAAACCTGGTAAAAATGGTTCTCATGCCACAAGCTTTGTATGCCCTCCACAATGCGCCCATTTGGATTCCTGGTCGAATCTTTTATCAGATAAACAGAATATTTAGAGAGCTTATCTGGAAGAGGAGTGTTCCTAGAATTCGGTTGGAGGTTTTGCGTACATCTAAAGAACTGGGGGGGTTAGCGGTTCCTGACCCGTTTCTGCATTATCTTGCAGCGCAGTTGCAACATTTCAGAGGATGGGGGGAGGAAAATTCCTTCATGTGAAGTTCCTCGTGATGTATGCTTACATGCGTAGTGGGAAGGGACTTACTGGTGCAGGCGCTAGACTCAGTGCAGTTCCGTCAGGTTCAAGCTATCAATACTCCGATAATGAAGTGCATGGATAAGGTATGGAACATGGCCAAAGAAATATTAGGTATACAGGGAGTCACGGCGCATTCCCTGATCTGGAGAAACTTGACATGTACAGAGCTAAATAAATTAGAGGGTTTGAGCTATGGGAGAGGAGAGGGCTTAAACTAGTATCACAGCTTTATTTGGAAGGGGAGTTTGGCTCTTTTGAGGATCTCAAACAGACATTTTCCATCCCTAATAAAAGATTTTTTCAATATCTCCAGCTGAGACATGCTTGTGAAGCACAACAGTGACTCTCTCCACTAGGTAATCTAGCTAAAACTCCGCTGTTGGATAGAGTAGTGATGGGAGGAGGATCAAGAGGTATTATATCCATGATATATGCAACCATGTTGGAAAAGAGAGTGGCAAGTTTGGAGACACTGAAGAATAAGTGGCAAGTTGATGTAGGTGATTTAACAGATGATGAATGGGAGAATGCATTGCAAGAAGTCACGAAAGTCTCGGTTACCGAGGCGCAGAGTGTCGCATCTTTATTTGTTTCATCGAGTTTATCGAACCCCTGTATGGCTGTTGAAAATGGGCTATGCTAGAGAGGCAGATTGTTGGAAATGTGGAACGCCCAATGCGGATCTGATACACATGACCTGGAACTGGCCTCGGTTACGTAGGTTTTGGGGAGGTGTCTATTACTTATTACTGTCTATCAATGTCAAATGGTACTAGACCCCAAAATGGCTCTTCTGGGGCAGGTGGAGACTTTGCCGCTTTCGGAGGAGCACCAGCAGGCAGTCTCACGAATATTATATCAAGCTCGTAAAAGGGTGGTGGCTCACTGGAAGAGATCTTCCGTACCCACAATCATGGAAGTTACTGATGCAGTTAATAATAATATAGATATGGAAAAATATGTGTATCAAAAGAGAAGAACAACTAAGAAATGGGAAGATATGTGGGCACCTTGGTTGGACACACCCGGGTTGGCACCTCCTAGATTAACATGGATGAGAGCGCTGAGGAGGATATAACCCAAAAATTGTAGCTGTGAGAGATCAAATGCATCGGGAGAGACGAGAGGTGTTTTTTCGGGTGAGGGTGGGGGGTGAGTTGGGAGGGATTTTTGTGAGGTTCTATTGTGTTTATGTAATACACTATTTGGGAAATATCCTGTATATGACTACCTGTTTTTTCAATTTTTGAAAATGTTTAATAAAAAATTACCTGATATAAAAAAATAATTATGCAAACAGTGTATAATGCTCCATATATAATGGGCCCCATTTATAATGCGCAGGTGTATGATGGGCCCCATGGATGATGCTCCAGTGTATGATGGGCCCCATTTATAATGCTCCAGTGTATGATGGGCCCATATGATGCTCCAGTGTATAATGGACCCTATCTATGATGCTCAAGTGTATGATGGGCCCCATTTATAATGCTCCAGTGTATGATGGGCCCATATAATGCTCCATATATAATGGGCCCCATATGATGCTCCAGTGTATAATGGGCCATATATATGATGCTCAAGTGTATGATGGGCCCCATATATAATTCTCCAGTGTATAATGCTCTCCCCATATATTGCTCCAAACATTAAAAAAATGAAATACCTCTCATCGCTGGGCACTGCTCTACTCTAGACTCCTCAGCATCACTATCTTCCAGCTCTCTGCACTTGGACTGTTCAGGCAGAGGGCGTACAGACGTGAAGTCATCGCGCTCTCTGATCTGAATGTCACTGTCAGGAAACGCGGAAGAGGTCACAGCGGTGGAGCAGGGAGAGGTAAGTATTGCAAGTGCTGGTGCCCTGAGCAAGCAGGGGGGCCCACTCGTGGGCAACGGCAGTGGCACAGGGCCCCTCATAGTACGACGGTGTCTGTGACGGCGAGTGAGCCCCCACCCTCAAAGACTTTTGCGTACTGTGAGGGGCCCTAAGCCAGTGCCGTCGCCCACGAGTGGGCCCCCCCACCTGCTCAGGGCCCCGACACTTGCCCGGGTGCGCCAGGTACTGATGTCGGCCCTGGGGGGGTACAGGCCAGTTAGGGAGGTGGAAAAACTGGCATATGTTGAGGTGTAGGCTGGACGTTCAGCAGCTGCAAATGGAGGAATTGCAGAAGTCGAAGGAAGAGGAGTACAAAGTGAGCCATTTTGCTGGCAACCTATGTGTCATCAGGGGAAGGTGGTACAAAATGCTTTGAAACCCAGGCATGGTTCATTTTAATGAAGGTGAGATCACCAACATTTTGGGTCAACAGCCGGGTCCTTCTTTCTGTCAGGATTGATCCAGCAGCACTGAAGACTCTTTCTGATAGCACACTACCAGCAGGGCAAGCGAGCTCCTGTAAGGCATATTGTGCCAATTCAGGCCAGGTGTCCAGTTTAGAGGGCCAGTAGTCAAAGGGGAATGAACTGTGAGGGAGAACATCGATAGGGGAGGAGAGGTAATTTTGAACCATAGTTGACAACTGCTGTCTCCTGTCTGTTGCAATCGATTCAGTATTAACAGTCATGTGAGCGGTCCTCGAGAAATCAGTCCACAACATGGTCATGAAACACCTGTCTCCAACACCAGTTCGGCTGTGTGCACCACGAATACCTCTTCCATTTGGCCCAGTACGGCTCGAGGTAGAACCTGCACCGCTGCTGTGTGCTGGGAATGCCTCTTACAAATGGTTTACCAGAGTTGCTTGTTTGTTCGCCAATATTAGCTCTAGGTTCTCCTGTGGCATGATGTTCTGTAATTTGCCTTTATAGCATGGATCGAGGATGCTGGCCAACCAATAGTCGTCATCCTTCATAATTTTGACAATGCGGGGGTCCCTTTTTAGGATCCGCAAGAGATAATCACACATGTGGGCCAATGTTCCAGGTGTCAATGATGCACTGACAGTGGTGGGTGGAGAAGCACTTTCTGCCAAATCCACATCCCTCCAGTCACGCACAATCCCTGTACATGACCTGGGCAAGCCAACATTTTCACTTGCCCCCCGAGAAGCATCCTCCTCCCCAAAATAATCATGCCCCTCATCCTCCTCCTCTTCCTCTTCTTCCTCCACCTCGTCCAGGACAGTTCCCTGAGCAGACAATGGCTGTCTGTCATCTGGCTTCCCTCCTCCTCCTCCTCCTGTTCCTCCTCCTCTGCAGACGCCTGATCCTTAATGTGCGTCAAAGTTTGCATGAGCAGATGCATAAGTGGTATGCTCATGCTTATGATGGCGTCGTCTGCGCTTACCAGCCGTGTGCATTCCACAAAACACTGAAGGACTTTACAGAGGTCTTTCAGCTTGGACCACTGCAAACCCGACAACTCCATGTCTGCCCTCAAACTGCCTGCCCGTGTATCCTCCCACAAATGCATTACAGCCTGCCTCTGTTCGCACAGCCTCTCAACCATGTGCATGGTGGAGTTCCACCTTGTTGCAACATCTGATTAGGCAGTGCTTGGGGAGGTGGAGCGATCGCTGCAGCCTCTGCATACGACTGGAGTCTACGGGCGAGCGACGGATATGCGAGCACAGTCTTCGCATCTTATGGAGCAGGGATGAACTCTGGATAATTGTTTAGGAAGCACTGCACCACCAGGTTCAAGGTTTGAGCCAGCACAACACACAAGAACACACTGACCATAAGTCCTGAATGTAAATATATACATACTTTATTATTTTATAAATAAAGGTACTTGAGGTATTTTAAAAGTAGCAAAGCATCAGTGTTTTATAATATAAAAATATACATAAGAGGGCAGTACTATCCATTTCATAAGGACATATTATTGCAGTAAATGGTGCTAACAAATATATATATATATCTTAACAGTGAAAAAACATTTTTTAAAAACCAAAATGATAATATATATTCATAAGTAAGGTGCAAACATATTGTTAAAAATTTTATATCTATTCCCTATAGGTGTACATCATAATTATACAAATAAGAAAAGGTATATAAAGTGCAAAAAATAGATAGGAATTAAAATGCAATATTAGTGCAAAAATAGTGAACACCATATGTGTCACTGCATAGATATACCATGTGAATAATGGGAATAATACCCAATAGCACCAATAGGTGTCAGTATATGCATAGTTTATGTCATGGACCAGGAAAATTTCTGAAAACAGCGTTAGACATCAAAGAGTATGGTAAGTATAAGGTATAACTTACAAGCTACACTGCACCTGATCTGGACAGCCGCCCTCCCCAACACGTGTTTCAACCCTTAGCCTTCTTCAGGGGGTGGCACCTATAGGAGACAGGTAAGTATATATACCCAAACTCAACCAATCGCACATCGGATATAGCAAAACTGGCCAATCAAAGCGGCAGGGTGTGTTTAACAATCACCATGATGAACCTCCCATCCTATTCTACCTCATACGTCATTTAATCAAAGTCATATCATTATAAGCTGTGAATCACTGCAATATGTGTGAAAACAGGAGACCAGGCCCTAATAGCGCGTGACTAACAAGAAGTAATCATCACCGCTCATAAATACAAAGCGTCCCTGGTAACATAATGACAGGCATACTGCGCATGACAGTTAAAACATGGCCACTGCTACTCGTAGGTATACAGCGCCCATAGTAACTAGTGTTGAGCGATACCATCCGATATTCAGAAATATCAGATCGGATTGGATCGGCCCGATACACAAAAAGTATCGGGTATCGCCGATTCCGATACCGGAAGTCCCATTCAAGTCAATGGGACAGAAATATCGGAATTAAAAAAAACCCTTTCTTGCCTTGTACATCCTATTTGGGAGGGGGAAGAGTGTGGGCAGTGCGTGGGCGGACACTGTGCATGTCTGTGTGTGCGGGAGGGGCCTGTGCAGGCCTCTCTGGGGTCTGTGCTGACTGTCGGGGGCCTGTGCCAGCTGCCGGTGGTCTGTACGGGCCTCTCGGGGGTCTGTACAGGCCTGATGGGGGCCTGTGCCGGCTGCCGGTGGTCTGTACGGGCCTGTTAGGGGCCTGCGCCGGCTGTCGGTGGTCTGTGCTGGCTGCCGGGGGCCTGTGCCGGCTGCCGGTGGTCTGTACGGGCCTCTCGGGGGTCTGTGCCGACTGTCGGTGGTCTGTACGGGCCTCTCGGGGGCCTGTGCCGGCTGTCTGTGGTCTGTGCCGGTTGCCGGGGGCCTGTGCCGGCTGCCGGTGGTTTGTGCGGGCCTCTCGGGGGCCTGTGCCGGCTGTCGGTGGTCTGTGCGGGCCTGCCGGGGGTCTTGTGTGTGTGCATGCATCGTCCGATGGGACTACAAGTCCCATCGGGCGATGCCTGCTACAATGACAGTGATTGACACATTAGCCAAAGATGGGACAGTAGTAGTTCCATCATCCGGCTAATGTATTGAATGTAAAAAAAAAAACCATACTACATACATACTACATATATACTACATTCATACAGCATACATACTACATACATGCTACATATATACTACATTCATACAACATACATACATACTACATACATGCTACATATATACTACATTCATACAACATACATACATACTACATACAGGCTACATATATACTTCATTCATACAGCATACATACATACTACATACATACTACATTCATACAGCATACATACTACATACATGCTACATATATACTACATTCATACAACATACATACATACTACATACATTCTACATATATACTACATTCATACAACATACATACATACTACATACTACATACATGCTACATATATACTACATTCATACAGCATACATACTACATACTACAAACATGCTACATATATACTACATTCATACAACATACATACATACTACATACATTCTACATGTATACTACATTCATGCAACATACATACATACATACTACATACATGCTACATATATACTACATTCATACAACATACATACATACTACATATATGCTTCATATATACTATATTCATACAACATACATACATAGTACATACATACTACATACATACATACTACATGCAGCATACATATTACATACATACTGCATGCAATACATTCATACAATACATACATATAGACATACAGTACATATAACATAGAGTACATACTCACC
The DNA here is from genome assembly GCF_039654945.1 of Dendrobates tinctorius. Lineage (NCBI taxonomy): Eukaryota > Metazoa > Chordata > Amphibia > Anura > Dendrobatidae > Dendrobates > Dendrobates tinctorius. The sequence continues at coordinate 5,442,647 of NW_027361738.1, read as the reverse complement.
ATCACTTGTCACTTTGATCCCCGAAGCCAGTGTCATCTGTGGAAAAATATGAAAATAACAAACAAACAATATACTCCCTGATCCGCAGAAATCCCGCGTGTCCCACACCGATCTCCCGTGGAGAACAGCAGCATCAGCTGATGCGACTGCTCTCTACGGGGCTCCAGGAATCCAGTGATGGGAGGTAGGTATCCTTCCGCACTGTATTCCTCCGCCACTGTAAAAAAATAGTCCCTGGTCTCACTTTATGGCAAAAGGTGCATGGGAACTTTCTCACACAGCAATGCCAAAAGTGAGACTAGGGACTATTTTTTTACGGTGGCGGAGGAATACAGTGTGGAAGGATACCTACCTCCCGTCATTGGATTATTGAAGCCCCTAGAGAGCGGTCGCATCAGCTGATGCTGCTGTTCTCCACGGGAGATCTGCGTGTGACCCTCGTGGATTTCTGCGGATCAGGGAGTATATGGCTTGTTTGTTATTTTCATATTTTTTCATAGATGACACTGGCTTCGGGGATCAAAGTGACAAGTGATGGTGAGTATGTACTCTATGTTATATGTACTGTATGTCTATATGTATGTATTGTATGAATGTAGTATATATGTAGCATGTATGTAGTATGTATGTATGTTGTATGAATGTAGTATATATGTAGCATGTATGTAGTATGTAGTATATATGTATGTTGTATGAATGTAGTATATATGAAGTATGTATGTAGTATGTATGTATGTTGTATGAATGTAGTATATATGTAGTATGTATGTAGTATGTTGGGGTTTTTTTTTACATTCAACACATTAGCCGGATGATGGGACTACTACTGTCCCATCATTGGCTAATGTGTCAATAACTGTCATTGTAGCAGGCATCGCCCGATGGGACTTGTAGTCCCATCGGACGATGCCTGCACACATACAAGACCCCCGGCAGGCCCGCACAGACCACCGGCAGCCAGCACAGACCACCGACAGCCGGCACAGGCCCCTGAGAGGCCCGTACAGACCACCGGCAGCCGGCACAGGCCCCCGGCAGCCGGCACAGACCACTGACAGCCGGCACAGGCCCCCGAGAGGCCCGTACAGACCAGCGGCAGCCGGCACTGGCCCCCGACAGGCCTGTACAGACCCCCGAGAAGCCCGTACAGACCACCGGCAGCCGGCACAGGCCCCCGAGAGGCCCGTACAGACCACCGACAGCCAGCGCAGGCCCCCAAGAGGCCCATAGAGACCACCGGCACAGGCCCCCGACAGGCCTGTACAGACCCCCGAGAGGCCCGTACAGACCACCGGCAGCCGACACAGACCCCCGACAGTCGGCACAGACCCCCCGCAGTCGGCACAGAACGCGCATCATGATGACATCATTTCAGCAGCCAATCACAGCCACAACAGTGGCTTATTACATTATGGGGACTTCCGATTCCGGTATCCGATATTGAAAAAATATCGGTACTCGGTATCGGAATTCCGATACAGCGAATATCGGCCGATACCCAATATTTGCAGTATCGGAATGCTCAACACTAATAGTACATAACGAATCACACTGCACATGACCGGAAGAAAATGGCCGCCGCTATTCATAGATACACAGTGTTCCTAGTAACAACAAGTCGTACTGCGCATGACAGGAAAAAGATGGCCGCCGCTACTCATGATTACAAAGCGTCCATGGTAACTTAGATACTTAAATTGCGCATGACAGGAAAAAATGACCGCCGCTAGTCCTAATTGCATAGCGTACGTTATTACTTGTAGATGATACAAAAGTGTCCATGTTGATATCAATATTCATACTGCCCCTAAGCAGAGAAAAAAAAAAATGACCGCCGCTGTAAATATATAGCATCCATTAGAAATCACTGCGCATAATATAAAATTGGTAACCATTATTCTTAAATATCTAGCTCAGTAATATATGAAACAAACCACTGTGCATAGGCAGAAAAAGAAGAACATGGACGCCAATATCCAAGGAGTAACAATATCCATAATGACCAAATGTCACATATAATTAAGAGCCATCCTTTTATAATACCAGATGATCATGACAACCAAAATTAAGGCGCCTAAAGGATGGTACATGATATCATTAGGCATATATAACATAATAGGCGCATAATAGATGGGACATGATATCATTAGGCATATGTTAATATCAATAATAGCTAAGGTAAGATGAAATAACATTGGCATAGACAAGAACACCACTCCTTACACTTTTACGAGGAGGAAGGTGTACTAGTACAAGATACACAAGATATTCCGTCTGACATGTGTGGTGAGATATTAAATGGTTATCTGTAATCCTTTTAGATCTAGTGTATCTTGCAGTAGTACGCCTTTCTCCTCCTAAAAGTGTAAGGAGTGGTGTTCTTGTCTATGCCAATGTTATTTCATCTTACCTTAGCTATTATTGATATTAACATATGCCTAATGATATCATGTCCCATCTATTATGCACCTATTATATTATATATGCCTAATGTTATCATGTACCATCCTTTTTGCGCCTTAATTTTGGTTGTCATGATCGTCCGGTATTATACAAGGATGGCTCTTAATTCTATGTGACATTTGGTCATTATGGATATTGTTTCTCCTTAGATGTTGGCGTCCATGTTCTTGTTCTTTTTCTGCCTATGTACAGTGGTTTGTTTCATATATTACTGCGCTAGATATTTAAGAATAATGGTTACCATTTTTATGTTATGCGCAGAGTGATTTCTAAAGGATGCTATAAATTTACAGCGGCGGTCATTTTTTTTTCCCCTGCTTAGGGGCAGTATGAATATTGATATCAACATGGACGCTTTTGTATCATCTACAAGTAATAACGTACGCTACGCAATTAGGACAAGCGGCGGTCATTTTTTCCTGTCATGCGCAATTTAAGTATCTAAGTTACCATGGAAGCTTTGTAATCATGAGTAGCGGCGGCCATCTTTTTCCTGTCATGTGCAGTACGACTTGTTGTTACTAGGAACGCTGTGTATATATGAGTAGCGGTGGCCATTTTCTTCCGGTCATGCGCAGTGTGATTCGTTATGTTACTATGGGCGCTGTATATCTACGAGTAGCGGCGGCCATGTTTTAACTGTCATGCGCAGTATGCGTGTCATTATATTACCAGGGACGCTTTGTATTTATGAGCGGTGACGATTACTTCTTGATTGTCACGCGCTATTAGGGCCTGGTCTCCTGTTTTCACACATATTGCAGCGATTCACAGCTTATAATGATATGGTTTTGATTAACCCCTTCACCCCCAAGGGTGGTTTGCATGTTCATCACCGGGCCAATTTTTACAATTCTGACCACTGTCCCTTTATGAGGTAATAACTCTGAAACGCTTCCACGGATCCCGGTGATTCTGTCATTGTCTTCTCGTGACATATTGTACTTCATGTTAGTGGTAAAATTTCATTCAAATAACTTGCGTTTATTTGTGAAAAAAATGGAAATTTGGCAAAAATTTTTAAAATTTTGCAATTTTCCACCTTTGAATTTTTATGCCCTTAAATCACAGAGATACGGCACACAAAAAACTTAATAAATAACATTTCCCACATGTTTACTTTACATCAGCACAATTTTGGAACCAAAATTTTTTTTTGTTAGGAAGTTATAAGGGTTAAAAGTTGACCAGCGATTTCTCATTTTTACAACACCATTTTATTTTTACAGACCACATCACATTTGAAGCCACTTTGAGGGATCTATATGATAGAAAATACCCAAAAGTGACACGATTCTAAATACTTCACCCCTTAAGGTGCTCAAAACCACATTCAAGAAGTTTATTAACCCTTCAGGTGCGTCACAGAAATTTTTCTGAATATTTAAAAAAAAAATGAACATTTAACTTTTTTCACAAAAAAAATACTTCAGGTTCAATTTTTTTTATTTTACAAAGGGTAACAGGAGAAATTGGACTGCAAAAGTTATTCTGCAGTTTGTCCTGAGTACGCTGATACCTGATATGTGGGGGGAACCACTTTTTCGGCGCATGGCAAAGCTCAGAAGGGAAGAAGCGCCGTTTGACTTTTCCAATGCAAATTTGGCTGGAATTCAGATCGGACGCCATGTCACGTTTGGAGAGCCCCTTATGTACCTAAACAGTGGAAACCCCCAACAAGTGACCCCATTTTGGAAACTAGACCCCCCAAGGAACTTATCTAGATGTGTGATGAGAACTTTGAACCCACAAGGGCTTCACAGAAGTTTATAACGTACAGCGGTACAATTACAAAATCATATTTTTCCACAAAAATGATCTTTTCACCCCTAATTTTTATTTTCCCAAGGGTAACAGGACCCTAAAAGTTATTCTACAATTTGTCCTGAGTACGCTGATACCCCGTATGTGGGTGTAAATGACTATTTGGGCGCATGGCAGAGCTCAGAAGGGAAGCAGCGCCATTTGACTTTTTTGGCTGGAATTGAGATGGGACACCATGTCGCGATTGGAAAACCCCTGATGTACCAAAACAGTGAAACCCCCCACAAATGACACCATTTTGGAAACTAGACCCCCCAAGGAACTTATCTAGATGTGTGGTGGGAACTTTGAACCCCCAAGGGCTTCACAGAAGTTTATAACGTACAGCCGTACAATTAAAAAATCATATTTTTTCCACAAAAATGATCTTTTCACCCTCAATTCTTATTTTTCCAAGGGTAACAGGACCCTAAAAGTTATTGTGCGATTTGTCCTGAGTACGCTGATACCCCACATGTGGGGGTAAACCACTATTTGGGCGCATGGCAGAGCTCGGAAGGGAAGCAGCGCCATTTGACGTTTTTGGCTGGAATTGAGATTGGACACCATGTCGCATTTGGAAAACCCCTGATGTACCTAAACAGTGGAAACCCCCCACAAGTGACCCCATTTTGGAAACTAGACCCCCTTAGGAACTTATCTAGATGTCTGGTGGGCACTTTGAACCCCCAAGGGCTTCACAGAAGTTTATAACGACCGGGTGTGAAAATAAAAAAATCGTATTTTTTCAACAAACAAGATCATTTAGTCCCCAATTTTTTCATTTTCCCAAGGGTAACAGGAGAAATTGGACACCAAAAGTTGTTATCCAAGTTGTCCTGAGTACGCTGATACCTCATATGTGGGAGAAAACGACTATATGGGCACACGTCGGGGCTCAGGAGGGAAGTAGTGACGTTTTGGAATGCAGACTTTGATGGAATGGTCTGCGGGTGTCATGTGCATTTGGAGAACCCCTGATGTACTTAAACTATTGAAACTCCCCACAAGTGACCCCATTCTGGAAACTAGACCCCCCAGAGAACTTATCTAGATGACTTATCTAGATGTGTGGTGAGCACTTTGAACCCCCAAGTGCTTCACAGAAGTTTATAACGCCCGGGCGTGAAAATAAAAAAATCATTTTTTTCCACAAAAATTATATTTTTGCCCCCATTTTTTAATTTTCCTAAGGGTAACAGGAGAAATTGGACCCCAAAAGTTGTTTTGCAATTTGTCCTGAGTAGGCTGATACCCCATATGTGGGGGTAAAACACTGGGCACATGGCAGAGCTTGGAACGGAAGGAGCACCATTTGACTTTTTCAACGCAGAATTGGCTGGAATTGAGATTAGACGCCATGCTGCATTTGGAGAGCACCTGATGTGCCCAAACAGTGGAAACCCCCAATTCTAACTCCAACCCGAACCCCAACACACCCCTAACCCTAATCTCAGCCCTAACTCTAGCCCTAGCCCTAACCCTAGCCCTAACACTAGCCCTAACCCTAACCCTAATGGGAAAATGGAAATAAATACATTTTCTTTTAATTTTATTATTTTTCCCTAACTAAGGGGGTGATAACGGGGGTTCATTTACTATTTATGGCGGTTTTTATGTTTGGCAGCTGTCGCACACTAAAAGACGCTTTTTACTGTAAAAATAGTTTTTGCATCACAACATATTGAGAGCTATAATTTTTGTATATTTTGACCCACCGAGTCATGTTAGGTCTTATTTTTTGCGGGACGAGTTGACGTTTTTATTGGTACCATTTTCGGGCACATGACATCTTTTGATCGCTTTTTATTCCGATTTTTGGGACACAGATTGAACAAAAATCAGCATTTCATGAATTTCTTTTGGGGGGGTGCGTTTACACCGTTCCGCCTGCGGTAAAATTGATAAGGTGGTTTTATTCTTCGGGTCAGTACGGTTACAGCGATACCTCATTTAGGTCGTTTTTTTATGCTTTGTCGGTTTTATGCAATGAAAACAATTTTACATAAAACATAATTATTTTTGCATCGCTTTATTCTGCGAGCTATAACTTTTTTATTTTTTTGCTGATGATGCTGTATGTGGCTCGTTTTTTGCGGGACCAGATGACGTTTTCATCGGTACCATGGATATTTATATGCGTCTTTTTGATCGCGCGTTATTGCACTTTTTGTTCGGCAGTATGATAATAAATCATTATTTTTTGCTTAGTTTTTTATTTTTATTTTTTAAGGTGTTCGCTAAAGGGGTTAAGTAATGGGACAGTTTTATAGGGCGGGTCGTTATGGACGCGACGATACCAAATATGTGCACTTTTATTGTTTTTTTTTTATTTCCAAAAAATTTATTTATTTAGGAATATTTTTTTTTAATTATTTATTTAGCGATTTTTTTTAAATTATTTGTACACTTTTTTTTCAACTTTATTACATTGTCCCAGGTGGGACATCACTGTCCTGTGACAGATCGCTGATCTGTCACATCACAGATCACTGTGACAGATCAGCGATCTGTCACAGGCACTGCACAGGCTTTCCTCATGCCGCAGCTTTGCAGGCACTGAGGAAGCCAGCTCCCTGCAGGCCCCCGAAGATCCCCGTCGCCATCTTGGATTCGGGGGCCTGCAGGGAAAGAGCCCCCCACAGCAGCGCTGCACATTACGCTGCTGTGGGTGGCTCAGGGAAGCACGGAGGGAGCCCGCTCCCTGCCGACGCTTCCCTTTAACCCCGGTACACCGCGATCGTGTTTGATCGCGGTGTGCAAGGGGTTAACGTGTCAGGGACGGTCCGTGACCGCCCCTGACACATTGTGCTGGGTGTCAGCTGTGATAGTCAGCTGACACCCGGCCGCGATCAGCGGCGCTCACCACGTGGGCGCCGCTGATCGCTATGACATAATATTCCGTCCATGGAAATTAGGTCCAGGGTCACATGGACAGAATATTTTGTCCATTGTAGGTAAGGGGTTAAATGATGTATGAGGTAGAATAGGATGGGAAGTTCATCATGGTGATTGTTAAACACACCCTTCCACTTTGATTGGCCAGTTTTGCCATATCCGATGTACGATTGGTTGAGTTTGGGTATATATACTTACCTGTCTCCTATAGGCGCCACCCCCTGACAAAGGATAAGGGCCGAAACACGTGTTGGGGAGGGCGGCTGTCCAGATCAGGTGCAGTGTAGCTTGTAAGTCATACCTTATACTTACCATACTCTTTGATGTCTAATGCTGTTTTCAGAAATTTTTCTGGTCCATGACATAAACTATGCATATACTGATACCTGCTGGTGCTATTGGGTATTATTCCCATTATTCATGTGGTATATCTATGCAGTGACACATATGGTGTTCACTATTTTTGCACTAATATTGCACTTTAATACCTATATATTTTTTGCACTTTATATACGTTTTCTTATTTGTATAATTATGATGTAAACCTATAAGGAATTGATATAAAATGTTTACTAATTTGTATGCACCTTACTTATGAATATATATTATCATTTTGGTTTAAAAAAAAATTTTTTTCCACTGTTGAGATATATATATTTGTTAGCACCATTTACTGCAATAATATGCCCTTATGAAATGGATAGTACTGCCCTCTTATGTATATTTTTATATTATAAAACACTGATGCTTTGCTACTTTTAAAATGCCTCAAGTACCTTTATTTATAAAATAATAAAGTATATATATTTTTACATTCAGGACTTATGGTCAGTGTGTTCTTGTGTGTTGTGCTGTGTTCAGTGATTTGACTGTCCTAACAATTATAATTATATAGTCTGTGGGGTTATCAGCTGTAGATACCACTGGGTCTGCATATATCACCGTGTGATTGCTGCTGCTGGTATTTCCCGTTTCCCTTTATGTGTGGTGATTAGTGTTGAGCGATACCACCCGATACTGAAAAATATCGTATCGGAATGGATCGGCCGATCTAAAAAAAGTATCGGGTATCGCCGATTCCGATCCCGTAAGTCCCATTCAAGTCAATGGAACAGAAATATCGGAATTAAAAAAAATCTTTCTTTCCCTGTTGGTTAATTCTACATGGAGAAAAACAACTAATAATAATGTAGAATGTATTGTGGGAGACATTAAAGCCATAGAGCTTTAGCCCAATCAAATGGAATCGCAGTATTTTTTTTTTTTAAAGACATTCGTAGTTACAAAGATATTGACTATGTTAAAGTCTTTAATTTTTTTGTCAGATATGTATGTTTCACTACTTCCATGCTCTTTCACCTTCTTTTTTACTTCTCCCACACTTTCTCCTTCATCATCTTCAGCAGCAGCAGTATCTTCTTCTTTTATTCTTCTTCATATTCTACTTCTTCATCTTCTTCCTATTCTTCTTCATCATATTCTTATTTGTGTCAGGCATTCCTGTAGTTGTTATCTATAAAAGTTTGAAGATTACACCTTCCGTTCAGCCTGTCACAAAAGATTTACAACAGGATTTGTCCGCGTTCAGTTTGGCCTGCAGCAGCAGGCCTTTTCCAGGGGCACCACGAGGAGGAACGGACTCACCCCCATACACTTAGTCTTCTTCTGCTTATAAATTAAATAATATCATTTGCTCTGATTGTTAGTCTTATGCTTCATGTTCTTCTGCTTTTGGTTTTTATGCTTCTTGGTCTTCTGTCTCTTGTTGTTCTGCATCTTGCTGGTTGTCTTCCTGTTCTTTGTCCTCTTGGTCATCTTCTTCAGGGTCATCTTTTAAGTATTATTCTGTGTGGTCTTCAGGGTCGTCGTCTTCAGGGTCATTGTCAGGGAGATCCAGAGTGAGAACTAAAAACCATTTCCACAAGCTTGAACTTGGAAAAGTAGCAGAAGGTACAAGAAGGCTGAGGAACTGCCGAGAACCAGCTGACGGTACTGGAACCCGGAGGGCAGCAGAATGAACAAGAGCCAATGGCACAACCGTGGACCAGCTGACGTTGCTGGAACACGGTTACTAAGCAGGAGGTACCTGTGCTACAAAGCATTACCAAGGACCAGCAGACGTTGCTGGAACTCGGATACCAAGAAGGAGGCACCTAGGCCAAAGGCACTGCCGAGAACCAGCTGACGGTGCTGGAACCCGGATGGGTAGCATTAGCTACAAGAGTCAATGGAACTACTGAGAACCAGCTGACGGTGCTGGAACCTGGAGGGGTAGCAGAAGGAACAACAGCCAATGGCACAACCGTGGACCAGCTGACGGTGCTGGAACATGGTTACTAAGCAGGAGGTACCTGTGCTCCAAAGCACTACCAAGGACCAGCAGACGTTGCTGGAACTCGGATACCAAGAAGGAGGCACCTAGGCCAAAGGCTCTGCCGAGAACCAGCTGACGGTGCTGGAACCCGGATGGGTAGCAGAAGGTACCCAGGAAAAAAACAAAGCTGCAAGGCAGTGAGCCGGCCGCAGATACCGAAACCCACAGTTCTACAGGGGGTGCTTGTCCTATTGGCACTACGGAACCAGCCTTTATTACCAGAACCCGCAGCCCACATAGGAAGCACCGAAACTGCAGGCACCATAGACTCGGCTAACCCGACCGCAACACGACAGGACAACGTATCGGTGGCAAAGTGACGTTGACACTACCCAGAAACAGCAGGCATGCTGGAACCAGGCTGGGCAGGAGGGAGAAGCTTACTACAGACATATGGAAGAAGAACTGAGCTTACTACATAGATATGGATATGGATCAGAACGGAGAATACTACAGAGATATGGGAGCAGAATGGAGCTTACTACAGAGATATTGGCTCAGAAAAGAGCTTACTCCAGAGATATGGGAGCAGAACCGAGCTTACTACAGCGGTATGGGAGCAGAACCGAGCTTACTTGTCACAATCCATTTTTGGATCTGTGTCAGAGTCTGGACTCTCTTATATAAACCTTTTTCCTTTCAGGCCCTGGGGGTTAATATGGGTTTTTTTCCCGGTGGCTGCTGGTGTTACTACAACTGTAGTTGCTCTGCTGCTGGTTTTCTCCTGGTGGCCGCTGGTGTTACTACATGTTCAATTAGCCAGCATGTGGTGACCTCCCCCCTCCATCCTATAAAAGATCATCAGCTGCTGCAGCTCCCTGTTGGTAATACTAGTCATTTGCTAATGAACCTTGGTGAAGTGTGGACCTACCTGGTGGAGAAGGGGTTCAGCTTATCTGGAGCAGTGGAGTTGCTGCTGGATGCTGATTGGGTGCCTTTCTCTGCTGCTTGGAGCATTGGCAGCAGATAAAGCTAAGTTTGCGTTTATAGTTGCTTTAACCCCGTGGTATCTGTTTTATTTTCCCTTGTGTTATTTGGTGCAGTTTACTTTATTCCCTGTCTCACCTCTTGGGGAGGGGGTTGGGGTTGAGCTCATGGCTAAACAGGGGATAGGGACAGGTCAGAGAATTGGGCCTCACTACCATTAAGTGTACCCCCAAGTTAAGGAAAGTCAGGGCACCCCCTAAACCTGAGGGACAGTTCAGGGGCCCAGGTTCCATGTCTCCTGCCTTTTCCCTACTGTCCTGTGACATTATTACCAACAATCCCATTTTTTCTGGTGAGCCATGGCCATAATGCATACCTGTCTCCAATTGCTGCAGACCCTCACTGAGGAGCGTGGGGTGCTGCGTGGTGTGGTGGAGCAGCAGCTACAGCAGTTGGTGGGTACGGGGCTTCAGCTCAGATGCAGGTTCAACCAGAGCCCAAGTTATCTCTCCCAGACAGGTTTTCTGGAGGGAGAGAATTTTTTGTTTTGAAGCTACACTTCAGGCTCCACAATCGCTCATTAGGGAGTGAGGAACAGCAGGTGGGATTCACTATAGCCCTCCTTGAGGGTGATCCCCAATCCTGGGCCTTCTCCTTGCCGGCCGATTCACCATCTCTACGGTCGGTAGACGAGTTTTTGTGGCTTTGGCGAATATGCCCAATGTAGTCCTTGCTAGGGAGGAGGACACACTGGTGCAGGAAGACGAGCCCAGGCAGGTGGGAAGAGGTGGTTCTCCAGCGGTGTTTCCTCCAGTTCGTCGTGGTGTGGGGGCATGTTTTAGCTATGGGCAGACTGGTCATGTTTTCAGGGTCTGCCCAACGAACGCCAAATCTTCTGTACCATCTAAGAAGCCGCGTCCCCCTGGTCGTGTGGAGGGAGGCGATCAGGGAGTGTATATTTCCTCCATTTTGCCCTATATTTTTGGTCTGGTAGGGTACTACTCTGTACTACTCTGGAACTACAGGAGTTTATTGGTCGCCTGAATAGCAACAACCAAAATATACGTTAAACATTCACATGCGATGCTGATAAGATTGAGTTCCTCTCTGTCATTGTTTAAAAGGATACTGATGGTCTGGGGCAGACCGATATTTTTAGGAAGATGACTTCTACTAATATGTTGTTACACGCTTCGCTATGTCATCCTGATCACATGGTCAGGTCTGTTCCCATTGGTCAGTTCCTCCAACTTTGTCGGATTTGCTCTATTAATGAGGATTTTGAGAGAAGAGCAGAGGAGCTAAAAATGAGATTCTTGGAACATGGCTATAGTCGGCATCTACTCAAAAGAGCCTATAACAGGGCTATTTATTCTTCCCAAAATGGCCTACTGTACAATAGGGAATCAGCTAGGAAGATGGAGGGACCTGGAAGCTATGCTTCATTGCAAATTATCATTCCCATTCTAGGCAGGTCAGGCAGGCTTTGTCTAAAGCATGTCCTATATTGAAAATTGACCCAATAATTGGCAAATTTATTCTGGATATACCAGTCATTACATTTAGGCGTGCTAAGAATCTGTGCAATCACCTCACCCATAGTCATTATACAAGTGAGAGAAAGGGTACATTTTTGGATAATTTCACACATAGGAGTGGGTGTGTTCCGTGTGGACATTGAGTTGCCTGTCCCAACATTGAAAAGTGTGATTCTTTTTCCGATTCAGGTGGCGTTAAAAATTTTAAGATCAATAAATACATTACTTGTGCTACGAGATATGTTATTTATTATGTCACCTGTCCATGTGGATTAATTTATGTCGGTTTAACAACTAGACAATTCAAGGTTCGCGTGTACGAGTATGTGTTGGATATTCAGGCGGCGGCTGGCCACATGGATTCATCCACTCTTAAAACGTTACCCCGTCACTTTAAAAACTTTCATGACTGTGACAGTACGGTGCTACAGGTGAGGGGTATCGATGCCTTAAATATTGGGATTCGTGGTGGCAATCTGTTTCAAAGATTGGGTAAACTTGAGACTCGCTGGATCTGGACGCTTAATACGGTATATCCACAAGGACTAAACGAGAATTTGAGTTTCGATCCGTTCCTGTGACCACCTTACTGTTCCAGGTGGACATTGGGTGGATCTAATCCTTGCTATTTTTTATTGTTTTTATTATATTTTTAATTGTGTATTTTTCATGTATTAGGTATTTTTATGATATTTTGTGGATCTATGAAGATTCCAGAGTCCAGGATAGTGGCGGTACCTTGTACAGATGGACTAATTTCTACTGTTTTCTATGTCCATCCTATACCTATGTTTGAAGAAGATCCTTTGACGAGGTTGAAGATGAGTCGGGGGGATGTCTTTTGGATATCTTTATTTTGTTTATTTTATTTTATTTATTTTTCTATTTTTTTCAATGATATATAATTAGGACTGTATGATAATGTCTCTTATATAATCATATCTTGGTAATGCTGTTCTATATATTTTGTGGGCAATAATTAAATATAATATTATTATATCTTTCTTTGTGATATGATTGTATATCAATTTTGATATTGCTTGAAAATTGTGAATATAATATGAATTCTTATCTATTTTTATATTATCTATCAAAAAATATATATGGCATTCCCCTTTAAATATTATGCAGTGAAGGGTATGTTTCTATTGCTATTATAAAAACTTGTGGGATACATATAGGATGTTTTTTGATTGTTGGCACTGCTGCATGTGCGGTGGTGCTGCTTCTTATGTATTTGTACTATTCTGTATTACTCTGCTTTCTATTGTATTATGTTGCCCTTCTGCATATCTTGTGTCGGCAGTGCATCCCACGCCAGACCTCAGGGACACCATGGTTTGGGTGCGGGCTGCCATGCCTTGTACATATACACTATTTCACCTCCCTGGCAGCGCGTCACTTGTTCCCGCTCCCCCTCCTCTGCACATGCGACGCCTTCTTGGTTCATCGCGTCGGTCCCCGGCACGTGGTGCCTCCGGCGTCTGGTCACATGATAATGTGTTTCCAGTGCTGGGAGTTCCTGTGTCGGATGCTGGCATCTTGGACACCATGGTGATGCACCACCTCTTCTCTTATTAGGTATTACATTATTTCCGGCCTCCTCCCTTTATAACATCACTTAGGTCAACCTTTACCACGCCCCCTGATAAAGGAGTAATCCGAAACGTGCGTAGGGGAGGGCGGGCTGGCCTCTTGTAGACGCTGCTGCCATCTATCACCACTTATCACCAACAGGTAATTATTGTAAGACTTTATGCACTTTATTATACATACAGTATGTTGGACATTTGTTCATGTATACATTCTGATGTTTGAGCCCATATACTTCTGTGTATAGAAGTGAGAGTGATGGGTATACATGTATGCAGTGACTGCTTTATCTCTATGGCTGATATAGCTGGGCACTGTGCAATATGAATCAGGGCTGCAGTGCAGGGTGTTATGTCCACTGATGTTTTTAACTCCTTCTATCTTTGTCTGCTCATTTTGACTAATAAAAATTATATATTTTTTGCATTACATGGACTCTTGTGATTGCAATTTTTGTTGGTTTCCTTCCCTCCTTTGTATGATTATTGGCAATCTGTTCTTACCAGTCCTATGCATTGTTTGGGGATCTATGGCCAGTCATATTTATATGATTTTGTGAGATTTATATATAATATATACATTTGGATATTATCCATTCATATATTCCTTTTGGTCCATTGTTACCCCAGACATTCTAATGTCTTTCATATATTTCTTTATATCTAAGTACAGCAGCATATAGAAATAATGCCCCCATGCCTCCTTATAATAATTCTCCTTCACCCTTTATAGTAATAATATTGACCCCGTACCTTCTTACCCCCGTGATTGCTTATAATAATATGTCTCCTGTTCTCTCCCTGTAATGATACTGATTTTGCAGTCTGCCTCCTGATAGTAATGCCCCTGAGCAGGAGCATAAGTAGAAATCACTGGAACGCCAAACCAAAAGTCTTATTATTATGTATTATTATTATTATTATTATAGCGACATTTAATCCATGGCGCTTTACATGTGAGGAGGGGTGTACATAATAAAAGACAAGTACAGTAATCTTTTTTTAACTCCTTAGTGACTGAGCCAATTTGCAGCTTACTGACCAGGCCAATTTTTACAATTCTGACGACTGTCACTTTGAGGTTATAACTTTGGAACACTTTAACAGATCCCGCCGATTCTGAGACTGTTTTTCATGACATATTTTACTTCATGTTAGTGGTAAATGTTCTTCGAAATGACTTGTGTTTATTTATGAAAAAAACGGAAATATGGCAAAAAAATTTCAAATTTTGCAATTTTCAAATTTTGAATTTTTATGCCCTTAAATCAGAGAGATATGTTACACAAAATACTTAATAAATAACATTTTCCACATGCCTGCTTTACAGTAGCATAATTTTTGTTGTTAGGAAGTTATAAGGGTTAAAAGTTGACCAACGATTTCACATTTTTACAACAAAATTTGCAAAACCATTTTTTTAGGGACCACCTCACATTTGAAGTCACTTTGAGAGGTCAATATGACAGAAAATACACAAAAGTGACACCATTCTAACAACTGCACCCCTCAAGGTGCTCAAAACCACATTCAAGAAGATTATTAACCCTTTACGTGCTTCACAGGAACTGAACAACGTGGAAGAAAAAATTTAACATTTAACTTTTTTTTACAAACATTTTATTTCAGAACCAATTTTTTTATTTTCACAAGCGTAAAAAGAGAAAATAAAACACAAAATTTGCTGTGCAATTTTTCCTGAATACGGTGATACCCCATATGTGGGGGTAAACCACTGTTTGGGCGCACGGCAGGGCTTGGAATGGAAGGAGCGCCGTTTGACTTTTTCTATGCAGAATTGGCTGGAATTGAAATCGGATGCCATGCCGCGTTTGTAGAGTCCCTGATGTGCCTAAACAGTGGAAACCCCCAACAATTGACACCATTTTGGAAACTAGACCCCTTAAGGAACTTAACTAGATGTGTGGTGAGCACTTTGAACCTCCAAGTGCTTCACAGAAGTTTATAACGCAGAGCCGTGAAAATAAAAAATCATATTTTTTTTACAAAAATTATCTTTTTGTCCCTGAATTTTTATTTTCACAAGGGTAACAGGAGAAATTAGACCCCCAAAGTTGTGCAATTTGTCCTGAGTTCGTCGATACCCCTTATGTGGGGGTAAATGACTGTTAGGGGGCACAGTAGAGCTCAGAAGTGAAGGAACGTCATTTGACTTTTTCAATGCAGAATTGGCTGGAATTGAGGTCAAACGCCATGTCACGTTTGGAGACCCCTTGATGTGCCTAAACAGTGGAAACCCCCTACAAGTGACACCATTTTGGAAACTAGACCCCCCAATGAGTTTATCTAGGTGTGTGGTGAGCACTTTGAACCCCCTAGTGCTTCACAGAAGTTTATAACGCAGCCGTGAAAATAAAAAATAATTTTTTTTCCACAAAAATGATTTTTTAGCCACCAATTTTTTAATTTTCCCAAGGGTAACTGTAGAAATTAGACCCCCAAAGTTATTGTGCAATTTGTCTTGAGTACGCTGATTCCCCATATGTTGGGGTAAACCACTGTTTGGGCACACGTCGGGGCTTGGAAGGGAGGGAGCATCATTTGACTTTTTCAACGCAAAATTGGTTGAAATCAATGGTGGCACCATGTCGCGTTTAGAGACCCTGTGATGTGCCTAAGTAGTGGAAACCCCTCAATTCTAACAACAACCCTAACCCCAACACACCCGTAACCTTAATCCCAACCCTAATCATAACTCTAACCACAAACCTAACCCCAACACACCCCTAACTCTAATCCCAACCCTAACCATAACCCTAACCCCAACACAACCCTAACCCTAACCACAACCCTAACCACAAACCTAACACCAACACACCCCTAGCCCTAATTCTTAACCCTAGTCCCAACCCTAACCCTAATGCCAAACCTAACCCTAATCCTAACGCCAATCCCAACCCTAACCCTAATTCCCACCCTAATGCTAACACTAACCCTAATGGAAAAATGAAAATAAAAATATTTTCTTTATTTCATTATTTTTCCCACCTATGGGGTGATAAAGTGGGGGTTTATTTGCTATTTTTTTATTTTGATCACTGTGATAGGGTCTATCACAGTGACCAAAATGAACCAATAGGAAAAATCTTCCTATTGTTGCCGGGTACCGGCCGGCATATCTCGGCGGGCGCACTGCGCATGCGCCCACCATTTTCTTCCCAGAAGAAGATGGCGGCACCCATGGAGGGTAAGCACGAGGGCCGAGGACCACCGGGAGGTACCGGGGGGGTTGGGGATCCTATTTCTCTCTCCTCTCATGTGCGATCACATCATAGGAGAGAGAAATTGAATGGCACATTGGACTTTTTTTTGGTCGCCGTTATACGGTTAATAACGGCGATGGCAAAAGCGGGGTCAGTAAAAATCAACCCGAATCATGTTCTTTGGAGTCTCGGCTACCTCCGGCAGCTAAGACCCCGGAGAAAATCCGACTCTGGGGGTTGCTATACACTTTCTCCACAGCGCTGTTAATTAATGGCGATGTGGTTTAGGTACCCTTAACTACCGCAATTAAAAGGCGTATTGGTGGTCGTTAAGGGGTTAAACTGTTTATTTTTTAAATATTTTCTATTTTCTTGTACAAATAACATCATAAACACAAGTAGACTTGTAGCAATATTATGCAAAACAATGCAAAACATTTTAGAAGTTTCATCCAGTGGTACAGTACTCAGAACTTCTGCTCCTACTAACATTAGGTCAAACATCTAATACATCATCTAAGAGTAGGTGTGGTACAGGGAAGACATAGGGAAAAAGTCAGGGAGGGGGGAAAAAAAAGAAAGAAAAGAAGCACGTAACATCAATTGGTTAGCTTAGTTACATAGTCATCCCATGGATTCCATATGCGATTAACCCCTTCCTGACCTTTGACACAGCGTATGCATCCTGAAAGTCAGTGCCAATCTGACCTGTGACGCACATGCTGTGTCATGGAAGGATCGCGTTCCTGCGGGTCAGGTGACTGGGGTCACTGAAAGGTCACCTCACCCGAAGGCACAAGACCCTTTGTACTTCACCTCGGGGGGTGCGTTAGCCCCCCCCCGTGGCTACGATCGCTCTGATTGGCTGTTAAAAGTGAAACAGCCAATCAGAGCGATTTGTAATATTTCATCAATGAAATTTGGTGAAATATTACAATCCAGCCATGGCTGATGCTGCAATAGCATCTGTCATGGCTGGAAACCGAGATCCGACCCCCCCACACCAAATGATGGGGGCGATCAGCCCCCACCACTGACTAACGGCGTCGATCTGCCGCCGCCGTAACCATCTGCTCCTCTCCCCCTTCCCTCCACTTCCCCCACCTTCTGATCCCCCCTCACCTGTCCTAGTATCTCCGATGTCCCTGTGTCCGTCCCGGTGTCCCTCCCAAATCCTTCATGGGCGCTGCCATCCTGCAAAATGGCGGGCACATGCGCAGTGCGCCCACCGGCTGGCAGATTCCGTTCATTTATTTTGATCACTGTGATAAACTCTCACAGTGATCAAAATAAAAAAAGTAAATAAACCCCCCCTTTATCACCCCCAAAGGGGGCGCCGGAGAGCTGTGCCTGTGTAGTTACGTCACGGTGGTGACGTGGGAGGAATGGGTCCATGTGTGTTCCTCCACACGGGGATATGAACACACACACAAAATGCGCCACACACTACCACGTGCTTCAACACATATACCACCATCAGCACACATTTCACCACACATACACCAACCTCGCCACCTAAAAGTCCAAACACAAAAGTCGCCACTCAAAACTCGCCACGCTGTCCCAGAGCTGTTTAAAAGATGAAAAATGAGCTGTGATTGGTTGCTATCAGCAACAGTTTTCTTTGTAAACAGTTGTGGTAACTGAGGCCTATTATTCTTATCATTTCTATGGTGTTATCATCCTTCTGTAAAGCTGGAAATAACACAATTTATTACCGTGCCAACACAGACCACCCTCTGACACAGACTGCAGGGGGAGCCCAGTATCACACAGGACAGAATTAGACACACGGCTCAGCAGACAGTATCACACAGGATAGGATTAAATACACAGCTCAGCCGTCAGTATCACACAGGATAGGATTAGATACACAGCTCAGCAGTCAGTATCACACAGGATAGGATTAGATACACAGCTCAGCAGTCAGTATCACACAGGATAGGATTAGATACACAGCTCAGCAGTCAGTATCACACAGGATAGGAATAGATACACGGCTCAGCAGACAGTATCACACAGGATAGGATTAGATACGCAGCTCAGCACACAGTATCACACAGAATAGTATTAGATACACTGCTCAGCAGACAGTATCACACAGAATAGGATTAGATACACGGCTCAGCAGTCAGTATCACACAGGATAGGATTAGATGCACGGTTTTATGTGCAATATAATCATTATAATTTGTTATAACTAACTACAGTTGGTTACTATGCCCAGGCAACGCCGGGCTCTTCAGCTAGTATAATATAAACGCCAGCAAATCTAATAAATGGATAATTAGATACTTGTGTCCATGGGATTAGCTCAGTATTGTAGCTTCATTGATGTAAAATGGGATAAGCTGCAATAAAAAGTGCCGTCCTATGAACAATGTCTCGGTTTCTTCACACCAATTGCTGTTTGTGCACATCGGCAGCAAATAAAATGTTCTTACCACCGACAATTGGTTTAAGTCCGGGATCACACATGCGAGAAACTTGGACGAGTCTCGCATGATAATACCCGGAACTGCCGCCTGCACTCGGGAGCGGAGCGTGCGGCTGCATAGCAATGTGTGATCCTGGCCTAATTTGAAAACTCCCACATCAGGTGTCTGACAGGTTCACTGCCAAGAGGGTTTCTGGGGATACAAATCAGCAATAATTTCTTTAATTGGAAAAACTAGTATGCATTTTTTTTTTTGCATTTCTGAATATTCCAATTTATTATCAACATTATGAAGGTTGCTTTGTTTTGTTTGTTTTTTTGTGAAATTGCTTTTTTCATATTTTACTTTATGCAAACAAATTTTGGTTTGAATTCTTGCTGCAAGATGGTTTGTATTCTCCTGTTACCTGGCATTAAAATTCAGGTTGTGTCTATTATAAAAATGAATCCCTATCGTATAGCTATCAATGTAGTGTTGGGAGTAAGCAATGCCACAGGAGATAGGGGTTGTGACAAGAGTTGAGAGAATTTTGCAAAATTTGGTTCGGATTACGATCGCCGGCGATTATTATATTTGCAGTATTCACCAAACGTCAATGGGTCTAGAGTTGAGCGAATATGTTCGGGACTGATCATCAAACATAAATTCTGCACGAATAGGGTACAAAAAAAGGCATGAATATGGCAAACTCGGATTTGGTGATGGTTTACGAACATATTCTCTCAACTCTAGTTGTAAAGCTACACGAGATGGAAAAAGCTAACCATACACATTGGGTATCCGTGTGCTGAATGTTCGGTCAAAGACTATCACTCCCGTCTCCACATACTTGTGAGTGCTAGGGATTTTGGGATTATCTCCCTTGAGAACAAAAGTATCAGGCATTGCCACTCCACCTGCCTGGTCCTTCTCTCTTCTATGGGGGGAGTGCCAGGAGCTGCCCATACACATCAGATGGCCAAGCGATCCTCCCAAAATCTGTGGCTTTGACCGGCTTTCAACTAACGTGTATTGGGGCTGTTATTGTGACTGTCCCAAAAAAGGTAATGGTAAACTGTACCTCCCTTCTAATGGGATGGGGTCCCTTTACCTCTATGTAGCCCACCTGTAATTGGCAAGTAACAGTTCAGTGCTCATATTCTGCTACATGTGTAAGCTATTAAAATGAGCCTTTATTAGATTTTAATAACTTCATTATTCACTATTTTGAAGCCTTTTGGGTCCTGATTTATTAAGCTGTTTTCAGCATAATTCTGGTGAAGTTGCACAAAAATCTTGCAACATTTGGAGTTTACTTTACAAGCCAGCTATGCCAATATGGACAGGGCATGGCTGCACCCACCTGCATAAAGAGTCTGACTGGGGTATATTGACGGCACCAGAATTGGGTGGATTGTACTCCAGCAATCCTCTTCTTAAACTGGCCTGCACAGCACAGTCTTAATGAATCGTCCCTTCTATTTTATTATTAAAAAAAAAATTGTATATAATTTTTTTTTTCCCCCAAGCCAAATCTAACCACTATTATTTCACGTTGCCAATACTTGCAGCAGGTCTCTGAGACCAAAATCAACCAAGATATAAAAGTACATGCGAATAATTGCACTATGCTGGACTATGGATACACAAACACTATATTTTTCCAGTTAATGATCTTCACTTGTAGGCTTTCCGTGAATGCTTTATATGTGTATCAATTTTTTTTATTAAAGTTGTGGATAATTTGAATCTTCTCTTTTGTTTGTGCAATGTAGCAAAGCCCTGCAGCCCATTGTAGAGCACGGGAACATGGAATAACTATTATTGGCATAGTGTGTTTTTATTAACCTATTCGTTGTCTTAAGCATTCTGCGTTAAAAAATAACCTGAATAAAGGTTCGGCACTCATCACTAAGGAATTTGGCAGGAGATAGCAGTAATTACATATACTACTACTTTTTGAAGCTACTTGACTATGGAGCCAGCCTGGTATGTATCTCGATCCATGCGCCAGCCCACAGACTATTTAAAAGGTATTTTTTAGGATCTCCATTTGGACTACAAGCAGTGAGCTGGATCCATTTTTTTTCTTTCTTCTTGATGGCTATAACTTATTAACTTGATCAGAAGCGTAGCTAGGGGTTCGGCTTATGGTGGGGGCGAAAAAATCTGAGTGGGCTCCTAACCGGTAACCCTGATTACAACTCAGGTTGGCACACTCTAGTCGTGAGTATAGGAGAACCTCAGCAGATGACCGCGCTGTAACTGAAACAAATCTCTATACAAAAAACAATACTGATATTACCGCCATATGGTGATCTCATAGTGGTAGATACCAGTCCTGCAGCATATACAAGAGTTTACTATACAGTTACATATGATAACTTACAGGCCCCGTTCTTTCTGATAATCGTTCACTTTTACACTTTACTCAGACCGACATGTCTACTTCTCCAGCCAGGACTCATCTGCAGAGAATACAACAAAGACACATTTGACTTCTCACATTTCCAGCTTAGTACCCATCTATCTCCAACCTGCACAAACTACTCACCCAATACTGAGCCGTTGCTGCCGTATGTGTCCCTACTATTGTACCTGATACAGCAGCAGTGGCTCAGCATTGGGGTATGTGTCCCTACTATTGTACCTGATACCCCAATACTGAGCCGCTGCTGCCGTATGTGTCCCTATTACTGCACCTGATACCCCAATACTGAACCGCTGCTGCCATATGTGTCCCTATATTGTACCTGATACCCCAATACTGAGCCACTGCTGCCGTATGTGTCCCTATTACTGCACCTGATACCCCAATACTGACCGCTGCTGCCGTATGTGTCCCTACTATTGTACCTGATACCCCAATACTGAGCCGCTGCTGCCGTATGTGTCCCTACTATTGTACCTGATACCCCAATACTGAGCTGCTGCTGCCGTATGTGTCCCTATTAATGCACCTGCTGTGTGGTACAAGCGCAGGAATCCTCTAACTGCCTCACATAATAATGCCACTATTGTGCCCTTTACATAGCAGAATGTCTCTTGTGCCCTCACAGTAGCTCTCACACTGTATATAGACCCCCATACTGTATGATGGCCCCCACAGTAGCTCCCACGCTGTATATAGACCCCCATACTGTATGATGGCCCCCACAGTAACTCCCACACTGTATATAGACCCCCATACTGTATGATGGCCCCCAAAGTAGCTCCCACACTGTATATAGACCTCCATACTGTATGATGGCCCCCACAGTAGCTCCCACACTGTATATAGACCCCCATATTGTATGATGGCCCCCACAGTAGCTCCCACACTGTATATAGACCCCCATACTGTATGATGGCCCTCACAGTAGCTCCCACACTGTATATAGGCCCCCATACTGTATGACAGCCCCCACAGTAGCCTTTAAACTGTACTGTATAATGGCCCCCACATTAGCGCTCACGCTCTATACTGGCCCCACACTAGCTCCCATACTGTATAATGACCCCTACATTAGCTCTCACGCTCTATACTGGCCCCACACCAGCTCCCATACTGTATACTGACTCCCGCATTAGCTCATCCGCTGGATTATGACCCTCGAATTAGCTCTAACACTGTATAATGGCCCCCGCTGTAGCTCCCATGCCTCTGATTCTGGTCTCTGTCAGTCCCTGTCTGTGAGCTACAACCTGCACAGTCCTGATATATATGACAAAGAACTAAATAGAAGAAAATATAAACAGCCAGTGGGTGCGTATAGAGTCCAGGATATGGGTATAGCTCCCTGAATGTACCCAGGTGACCCTAAAAGAAATATTCTTGGCTGAACAAGACCCCAAAGAGGGAGAAAGAAAGAGGGAATTAGAAGAGAGGGAGGTAAAATATTACTCATGTAAAGAAGAAAAGTGCACCCTGGTACGTCTTCTCTTTTATTCCCCTTTCTGCCTTTGGGGGGGTCTTGTCCAGACTGAGTATATGTTCAGGGGTCTATATGTGATCAGCTATACGCACCTGCTGGCTGTTTGTATTTTCTTCTATTTGGCTCTTTATCATATATATTCATCCTCAACTTTGTGGGGATTATTTTTTTTAGTAAAAAGTTATATACCGTAATTGGCTTTTCATGTTTGCCACCCTGGATTTACAATATGAGATGATAGGACCCTCACCCCGGCTACAGGACCAAGTCACGGGGGGGGGTGTATGTATACTGTATATATACATATATGTAGAGATAAATGAAATATACGGCTGCCAAACATTTCAGGCATTTACCGATCTTCAATATAGCAGCAAAAATGAAAGTAGCACACCGCTTAGACAAAATGAAAAAAAACAGAGTTTTGATTCTCCTGGAAAATGGTTCTCAGTAAACTGAAACATTGCTGAGCCCCAATGAGCTATTAAAACACTATTTCTTAATTTTGTCAATAGACTGCTGCCTTCAGTTTTTACTACTTTAGATTTTTACATTTATATACCATATATACCATATACCGTATATACTCGAATATAAGCCGAGATTTTCAGCCCGTTTTTTGGGGCTGAAAGTCCCCCTCTCGGCTTATATTCGAGTCATATACACCGGGGGGTCAGAGGGGGAGGGGGGGCGGGTGTGTCAGGTCATACTTACCCATCCTAACGCTGTCTCTTGAGCCCCCAGCTTCTCCCCGTGCTCTCTCTTCCTGCCTTCAGCGGTCACGTGGTGCCGCTCATTAAAACTCATGAATATGCGCATATTAATGAGCGGCACCATGTGACCGCTGAAGGCAGGAAGAGAGAGCGCGGAGAAGCTGGGGGCTCAAGAGACAGCGTCAGGACGGGTAAGTATAGCGATACTCACCTGTCCTGCGTCCATGGCTGCTTGCTGCTGTCTGTCATCGGTCAGTGACTTCAGACAGCAGAGGGCGCGGTGTGACGTGGTTAGTGCGTGCCGCGCCCCCTGCAGTCTGAACGTCACTGACTGATGACGTGGCAGATAGCGGTGAGCAGCCATGGACGCAGGACAGGTGAGAATCTGACACCCAGCGACGGAGAGGTGAGTATGTCATTTTTTTATTTTTACATGCAGCAGCAGCATGGGGGCAGCACATGGGGGAATAATCTTACGGAGCTTCTAATGGGGGCAGCACATGGGGGAACAATATGGAGCTTCTAATGGGGGCAGTATATGGGGGAACAATATGGAGCTTCTAATGGGGGCAGCATATGGGGGAACAATATGGAGCTTCTTATGGGGGCAGCATATGGGGGAACAATATGGAGCTTCTAATGGGGGCAGTATATGGGGGAACAATATGGAGCTTCTAATGGGGGCAGTATATGGGGGAACAATATGGAGCTTCTAATGGGGGCAGCATATGGGGGAACAATATGGAGCTTCTAATGGGGGCAGCATATGGGGGAACAATATGGAGCTTCTAATGGGGGCAGCATATGGGGGAACAATATGGAGCTTCTAATGGGGGCAGTATATGGGGGAACAATATGGAGCTTCTAATGGGGGCAGTATATGGGGGAACAATATGGAGCTTCTAATGGGGGCAGCATATGGGGGAACAATATGGAGCTTCTAATGGGGGCAGCATATGGGGGAACAATATGGAGCTTCTTATGGGGGCAGCATATGGGGGAACAATATGGAGCTTCTAATGGGGGCAGTATATGGGGGAACAGTATGAAGCTTCTAATGGGGGCAGCATATGGGGAAACAATATGGAGCTTCTAATGGGGGCAGCATATGGGGGAACAATATGGAGCTTCTTATGGGGGCAGCATATGGGGGAACAATATGGAGCTTCTAATGGGGGCAGTATATGGGGGAACAATATGGAGCTTCTAATGGGGGCAGCATATGGGGGAACAATATGGAGCTTCTAATGGGGGCAGCATATGGGGGAACAATATGGAGCTTCTAATGGGGGCAGCATATGGGGGAACAATATGGAGCTTCTTATGGGGGCAGCATATGGGGGAACAATATGGAGCTTCTAATGGGGGCAGTATATGGGGGAACAATATGGAGCTTCTAATGGGGGCCGCATATGGGGGAACAATATGGAGCTTCTAATGGGGGCAGCATATGGGGGAACAATATGGAGCTTCTTATGGGGGCAGCATATGGGGGAACAATATGGAGCTTCTAATGGGGGCAGCATATGGGGGAACAATATGGAGCTTCTTATGGGGGCAGTATATGGGGGAACAATATGGAGCTTCTAATGGGGGTAGTATATGGTGGAATAATCTATGGAGCTTCTTATGGGGGCAGTATATGGGGGAATAATCTATGGAGCTTCTTATGGGGGCAGCATATGGGGAATAATCTATGGAGCATTTCCCACCCTAGGCTTATACTCGAGTCAATAAGTTTTCCCAGTTTTTTGTGGCAAAATTAGGGGGGTCGGCTTATACTCGGGTCGGCTTATACTCGAGTATATACGGTATATGATATCACTCATGTCAGTGGCTCTGAGGCACAGTGAGATTTATGGCAGCTGATTTGCACTGACAGAGACATCTTCTGAGCTGTATAAGAGTTCAAGCAGCCGCCATAAATCTACTGTGCCTCAGATACAAGAAAATAAACCATCCAGGATTTGTCAGGAGGTGAGCAGCGTCCTCCCCCCTCCTCACTGCACAGACCCCTCAGGGCCCCCGAGTTCTTACTCACAGCACCGTCTTGTCCTGCTCCTGTCCAGGTGAAGAAGCTAGTGCTGTGTGGTGACCTCTCTCCTGCAGACACACAAGGAGCAGTGTGGGCGTGTCTGCAGTTCGCCGGAGGAAGCTTAAAGCTATAATCTCCCTGCAACTACAGTGCAGCTTAGCTACATCAGTGAGCTGCGCACGCTGACATGGTTTACAGTGGCAGAAGCTCTGGATGGGCCCCTCAGATCAAGGGGCCCGGGGCGACTGCACCCTGTGCCCCCCTGCTAGCTACGCTGCTGAACTTGATCTAAGTTCACATTGTGTCTTTGTCTATGGTTGGGGGCTTGCAGCTGAAGCCCTAGAAAAACGTTTTCCGATGTTTGTGTTAATGGAGCCATCTACTATATAATCGTCTAATTTTGTCTGTCTGTTTGCAATGGAAATCCCGCGTTTCTGATTGGTCGTGGCCGGCCGGACGCGACCGATCAGCTACAGGCGCAGTCCGGCCGCGAATTGGCACGGATTTCGAACGACGCACGCCACCGCCAGGCGATATGCTGCGTTAGCCGCTGATCTCCCGACGGTTGCCTCGGGTCATCTCCTGCACGCACGGATTTGCCGCAATCAGCGATATTGGCGCGGAATTTAAATGGGATCTGTCACCCCATTTTTGGCCTATCAGCTGCAGCCACCACCATCAGGGGCTCATCTACAGCATTTTGTAATGCTGTAGATAAGCCCCCGGTGAAACCTGAAAGATAAGAAAAAAGAGTTAGATTATACTCACCCTGGTGTCTGGTCCAATGGGTGTCGCCGTAACATCCGGCACCTCCCATCTTCATATGATGACGCATGCATACTTTATCGGCCCTGTTGAGGGCAGAGCAGAGTACTGCAGTGCACAGGCGCCAAACCTCTCTGACCTTTCCTGGTGCCTGCGCACTGCAGTACTTTACAATACCCTCAACAGAAGCAAGGAGGAGGACATCATCGTATGAAGATGGGAGGCACCGGACCACGACACCCACCCCCCCCCGGTGAGTATAATCTAACATGTTTTTCTTATTTTTCAGGTTTCATCAGGGGCTTATCTACAGCATTACAGCATTACGTTATCATCTTTGAATCGTCCTGTGAGCGCGGTGCCTTTCTCTATCTAAAAATTTATTATTATATTATTATTATTATTTCAGCTATAAGCTGCGGCCACTGCCTTTCTACAGCATTCTAGAATGCTGTTGATAAGCCCCGAAAGGCAGTGGCCGCAGCTTATAGCTGAAAAACGAGGTGACAGGTTCCCCTTAACAATATAAGCCTATGGAGCGTCCGAACAAGGCCCCATAGACTTGCATTATAGAAGAGACTTCTTGCTCACACCGAGAGCATAGAGTGAGCCGAAGAGTCTGAAGAGCGATGACAGGCGATTCCGACAGCTAAATAGGAAAGGGTTATTTACAGTTAGAGCAGTCACACTATGGAATGCCCAACTACAAGAACTACTAATAGCAGACACTACAACAGCTTTTAACCAGGGCTGGATGATTTCCTCAATACACATAACATTGTGGGTTATATTTAATTTAGTGACAAAATGGACAATTGGTGGAGAAAGGTTAAACTTGATGGACCTAGGTCTTTTTTCAACCTATGTATGTAGCTATGTATCTATGACATCACACAAAACAGGAGCCGGACAGAGCTTGATCTCAGAGAAGACGGCAGTAGGGAAGTATATTACCCCACCACACTACAATACATACACGTTTAGTGAAAAAAGCAAAACATCATGAGGATTCTTCAAACATGTATGACGTACAGTATTGGTATGCCATATATTTCAGAAATATTCTATTACAAAGGAATATTAATTAATTCAGAATTTTTATTTAATTTTTTTAAATTGGGAATTCCCTATCAGTATGTCTTTGGAGTGTGGGAGGAAACCGGAGTACCCGGAGGAAACCCACGCAAACACGGGGAGAACATACAAACTCCTTGCAGATGTTTTCCTTAGTGACATTTAAACCCAGGATCCCAGTGCTGCAAAGCAACAGTGATAACCACTGAGCCACCGTGCTGCCCAAGTACAGCTTTGATGATGGACTTGCTGTACTAGATGTATATGGTGCCCTAAGGACAGATTGGACAAATGCATCTTCTGATGCTGCGAGCGGCCCTGGATATTCCACGCCGGCAGGATGATATAATCCGGCGGAAGATGGAACCTTTGAGAAGAGATATAAAACTAATGTAAGTAATGGGACTCCATATTAGAGGATACTGCTTTGGTGTCATTGTGGCAGGACGGTAGAGAAATCTTATCTGTGCAGAGGAACAGGATCATTGTCACTCATCATACATGTGACAATCCCACCACTGACAGAAAACATCTTCTCCACATGAATTATTCTCACTGGCCAACATCAATCAACATAGGCCTTATTATCACACTTACGTCTTCTAGGTTCTCGCTCTTCTACTATTTTGGCATTTTGATCTTCTACCAGTTTTATTGCAGAGTTATTTTTCTTCTCAACTAGAAATTTATATAAAAAGTAAAAAATCAAGTCAATGATCATTGTCAGTCATCATACATGTGGCAATTGTATAACTGGGAGTTAACATCTCCTCCTCGTGACTATTTCTCAATCGCCGACATCAGACAACATAGACCTTATTGTCACACTTACCTCTGCTAGGCTCTGTCTCTGGGACTATTTCTGGGTCTTGATCTTCTTCCAGTTTTAATGCAGATGTATTTTTTGTCTCATCTTGAAATTCATGTAAAAAAGTAAGAAAAACAAGTCAATGATCATTGTCAGTCATCATACATGTGGCAATCGTATAATTGGGAGTTAACATCTCCTCCTCGTGACTAATTCTCAATCGCCGACATCAGACAACATTGACCTTATTGTCACACTTACCTCTGCTAGGTTCTGTCTCTGGGACTATTTCTGGGTCTTGATCTTCTTCCAGTTTTAATGCAGAGGTATTTTTTGTCTCATCTTGAAATTCATGTAAAAAAGTAAGAAAAACAAGTCAATGATCATTGTCAGTCATAGATGTGAAAATCCCACCATTGATATATAATATATCCTCCTCGGGAATTATTCTCAGTCGCCAACATCAGACAACATAGACCTTATTGTCACACTTACCTCTGCTAAGTTCTGTCTTTACTACTATTTCTGGTTTTTGCTCTTCCAGTTTTAGTGCAGATGTATTTTTCGTATCAACTGGAAATTCAGGTAAAAAAGTAAGAAAAACAAGTCATTGATCATTGTCAGTCATCAATGTGAAAATCCCACCATTGACATATAGTGATGGGTGAGTGTGCTTGTTAATGGAGCTTTCCGAGCATGCTCAGGTGTTCTCCAAGTATTTTGAGCATACTCGTGAATTAAGTTTTAGTCCTCGCAGCTGCATGATTTGCGGCTGCTGGAACGCCTGAATACATGTGGGGATTTTTGCTAAAGAACGGGCAATCGCCACATGTATTCAGGCTGTCAGCCGCAAATCATGCAGCTGCGGGGACTGACTGTCTGATGTCGGTGACTGAGAATAATTCCCGAGAAGGATATATTATATGTAGTGATGAGCGATTGTGCTCGTTACTTGAGTTTTCCAAGCATGCTCAGGTGTTCTCCGGGTGCTCTCCGAGTGCTCTCCGAGTATTTTGGGCGTGCTCGGAAATTAAATTTTAGTCCCTGCAGCTGCATGGTTTGCAGCTGCTAGACAGTCTGAATACATGCGGGGATGATTGCATGTTTTTTTGGAAATCCCCACATGTATTCAGGCTCTCTAGCAGTCTCAAATCATGCAGCTGCGGGGACTAAAACTGGATTTCCGAGCACGCCCAAACTACTCAGAGAACACCCGAGCATGTTCGGAAAACTCGAGTAAAGAGCACACTCGCTTATCACTACATATAATATATCCTCCTCATGAATTATTCTCAGTTGCCGACATCAGACAGCATAGACCTTATTGTCACACTTACCTCTACTAGGTTCTGTCTCTGCTACTATTTCTGGGTCTTGATCTTCTCCCAGTTTTAATGCAGAGGTATTTTTCGCCTCAACTGGAAATTCATATAAAAAAGTAAGAAAAACAAGTCAATGATTATTGTCAGTCATAGAAGTGAAAATCCCACCATTGACATATAGTGATGAGCGAGTGTGTTCGTTACTCGAGTTTTCCGAGCATTTTGATCGTGCTCATGAATTAAGTTTTAGTCCCCGCAGCTGCATGATTTGCAGCTTCTAGACAGCCTGAATACATGTGCGTATTGCCAGTTTTTTCGGAAATCCTCACATGAATTCAGGCTCTCTAGCAGTCTCAAATCATGCAGCTGCGGGGACTAAAACTTGATTTCCGAGCACGCCGAAACTACTCAGGGAACACTCGAACATGTTCAGAAAACTCGAGTAAAGAGCACATTCGCTCATCACTACATATAATATATATAAAGTGCTCTCAGTGAGAGAAACAAAATAGGAATCTTGTGGGTATGATACCTTTTAATGGCTAACAAATAATAGTGAATGTTGTTACAAAGCAAGCTTTCGGGACTGCTTACGTCCCTTCATCAGGCTGATATGCATATCAGCAGCTTATCAGCTTGATGAAGGGACGTAAGGAGTCCCGAAAGCTTGCTTTGTAACAACATTCACTATTTTTTGTTAGCCATTAAAAGGTATCATACCCACAAGATTCCTATTTTGTTTCTCTCACTGAGAGCACTTTATATATTTTTTTCTACTGGCTAACACGGTACCAAACCACTTTTTTCGTTTTACATATAATATATCCTCCTCGTGAATTATTCTGAATCGCCAACATCAGACCACATAGACCTTATTGTCACACTTACCTCTGCTAGGCTCTGTCTCTGCAACTATTTCTGGGTCTTGCTCTTCTCCCAGTTTTAAAGCAGATGTATTTTTTGCCTCAACTGGAAAATTATATAAAAAAGTAAGAAAAACAAGTCAATAATCATTGTCAGTCATAGATGTGAAAATACCACATTGACATATAATATATCCTCCTCCTCAATTATTCTCAGTCTCCGACATCAGACCACATAGACCTAATTGTCACACCTCTGCTAGGTTCTGTCTCTGGGACTATTTCTGGGTCTTGATCTTCTCCCAGGTTTAATGCAGAGGTATTTTTTGTCTCATCTTGAAATTCATATAAAAAAGTAAGAAAAACAAGTCAATGATCATTGTCAGTCGTAGATGTGAAAATCCCTCCATTGACACATAATATATCCTGCTCGTGAATTATTCTGTCGCCGACATCAGACAACAAAGACCTTATTGTCACACTTACCTCTGCTCGGTTCTGTCTCTGGGACTATTTTTGGGTCTTGATCTTCTCCCAGGTTTAATGCAGATGTATTTATTGTCTCAACTGGAAATTCATGTAAAAAAGTAACATATAATATATCCTCCTTGTGAATTATTCTCAGTCGCTGACATCAGACCACATAGACCTTATTGTCACACTTACCTCTGCTAGGTTCTGTCTTTACTACTATTTCTGGTTTTTGCTCTTCCAGTTTTAGTGCAGATGTATTTTTCGTATCAACTGGAAAATCATACAAAAAATTAAGAAAAACAAGTCAATGAAAAACTCCTATAAGATTAGAGTCATATCTTTATGGTTGCTGATGCCGGATTGCTATGAGCGCAACCCTGTGGTCGGCATTCATAGCACACCTATAATTCTGCTACATAGAGGGGATCTATGCATCTCCTCTATGTAGCAGAGGCGATTGATTTATGGCAGTTTCTAGCCTCCCATGGAGCAATGCAAAAATAAAAAAAATGTTTTTAAAAAATATAAAAAAACAAAAGTTTAAATCCCCCCCTCTTTCGCCTCATTCAAAATTAAACAATAAAAAAAATCAAACCTACACATATTTGGTATTGCTGTGTACAGAATCACCCGATCTATCAATAAAAAAAAGGATTAACCCTATCGCCAAACGGCTGAGCGAGAAAACAAATCGAAACGCCATAATTAAGTTTTTTTGGTCGCCGCGATATTGCATTAGCATGAAATAACAGGCGATCAAAAGAACGTATCTGCATAAAAGTGTTATCATTAAAAACGTCAGCTCGGCGTGCAAAAAATAAATCCTCGCCCAACCAGAGATCCCAAAAAGTGGAGACGCTACGGGTCTCAGAAAAGGGCGCAATTTTTTTTTTTTGCAAAGTTTGGAATTTTTCTTCACCACTTAGATAAAAAAGAACCTAGACATGTTTGGTGTCTATGATCTCGTAATGACCTGGAGAATCAAAATAACAATTCAGTTTTAGCATTTAGTGAACCTAGCAAAAAAGCCAATCAAAAATTAAGTGTAGGATTGCATTTATTTTGCAATTTTACTGCACTTTGAATTTTTTTTCCTGTTTTCTGTTACACGACATGGTAAAACCAAAGGTATTGTTCAAGAGTACAACTCGTCCCACAAAAAATAAGCCCTCACACGGCAATATTGACCTAAAAATTAAAAAAACTTATGGCTCTGGAAAGAAGGGGAAAGAAAAACGAAAATGCAAAATCGGAAAAAAGCTTCGGGAGTTAAGTGGTTGAAACATCTGTGGCACATTAAGGGTATATATAGGGTTAGTTTGGGGCCTGACTGAACCATGGGCAGAGCATTCGTGATCAGTATCAGGCACCAGACTGTATGGCCCCTTATACCTTTTAATGCGCAGCACATAAGAGTGAGAATTTTATACAGTAAAGTGTTGGATTGTTGATTATTTTAAAGGCACAAAAAAGCAGTGATTTTCTGAGCCCTCATGTAACATTTACATTACACCTTATGATCAGTGGCGACAACAAGATGTCCTATAGACCTGCACATACCTGGCAATATGGGAGAGGGTGACTTGTTGTTTTCAGTAGTGAAGCACTGATTGTCACCATCATTTCCAGTTGGAGAAGATTCTTTCTGCCTGTTTAGTAGAAAAAAAATAAATTACAAGTGAAAGCAATGAAAAATAAAAAGACTCCTTTTTTATGGGCAATTAGGACACTTGACCAAAATGAAGGGTATACCTTGCACAGGACTGCCTTCTGTCAGCAAGAATGAAGAATAACTAGTAATAAAGGGCTTTAATGAAATTGAAATGAAAGGCTGGTCATAATGATCAACTGTTATCACCAGCGTTATCACAAGCCAGACATTACAGTGATGATCAATCATGGGGGCGGTGAGTTCTGGATTTAGTATTGTGTCATATGCGTCTTGTATTTGGTATTCTGAAGATATGTCAGTCCTATACCCTGTAATAATCTACTCACACGTCTGAGTGTTTTGTGCTGGTCTCTAGAGAGCAATCTGGAGATGGCTCATGATCTTCATCTCTCATCATCATGGTATTGGGGTCATATAGCTAAAATACACAGAGTAAAATTAATTATATATATATATAGTATTTTCATACTATTTTAGTTATAGTGTTGTGGATTTACTGATCATATACTTACCTTAGAAAGCCTTTGAGAAGATGATACATAGTTTAGACTTTCTGGCCAATCACTGACCTCCTCACTTGTGTCATCCTCATCTGAATCCATATGTTTGGGTCTCTTAATGCCAGCTACAAAGTACAAGTATTATCAAAGATTATTAATATAATCACAGACAGTCACCATGTTATTACTAATAATGATGCGAACATATTGTCACATAAAATAAAAGACTAGACAAATGGCAACTTTAACCAGATGACGTCTCATTCTACTTACTGGGAAAGTAGCGGGTGTCCTCCTCTGACGTAATATCTGGCCTTAACGTTGGCATATTTTGAAGGTTCTCAAAGTCTAACTCACTCAGGAATGGATGACTCTTGATTTCATTTGCTCCTCCTGGAAACGGAAGACAAGAAAAAAGTGATCCAGACAATGTTAGGAAGACTGTACATTTTAAGTTAATCTAAACTGAAGATATAGCAGATCCAAAATATACTGTAAGTCATGGCATGAAGAATGGGGAATGGACAAGAAGATAACGCAGAGACCTCAGTGTTGATCCTCATGGAAATGATCTATTTGTCAGGTCACAGAGGAGCTATAAGTCATTATTAATACTACTATATATATTACCTGTCCCGAGTCTATGTGTTGGATCTTTTATGAGTAGCTGAGTAATGATGCTTTGAGCTTTGGGATGAAGAGCATGCTTTTTAAATTTCAAAGTGATGTTATCTGTTATGTAAAAAGTAAATATTACAGAAAAGAAAGTCTCTACATTTACTATCATTTAAAAAAACTCATCAAAAGCAACAAGTAACTAAACCAAAGAATGAACATAACAACTGAACCAAATTACTGTGGCATCACACAGCATTCAGAATATTTTACTTACCTGTGGTGATACTGTTAAAAATAATACTTTTGTATCTTCCTTTAAATGGCACATCGCCAGTAAGAAATTTATACATGATGATCCCTAGTGACCACCAGTCAATAGGCCTTCCGTAGCGCTCCCCTAAGATGACTTCTGGGGCTATATAATGCAATGTACCAATCATCTGAAAACCAACAGAACAATGAGAAGATGATCAATGAAAATAACTGTGACAAATAATATCAGTGGAAAAGTTTTCTATGTGAGAAAATATTCGAGAAGCAGAAATAGATCAGATCTGTAAAGAATAAGTTTTTTATGTATAGCTAACCCCATCAGCAGGAAACTCTCTGGTGATGTCTTCAGTTTGAGCCTTGTAAATGTCTGATGTTGGTCTCATGAGTCCGAGTTTTGAAATACCAAAATCGGTGACTTTGATATGTCCAGTTGATGATATCATGAGGCTGTAAAAGAAAAGATATTGTCAGCCCTAAGTAATAACCCATAGACTGTATACTAAACTATAACTGTATCTCCCTTTATTATACTGCAGCGCTCACTTACTTTCCAGGCTTCAGGTCTCGGTGAACCACACCATAGCTGTGCAGATATTCCACAGCAACAACCGTTTCTGCAAGGTACCTGCGGGCCCAGGCGAGGGATAAATGACCATATAACTTTAAGAGACTGCCACAGTCTCCTCCTAGAGCAGAAAGCAAATATGACAGGTGAGGGTTTGTTATAATGTAAATTACACATGATGAGTGTGAATGAGAAATAAGCTGAGACATTGGGGCAGGGAGTCAATCATAGAGATACACTGTGTGATGTAGAGCGTATACTGTATACTGCAGAGTAATCCTATACAAAAAGAGAGCTGAGATCTGCCCCCTGCTGGTAAACTCTTACATTGCACTGTCAATCTCTGACAGCGGCATTTACAGCAGGTGACCTGGAGGCGAGCTGCTCTAAGCACTCATCGCCCCCATTCCATGTCAGTGTTTGCTATGGCTGCTGAGTGTCTGCGGAAGACTACTATCCTTGCCACTATGGTACTTCTGTGAAGGTCAGTGTATAGCTTGGCTTCATAGTGGACCAAGATTTTCACCATATTCTGCAATGCCCATATTGCAGTACATAGTAATTACGATTATATAATTGCAAGTTCAGGTCCCTTATGGAGACTAAAAAATAAAATAACAAAAATATTTGGGGAAAGAAAATTTTATATAAACATCACTTTTTCTCCATTCAAAATAAATAATAAAAAAACAAATAAACTCAGATGGAATTGCAGTGTTTTTGTTGCCCCAACATCAGAAAAAAATGCAATAAGAAGCAATGAAAATTATTATCTGTCAGAAAGATGTAACCCTCCTAAACTGTTCTTATGAGCATGTAGAATAATGAAATATAAATACATTGGTAGCTTTATATGTTTAAGCAGAAATGGGCTGATTATAGATACAATGGATATGTCTTACCTGCTTCAAAGTCCATGACCATACACAGATGTCGTTTAGTTGGGAAGGAACAAAATGTGGAGACAACAAAGGGACAATCAGCGAATATTGCGATGTCCCTTTCCAGATAGGCCATTTTAAGATTCTCTGGATCCTCCAGGTTACTCCTTGCTTGTTTCTTCATGGCGAATACCTTGTTTGTGTCTTTATGACGCACTAAGTGGACGGCCCTGTAGAGGAGAAAAATCCATAATTTATACAGAATTCTTACTAACAGTCTGTCTATATGTCAAATGATCTTCTGTCCTAATAGTTAATAGTGATTAATAGTGATGAGCGAGTATGCTCGTTACTTGAGTTTTCCGAGCATGCTCGGGTGTTCTCTGAGTATTTTGGCGTGCTCGGAGATTTAGTTTGTGTCACCGCAGCTGCATGATTTGCGACTGCTAGACAGCCTGAATACGCGTGAGGAGGAATGCCTGTTTGTTAGGAAATCCCCACATGTATTCAGGCTGTCTAGGAGCCGCAAATCATGCAGCTACGGCGACACAAACTAAATCTCTGAGCATGCCAAAATACTCAGAGAACACCCGAGCATGCTCAGAAATCACGAGTAACAAGTATACTCGCTCATCACTAATAGTTAATACTAGATGTATGGCCGTCACTAGAAACCAATGTCTGGAAATACACAAAATTACTCAGCATAAATGATCACTTAGGGCTCATACTCACTTACGAGAGACTCGCATGATTCTCGTGCTAGTCTCTCACATGAAAACCCGGCACTGCCACTGGCACTGGGAACAGAGCGTGCGGCTGCATAGAGATACATGTAGCCGCACACTCCAGTCCCAGTGCCGGCGGCTGTGCCAGGTTTCCATGTGACACTGGCACCAGAATAGTGCGAGTCTCTCGCAAGTGAGTATGAGTCCTTATGGGAGGTTTTCATACATATCACATCATAACTGAGCTGAATCATGACAAATAGATGTGGAGTAGATGACTAGATGTAGATTAGATCTAGTGCAAAGTGGTACCGATAACAACAGCTCAACACACCAAAAACAAGTCCTTACAAAGCTCTATGGGATGAAAAAATAAAAATGTTACACATCTTGGAATACAGTAACATTTAGATGTGGACTCATATACAGGAATTTCCCTAAGGCAGGACATATAGACTGAGGCACCATCATAAGGAGTTTGGGAAAAATGTAGATTATACATAACGCTCACCCAAAACCTCCACTGCTGATCTCTTTGATCTGGGTATAGTCGCTCTTACTTGGTTTTCTCATAGGGGTCAATGATCTGATCACGGCCTAGAAGAATAAGAAATGACAATGAGACATAAAAGTTGCAGGAAGATAAAAGCTGCAGATGCAGGAACTTCTCTACATTATGTCCCTGCTGATTACACTGCAGCAGATGTAGAGGACATGATACCAGCAGGACGCTCCCCAGACACTATTATATTATAGGGATATCCTCCATACACATGTATCATTGTACTGGAGGGGATGGTAAGGGACATCACACAGAGGAGACAGGAATAATAATAATAGGTCCAATCTACATTAAGAATAGAGTTAACCCACTGTACTATGGGGTGTAACATGTGATGTGTAATTCATACCCCGTTATCTGATGATATACAGATGTTTTCTCTGATACTTACACTGGCAGATTCGGGGATCTCTGGTGTCTCAGATATTCCACCATCAGCAGTTGCCGGCTCAGTTGTCTCTAATATAATGATAAAATAATGAGACATCATGTATTAGACGATATCAGAACTTAATATATAACACATCGATATAAGGAAGGAAAGACAAATAAATGGTATAATACTAGTTATATGGATATTCTGCACATACTGTATATACTTATGGCACATCCATAGATAGATATACTCTGCCATAAATGTGTGATTGTTCGGGATCTGACAGTGACTTGGATGAGGACCCTGTGAGGTCCTCTGTGCATTTTGGGGCTGAGAAGATCCCAGAAGAGAGAACCGGAGGGGTTTTCAGAATTGCATGAGCCCTCTCTATTACAGTCTATAGGAGGTTCAGGAGCCGTCACCGGCCTCATACAGAGGATGAAGAGTAAATTTATATATTCTCTGGTGTCTCCATAATATTAATGTTTGTAGGAATGCGAGATGATCAGCTTACCTTCAATCAGATCACTTTTTAGCCCTGGCTCACTGGTATTGGGGTCAGCGATATTTCGGTGTTGCCCCTCTTTGGAGTCACCGGCCGGTGTTTCCTGATGGATATAATATGTGCAATTAATATAACAACTCACAAATACTAAATTACAGTACACAAAAGACAGAATGGACTAAACCTGGATTTACATAATTGCGGGGAATATACACGGCCGCTCCGCCCAGAAAATACACATTAATATATAAGGGACTTGTATATACAACAGTTCTCCAATAATATCGATTACCAGAACTGCAACATTTACAAGAAGGAAGATTGTGAAGATAAAACGACATGAGATATAGAAGATGACGGATTCTTACCAAATGCTTCAGTGGGCGGGCAATAAACTCTAGTACATACAGGAAATGTTGGGCCAATTGTTTAAAGAAGGCCAAATCTCCACATTGGGATCTTTCTTCAGCCTATAAAAATGGAAATAAACAAAAAAGGAAAATCATGAGAGAAAGTAGAGAATATAGGACGCTATTTATGTCACCATTTTACTAGTGCAATCTACAGCTACAATTAATACATATATGGATATTTCTTATAAGCTATAAATTATATTGCTCTTGGCCAAACTACATATTTCATGTAAATAAACTTGTATTTTATAAATATTATTCATTATTGTTTCATGTGCTGTGAATATCATTCATTATTATTGTTACATGCTTTGCCCAGATTGTCTGTTACCTGTTGTACTAATGTCCTGATGTTCATCTGTAAATGCTCAAGATATTCTGAGCTTATAAGACCTTGTTGGTGTTTGGTCAGGCAGTCTCTTACTAGCTTCACAACCAGCCGGTAAGTGAAGCTGAGGACGCCATCGGGTAGTGGTAGCACATGGGCAGGGGCATAGATGGCAAGAATCCCCTGGAGTAGTTCCAACTCCTCAAGTTTATCTGAAGAAATTCCAGACATTTAAAAAAAATCCAAGTGCAGTCAGTATATCACCAGCTTCATAGCCAATCACTGACAACAATGACACCTGGGCAGTAAGCACTTGGATAGGTAGTGGTGGTGCATTATGATGTCATAATGGAATCTTGTGGTGGAATGTTAACATGTCATCAGTGATGTCATCATG
Organism: Dendrobates tinctorius; assembly: GCF_039654945.1. Lineage (NCBI taxonomy): Eukaryota > Metazoa > Chordata > Amphibia > Anura > Dendrobatidae > Dendrobates > Dendrobates tinctorius. The sequence goes on along the minus strand of NW_027361738.1, from coordinate 5,403,625 downwards.
GAATCCCAGGATGGAATCTTACCCAGTTACAACTTTGAAAGTATAGTTACATCCATGGTTGTGTCCCTGTTTTTTTTAGGCAGCACCAGAGCCCGCATCTCTACCCGTACATGACAGCTGATGTGATCAGCTGTCATGTCCTGCAAATAGATGCAGATGGATTTTGGCTGTCAACCACTTATATGCTGCTGTCAATCACTGACAACTGCATATCAGACGTGCTGACCGAAACCATGTCACAAGTCTCGCTCATCAGCGCCCTTGTCACATGATTCTGGGGTTGCGATGGGTTATCATAAAAGCCAGGGGTCTGCAGAAGACCAGTGTGCCTGTCCATTGATCTTCTTTTAGGAACACCGACTCATGGCCGGCATTCAGATGTTTTTCCCACCACTTAATTAAAAAAAGAACCTATACATGTTTGGTATCTGCATTCGCGTACTGTCTGTAGAATCATATTACCAGGTCAGTTTTAGCATTTAGTAAACATTTTAAATTAAAAAAATTTGTGGAATTGCACTGTTTTGCAATTTCACAGCACTTGAAATTTTTTCCCCGTTTTCAAGTACAATATATGTAATCTATGGTGTCATTTAAAACAACAACTCGGCCTGCAATAAACAAGACCTCATAAGCTATATTGATGGTAAAAAATGTTCTGGCTCTGAGAAGAAGAGGAGCAAAAAAACGAAAGCACATAAAATGGAAAATCATAAGGTGGTGAAGGGGTTAAAGGGGCATCTCACCATAAAGGGAAGTTGCCTAGCAACATTCTAGTAACAATTAAAGTGGCAACATTATGGGTTGAGCATCAGAACCAGAATCAAGGAAAGAGGGAAAACCATGGCTTTGCTCTTCTTATGAGGCTTTTATATCCGTCTTTCCCCAAAAAAATTATTTTAACCAGGTTTTGGATGCTAAATATTCTTTACATGTGTAAACATTTACTTTTTCTTCATATTGTGACCAGGGTGGACTGGGAGTAAAATTCAGCCCTGGCATTGTAGAGCACGCAGGCCCACGCTATCATCGCCCCCCTCCCCAGCTTGTATTTTATGAATATTATCCATTGTTGTTTTATATGCTTTGCCCAGATTGTCTGTTACCTGTTGTACTGATGTCCTGATGTTCATCTGTAAATGCTCAAGATATTCTGAGCTTATACGACCTTGTTGGTGTTTGGTCAGGCAGTCTCTCACTAGCTTCATAACCAGCCGGTAAGTGAAGCTGAGGACGCCATCGGGTATTGGTAGCACATTGTCAGGGGCATAGGTGGTAAGAATCCCCTGGAGTAGTGCCAACTCCTTAATTTTATCTGAAGAAATGTCAGACATTTCAAACAAATCCAAGCGCAGTCAGTATATCACCAGCTTTGCAGCCAATCACTGACAATAATGACCCCTGGGCAGTAAGCACTTGGTTAAGTAGTGGCGGAGCATTATGATGTCATAATGGAATCTTGGGGTGGAATGTTAACTTGTCATCAGTGATGTCATAATGGAATCTGGTGATGGAATCTTAAAGGGACATCTCACTATAAAAGGAAGTTGCCTAGCAATAATTATTGTGGCAATACCATAGGCTGAGCATCAGTTTCAAACTCAGGCATGGAGCGAAGAACCAGATTTCATAATAATAATACAGGATACATTTTTCTTGTGATTACGCTGAGATTTATATGCAGATTTTATCTATAGAATTGCATTAGATGAGGAAAATACATAGGTAAAAAACGCAAAATGCATAAAATCCACACATGAATCTTTCAGTAAACCTTTGTTAAAGCCGAGTACCAGGAAGTATCAAAATTAAAGCAGATTTATTCAACACATAACATACTAAATTAACCAAAAATCACAGTCAAAAAGATACAAAAATAGGTGGAAAATGCAGCAGAAAATCTGCGACATCAAAAACTCACCAACTACACTTCACGGGAACTTAGCCTACCAAACAAATAGCACCAGAGCAGATCAAAATATTACCAGCATATACAGTAGTGATAATACCGCCATACGGATCATTAGCTAAAACCAATGTACTATTACTGATATCACCACCATACAGTGTCCATAAAATGGTACTATCAGTTTTACACAAGTGCACTGCAGACCATATATGTGTGTACTGTGCAGATTCTCACCAAAGACGTTCTCAATAATCGCAGTCATTCATTTTTCCTTTCATTTTCCATTTGGCCCAAAACAGCATGATCACTTTTTCAATCCATAACTCATCCCTGCACAATGTGGGTCGCCCTCCCAGGGCTGTGGGGTACTTGGTACCGGGTCGGTGTCAGTGGGATGTGTCACAGCGGCGGTGACCCGGTCCGTGGCCCTGGGCGCCCAAGTAATGGGGGAATTGAAATCGTGAAATGTAATTGATTGAATGAATAGTTCGTGACGCCACCTGTGGTGTTCGACAAGTGAGATGTTAAGCCGACGCTACATGCAGATCCTCTGGGGCTGGTGGTGTGTTGCAGCCAAAATGGTGAAGCTCCCCACAGGTGGAGCTGTAGTCCCAGGGCAGTGTGGATGTACGGGTAGAGGAGAGGCGCAGGCAGTGTAGAAGCGGGTACCCAGATGTAGCGGTACAGAGTGTGTTGGCTCGGTCACATTAAGAAAATCGGCAAAGAAACTCCTAGAAAGGGCGTCTGCCTTAACATTCTTAGTGCCCGGAAGAAAAGAGACCAGAAAATTAAAACGCGTGAAAAACAAGGCCCATCTAGCCTGTCTAGGATTCAAGCATTTGGCCGACTCTAGATAAATCAAATTTTTGTGTTCGGTGAGGACCACAACTTGATGTTTAGCTCACTCCAATCAATGTCTCCACTCCTCAAATGCCCATTTCATGGCCAACAATTCCCGATTCCCCACATCATAGTTGCGTTCAGATGGGGAGAACTTTCGAGAAAAGAAGGCACAGGGATTCATCTTAGAAGTCACATGGTCTTTTTGGGACAAAACAGCTCCTGCACCAATCTCAGAAGCATCTACCTCCACCTGAAATGGAAGTGAGACATCAGGTTGCCGTAAAACTGGAGTTGAAGTAAATCTCCGCTTAAGCTCCTGAAATGCTGAGACAGCCTCAGGAGACCAATTCAGCACATCAGCACCCTTCTTGGTCAGATCAGTCAGTGGTTTAACAATACCAGAAAAATTACCAATAAATTTACGATAGAAATTGGCAAAACCCAAAAACTTCTGGAGGGCCTTCAAAGAAGTAGGCTGAACCCAATCATAAATGGCCTGTACCTTGGCCGGGTCCATTTCAATAGTCGATGGAGACAAAATAAATCCCAAAAATGAAATCCTCTGTACACCAAAGAGGCATTTCGATCCCTTAACAAACAGGGAATTCTCCCTCAAAATCCGGAACACAGTCCGTGTTCCACATGAGAATCCCAATCACTAGAAATGATCACAATATCATCCAGATAGATGATCAAAAACTTATCCACAAAGTCATGGAAAATATCATTCATAAAGGACTGGAAGACAGAAGGGGCATTAGTGAGCCCAAAAGGCATCACCAGGTACTCAAAATGTCCCTCCGGAGTATTAAACGCCGTTCCATTCATCCCCGTGCTTGATGCGAATGAGGTCAAGCTTAGTAAACCAGCAGGCACTCTTAACTCTGGAGAATAAATCAGACATCAGAGGTAACAGGTACTGATATTTAACCGTCATCTTGTTAAGGGAACGATAATCAATACACGGTCTTAATGAACCATCTTTCTTTGCCACAAAAAAAACAGCACCTAAAGGTGACGAGGATGGTCTAATATGACCCTTCTCCAACGACTCCTTAATATAGGACGGCATAGCATCATGCTCGGGTACTGATAAGTTGAATAGCCGACCCTTGGGAAATTTACACCCAAGCATCAACTCAATTGCACAGTCATAACTCCTATGAGGAGGCAAAGATGCAGACTTACTCTCACTAAATACATCAGAAAAATCGGCTAGATAATCAGGAATATCTTGAGACTGAGGAGAGGTGGAGAAAACAGGAGCATCCCTAAGAACACACTGACAACCCCAACTCACCACAGACCCAGACTTCCAATCCAAAACTGGATTATGAGTTTGCAACCAGAGAAAACCCAGAACAATAGTATCATGCAAATTATGCAGCACCAAAAATTTACAATTTTCTTGGTGGTCTGGGGCAACTCGCATTATCACCTGGGTCCAACACTGAGGTTTATTCTCCGCCAAAGGAGTAGCATCAATACCCCTCAAAAGAATAGGCATCTGCAGAGGCGTCATGGAAAAACCACAACGTTTAGCAAAGTCCAAATCCATCAGATTCAACGCTGCTCTTGAATCCACGAAAGCCTTAGTAGAAAACGTGGATAAGGAGCAGATCAAAGTAATTGCCAAATGGAACTTAGGTTGTACACTGCCCACAGCAAATGTGTGTGCAAAACATTTCTCTCGTTTAGGGCAGACAGAAATAGTATGAGAGGCGTCTCCACAGAAATAACACAGCTTATTACGCCTTCTAAACTCCTGACATTGCGCCCTAGACAAAACCCCATCACAATGCATAGGTTCAGACGTTTGTTCAAAAGGTGGCATCGCCTCCCGCGTAGTCTTACGTTCATGTAAACGCCGATCAACTTGAATGGCTAATGACATAGAATCATCCAGACCAGAGGGAACAAGAAATCCCACCATAACATCTTTTACGGTCTCTGATAAACCCTTCCAAAAAAGAGCTGCCAATGCACTATCATTCCATGTAGTAAGGACCTCCCATTTTCGGAATTGTTGACAGTATAACTCTGCAGAATTCTGACCCTGGTTTAATGCCAACAGGGTTCTCTCAGCTAGATCAACAGCATTAGGTTCATAATACAACAATACCAAGGCCTGAAAAAATGCATCCACATTAGTCAAAACAGGATTTTCAGGTGTCCGAGAAAAAGCCCAATCCTGGGGATCACCGTGCAACAAGGAGATGACAATTTTAACCTGCTGCACAGAGCTCCCCGATGAGCTAGGCTTCAAGGCAAGAAATAATTTACAATTATTCTTAAAATTGAGAAATTTAGACCGATCCCCAGAAAACACATCTGGAGTAGAGATCTTAGGTTCAGCAGCATGTGACTGAGTGAGGTAGGAGGAAATTCCCTGTACTTCAGCAGCAAGTTGCTCCACACGATCAGACAATTGCTTAATCTCCATTAGGAAAAAAAAAATCCTCCTACGGCCCCAGAAAGAAAAAAAAAAAAGGAAAAAAAAAAAATTCTGACACTTTTTTTCTTTTCAACAACTTTTTCCTGCTTTTGAGTACCCTAGAATCTGCGGTATTTCTGGTGACTCTGTTATGAATGGGTCACCGAGGAGAAAAAGACTAAACAAGCTAAGTCACAGAAAACCAGAGAGGTTGGTAACTATGCAGATTGCAGATCCCTGATCCTAACCACACAACTAGCAGCAGCCGTGGAGCGTACCTGCGATGGTCCTAGATGCTTCGTCACAGCCGGAGGACTAAATAAGCCTAAAGCAAGAAAAGGGATAAACTAACTGCCCCAGAGCAGACCCCAAAGGAAAGACAGCCCCCTCACATGTATTGACGGTGAAACAAGATGAAAGCACAAACACAGGCAGGAAAATAGGCTGAGCAAATGATGGGGCCCAAACTAACTAGAAAGGATTGGAAAGGAAAGACACTGTCTGCAATCTGCCAAAAACCCTACAAAAATAATGTCCAACATGTCTGATAGCAAAATTAACCCTCTGTGGCAACTGAGCCCTCAGGGGCACCACAAATGTAACACAGACAGGGGCTGGCTGGCACTTTTCAGCCTGGGGAGCAATCACAAGGCAGTGGCCCTCGAGTTGCAGTGGCCCTCCTTTTCCCTCCTTATCTCTAACCATTGCATTAAAGCAGCAGAGATAACAGGCTTTAAAAATAGGCTGGTACGTAGATATGAGAACAGTAAGGAGCTTGCTGCATAGATATGTGAGCAGAATGGAGCTTACTCCAGAGATAGGGAGCAGAACAGAGCATACTACAGAGATATGGGAGCAGAGCTGAGCATACTCCAGAGATATGGGAGCAGAACCGAGCTTACTACAGACATATGGGAGAACTGAGCTTACTACACAGATATGGATCAGAACGGAGAATACTCCAGAGATTTGGGAGCAGAATGAAGCTTACGACAGAGATATTGGCGCAGAAAAGAGCTTACTCCAGATATATGGGAGCAGAACCGAGCTTACTGTAGCGGTACGGGAGCAGAACCGAGCTTACTTGTCACAATCCATTTTTGGATCTGTGTCAGAGTCTGGACTCTCTTTTATAAACCTTTTTCCTTTCAGGCCCTGGGGGTTAATATGGGTTTTTGCCCCCGGTAACTGCTGGTGTTACTACAACTGTAGTTGCTCTGCTGTTGGTTTTCTCCCGGTGGCCGCTGGTGTTACTACATGTTCAAATAGCCAGCAGGTGGTGACCTCCCCCTCCTTCCCATAAAAGGTCATCAGCTGCTACAGCTCCCTGTTGGTAATACTGGTCATTTGCTAACGAACCTTGGTGAAGTCTGGACCTACCTGGTGGAGAAGGGGTTCAGCTTATCTGGAGCAGTGGAGTTGCTTCTGGATGCTGATCGGGTGCCTTTCTCTGCTGCTTGGAGCATTGGCAGCAGATAAAGCTAAGTTTGGAATTTTAGTTGTTTTAACCCTGTGGTGTCTGTTTTATTTTCCCTTGTGTGTTATTTGGTGCAATTTACTTTATTCCCTGTCTCACCTCCTGGGGAGGGGGTTGGGGTTTAGCTCAGGGCTAAACAGGAGATAGGGACAGGTCGGAGAATTGGGCCTCACTACCATTAAGTGTACCCCCAAGTTAAGGAAAGTCAGGGCACCCCTTAGCCTGAGGGGCAGTTCAGGGGCCCAGGTTCCACGTCTCCTGCCTTTTCCCTACTGTCCTGTGACATTATTACCAACCGTCCCATTTTTTCTGGTGAGCCATGGCCCTAATGCAGACCTGTCTCCAATTGCTGCAGACCCTCACTGAGGAGCGTGGGGTGCTGCGTGGTGTGGTGGAGCAGCAGCTACAGCAGTTGTTGGGGTACGGGGCTTCAGCTCAGATGCAGGCTCAACCAGAGCCCAAGTTATCTCTCCCAGACAGGTTTTCTGGAGGGAGAGAGAATTTTTTGTTTTTTAAGGAGGCCTTCAAGCTACACTTCAGGCTCCACCCTCGTTCATTAGGGAGTGAGGAACAGCGGGTGGGATTCATTATAGCCCTCCTTGAGGGTGATCCCCAATCCTGGGCCTTCTCCCTGCTTGCCGATTCACCATCTCTATGGTCGGTGGACGAGTTTTTTGCGGCTTTGGCGAATATGCCCCATGTAGTCCTTGCTAGGGAGGAGGACACACTGGTGCAGGGAGACGAGCCCAGGCAGGTGGGAGGAGATGGTTCCCCAGTGGTGTTGCCTGCAGTTCATCGTGGTGTGGGGGCATGTTTTAGCTGTGGGCAGACTGGTCATGTTTTCAGGGTCTGCCCAGCACGCGCCAAATCTTCTGTACCATCTAAGAAGCCGCGTCCCCCTGGTCGTGTGGAGGGAGGCAATCAGGGAGTGTATATTTCCTCCATTTTGCCCTCTCTGTCTACATCCATGATATATTTTTGGTCTGGCATGGTACTACTCTGTACTACTCTGGAACTACAGGAGTTTATTGGTTGCCTGAATAGCAACGACCAAAATGTACGTTAAACATTCACATGCGATGCTGATTAAGCTCCTCTATATCATTGTTTAAAAGGATACTGATGGTCTGGGGCAGACCGATATTTTTAGGAAGATGACTTCTACTAATCTGTTGTTACACGCTTCGCTATGTCATCCTGATCACATGGTCAGGTCTGTTCCCATTGGTCAGTTCCTCCAACTTTGTCGGATTTGCTCTATTAATGAGGATTTTGAGAGAAGAGCAGAGGAGCTAAAAATGAGATTCTTGGAACGTGGCTATAGTCGGCATCTACTCAAGAGAGCCTATAACAGGGCTAAATAGTCTTCCCAAAATGGCCTACTGTACAATAGGGAATCAGCTAGGAAGATTGAGGGACCTGGAAGTTATGCTTCATTGCAAATTATCATTCCCATTCTAGGCAGGTCAGGCAGCCTTTGTCTAAAGCATGTCCTATATTGAAAATTGACCCAATAATTGGCAAATTTATTCTGGGTATAACAGCCATTACATTTAGGCGTGCTAAGAGTCTGCGCGATCACCTCACCTGTACTCACTATACAAGTGAGAGAATGTATACATTTTTGGATAATATCACACATAGGAGTGGGCGTGTTCCGTGTGGACATTGCATTGCCTGTCCCAGCATTGAAAAGTGTGATTCTTTTTCCGATTCAGGTGGCGTTAAAAATTTTAAGATCAATAAATACATTACTTGTGGTACGAGATATGCTATTTATTACACCACCTGTCCATGTGGATTAATTTATGTCGGTTTAACAACTAGACAATTCAAGGTTCGCGTGTGCGAGTATGTGTTGGATATTCAGGCGGCGGCTGGCCACACGGATGCATCCACTCTTAAAACATTACCCTGTCACTTTAAAAACTTTCATGACTGTGACAGTACGGTGCTACAGGTGAGGGGTATCGACGCCTTAAATATTGGTATCCGTGGTGGCAATCTGTTTCAAAGATTGGGTAAACTTGAGACTCGCTGGATCTGGACGCTTAATACGGTATATCCACATGGACTAAACGAGAATTTGAGTTTCGTTCCGTTCCTGTGACCACCTTACTGTTCCAGGTGTCCATTGGGTGGATCTAATCCTTGCTATTTTTTATTGTTTTTATTATATTTTTAATTGTATGTTTTTCATGTATTAGGTATTTTTATGATATTTTGTGGATCTATGAAGTTCTTTGGACGGAGTCCAGGATGGTGGCGGTACCTTGTACAGATGGACTAATTTCTACTGTTTTCTATGTCCATCCTATACCTACAGTAGGTTTGAAGAAGATCCTTTGACGAGGTTGAAGATGAGGCGGGGGGATGTCTTGTGGATATCTTTATTTTGTTTATTTTATTTAGTTTTCTATTTTTTCAATGATATATAATTAGGACTGTATGATAATGTCTCTTATATGACTATATTTTGGTAATGCTGTTCTATATATTTTGTGGGCAATAATTAAATATAATATTATTATATCTTTCTTTGTGATATGATTGTATATCAATTTTGATATTGCTTGAAAATTGTGAATTTAATATGAATTCTTATCTATTTTTATATTATCTATCAAAAAATATATATGGCATTCCCCTTTAAATATTATGCAGTGAAGGGTATGTGTCTATTTCTATTATAAAAACTTGTGGGATACATAGAGGGTGTTTTTTGATTGTTGGCGCTGCTGCATGTGCGGTGGTGCTGCTTCTTATGTATTTGTACTATTCTGTATTACTCTGTGTTCTATTGTATTATGTTGCCCTTCTGCGTCTTTTGTGTCGGCGGTGCATCCCACGCCAGACCTCAGGGACCCCGTGGTTCGGGTGCGGGCTGCCATGCATTGTACATATACAGTATTTCACCTCCCTGGTAGCGCGTCACTTGTTCCCGCTCCCCCTCCTCTGCGCATGCGACGCCTTCTTGGTTCATCGCGTCGGTCCCCGGCACATGGTGCCTCCGGCGTCTAGTCACATGATAATGTGTTTACGGCGGTGGGGGTTCCTATGTCGGATGCCGGCATCTTGGACACCATGGCGATGCACCGCCTCTTCCCTTATTAGGTATTACATTATTTCCGGCCTCCTCCCTTTATAACATCACTTAGGTCAACCTTTACAACGCCCCCTGATGAAGGAGTAATCCGAAACGTGCATAGGGTAGGGCGGGCTGGCCTCTTGTAGACGCTGCTGCCATCCATCACCACTTATCACCAACGGGTAATTATTGTAAGACTTTATGCACTTTATTATACATACAGTATGTTGGACATTTGTTCATGTATACATTCTGATGTTTGAGCCCATATACTTCTGTGTATAGAAGTGAGAGTGATGGGTATACATGTATGCAGTGACTGCTTTATCTCTTTGGCTGATATAGCTGGGCACTGTGCAATATGAATCAGGGCTGCAGTGCAGGGTGTTATATCCACTGATGTTTTTAACTCCTTCTATCCTTGTCTGCTCATCTTGACTAATAAAAATTCTATATTTTGTGCATTACAAGGACTCTTGTGATTGCAATTTTTGTTGGTTTCCTTCCCTCCTTTGTATGATTATTGGCAATGTGTCCTTACCAGTCCTATACATTGTTTGGGGATCTATGGCCAGTCATATTTATATGATTTTGTGAGATTTATATATAATATATACATTTGGATATTATCCATTCATATATTCTTTTGGGACATTGGTACCCCAGACATTCTAATGTCTTTCATATATTTCCTTATATCTAAGTACAGCAGCATATAGAAATAATGCCCCCATGCCTCCTTAGTCTCTTGTTCTTTCCCTGTAATGATACTGATTTTGCAGTCTGTCTCCTGATAGTAATGCCCCTGACCAGAAGCATACGTAGAAATCACTGGAACGCCAAACCAAAAGTCTTATTATTATTATTATTTATTATTATTATAGCGACTTTTATTCCATGGCGCTTTACATGTGAGGAGGGGTGTACATAATAAAAAAAATAAAGACAAGTACCGTAATCTTTTTTAACCCCTTAGTGACAGAACCCGCTGATTCTGAGACAGTTTTTTCGTGACATGTTTTACTTCATGTTAGTGGTAAACTTTCTTCTAAATGACTTGCATTTATTTATGAAAAAAGGGAAATATGGCAAAAAATTTTAAAATTTTGCAATTTTCAAGTTTTGTGCCCTTAAATAAGAGAGATGTTACACAAAATACTTAATAAGTAACATTTCCCACATGCCTGCTTTACAGTAGCATAATTTTGGAACCCAATTTTTTTTTTGTTAGGAAGTTATAAGGGTTAAAAGTTGACCAGCGATTTCACAGTTTTACAATAAAATTTGCAAAACCATTTTTTAGGGACCACCTCACATTTGAAGTCACTTTGAGAGGTCAATATGACAGAAAATACACAAAAGTGACACAATTCTAACAACTGCACCCCTCAAGGTGCTCAAAACCACATTCAAGAAGTTTATTAACTCTTTACGTGCTTCACAGGAACTGAACAATGTGGAAGAAAACATTTAACATTTAACTTTTTTTTTAACAAACATTTTATTTCAGAACCGATTTTTTTATTTTCACAAGTGTAAAAAGAGAAAATAAAACACAAAATTTGTTGTGCAATTTTTCCTGAATATGCTGATACCCCATATATGGGGGTAAACCACTCTTTGGGCGCACGGCAGGGCTTGGAATGGAAGGAGCGCCGTTTGACTTTTTCAATGCAGAATTGGCTGGAATTGAAATCGGACGCCATGTCGCGTTTGTAGAGCCCCTGATGTGCCTAAACAGTGGAAACCCTCAACAATTGACACCATTTTGGAAACTAGACCCCTTACGGAACTTAACTAGATGTGTGGTGAGCACTTTGAACCTCCAAGTGCTTCACAGAAATTTATAACACAGATGCGTGAAAATAAAAAATCATATTTTCTTCACGAAAATTATCTTTTTGTCCCCAAATTTTTATTTTCACAAGGGTAACAGGAGAAATTGGACCACAAAAGTTGTTGTGCAATTTGTCCTGAGTACGCTGGTATCCCATATAGGGGGGGAACCACTGCTTGGGCACACGTCGGGGATCGGAAGGGAAGTAGTGACGTTTTGAAATGCCGACTTGATGGAATGGTCTGTGGGCGTCATGTTACGTTTGCAGAGCCCATGATGTGCCTAAATAGTAGAAACCCCCCACAAGTGACCCCATTTTGGAAACTAGATCCCCCAAGGAACTCATCTAGATGTGTGGTGAGCACTTTGAATTCCCAAATTCTTCACAGAAGTTTATAACGCAGAGCCTTGAAAATAAAAAATCTTTTTCCACAAAAATATTTTTTTAGTACCCAATTTGTTATTTCCCTAAGGGTAACAGGAGAAATTCGATCCCCATAGATGTTGTGCAATTTTTCCTGAGTATGCTGATAGCCCATATGTTGGGGTAAACCACTGTTTGGGCACATGTCGGGGCTCGGAATGGAGGGAGCACTGTTTGACTTTTTGAACGCAAAAACTTGTGTTTTTTTTCACTGTTTAGGCACACAGGGGCTCTCCAAATGCGTCATGGTGTCCGCTAACGATTGGAGCTAATTTTTGTATTTGAAAAGTCAAATGGCACCGTGCGCCCAAACAGTGGTTTATAACCACATATGAGGTATCGGTGTACTCAGGAGAAATTGACCAACAAATTTTAGGATCCACTTTATCCTGTTGTCCATGTGAAAATAAAAAACAGGCTAAGGCTATGTGACCACGTAGCGTTTTATTCCTGACACTAAAACCGGACTCCTTCCCAGAAATCGCGTGTTTTTTTCCACGCGATTTCACCGCGATTATGTTCGCGAATTTCACGTGCAATATTCAAGCACTTTCCAAGCGATTTGAAGCATCGCGTGGAAAGTGATTGCCAGGTTGGTCACACTCGTCAAACATAGTGTTTGACAAGTGTGAGCAGCTTTTTACTATTGAGGCCGCCTTACGCTGAGGCTGGGAATGCAGCGCGGGACGTCGGAAGGTAAATATACCCCGATTTTTTTATTTTTTATTCTTTTTTTACAGGGGTATGGTACCCAGGGCCTGGAGGACAGTCTCCTCTCCTCCACACCGTGGGTACCAACCGCACATGAGACGCTTAACTTTGCGCATGGTGGGCATAGCCACATGCGGGAAGTAAGCGATTCTCATGCATTCCTATGGGTGCGGAATCGCGGCAATTCTTTGCGATTCCACACAAAAGAATGAGCATGCTGCGATTTTTTCCGCGATGCGATTCCGCTGCGGAAAAAAGCGCAGCATTAGCACAGCATGTGCGGAATGCCATAGAAATGCATGGGGTAAGTTCTGTACACAATTTTTAAACGTTTTTGCGCCAAAAATAGCGGCAAAAACGCTTAAAAATCACATCGTGGGCACACAGCCTAAAAGAACATTTTTGTGAAAAAAAGTACTTTCTTTTTTTATGGATCAATTTGGGAAGCACCTGGGGGTTCAAAATGATCACTATGCATCTAGATAATTTCCTTGGATGGTCTAGTTTCCAAAATGGGGTCACTTGTGGGGGAGCTCCAATGTTTAGGCACACAGAGACTCTTCAAATGCGACATGGTAACCGCTAAATATTTCAGGATATTTTCCATTCAAAAAGTCAAATGGCGCTCCTTACCTTCTGAGCCCTGCCATGCGCTCAAACAGTGGTTTATGACCACACTTGAGGTATCGGTGCACTCAGGAGAAATTGCCCAACAAATTTTAGGATCCAATTTATCCTGATACCCATGTGAAAATGAAAAAATTGATGCTAAAAGAAATTTTTTGTCAGAAAAATTAAAATGTCCATTTTTTCCTTCCATATTGCTTTAGTTCCCGTGAGGCACCTGAAGTGTTAATAATCTTCTTGAATGTAGTTTTGAGTAGCTTGAGGGGTGCAGTTTTCAGAATTATGTCACTTTTGGGTATTTTCTGCCATATAGACCCCTCAAAGTGACTTCAAATGTGAGGTGGTCCCTAAAAAAAATGGTTTTGTATATTTTGTTGTAAAAATGAGAAATCGCAGGTCAACTGTTAACCCTTATAACTTCCTAACAAAACAAAATTTTGTTTCCAAAAAAATTGTGCTGATGTAAAATAGACATGTGGGAAATGTTATTTATTATCTATTTTGTGTCATATAACTCTCTGGTTTAACAAAATAAAAATTCAAAATACGAAAATTGCGAAATTTTCAAAATTTTCGCCAAATTTCCGTTTTTTGCACAAATAAATGCAAAAATTATCAATCTAAATTTACCACTATCATGAAGCCCAATATGTCTCAAAATACAATCTCAGAATAGCAAGGATGCGTTGAAGCGTTCCTCATAAAGGGACACTGGTCAAAATTGCAAAAAATGGCCTGGTCATTAAGGTCAAAATAGGCTGGGTCATGAAGGGGTTAAAAAAATCAAGTTCATTATTAATACAGGCCGTAAGAATCTCCATACGTCTTCATTTCTTTAATCTTCAAGCTGAGTTTTTTCATGGAAGGAGCTGATCTTTTCTTCCAGTATGAGGCTATTAGACACTTTGACGATGTTAGGATATGGAGGAGCAGCCTGGCTGGACCCTTGCTCATAGATACGGGTGGAACATTAAGTAAATAAGCCACAGGATCCTGAGGTATCTCTACATCCAACACCTAAGAAATCAACCCCTGTACTCTCTTCCAGACAGGGGATATAGTCTGGCAATCCCAGAATATATATGGCAATGAGACCACAGCCCCAAGGCATCTCCAGCATGTATCCGACGTGGCAGGGTAAATATTATGTAAAACATCCTGCGTATGATACCAATACCTCAGCATCTTGTACTGATTTTCCTTCTGTTTTGTGCATGGTGATGATTTAGCTGCCTTAGACCATATGACCTGCCAGATAGGAAGCGGAAGTTCCCTCCCAAGGGATCTCTCCTACTTAATCATGTAAGTATGTTTAGGAGGGGGTCTAATGGCAGAGTGAACAGTATATTATAAAAATCTGTGATCAAACCCTTTGTAGAGGGGTTCCCTTTACAGAGTCGTTCAAAGGGAGTGGGGGTAGAGAACGTTGTGTTTTTAGATAAAGATAAGGCCAGGTGGCGAATTTGTAAGTATGAGAAGTAGGTCCTAAGTGGGAGATTAAACCACTTTCTAAGAGTCTGGAAAGGAAGAATATTTATGTTAAAGGGGTCTACAATATCTGCGTAATAAAATAATTGTGCTTGAAGCCATGGTTCTGTCATAGCTGCAGGAATACTATAAAGTATGGAGAGTGTAAAAAAGAAGGAGATCATATGGGGACCTGGGGGAGATCAATGGAAAGGCCTTGTTGCTTATCCTCCAAATTTTCATTGTAAATGCCATAGAGCCCAGCAGAGGAACTGAGGGGCATGTACTCCCATCTCTCCATAACAATGAATTGGGATGCGCTGGAGCCTGCCCACGAGGGCTCACAATCTACAAGGGCTGGGAGAGGATACAATAGGTGAGGACCGAGCTGGTCATGCAGTGGTTTGGTGGATCGGTGGTTACTGCAGGTTGTAGGCTTGTAGGAAGACGTAGGTCTTCAGGTTCCTTTTGAAGGTTTCTACGGTAGGTGAGAGTCTGATATGTTGTGATAGAGTTCCAGAGTAGGGCGGATGCACCAGAGAAATCTTGTATGCGTTTGTGGGAAGAGGAGATAAGTGGGGAGTCGAGAAGAAGATCTTGTGAGGATCGGATGTTGCGTGCAAGTAAGTACCGGGAGACGAGGTCACAGATGTATGGGGGGCACAGGTTGTGGATGGCTTTGTATATCATGGTTAGGGTTTTGAGCTGGAGTCTTTGGGTAATGGGGAGCCAGTGCAGGGATTGACAGAGGAGGGAGGCTGGGGAATAGCGGGGAGACAGGTGGATTAGTCAGGCAGCGGAGTTTAGAATAGATTGGAGGGGTGCGAGAGTGTTAGCAGGTAGGCCATAGAGCAGGAGGTTGCTGTAGTTAAGGCGGGAGATGAAGAGGGCATGGATAAGGGTTTTTACAGATTCTTGGTTGAAGAATGTACGGATCCGAGAAATATTTTTGAGTAGAGATGAGCTACTTTGCCTTGTTTAGGGTCGAGTCAGGTTTCATGAAACCCGACTTTCTCAAAACTCGAGTCGAACAAAATCGGCCGACTATCGGGAAAAGTCGGAGGTCCGACTGAAACACGAAACCCAATGCAAGTCAATGGGAAAGCAAAGTCGTCAGGGAGTGGAGGACAGTAAACACACCTACAGTGCCCATTTCAATGCCAATGACATCAATTCTTATTACTTAAGCTTGTCAAGCTTAATTTACTTTATAATAATAGTTACACATTGAAAACTGGGGGTTATTTGGCTAAAGGTGTGGGGGGGTAGGGCTGGCTCCAGGTTTTCGTGTGCCCTGGGCGAAAGAGTGCCAGTGGGCCCCTTTAACACATACCACAATTCATGATGCTCCGATACAGCAGAGAAATATTGGTATAGTGCAATGAGAAATACTTCACTTCTTACATTACATGACTGATATCTATTTTATATTCTACAATAGCTCAAAAACCAGACAGTATATTCCTCCATACAGTATTATGTCCACCACATAGTGCGCCATACAGAATAATGAGCCCCATATATTGCTCCATACGGAATAATTGGTCCCATATAATGTTCCATACAGTATATGATGAGCTCCACATAATGCTACAGTATATGATGGTCCCCATATAATGTGCCATACAGTATAGGACGGTCCCTATAGAGTAGAATGAGCCCCACATATTGCTCCTTACAGTATAATGAGTCGCATATAAAGCTCCATACAGTATATGATGGGCCCCATATATTGCTCCATACAGAATGGGCTCCAGTCCCATAAATAATGAACCCCATATGATGCTGCAGTATATGATGGGCCCCATGGATACTGCTCCATTGTATAATGGGCCTATATTATGCTCCATATATAATGGGCCCCATATGATGCTCTAGCATATGATGGGCCCCATATGATGCTCCAGTATATGATGGGGCCCCATGGATGATGCTCCAGTGTATGATGGGCCTATACACTGTGCAGAATTATAAGGCAAATGAGTATTTTGATCACCTCATCCTTTTCATACATGTTGTCCTACTCCAAGCTGTATAGGCTTGAAAGCCAACTGCCAATTATGTAAACCAGGTGATTTGCATCTCTGTAATGAGGAGGGGTGTGGTCTAATGACATCAACACCCTATTTAAGGTGTGCGTAATTATCAGGTAACTTCATTTCCTTTGGCAAAATGGGTCAGAAGAGAGATTTGACGGACTCTGAAAAGTCAAAAATTGTGAGATGTCTTGCAGGGGGATGCAGCAGTCTTGAAATTGCCAAACTTTTGAAGTGGGATCACTGAACAATCAAGCGTTTCATGGCAAATAGCCAACAGGGTCACAAGAAGCGTGTTGATAAAAAAAGGCTCAAAATAACTGTCCATGATTTGAGGAAAATCAAGCGTGAAGCTGCCAAGATGCCATTTGCCACCAGTTTTGCCATATTTCAGAACTGCAATGTTACTGGAGTATCAAAAAGCACAAGGTGTGCCATACTCAGGGACATTGCCAAGGTAAGGAAGGCTGGAAAACGACCACCTTTGAACAAGAAACATAAGATAAAATTTCAAGACTGGGCCAAGAAATATGTTAAGACAGTTTTTTGTAAGGTTTTATGGACTGATGAAATGAGAGTGACTCTTGATGGGCTAGATGGATGGGCCCGAGGCTGGATCAGTAAAGGCGATAGAGCTTCACTCTGACTCAGATGCCAGCAAGGTGGAGGTGGGGTACTGGTAGGGGCTGGTATCATCAAAGATGAACTTGTGGGACCTATTCAGGTTGAGGATGGAGTGAAGCTCAACTCCCAGACCTATTGCCAGTTTCTGGAAGACACCTTCTTCAACTAGTGGTACAGGAAGAAGTCGGTATTCAAGAAAATCATGATTTTCATGCAGGCCAATGCTCCATCACATGCATCCAAATACTCCACAGCGTGGCTGCCCAGTAAAGATCTAAAAGAAGAAAAAATAATGACATGGCCCCCTTGTTCACATGATCTGAACCCCATAGAGAACTTGTGGTCCCTCATAAAATGTGAGATCTACAGGTAGTCAAAACATTACACCTCTGGGAACAGTGTCAGGGAGGCCGTGGTGGCTGCTGCACTCAATGTTGATCGTAAACAGATCAAGCAACTGACAGAATGTATGGATGGAGGGTTTTTGAGTGTCATCGTAAAGAAAGGTGGCTATGTTGGTTCCCTTTTTTTTGTTTTGAATGTCAGAAATGTTTATTTCTACATATTGTGTTGTTATATTGGTTTACCTGGTGAAAATAAACAAGTGAGATGGGTATATATTTGTTTTTTATTGAGTTGCCTAATAATTCTGCACAGTAATAGTTACCTGCACAAACAGATATCCTCCTAAGGTAGCCAAATATAAAAAAAACCCACTCCAACTTCCAAAAATATTAAGCTTTGATATTTATGAGTCTTTTCGGTTGATTCAGAACATAGTTGTTGCTCAATAATTGTCACAATCCAATTCTTGGAGCCGTGTCAGCTTCTGATTAACGCATGTAAACCTTTTTTTTCCTTCAAGCCTTTGGCTTAATGTTAGTTTTGCCCCCCGGTGGCAAATGGGTGTCATTGCATCCTAATAGTTGCTTTGGTTACCTTTTGCCCCCGGTGGCCACAAGTGTCATTGCACTTGATGTTTTCTTTGCTTTGCGTTTTTCCCCCGGTGGTCACTGGGGTTATAGCAGCTTTTGGCCCCTGATCATTTGACCATTCCCTTTTCCTATATAGGGTCACATGGTCTATGAGCAGGTGTGGGTGATAGTGTCTTTTTGGGATTCCAACCACGGTGAAGGGAGCAGCAGGCTGCGGTGTGAAGCCACTGCGGAAACCTGGTGAAGTTAGCAGCTGGCTTGAAGGTTGGAGCCACTGCTGAAACTGGTGTGGAACTCTGTCTGCCCGGTGTCCGCAGCAGAGTGAGATGGTGAAGGTGGCAGCTGGCTCTGAGGTGTCGAGCCACTGCGAAAAGTTAATCCGGTGATGCACTCTGCTGCCTGGTGCTGCAGCAGAGCAAGATAAGTGTTTTTGGTGTTTCCCCTGTTTGTATTTTTCCCTGGTGTGTATTAGTACAGCGGTGGGGCCAGTGCCTGCACCACCCAGCTCCCTAGCAAGGGATAGGTGTAGGGTGTGCTAGGGTGACAGGTATCCGGCTCAGTGACAGGTGAGGAGCCTGTATAGGGAACGTTAGAAGTGTGAGGGAAACTGGCTCAGGGGAGTGCAGGAGGTCTCCACGACCCCATTCCCTATCGCAGGGCCCACCATTGTAACTGTTTCCCCTTCCCTCGTGTCTTGTTGTTTCAGTTACCGGCCTGCGGGTCGTGTCACACAGGACAGTTACACGTGCCAGTTTTGTTGTTTTAGTTACCGACCTGCGGGTCGTGTCACACAGGACGGGTTCACGTGACTTTATCACCAACCTTACATTTTCTCTGGTGAGCCATGGGCCTAGTACAGTCCGGTGAGCAATTGCTGCTGGTTCTCACTGAGGAGAGTGAGGAGCTGCATGGTGTGTTGGAGCAGCAGCAGCACTTATCAGGGTCTGGGGCCTCCCCTCTGGCTCAACCAGAACCACAATGTGCGGCTTTGGCAAATATGCCCCGTAGTGTCCCTGCTGGGGAGCAGGACTTGCTCATACACGCGGACGCACCCAGACAGGTGGGAGGAGTTGGTGTCCCCATGCCATGGTGCTGTCTGGGGTTCCCCGAGGTGAAGGGGTACATCCCTGTAGTGAGCAGACTGGTGATTTAGTCCGCGGGGCTCATGCCGAAAATTCTCTAACATCGAAGAAACCGCCCCCTCCTGGTCGTGTGGAGGAAGACGGCCAGGAAGAGTATATTTCCCTCTTCCTTCCCTTCCCAATTGTGGCTCTGGCAGATATGCCCCCTGGAGTCCCTGCTGAGGAGCGGGACTTGCTCATACAGGCGGACACACCCAGGCAGGTGGGAGGAGTTGGTGTCCCCATGGTGCTGTCTGGGGTTCACCGAGGTGAAGGGGTACATTCCTGTAGTGAGCACACTGGTGATATGGTCCGCGGGGCTCACGTCGAAAATTCTTTACCATCTAAGAAGCCTCCCCCTCCTGGTCGTGTGGAGGAAGATGACCAAGGAGTGTATATTTCCTCCATATCCCCGTCCCCTTCTCCTCCAGTAGTGGCAGCAGGGGTGCTACCAGGGAGTAGGGGTAAGTCGCAAACTTCACTACAAGCTGCCCCTCTGAGTCGGAGTCCTCTTAGGAGGGGGGTCAGAGAGGAGAGATTGCCTCTGAGCCTTGTGGGGGTGTGAGTGTTAGGACATGGGGGGATGCCTCTGTTGTCGGTGCTGTGAGGAGTTCGCCATCTATTGGTAAGAGAGTGAATGGCAATAAACGTTCAGGTCCGGACCTGGGTGCGTACGTGTTTGGGTGTCTGAGTTATCCTTTGTTATACCCAGGCCTAGCTCGTTCCCCAGGTCGGCGCTCTGGAGATTTGTGGTGCCTCCAGAGTATACATCTTCACCTCCATCTACCCTCTCTTGCCATGACCGGGAGTGTCAGATGATGGTTGAAGTGAACTCTCATGGAACAAGGCGTCCTCACTGTAGGTGGTATACAGTGTAATACGGTGTTAAGGGTCCAGAGGCCCCTCATTGAAGGAGGGGTACTGTCACGATCCAATTCTTGGAGCCGTGTCAGCTTCTGGATTAATGCATGTAAACCTTTTTTTTTCCTTCAAGTCTTTGGCTTAAGGTTAGTTTTGCCCCCGGTGGCAATGGGTGTCATTGCATCCTAATAGTTGCTTTGGTTACTTTTTGCCCCTGGTGGCCACAAGTGTCTCATTGCACTTAATGTTTTCTTTGCTTTGCCTTTTGCCCCCAGTGGTCACTGGGGTTATAGCAGCTTTTGGCCCCTGATCATTTGACCATTCCCTTTTCCTATACAGGGTCACATGGTCTATGAGCAGGTGTGGGTGATAGCGTCTTTTTGGGATTCCAACCACGGTGAAGGGAGAAGCTGGCTGAGGTGTGAAGCCACTGCAGAAACCTGGTGAAGTTAGCAGCTGGCTTGAAGGTTGGAGCCACTGCTGAAACTGGTGTGGAACTCTGTCTGCCCGGTGTCCGCAGCAGAGTGAGATGGTTAAGGTGGCAGCTGGCTCTGAGGTGTCAAGCCACTGCAAAAAGTTAATCCGGTGATGCACTCTGCTGCCTGGTGCTGCAGCAGAGCAAGATAAGTGTTTTTGGTGTTTCCCCTGTTTGTATTTTTCCCTGGTGGGGCCAGTGCCTGCACCACCCAGCTCCCTAGCAAGGGATAGGTGTAGGGTGTGCTATGGTGACAGGTATCCGGCTCGGCGACAGGTGAGGAGCCTGTATAGGGAACGTTAGAAGTGTGAGGGACATTGACTCAGGGGAGTGCAGCAGGTCTCCACGTCCCCATTCCCTATTGCAGGGCCCACACAGGACGGGTTCACGTGACAATAATAAAAAGAATCCTCTGAAATACAACTTGCCTAGTAATAATTATGCAATCAAGTATCAACCTAGGGCCTTGTCAGATCACTCCCCTGTTATGTCGACATTTAATTGGGAAAATGGCGGGAGAGGGGAATGGGCACCATGGTCGTTTAACGCATTCTGGTTACCTATTAGTCAAGCAAATGCTTGCTATTAATGAGGGTACAGCCCCCCAGGGAAATAATATGGGATGCGTCTTAAGCTTATCTGAGAGGACTGCCCATCTCGGAAGTGAATAGAGTTAGAACTAAGTCTAGAGAATATGAGGAACTTTTACAGAAGGAAGCTATCTTTGCAGAATTGCAAAATTTGAAAACTCCGTCGGATATACATTTTAACGCATTAAAAGATGCGGAAAAATGATCAACCCAACATAAGCTTTCAAAAGCTGCAGCTGAACGATACTTCCGGCGGCAGGTCTATTTTGGGGAGGGGGAGGGAACTGGACATCTACTAGCTACCCTGATCAAGACTCAATCTGGCCCTGCAATGGTAGCGGAGATAAAAAACCAAAAATCGTGAACTATAAAGATCTTCTGGGGCAATTCTAGCAACTTTTACCGAGTTTTTTGAGACATTATATAATTCGCAGGGCGGGTTCTCTGACGAGTTGCTCAGTAGCTTTTTGGGGACTGCTGGTCTGCCTACTCTGTCGGAATCGGAAGCTGTTGGGCTGGAAGCACCAATTAGAAACCTTCTCAATTAGATATGAATAAACCAAAATAAAGTCACTCCTTGAGAAAGCCACGGTAGGCTAAACGTACGTTGGAGGGAGCTGGAGATACATTGAGCCACTGATCACGGGTATCTATGATCTTATTACATTTCCTATGCACTTTATTTGAGCTTTCAGACCCTGTGTCTGCTTACTATATGCACTTTAGATTGCTGATGGATTTTTTATGATCACTATATTTATCGGATCGGATTGGATCGGCCGATCTAAAAAAAATATCGGGTATTGCCGATTCCGATCCCGGAAGTCCCATTCAAGTCAATGGAACAGAAATATCGGAATTGAAAAAAACCCTTTCTTTCCTTGTAGGTTAATTCTACATGAAGAAAAACAACTAAGAATAATGTAGAATGTATTGTGGGAGGTGTATGAGACATTAAAGCCATAGAGCTTTAGCCCAATCAAATGGAATAGCAGTAATAATTTTTTTTATTTTAAAGACGATTGGAGTTACAAAGATATTGACTATGTTAACCTCTTTTATATTTTGTCAGATATGTATGTTTCACTACTTCCATGCTCTTCACCTTTTTTACTTCTCCCACACTTTCTCCTTCATCATCCTCAGCAGCAGCATCTATTTCATAAACTTCTTCTTCACCTTATTCATCTTCTTCTTCTTCTTCTTCTTCTTCTTCACCTTCTTCCTATTATTCTTTTTTTTACATTCTTCATATTCTTCTTATTCAACTATTATTCTTCTTCATATTCTACTTCATCTTCTTCCTATTCTTCTTCATCATATTCTTATTTGTGACAGGCATTCCTGTAGTTGTTATCTATAAAAGTTTGAAGATTACACCTTCCGTTCTGCCTGTCACAAAAGATTTACAACAGGATTTGTCCGCGTTCAGTTTGGCCTGAGGAGGAACGGACTCACCCCCATACACTGCTTAGTCTTCTTCTGCTTATAATTTAGATAATATCATTTGCTCTTATTTTTAGTCTTATGCTTAATGTTCTTCTGCTTTTGGTTTTTCTGCTTCTTGGTCTTCTGTCTCTTGTTGTTCTGCATCTTGGTGGTTGTCTTCATGTTCTTTGTCCTCTTGGTATTCTAAAGGGTCATCTATTTGGTCTTCTTCGATGTGGTCTTCAGGGTCGTCGTCTTCAGGGTCATCGTCAGGGATATCCAGAGTGAGAATCAAAATACAATTCCACAAGCTTGAACTTGGAAAAGTAGCAGAAGGTACAAGAAGGCAGAGGAACTGCCGAGAACCAGCTGACGGTGCTGGAACCCGGAGGGGCAGCAGAAGGAAGAAGAGCCAATGGCACAACCGTGGACTAGCTGTGCTACAAAGCACTACCAAGGACCAGCAGACGTTGCTGGAACTCGGATACCAAGAAGGAGGCACCTAGGCCAAAGGCACTGCCGAGAACCAGCTGACAGTGCTGGAACCCGGATGGGTAGCAGAAGCTGCAAGAGCAAATGAAACTAGCGAGGACCACTGTGACGCCGCGCTCACCTGGGGCGGGACCTCGGGCCCGACGTCATCTCTTCCGGACCCGCGGTCACTCCGGGGGTCCCGCCGGGTGCGCACGCGCACCTCTCGTACCTAGGTCCTTCTCTCCTTCATGTTATGTCTGCGCTTGCGCGCTTTTCTCAGTCCGGTCTCCAGGTCAGTCCTCTCTATGGTACTGGAGGACATGACCCGGAAGCTCTCATGATCATGTGCTATATCAGGCTACCTCTTCCTAGGGGAGGTGCCTGATTATTGTTGTGCTTCCTGGCTTGGTCTGCCGTGTCCCTGCCTGGCTGGCTCCAGTGCCTGAGGGAGAACCGCCTTTATGCCAAGCTCGACAAATGTGCCTTCGAGCAAATGTCCCTGCCATTCTTGGTGTACATTATCTCAGAATCAGGTCTACGCATGGATCCGGCAAAGGTGTCCGCTGTCCTCGATTGGCCACAGCCCCATGGGGTGAAGGCAATCCAACGCTTCCTTGGTTTTGCGAACTACTACCGACAGTTCATTCCTCATTTCTCCTCGTTGGTTCGCCCCATCTCGTCCCTTATCTGCAAGGGAGCTAACCCAAAGGCTTGGCCCTCTGAGGCTGAAGAGGCCTTCCAGTCGTTGAAACAAGCCTTCGCCGCTGCTACGGCGCTTCACTGACCTGAGGTTAGTAGACCTTTCACTCTCGAGGTGGACGCATCCTCTACCGGGGCTGGTGCAGTCCTTCTGCAGAAATCCTCTTCTGGACGTTTTGTCACCTGTGGCTTCTTTTCTAAAGTATTTTCCTCCACTGAACAGAACTACTCCATTGGCGACAAAGAGCTATTGGCCATTAAATTGGCCTTGGAGGAGTGGATGTACTTACTGGAAGGCGTCATACATCCATTCAAGATCTTCATGGACCATAAGAACCTGGCGCACAGAGGCTCAATCCTCGGCAAGCCAGGTGGTCCCTATTCTTCGCGCGCTTTGACTTTGAACTACATTTTCGGCCCGGCGATAAAAACGTTAGAGCGGATGCGTTGTCAAGATCATTCCTGTCATCTGATGCAGAGGAAGAACCCTCTCATATCATTGATCCATCAAAAGTAATTACCGTGGCTCCTGTCAAGTTAATCACGTTACCTCCGGGAAGAACCTTTGTGGCTGAGAATAACCGAAAAAGAGTGTTAAATTGGGGACATTCATCCAAGATTTCCGGCCACGTTGGTGTCCAAAAGACTTTGGACTTAATCTCTCGCTATTATTGGTGGCCTTCACTCTCCCAGGATGTTAAAGACTTTGTGGCATCTTGCCTGTCCTGTGCCCAGAACAAGATACCCAGACAACCACCCTCTGGTCTTCTGCTCCCGCTTCACGTTCCGTCGGCTCCATGGCAGCACATAGCAATGGATTTCATTACTGATCTGCCTTGCTCTTCCGGTTGTACTGTGGTCTTGGTGGTTGTAGACCAATTTTCAAAGATGGCCTACTTCATTCCTCTTCCCGGACTACCCTCTGCTCCTGACTTGGCGAAGATCTTCATTTCCCATATCTTCAGGATTCACGGCTTCCCCCAGCGCATCGTGTCAGACAGAGGGGTCCAATTCACCTCTCGGTTCTGGAGAGCTCTATGCGGACTCATGAAAGTGTCATTGGATTTCTCTTCCGCCTATCACCCCCAAACCAATGGGCAGGTGGAACGTACCAACCAGATCCTTACATCCTACCTCCGGCATTTTTCTAATGCTCATCAGAATGACTGGGTCAGTATACTTCCTTGGGCTGAGTTCGCCTACAATAATCACTCCAGTGAATCGTCCACCAAGTCTCCTTTCTTCATCGTCTTTGGACAGCATCCCAATGTGCCTCTACCGGTACTTCCTGTCTCGGGGGTACCTGCTGCCGATTCTCTGTCTGTGGAGTTCTCCAGGGTATGGCAGGAGACCAAAACCGCTCTCGAGAAAGCACGGGACAGAATGAAATTACACGCTGACAAGAGGCGCCTGGACGTTCCTCCATTTCTCCCTGGTGACAAGGTTGGCTCTCCACCAAATACGTCCGCCTTAAGGTACCATCTTACAAACTGGGTCCCCATTACATTGGTCCTTTTGAGGTCCTCAGGCGGATTAATGATATTGCTTACAAATTGAAGCTGCCTCCTTCACTCCGTATTCCCAATTCCTTCCTTCCACGTGTCTCTCCATAAACCTGTGGTTCTTAACCGGTTTCATCCTTCTCCAGGCCACACACCCCAGCCTGTTGGCTTGGGGGATGAGTTTGAGGTGAATGACATTTTGGCCATGAAGAAGGTAAGAGGGAGAACCATGTTCTTGATCGATTGGAAGGGTTTTGGCCCCGAGGAGAAGTCATGGGAGCCCAGGGAGAATATCCACGCACCCCAGATTTTGTCTAAGTTCCTCTCCAGTTTTAGAAAGAGGGGGCGTAAAGGGGGGGTACTGTCACGCCGCGCTCACCTGGGGGCGGGACCTCGGCCCCGACGTCATCTCTTCTGGACCCGCGGTCACTCCGGGGGTCCCGCTGGGTGTGCACGCACACCTATCGTACCTAGGTCCCTGTCTCCTTCATGTTATGTCTGCGCTTGCTCGCTTTTCTCAGTTCGGGCTCCAGGTCAGTCCTCTCTATGGTACTGGAGGACTTGACCCGGAAGCTCTCATGATCATGTGCTATATCAGGCTACCTCTTCCTAGGGGAGGTGCCTGATTATTGTTTTGCTTCCTGGCTTGGTCTGCCGTGTCCCTGCCTGGCTGTGCACTGTATTTGGGTCCCCTGCCTTGCACTCTGTTGTGACTCTTGGCACATGCTCTGAACCTGCACTCTGCCTTGTACTCGGTTGTTCCTCCTGGCACACGCTCTGACCCTGTGCTCTGTCTTGTACTTAGTTGTGCCTCCTGGCACACACTCTGATCCTGTGCTCTGTCTTATACTCAGTTGTGCCTACTGGCACACACTCGGAACCTGTGCCTTTTCTCATACTCAGTTGTGCCTCCTGGCACATGCTCTGATCCTGTACTCTGTCTCTTACTCAGTTGTGCCTCCTAGCACACGTTCCAATCCTGCACTCTGTCTTATGCTCAGTTGTGCCCTCTGGCACACACCCTGCTCCTGTACTCTGTTACACCTCCTGGCACACCTGCTGCCTGACTCAGTGCTCTGATGTGCTCCTTGCACGCATCCTGCTTCACTCACACCCGGGCGTACGAAGTCTCTGTATACCACGTGTTCCCGTGTCCACGCTTTACACGTTCCTGCAGACACACTCACCCACTCGTGTCTCCTGTGAGCCGGCCGCCTGGTGCCAGCAGTCGTGGTACCTCACCCCCTGGGGCTTGCACCTGACACTCCCTGTATAGGGAGTGGTCTTCACTAGGTCAGCTCGCCCTGGGAGGGTTGGTGCCACGACCCAGAGGGTCCACTCCAGGAGTCGTCACAACCAGCTGATGGTGCTGGAACCCGGAGGGGCAGCAGAAGGAACAAGAGCCAATGGCACAACCGTGGACCAGCTGACGGTGCTGGAACATGGTTACTAAGCAGGAGGTACCTGTGCTTCAAAGAACTACCAAGGACAAGCAGACGTTGCTGGAACTCGGATACCGAGAAGGAGGCACCTAGGCCAAGGGCTCTGCCGAGAACCAGCTGATGGTGCTGGAACCCGGATGGGTAGCACAAGGTACCCATAATCAACAAAGTTGCAAGGCCGCGAGCAGGACGCAGTTACCAAAACCCACAGTCAAACAGGGGGTGCTTGTCCTATTGGCACTACGGAACCAGCCTTTATTACCAGAACCCGCAGCCCACATAGGAAGCACCGAAAATGCAGGCACCATAGACTCGGCTAACCCGACCGCAACACGACAGGACAACTTATTGGTGGCAAAGTGACGTTGACACTACCCAGAAATAGCAGGCGTGCTGGAACCAGGCTGGGCAGGAGGGAGTGCCTGTGCCAAAGAGACTTCCAAGAACCAGCTGACGGTGCTGGAACCCAGCATGGCAGCAGAAGGAACAACAGCCAATGGCACAACCGTGGACCAGCTGACAGTGCTGGAACACGGTTACCAAGCAGGAGGTACCTGTGCTAGAAAGCACTACCAAGGACCAGCAGATGTTGCTGGAACTCGGATACCAAGAAGGAGGCACCTAGGCCAAAGGCTCTGCCGAGAACAAGCTGACGGTGCTGGAACCCGGATGGGTAGCAGAAGCTGCAAGAGCAAATGAAACTAGCGAGGACCAGCTGATGGTGCTGGAACCCGGAGGGGCAGCAGAAGGAACAAGAGCCAATGCCACAACCGTGGACCAGCTGACGGTGCTGGAACATGGTTACTAAGCAGGAGGTACCTGTGCTACAAAGCATTACCAAGGACAAGCTGACGTTGCAGGAACTCGGATACCGAGAAGGAGGCACCTAGGCCAAAGGCTCTGCCGAGAACCAGCTGACGGTGCTGGAACCCGGATGGGTAGCACAAGGTACCCATAATCAACAAAGTTGCAAGGCCACGAGCAGGACGCAGTTACCGAAACCCACAGTCCAACAGGGGGTGCTTGTCCTATTGGCACTACGGAACCAGCCTTTATTACCAGAACCCGCAGCCCACATAGGAAGCACCGAAAATACAGGCACCATAGACTCGGCTAACCCGACCGCAACACGACACGACAATGTATTGGTGGCAAAGTGACGTTGACACTACCTGAAAACAGCAGGCGTGCTAGAACCAGGCAGGGCAGGAGGGGGTACTTGTTCCTGGGTTACAGGGGCTCTGTCACGTCAGTGGATCCCTTGATGTGTGTCCGGCAAGGTCTCCTGCTCTGTCCACATTCCCACTACTAGTAATGGGAATGTAGACAGAGCAGGAGACATTGCCGGACACACATCAGGGGATCCACTGACGTGACAGAGCCCCTGTAACCCAGGAACAAGTGTGGATTGTGCAGACGCCACTTCAGAGCAGCAGCTGGCGGGGATGGAGGCTAGGGGAAATACTAGAGACAGTGGAGCCAGAGGCCTAAGTGGAGCATGGTTAAAAATCAGTAGTAGTGTGACTGTGTAGGCAGCAGGAGACTTTGTCATCCAAACAGCAGAGGAGCAGATGGCGTTACTGAACCCCACTGACACCGGAGCGAGTGTTTCTATCTTTGCGGATGGCACTTCCAAGCAACAACTGGCTGTGTTGAAGCCCAGGATAAATCATGGAGCTGGCTGAGGCCAACTGGGAGCAAGTAGAAAATAAGATGTCGTGTGATTTGGGAGGCAGCAGGAGACATTGCCGTCTACACAGCAGGGGAACAGCAGACATTACTGAACCCCACTAACACAGGAGCTTGTGTGTTTTTCTCAGTGAAGACGGCACTTCTGAACACCAACTGGCGTTGTTGGAGCCCAGGATGAAGCTTGGAGCAGGCTGAGGCCTGATATTTTAGGCATGTGGAGGCAGCAGGAGACATTGACGTCTACACAGCAGGGGAACAGCAGACATTACTGAACCCCACTAACACAGGAGCTAGTGTGTTTTTCTCTGTGAAGACGGCACTTCTGAACACCAACTGGCGTTGTTGGAGCCCTGGATGAAGCATGGAGCAGGCTGAGGCCTGATGTTTTTGGCATGTGGAGGCAGCAGGAGACATTTCCGTCTACACAGCAGGGGAATAGCAGACATTACTGAACCCCACTAACACAGGAGCTAGTGTGTTTTTCTCTGTGAAGACGGCACTTCTGAACACCAACTGGCGTTGTTGGAGCCCAGGATGAAGCATGGAGCAGGCTGAGGCCTGATGTTTTTGGCATGTGGAGGCAGCAGGAGACATTGACGTCTACACAGCAGGGGAACAGCAGACATTACTGAACCCCACTAACACAGGAGCTTGTGTACTTTTCTCTGTGAAGACGGCACTTCTGAACACCAACTGGCGTTGTTGGAGCCCAGGATAAAGCATGGAGCAGGCTGAGGCCTGATGTTTTTGGCATGTGGAGGCAACAGGAGACATTGCCGTCTACACAGCAGGGGAACAGCAGACATTACTGAACTCCACTAACACAGGAGCTAGTGTGTTTTTCTCTGTGAAGACGGCACTTCTGAACACCAACTGGCATTGTTGGAGCCCAGGATAAAGCATGGAGCAGGCTGAGGCCTGATGTTTTTGGCATGTGGAGGCAGCAGGAGACATTGCCGTCTACACAGCAGGGGAACAGCAGACATTACTGAACCCCACTAACATAGGAGCTTGTGTGTTTTTCTCTGTGAAGATGGCACTTCTGAACACCAACTGGCGTTGTTGGAGCACAGGATCAATCATGCAGCAGGCGGAGGCGAACTTGCAGCAGGTTTTATATAGGTTGTAGACTACTACTGATTGTAACCGTGCTCCACTATGGCCTCTGGCTCCACTGTCTCTAGTATTTCTCCTGGCCTCCAATCCCACCAGTTACAGCTCTGAAGTGGCGTCTGCACAATCCACACTTGTTCCTGTGTAACTGGGGCTCAGTCACGTCAGTTGATCCCCTGATGTGTGTCCGGCAAGGTCTCCTGCTCTGTCCTCATTCACACTACTAGTAATGGGAATGTGGACAGAGCAGGAGACATTGCCGGACACATATCAGGGGATCAACTGACATGACTGAGCCCCAGTAACACAGGAACAAGTGTGGATTGTGCAGATGCCACTTCAGAGCAGCAACTGGCGGGGTTGGAGGGCAGGGGAAAAACTAGAGACAGTGGAGCCACAGGCCTAAGTGGAGCACGGTTAAAAATCAGTAGTAGTTTGAATGTGGATGGAGCAGGAGACTTTGCCGTCCGCACAGCAGGGAAGCAGCTGGCATTAATGAACCCCACTAACACAGGAGCTAGTGTTTTTTTCTGTGCAGAAGACACTTCTGAGGGACAACTGGCTGTGTTGAAGCCCAGGGATTATAGTTCAGGTGGTAGAAACATGAACACAACAGGAGACCTGGATACTGTTGCCAACCAATTATTTATTCGGGAAGAGGACTGGCAAATTCTGGCGAGATCCAGGCCTTGTTCATTTTCAGAAAAGTAAGCCGGTCAACGTTATCGGAAGATAGTCGCGTGCGACGGTCTGTTAGTACACCACCTGTGGCACTAAAGACGCGTTCCGATAATGCACTGGCAGCAGGGCAAGCCAGCACCTCCAATGCATACTGGCTAAGCTCTGGCCATGTATCCAGCTTAGAGACCCAAAACTAGAAGTGGGAAGAGCTGTTATGATGAGTCACCGAAGGAGGAAAAAACAAAATACTAGCTAAGTCCAGAAAAACCAGAGAGGTTGGCAGCTATCGGATTGCAGACCCCTGAACCTATCCACAACAACTAGCAGTAGCCATGGGGGGTACCTACGGTGCCCTAGACCCCTCGATCACAGCCGGAGAACTACATAGCCTAAAGACAGAAAGGGGAAAAACTAAACTGCCCCAGAGCAGACCCCAAAGCAATAGGCAGCCCCCAACATATAATGACGGTGAAGCAAGATGAAAACACTAACACAGATAGAAAGATAGGTTGAGCAAATGATGGGGCCCAAGCTAACTAAGTAGGACAGGATAGGAAAACTGCTGTCTGCCATCCGCAAAAACCCTATCCAAAATGAGCCAACCGACTGATAGGAAAAACAGGCCCTGAAGTCGCTAGGCTTCAAAAGACTATATCAGCACTCAGGTATATTCTGAAGGCAGAGCAAAAGATCAACAGATCAGAGACAAAAATGGAATTCAGCTCACCCCCAGCCAGGGATGGCAGAACTCCCAAAGAACAAGGCAAAACAAAAACAAAACTGAAGAGTACAAAGCAGAGAAGAAAAACTTAGCTTTGAGACGCAGGAATCAAACTGGTCTCCAAGAATCCAGCAGGATCACCAGCAAGGCAGAAGGGCGTCGGCTGCCTTATATCCAGTCCTCAATTCCAGCCACCCAGTCATCATCTAGCTGCCCAGGTGTTTGGTAATCAGCCTCACTACCTTCCTTCACCAGAGGAGGGAGTTCATCAGACCTCAGTGACGAAGGGGAAAATGAACTCACAACAGTACCTCCCCCTTGAGGAGGGGTCACCGAACCCTCATCCATGCCACCAGGGCGATCCGGGTGAGCCTGATGAAAGGCACGCACCAATCTTTCGGCATGAATATCAGAGGCAGAGACCCAGGAATTATCCTCCTGACCATAACCCTTCCACTTAACCAAATACTGGAGTCTCCGTCTAGCCAGACGGGAATCCAGTATCTTCTCTACCTCATATTCCATGTTACCTTCAACCAATATAGGGTCAGGAGGTGCCACCACAGGAACTACTGGTTCAACAAACCTCTTCAACAAGGACTTATGAAACACATTATGAATTTTAAATGTGACAGGAAGAGCCAACCGAAAAGAGACCGGATTAATAATCTCCAAAATCTTGTAAGGTCCAATAAATCTAGGCTTAAACTTAGGAGAAGCCACCTTCATAGCGATATTTTTTGATGACAACCAAACCATATCACCCACCTTAAACTGGGGACCAACGGTCCTACGCCGGTTGGAAAACCGCTGGGCCTTTTCCTGGGAGAGAGACAACTTATCCACTACTTGGTCCCAGATCTGGTGCATTCTCTCCACCACAGTGTCAACACCTGGGCAGGCAGAAGGCTCCACCTGCCCTGAAGAAAATCGAGGGTGAAACCCAAAGTTACATAAAAAAGGTGACATCAAAGTGGCAGAACTAGCTCTATTATTTAAAGCAAATTCGGCCAAGGGCAAAAATGAAACCCAATCATCCTGATCGGCAGAAATAAAATATCTCAAATACGACTCCAAAGTCTGGTTTGTTCTCTCCGTCTGGCAATTGGTCTGAGGGTGAAACGCAGAGGAGAAGGACAACTGAATTCCCAGCTTGGAACAGAAAGTCCTCCAAAATCTAGACACAAACTGAACTCCTCTGTCAGATACAATGTTCTCAGGAATCCCGTGCAAGCGAACCACCTGTTGCAAAAACAAGGACACCAACTCAGAGGAAGATGGCAACTTAGGGAGTGGTACAAGATGGACCATCTTAGAGAATCTATCACAAATCACCCAAATAACAGTCATTCTCTGAGAGACAGGCATATCAGAGATAAAATCCATTGAAATATGGGTCCATGGCCTCCTGGGCACCGGCAAAGGCATCAACAAGCCACTAGAGCGAGAACAAGGTTTAGACCGGGAGCAAGTCCCACAGGACTGCACAAAATTCCTGACATCATGAGACAAGGCGGGCCACCAAAAAGACCGACTCACCAGATCTCTAGTACCAAAAATACCTGGATGACCAGCCAATGCAGAGCAATGAACCTCAGACATCACTCTCTTCCTCCACTGGTCATGAACATACAACTTTCCACTGGGACAACGCTCAGGTTTGTCCTCCTGAAACTCTTCCAGAGCACGTCTCAAATCGGGCGAGATGGCAGAAATAACTACCCCCTCGCCTAAGATGGTAGCAGGCTTAGTCACAACAGGAGAATCAGCAAAGAAACTCCTAGAGAGGGCGTCTGCCTTGACATTCTTAGTGCCCGGAAGAAAAGAGACCACAAAATCAAAACGTGTGAAAAACAAGGCCCACCTAGCCTGTCTAGGATTCAAGCGCTTGGCCGACTCCAGGTAAATCAAATTCTTGTGGTCAGTAAGGACCACGACTTGGTGTTTGGCTCCCTCCAACCAATGTCTCCACTCCTCAAATGCCCATTTCATGGCCAACAGTTCCCGATTCCCCACATCATAGTTACGTTCGGATGGGGAGAACTTTCGGGAAAAGAAAGCGCAAGCATTCATTTTAGATATCACAGGATCTTTTTGGGACAACACCGCTCCTGCACCAATCTCAAAAGCGTCCACCTTCACCTTAAACGGGAGTGAGACATCAGGTTGCCGCAAAACCGGAGCAGAAGTGAATCTTCGCTTCAGCTCCTGAAAGGAAGAAACAGCCTCCGGAGACCAATTCAGCACATCAGCACCCTTCCTAGTCAAATCCGTCAATGGCTTGGCAATACCAGAAAAATTAGCTATAAATTTCCGATAAAAATTAGCAAAACCCAAAAACTTCTGGAGAGCCTTCAAAGAAGTGGGTTGAACCCAATCATAAATGGCCTGTACCTTGGCCGTGTCCATTTCAATAGTTGACGGAGACAAAATAAATTCCAAAAATGAAATCCTCTGCACCCCAAAAAGGCATTTCGATCCCTTGACATACAGGGAATTCTCCCTCAAAATCCGGAACACAGTCCGAACATGTTCCACATGAGAGTCCCAATTCTTGGAGAAGATCAAAATATCATCGAGATAGATAATCAAAAATTTATCCACAAAGTCTCGGAATATATCGTTCATGAAGCACTGGAAGACAGAAGGGGCATTAGTGAGCCCAAAAGGCATCACCAAGTACTCAAAATGTCCCTCCGGAGTATTAAACGCCGTCTTCCATTCATCCCCACGCTTAATGCGAATAAGATTATACGCCCCCCTGAGGTCAAGCTTTGCAAACCAGCAAGCACCTTTAACTCTGGAGAATAGATCAGAAATCAGGGGTAACGGATACTGATATTTAACAGTAATTTTGTTGAGGGCACGATAGTCAATACAAGGCCTTAATGAACCATCCTTTTTAGCCACGAAAAAAAACCCAGCACCTAAGGGTGAAGAGGATGGTCTAATATGACCCTTCTCCAATGACTCCTTAATATACGATCGCATAGCCTCGTGCTCGGGTACAGATAAATTGAAAAACCGACCCTTGGGGAATTTACACCCCGGGTTCAGCTCAATTGCACATAACTCCTATGAGGAGGCAAAGACGCAGACTCATTCTCACTAAATACATCATAAAAGTCAGCCAAATAGTCAGGAACATCATGCCACTGGGGAGAGGTGGAGAAAACAGGAGCATCACTAAGGGCACACCGACAACCCCAACTCACCACAGACAAAGATTTCCAATCCAGAACTGGATTATGGATTTGCAACCAGGGAAACCCCAGAACAATGGTATCATGCAAATTATGCAACACCAAAAATCTGCAATTTTCTTGATGGTCTGGGGCGACCCGCATTACCACCTGGGTCCAAAACTGAGGTTTATTCTTCGCCAAAGGAGTAGCATCAAGACCCCTCAAAGGGATAGGCGTCCGCAGAGGTGTCATAGGAAATCCACAACGTTTAGCAAAATCCAAGTCCATCAGGTTCAGAGCTGCTCCCGAATCCACAAAAGCCATGGCGGAAAATGTGGACAGGGAGCAGATCAGAGTAATTGCCAGAAGAAACTTAGGTTGAACACCACCCACAGAAAACGTGTGTGCACAACGTTTCTCTCGTTTAGGGCAGACAGAAATAATATGTGAGGCATCTCCAAAAAAAACACACCTTATTACGCCTTCTGAACTCCTGACGTTGTGCCCTAGACAAAACTCGATCACATTGCATAGGTTCAGACATTTGTTTGCTACCTTGGATCTAATCCTTATAAACAGGGAGGAAATGGTTGAGGAGGTAAAAGTGGCTGGGACCCTAGGAGGTAGCGACCATGCTATTTTAGAATTTTGGATAACTAGAGGCGGAAGACCTGTGAAGACTCAGACGTCAAGGTTAGATTTCAGAAAGGCAGATTTTAAGGGATTCAGAAAGAGAATTGGAGGGATCCAATGGCTGGATATCCTTAAAGACAAAAATGTCCAGGAAGGATGGGAAATCTTGAAAA
This sequence comes from Dendrobates tinctorius, assembly GCF_039654945.1. Lineage (NCBI taxonomy): Eukaryota > Metazoa > Chordata > Amphibia > Anura > Dendrobatidae > Dendrobates > Dendrobates tinctorius. The sequence goes on along the minus strand of NW_027361738.1, from coordinate 5,368,423 downwards.
ATGAAATTCTCAAAGCACAGTTGTTAACAATTCCGAAAAGAGGGAAGAATAGGAAGCAGTTAAGGAAACCAGGATGGATGAACACAGAACTTAAGCACATGCTAAAAAGGAAGAAAAAAATGTTTATAAAATGGAAAGAGGGAGGCATATCTAAAGAAGAATATAATGCTGTCTGCAGAACCTGCAGGGCACAAATCAGATTAGCTAAAGCTGAAAATGAATTGAGGCTTGCAAGAGATGTCAAAAGCAATAATAAAGGATTTTGGGGATATGTCAAAAGTAAAAGAAAAGTCAAAGATGCTATAGGATTTTTACAGGATGAAAATGATGCAATGGTAAGACAGGATGTTGAGAAGGCTGAACTTTTAAATTCCTATTTTGCATCTGTTTTCTCTCAGAAAGGAAATGTAACATCAACTGTTATTCACTGTCCTATTAAGGGAATAGAAGAATCCAGGATATCTATAAACAGAAAGATAGTGAGGAAACACTTAGCTAGCCTAAATGAATTCAAGTCTCCAGGTCCAGATGAATTACACCCCAGAGTACTGAAGGAGATAGCAGAAGAAATTTTTGAACCCCTCTCTATAATCTTTGAAAATTCTTGGAGAACAGGAGAAGTGCCAGAAGACTGGAGAAGAGCAAATGTTGTTCCTATCTTCAAAAAGGGGAAGAATGTGGACCCAGGTAACTATAGGCCGGTGAGTCTGACTTCTATACCAGGAAAGATCTTTGAACAAATTATTAAACAACATGTATGTCAATACCTGGATAAGAATTAAGTGATTAAACAGAGTCAGCATGGGTTTGTAACTAATAAGTCATGTCAGACTAACTTAATTTCCTTCTATGACGGTATCACTGATTGGGTGGATCAAGGAAATGCTGTAGATATAGTATATCTTGACTTCAGCAAAGCATTTGACAAAGTCTCTCATACAATCCTTATTGAAAAAATGATTAAGTATGGAATGGACAAGGCAACTGTTAGGTGGATTCATAACTGGCTTAGTGATCGGACCCAAAGAGTGGTCGTAAATGGCTGCACATCCAGTTGGAAGAATGTCTCAAGTGGGGTACCACAGGGCTCTGTCCTGGGCCCTCTATTGTTCAACATCTTTATCAATGATTTAGATGAAGGCATTGAGGGTAAACTGATTAAATTTGCTGATGACACAAAGCTAGGAGGGATAGCTAATACTAGAGAAGAGAGAGAGAGGATTCAAAAAGATTTAAATAAACTGGAGAAGTGGGCAGCAACAAACAGAATGGTTTTTAACAGGGAGAAATGCAAAGTACTACATCTGGGCAATAAAAATGGAAAAAGCATATATAGAATGGGAGGAATAGGGCTAAGTGACAGCACATGTGAAAAAGACTTGGGTATACTAATAGATCACAGACTGAATATGAGTCAACAGTGTGATGCAGCAGCAAAAAAGGCAAATGCAATTCTAGGATGTATTAACAGAAGCATACAGTCTAGATCACGTGAAGTCATTATTTCCCTCTACTCCTCTTTGGTCAGACCTCATCTGGAATATTGTGTCCAGTTTTGGGCACCACATTTTAAAAAAGACATCAACAAACTGGAGCAAGTTCAGAAAAGAGCGACCAGAATGGTGACCGGTCTGCAAACCCTGTCTTATGAGGAAAGGTTGCAGGATTTGGGAATGTTTAGTTTGCAAAAGAGAAGACTGAGAGGAGACTTAATAGCTGTCTACAAATATCTAAAGGGCTGTCACATTGTAGAAGGATCAACTTTATTCTCATTTGCACAAGGAAAGACTAGAAGCAATGGGATGAAACTGAATGGGAGGAGACACAGATTAGATATTAGAAAAAACTTTTTGACAGTTAGAGTGATCAATGAGTGGAACAGGCTGCCACGAGAAGTGGTGAGTTCTCCTTCAATGGAAGTCTTCAAACAGAGGCTGGACAGACATCTGACTGGGATGATTTAGCGAATCCTGCTTTGAGCAGGGGGTTGGACCAGATGGCCCAGGAGGTCCCTTCCAACTCTACGATTCTATGATTCTATGATTCTATGATTCAACAGGTGGCAACATCTTTCGTGTAGTTTTGTGTTCACGTAAACGCCGATCAACCTGAATGGCTAATGACATAGAATCGTCAAGACCAGAGGAAACAGGAAATCCCACCATAGTATCTTTTACAGTTTCTGACAAACCCTTCCGAAAGAGGGCTGCCAAGGCACCATCATTTCAGGTAGTAAGGACCGCCCACTTTCGGAATTTTTCACAGTACAACTCTGCCGAATCCCGACCCTGGCTTAATGCCAACAGGGTCTTTTCAGCCTGATCAGTAGCATTAGGTTCATCATACAACAACCCCAAGGCTTGAAAAAATGCGTTCACATTATTCAGAATAGGATAATCAGGTTTCAAAGAAAATGCCCAATCCTGGGGATCGCCGTGCAGCAAAGAGATGACAATCTTAACCTGCTGCGCGGAGTTCCCCGACGAGTTAGGCTTCAAGGCAAAAAATAATTTACAATTATTCTTGAAATTCAAGAATTTAGACCTATCCCCAAAAAACACATCAGGAGAATCTTTGGTTCAGCAGCATGTGAATGAGCAAGATAGGCGGAAACTCCCCGCACTTCAGCAGCGAGCTGCTCCACACGATCAGACAATTGCTTCATCTCCATTGAGAGAAAAATTCCCCCTACGGCCTCAGAGATATAGAGGAAAAAATATGCACAAAAAAAAAAAATTCTGACACACTTTTTTTTTTTTTTTTTTTTTTACAATTCTCTCCTGCTATTGAGTACCCTAGGATCTGCGGTATGGCTGGTGATTCTGTTATGATGAGTCACCGAAGGAGGAAAAAACAAAATACTAGCTGAGTCCAGAAAAGCCAGAGAGGTTGGCAGCTATCGGATTGCAGACCCCTGAACCTATCCACAACAACTAGCAGTAGCCATGGGGGGTTCCTACGATGCCCTAGACCCCTCGATCACAGCCGGAGAACTACATAGCCTAAAGACAGAAAGGGGAAAAACTAAACTGCCCCAGAGCAGACCCCAAAGCAATAGGCAGCCCCCAACATATAATGACGGTGAAGCAAGATGAAAACACTAACACAGATAGAAAGATAGGTTGAGCAAATGATGGGGCCCAAGCTAACTAAATAGGACAGGATAGGAAAGCTGCTGTCTGCCATCCGCAAAAACCCTATCCAAAATGAGCCAACCGACTGATAGGAAAAACAGGCCCTGAAGTCGCTAGGCTTCAAAAGACTATATCAGCACTCAGGTATATTCTGAAGACAGAGCAAAAGATCAACAGATCAGAGACAAAAATGGAATTCAGCTCACCCCCAGCCAGGGATGGCAGAACTCCCAAAGAACAAGGCAAAACAAAAACAAAATTGAAGAGTACAAAGCAGAGCAGAAAAACTTAGTTTTGAGACGCAGGAATCAGACTGGTCTCCAAGAATCCAGCAGGATCACCAGCAAGGCAGAAGGGCGTCGGCTGCCTTATATCCAGTCCTCAATTCCAGCCACCCAGTCATCATCTAGCTGCCCAGGTGTTTGGTAATCAGCCTCACTACCTTCCTTCACTAGAGGAGGGAGTTCATCAGACCTCAATGGTGAAGGGAAAAATGAACTCACAACAAAGAGCCATCTGGGAGTACACTGACAGGGCAAGACATGTAGTCTGTCAACATCTGACGGAAACGTTGCCTCCTGCTGACTGGAGCCGTCTGTGATGGTGTAGACAACTGTGGCGGACACAACAAAACTTTGCCACATTTGGGCCATAGTGGTCTTGCCTTGTGCTGAGGCGCTGCCTCTGCTCCCTCTTTGTGCAGAGTTTCCTCCACTGCCTCGACGCACAGGGCTGCTTTGTAAAGCACTAGAACCACTGCTGTCGGGTGGAATGGAAAACATGATGACTGCACCAGTGTGTCTTGGTACTCCCGCAGTTTACGCTCCCGGGTCAACGGTGGTATGAGGCTTTGTGAGTTGTCCCGGTAGCGAGGATCTAGGAGGGTGTACACCCAATAATCAGTCGTGTTGAGAATGTGGTCGATGCGGTGGTCGTTTCTCAGGCACTGCAGCATGAAATTAACCATGTGCTGCAGACTCCCAACTGCCAAAGAAACGCTGTCCCCTGCTTGATGTGTCATCTTTGCCTGCTCTGCATCACCCCACCCTCGCTGTACATACTGACTAGAGGATTGTGTACCTCCCTCCTCTGGAGAAATGTCTTCCTCCTCCATCGACTCCTCCTCATCCTCCTCACAAAGTGTCCCCTGCCTAGGCCTTTGTGAGGAACCACGTAGCGCAGACTGTCCAGAAGCAGATGGCATTTGGGACTCCTCATCCTTCACCTCTTCCAAAACCTCCTCCCTTAGTGCTTGCAGTGTTTTTTGTAGCAGGCAGATAAGGGGGACAGTCATTCTGACTAGTGCATCATCTGCACTCGCTATCCGCGTGGAATCATCGAAGGCACGCAAAACGAGGCAGATGTCCTTCATAGAGGCCCACTCAGTGGTGCTGAAGTGTGACCGGCGCACAGTGCGACTTGTTTGCGCCTAATGCAGCTGGTACTCCATGACTGCTGCCTGCTGCTCACACAACCGCTCCAACATATGTAACGTTGAATTCCACCTTGTGGGTAGGTCACATATGATGCGATGTTCCGGAAGGCGTAATCGGCGCTGCAGAGCAGCAAGGCGCGATCTTGCCGTGCTGGAACAACGCAAGTGAGCGCACTCTATGTGGACTTTGTGCAGCAGTGCATCAAGATCCGGATAGTCCCTCAGAAAGCTCTGCACGACCAAGTTCAGCACATGTGCCAGACATGGGATGAAAGTGAGGTTGCCTAGGCCAAGAGCTGCCACCAGATTTCGGCCATTGTCACACACTACCAAGCCTGGCTGGAGATTCGCTGGCAGAAACCACACATCGCTCTCCTGCTTGATGGCATTCCAGAGCTCCTGCGCTGTGTGGCTTCGATTCCCCAATGAAATTAATTTGAGTATGGCCTGTTGATGTTTGGCCATGGCTGTGCTCATATCGGTTGTAACAGGCTCCTGCTGCGCTGTTTCTGAGGAACTTGAGTAGGAGGAGGAGTCAATGTGTACAGACTGGATTCCTGCAATCCGTGGAATTGGCAGAACACGTACAGCGCCACTCTCCATATCTGTACCCGGTTCCACAACATTGACCCAATGGGCAGTGAGGGAAAGGTATCGTCCCTGTCCATGGTTACTGGTCCACGCATCGGTGGTCAGGTGGACCTTGCTACTGACGGCATTTAGTAGCGCATGTTGTATTTTTCCCTCCACATGTTTTTGCAGGGCAGGGACGGCTCGCCTGCTGAAATAAAAGCGGCTCGGTACAGTGTATTGAGGGACTGCCAATGCCATCACGTCCCGGAAGGTGTCAGTCTCCACCAGCCTGAATGAGAGCATTTCAAGTGCCAGTAGTTTGGCAATGCCAGCATTCAGAGCCTGTGCTCGAGGATGGTTTGCCGAGTATGGCCGCCTTTTATCCCATGCCTGTGCTACCGATGGCTGTAGAGTGGCCTGGGAGTGTGAGGAGGACTGGGAACGTGGTGCTGTGGGTGGAAGTTCACTGGATCTCCGGACAACATTGCCAGAGGTTCTTCCTTGGCGATCCTGTGAGGAAGCCGAACCAGCTGTGTGTGAGCTGGAGGAAGAGGCCCCAACATGAGCTGAAGAGGTGGTAGGTGGTGCTGTACGTTGGCCTACGTCTTCAGTGTGTCTGTGTAACTCCACCTCGTGCTTGGTCCGCACATGTTTCCACATATTTGTGGTATTGAGGTTGCTGACATATTTCCCTCTTTTGACTTTCTGATGACACAGCTTGCATTTGACAAAGCAAATGTCATCTGCAACTGTGTCAAACAAGGACCATGCACTGCAAGTCTTTGGAGCGCTCGTTTTGCCTTTTGAAAGAGGAATGCTCCTACTGGGTGCCGAAGTGGAGGCTACAGGCAACCAAGTCTGCTCTCTCCCTCTCCCTCCTGTTTTGGCCATTCGGGGAATCTCTTCCTCAGAGCTGCTCCCACCACCTTCCTGTTCCTCACGCCATGATGGGTCAAGGACCTCATCATCTACACTCCCCTCTTCAAACACCTACTTCTCCTGGGTTGTCTCGCCAGCACCGTACGCACCAGAAAGTGGTAACTGAGTCTCATCATCATCTGATGCGTACTGAGGTGTGAACACTGCTGCTAGGCAAAAGAAAGCTACAGTGGTGGTTTATGTAGCCTGGGTAAAGCACAATATTTTTTTGAGAATCGCTATTTCTAACTGTCCCTCACAGTCTTCAACAGCAGCCTGTCCCTAACTGAATTCACAGCAGAGTGAACAGACATGGCGGCTGCGGCTTTTATAGTGCATCAAGACATCATTTCAGCAGCCAATCACAGCCATGCCAATAGTTAACATGCCTACATGCCTAACAGGATGTGCCCACACTTCTGAGGATTCCCATTGGCTAAATCAAATGGAGCGGGCTCATAGCATTATGGGAACTTCCGATTCCGGTATTCGATATGAAAAAAGTATCGGAACTAAATATCGGAATTCCGATACAGCGAATATCGGCCAATACCCGATACTTGCGGTATCGGAATGCTCAACACTATTCATGGCCCATGTGTTTACTATGTAACTATCCCCTTATACTATGACATTTTATGGTATTTTATTATGTCCAACTTGTTTGGTTTTCCTTTTATTCCGTAATTAAATAAAAACTTTTTAAGTCTTTATCAATTTGGACTTTATTTTGGTTTATTCATATCTAATTGAGAAGGTTTCTATTGTCTTTTATGAATATTCATATATGCTATCTGTGTATATAGTGAGTGATTCTCACTGATTGTTGGCTTGGAAGCACCAATTAGTCTGGATGAATTAGAGGAGGCTCTAGATTCTATGGCAGGGAATAAGACACCGGGGTCTGATGGGCTGCCTGTGGAGGTATATAAACAGTACTCAAATATAATGCTTCAACAGCTGTTGAAGGTGTTTGAGGCGGCTAGGGAAGATGGGCACTTGCCCTGGTCCTTGAATGAAGCAATCATAGTGGTGATCCCCAAGGCTGATAAGGATCCATGTCTTCCAGAGTCATACAGGCCTATCCCCCTTTTAAACGTTGATGTCAAGATTTTTGCAAAGATTCTGGCGATGCGGCTGTCTAGAGTAATATCTAGTATTATTCATCCAGATCAAACTGGTTTTATGCCAGAGAAATCAACTGCAATTAATATCCGGCGGTTGTATCTAACTTTACAGATCCCATCTAAGGGAAAGGAACCCAGGGCTGTTGCATCTTTGGATGCTGCTAAAGCATTTGACAGCATCGAATGGCCACATCTGTGGGCTATATTAGCCAAGATGGGTTTCTATAAAAATTTTATTGCCTGGATACAGTTGCTGTATTCGTGTCCAGAGGCCAAAATTAGAATTAATGGGGAGATCTCAAATACAATTAACTTATACAGAGGGACCAGACAGGGGTGCCCTCTATCTCCCCTACTGTTTGCTCTGGCATTGAGCCCTTGGCAGTAGTAATTCGGGCGACACCTGAAATTAAGGGGTTTGGGTATGAGTCTTTGCAAGAAAAAATAGCTTTGTATGCTGATGACATGCTCTTGTTTTTGGGAGAGTGGCTATCTTCTCTGAGGGTGGCAATGAAGTCTTTGGATCCTTCGCAGTGATCTCTGGTTTATGTATTAACTGGGAGAAATCTTCAATTATGCCGGTGAGAGATGCTCCCGAGAACTCCTTGGAATTGGCAGGACAATTAAATGTAATCAAAGAGTTTAAATAATTGGGAATTCATATTGGATATAATATACAAAATTTTGAGCGTTTAAATATTACCCCGCTACTTGCTAAATTTCATCAAAAAATAAAGGACTGGTGCAAGTTACCACTGAGTATGGTGGGAAGGGCAAACCTGGTAAAAATGGTTCTCATGCCACAAGCTTTGTATGCCCTCCACAATGCGCCCATTTGGATTCCTCGTCAAATCTTTTATCAGGTAAACAGAATATTTAAAGAGCTTATCTGGAAGAGGAGTGTTCCTAGAATTCGGTTGGAGGTTTTGCATACATCTAAAGAACTGGGGGGATTAGCGATTCCTTACCCGTTTCTGTATTATCTTGCAGCGCAGTTGCAGCATTTCAGAGGATGGAGGAGGAGGATTCCTTCATGTGAAGTTCCTCGGGATGTATGCTTACATGCGTATTGGGAAGGGACTTACTGGTGCAGGCGCTAGACTCAATGCGGTTCCGTCAGGGTCAAGCTATCAATAGTCCGATAATGAAGTGCATGGATAAGGTATGGAACACGGCCAAAGAAATATTGGGTATACAGGGAGTCACAGCGCATTCCCTGATCTGGAGAAACTTGACATGTACAGAGCTAAAGAAATTAGAGGGTTTGAGCTATGGGAGAGGAGAGGGCTTAAACTAGTATCACAGCTTTATTCGGAAGGGGAGTTTCGATCTTTTGAGGATCTCAAACAGACATTTTCCATCCTTAATAAAAGATTTTTTCAGTGTCTCCAGCTGAGACATGCTTGTGAAGCACAACAGCGACTCGCTCCACTAGGTAATCCAGCTAAAACTCCGCTGTTGGATAGAGTAGTGATGGGAGGAGGATCAAGAGGTATTATATCCATGATATATGCAACCATGTTGGAAAAGAGAGTGGCAAGTTTGGAGATGCTGAAGAATAAGTGGCAAGTTGATGTAGGTGATTTAACAGATGATGAATGGGAGGATGCATTGCAAGAAGTCACGAAAGTCTCAGTTAGCGAGGCACAGAGAGTGTTGCATCTTTATTTGCTTCATCGAGTTTATCGAACCCCTGTATGGCTGTTGAAAATCGGCTATGCTAGGGAGGCAGATTGTTGGAAATGTGGAACGCCCAATGCGGATCTGATACACATGACCTGGAACTGTCCTCGGTTACGTAGGTTTTGGGGAGGTGTGAATGATTTACTTAATACTGTCTATCTATCAGGATCCTGACAGTGCCGGCGTACAGCCTCCGCTGAGCAGGGACTCACCCGCACTGTAGGGACCCCTGGGGACCAGGATAGCCAGAAAGTATAGGTGTACAGGACCTGAGTGATGAAGTTTAGCAAGCCGGCACGGGACCTACGGTCATGTGACTGCAAGGGGGAGGGGCTTAGCGTCCTGCTTTCAGAGAAGACAGAAAACTCAGAGTCGGGCAAAATGGAGGTCATTCACAGTACGGACAGCGAGGTACAGGAGGGTAAACAGACGGGAGGTCAGACAAAGCCAAAGGTCATACACAAGAGGGTGACGCGGTACCAAGGGGACGAGCAGAGAGAAGTCGGGTCACAAGCAGAAAGTCATACACGAGAGGTAGCGCAGTACAAGAAGGACAGGCAGAACTCGTAACAGGGACAGAACCGGATCAAAACCAAACAAGCAAGCAAGATATCAGGCACAAGGCACACGTACGCACAAGGTCAACTAACTCAGCCGAGGGCAGGAGTATAACTGACACCGGACCTAGGTCCAGTGAGCATTAAATAGCCGCCCTCTGCCAGGGAGAGGCGGAACAATTAACCCCCAGTCAGACCAGGACGGGCCAAAGCTAAACCCAGTACTGGATCATCATGACAGTACCCTCCTCTCAATGGGGGGCCACTGGACCCTCAGGTCTCTCAGGGTACTTGGCGTGAAAGGCCCGGACCAACCGATCCGCATGAACCGATCGAGCAGGAACCCACAAGCGTTCTTCAGAACCGTAGCCTTTCCAATGTACTAGATATTGAAGGGGACGATGGACCAACCTTGAGTCGACAATTCGTTCCACCTCGTACTCCGACTGCCCGGCTACCAAAACCGGTGTTGGGGAAGCTGATGATCCCTCCCCAGCGGACCTCACAGGTTTCAAAAGGGCCTTATGAAAAACATTTGGGATCCGCAGATATGGTGGGAGACGCAACCGAAAAGCCACCGGGTAGAGTTGAGCGAAACGGGTCGAAAAAATTCAAAAGTCGATGACTTTCGCCAAAGTAGGGTTTCATGAAATGAAACCCGACCTCAGCATGAGGTCGGCCACGAGGTCGGCGACTTTAGCGCCAAAGTCGCATTTCAAAACATGCTTCAGCGCCCTTTTTCAGCCAATGAGGAAGAACGGACACTGTGGGCAACGTGATGACATAGGCAGCGGTCCCCACCATCTTTGAGAAGGGCATGCAAGTGATTGGCTTGCTTTGGGGGGCGTCACAGGGGGTATAAAAGGGCGTGCACGCCGACCGCCATCTTACTTCTGCTGATCTCAGTATAGGGAGAGATGCTGCTGCTGCAGATTCTGTAGGGAGAGCGTTAGGCAGGGAAGAAGAAAAAAAATCAGCTGCTGCTGCTAGCGATTTTGACTGCACAACACACCAGTGCAGTGCAAGGGGAGGCTATATTTTGGTGGATCAGCTGCATTGCTGGTTTCACACTGCTTTGCAAACTGCTTTTTTAAAAGCAATCCTTTTTTTTTTGTCCTGGTGAGATACTGAGCGTGCATTTTTTCACACCGTACAGCGGTGTACGCTGCTCTCTCAGTACCGTGTAACGGCTGTTATCACGGCCACAGTGAAGCTAAGGGTGTGACTCTGTAAGGATAAGTCAAGGAGTTGTTCCGTTCTTACAGACCTACACTCTAGGGAGATTCCAATCCTGCCCTGTCCTATATAACATTTTTCACACCTGTCAAATTCATCCTGTCATACAGTGGTGTGATATACACTGGGCCTGACACAATACATCAGTGTCCAGAAGTGTGTAAGGACATTCCATTTCTCCCATCCTATATAACATTTTTCACACCTGCCAAATTCATCCTGTCATACAGCGGTGTGATATACATTGGGCCTCACACAATACATCAGTGTCCAGAAGTGTGTAAGGACAATCCATTTCTGCCGTCCTATGTCACATTTTTCACACCAGCCTAATTCAGTCTGTCATACAGCGGTGTGATATACACTGGCCTGACACAATACATCAGTGTCCAGAAGTGTGTAAGGACATTCCATTTCTCCCGTCATATGTCACATTTTACACACCAGCCAAATTCAGCCTGTCATACAGCGGTGTGATGTACACTGGCCTGACACAATACATCAGTGTCCAGAAGTGTGTAATGACATTCCATTTCTCCCGTCATATATCACATTTTACACACCAGCCAAATTCAGCCTGTCATACAGCGGTGTGATATACACTGGCCTGACACAATATATCAGTGTCCAGAAATGTGTAAGGACATTTCATTTCTCCCGTCACATATCACATTTTACACAACAGCCAAATTCAGCCTGTCATACAGCGGTGTGATATACATTGTGCCTCACACAATACATCAGTGTCCAGAAGAGTGTAAGGACAATCCATTTCTGCCGTCCTATGTCACATTTTTCACACCAGCCTAATTCAGTCTGTCATACAGAGGTGTGATATACATTGGGCCTCACACAATACATCAGTGTCCAGAAGTGTGTAAGGACATTCCATTTCTCCCGTCATATATCACATTTTACACACCAGCCAAATTCAGCCTGTCATACAGCGGTGTGATATATACTGGCCTGACACAATACATCAGTGTCCAGAAGTGTGTAAGGACATTCCATTTCTCCCGTCATATATCACATTTTACACACCAGCCAAATTCAGCCTGTCATACAGCGGTGTGATATACACTGGCCTGACACAATACATCAGTGTCCAAAAGTGGTAGGAGAATTAAATTCTCCCCTGTCCTATATACACCTTGTACCTTGTTTTACAGTTCCATATCGTTGGTGGAATTGTGGGTACATTTTTCAAAAAAATGAGGAAGTGTGGTGTAAGAGGCCGTGTTAGTGGGTGGGGGTTGCCAGCTGTTAATGATGGTGTTGGTGTTGGATCTGCTGGTAGTGGCAAAAGCAAAATAACACCTAATGCAGGAGGTGTTAAGCCTGCGTCATCGTCTGGCTCCACAAGGCCTCGAAGGCTCCCTTTTCTGGGAGTAGGTAAACCGCTTTTAAAGCCGGAGCTTCAGGAACAAGTTTTGGCCTACATTGCTGACTCGGCCTCCAGCTCTATCGCCTCCTCTTCTGAACTTGTAAAAAATAAAAGCACTGAGTCGTCTTTGGAGGCTCATGGTCATGATCCACACCTTTCTTTGTGTCCTTCACCCCAAACAAATTTGAAGGATGCGGCAGGCCACACAACAGATTACTCCATGGAGCTGTTTTCACATACCATGCCTGGGTTATCAAGTGAAATGGTGAATTACCCAGGCCAAGATGAATCTGACATGGAGTGCACTGATGCACAGCCACTGATAGATGATTCTGCTGGTACATTCACTCAGAGCACCACATGTTCCTCGCAGTGTACTGAACCAGATTCTGACCCTGATGAAGCTCAGGTGCCCCTTCCCGCATACTATACCACCATACACGGTGACACAGAGGAAGGTGCACACGACATTGAAGAGGAGGTGATGGATGACCCAGTTGTTGACCCAGATTGGCATCCATTGGGGGAAGAGGGTGCCGCTGCCAATAGCTCCGAAGAGGAGGAGGAGCATCTGCAGCAGGCATCAACATCGCAACAGCTGTTATCTGGCAGGCACGGAGCAGTCCAAAAACGGGTTACAAAAAGCCAAAAAGTTGCTGGACTGCTTGTCCAGACGGTCAAAATAGCACAGCGTGCAAGGACACAAAATGTCTTCCATAGTAGGAAGAGTGCAGTGTGGCATTTTTTTGAACAAAATCCTAATGATCAGGCCAAGGTTATCTGTAAGAAGTGCGCAAAGACCTTTAGCCGAGGGAAAAATCTGAAAAATTTAAATACTAGTTGCATGCTTAGACATTTAACCACCATGCACTTGCAAGCGTGGACGGAACACCAAACCTCAAGTACCACATGTGCAAATGCTCCCAAAGAAGGTAGTCAGCAACGCTACATTGTTTCCCCCACTGTAAGCCCACCGGTTAGCACAGCAGCAAATGTTGAGGTGTCGTTGCAAGGCCAAAGCTGTCAGGGAATCACAATGTTATATCAACGAAAGACTGAATCTAGGCCATCAGAAAGAACACCAACTCCATCACCATCATCAACCCTCTCACAGTCCGCCCTGTCCACCGCTAGTTCCACCATAGGCATCTCTCAAGTCCAGCTCACCCTGCCAGAGACTATGAGTAGGACAAGAAAGTACTCATGCTCTCATCCGCGTACACTGGGTTTCAACGCCCACATTGTCAAACTAATCTCTCGAGATGATGCCCTATCGGTTGGTGGAAAGCGCAGCTTTCCTCGAACTCATGGCCTACGCAGTACCACGCTATGAACTACCCAGTCGCCACTTCTTTTCTCGCAAAGCCATCCCAGCCCTCCACCTTCATGTGAAGGACCGCATTGTCCATGCACTCAAGCAATCAGTGAGTGGAAAGGTGCATCTCACAACTGATGCATGGTCCAGTAGGCATGGCCAGAGCCGTTACGTGTCCATCACTGCGCACTGGGTTAATGTGGTGGATTCAGGGTCCACAGAGGACAGCGGTGGTGGGACTGTGCTGCCTAGCCCACGGTATAGGAAACAGTTGGCTGTAGGCGTTCGACCCTCCTCCTCCTACTCCTCTAGAAGCGAAAGCTCGTCCCCAGAGTGCAGTCGCAGCAGCACTCCATCCGCAGCTGCCAGTGTTGCACACGAGGTGTCCCCCTATCGATCAGCTAGTGGAAAGCATCAGCAGGCTGTGTTGAAGATGATGTGTTTGGGCGACAGACACACCGCGGAGGTACTGGCCGACTACTTTCAGCAACAAACTGAGTCATGGCTGGGCAGTCTACATCTTGAGGCAGGCAAGGTAGTCAGCGATAACGGCCGTAATTTTGTGGCTGCCATAGCCCTTTCAAAACTCAGACACATACCTTGCTTGGCTCACACCTTGAACCTGGTGGTGCAGTGCTCCCTCAATAATTATCCAGAGTTAACAGGCCTGCTCCAGAAGGTTCGAAAACTGTGCTCGCACATCCGCCGGTCGCCCGTACACTCCAGTCGTATGCAGAAGCTGCAGTGATTGCTACACCTTCCCAAGCACCGGCTAATTATCGACGTTGCAACAAGGTGGAACTCCACCCTGCACATGGTTGAGCGGCTGTGCGAACAGAGGCAGGCTGTAATGCATTTGTGGGAGGATACCCGGACAGGCACTTTGAGGGCAGACATGGAGTTGACAGGTGTGCAGTGGTCAAAGCTGAAAGACCTCTGTAAAGTCCTTCAGTGTTTTGAGGAATGCACACGGCTGGTAAGCGCAGACGACGCCATCATAAGCATGAGCATCCCACTTATGCGTCTGCTCTTGCAAACTTTGACGCACATTAAGGAGCAGGCGTCTGCAGCCGAGGTTGAGGAGGAGGAAATCCTTGATGACAGTCAGCCATTGTCTGCTCCGGGACCTCTCCTGGACGAGGTGGAGGAAGAAGAGGAAGAGGAGGAGGAGGGTGATGATGGGGATGATTATTTAGGGGAGGAGGATGCTTCTCGTGTGTCCAGAGAAAATGTTGGCGTGGCAAGGTCTGGTACAGGGTTTGTGCGTGACTGGAGGGATGTGGATTTGCCAGAAAGTGCTCCTCCACCAAGCAGTCGCACTGCATCATTGACACCGGGAACATTGGCCCACATGTCAGATTATGCCTTGCAGATCCTAAAAAGGGACCCCCGCATTGCCAAAATGATGAACGATGACGACTACTGGTTGGCCAGCATCCTGGATCCACGCTATAAAGGCAAATTCCAAAATATCTTGCCACAGGAGAACCTTGACCTAATATTGGCTAACAAACAAGCTACTCTGGTAAACCGGTTGGTTGAGGCATTCCCAGCACACAGCAGCGGAGATGGTTCTCACACGAGCCGTAGGGGCCAGGGGCAGCTTGGAAGAGGTGTTCGTGGTGCACACATCAGAAGTGGCGTTGGAGACAGGGGTTTCATGACCATGTTGTGGACTGATTCTTCAAGTCCCGCTCACACGACTGGTAATACTGCATCGATGGAAAGTGACAAAAGACAGCACTTGTCAACTATGGTTACAAACTACTTTTCCTCCCATGTCGATGTTCTCCCTCACAGGTCATTCCCCTTTGACTATTGGGCCGCTAAACTGGACACCTGGCCTGAATTGGCACAAAAAGCGCTACAGGAGCTCGCTTGACAAGCTGCAAGTGTGCTATCGGAAAGAGTCTTCAGTGCTGCTGGATCAATCCTGACAGAAAAAAGGACCCATCTGTCGACCCAAAATGTGGATGATCTAACCTTCATTAAAATGAACCATGCATGGGCTTCCAAGGATTTTGTCCCACCTTCCCCTGATGACACATAGGTTGACAGAAAAATGGCTTGCTTTGGTGCTCCTCTTCCTGGGACTTGAACAATTTCTCCTTTTGCATCAGCTCAATGTCCAACATCAACATATGCCACTTTCTAAAACTCCCTAACTGTGCTGCCTCCCCCCCATGGCCGGGGTCACCACCTAGCGCATGAGACCGTGCGAGTGCCGTTGCCCTGGACAGGTGGGTAGGCCGACTCTTGGGCGCGGGCACTGGCACAGGGTCCCTCATAGTGCAATCAAGTGTCTCTGACGGTGGTGGTGCACACCCGCCGTCAGACACACCGCCGTACTATGAGGGGCCAAGTGCCAGTACCGACGCCCACGAGTGGGCCCCCCTTGCTTGGGCAGGGCCCCAGCATTTGCAATCTTTACCTCTCCCTGCTCCTCCGCTGTGTAGTCTGGGCCGTCAAATCCATACTGGGCCTGACACCGTCTGAGCCTGCCTCCTGATCTATAGACATATATTTTGAATGTGTACACTATGCTATCCATACATGTTATCCGGTGATACGGTACCCTTTCTCACCTTTGTGCAATCACGTGTAATCCATACTGGGCCTGACACCGTCTGAGCCTGCCTCCTGATCTATAGACATATATTTTGAATGTGTACACTATGCTATCCATACATGTTATCCGGTGATACGGTACCCTTTCTCACCTTTGTGCAATCACGTGTAATCTATACTGGGCCTGACACTGTCTGAGCCTGCCTCCTGATCTATAGACATATACACTCACTGGCCACTTTATTAGGTATACCATGCTAGTAACGGGTTGGACCCCCTTTTGCCTTCAGAACTGCCTCAATTCTTCGTGGCAGAGATTCAACAAGGTGCTGGAAGCATTCCTCCGAGATTTTGGACCATATTGACATGATGGCATCACACAGTTGGCGCAGATTTGTCGGCTGCACATCCCTGATGCGAATCTCCCGTTCCACCACATCCCAAAGATGCTCTATTGGATTGAGATCTGGTGACTGAGGAGGCCATTTGAGTACAGTGAACTCATTGTCATGTTCAAGAAACCAATCTGAGATGATTCGAGCTTTATGACATGGCGCATTATCCTGCTGAAAGTAGCCATCAGATGTTGGGTACATTGTGGTCATAAAGGGATGGACATGGTCAGCAACAATACTCAGGTAGGCTGTGGCGTTGCAACGATGCTCAATTGGTACCAAGGGGCCCAAAGAGTGCCAAGAAAAAATTCCCCACACCATGACACCACCACCACCAGCCTGAACCGTTGATACAAGGCAGGATGGATCCATGCTTTCATGTTGTTTACGCCAAATTCTGACCCTACCATCCGAATGTCGCAGCAGAAATCGAGACTCATCAGACCAGGCAACGTTTTTCCAATCTTCTACTGTCCAATTTCGATGAGCTTGTGCAAATTGTAGCCTCAGTTTCCTGTTCTTAGCTGAGAGGAGTGGTACCCAGTGTGGTCTTCTGCTGCTGTAGCCCATCTGCCTCAAAGTTCGACGCACTGTGCGTTCAGAGATGCTCTTCTGCCTACCTTGGTTGTAACGGGTGGCAATTTGAGTCACTATTGCCTTTCTATCAGCTCGAACCAGTCTGCCCATTCTCCTCTGACCTCTGGCATCAACAAGGCATTTCCGGCCACAGAACTGCCGCTCACTGGATTTTTTTTCTTTTTCGGACCATTCTCTGTAAACCCTAGAGATGGTTGTGCGTGAAAATCCCAGTAGATCAGCAGTTTCTGAAATACTCAGACCAGCCCTTCTGGCACCAACAATCATGCCACGTTCAAAGGCACTCAAATCACCTTTCTTCCCCATACTGATGCTCGGTTTGAACTGCAGGAGATTGTCTTGACCATGTCTACATGCCTAAATGCACTGAGTTGCCGCCATGTGATTGGCTGATTAGAAATTAAGTCTTAACACACAGTTGGACAGGTGTACCTAATAAAGTGGCCAGTGAGTGTATTTTGAATGTGTACACTATGCTATCCATACATGTTATCCGGTGATACAGTACCCTTTCTCACCTTTGTGCAATCACGTGTAATCCATACAGGGCCTGAGAGCGGCTGGCGAGCTGTTAAGCAAGCTACAGCACCTGTGGTTTGGACACGTAAGTTTTTCATTTTCTCAGGAATGATGGTTAGGCCTAATTCCGGAACTGCGGTTATTGGGAAATCATCGTTCGCTGGTAATAATTGTAATCCCAGATCCCCATCACTAACGGTGTTCAGCGGGTTATCTGCACCTGTAAGCGACAAACGCTGGCCCTTTCAGTGTAGCGCACATGCAGCCACGGACATGTAAGGGCATGACACACCAGTTATTGGCCAATCTCACGTGCCAGAGCCTCGCGTGTCCCTCTAGTAAGCCGGACTCAGACCGTGGGACATGACGGAGTCTCCTTCGTTAACGGAATTAAGCTTGCAATGTGTGCATCTTTTTTGTTGCTGGATGGTTGAGGTTGCCCGTGTTGAGTCAAATTACGCCGCAGGCTCCACTCCTGGTGGTGCCCTTCTGGACATTCCTTTAAGGTTCAGCTTTGCAACCATACTGCCCACGTAAATCAAACACTTTGCCTTCATGAACGCTGTTTGGAGGGTCGTGACTCATGGGAATAACGCCGTCCAATCAGTTAACCTGCTAGAGAGATCCTTCGTTGCTCCCAAGCATGACATCACACTCCCTAGGAGGACGGTAATGCCACTGTGGCGACCGTACTCCATGGGGCGACACAAGTGCCCTGATGCCCAGCCACTGCTCGATGAATCTGCTGGTACATTGACCCAGACCACTACATTCCCCTCGCACTCTACACAGCCTGAATCTGACCCTGATGAAACTCAGGTTACCCTTCCCATATACTGTTCCATCTTACACGGTGACAAAGAGGAAGCTGCAGATGAAAGTGCAGGTTCGGCCCACCCGCCGTCAGACACACCACCGTACTATCAGGGGCCCTGTGCCAGTGCTGTCGCCAACGAGTGGGGCCCCCCTGCTTGCTCAGGATCACAGCACTTGCAAGGTTGAAATACTGTGCAGTGAGATGGAAGATGGGGACGACGAGAAGTCCAGACTAGTACAGGGATTCCCTAGCGAGGAGACTTATTTCATTGTTTTCAGTGTTGGGACAGCAAGTTTTGGGGAGCACTATACTCTGGAGAATGATAGATGGGGCCCACCATACACTGGAACATTCCAAAGGTGGACATCAGACACTGGATTTACAGGGCCCATTATACACTAGAGCATTAGAAATGGGGCCCATTATGTATGGAGCATTATTTGGGCCCATAAGACAGTGGAGCTTCATCCAATGGGACCAACATATACTGTAGCATTATTTGGAGCTCATCATATACTGTTTCAAACATTATATGGGACCAATGATTCTGTATGGAGAAATAGATGGGCCTCGTCATGAGATGTAAAAAGTGAAGTATTTTCCTTTGTAGTATACCACTATTTCTCTGCCGTATCGGAGCAGCATGAGTTGTGGTATGTGTTAAAGGGGCGCTCTTAAGCCCAGGGCACATGAAAACCTGGAGCCAGCCCTACCCCCCCACAACTTTAGCCAAATAACCCCCATTTTTCAGTGCGTAACTAGTATTATGAAGTAAATAAAGGGTGACAAGCTTCAGTAATAAGAATGTATGCTTTTGGCATTCAAATGGACACTGTTGGTGTGTTTCCTGTCCTCCTCTCACTCCCGACTTTTCTTCCCCATTGACTTACATGCATTCTATGTGTCTATATCTATTTCATATCTGTTATAAACCCTGTCATAGGGCTCCATTATATGTCCATTTTGCAAGGCGGCAAGAAAATCTCGCCATACGAATGTCATACGGATTACATACGGATGCAGACATGCGCAAAATACGCAACCACACCTTGCTTAGGCTGGTTTCACATTTGCGTTTTTTTGCGCTGGAAAAAAACGCTTACGTGCGCATGCGTTTTTTCCCCTATATTTAACATGGGTGCGCATACCTGCGCGCTGGCATGCGCACGTATGCGATTTTCATGCGCTGCGTTTTTTTGGGGTGTGCGTTTGTATTTTCCAGACGCAGCATGTTGCATTTTTTGGCCCTGCAAAAAAGCGCATGTGCACGTATGCGCACGTTTTGCGCTAAAAATGGCCATTATAGCCTATGGATGCGCATACGTGCGCACTGGCATGCGCATGTAAGCGTTTTTTTAGCGCTGCGTTTTTTTGGTGGTGTCCACTTGTTGTACTAGTTATAATCTTCTAAAGTCAAAAAAAAAAAGTCTATATAAAGGAGGTGCCTGCCAAAACTCTGCCACTACTACACTGACAGATTGGAGAGCAGACAGTCAACAAGGAACCCATCTTCTATCAGCGAAGAATGTGAGTATATTACATTATATGCCTGTCCTTTTAAATTATGTATGTACTAATGATTTTTATTATTTTTACATGCAGTATGTCTTCAGAATCCGAGTATTCCCCATCGCGGCAGGAATTGGCGCAAGCAGACCGTGAGGTGATTATTTTCGTGCATCTGGTAAGTATATCTGCAGCTTCTCCAAATCTCTTACGTTTTTTTCAACTTTTTTAAGACATCGTCATCATCATCTTCTGCGGACGGGACTAGTGAGGGCGAAGAGCAGGAGCAGTGAAGCCAAGTCCCGGTGGTGATACGGAATGTATGTATCAAATGATTTGTAATGTTCTTTATTTTTTATCTTCTATTTTTACTCTTTTTTATGTTTCTTTTTTTGTAACTTTTTATTCAATTTAAATTTGATTATTCTAATGAATGTGTTTTGTCTAGGTTCCACAACGGGATGAAGACGTCTACCTGGATAATGAGCAGCTCATCAGCCTGGTCCAGGAGCGTTCGCCGTTGTGGGACAGCCGTGACCGGCTGCACAAGGACATTGTGGTGACCCGGCGGCTATGGAATGAGGTGGCCGCAGCGTTGATGGATGGCTGGGACAGCGCCACAGCATCCTCCAAAAAGGCGTTTAGTGAGTATTTCCCTGCTCTGTATTGTGCCGCAGTGACTGTTGTCCTTGACGGCACTGTTGGGTTTCGTGCTAGGCATATTCTAGCAGGAAACCCAACAGTGTCATCGGGGTCTACAGTGACTGCTTTGAGTATTGTATTGCTACATTGTGCCGCAGTGACTGTTGTCCTTGACGGCACTGTTGGGTTTCGTGCTAGGTGTATTCTAGCAGGAAACCCAACAGTGTCATCGGGGTCTACAGTGACTGCTTTGAGTATTGTATTGCTACATTGTGCCGCAGTGACTGTTGTCCTTGACGGCACTGTTGGGTTTCGTGCTAGGTGTATTCTAGCAGGAAACCCAACAGTGTCATCGGGGTCTACAGTGACTGCTTTGAGTATTGTATTGCTACATTGTGCCGCAGTGACTGTTGTCCTTGACGGCACTGTTGGGTTTCGTGCTAGGTGTATTCTAGCAGGAAACCCAACAGTGTCATCGGGGTCTACAGTGACTGCTTTGAGTATTGTATTGCTACATTGTGCCGCAGTGACTGTTGTCCTTGACGGCACTGTTGGGTTTCGTGCTAGGTGTATTCTAGCATGAAACCCAACAGTGTCATCGGGGTCTACAGTGACTGCTTTGAGTATTGTATTGCTATATTGTGCCGCATTGACTGTTGTCCTTGACGGCACTGTTTTTTTTTTAACAACAGTGGACAAAGTCCGAACACGTTGGCGTTCGATCAAGGACCGCTTCAACAGTGATGTTCGTGCTGAGGGCCAGGTTCGCAGTGGATCTGCGTCAAGGACCAGAACTAGATACCGTCACTATCACGCGTTGCAGTTCCTAAGACCGGTCCTTGCCACGAGATCGTAAGTATTATAAATTTTGGGTTTTTATTTTTATTAATCTGTGTTTTTCTAATCCACAGCTGATGCTTCTTGTAAAGGCATGGTAGTAATGATTTTCCTTTCTTCCACAGCACCTGGAGCAGCACCCTGCAACCTGGCCCTGGAGCGGTCCTTCCTCGGACGTCCTCTGACCCGTCCCAGCCATCCGACAGCCAGGAAGCACCTTGCAGGTCAACCACACACACAGCTGGTGACCAGGAAGCTGGGCCATCAGGTGTTCCCCTGTCCCAGGTCTCTGCCACTGGTTATGCGGGCACTACCCGCCAGCGGCAGAGGGCCTTGGACCGGAATGTCTTGCCCGAGTTTATGCATTTGAGCGAGGCCTTTAATTCCAGCCTCAAGTCACTGTCCGACAGAGTTGAAAGCGGTTTTGCACTCATGGAACGTGGTTTTAACCACTTTGAACACCGCTTCAATTCTGTAGAACAGCGCCTTGACTGTCTGGAGGCCGACCTCAACAGACCAGCACACCATTTTTTTAGTAAGATTGAAAAGGGCATGGCGGAACACCTTAGTCCTGAGCAACAGCTGAATGTGCTGCAGGCCTGCAACAATGCTTTCTTGCAGGCTATGCAGCATAATCGGTACGGTCAGCAGTCAGTGGTGTCATTTCCACCTGTGCCACCATTGACTCGCTTCACCTCACTACCGACTTGTGCTGCATACCACTGCACGGACACCTCTATTCAAAGCCAGGACACCCACCGTTACACCACCACAAGTCTGAGTGCAGCTGGTCACTTCACCGACACCACCATGGCAAGCGCTGCTCCTGTCTGGAGCACCACCGCCACTCCCATGCATGCGTGGAGCTCAGCCACCACTAGGCAAACATGGAACAGCCCTGCCGCTACAACAACATGTAGTAGCCCTGCCACCACCACTCTGCAAACCTGGACCATCACTGCCGCCACCAGTCCTCCTGCAAGGACGAGCACTGCCAACGAAGAACAGCAGCAGCAGCCACCTCAGCAGCAGCAGCCACCTCAGCAGCAGCCACCTCAGCAGCAGCAGCAGCCACCTCAGCAGCAGCAGCAGCCACCTCAGCAGCAGCAGCAACCACCTCAGCAGCAGCAGCAGCCACCTCAGCAGCAGCAGCAGCCACCTCAGCAGCAGCCGCCACCTCAGCAGCAGCAGCAGCCACCTCAGCAGCAGCAGCAGCCACACCAGCAGACGGGGGACCTACATTCAATATTTGCCCCTAGTTCAAGGCGAAATCTATCAAGGCGGGCATTGGGCCAAAGTCGGTCCAGGCACACAAGCCTACGGCGACATGCCATTACAACTAATGTACCTGAACAGATTTCCTCTCCTCCAAGTGTTCCTAGTTTAATTCCCTTAACTGGACTACCTTCCCCCACAAGTTTTGTTGCCCCTTCCCCTCAAACACCGTCTTCAACTGCAAGTGTTGCATATTCCCTGCACACCCCCAAATTGAAACCATCTGCCCCCAAACGCCGGAAAAAATAATTTTTTGGTTTATTTTTGTGATTAAAAATAAATTTACATTTGTGGTTCACCATTACAAAGTTTCATTAATGTTGTTTGCGCCGCTCACACACACTGATGGGTAAATACATGTTAAAAACCAACCCAAGGCCTAGTATAGTCATATGTGAAATAACACGGACTAGTATAGTAATACCAAGGCCTAGTGTAATAACTCGAGTTTTACCAACTTGGATCTGGTTTCATGAAAAACAAACTGTTGAAACTTGTCTTAAAAATAAGTTTCTTTCTAGTTTCACCAGTTTGTTTTTTGTGAAACAAGATGCTAGTTGTTAAAAATCGAGTTATTACAGTAGGCCTTGGTATGACTATACTAGGCCGTGGTATTTCACATATTACTATACTACTAGCCCCAAGGCCTACTATACTCATATTTGAAATACCACGGCCTAGTGTAGTCATTACAAGGCCTAGTGTAATAACTCTAGTTTTACCAACTAGAATCTGGTTTCATGAAAAACAAACTGTTGAAACTTGTCAAGTTTCACCAGTTTGTTTTTCGTGAAACAAGATCCTAGTTGGTAAAAATCAAGTAGGCCTTGGTATTACTATACTAGGCCGTGGTATTTCACATATTACTATACTACTAGCCCCAAGGCCTACTATACTCATATTTGAAATACCACGGCCTAGTGTAGTCATTCCAAGGCCTAGTGTAATAACTCTAGTTTTACCAACTAGAATCTGGTTTCATGAAAAACAAACTGTTGAAACTTGTCTAAAAAATAAGTTTCTTTCTAGTTTCACCAGTTTGTTTTTTGTGAAACAAGATGCTAGTTGTTAAAAATCGAGTTATTACAGTAGGCCTTGGTATGACTATACTAGGCCGTGGTATTTCACATATTACTATACTACTAGCCCCAAGGCCTACTATACTCATATTTGAAATACCACGGCCTAGTGTAGTCATTACAAGGCCTAGTGTAATACTCGAGTTTTACCAACTAGAATCTGGTTTCATGAAAAACAAACTGTTGAAACTTGTCAAGTTTCACCAGTTTGTTTTTCGTGAAACAAGATCCTAGTTGGCAAAAATCGAGTAGGCCTTGGTATGACTATACTAGGCCGTGGTATTTCACATATGACTATACTAGTAGGCCCAAGGCCTACTATACTCATATTTGAAATACCACGGCCTAGTATAGTCATTCCAAGGCCTAGTGTAATAACTTGTAAGTTGGAATGGAGCAGATTACATTCATCCACTCAATGCTGACTTGTATTCCCCATGGACTTTCATTGGGGTTGGGTTTTGAGGCTTGTGTTTTGAGAAAATCACATACTTTTTTTTCAACTAGTTGCACAATTTTCTCTTGAAAAAAATTGGTTTCCCGATTCATGGCCTGCAGCTTTGCTCGTTCCAATATATTTTTATTTAATTGGAGTTTAAAAAATATAGTGCACTCAGTAATGGTATCAAATAAGGTTTTTTATTACCATAAACAAACAAAAACATTACACCATTTCATCTTGCCAGTGCACCCGTCCTACATCAGAAATAAAGTAGGCCGCAAATTGGTCCCTCATTTGGCCAACTTCAACGGATGACCTGAGAGTGTGCTGAGTGAATTCAGGCAATGGGTTAGGAGCATCATCGTCCAGTTCAAAGGTCGGGTGCTCTTTAGCCATCACAAAGTTATGTAGAACCACACAGGCCTTCACCACCTCATCGACTGTTTCAAGTTTAAGATTAATGGCCGTGCCCAGAATTCGCCATATGGAGACAAGAATCCCAAAAGCACACTCGACAGTTCTTCTGGCCCTGGTCAGCCTGTAATTAAATATTTTTTTGGTGTGGTCCAAGTCCCGGCTGGAGTAGGGTTTCAGTAAGTTTCCGCACATTTGAAAAGCCTCATCGCCAACCATTACAAAGGGCAGTGGCGGAGCTTCGGTGTGAGGAAGAGGCCGTGGCATAGGGAAATTAAATTGGTTGCCATACAACCTCCGGCCCATGTCTGAGTTTTTAAAAGCCTGTGAGTCATTACCACGGCCAAATGCTCCAATGTCCACTGCTACAAACATACATCCGGCATCCGCAATCGCCATGAGTACTATTGAAAAGTACTTTTTGTAATTATAGTACTCAGATCCCGTTCTTTGGGGTTTGATGATCCGTATGTGTTTACCATCAACAGCTCCCAAACAGTTGGGAAAATTGCATACTGTCCAGAATTTGTCAGCAATTTCCATCCACTTTTCAGCGGTGGGCAGGGGCATAAATTCTGGACAAAGAACATTCCAGAGAGCCCGGCAGGTGTCAGCAACAATTCCAGACAAGGTAGAGATTCCAATACGGTACTGGAAGTGTAGTGAAGATAGGGTTTCTCCAGTCGCCAGGAATCTGTGAGCAGACAAAGAAGTAAAATTAATATTTATGTATATTATTTTAAAAAACTATAAAATAAAATATTAGTACATTCACGAAAACTAATTACCCAAGGTTTTGAATACTAAATTTAAAAAAAAAACATCAGACCGCACCCCTTGGTTTTTAAAACATACCGTAATGTCACCAGTAGCCGTTCCTCAGGAGGAATCGCACGACGGAGCTGTGTGTCCTGTCTCCGGATGGATTGTTGGACACGAGCAAGCAAATCCATGAAACTTTCGTGGGACATCCGGATATAATCTGTAAATTTCTCCGGGTTTGACTGGAGCTCGCTGTAGAGGGTGTGGTATGCCCCACGGCTCTCCCGGAGTTCAACAATCGGATGTATCCACATACGCCACCGTCTTCGCTGCCTCTCTCTCTTCCTTTGTTCATGGCAAGCAACTGCATACGCCTGAGCCATCGCGATGTCCAAATCCAAGTTGAAGTGAAAACTCTTCCAGCGCAGATCCATGGTCACGAGAAGAATCAAGCAAATGTGAAGAATACTGTAGACAGGGTCTATATATTAACATACCACACCCACAATGAAGTCCCATTGGTCTTGTGTGTTGTTGAATGGTTGTTTTTTCTTTTTTTTGGGGTTTTTCCAAAGTCTGTAAAAAAACGCAAATGCACAAAAAACGCATACAAACGCACAAAAACGCTGCGTTTTTTTCCTGCATGCGCATAAAAATGCTTGAAAAAAACGCAGCGTTTGTATGCATTTGTATGCGTTTTTTTTATGCGTTTTTTTGCGGGAAAAACGCGCAGCAAAAAAAAGCAAGTGTGAAACTAGCCTTACGGATGACATACCGAGCACTATTTAGGGGTCATTCATCCGTATTATGCATGTAAACTACTGACCGTATTTTGCGTCGGTTAGTGTGACCCCGGCCTTATGAAGAATCCAGAAGAGACTTTGATTTCTTTAAGAATTCTTGATGAATGCATACAAACAGCAGCAGGTAAAAAAGACTTTCTTCAGGCAGGCTGAAAACACATGTGCTTCTAATGAAGCCAAGATGGAGAATGAGACACAGGGAGAAGAAGAAGGAAGTGACATCACACCAGAAGAGGGAGACAGGGAGACAGAAGGCCCCCAAGTCTTAGGTGGGAATAAAGTGGTGACAGCTTCTTTTCCTCCAGGTTCTGCTGCAAGAACATCAGTATCCATACAACCTCGGAGACCGGACTCCGGACCATGCGCTTTAACTTAAGGAAGGGCTCTGCTCTCACCCTTATCCTCAGTTCTCTTCTCCCCACGTTCCATACTAATCTATCTTCCTTCTGGAGAATCAGGCTTTCTCTTGCTCTTTCCCGTGCTGTGGCGCCCCCAGGAGTATGGGCGCCACAGTGGCATTACCTTCCTCCTAGGGAGTGTGATGTCATGCTTTTGGAAGCAATAAAGGGTCTCTCTGTCAGGTAAATACAACACACAGCACAGTTCCCACTCCAGGCCAGCAGAGGGAGCTCTGAACCAAAACTGGGGAAAGAGCTGCTCTCTGGAGGCCAGGAAGGGGAAGTTTAGTTAGTTCGTGTGAGGAGGGCGTAGTGTGTGGATGAGAGGAGAAGAGCTGGAGGATTGAGCAGAGTTCAGGCTCACTTCTAGCGTGGCGCATGGTTCCGGGGTCCGGTCCCGAGAAGTTTGAGAAACTGATGTTCCTGCAGCAGAAACCGGAGGAATAGGAAGCTGTAAATGCTCTGTTCACACATAAGACTAGGAGGCACAACAGCAACGTGTGAGCCAGAAGAAGGAGGATACAGCTGTCTGCCATACGAGGGGGTTCTAAAAGAGAGCAAGCAAGAGGATCTTCAGTGTAACTCAGTACTGCATGTACCTCAGATAAGCGCTAGAAAAGAGACTACACAACTCATCTGCATAGAGAGATTCCTGAGTTGCTTCCAGGCTAGCCAACTCCTGTTCCATCTGCAATCTGGATCCTGGACTTTGCAAAGCAAAGTAAAGGTAAAGGAAACTGCACCCTGTTGTGTCATTGCCTTCTTCCTGCAACCCCCTCAGTTCTGCTACATCTCTGTGCCTAACACTGCACCCTCTTCCTCAACACCTATTCTCACTGCCCTGGGACTACAGCTCTACCTGTGGGGAGCTATTACATCTTGCTGCCTTATACCATCTGTCCCAGAGAATCTGCCTGCAGCGTCGGATTAACCCCTTCATTGCCGAGCACCACAGGTGGCATCGCGTATCATCCACTTATAGACTTTAACCAGCCACGCTTAACCCCTTTTACATGGACGCCCAGGGCCACGGACCGGGTCACCGCTACTGTGACACTTCCCTCTGAGATACCGGCCCAGTACCACACTGCCCTGGCGGGCGATCCACGTGCCAACAGCTCCGACTCACAACAGTTTGCTGCAGCACTTGCTTCCACTCCATCCCTCTCTCGGGATCTTCTCTCTCTCACTGACCCTTTCCTAACATTCTCCCGCTCTCTTGTGCAGTCTAAGCTCCACCCACTTCTCCAGCACCCTTCATGAACCAAAGCAGCTGGCTTACAGGGTGCTCTGCTATTCTAAAGTGTCTGTGCTGGGTGCAGGTGTTGGAGTGTGGTCAGGTGTCTCCACCTTACCTGGATAGTGGGGTACCACACCTCAGAAGGAGGTGCAGTACCTCTGTGGCGACTGAACCCTCAGGGGCACCACATATGTACCAGGGTATCCGCCTTGTAGGTATAGGTTTGCCT
Organism: Dendrobates tinctorius; assembly: GCF_039654945.1. NCBI lineage: Eukaryota > Metazoa > Chordata > Amphibia > Anura > Dendrobatidae > Dendrobates > Dendrobates tinctorius. Next base: position 5,340,538 of record NW_027361738.1, on the reverse strand, counting down.
TTTTTAACATGATAGATTCCCTTTAAATTATACAAAATGTATAAATGTAATTAGGAATTGTATACTGGTGGCCCTCTGGGGCCGTGTAACTGCAGCATTACTGCAACCTACTAAACTGTTGTAGACGTGTAACTACGTGAACCTGTCACTCATGTGGGAGCTGTAGACCTAAAGCTGGCCATAAACTTATGATGGCAAATGGACCACTGCTCATTCTGCCGTCAGTGATCTCTCCCTTTACCACCTACACACTCCTCTGATACAAGTCGGGTCCTTTAAATTTCAAGCCTTTTTCTCTTCCCTGACATCACATTTCGTCAGGATCAAACAAAAGTAATCAATTGCGTATTTAGGCCTTAAAGGGGTATTCCCATTTCCAAGATTCTATCCCAATAAACAGGGTGGGCCATTTATATGGATACACCTAAATTAAATGGGAAGAGGGTCATGTGACAAACTTATTGAGAATTTCACAGGAAAAACAATGGTGTATCCATATAAATGGCCCACCCATGTTTATCCATATAAATGGCCCACCCTGTATTATCAAATGCCCCTATTAGAAATGTAGCATAGTTCTTATTTGCCATGTCTCTTTCCTCATGTGCAGGGCATTGCTGTAGCCTAGGTTTCCATGGTTACGACCACTAGCAACTAGATAAGTGCCACTATATGAGTGGCCGTAACCATGGATGCCTAAGGAAAGGGACATAGCATCTCAGGAGAACTATACTACCTTTCTAATTGGAGGTATTTGATATTATTATTATTAAACCTACTACATATTGGGGTAGGATCTTGGCGATGGGAATACCCTTTTTTTTAAGGCTTTCCTCACGTGCCCCCATCCCCCTAAATAAATGCCTGTCGCATACAATATAGTTGCACTAAAAAGCTGAATCTGGCCCGATTTTTTGGCTAGTAGTCCGCAGTCTTTTATGCCAAGGGCTCATTCACATTTGCTTATTTTAGATTCGTTTTCTTTTTTTTAAATTTGGCAGTAGATGTTCATGATTTAATTTACATGTCACTTGCAAAAAGAGAAGAAAAAGTGACCTGTAAATATATATTTTACTTTTTCTTTATTTTTTTTTCTAAAAGGCCCAGCATGTGGCAACAGCTCGGTATTGGTACCATTTTTACCACATAGACGTTTATTTAAGAAAAAAACAAAAAAAAGATTTTTAATTAGTTTAAGCATGCATTTTTTTTTGGTTTTTTTTCATTTGCTTTTCTGCAAAATTGGTTAATGCTTTAACCAAAAACGAATCTACTACATGAAAAATGGTCAACGCTGAGCAAAAGGGTTACAATATGGAGAGAAATGTGGGGGAAAAAATACTGCATTCGACAACACATGCCTGATCCATATTGTCAAGTGTGAGAGTAAAGCCTCAAGACATAGACAGTAGTCCCTGTTGGAACGTCCTACTTAGCCATTGTGCCGCCATATGGTGCTCTATAAATGGTATCCAAAAAAAAAATATGGATGCCATGAAAAAATCCTCCATATGAGACCTAGAGGTGCAGAACTGGCTCTCTAGTTTGGCTATGATTATACAACGCTTTGCTTGTATGGAGCCATAATACAGTTGTGTACACAACACCGTACTATATAATATATGAAGCTCAATGTGGGAGTGTATGTACTGTATGTGTGTATGTCCGGGATTGGCATCCGCACCGTCGCAGCTACAGCCATAAAATTTGGCACATTCAAGCAAAAAAGGAAGCACACTGTAGCGCCAAACCATGCAAACATGAAAAATGAATAATGAATTGCATTACTGCATTAGAAATATGAAAAATTGAGAAAGTTTAGTGCATAAAATGGCCAAGTTTATGCGCTAAACTTTCTCAATTTTAACCCCGCGCGTTCCAATTCACCAAACAATTTTACCCCTATCTACAAAATGGGGAAAAAGTGTATGTATGTATTGGCATCTGCACCATCGTAGCTACAGCCATAAAATTTAGCACAGTCACACACCTGGGCACAGAGAGCGTCATAGGCTATGTTGTGAGGCGAAATTTTAACTCCGCGCGTTCCAATTCACCAAACAATTTTGCCCCTATCTACATAATGGGGAAATAGTGAAAGGAAAAGTGTTGGAGGCAAATTGAGAGCTGCCAGATGTGAACAAGGGGGACTTAAAGAATGAGAGCGATGGCGCCAAACAGTATATACCGTACAGTTGCTAAGGTGGGGCCCTGACATGGGATACTCACTACACACGGGGATATGAACACACACACAAAATGCACCACACACTACCACGTGCTTCAACACATATACCACCCTCAGCACACATTTCACCACACATACACCAACCTCGCCACATAAAAGTCCAAACACAAAAGTGGCCACTCAAAACTCGCCACGCTGTCCCAAAGCTGTTTAAAAGATGAAAAATGAGCTGTGATTGGTTGCTATCAGCAACAGTTTTCTTTGTAGGCAGTTGTGGTAACTGAGGCCTATTATTCTTATCATTTCTATGGTGTTATCGTCCGTCTGTAAAGCTGGAAATAACACAATTTATTACCGTGCCAATACAGACCACCCTCTGACACAGACTGCAGGGGGAGCCCAGTATCACACAGGATAGGATTAGATACACAGCTCAGCAGTCAGTATCACACAGGATAGGATTAGATACACAGCTCAGCAGTCAGTATCACACAGGAGAGGATTGGACACATGGCTCAGCAGTCAGTATCACACAGCATAGGATTAGATACACGGCTCAGCAGTCAGTATCACACAGCAGAGAATTAGACACACGGCTCCACAGTCACTATCACACAGGATAGGATTAGATACACAGCTCAGCAATTAGTATCACACAGTATAGGATTAGATACACGGCTCAGCAAGCAGTATTACACAGGATAGGATTAGATACACAGCTCAGCAGTCAGTATCACACAGGATAGGATTAGATACACAGCTCAGCAGTCAGTATCACACAGGCTAGGAATAGATACATGGCTCAGCAGGCAGTATCACACAGGATAGGATTAGATACGCAGCTCAGCACACAGTATCACACAGAATAGTATTAGATACACAGCTCAGTAGACAGTATCACACAGAATAGGATTAGATACACGACTCAGCAGTCAGTATCACACAGGATAGGATTAGATACACAGCTCAGCAGTCAGTATCACACAGGAGAGGATTAGACACATGGCTCAACAGGCAGTATCACACAGGATAGGATTAGATACACAGCTCAGCAGTCAGTATCACACAGGATAGGATTAGATACACAGCTCAGCAGTCAGTATCACACAGGATAGGAATAGATACATGGCTCAGCAGACAGAATCACACAGGATAGGATTAGATACGCAGCTCAGCACACAGTATCACACAGAATAGTATTAGATACACGGCTCAGCAGACAGTATCACACAGAATAGGATTAGATATGTGGCGCCCCTGAGGCTCGGTTGCCACAGAGGTACTGCACCTCCTCCTGAGGTGTGGTGCCCCACCATCCAGGTAAGGTGGGAAGCTCCTAACCACACTCCAACACCTGCACCCCACACCACAAAGTAGTGTAGCAAAGCACCTTCAGCGGCTCCCTGCTTGGAGTATAGCAAAGCACCCATTGGTGGCTCCCTGCTTGGAACACGAAACGTGCTGGGAGGTGGGTGGAGTTGAGTTTACATTAAAAGAGCGAGAAGAGTTTAGGATTCAGCAGTTAGTTAGTAGTCAGTCATTCAGTCATAGGCATTCAGTCATTCAGCCAGTCACTGAGAGTGAGTGAGGATGCAGAAGGACAGAGAGTGAGACAGAGAAGATCCCCGGGAGATGGATGGATGAAGGAAGTGCTGCAGCAGGCCACAGTGACCTGGGTCTGCTGGCACAAGAAATAGACATAGAACGAAAACCTGATTGTTCCATAGAAAGAAAGGATTAGTACAGAATGTGAGGAGTAAAAGACAGAACAGAGGACGTGGGTTAGAGAAGAACCCTGCCTAGGAGTTCTAAGTGCAAGGCCGGGGCCCGGTCCCCGAGGTTGTATGGATACTAATGATCCTGCAGCAGACACCGGAGGAAAAGAAGTTAGCAATACTTTATTCCCACATCAGACTTGGTGGCACAACAGCAACATTGATAGTGAGCTGGGACTAGGAAGCAAGAAGTCCCCGAAGCAGGCTACAGCTGTCTGCCGTACAAGGAAAGTTCATAAGAACATCGGACAGGAGAAACTCCAGTGTAACTCAGTACTGGGAGTACTTCATTTATAGGCGCTATAAGAGGAGACGTTCAGAAAGGCACATGTTGGCGGAGTGTTGGAAAGGAGTATTCCACCTGGCCTGGAGGTTGACTGAGTCCCTGACCTGGAGGACACAGCACAGAGGCAGGCACCTGTTTGCACAACAGACTGTGAGTAAAGCTTTGGAACTACATGCCCTGGTGTCCTCCACTTATTCCTGCGCCAACACACCCGGCACTGCTACATCTTGGTGCCCAACACCGCCTGACCTACATCTCCCCTTGGCCTCCACATCTACACTGCCCTGGGACTACAGCTTCACCTGTGGGGAGCTTTTACATCTTTGCTGCATCATACCATCAGTCCCAGAGGATCTGCATGCAGCGTCGGCTTAACACCTCCTTGCCAAACACCACAGGTGGCGTCACGAACTATTCATTTAATCAACTACAATCCACCATTCAATCTCCCTTTTACTTGGGTGCCCAGGGCCACGGACCGGGTCACCGCTGCTGTGACACCTTTCCCCTTGAGTGACCGGCCCGGTACCGATTACCCCACAGCCCTGGGAGGGCGACCCAGATACACGGCTCAGCAGTCAGTATCACTCAGGATAGGATTAGATGCATGGTTTTTATGTGCAATATAATCATTATAATTTGTTATAACTAACCACAGTTGGTTACTATGCCCAGGCAACACCGGGCTCTTCAGCTAGTATAATATAAACGCCAGCAAATCTAATAAATGGATAATTAGATACTTGTGTCCATGGGATTAGCTCAGTATTGTAACTTCATTGATGTAAAATGGGATAAGCTGCAATAAAAAGTGCCGTCCTATGAACAGTGTCTCGGTTTCTTCACACCAATTGCTGTTTTGCACATCGGCAGCAAATAAAATGTTCTTACCACTGACAATTGGTTTAAGTCCGGGATCACACATGCGAGAAACTCGGACGAATCTCGCATGTTAATACCAGGCATTGCCGCCTGCACTTGGGAGCGGAGCGTGCGGCTGCATAGCAATTTGTGATCCTGGCCTAATTTGAAAACTCCCACATCAGGTGTCTGACAGGTTCACTGCCAAGAGGGTTTCTGGGGATTCAAATCAGAAATAATTTCTTTAATGGGAAAAATAGGTATGCATTTATTTTTTGTATTTCTGAATACTCCATTTATTATCAACATTGTGAAGGTTTCTTTGTTTTTTTTTTTTTGTTTTTTTGTGAAGTTGCCTTTTTCATATTTTACTTTATGCAAATAAATTTTGGTTTGAATTCTTGCTGCAAGATGGTTTGTATTCTTGTGTTACCTGGCATTAAAATTCTGGTAATGTCTATTATAAAAATGAATCCCTATCGTATAGCTATCAATGTAGTGTTGGGAGTAAGCAATGCCACAGGAGATAGGGGTTGTGACAAGAGTTGAGCCAATTTTGCAAAATTTGGTTCGGATTACGATCGCCGGCGAATATTGTATTTGCAGTATTCACCAAACGTCAGTGGGTTTAGAGTTGAGCGAATATGTTCGGGACTGATCGTCAAACATAAATTCTGCACGAATAGAGTACAAAAAAGCCATGAATATGGCAAATTCGGATTTGAGGATGGTTTCATATTCTCCAGTTGTAATGCTACACGAGATGGAAAAAGCTGACTATACACATTGGGTAGCCGTGTGCTGAATGTTCGGCCAAAGGCTATCACTCCCGACTCCACATACTTGTGAGTGCTGGGTATTTTGAGATTATCTCCTGTTATGAATGAGTCACCGGAGGAGGAGAAAACAAAAATACAAGCTAAGTCCAGAAAACCGGAGAGGTTGGTAGCTATCGGATTGCAGACCCCTGATCCTATACACCACAACTAACAGTAGCCGTGGGGGGTTCCTATGGTGCCCTAGACCCCTCGTCACAGCCGGAGAACTACATAAGCCTAAAGTAGGAAAGGGGAAATCTAAACTGCCCCAGAGCAGACCCCAAAGCAATAGACAGCCCCCAACATGTATTGTCGGTGAAAAACAGATGAAAACACAAACACAGACAGAAATGCAGACTGAGCAAACGATGGGGCCCAACTAATTAGATAGGACAGGACAGAAAAGATGCTGGCTGCAATCCGCAAAAAACCCTTCCAAAAATGTCCCAACCATCTGATAGGGAAAAAGGCCCTGAAGTCACTAGACAAAAATCACTATATCAGCACTCAGGTATATTCTGAAAACAGAGCAAAGAGATCAACTGATCAGAGACAAAAATGGAATTCAGCCAGTCCCAACCAGGACTGGCTGAATACAAACACTAAGGAAACCAGACAAAATCTCATGGAATATTAGCAGGGCAAAAACTTAGCTTTTAGTAGACAAGAACAAAACTGGATGCAAGAGCTCAGAGCAGAAAGGATCAACAGCAGCCCTGCAGGGCGTCGGCTGCCTTATATCCACTCAGAAATTCCAGATGTCCAATCACACTCCGCCTGTTCAGATGACAGGTTCTTCCCATCCCAATCAATTTCACTACCTCTCTTCACCAGCAGAGGGAGTTCATCAGACATCAAAGGTGAAGGAGAGAATGAACTCACAACAATCTCCCCTGAGAACAAAAGTATCAGGCATTGCCACTCCACCTGCCCGGTCCTTCTCTCTCCTATCGGGGAAGAGGCGGGAGGTGCCCCTACACAGCAGATGGCCGAGCGATCCTCCCAAAATCTGTGGCTTTGACCGGCTTTCAACTAACGTGTATTGGGGCTGTTATTATTACTGTCTCAAAAAAGGTAATGGTAAACTGTACCTCCCTTCTAATGGGATGGGGTCCCTTTACCTCTATGTAGCCCACCTGTAATTGGCAAGTAACAGTTCAGTGCTCATATTCTGCTACATGTGTAAGCTATTAAAATGAGCCTTTATTAGATTTTAATAACTTCATTATTCACTATTTTGAAGTCTTTTGGGTCCTGATTTATTAAACTGATTTCAGCAGAATTCTGGTGAAGTTGCGCAAAAATATTGCAACATTTGGAGTTTACTTTACAAGCCAGCTATGCCAATATGGACAGGGCATGGCTGCACCCACCTGCATAAAGAGTCTGACTGGGGTACATTGACGGCACCTGAATTGGGTGCATTGTACTCCAGCAATCCTCTTCTTAAACTGGCCTGCACAGCACAGTCTTAATGACTCGTGCCTTCTATTTCATTATTAAAAAAAAAAAATTGTATATAATTTTTTTTTTTCACCAAGCCAAATCTAACCACTATTATTTCAGTTGCCAATACTTGCAGCAGGTCTTTGAAACCAAAATTGGCCAAGATATAAAAGTACATGCGAATAATTGCACTATGCTGGACTTTGGATACACAAACACTGTATTTTTCCAGTTAATGATCTTCACTTGTAGGCTTTCCGTGAATGCTTTATATGTGTATCAATTTTTTTTATTAAAGTTGTGGATCATTTGAATCTTCTCTTTTGTTTGTAGCAATGTAGCAACAAAACTGTTTGGGTATGACACTTGCACACCGCAAATACTGCAGCCATAGGAGACTAGAGACGCACAGACCACAATCTCCTATATTGTGTCTGCCTCAGCTGTGGACTGTGTATTCCCCATGGGGTGTCCAGTTCAACACTGCGGGGGAGTCAGGTGCCATTTTATTGTAGTCCAGAACTGTGCTCTTGGCTACAATTTACACCCCCATATCAACAGCTCACGTAGCTGTCGGTGACAGGAGGTCTGCGCAGTGGTTGTGAGATGTGGTGAGCACAGATCAGGAGCCTGACGCTGTACTAATATCAGGCTATTGAGCAGCTCGGTAGCCTGGGATTAGTCGTACAATGTCAGGCTGCCGACCTGTATTCACTTCAGTATTCAGAGCTCATCATCACGTTGCTGTGCTCTGAACACTGACTCATCTCTGCTCAGTCAGTGTAAAGTCTCATTCAGTTGTCCCTACATTATACATCTGAGTGAGGCTTTACACTGAGCACAGCCATGTATCTAGTCCCATCATGTGTGACGGTCTGCTGAGCCATGTATCTCATGCGGTCACTGAAACGGTGAGCAGCGCAGCTTCAACTAACAGAATCGGTGCTAACGACCGACCTCTGTGTCACTGTCCACTTGTCAATATCACTTTGCCGCCACTAACAAAATGGCTCCTATGCTTCATCCTGCCTTATCCTTTGGCAAACTTCTAGAAGGCGAGGAGTGACGTCTCACACATGGAGCAGATCCCACCAATGTGTACTGCAGTTGCACTATCTCACATTACATTAAATTTTTATGGCAAATATCAGCAGTTGCCCCCCACTCCCTCCAGTTTTTCAAGTTGAAAATATGAACAAAAATTGCTATTTTATACCATTAAAAAATATACGTTTTTGCATTTTTTTTTCCAATTGTTGAGAAAAAATGGGCACATCTAATATATAAAGCTCAAAGTATGTATGTATGTATGTATGTATGTATGTGTGTATGTATGTGTGTATGTCCGGGATAGGCATCCGCACCGTCGCAGCTACAGCCACAAAATTTGGCACAGTCACACATCTGGACCCAGAGAGCGTCCTAAGCTATGTTGTGAGGTGAAATTTTAACCCCGTGCATTTCAATTCACCAAACAATTTTGCCCCTATCTACATACTGAGGGAAAAAGTGTGTGCGCGTCAAGCCCCGCCCCTCATTATGATGTCATAATGCCCCTATTTGCATACTGGGGAAACAGTGTGTGCGTATCAAGCCCTGCCCCTCATTATGATGTCACAATAGTTGCCATGGTGACGCTGATGTCATCATAGGTTGCAAACCCTGCCGCTGCTCATTATGATGTCATAATGGTTGACTATGGGATGGAGGATGTGTGATGGGTATATGGGCACTGGACTATAGGATGGAGGATATGTATGACGGGTATATGGGCACGGGCCTATGGGATGGTGGATATGTATGACGGGTATATGGGCACGGGACTATGGGATGGAGGATATGTATGACGGGTATATGGGCACGGGACTATGGGATGGACGATATGTATGACGGGTATATGGGCATGGGCCTATGGAATGGAGGATATGTATGATAGGTATATGGGCACGGGACTATGAGATTGAGGATGTGTGATGGGTATATGGGCACGGGACTATGGGATGGAGGATGTGTGACGGGTATATGGGCACGGGACTATGGGATGGACGATATGTATGACGGGTATATGGGCATGGGCCTATGGAATGGAGGATATGTATGATAGGTATATGGGCACGGGACTATGGGATTGAGGATATGTATGATGGGTATATGGGCACGGGACTATGGGATGGAGGATGTGTGACGGGTATATGGGCACGGGACTATGGGATGGACGATATGTATGACGGGTATATGGGCACGGGACTATGGGATGGAGGATGTGTGATGGGTATATGGGCACTAGACTATGGGATGGAGGATATGTACGACGGGTATAGGGGCACAAGACTATGGGATGGCGAATATGTATGATGGGTATATGGGCACTCGACTATGGGATGGCGAATATGTATGATGGGTATATGGGCATGGGACTATGGGATGGACGATGTGTATGATGGGTATATGGGCATGGGACTATGAGATGAAGGAAGTGTGATGGGTATATGGGCACTCGACTATGGGATGGCGAATATGTATGATGGGTATATGGGCATGGGACTATGGGATGGAGGATGTGTGATGGGTGTATGGGCATGGGACTATGGGATGGAGGATGTGTGATGGGTATATGGGCACTGGACTATGAGATGAAGGATGTGTGATGGGTATATGGGCATGGGACTATAGGATGGAGGATATGTATGGTGGGTATATGGGCACGGGCCTATGGCATGGAGGATGTGTGATGGGTATATGGGCACGGGCCTATGGGATGGAGGATATGTATGATGGGTATATGGGCACAGGACTATGGGATGGAGGATATGTATGATGGGTATATGGGCATTGGACTATGAGATGAAGGAAGTGTGATGGGTATATGGGCACTCGACTATGGGATGGCGAATATGTATGATGGGTATATGGGCATGGGACTATGGGATGGAGAATATGTATGATGGGTATATGGGCATGGGACTATGGGATGGAGGATGTGTGATGGGTATATGGGCACTCGACTATGGGATGGAGGATATGTATGATGGGTATATGGGCACGGGCCTATGGGATGGAGGATAATTATTTGTTATAACTAACCACAGTTAGTTACTATGCCCGGGCAGTGCCGGGCTCTTCAGCTAGTTCCCTTTAAATCTGCCAGATCCATTTATCATCTACTGTAGATTATAAAGGGAATGTTGCTGATTAAATGTAGCCATTAAAATGAACTGTTATGCTCTGACTGGAACTAATTGTTTTTTGTTCTGGCTCTGACCGCCGTGAAGCCTAAATGCCTGTAGGTCCACTCTGATTGTCCCTCGGGATCAGGAAAAAACTTTATTTTTTTAATAAAGCCAATCGGTTCATGTTTTGTACTCCGTTAAGTGAATAAGGTAAAGCAAAGTTCTATGTTCAACCTCCGACCCTTCCTTCTGATGTCTGCTCCTTCTGACATGGATATATTCTCAAGGTCCATACAAGAACATGTCATAACTATTATAGGCATAGTGTGTTTTTTTAACCTATGCATTGTCTTAAGCGTTCTGGGTTGACAAATAACCTGAATAAATGTTCGGCACTCCTCACTAAGGAATTTGGCAGGAGATAGCAGTAATTACATATACTACTACTACTACTTTTTGAAGCTATTTGACTATGGAGCCAGCCTGGTATGTATCTCGACTAGTGTTGAGCATTCCGATACCGCAAGTATCGGGTATCGGCCGATACTTGCTGTATCGGAATTCCGATACCGACTTCCGATATTTTTTCAATATCGGAATTCGGCATCGGAATCGGAAGTTCAGTTGATTGACGGCCTGACGTCATCATGATGCGCGGTGTGTGCGCATCATGATGCGCCGTCATTTCGGGCCTTCCGGGGGTCTCTGCCGGCCTGCCGGGGGGCTGTGCCGGCCTGCCGGGGGGCTGTGTGGACTGCCCGGGGTCTCTGCCGGCCTGCCGGGGGGCTGTGCCGGCCTGCCGGGGGGCTGTGCACCCTGTGGGGGTCTGTACCGGCCTGCCGGGGGGCTGTGCCGGCCTGCCGGGGGGCTGTGCTGATGTCCGGGGGTCTGTGCAAGCATCGTCCGATGGGACTACAAGTCCCATCGGGCGATGCCTGCTACCATGACAGTGATTGACACATTAGCCAATGATGGGACAGTAGTAGTCCCATCATCCGGCTAATGTGTTAAATGTTAAAAAAAAAAAAAAAAAAAAATAAAAAATACTACATACATACTACATGCTACATACATACTACATATATACTACATACATACTACATACATGCTACATACATACTACATGCATGCTACATACATACTACATGCATGCTACATACATACTACATGCATGCTACATACATACTACATACATACTACATACATACTGCATGCTACATACATACTACATACATACTACATACATACTACATGCATGCTACATATATACTACATGCTACATACATACCACATGCATGCTACATATATACTACATGCATGCTACATACATACTACATATATACTACATGCATGCTACATACATACTACATGCTACATGCATGCTACATACATACTACATACATGCTACATATATACTACATACATACTACATATATACTACATGCATGCTACATATATACTACATGCATGCTACATATATACTACATGCATGCTACATATATACTACATACATACTACATATATACTACATACATACTACATACATACTACATACATACTACATATATACTACATGCATGCTACATATATACTACATGCTACATACATACCACATACATACTACATACATGCTACATATATACTACATGCATGCTACATACATACTACATATATACTACATGCATGCTACATACATACTACATGCTACATGCATGCTACATACATACTACATACATACTACATGCTACATACATACCACATATATACTACATACATACAATACATTCATACAATACATACATAGACATACAGTACATATAACATAGAGTAACATACTTACCAATACTTGTCACATTGTTCCCCGAAGCCATTGTCTTTCCGGAATAAATATTAACATAACAAACCACAAAAATACTCACCCACGATCCGAAGCAGTCCACGAGTGTGTCCCACGACGATCTTGGGTAGAGAACTGCAGCATCAGATGATGCTGCCGTTCTCTACGGGCTGCAGGAATCCAATGACGGAAGGTAGGTATCCTTCCGCACTGTATTCCTCCGCCACTTAAAAAAAAAAAGTCCCTAGTCTCACTTTATGCCATTGCTGCGTGGGAATTTCCCACACAGCAATGGCATAAAGTGAGACTAGGGACTTTTTTTTTTTAAGTGGCGGAGGAATACAGTGCGGAAGGATACCTACCTTCCGTCATTGGATTCCTGCAGCCCGTAGAGAACGGCAGCATCAGCTGATGCTGCAGTTCTCTACCCAAGATCGTCGTGGGACACACTCGTGGACTGCTTCGGATCGTGGGTGAGTATTTTTGTGGTTTGTTATGTTAATATTTATTCCGTAGACGACAATGGCTTCGGGGAACAATGTGACAAGTATTGGTAAGTATGTTACTCTATGTTATATGTACTGTATGTCTATGTATGTATTGTATGAATGTATTGTATGTATGTAGTATATATGTGGTATGTATGTAGCATGTAGTATGTATGTAGTATGTATGTAGCATGCATGTAGCATGTAGTATGTATGTAGCATGCATGTAGTATATATGTAGTATGTATGTAGCATGCATGTAGTATATATGTAGCATGTATGTAGTATGTATGTGGTATGTATGTAGCATGTAGTATATATGTAGCATGCATGTAGTATATATGTAGTATGTATGTAGCATGTATGTAGTATATATGTAGTATGTATGTAGTATATATGTAGCATGCATGTAGTATATATGTAGTATGTATGTAGTATATATGTAGCATGCATGTAGTATATATGTAGTATGTATGTAGTATATATGTAGCATGTATGTAGTATGTATGTAGCATGCATGTAGCATGTAGTATGTATGTAGCATGCATGTAGTATATATGTAGTATGTATGTAGCATGCACGTAGTATATATGTAGCATGCATGTAGTATATATGTAGTATGTATGTAGCATGCATGTAGTATATATGTAGTATGTATGTTGCATGTAGTATGAATGTAGCATGTATGTAGTATGTAGTATGAATGTAGCATGTAATTTTTTTTTTTTTTATTTTTTTTTTTACATTTAACACATTAACCGGATGATGGGACTACTACTGTCCCATCATTGGCTAATGTGTCAATCACTGTCATGGTAGCAGGCATCGCCCGATGGGACTTGTAGTCCCATCGGACGATGCCTGCACAGACCCCCGGAGCCTGCACAGACCACCGGCAGGCCGGCACAGCCCCCCGGCAGGCCGGCACAGCCCCCCGGCAGGCCGGCACAGCCCCCCGGAGCCTGCACAGACCACCGGCAGGCCGGCACAGACCACCGGAGCCTGCACAGACCCCCTGGCAGGCCGGCACAGCTCCCCGGCAGGCCGGCACAGCCCCCCGGCAGGCCGGCACAGCCCCCCGGAGCCTGCACAGCCCCCCGGCAGGCCGGCACAGACCACCGGAGCCTGCACAGACCCCCTGGCAGGCCGGCACAGCCCCCCGAAAGGCCCGTACAGACCCCAGAGAGGCTGTACAAGGGCAGGAAAGGGTTTTTCTTATTCCGATACCGGAAGTCCCATAGACTTGAATGGGACTTCCGGTATCGGAATCGGCGATACCGATACTTTTTTTAAAGATCGGCCGATACCATCCGATACGATACTTTGAAGTATCGGATGGTATCGCTCAACTCTAATCTCGACCCATGCGCCAGACCACAGACTATTTAAAAGTTATTTTTTAGCATCTCCATTTGGAATACAAGCAGTGAGCTGAATCCATTTTTTTTCTTTCTTTTTGATGGCTATAACTTAATTACTTAATCAAAGTTCACATTGTGTCATTGTCTACGGTTGGGGGCTTGCAGCTGAAGCCCTAGAAAAACGTTTTCCGATGTTTGTGTTAATGGAGCCATCTACTATATAATAATTCTATCTGTCTGTCTGTTTGCAATGGAAATCCCGCATCGCTGATTGGTCGCGCCCGGCCGGCCGCGACCAATCAGCGACAGGCAGAGTCCGGCCGCAAATTGGTGCGGAGTTCGAACGGCGCACGCCACTGCTACCATCGGGAGATCTGCGGCGTTAGCCTCTTATCTCGCGACGGTTGCCTCGGGTCATCTCCTGCCACACGGATTTGCCACAATCAGCGATATTGGCGTGGAATTTAAAGGGGATCTGTCACCCCATTTTTGGCCTATCAGCTGCAGCCACTGCCATCAGGGGCTTATTTACAGCATTCTGTAATGCTGTGGATAAGCCCCCGATGAAACCTGAAAGATAAGAAAAAAGAGTTAGCTTATACTCACCCCGGCGTTCGGTCCGGTCTGATGGGTGTTGCTGTCCCATCCGACACCTCCCATCTTCATATGATGACGCCCTCCTCCTTGCTTCTCCCTCAGTTCCTGCGCACGCGTACTTTATTGGCCCTGTTGAGGGCAGAGCAGAGTACTGCAGTGCGCAGGCGCCTGACCTCTCTGATCTTTCCCGGCGCCTGCGCACTGCAGTACTTTACTCTGCCCTCAACAGAGCAGATAAAGTACATGTGCACAGGAGCCAAGGGGAAGCAAGGAGGAGGACATAATTGTATGAAGATGGGAGGCGCCGGACAGCGACGAACCACCGCCCCCGCCTCCGGTGAGTATAATCTAACTTGTTTTTCTTATTTTTCAGGTTTCATCGGGGGCTTATCTACAGCATTACAGAATGCTGTAGATAAGCCCCTGATTGCGGTGGCCCCTGCTTATGGGGCAAAAATGGGGTGACTTATTCCCTTTAAATAAACTACATGCATATTCTAGAATACCAGATGTGTTAGAATCGGGCCACCATCTTGTTGATTATAATGAAGTAGATGGAGTCATTGTGTGCTCTATAGGTCATAATTTTTGTCCTCGTATGCCTTTTTGAGGCAGACACCAAGATGGCGTCTTGGTGCCTGCCTCAAATAGGCATATAATAATGCTAATATAGAACACTGACTCTGCCTGCATCATTATATTCAATGTTCCTGTTGGTGCGAACATCTGAATCCCATTCTATGGGGCTTCAGACACAAATACCGACAGGGCCACTGATCATAGTCCAATGTGAACAGTCTGTGAGGCACGGCACCGTATAGGGAATGTGTGTCTGACTGCAGAGTCCCCATAGATAGGTTAAGCTATAAAGGAACTTTGGGCAGTGCTTCCCCCCTCCCACTACTTCTCAGGTGATGCCATATATTAGGACACCCACTGACCAATGGGAAAAAGGGGAAGGGGCGTCCGGCCACACCCTCAGGGGTTAAATTCTTGTGCTGGGCCGGAGAATTCCTCTTCCTCCCCTGGCTGACCAGTCAAAGTTTTGTCACCACCCTCCCTCCCTTATAAATTCGCAATTGTGCTGTGCGGCTATTGTATATAATGTTTATTTAAAAAAAAAATAAAAATTTTGGACAATGTTTTCATTACTTGCATGATTTTGTTGTATTCAATGTCACAGCGGTAGTATGGGGGGCAAAGGTTCGTAACCTCTCATCAGCTTCCTTGCCCACCGTCAGTTACGGGGGGCTTTCGGCTCTGAGTCCGTTGAGAATTTGTATTTGCCTCTCTCGGTTTAGAATTCAGTAAACTGTGACCGACCTGTTCAACCCATCCAGGCCTTTTTGTTGTTTCGTTATTATGGGATTGGTGGGAGGCGGGGAGGCACCGTTTACGTCATACGGGTCTCTGCAGTCTAAGCAGGACTGTCTTAGGATGCCCAAGTCCTACTAGTTAATGAATGTCTCTAGAACCTTTTATAAGGGAATAATTGTCACGGCTAGATGATGACCAGGTCACAACATCTCCCACATCGGCAAGTATGTAGTCGACTAGTAAAGGGAAACCTGTCACCTCGTTTTTCAGCTATAAGCTGCGGCCACTGCCTTTCTACAGCATTCTAGAATGCTGTCGATAAGCCCTGAAAGGCAGTGGCCGCAGCTTATAGCTGAAAAGCGAGGTGACAGGTTGCCTTTATCAATGTAAGCCTATGGAGCGTCAGAACAAGGCCCCATAGGCTAGCATTATAGAAGAGACTTCTCGCTCTCACCGAGAGCATAGAGTGAGCCGAAGAGTCTGGAGAGCAATGAAAGGCGATTCCGACAGCTAAATAGGAAAGGGTTATTTACAGTTAGAGCAGTCACACTGTGGAATGCCGACCACAAGAAATAGTAATAGCAGACACTACAACAGCTTTTAAAAAGGGCTGGATGATTTCCTCAATACACATAACATTGTGGGTTATATTTAATTTAGTGACAAAATGGACAATTGGTGGAGAAAGGTTAAACTTGATGGACCCAAGTCTTTTTTCAACCTATGTATGTAACTATGTATCTATGACATCACATAAAAGTGGAGCCGGACAGAGCTTGATCTCAGAGAAGATGGCAGTTGGGAAGTATATTACCCCACCACACTACAGTACATACACGTTTAGTGAAAAAAGCAAAACTTCATGAGGATTCTTCAAATATGTACGATGTACAGTATTGGTATGCCATATATTTCAGAAATATTCTATTACAAAGGAATATTAATTAATTCAGAATTTTTATTTAATTTTTTTAAATTAGGAATTCCCTATCAGTATGTCTTTGGAGTGTGGGAGGAAACCGGAGTACCCGGAGGAAACCCACGCAAACACGGGGAGAACATACAAACTCCTTGCAGATGTTTTCCTTAGTGACATTTAAATCCAGGATCCCAGTGTTGCAAAGCAACAGTGATAACCACTGAGCCACCGTGCTGCCCAAGTACAGCTTTGATGATGGACTTGCTGTACTAGATGTATATGGTGCCCTAATCATAGATTGGGCAAATGCATCTACTGATGCTGCGAGCGGCCCTGGATAATCCACGCCGACAGGATGATATAATCCGGCGGAAGATGGACCCTAGGAGAAGAGATATAAAACTAATGTAAGTAATGGTACTCCATATTAGAGGATACTGCTTTGGTGTCATTGTGGCAGGACAGTAGAGAAATCTTATCCGTGCAGAGGAACAGGATCATTGTCACTCATCATACATGTGACAATCCCACCACTGACAGATAACATCTTCTCCACATGAAATATTCTCACTGGCCAACATCAAACAACATAGGCCTTATTATCACACTTACGTCTTCTAGGTTCTCGCTCTTCTACTATTTTGGCATTTTGCTCTTCTACCAGTTTTATTGCAGAGTTATTTTTCTTCTCAACTAGAAATTCATATAAAAAGTGAAAAAACAAGTCAATGATCATTGTCAGTCATCATACATGTGACAATCGTACCCACTGGGAGTTAACATCTCCTCCTCGTGACTAATTCTCAATCGCCGACATCAGACCTTATTGTCACACTTACCTCTGCTAGGTTCTGTCTCTGGGACTATTTCTGGGTCTTGCTCTTCTCCCAGTCTTAGTGCAGATGTATTTATTGTCTCAACTGGAAATTCATCTAAAAAAGTAAGAAAAAAAAGTCAATGATCATTGTTAGTCATAAATGTGAAAATCCCACCATTGACATATAGCGATGAGCGAGTGTGCTCGTTACTGGAGTTTTCCGAGCATGCTTGGGTGTTCTCCACATGTATTCAGGTTCTCTAGCAGTCTCAAATCATGCAGCTGCGAGGACTAAAACTTGATTTCCGAGCACACCCAAACTACTCAGAGAACACCCGAGCATGTTCGGAAAACTCGAGTAAAGAGCACACTCACTTATCACTACATATAATATCTCCTCCTCATGAATTATTCTCAGTTGCCGACATCAGACAACATAGACCTTATAGTCACACTTACCTCTGCTAGGCTCTGTCTCTGCAACTATTTCTGGGTCTTGTTCTTCTCCCAGTTTTAATGCAGATGTATTTTTGGCCTCAACTGGGAATTCATATAAAAAAGTAAGAAAAACAAGTCAATGATTATTGTCAGTCATAGATGTGAAAATCCCACCATTGACATATAGTGATGAGCGAGTGTGTTCATTACTCGAGTTTTCCGAGCATTTTGAGGGTGCTCATGAATTAAGTTTTAGTCCCCGCAGCTGCATGATTTGCAGCTTTTAGACAGCCTGAATACATGTGGGGATTGCCCGTTATTTCGGAAATCCTCACATGAATTCAGGCTGTCTAGCAGTCTCAAATCATGCAGCTGTGGGGACTAAAGCTTGATTTCCGAGCACGCCGAAACTACTCAGAGAACACCCAAGCATGTTCAGAAAACTCGAGTAAAGAGCACATTCGCTTATCACTACATATAATATATCCTCCTTGTGAATTATTCTCAATCGCCGACATCAGACCACATAGACCTTATTGTCACACTTACCTCTGCTAGGCTCTGTCTCTGCAACTATTTCTGGGTCTTGTTCTCCCAGTTTTAATGCAGATGTATTTTTTGCCTCAACTGGAAAATTATACAAAAAAGTAAGAAAAACAAGTCAATGATCATTGTCAGTCATAGATGTGAAAATCCCACATTGACATATAATATATCCTCCTCCTCAATTATTCTCAGTCTCCGACATTAGACAACATAGACCTTATTGTCACACTTACCTCTGCTAGGCTCTGTCTCTGCGACTATTTCTGGGTCTTGATCTTCTCCCAGTTTTAATGCAGAGGTATTTTTTGTCTCATCTTGAAATTCATACAAAAAAAGTAAGAAAAACAAGTCAGTGATCATTGTCAGTCATAGATGTGAAAATCTCACCATTGACATATAATATATCCTGCTCGTGAATTATTCTGTCGCCGACATCAGACAACAAAGACCTTATTGTCACACTTACCTCTGCTCGGTTCTGTCTCTGGGACTATTTTTGGGTCTTGATCTTCTCCCAGTTTTAATGCAGATGTATTTATTGTCTCAACTGGAAATTCATGTAAAAAAGTAACATATAATATATCCTCCTTGTGAATTATTCTCAGTCGCTGACATCAGACCACATAGACCTTATTGTCACACTTACCTCTGCTAGGTTCTGTCTTTACTACTATTTCTGGTCTTTGCTCTTCCAGTTTTAGTGCAGATGTATTTTTCGTATCAACTGGAAAATCATACAAAATATTAAGAAAAACAAGTCAATGATAACCTCCTATAAGATTAGAGTCATATCTTTATGATTGCTGATGCCGGATTGCTATCAGCACAACCCTGTGGTCGGGTTCATAGCACACCTATAATTCTGCTACATAGAGGGGATCTATTCATCTCCTCTATGTAGCAGAGGCGATCGATTTATGGCAGTTTCTAGCCTCCTATGGAGCAATGCAAAAATAAAAAAAATGTTTTTAAAAATATTAAAAAATGTAAAAAAACAAAAGTTTAAATCACCCCTCTTTCGCCCCATTCAAAATTAAACAATAAAAAAATTCAAACCTACACATATTTGGTATTGCTGTGTTCAGAATCGCCCAATCTATCAATAAACAAAAAGATTAACCCTATCGCTAAACGGCTGAGCGAGAAAACAAATCGAAACGCCATAATTAAGTTTTTTTGGTCGCCGCGATATTGCATTAACATGAAATAACAGGCGATCAAAAGAACGTATCTGCCTAAAAGTGTTATCATTAAAAACGTCAGCTCAGCGTGCAAAAACTAAATTCTCGCCCAACCAGAGATCCCAAAAAGTGGAGACGCTACGGGTCTCAGAAAAGGGCGCAATTTATTTTTTTATTTGCAAAGTTTGGAATATTTTTTCACCACTTAGATAAAAAGAACCTGTTTGGTGTCTATGAACTCGTAATGACTTGTAGAATCCAAGTCACAGGTCAGTTTTAGCATTTAGTGAACCTAGCAAAAAAGTCAATCAAAAATTAAGTATGGGATTGCATTTATTTTGCAATTTTACTGTACTTGGAATTTTTTTCCTGTTTTCTGTTACACGACATGGTAAAAACAAAGGTATTGTTCAAAAGTACAACTCGTTCCACAAAAAATAAGCCCTCACATGGCCATATTGACCTAAAAATAAAAAACTTATGGCTCTGGAAAGAAGTGGAAAGAAAAACAAAAGCGCCAAAACGCAAAATCTAAACAAAGGTTCGGGGGTTAAGGGGTTTAAACATCTGTGGCACATTAAGGGTATATATAAGGTTAGTTTGGGGCCTGATTGAGCCATGGGCAGAGTATTCGTGATCAGTATCAGGCACCAGACTGTATGGCCCCTTATACCTTTTAATGCGCAGCACATAAGAGTGAGAATTTTATACATTAACGTGTTGGATTGTTGTTTATTTTAAAGGCACAAAAAAGCAGTGATTTTCTGAGTCCTCATGTGACATTTACATTACACCTTATGATCAGTGGCGACAACAAGATGTCCTATAGACCTGCACATACCTGGCAATATGGGAGAGGGTGACTTGTTGTTTTCAGTAGTGAAGCACTGATTATCACCATCATTTCCAGTTGGAGAAGATTCTTTCTGCCTGTTTAGTAGAAGAAAAATAAATAAATTACAAGTGAAAGCAATGAAAATTAAAAAGACTCAGTTTTTATGGGCAATTAGGACACTTGGCCAAAATGAAGGGTATACCTTGCACAGGACTGCCTTCTGTCAGCATGAATGAATAATAACTAGTAATAAAGGGCTTTAATGAAATGGAAATGAAAGGCTGGTCATAATGATCAACTGTTATCACCAGCGTTATCACAAGCCAGACCCAACAGTGATGATCAATCATGGGATGGTGGATTCTGTATTTAGTATTGTGTCATATGCGTATTGTATTTGGTATTCTGAAGATATGTCAGTACTATACCCTATAATAATTTACTCACATATCTGAGTGTTTTGTGCTGGTCTCTAGAGAGCAATCTGGAGATGGCTCATGATCTTCATCTCTCATCATCCTGGTATTGGGGTCATATAGCTAAAATACACAGAGTAAAATTAAATATATATATATATATATATATATACAGTATATATAGTATTATAATACTATTTTAGTTATAGTGTTGTGGATTTACTGATCATATACTTACCTTAGAAAGTCTTTGAGAAGATGATACATAGTTTAGACTTTCTGGCCAATCACTGACCTCCTCATCTGAATCCATATATTTGGGTCTCTCAATGCCAGCTACAAAGTACAAGTATTATCAGAGATTATTAATATAATCACAGACAGTCACCATGTTATTACTAATAATGATGGGAACATATTGTCACATAAAATGAAAGACAAGACAAACTGCAACTTTAACCAGATGACATCTCATTCTACTTACTGGGAAAGTAGCGGGTGTCCTCCTCTGACGTAATATCTGGCCTTAACGTTGGCATATTTTGAAGGTTCTCAAAGTCTAACTCACTCAGGAATGGATGACTCTTGATTTCATTTGCTCCTCCTGGAAATGGAAGACAAGAAAAAAGTGATCCAGACAATGTTAGGAAGACTGTACATTTTAAGTTAATCTAAACTGAAGATATAGCAGATCCAAAATATACTGTAAGTCATGGAATGAAGAATGGGGAATGGACAAGAAGATAATGCAGAGACCTCAGTGTTTATCCTCATGGAAATGATCTATTTGTCAGGTCACAGAGGAGCTATAAGTCATTATTAATACTACTATATATATTACCTGTCCCGAGTCTATGTGTTGGATCTTTTATGAGTAGCTGAGTAATGATGCTTTGAGCTTTGGGATGAAGAGCACACTCTTGAAATTTCAAAGTGATGTCATCTGTTATATAAAAAGTAAATATTACAGAAAAGAAGGTCTCTACATTTACTATCATTTAAAAAACTCATCAAAAGCAACAAGTAACTAAATCAAAGAATGAACATAACAACTGAACCAAATTACTGTGGCATCACACAGCATTCAGAATATTTTACTTACCCGTGGTGATACTGTTGAAAATATCACTTTTGTATCTTCCTTTAAATGGCACATCGCCGGTAAGAAATTCATACATGATGATCCCTATTGACCACCAGTCAATAGGCCTTCCGTAGCCCTCCCCTAAGATGACTTCTGGGGCTATATAATGCAAGGTGCCAGTCATCTGAAAACCAACAGAACAATGAGAAGATGATCAATGAAAATAACTGTGACAAATAATATCAGTGGAAAAGTTTTCTATGTGAGAAAATATCCGAGAAGCAGTAATAGATCAGATCTGTAAAGAATAAGTTTTTTATGTATAGCTAACCCCATCAGCAGGAAACTCTCTGGTGATGTCGATAGTTTGAGCCTTGTAAATGTCTGATGTTGGTCTCATGAGTCCGAGTTTTGAAATCCCAAAATCGGTGACTTTGATATGTCCAGTTGATGATATCATGAGGCTGTAAAAGAAAAGATATTGTCAGCCCTAAGTAATAACCCATAGACTATAACTATAACTGTCTCCCTTTATTATCCTGCAGCGCTCACTTACTTTTCAGGCTTCAGGTCTCGATGAACCACACCATAGCTGTGCAGATATTCCACAGCAACAACCGTTTCTGCAAGGTACCTGCGGGCCAAGGTGAGGGGTAAACGACCATATAACTCTAAGAGACTGCCACAGTCTCCTCCTAGAGCAGAAAGCAAATATGACAGGTGAGGGTTTGTTACAATGTAAATTACACATGATGAGTGTGAATGAGAAATAAGCTGAGACATTGGGGCAGGGAGTCAATCATAGAGATACACTGTGTGATGTAGAGCGTATACTGTATACTGCAGAGTAATCCTATACAAAAAGAGAGCTGAGATCTGCCCCCTGCTGGTAAACTCTTACATTGCACTGTCAATCTCTGACGGCGGCATTTACAGCAGGTGACCTGGAGGCGAGCTGCTCTAAGCACTCATTGCTCCCATTCCATGTCAGTGGTTTGCTATGGCTGCTGAGTGTCTGCGGAAGACTACTATCCTTGCCACTATGGTACTTCTGTGAAGGTCAGTGTGTAGCTTGGCTTCATAGTGGACCAAGATTTTCACCATATTCTGCAATGCCCATACTCCAGTACATAGTAATTACGATTATATAATCACAAGTTCAGGTCCCTTATGGAGACTAAAAAATAAAATACCAAAATATTTGGGGAAAGAAAATTTAATATAAAAATCACTTTTTCTCCATTCAAAATAAATAATAAAAAAAAAATAAACTCAGATGGAATTGCAGTGTTTTTGTTGCCCCAACATCAGAAAAAAATGCAATAAGAAGCAATGAAAATTATTATCTGTCAGAAAGATGTAACCCTCCTAATCTGTTCTTATGAGCATGTAGAATAATGAAATATAAATACATTGGTAGCTTTATATGTTTAAGCAGAAATGGGCTGATTATAGATACAATGGATATGTCTTACCTGCTTCAAAGTCCATGACCATACACAGATGTTGTTTACCTGGGAAGGAACAAAGCGTGGAAACAACAAAGGGGCAATCAGCGAATATTGCGATGTCCCTTTCCAGATAGGCCATTTCAAGATACTCTGGATCCTCCAGGATACCCCTTGCTTGTTTCTTCATGGCGAATACCTTGTTTGTGTCTTTATGACGCACTAAGTAGACGGCCCTGTAGAGGAGAAAAATCCATAATTTATACAGAATTCTTACTAACAGTCTGTCTATATGTCAAATGATCTTCTGTCCTAATAGTTAATAGTGATTAATAGTGATGAGCGAGTATGCTCGTTACTTGAGTTTTCCGAGCATGCTCGGGTGTTCTCTGAGTATTTTGGCGTGCTCGGAGATTTAGTTTGTGTCACCGCAGTTGCATGATTTGCGACTGCTAGACAGTCTGAATACTCGTGAGGAGGAATGCCTGTTTGTTAGGAAATACCCACATATATTCAGGCTGTCTAGGAGCCGCAAATCATGCAGCTATCGCTATGGCGACACAAACTAAATCTCCGAGCATGCCAAAATACTCAGAGAACACCCGAGCATGCTCGGAAATCACGAGTAACAAGTACACTCACTCATCACTAATAGTTAATACTAGATGTATGGCCGCCACTAGAAACCAATGTCTGGAAATACACAAAATTACTCAGCATAAATGATCACTTAGGGCTCATACTCACTTACGAGAGACTCGCACGATTCTCGTGTTAGTCTCTCGCATGAAAACTCGGCACTGCCGCCGGCACTGGGACTGGAGCGTGCGGCTGCATAGAGATACATGTAGCCGCACGCTCCGGTCCCAGTGCGAGTATCGAGAATCGTGTGAGTCTCTCGCAAGTGAGTATGAGCCCTTATGGGAGGTTTTCATACATATCACATCATAACTGAGCTGAATCATGACAAATAGATGTGGAGTAGATGACTAGATGTAGATTAGATCTAGTGCAAAGTGGTACCGATAACAACAGCTCAACACACCAAAAACAAGTCCTTACAAAGCTCTATGGGATGAAAAAATAAAAATGTTACACATCTTGGAATACAGTAAAATTTAGATGTGGACTCATATACAGGAATTTCCAAAAGGCAGGACATATAGACTGAGGCACCATCATAAGGAGTTTTGGAAAAATGAAGATTATACATAATGCTCACCCTAAAGATCCTCTGCCAATCTCTTTGATCTGGGTATAGTCGCTCATACTTGGTTTTCTCATAGGGGTCAATGATCTGATCACGGCCTAGAAGAATAAGAAATGACAATAAGACATATAAGTTGCAGGAAGATAAAAGCTGCAGATGCAGGAACTTCTCTACATTATGTCCCCGCTGATTACACTGCAGCAGATGTAGAGGACATGATACCAGCAGGACGCTCCCCAGACACTATTATATTATAGGGATATCCTCCATACACATGTATCATTGTACTGGAGGGGATGGTAAGGGACATCACACAGAGGAGACAGGAATAATAATAATAGGTCCAATCTACATTAAGAATAGAGTTAACCCACTGTACTCTGGGGTGTAACATGTGATGTGTAATTCATACCCCGTTATCTGATGATATACAGATGTTTTCTCTGATACTTACACTGGCAGATTCGGGGATCTCTGGTGTCTCAGATATTCCACCGTCAGCAGTTGCCGGCTCAGTTGTCTCTAATATAATGATAAAATAATGAGACATCATGTATTAGACGATATCAGAACTTAATATATAACACATCGATATAAGGAAGGAAAGACAAGTAAATGGTATAATACTAGTTATATGGATATTCTGCACATACTGTATATACTTATGGCACATCCATAGATAGATATACTCTGCCATAAATGTGTGATTGTTCGGGATCTGACAGTGACTTGGATGAGGACCCTGTGAGGTCCTCTGTGCATTTTGGGGCTGAGAAGATCCCAGAAGAGAGAACCGGAGGGGTTTTCAGAATTGCATGAGCCCTCTCCATTACAGTCTACAGGAGGTTCAGGAGCCGTCACCGGCCTCATACAGAGGATGAAGAGTAAATTTATATATTCTCTGGTGTCTCCATAATATTAATGTTTGTAGGAATGCGAGATGATCAGCTTACCTTCAATCAGATCACTTTTTAGCCCTGGCTCACTGGTATTGGGGTCAGCGATATTTCGGTGTTGCCCCTCTTTGGAGTCACCGGCCGGTGTTTCCTGATGGATATAATATGTGCAATTAATATAACAACTCACAAATACTAAATTACAGTACACAAAAGACAGAATGGACTAAACCTGGATTTACATAATTGCGGGGAATATACACGGCCGCTCTGCCCAGTAAATCCACATTAATATATAAGGAACTTGTATATACAACAGTTCTCCAATAACATCTATTACCAGAACTGCAGCATTTACAAGAAGGAAGATTGTGAAGATAAAGCGAGACCGATGTGATATGAAAGGTCCGCACCACTGAGCACAGTACAGACTGTCACCACAGAGGATGGAGCAGAGACAGGCTGCCATAAAAGATCCTGTATCTGCCTGGAGCGGACAGGGGGCTTCTATGATGAGAAATATGACAATCTGCTATATGACTAGTAATCTGGAGAAGATCAGACAAGAAAGACATGAGATATAGAAGATGACGGATTCTTACCAAATGCTTCAGTGGGCGGGCAATAAACTCTAGTACATACAGGAAATGTTGGGCCAATTGTTTAAAAAAGGCCAGATCTCCACATTGGGATCTTTCTTCAGCCTATAAAAATGGAAATAAACAAAAAAGGAAAATCATGAGAGAAAGTAGAGAATATAGGACGCTATTTGTCACCATTTTACTCCTGCAATCTACAGCTACAATTAATACATATATGGATATTTCTTATAAGCTATAAATTATATTGCTCTTGGCCAAACTATATATTTCATGTAAAGAAACTTGTATTTTATAAATATTATTCATTATTGTTTCATGTGCTGTGAATATTATTCATTATTATTGTTATATGCTTTGCCCAGATTGTCTGTTACCTGTTGTACTAATGTCCTGAGGTTCATCTGTAAATGCTCAAGATATTCTGAGCTAATACGACCTTGTTGGTGTTTGGTCAGGCAGTCTCTCACTAGCTTCACAACCAGCCGGTAAGTGAAGCTGAGGACGCCATCGGGTAGTGGTAGCACATGGGCAGGGGCATAGATGGCAAGAATCCCCTGGAGTGTGCCAACACCTCAAGTTTATCTGAAGAAATTCCAGACATTTCAAAAAAATCCAAGTGCAGTCAGTATATCACCAGCTTCATAGCCAATCACTGACAACAATGACACCTGGGCATTAAGCAATTGGGTAGGTAGTGGTGGTGCATTATGATGTCATAATGGAGTCTTGTGGTGGAATGTTAACATGCCATCAGTGATGTCATCATGGAATCGGGGATGGAATCTTAACCCAGTTACAACTTTGAAAGTATAGTTACATCCAAGGTTGTGTCCCTGTCTTTTTAGGCAGCACCAGAGCCCGCATCTCTACCCGCACATGACAGTTGATGGTGTGATCAGCTGTCATGTCCTGCAAATAGATGCAGATGGATTTTGGCTGTCAACCACTTAAATGCTACTGTCAATCACTGACAACTGCATATCAGACATGCTGACCGAAACCGTGTCACAAGTCTCGCTCATCAGCGCCCTTGTCACATGATTCTGGGGTTGCGATGGGTTATCATAAAAGCCGGGGGTCTGCAGAAGACCAGTGTGCCTGTCCATTGATCTTCTTTTATGAACACCGACTCATGGCCGGCGTTCAGATGTTTTTCCTACCACTTAATTAAAAAAAGAACCTATACATGTTTGGTATCTGCATTCTCGTACTGTCCTGTAGAATCATATTACCAGGTCAGTTTTAGCATTTAGTAAACATTTTAAATTAAAAAAATTTGTGGAATTGCAATTTCACAGCACTAGAAATTTTTTCCCCGTTTTCAAGTACAATATATGTAATCTATGGTGTCATTTAAAACTGCAACTCAGCCTGCAATAAACAAGCCCTCATAGGCTATATTGATGGTAAAAAAAATGTTCTGACTCTGAGAAGAAGGGGAGCAAAAAAATGAAAGCACATAAAATGGAAAATCGTAAGGTGGTGAAGGGGTTAAAGGGGCATCTCACCATAAATGGAAGTTGCCTAGCAACATTCTAGTAACAATTAACGTGGCAAGATTATGGGTTGGGCATCAGAACCAGAATCAGGGAAAGAGGGAAAACCATGGCATTGCGCTTCTGATCAGGCTTTTATATCCGTCTTTCCCCAAAAATATTATTTTAACCAGGTTTTGGATGCTAAATATTCTTTACATGTGTAAACATTTACTTTTTCTTCATATTGTGACCAGGGTGGACTGGGAGTAAAATTCAGCCCTGGCATTGTAGAGCACGCAGGCTCACGCTATCACCGCCCCCCTCCCCAGCTTGTATTTTATGAATATTATCCATTGTTGTTTTATATGCTTTGCCCAGATTGTCTGTTACCTGTTGTACTGATGTCCTGATGTTCATCTGTAAATGCTCAAGATATTCTGAGCTTATACGACCTTGTTGGTGTTTGGTCAGGCAGTCTCTCACTAGCTTCATAACCAGCCGGTAAGTGAAGCTGAGGACGCCATCGGGTATTGGTAGCACATTGTCAGGGGCATAGATGGTAAGAATCCCCTGGAGTAGTGCCAACTCCTCAAGTTTATCTGAAGAAATGTCAGACATTTCAAGCAAATCCAAGCGCAGTCAGTATATCACCAGCCTTGCAGCCAATCACTGACAATAATGACACCTGGGCAGTAAGCACTTGGTTAAGTAGTGGCGGTGCATTATGATGTCATAATGGAATCTTGGGGTGGAATGTTAACTTGACATCAGTGATGTCATAATGGAATCTGGTGATGGAATCTTAAAGAGACATCTCACCATAAAAGAAAGTTGCCTAGCAATAATTATTGTGGCAACACCATAGGCTTAGCATCAGTTTCAAACTCAGGCATGGAGGGAAGAACCAGATTTCATAATAATAATATTGCAATATATAGCTAAGTTCTCACATTGAATATTTTCACTGCATAGAAAACGCATTTTCTTACAGTCCCCACAAAGTGGATGGGATTTATAGAAATCTCATGCCCACTATGATTTTTACGCTGAGATTTATATGCAGATTTTATCCATAGAATTGCATTAGATGAGGAAAATACGCAGGTAAAAAACACAAAATGCATAAAATCCACACATGACTCTATCAATAAAGCTTTGTTAAAGCCGAGTACCAGGAAGTATCAAAATTAAAACAAATTTATTCAACACATAACATAGCAAAGAAACAAAAAAACGCAGTTAAAAAGATACAAAAATAGGTGGAAAAATGCAGCAGAAAATCTGCGACATCAAGAACTCACCAACTACTCTAACACAGACAGGGGCTGGATGGCACTTTTCAGCCTGGGGAGCAATCACAAGGCAGTGGCCCTCGAGTTGCAGTGGCCCTCCTTTTCCCTCCCTATCTCTGGCCATTGTATTAAAGCAGCAGAGATAACAGGCTTTAAAAATAGGCTGGTATGTAGATATGGGAACAGTAAGTAGCTTGCTGCATAGATATGGTAGCAGAACCAAGCGTACTCCAGAGATATGGAAGCAGAACCAAGCTTACTCCAGAGATATGGGAGCAGAATGGAGCTTACTCCAGAGATATGGGAGCAGAATGGAGCTTACTCCAGAGATATGGGAGCAGAATAGGGATGGGCGAATCCTGAAATACTCGGAATCGCTAGACTCTAACGAGTCTGACTCGGAAACTCGCTATTCGTTGCAAGTCTAGCGAGTCCAATGTTAATGAATGGGGATGCGAGTATTGCAGCGATTCCTCTGCTGCCATTTTTTTTACTCTTTACTCTCGCAAGTGGCCCCTAGCTTAGCGATTTAGAATTCATCCCTAAAGCACAGAAAATCGTTTCTACATCACACTAGAAGCTAAACAGGAAGTCGCCTGTGCTAACCGATTTACTGCACAGGCTGATCTGATATTCTGCACACACAGGGCGATCTGTTCTGCACACACAGGGCGATCAGATCTGCACACACAGGCCCACCAAAGATGTGTAGCAGACGTGATACAGAGAGGCTGATCGGCCTGGTTGAAGAGTGGCCCCAGCTGTGGCAGCCCACCCACCCTGGCTATGGTGATGAAAGACAGCGAAATATGGCTTGGAGGTCCATCGCCAGAAGTATGTTCCCGTCATTTGATCACGCTGGAGAAGATGGGCAGGCAAACATGGGTAAGAGTTATGTGATGTCATTTCTTCTATTTTCTTTTACTGTACCCTTTTTTGGATTAGGAGAGAGTGAGATTTCTTGTGTCACCATTGGCGTCTGTGACGCACTGAAACCGTGGTACCCAGCACCGGGCCGGGGTCTGCTTCACTGGGGGCTGTGATGTGACCCGTGCTGTAGTCTCAGGGGATGCACAGTGCAAAGGGGATAACTACAGGGGACTGTAATAGGAGGACAATCAAGGCTAGTGATGCGTATTGGCACAGCAGGAAGGTAACGTGCGTGCTATTAGCTGGTAGCAGAGAAGCCCTGCACTCTCCCTGAAAAAATTGTTTAGTGCGCAAAGGCAGTCACCTAGGTGGACTGTGGTGCTGTCTGCGTCACCGCTCTGGGGTGAAGTGCGTGCTGTAACTTAGCAGAGAAGCAACGCACTCTCCCTGAAAAAATTGTTTAGTGCACACAAGCAGGCAGCGTGCGTGCTATTAGCTAGTGGGATAGATAGCAGCAACGCACTGGTCTGCCACAGAAACAATAACGCTGCAGGGGTAAATATGACCCCAATAATATCTGGTGGAAAAAAAAAGAAAATTTGCTCAGCTATGCTTCTGATTTCAGCTCTGATGGAAGCTGAGTGAGTAAGCTAAGCTCTGAGGATGGTGCTGTATGCACTGTAAGGCTGCTCCTGCCTTTCTCCCTGCCTACAGTCCTCTACAGAACTCCTCCGTCCTGGTAGTTCTGAAAATAACTTTTGTGTTATATGTGAGGAATCTTGAGGTCCTACACTGACTAACAGTCCCTAGATCTGCTCTATGTCTCCAACTCGCCCTGCACTAGCTCAGATCGTCACAGGAATGTGCCCAAAATGGCGGGGGCAGGGTTTATATACAGCCTTGCCTGTGATACATGACATAGGCATCACGATGGACAGCAGCCAATCATAGTAGTGCTCTTCACAGTTTTCTCACCTAACAAACTAGGCTGTCTCTGAAAATTAACATATTCTGTATTCTGCGAGTCCCGAATACAGTATATAGGAGTCCTAGACTCGCTAAGACTCGCTGCTGACAGCGGGACACAAAATCGCTAAGAAACTAGGATTGCTTGTATTAAACTCTGTAAAAACTAGGATTGCCATTGATTTGCATTGGACTCGTTACTGTGCGAGTAATCTCTTGGAAACTTGCAGAGTACCGACTCCTGCGAGTCCCCTACTACTCGCAGAGTAACGAGTCCTAAGGAGTAGATTCGCCCATCCCTAGAGCAGAACAGAGCTTACTACAGAAATATGGAAGCAGAGCAGCGCTTACTCCAGATATATGGGAGCAGAATCAAGCTTACTACAGAGATATGGGAGCAGAACTGAGCATACTCCAGAGATATGGGAGCAGAACAGAGCTTACTCCAGAGATATGGGAGCAGAACAGAGCTTACTCCAGAGATATGGGAGCAGAACAGAGCTTACTACAGAAATATGGAAGCAAAGCAGCGCTTACTCCAGATATATGGGAGCAGAATCAAGCTTACTACAGAGATATGGGAGCAGAACTGAGCATACTCCAGAGATATGGGAGCAGAACTGAGCTTACTACAGACATATGGGAGAAGAACTGAGCTTACTACACAGATATGGATATGGATCAGAACGGAGAATACTCCAGAGATATGGGAGCAGAATGGAGCTTACTACAGAGATATTGGCTCAGAAAAGAGCTTACTCCAGAGATATGGGAGCAGAACCGAGCTTACTACAGCGGTATGGGAGCAGAACCGAGCTTACTTGTCACAATCCATTTTAGGATCTGTGTCAGAGTCTGGACTCTCTTATATAAACCTTTTTCCTTTCAGGCCCTGGGGATTATATGGGTTTTTTCCCCGGTGGCTGCTGGTGTTACTACAACTGTAGTTGCTCTGCTGCTGGTTTTCTCCCGGTGGCCGCTGGTGTTACTACATGTTCAATTAGCCAGCAGGTGGTGACCTCCCCCCTCCTTCCTATAAAAGATCATCAGCTGCTGCAGCTCCCTGTTGGTAATACTGGTCATTTTCTAACGAACCTTGGTGAAGTCTGGATCTACCTGATGGAGAAGGGGTTCAGCTTATCTGGAGCAGTGGAGTTGCTGCTAGATGCTGATCGGGTGCCTTTCTCTGCTGCTTGGAGCATTGGCAGCAGATAAAGCTAAGTTTGGGTTTATAGTTGCTTTAACCCCGTGGTGTCTGTTTTATTTTCCCTTGTGTTATTTGGTGCAATTTACTTTATTCCCTGTCTCACCTCCTGGGGAGGGGGTTGGGGTTGAGCTCATGACTAAACAGGGGATAGGGACAGGTCAGAGAATTGGGCCTCACTACCATTAAGTGTACCCCCAAGTTAAGGAAAGTCAGGGCACCCCCTAATCCTGAGGGACAGTTCAGGGGCCCAGGTTCCATGTCTCCTGCCTTTTCCCTACTGTCCTGTGACATTATTACCAACAGTCCCATTTTTTCTGGTGAGCCATGGCCCTAATGCAGACCTGTTTCCAATTGCTGCAGACCCTCACTGAGGAGCGTGGGGTGCTGCGTGGTGTGGTGGAGCAGCAGCTACAGCAGTTGGTGGGGTACGGGGCTTCAGCTCAGATGCAGGCTCAACCACAGCCCAAGTTACCTCTCCCAGACAGGTTTTCTGGAGGGAGAGAGAATTTTTTGTTTTTTAAGGAGGCCTACAAGCTACACTTCAGGCTCCACAATCGCTCATGAGGGAGTGAGGAACAGCAGGTGGGATTCACTATAGCCCTCCTTGAGGGTGATCCCCAATCCTGGGCCTTCTCCTTGCCGGCCGATTCACCATCTCTACGGTCGGTAGACGAGTTTTTTGTGGCTTTGGCGAATATGCCCAGTGTAGTCCTTGCTAGGGAGGAGGACACACTGGTGCAGGAAGACGAGCCCAGGCAGGTGGGAAGAGGTGGTTCTCCAGTGGTGTTTCCTCCAGTTCGTCGTGGTGTGGGGGCATGTTTTAGCTATGGGCAGACTGGTCATGTTTTCAGGGTCTGCCCAGCGCGCGCCAAATCTTCTGTACCATCTAAGAAGCCGCATCCCCCTGGTCGTGTGGAGGTAGGCGATCAGGGAGTGTATATTTCCTCCATTTTGCCCTATATTTTTGGTCTGGTAGGGTACTACGCTGTATTACTCTGGAACTACAGGAGTTTATTGGTCGCCTGAATAGCAACGACCAAAATATACGTTAAACATTCACATGCGATGCTGATAAGATTGAGTTCCTCTATGTCATTGTTTAACAGGATACTGATGGTCTGTGGCAGACAGATATTTTTAGGAAGATGACTTCTACTATTCTGTTGTTACACGCTTCGCTATGTCATCCTGATCACATGGTAAGGTCTGTTCCCATTGGTCAGTTCCTCCAACTTTGTCAGATTTGCTCTATTAATGAGGATTTTGAGAGAAGAGCAGAGGAGCTAAAAATGAGATTCTTGGAACGTGGCTATAGTCGGCGTCTACTCAAAAGAGCCTATAACAGGGCTAATTATTCTTCCCAAAATGGCCTACTGTACAATAGGGAATCAGCTAGGAAGATGGAGGGACCTGGAAGTTACGCTTCATTGCAAATTATCATTCCCATTCTAGGCAGGTCAGGCAGGCTTTGTCTAAAGCATGTCCTATATTGAAAATTGACCCAATAATTGGCAAATTTATTCTGGACATACCAGTCATTACATTTTGGCGTCCTAAGAATCTGCGCAATCACCTCACACATAGTCATTATACAAGTGAGAGAAAGGGTACATTTTTGGATAATTTCACACATAGGAGTGGGTGTGTTCCGTGTGGACATTGAGTTGCCTGTCCCAACATTGAAAAGTGTGATTCTTTTTCCGATTCAGGTGGCGTTAAAAATTTTAAGATCAATAAATACATTACTTGTGCTACGAGATATGTTATTTATTACGCCACCTGTCCATGTGGATTAATTTATGTCGGTATAACAACTAGACAATTCAAGGTTCGCGTGCGCGAGTATGTGTTGGATATTCAGGCGGCGGCTGGCCACATGGATGCATTCACTCTTAAAACGTTACCCCGACACTTTAAAAACTTTCATGACTGTGACAGTACGGTGCTACAGGTGAGGGGTATCGATGCCTTAAATATTGGGATTCGTGGTGGCAATCTGTTTCAAAGATTGGGTAAACTTGAGACTCGCTGGATCTGGACGCTTAATACGGTATATCCACAAGGACTAAACGAGAATTTGAGTTTCGATCCGTTCCTGTGACCACCTTACTGTTCCAGGTGGACATTGGGTGGATCTAATCCTTGCTATTTTTTATTGTTTTTATTATATTTTTAATTGTGTTTTTCATGTATTAGGTATTTTTATGATATTTTGTGGATCTATGAAGATCATTGGACGGAGTCCAGGATAGTGGCGGTCCCTTGTACAGATGGACTAATTTCTACTGTTTTCTATGTCCATCCTATACCTATGTTTGAAAAAGATCCTTTGATCCTTTGACGAGGTTGAAGATGAGTCGGGGGGATGTTTTGTGAATATCTTTATTTTGTTTATTTTATTTATTTTTCTATTTTTTTCAATGATATATAATTAGGACTGTATGATAATGTCTCTCTTATATAATCATATCTTGGTAATGCTGTTCTATATATTTTGTGGGCAATAATTAAATATAATATTATTATATCTTTCTTTGTGATATGATTGTATATCAATTTTGATATTGCTTGAAAATTGTGAATATAATATGAATTCTTATCTATTTTTATATTATCTATCAAAAAATATATATGGCATTCCCCTTTAAATATTATGCAGTGAAGGGTATGTTTCTATTTCTATTATAAAAACTTGTGGGATACATATAGGGTGTTTTTTGATTGTTGGCACTGCTGCATGTGCGGTGGTACTGCTTCTTATGTATTTGTACTATTCTGTATTACTCTGCTTTCTATTGTATTATGTTGCCCTTCTGCATATCTTGTGTCGGCGATGCATCCCACGCCAGACCTCAGGGACACCGTGGATTGGGTGCGGGCTGCCATGCCTTGTACATATACACTATTTCACCTCCCTGGTAGCGCGTCACTTGTTCCCGCTCCCCCTCCTCTGCACATGCAACGCCTTCTTGGTTCATCGCGTCGGTCCCCGGCACGTGGTGCCTCCGGCGTCTGGTCACATGATAATGTGTTTCCGGCGCTGGGAGTTCCTGTGTCGGATGCTGGCATCTTGGACACCATGGCGATGCACCACCTCTTCCCTTATTAGGTATTACATTATTTCCGGCCTCCTCCCTTTATAACATCACTTAGGTCAACATTTACCACGCCCCCTGATAAAGGAGTAATCCGAAACGTGCGTAGGGGAGGGCGGGCTGGCCTGTTGTAGACGCTGCTGCCATCCATCACCACTTATCACCAACAGGTAATTATTGTAAGACTTTATGCACTTTATTATACATACAGTATGTTGGACATTTGTTCATGTATACATTCTGATGTTTGAGCCCATATACTTCTGTGTATAGAAGTGAGAGTGATGGGTATACATGTATACAGTGACTGCTTTATCTCTATGGCTGATATAGCTGGGCACTGTGCAATATGAATCAGGGCTGCAGTGCAGGGTGTTATATCCACTGATGTTTTTAACTCCTTCTATCTTTGTCTGCTCATCTTGACTAATAAAAATTATATATTTTTTGCATTACATGGACTCTTGTGATTGCAACTTTTGTTGGTTTCCTTCCCTCCTTTGTATGATTATTGGCAATCTGTTCTTACCAGTCCTATGCATTGTTTGGGGATCTATGGCCAGTCATATTTATATGATTTTGTGAGATTTATATATAATATATACATTTGGATATTATCCATTCATATATTCCTTTTGGTCCATTGTTACCCCAGACATTCTAATGTCTTTCATATATTTCCTTATATCTAAGTACAGCAGCATATAGAAATAATGCCCCCATGCCTCCTTATAATAATTCTCCTTCACCCTTTATAGTAATGATATTGACCCCGTACCTTCTTACCCACGTGATTGCTTATAATAATATGTCTCCTGTTCTCTCCCTGTAATGATACTGATTTTGCAGTCTGCCTCC
Source organism: Dendrobates tinctorius (assembly GCF_039654945.1). NCBI lineage: Eukaryota > Metazoa > Chordata > Amphibia > Anura > Dendrobatidae > Dendrobates > Dendrobates tinctorius. Next base: position 5,304,236 of record NW_027361738.1, on the reverse strand, counting down.
TGATAGTAATGCCCCTGAGCAGGAGCATACGTAGAAATCACTGGAACGCCAAACCAAAAGTCTTATTATTATTTATTATTATTATTATTATTATTATTATTATAGCGACATTTAATCCATGGCGCTTTACATGTGAGGAGGGGTGTACATAATAAAAGACAAGTGCAGTAATCTTTTTTTAACTCCTTAGTGACTGAGCCAATTTGCAGCTTACTGACCAGGCCAATTTTTACAATTCTGACGACTGTCACTTTGAGGTTATAACTTTGGAACACTTTAAAAGATCCCGACGATTCTGCCCTTAAATCAGAGAGATACAGTGGGGAAAAAAAACTATTTAGTCAGTCAGCAATAGTGCAAGTTCCACCACTTAAAAAGATGAGAGGCGTCTGTAATTTACATCATAGGTAGACCTCAACTATGGGAGACAAACTGAGAAAAAAAAATCCAGAAAATCACATTGTCTGTTATTTTTTCATTTTATTTGCATATTATGGTGGAAAATAAGTATTTGGTCAGAAACAAGCAATCAAGATTTCTGGCTCTCACAGACCTGTAACTTCTTCTTTAAGAGTCTCCTCTTTCCTCCACTCATTACCTGTAGTAATGGCACCTGTTTAAACTTGTTATCAGTATAAAAAGACACCTGTGCACACCCTCAAACAGTCTGACTCCAAACTCCACTATGGTGAAGACCAAAGAGCTGTCAAAGGACACCAGAAACAAAATTGTAGCCCTGCACCAGGCTGGGAAGACTGAACCTGCAATAGCCAACCAGCTTGGAGTGAAGAAATCAACTGTGGGAGCAATAATTAGAAAATGGAAGACATACAAGACCACTGATAATCTCCCTCGATCTGGTGCTCCATGCAAAATCCCACCCCGTGGGGTCAGAATGATCACAAGAACGGTGAGCAAAAATCCCAGAACCACGCGGGGGGACCTAGTGAATGAACTGCAGAGAGCTGGGACCAATGTAACAAGGCCTACCATAAGTAACACACTACGCCACCATGGACCCAGATCCTGCAGTGCCAGACGTGTCCCACTGCTTAAGCCTGTACATGTCCGGGCCCGTCTGAAGTTTGCTAGAGAGCATTTGGATGATCCAGAGGAGTTTTGGGAGAATGTCCTATGGTCTGATGAAACCAAACTGGAACTGTTTGGTAGAAACACAACTTGTCGTGTTTGGAGGAAAAAGAATACTGAGTTGCATCCATCAAACACCATACCTACTGTAAAGCATGGTGGTGGAAACATCATGCTTTGGGGCTGTTTCTCTGCAAAGGGGCCAGGACGACTGATCCGGGTACATGAAAGAATGAATGGGGCCATGTATCGTGAGATTTTGAGTGCAAACCTCCTTCCATCAGCAAGGGCATTGAAGATGAAACGTGGCTGGGTCTTTCAACATGACAATGATCCAAAGCACACCGCCAGGGCAACGAAGGAGTGGCTTCGTAAGAAGCATTTCAAGGTCCTGGAGTGGCCTAGCCAGTCTCCAGATCTCAACCCTATAGAAAACCTTTGGAGGGAGTTGAAAGTCCGTGTTGCCAAGCGAAAAGCCAAAAACATCACTGCTCTAGAGGAGATATGCATGGAGGAATGGGCCAACATACCAACAACAGTGTGTGGCAACCTTGTGAAGACTTACAGAAAACGTTTGACCTCTGTCATTGCCAACAAAGGATATATCACAAAGTATTGAGATGAAATTTTGTTTCTGACCAAATACTTATTTTCCACCATAATATGCAAATAAAATGAAAAAAAACAGACAATGTGATTTTCTGGATTTTTTTTTCTCAGTTTGTCTCCCATAGTTGAGGTCTACCTATGATGTAAATTACAGACGCCTCTCATCTTTTTAAGTGGTGGAACTTGCACTATTGCTGACTGACTAAATACTTTTTTTACCCACTGTATGTTACACAAAATACTTAATAAATAACATTTCCCACATGCCTGCTTTACAGTAGCATCATTTTTTTTGTTAGGAAGTTATAAGGGTTAAAAGTTGACCAGCGATTTCACATTTTTACAACAAATTTGCAAAACCATTTTTTTTAATGACCACCTCACATTTGAAGTCACTTTGAGAGGTCAATATGACAGAAAATACACAAAAGTGACACCATTCTAACAACTGCACCCCTCAAGGTGCTCAAAACCATTCAAGAAGTGTATTAACCCTTTACGTGCTTCACAGGAACTGAACAATGTGGAAGAAAAAAATTTAACATTTAACTTTTTTTTTACAAACATTTTATTTCAGAACCAATTTTTTTATTTTCACAAGCGTAAAAAGAGAAAATAAAACACAAAATTTGTTGTGCAATTTTTCCTGAATACGGTGATACCCCATATGTGGGGGTAAACCACTGTTTGGGCACACGGCAGGGCTTGGAATGGAAGGAGCGCCGTTTGACTTTTTCAATGCAGAATTGGCTGGAATTGAAATCGGATGCCATGCCGCGTTTATAGAGTCCCTGATGTGCCTAAACAGTGGAAACCCCCAACAATTGACACCATTTTGGAAACTAGACCAATTAAGGAACTTAACTAGATGTGTGGTGAGCACTTTGAACCTTCAAGTGCTTCACAGAAGTTTATAACGCAGAGCCGTGAAAATAAAAAATCATATTTTTTTCACGAAAATTATCTTTTTGTCCCCGAATTTTTATTTTCACAAGGGTAACAGGAGAAATTAGACCCCCAAAGTTGTGCAATTTGTCCTGAGTGCGCCGATACCCCTTATATGGTGGTAAACGACTGTTAGGGGGCACGGCAGAGCTCAGAAGTGAAGGAACGTCATTTGACTTTTTCAATGCAGAATTGGCTGGAATTGAGGTCAAATGCCATGTCGCGTTTGGAGACCCTTTGATGTGCCTAAACAGTAGAAACCCCCTACAAGTGACACCATTTTGGAAACTAGACCCCCCAAGGAGTTTATCTAGGTGTGTGGTGAGCACTTTGAACCCCTAAGTGCTTCACAAAAGTTTATAACGCAGAGTCGTGAAAATAAAAAATCATTTTTTTTCCACAAAAATGATTTTTTAGCCACCAATTTTTCAATTTTCCCAAGGGTAACTGTAGACATTAGATCCCCAAAGTTGTTGTGCAATTTGTCTTGAGTACACTGATTCCCCATATGTTGGGGTAAACCACTGTTTGGGCACACGTCAGGGCTTGGAAGGGAGGGAGCATCATTTGACTTTTTCAACTCAAAATTGGTTGGAATCAATGGTGGCACCATGTCGCGTTTGGAGACCCTGTGATGTGCCTACGTAGTGGAAACCCCTCAATTCTAACAACAACCCTAACCCCAACACACCCCTAACTCTAATCCCAACCCTAACCATAACCCTAACCCCAACACAACCCTAACCCTAACCACAACCCTAACCACAAACCTAACATCAACACACCCCTAGCCCTAATTCTTAACCCTAGTCCCAACTCTCACAGTGATCAAAATAAAAAAAGTAAATAAACCCCCCCCTTTTATCACCCCCATAGGTAGGGGCAAATAATAAAATAAAGAAAATATTTTTTATTTTTCCATTAGGGTTAGAATTAGGGTTAGGGTTGGAATTAGGGTTAGGGTTGAAATTAGGGTTAGGGATGGAATTAGGTTTAGGGTTGGAATTAGGGTTAGGGTTGGAATTAGGGTCAGGGTTAGAATTACGGTTAGGGTTGGAATTAGGGTTAGGGTTGGAATTAGGGTTGGGATTAGGGCTACGGTTGGAATTAGGGTTAAGATTAGGGTTAGGCTTGTGTTTAGGGTTAGAGTTGGGATTAGGGTTAGGGGTGTGTTGAGGTTAAGGTTGTGGTTATGGATAGGGTTGGGATTAGGGTTAGGAGTGTGTTGGGGTTTGGGTTGGAGTTAGAATGGGGGTTTCCACTATTTAGGCACATCAGGGGGTCTCCAAACGCGGCATGGTGCCACCATTGATTCCAGCCAATTTTGCGTTCAAAAAGTCAAACAGTGCTCCCTCCATTCTGAGCCCCGACGTGTGCCCAAACAGTGGTTTACCCAACATATGGGGTTTCAGCGTACTCAGGAAAAATTGCACAACATCTTTGGGGGTCTAATTTCTCCTGTTACCCTTGGGAAAATAAAAAATTGGGTACTAAAAAAATTATTATTTTATTCTCTGCGTTATAAACTTCTGTGAAGAACTTGGGGATTCAAAGTGCTCACCACACATCTAGATGAGTTCCTTGGGGGATCTAGTTTCCAAAATAGGGTCACTTGTGGGGGGTTCCTACTGTTTAGGCACATCATGGGCTCTGCAAACCTAACATGACGCCCGCAGACCATTCCATCAAGTTGGCATTTCAAAACTTCACTATTTCCCTTCCGAGCCCCGACGTGTGCCCAAACAGTGGTTCCCCCCCATATATGGGATACCAGCATACTCAAGACAAATTGCACAACAACTTTTGTGGTCCAATTTCTCCTGTTACCCTTGTCAAAATAAAAAATTGTGGGCTAAAATATCATTTTTGAGGAAAAAAAAAGATTTTTTATTTTCACCGCTCTGCGTTATAAACTTCTGTGAAGCACTTGGGGGGTTCAGAGTGCTCACATCACATCTAGATAAGTTCCTTAAAGGGTCTACTTTTCAAAATGGTGTCACTTGTGGTTTTTTACACTGTTTAGGCACACAGGGGCTCTCCAAGTGCGTCATGGTGTCCGCTAACGATTGAAGCTAATTTTTGTATTTGAAAAGTCAAATGGCACTCCTTTCCTTCTGGGCCCTGCCGTGCGCCCAAACAGTGGTTTATAACCACATTTGAGGTATCGATGTACTCAGGAGAAAGTGAACAGCAAATTTTAGGATCCACTTTATCCTGTTGTCCATGTGAAAATAAAAAACTGAGGCTAGAAGATAATTTTTGTGAAAAAATGTACTTTCTTTTTTTTACAGATCAATTTGTGAAGCACCTGGGGGTTCAAAGTGCTCACTATGCATCTAGATAAGTTCCTTGGGTGGTCTAGTTTCCAAAATGGGGTCACTTGTGGGGGAGCTCCAATGTTTAGGCACAGAGAGACTCTCCATATGCGACATGGCAACCGCTAAATATTCTAGCATATTTTCCATTCAAAAAGTCAAATGGCACTCCTTCCCTTCTGAGCCCTGCCGTGCACTCAAACAGTGGTTTATGACCACACATGAGGTATCGTTGTACTCAGGAGAAATTGCCTAACAAATTTAGGATCCAATTTATCCTGTTACCCATGTGAAAATGAAAAAATTGATGCTAAAATAAATTTTTTGTCAGAAAAATTAAAATGTCCATTTTTTCCTTCCATATTGCTTTAGTTCCTGTGAGGCACCTGAAGTGTTAATAATCTTCTTGAATGTAGTTTTGAGTAGCTTGAGGGGTGCAGTTTTTAGAATTATGTCACTTTTGGGTATTTTCTGCCATATAGACCCCTCAAAGTGACTTCAAATGTGAGGTGGCCCCTAAAAAAATGGTTTTGTATATTTTGTTGTAAAAATGAGAAATCGCTGGTCAACTTTTAACCCTTATAACTTCCTAACAAAACAAAATTTTGTTTCCAAAAAAATTGTGCTGATGTAAAGTAAACATGTGGGAAATGTTATTTATTAACTATTTCGTGTCACATAACTCTCTGGTTTAACAGAATAAAAATTAAAAATATGAAAACTGCGAAATTTTCAAAATTTTCACCAAATTTCCGTTTTTTCACAAATAAACGCAAAAATTATCAACCTAAATTTACCACTATCATGAAGCCCAATATGTCACAAAATACAATCTCAGAATCGCAAGGATCCGTTGAAGCGTTCCTGAGTTATTACCTCATAAAGGGACACTGGTCAGAATTGCAAAAAATGGCCTGGTCATTAAGGTCAAAATAGACTGGGTCATGAAGGGGTTGAACAAATCAAGTTCATTATTAATGCAGGCCGTAAGAATCTCCATATGTCTTCATTTCTTTAATCTTCAAGCTGAGTTTTTTCATGGAAGGAGCTGATCTTTTCTTCCAGTATGAGGCTATTAGACACTTTGACGATGTTAGGATATGGAGGAGCAGCCTGGCTGGACCCTTGCTCATAGATACGGGTGGATCATTAAGTAAATAAGCCACAGGATCCAGAGGTATCTCTACAGCCAACACCTAAGAAATCAACCCCTGTACTCTCTTCCAGAAGGGGGGTATAGTCTGGCAATCCCAGAATATATGTGGCAATGAGCCCTCTGCCCCCAGGCATCTCCAGCATCTATCTGACATGGCAGGGTAAATATTATGTAAAACCTCCTGCGTATGATATCAATACATCAGTATCTTGTACTGATTTTCCTTCTGTATTGTGCATGGTGATGATTTAGCTGCCTTTGACCATATGACCTGCCATATAGGAAGCAGAAGTTCCCTCCCCAGGTATCTCTCCCACTTAATCATGTAAGTATGTTTAGGAGGGGGTCTAATGGCAGAGTGAGCAGTATATTATAAAAGTCTGTGATCAAACCCTTTGTAGTTGGGTTCCCTTTACAGAGTCGTTCAAAGCGAGTGGGGGTAGAGAACATTGTGTTTTTATATAAAGATAAGGCCAGGTGGCGAATTTGTAAGTATGAGAAGTAGGTCCTAAGTGGGAGATTAAACCGCTCTCTAAGAGTCTGGAAAGGAAGAATATTTATGTTAAAGGGGTCTAAAATATCTGCGTAATAAAATAATTGTGCTTGAAGCCATGGTTCTGTCATAGCTGCAGGAATACTATAAAGTATGGAGAGTGTAAAAAAGAAGGAGATAATATGGGGACCTGGGGGAGATCAATGGAAAGGCCCTGTTGCTTATCCTCCAAATTTTCATTGTAAATGCCATAGAGCCCAGCAGAGGAACTGAGGGGCATTTACTCCCATCTCTCCATAACAATGAATTGGGATGCGCTGGAGCCATCCAAAGTTTATCGATTTCTACCCATTTGCTATAAGCCCGCAAGGAGGCCCAAGCTGGTATCCTTCTAAGGTGCACGGCCAAGTTATATCTCCAGACGTCTGGAAAGGTAATACCCCCCTGCGTTTTTGGAGAGGTGAGGACTGATTAAGTTATTCGATGTAGCAGTACAGTAATCTTAAACAACACAGGTCACAACTGGTACAGGAGGAGAGAGGACCCTGCCCATGAGGGCTCACAATCTACAAGGGCTGGGTGAGGATACAATAGGTGAGGGCCAAGCTGGTCATGCAGTGGTTTGGTGGATCGGTGGTTACTGCAGGTTGTAGGCGTGTTGGAAGAGGTAGGTCTTCAGGTTCCTTTTGAAGGTTTCCACGGTAGGTGAGAGTCTGATATGTTGTGATAGAGTTCCAGAGTAGGGCGGATCCACCGGAGAAATCTTGTATGCGTTTGTGGGAAGAGGAGATAAGAGGGGAGTCGAGAAGATCTTGTGAGGATCGGATGTTGCGTGCAAGTAAGTACCGGGAGACGAGGTCACAGATGTATGGAGGGCACAGGTTGTGGATGGCTTTGTATATCATGGTTAGTGTTTTGAGCTGGAGCCTTTGGGTAATACGGAGCCAGTGCAGGGATTGACAGAGGAGGGAGGCTGGAGAATAGCAGGGAGACAGGTGGATTAGTCAGGCAGCGGAGTTTAGAATAGATTGGAGGGGTGCGAGAGTGTTAGCGGGGAGGCCATAGAGCAGGAGGTTGCAGTAGTCAAGGTGGGAGATGAAGAGGGCATGGATTAGGGTTTTTGCAGATTCTTGGTTGAGGAATGTACGGATCCGAGAAATATTTTTGAGTAGAGATGAGTGACTTTGCCTTGTTTAGGGTCAAGTCGGGTTTCATGAAGCCCGACTTTCTCAAAAGTCGAGTCGAACGAAATGGGCCGACTATCCGGAAAAGTCGGAGGTCTGACTGAAACACGAAACCCAATGCAAGTCAATGGGGAAGCAAAGACGTCAGGGAGAGGAGGACAGTAAACACACCTACAGTGCCCATTTCAATGCCAACGACATCAATTCTTATTACTTAAGCTTGTCAAGCTTAATTTACTTTATAATAATAGTTACGCATTGAAAACTGGGGGTTATTTGGCTAAAGTTGTGGGGGGGTAGGGCTGGCGCCAGGTTTTCGTGTGCCCCGGGTGAAAGAGTGTCAGTGGGCCCCTTTGACACATACCACAATTCATGATGCTCCGATACAGCAGAGAAATATTGGTATAGTGCAATGAGAAATACTTCACTTCTTACATTACATGACTGATATCTATTTTAAATTCTACAATAGCGCAAAAAGTATATTCCTCCATACAGTATTATGTCCACCACATAGTGCACCATACAGAATAATGAGCCCCATATAATGCTCCATACAGAATAATTAGTCCCATATAATGTACCATACAGTATATGATGAGCTCCACATAATGCTACAGTTTATGATGGTCCCCATATAATGTGCCATACAGTATAGGACGGTCCCCATAGAATAGAATGCGCCCCACATATTGCTCCATACAGTATAATGAGTCGCATATAAAGCTCCATACAGTATATGATGGGCCCCATATATTGCTCCATACAGAATGGGCTCCAGCCCCATAAATAATGAACCCCATATGATGCTCCAGTATATGATGGGCACCATGGATGATTCTCCATTGTATGATGGGCCTATATATTGCTCCATATATAATGGGCCCCATATGATGCTCTAGTATATGATGGGCCCCATGGATGATCCCCCATTGCATGATGGGCCTATATTATGCTCCATATATAATGGGCCCCATATGATGCTCCAGTATATGATGGGCCCCATGGATGATGCTCCATTGTATGATGGGCCTATATTATGCTCCATATATAATGGGCCCCATATGATGCTCTAGCATATGATGGGCCCCATATGATGCTCCAGTGTATGAAGGGCCCCATGGATGATGCTCCAGTGTATGATGGGCCTATATACTGTGTGCAGAATTATAAGGCAAATGAGTATTTTGATCACATCATCCTTTTCATACATATTGTCCTACTCCAAGCTATATAGGCTTGAAAGCCAACTGTCAATTATGTAAATCAGGTGATTTGCATCTCTGTAATGAGGAGGGGTGTAGTCTAATGACATAAACACCCTATATAAGGTGTGCTTAATTATTAGGTAACTTCCTTTCCTTTGGCAAAATGGGTCAGAAGAGAGATTTGACGGACTCTGAAAAGTCAAAAATTGTGAGATGTCTTGCAGAGGGATGCAGTAGTCTTGAAATTGCCAAACTTTTGAAGCGTGATCACTGAACAATCAGGCATTTCATGGCAAATAGCCAACAGGGTCACAAGAAGCGTGTTGATAAAAAAAGGCTCAAAATAACTGTCCATGAATTGAGGAAAATCAAGCGTGAAGCTGCCAAGATGCCATTTGCCACCAGTTTTGCCATATTTCAGAACTGCAACGTTACTGGAGTATCAAAAAGCACAAGGTGTGCCATACTCTGGGACATGACCAAGGTAAGGAAGGCAGGAAAACGACCACCTTTGAACAAGAAACATAAGATGAAATGTGAAGACTGGGCCAAGACATATGTTAAGACAGTTTTTTGTAAGGTTTTATGGACTGATGAAATGAGAGTGACTCTTGATGGGCCAGATGGATGGGCCCGAGGCTGGATCAGTAAATGCTGTAGAGCTCCACTCTGACTCAGACGCCAGCAAGGTGGAGGTGGGGTACTGGTATGGGCTGGTATCATCAAAGATAAACTTGTGGGACCTATTCGGGTTGAGGATGGAGTGAAGCTCAACTCCCAGACCTACTGCTAGTTTCTGGAAGACACCTTCTTCAACCAGTGGTACAGGAAGAAGTCAGTATTGTTCAAGAAAATCATGATTTTCATGCAGGCCAATGCTCCATCACATGCATCCAAATACTCCAAAGCGTGGCTGCCCAGTAAAGGTCTAAAAGAAGAAAAAATAATGACATGGCCCCCTTGTTCACCTAATCTGAACCCCATAGAGAACCTGTGGTCCCTCATAAAATGTGAGATCTACAGGGAGTCAAAACATTACACCTCTGGGAACAGTGTCAGGGAGGCTGTGGTGGCTGCTGCACGCAATGTTGATCGTAAACAGATCAAGCAACTGACAGAATGTATGGATGGAAGGCTTTTGAGTGTCATCGTAAAGAAAGGTGGCTATTTTGGTCCCTTTTTTTTTGTTTTGAATGTCAGAAATGTTTATTTCTACATTTTGTGTTGTTATATTGGTTTACCTGGTGAAAATAAACAAGTGAGATGGGTATATACTGCACAGTAATAGTTACCTGCACAAACAGATATCCTCCTAAGATAGCCAAATCTAAAAAAAACCCACTCCAACTTCCAAAAATATTAAGCTTTGATATTTATGAGTCTTTTCGGTTGATTGAGAACATAGTTGTTGTTCAATAATAAAAAGAATCCTCTCAAATACAACTTGCCCAGTAATAATTTTGCAAACAAATATCAACCTAGGGCCTTGTCAGATCACTCCCCTGTTATGGCGACATTTAATTGGGAAAATGGTGGGAGAGGGGAACGGGCACCATGGTCGTTTAACGCATTCTGGTTACCTATTATTCAAGCAGATGCTAGGATCCCTGATTGCTAAAATAATTTTTTGCTATTAATGAGGGTACAGCCCCCAGGGAAATAATATGGGATGCGTCTAAAGCTTATCTGAGAGGACTGTCGATCTCGGAAGTGAATAGAGTTAGAACTAAGTCTAGAGAATATGAGGAACTTTTACAGAAGGAAGCTATCTCTGCAGAATTGCAATATTTGAAAACTCCATCGGATATACACTCACTGGCCACTTTATTAGGTACACCTGTCCAACTGTGTGTTAAGACTTAATTTCTAATCAGCCAATCACATGGCGGCAACTCAGTGCATTTAGGCATGTAGACATGGTCAAGACAATCTCCTGCAGTTCAAACCGAGCATCAGTATGGGGAAGAAAGGTGATTTGAGTGCCTTTGAACGTGGCATGATTGTTGGTGCCAGAAGGGCTGGTCTGAGTATTTCAGAAACTGCTGATCTACTGGGATTTTCACGCACAACCATCTCTAGGGTTTACAGAGAATGGTCCGAAAAAGAAAAAAAATCCAGTGAGCGGCAGTTCTGTGGCCGGAAATGCCTTGTTGATGCTAGAGGTCAGAGGAGAATGGGCAGACTGGTTCGAGCTGATAGAAAGGCAACAGTGACTCAAATTGCCACCCGTTACAACCAAGGTAGGCAGAAGAGCATCTCTGAACGCACAGTGCGTCGAACTTTGAGGCAGATGGGCTACAGCAGCAGAAGACCACACTGGGTACCACTCCTCTCAGCTAAGAACAGGAAACTGAGGCTACAATTTGCACAAGCTCATCGAAATTGGACAGTAGAAGATTGGAAAAACGTTGCCTGGTCTGATGAGTCTCGATTTCTGCTGCGACATTCGGATGGTAGGGTCAGAATTTGGCGTAAACAACATGAAAGCATGGATCCATCCTGCCTTGTATCAACGGTTCAGGCTGGTGGTGGTGGTGTCATGGTGTGGGGAATTTTTTCTTGGCACTCTTTGGGCCCCTTGGTACCAATTGAGCATCGTTGCAACGCCACAGCCTACCTGAGTATTGTTGCTGACCATGTCCATCCCTTTATGACCACAATGTACCCAACATCTGATGGCTACTTTCAGCAGGATAATGCGCCATGTCATAAAGCTCGAATCATCTCAGATTGGTTTCTTGAACATGACAATGAGTTCACTGTGCTCAAATGGCCTCCTCAGTCACCAGATCTCAATCCAATAGAGCATCTTTGGGATGTGGTGGAACGGGAGATTCGCATCAGGGATGTGCAGCCGACAAATCTGCGCCAACTGTGTGATGCCATCATGTCAATATGGTCCAAAATCTCTGAGGAATGCTTCCAGCACCTTGTTGAATCTCTGCCACGAAGAATTGAGGCAGTTCTGAAGGCAAAAGGGGGTCCAACCCGTTACTAGCATGGTGTACCTAATAAAGTGGCCAGTGAGTGTACATTTTAACGCATTAAAAGATGGGGAAAAACAATCAACCCAACATAAGCTTTCAAAAGCTGCAGATAAACGATACTTCCGGCGGCAGGTCTATTTCGGGGAGGGGGAGGGAACTGGACATCTACTAGCTACCCTGATCGAGACTCAATCTGGCCCTGCAATGGTAGCGGAGATAAAAAAAACAAAAATGGGGAACTAGAAAGATCTTCTGGGGCAATTCTAGCAACTTTTAGCGAGTTTTTGAGACATTATATAATTCGCAGGGCGGGTTCTCTGACGAGTTGCTCAGTAGCTTTTTGGGGACTGCTGGTCTGCCTACTCTGTCAGAATCGGAAGCTGTTGGGCTGGAGGCACCAATTAGTCTGGAGGAATTAGAGGAGGCTCTAGATCAGTGATGGCTAACCTTGGCACTCCAGCTGTTGTAAAACTACAACTCCCAGCATGCCCTTGCAACCTGCAGCAGTTGAGGCATGCTGGGAGTTGTAGTTCTCCAACAGCTGGAGTGCCAAGGTTCACCATCACTGCTCTAGATTCTATGGCAGGGAATAAGACACCGGGGTCTGATGGGCTGCCTGTGGAGGTATATAAGCAGTACTCAAATATAATGCTTCCACAGCTGTTGAAGGTGTTTGAGGCAGCTAGGGAAGATGGGCACTTGCCCCGGTCCTTGAATGAAGCAATCATAGTGGTGATCCCCAAGGCTGATAAGGATCCTTGTCTTCCAGAGTCATACAGGCCTATCTCCCTTTTAAACATTGATGTCAAGATTTTTGCAAAGATTCTGGCGATGCGGCTGTCTGGAGTAATATCTAGTATTATTCATCCAGATCAAACTGGTTTTATGCCAGAGAAATCAACTGCGATTAATATCAGGGGGTTGTATCTAAATTTACAGATCCCATCTAAGGGATAGGAACCTAGGGCTGTTGCATTTTTGGATGCTGCTAAACCATTTGACTGCGTCGAATACCCATATCTCGGGGCTATATTAGCCAAGATGGGTTTCTGTAAAAATTTTATTGCCTGGATACAGCTGCTGAATTCGAGTCCAGAGGCCAAAATTAGAATTAATGGGGAGATCTCAAATACAATTAACTTATACATAGGGACCAGACAGGGGTGCCCCCTGTCTCCCCTACTGTTTGATCTGGCATTGAGCCCTTGGCAGTAGTAATTCGGGCGACACCTGAAATTAAGGGGTTTGGGTATGAGTCTTTGCAAGAAAAAATAGTGTTGTATGCTGATGACATGCTCTTGTTTTTGGGAGAGTGGCCATCTTCTCTGAGGGTGGCAATGTAAGTCTTTGGATCCTTCGCAGTGATCTCTGGTTTATGTATTAACTGGGAGAAATCTTCAATTATGCCGGTGGGAGATGCTCCCGAGAACTCCTTGGAATTGGCCGGACGATTAAATGTAGTCAAAGAGTTTAAATAATTGGGAATTCATAGTAACATAGTAACATAGTTTTGAAGGCTGAAGGAAGACCTTATGTCCATCTAGTTAAGCCTATTTTTAGTGCAGCTGTTCTGCATTGTTGATCCAGGGGAAGGCAAAAAACCCACAGAGTAGAAGCAAATTTTCTCCATAGGGAAAAAAATTCCTTCCCCTAAGTTGGGTCAACCATCTACCTATAATATTATGTTATTCGTAACCTTCTATACTGTTAATCACAAGAAAAACATCCATTCCTTTCTTAAATTCATTCAGTGAGTTGGCCATCACCACTTCCTCAGGAAGAGAATTCCAGAGCCTCACTGCTCTTACCGTGAAGAACGCTCTTCTATGCTGGTGTAGAAATTGTCTTTCCTCCAAACGAAGAGAATGCCCCCTTGTTCTTGTCACAGTCCTTGGTACAAACAGTTCATTGGAGAGATCTCTGTATTGCCCTCTGATATACTTGCACATATATATTAGGTCTCCAGTAAGTCTTCTCTTTTCTAGAGTAAATAGGCCTAATTTTGATAACCTTTCTCGGTTTTGTAGTGAACCAACTCCATTTATCATTTTAGTAGCCCGCCTTTGAACCCTTTCAAGTTCAGTAATGTCTTTCTTGAGCACCGGCGTCCAAAATTACACACAATACTCCAAGGGTGGTCTGACGAGTGATTTGTACAGAGGGAGAATTATGTTTTTATCTCGTGTCCCCAGACCTCTTCTAATGCATCCCATGACCCTATTTGCTTTGGTGGCAGCTGCCTGACACTGGGCACTAGTGTTGAGTGACTTTTGGTTTTTTAGGGTCGAGTTTCGTTTCATGAAACCCAACTTTTCCAAAAGTCGGGTCGAGCAAAATCGGCCGACTTTAGGGAAAAGTCGGGGTCATCCCGAAACACGAAACCCAATGTAAGTCAATGGAGAATTAAAGTCGACAGTGAGAGGAGGACAGGAAACACACCAACAGTGCCCATTTGAATGCCAAAAGCATAAATTCTTGTTACTGAAGCTTGTCAACCTTAATTAACTTCATAATACTAGTTATGCACTGAAAAATGGGGGTTATTTGGCTACAGTTGTGGGGGGGGGAGGGCTGGCTCCAGGTTTTCGTGGGCCCAGGGCCAAAGAGCGCCCCTTTAACACATACCACAACTCATGATGCTCCGATACGGCAGAGAAATAGCAGTATAGTACAATGAAAAATACTTCACTTCTTACATCTCATGACTGATATCCATTTTAAATTCTCCAATACCTCCAAAAACGGACAGTATATAACTCCATACAGTATTATGGCCAGCGCTTAGTGCGCTATACAGAGTAATGAGGCCCATATTTTTCTCCATACGGAATCATTATTCCCATATAATGTTTCAAACCGTATATGATGAGCTCCACATAATGCTATAGTATATGTTGGTCCCAATGGATGAAGCTCCACTGTCTTATGGGCCCAAATAATGCTCCATATATAATGGGCCCCATTTCTATTGCTCTAGTGTATAATGGGCCCTGTAAATGCTGCTCCAGTGTCTGATGTCCACCTTTGGAATGCTCCAGTGTATGGTGGGCCCCATATATCATTCACCAGAGTATAGTGCTCTCCAAAAATTGCTGTCCCAACATAGAAAACAATGACATAAGTCTCCTTGCTAGGGAATCCCTGCACTACTCTGAACTCCTTGTCGTCCCCATCTTCCATCTCACTGCACTTGGCTGTTTAGGCCCTCCCACCGGCAGAGACACTTTTGCGTACTATGCGGTGCCCTGTGCCAGTGCCATCGCCCATGAGTATGCCCCCCCACCTGCTCAAGGAACCTGCACTTTCATCTGCACCTTCCTCTTTGTCACCGTGTAAGGTGGTATAGTATGCAGGAAGGGGAACCTGAGTTTCCTCTGGGTCAGATTCTGGCTGTGTAGAGTGTGAGGGGAATGTATTGGTCTGGGTCAATGTACCAGCAGCATCATCCAGCAGTGGCTGGGCCTCAGTGCTCTTGTGGCGTCCCCAAGAGTACGGTCGCCACTGTGGCATTGCCTTCCTCCTAGGGAGTGTGTTGTCAAGCTTGGGAGCAACGAAGGATCTCTCTAGCAGTGAAACCAACACACAACACATTTCCCACTCCAGGCCAGCAGGGAGACCTCTGAACCTGACTGCTGAGGAGCTGCTCTCTGTGGTCGGGAGGAGGTAAGTTAGGGCACTCTGTGCAGGGAAGTGTGTGGACATGAGAAGGGGAGCTGGAGGATGAGCAGAGTTAAGGCTCACTCCTAGCTGGAGCGCATGGTCCCGATTCCGGTCTCCGAGTTTGTAGGGACACTGACGTTCCTGCAGCAGAAACCGGGGGAAGTAGCAGCTATAAATGCTCTGTACCCAACTAAGGCTCGGAGGCCCCAGCATCGACGTGTGCGAGGAAGAAGGAAAAGGCTACAGCTGTCTGCCATACAAGTAAAGTCTGAGGAACATCTGTTAGACAGGAGGCGTTTCAGTGAACCACGGTCCTGTGAGTGCTTCCCCCACAAGCGCTAGAAAGGAGACGTTCAGGAAGGTACATGTTGGCGGAGTGTTGGAAGGGAGCTTTCCATTCTGGTCCCGGAGGTTGGCAGAGGTCCTGACCCGGAGGACACAGCATGGAGGCAGGCATCTGTGTAAACTGCAGACTGTGAGTAAAGCTTTGGAACTGCACGCTCTGGTGTCCTACAGTTATTCCAGCACCGCTACATCTGGGTACCAGCACCTACACCGCCTGTGCCTTTCCCCCATCACTACATCTACACTTCCCTGGGACTCCAGATCCACCTGTGGGGAGCTTCACCATCTTTGCTGCACAACACCATCAGTCCCAGAGGATCTGCATGCAGCGTCGGCCTAACATCTATGTTGCCGAACACCACAGGTGGCGTCAAACTATCTATATAAACTCTTTACCATTATACCACGCCATTTACATGGGTGCCCAGGGCCACCGCTGCTGTGACACATCCCACTGACACCGGCCCGGTACCGAGTACCCCACAGCCCTGGGAGGGCGACCCATATGCCGACTGCTGATCGGGCGGCGTTATTCCCACGAACCTCCAAACAGCGTCCCTGAAGGCAAAGTTTTTGGTTTCTGGGGGCAGTATGATTGCAAAGCTGAACCTTAATGGAATGTCCAAAAGAGCACCACCAGGAGTGGAGCCTGTGGCTTAATTGGACTGCACCCGGGAAACCACTACCATACAAGCTACAGAAAAGATGGACAGATTGCAAGCTTTGTCGATTCTGTGTGTGGTGTGGTATGTCAGTTTGTAGTTGTGCTAGCGATTTCTCAGCTTTATTCCGTTAACGACCGAGACTCCGGCATGGCCCCGCGGTACACGTCAAGCTTACTAGAGGGATACGCGAGGCTGTGGCACGTGAGATCGAGCAATAACAGGTCTAGCATTCCAGTACATGTCCGGGGCTGCATGCATGCTACACTGAAAGGACCAGCTTTTGTAGCTTACAGGTGCAGATAACCTGCTGAACTCCGTTAGTGATGGGGATCTGGGATTCAGATTATTCCCCGCGAACGATGATTTCCCAGTAAGTTCAGGTCAACCGCAATTCCGGTGTTAGGTCTAACCGTCATTCCTGAAAAAATTACGTGTCCAAACCACAGGTGCTGTAGCTTGCTTAACAGCTCGGCAGCCATTCTCAGGCCCAGTATGGATTCAACAACATTGTAGAAAGTTGATAAAGGGTACAGTTTCACCGAATAACACGTATATATGTAGCCTAGTTTACACATTAAAAAAAATGTCTATAGATCAGGAGGCAGACTCAGATGTTCTCAGGCCCAGTATGGATTTGACCAGTTTGTACAAAGTTGAGAAAGGGTACTTTATCACTGGATAGCAGGTATATATAGCATAGTTTAAACATGTAAAATCTCAGTGTTCTCAGTATGGATTACACAGCAATCTAAAAAGTGGAAAAAAGGAAATGCATTTGAGGCGTACACAACTATATACTTTTGGTGTTATTTTTAAATCTTCATATATATTTCTGTCTCAATAATACAGTCCAGCCTCTCCGCAATAGGAAATGAGATGCATACAATTAGTGACATAAGGGCTATTGATTGCAGAAATCTAGGAATTATTATTCACGGGAAAAACTTCCATCACAATTCTCATAGGCGATGCTGACCCTCAATTAATTTGTGTGTTGAGACAGTGAAAACATTTTTTTGTGAATAAAGTCTTGCTGTATCGCACTTCCGTTGATTCCATCACTGTTACTCATCTCAATCCAATTTTTATCACAGGAAGCGATGTAAACATGGTGCTCACTGGCTATCATGATCTGTCACGTAACTTTGGAGTGCAAAAGACAGAAGCCACAGGTCGTAGGCGATTCTATTTGATTGGCATGAGAGGGCACATTTTGAAATGTGCGCCGGAATGTCACACGTTTGTGAGTAGGAAAACTGTGAAAGCTGATGATAAATCACCACTGCATGTAATTGTGAGTCGACGTCCATAAGAAATGGAAGCCGCTGATCATCTGGAGCTAGAGCCCGGCCAGCAGGACAGGGCATAGCTACATCTTAACCATCATCTTTTAGTTCAATAAATTTGTAGTGGCAGTCCCAGTGAAGGATTTGACAGCCCAGACTACACAGCGGAGGAGCAGGGAGAGGTAAACATTGCAAATGCTGGGGCCCTGCCCAAGCAAGGGGGGCACCCTCGTGGGCGTCGGTACTGGCACTGGGCCCCTTATAGTACGGCAGTGTGTCTGACGGCGGGTGTGCACCACCACTGTCAGAGACACTTGATTGCACTATGAGGGACCCTATGCCAGTGCCTGCGCCCAAGAGTCGGCCTACCCACCTGTCCAGGGCAACGGCACTCGCACAGTTTTGTGCTCTAGGTGGTGACCCCGGCCATGGCGGGGGGCGCCCACTTAGGGAGGTTTACAAAGTGGCATATGTAGATGTGGGTCATTCCGCTGCTGCAAAAGGCGAAATAGGTCAAGTTCGCGGAATAGGAGGAGGACCAAAGCAAGCCATTTTTCTGGCAACCTATGTGTCATCAAGGGAAGGTGGGACAAAATCCTTGGAAACCCATGCATGGTTCATTTCAATGAAGGTTAGATCATCCACATTTTGGGTTGACAGACGGGTCCTTTTTTCTGTCAGGATTGATCCAGCTGCACTGAAGACTCTTTCCGATAGCACACTTGCATCTGGGCAAGCGAGCTCCTGTAAGGCATATTGTGCCAATTCAGGCCAGGTGTCCAGTTTAGCGGCCCAATAGTCAAAGGGGAATGACCTGTGCGGGAGAACATCGATATGGGAGGAAAAGTAGTTGTTAACCATAGTTGACAACTGCTGTCTCCTGTCACTTTCCATCGATGCAGTATTACCAGTTGTGTGAGCGGTCCGTGAAAAATCAGTCCACAACATTGTCATGAAACCCCTGTCTCCAACGCCACTTCTGCTGTGTGCACCACGAACACTTCTGCCAAGCTGCCCCCAGCCCGTACGGCTCGTGTGAGAACCATCACCGCTGCTGTGTGCTGGGAATGCCTCAACCAACCGGTTAACCAGAGTTGCTTGTTTAGTAGCCAATATTAGGTCAAGGTTCTCCTGTGGCATGATGTTTTGTAATTTGCCTTTATAGCGTGGATCCAGGATGCTGGCCAACCAGTAGTCGTCATCGTTCATCATTTTGGCAATGCGTGGGCCCCTTTTTAGGATCTGCAAGGCATAATCTGACATGTGGGCCAATGTTCCCGGTGTCAATGATGCACTGCGAGTGCTGGGTGGAGGAGCACTTTCTGGCAAATCCACATCCCTCCAGTCACGCACAAACCCTGTAACAGACCTTGCCACGCCAAGCCAACATTTTCACTTGCCCCACGAGATGCATCCTCCTCCCCTAAGTAATCATCCCCATCATCATCCTCCTCCTCCGCTTCTTCCTCCACCTCGTCCAGGAGAGGTCCCTGAGCAGACAATGGCTGAATGTCATCAAGGATTCCCTCCACCTCTTCCTCCTCGTCAACATTGGCTGCAGACGCCTGCTCCTTAAGGTGCGTCAAAGTTTGCATGAGCAGATGCATAAGTGGGATGCTCATGCTTAGGATGGCGTCGTCTGCGCTTACCAGCCGTGTGCATTCCTCAAAACACTGAAGGACTTTACAGAGGTCTTTCAGCTTCGACCACTGCACACCTGTCAACTCCATGTCTGCTCTCAAAGTGCCTGGCCGTGTATCCTCCCACAAATGCATTATGGCCTGCCTCTGCTCGCACAGCCGCTCAACCATGTGCAGGGTGTTCCACCTTGTTGCCATGATAATGAGGCAGTGGTTGGGAAGGTGGAGTAATCGCTGCAGCTTCTGCATACGAATGGAGTGTACAGGCAACCGGCGGATGTGCGCGCACAGTCTTCGCACCTTCTGGAGCAGGGCTGTTAGCTCCGGATAATTATTGAGGAAGCACTGCACCACCAGGTTCAAGGTGTGAGCCAAGCAAGGTATGTGGCTGAGTTTTGAAAGGGCTATGGCTGCCACAAAATTACGGCCGTTATCACTATCTACCTTGCCTGCCTCAAGATGTACACTGCCCAGCCATGACTCAGTTTGTCGCTGAAAGTACTCGGCCAGCACCTCGGCAGTGTGTCTGTCGCCCAAACACATCATCTGCAACACAGCCTGCTGACGCTTTCCACTAGCTGCTCGATAGGGGGACACCTCGTGTGCAACAGTGGCAGCTGCCGATGGAGTGCTCGTACGACTGCGCTCTGTGGACGAGCTTTCGCTTCTGGAGGAGGGTCGAACACCTACAGCCAACTGTTTCCTATACCGTGGGCTAGGCAGCACTGTCCCACCACCGCTGTCCCCTGTGGACCCTGCATCCACCACATTAACCCAGTGCGCAGTGATGGACACGTAACGGCCCTGGCCATGCCGACTGGACCATGCATCAGTTGTGAGGTGCACCTTTCCACTCACTGACTGCTTGAGTGCATGGACAATGCGGTCTTTCACATGATGGTGGAGGGATGGGATGGCTTTGCGAGAGAAGAAGTGGCGACTAGGTAGGTCATAGCGTGGTACTGCATAGGCCATGAGTTCGCGGAAAGCTGCGCTTTCCACCAACCGATATGGCATCATCTCTAACGAGATTAGTTTGGCAATGTGGGCGTTCAAACCCAGTGTACGCGGATGAGAGACTGAGTACTTTCTTGACCTACTCATAGGGTCTGGGAGGATGAGCTGGACTTGAGAGCTGCATATGGTGGAAGTAGCGGTGGACAGGGTGGACTGAGAGAGGGTTGATGATGGTGATGGAGTTGGTGTTCTTTCTGATGGCCTAGATTCAGTCTTTCGTTGATATAACAGTGGGATTCCCTGACTGCTGTGGCCTTGCAACGACACCTCAACATTTGCTGCTGTGCTAACTGGTGGGCTTACAGTGGGGGAAACAATGTAGCGCTGCTGACTACCTTCTTTGTGATCAGTTGCACATGTGGTACTTGAGGTTTGGTGTTGTGTCCACGCTTGCAAGTGCATGCTGGTTAAATGTCTAAGCATGCAACTGGTATTCACATTTTTCAGATTTTTCCCTCGGCTAAAGGTCTTTGCGCACTTCTTACAGATAACCTTGGCCTGATCATGAGGATTTTGTTCAAAAAAGTGCCACACTGCACTCTTCCTACTTTGGCAGACATTTTGCGGCCTAGCACACTGTGATATTTTGACCCTCTGGACAAGCTGTCCAGCAACTCTTTTGATTTTTGGAACCTGTCTTTGGAGTGCTCCGGGCCTGCCAGATAACAGCTGTTGCAATGTCGATGTCTGCTGTGGATGCTCCTCCTCATCTGAGCTATTGGAAGCAGCACCCTCTTCCCCCAATGGATGCCAATCTGGGTCAACAACTGGGTCATCCATCACCTCCTCTTCAATGTCATGTGCACCTTCCTCTGTGTCACCGTGTATGGTGGTATAGTGTGCGGGAAGGGGCACCTGAGTCTCATCAGGGTCAGAATCTGGCTCTGTACACTGCGAGGACAATGTAGTGCTCTGACTGAATGTACCAGCAGAATCATTTATCAGTGGCTGTGCATCAGTGCACTCCATGTCAGATTCATCTTGGCCTGGGTAATTCACCATTTCACTTGATAATCCAGGCATGGTATGTGAAAACAGCTCCATGGAGTAATCAGTAGTATGGCCTGCGTCATCCTTCAATCTTGGTTGGGGTGAAGGACACAAGGAAAGGTGTGGTTCATGAACATGAGCCTCCAATGACGACTCAGTGCTTTTATTTTTTACAACTTCAGAAGAGGAGGCGATAGAGCTGGAGGCTGAGTCAGCAATGTAAGACAAAACTTTTTCCTGAAGCTCTGGCTTTAAAAGCGGTTTGCCAACTCCTAGAAAACTAAGCCTTCGAGGCCTTGTGGAGCCAGACGATGACGCAGGCTCAACACTTCCTGCATTCTGTCCTATTTTGCTTTTTTGCCACTACCATCAGATCCACCACCAACACCATCATTACCAGCTGCCAACCCCCGTCCAATTCCACGGCCTCTTCCACCAGCCTTCCTCATTTTTGGTAGAAATGTAGAAAAATCCAACAAACTATATAGTAATGTAAACCAAGGTACAAGGTGTCTATAGGACAGGGGAGATTTTGAATTTCTGCACACACTTGTGGACACTGGACGCTTTTGGATTGTGTGAGGCCCACTGAATATCACAGCGCTATGTCACAGGCTCGATGTCGCAGGTGTGAAAAATGTCACTAGAGGATAACGGAGATTTTGAATTTCTGCACACACTTGTGGACACTGGACACTTTTGGATTGTGTGAGGCCCACTGAATATCACAGCGCTATGTCACAGGCTCGATGTCGCAGGTGTGAAAAATGTCACTAGAGGATAACGGAGATTTTGAATTTCTGCACACACTTGTGGACACTGGACACTTTTGGATTGTATGAGGCCCACTGAATATCACAGCGCTATGTAACAGGCTCGATGTCGCAGGTGTGAAAAATGTCACTAGAGGATAACGGAGATTTTGAATTTCTGCACACACTTGTGGACAATGGACACTTTTGGATTGTGTGAGGCCCACTGAATATCACAGTGCTATGTCACAGGCTTGATGTCACAGGTGTGAAAAATGTCACTAGAAGATAACGGAGATTTTGAATTTCAGCACACACTTGTGGACACTGGACACTTTTGGATTGTGTGAGGCCCACTGAATATCACAGCGCTATGTCACAGGCAGAAATTGGCTAGTGTATGACAAACTACAAGGTGTATATAGAATTGGGCAGAATAGGAATCTCCCTAGAGTGTAGGTCTGTAAGAACGGAACAAGTCCTCGACTTATCCTTACTGAGCGACACACAGATAGCTTCACTGTGGCCGTGATAACAGCCGTTACACTGTACTGAGAGAGGAGCGTGCACGTACACGGCTGTCCGGTGTACGTAAAATTGTCAAGCTCCGTGTTTTTTTAAGTATACGGACTGACACATGCTGTCTCTCTATAGTTTTGAATGTGATCAAACAGCAAATATATTTAACTGTTTGAAAGCTAGACAAAACTAGAAGGTGCAGGTCTGTAAGAACGGAACATGTCCTCGACTTATCCTTACAGAGTGACACACAGATAGCTTCACTGTGGCTGTGATAACAGCCGTTACACGGTACTGTGTGAGGAGTGTGCACCGCTGTATGGTGTGAAAAAATGCACGCTCAGTACCTCACCAGGACAAAAAAATTGGGATGGCTTTTAAAAAAGCAGTTTGCAGAGCAGTGGGTAAACAGCAATGCAGCCGTCAGGAAGCCTTAGAAGGCAGCCTAACAACCAACACCGCTGATCCAGCAAAATATAGCCTCCACTTGCACTGCACACACAGTGACTGGTGTGTTGTACAGGCAAAATCGCTAGCAGCAGAAGCAGTTTTTGGTTTCTTCCCTGCCTAACACTCTCCCTACAAAATCATCAGCAGCAGCAGCTCTCCCTATTCTGAGATCAGAATGAGTAACATGGCGGTCGGTGTGCACGCCCTTTTATACCCCCTGTGACGCCCACCAAAGCAAGCCAATCACTTGCATGCCCTTCTGAAAGATGGTGGTGACCCCTGGCTATGTCATCACATTGCCCACAGTGTCCGTGGATCCTGATTGGCTGAAAAAGAGTGCAAAACAAACTTTTGAAACGCGACTTTGGCGCTTAAGTCGCCGACCTCGTGGCCGACCTCATCCTAGGGTCGGGTTTCGTTTCATGAAACCCGACTTTGCCAAAAGTCGGCAACTTTTGAAATTTTTCGACCCGTTTCACTCAACTCTACTGGGCACTCCAATTTAGCTTCTTAATGACTAAGATGCCTAAGTCTTTTTCCATGTCTGATTTCCAAAGCAGTTTCCCATTTAGTAAGTAATTGTAGCATCTGTTTCTCCTTCTCATGTGCATAACCTTACACTTATCCGTGTTAAACCTCATTTGCCATTTTTCAGCCCAATTCTCCAATATTCATATTGGATATAATATACAAGATTTTGAGCATTTAAATATTACCCCGCTACTTGCTAAATTTAAAAAAAAAATAAATGACTGGTGCAAGTTAACGCTGAGTATGGTGGGAAGGGCAAACCTGGTAAAAATGGTTCTCATGCCACAAGCTTTGTATGCCCTCCACAATGCGCCCATTTGGATTCCTGGTCGAATCTTTTATCAGATAAACAGAATATTTAGAGAGCTTATCTGGAAGAGGAGAGTTCCTAGAATTCGGTTGGAGGTTTTGCGTACATCTAAAGAACTGGGGGGGTTAGCGGTTCCTGACCCGTTTCTGCATTATCTTGCAGCGCAGTTGCAACATTTCAGAGGATGGGGGGAGGAAAATTCCTTCATGTGAAGTTCCTCGTGATGTATGCTTACATGCGTAGTGGGAAGGGACTTACTGGTGCAGGCACTAGACTCAGTGCAGTTCCGTCAGGTTCAAGCTATCAATACTCCGATAATGAAGTGCATGGATAAGGTATGGAACATGGCCAAAGAAATATTAGGTATACAGGGAGTCACGGCGCATTCCCTCATCTGGAGAAACTTGACATGTACAGAGCTAAATAAATTAGAGGGTTTGAGCTATGGGAGAGGAGATGGCTTAAACTAGTATCACAGCTTTATTTGGAAGGGGAGTTTGGCTCTTTTGAGGATCTCAAACAGACATTTTCCATCCCTAATAAAAGATTTTTTCAATATCTCCAGCTGAGACATGCTTGTGAAGCACAACAGTGACTCGCTCCACTAGGTAACCTAGTTAAAACTCCGCTGTTGGATAGAGTAGTGATGGGAGGAGGATCAAGAGGTATTATATCCATGATATATGCAACCATGTTGGAAAAGAGAGTGGCAAGTTTGGAGACACTGAAGAATAAGTGGCAAGTTGATGTAGGTGATTTAACAGATGATGAATGGGAGAATGCATTGCAAGAAGTCACGAAAGTCTCGGTTACCGAGGCGCAGAGTGTCGCATCTTTATTTGTTTCATCGAGTTTATCGAACCCCTGTATGGCTGTTGAAAATGGGCTATGCTAGAGAGGCAGATTGTTGGAAATGTGGAACACCCAATGCGGATCTGATACACATGACCTGGAACTGGCCTCGGTTACGTAGGTTTTGGGGAGGTGTCTATTACTTATTACTGTCTATCAATGTCAAATGGTACTAGACCCCAAAATGGCTCTTCTGGGGCAGGTGGAGACTTTGCCGCTTTCGGAGGAGCACCAGCAGGCAGTCTCACGAATATTATATCAAGCTCGTAAAAGGGTGGTGGCTCACTGGAAGAGATCTTCCGTACCCACAATCATGGAAGTTACTGATGCAGTTAATAATAATATAGATATGGAAAAATATGTGTATCAAAAGAGAAGAACAACTAAGAAATGGGAAGATATGTGGGCACCTTGGTTGGACACACCCGGGGTGGCACCTCCTAGATTAACATGGATGAGAGAGTTGAGGAGAATATAACCCAAAAATTGTAGCTGTGAGAGATCAAATGCATCGGGAGAGACGAGAGGTGTTTTTTCGGGTGAGGGTGGGGGGTGAGTTGGGAGGGATTTTTGTGAAGTTCTATTGTGTTTATGTAATACACTATTTGGGAAATATCCTGTATATGACTACCTGTTTTTTTTCAATTTTTGAAAATGTTTAATAAAAAATTACCTGATATAAAAAAAATAATTATGCAAACAGTGTATAATGCTCCATATATAATGGGCCCCATTTATAATGCGCAGGTGTATGATGGGCCCCATGGATGATGCTCCAGTGTATGATGGGCCCATATGATGCTCCAGTGTATAATGGACCCTATCTATGATGCTCAAGTGTATGATGGGCCCCATTTATAATGCTCCAGTGTATGATGGGCCCATATAATGCTCCATATATAATGGGCCCCATATGATGCTCCAGTGTATAATGGGCCATATATATGATGCTCAAGTGTATGATGGGCCCCATATATAATTCTCCAGTGTATAATGCTCTCCCCATATATTGCTCCAAACATTAAAAAAATGAAATACCTCTCATCGCTGGGCACTGCTCTACTCTAGACTCCTCAGCATCACTATCTTCCAGCTCTCTGCACTTGGACTGTTCAGGCAGAGGGCGTACAGACGTGAAGTCATCGCGCTCTCTGATCTGAATGTCACTGTCAGGAAACGCGGAAGAGGTCACAGCGGTGGAGCAGGGAGAGGTAAGTATTGCAAGTGCTGGTGCCCTGAGCAAGCAGGGGGGCCCACTCGTGGGCAACGGCAGTGGCACAGGGCCCCTCATAGTACGACGGTGTCTGTGACGGCGAGTGAGCCCCCACCCTCAAAGACTTTTGCGTACTGTGAGGGGCCCTAAGCCAGTGCCGTCGCCCACAAGTGGGCCCACCCCACCTGCTCAGGGCCCCGGCACTTGCCCGGGTGTGCCAGGTACTGATGTCGGCCCTGGGGGGGTACAGGCCAGTTAGGGAGGTGGAAAAACTGGCATATGTTGAGGTGTAGGCTGGACGTTCAGCAGCTGCAAATGGAGGAATTGCATAAGTCGAAGGAAGAGGAGTACGAAGTGAGCCATTTTGCTGGCAACCTATGTGTCATCAGGGGAAGGTGGTACAAAATGCTTTGAAACCCAGGCATGGTTCGTTTTAATGAAGGTGAGATCACCAACATTTTGGGTCAACAGCCGGGTCCTTCTTTCTGTCAGGATTGATCCAGCAGCACTGAAGACTCTTTCTGATAGCACACTACCAGCAGGGCAAGCGAGCTCCTGTAAGGCATATTGTGCCAATTCAGGCCAGGTGTCCAGTTTAGAGGGCCAGTAGTCAAAGGGGAATGAACTGTGAGGGAGAACATCGATAGGGGAGGAGAGGTAATTTTGAACCATAGTTGACAACTGCTGTCTCCTGTCTGTTGCAATCGATTCAGTATTAACAGTCATGTGAGCGGTCCTCGAGAAATCAGTCCACAACATGGTCATGAAACACCTGTCTCCAACACCAGTTCGGCTGTGTGCACCACGAATACCTCTTCCATTTGGCCCAGTACGGCTCGTGGTAGAACCTGCACCGCTGCTGTGTGCTGGGAATGCCTCTTACAAATGGTTTACCAGAGTTGCTTGTTTGTTCGCCAATATTAGCTCTAGGTTCTCCTGTGGCATGATGTTCTGTAATTTGCCTTTATAGCATGGATTGAGGATGCTGGCCAACCAATTGTCGTCATCCTTCATAATTTTGACAATGCGGGGGTCCCTTTTTAGGATCCGCAAGAGATAATCACACATGTGGGCCAATGTTCCAGGTGTCAGTGGTGGGTGGAGAAGCACTTTCTGCCAAATCCACATCCCTCCAGTCACGCACAAACCCTGTACATGACCTGGGCAAGCCAACATTTTCTCTTGCCCACCGAGAAGCATCCTCCTCCCCAAAATAATCATGCCCCTCATCCTCCTCCTCTTCCTCTTCTTCCTCCACCTCATCCAGGACAGTTCCCTGAGCAGACAATGGCTATCTGTCATCAAGGCTTCCCTCCTCCTCCTCCTCCTGTTCCTCCTCCTCTGCAGACGCCTGATCCTTAATGTGAGTCAAAGTTTGCATGAGCAGATGCATAAGTGGTATGCTCATGCTTATGATGGCGTCGTCTGCGCTTACCAGCCGTGTGCATTCCACAAAACACTGAAGGACTTTACAGAGGTCTTTCAGCTTGGACCACTGCAAACCCGACAACTCCATGTCTGCCCTCAAACTGCCTGCCCATGTATCCTCCCACAAATGCATTACAGCCTGCCTCTGTTCGCACAGCCTCTCAACCATGTGCATGGTGGAGTTCCACCTTGTTGCAACATCTGATTAGGCGGTGCTTGGGGAGGTGGAGCGATCGCTGCAGCCTCTGCATACGACTGGAGTCTACGGGCGAGCGACGGATATGCGAGCACAGTCTTCGCATCTTATGGAGCAGGGATTAACTCTGGATAATTGTTTAGGAAGCACTGCACCACCAGGTTCAAGGTTTGAGCCAGCACAACACACAAGAACACACTGACCATAAGTCCTGAATGTAAATATATACATACTTTATTATTTTATAAATAAAGGTACTTGAGGTATTTTAAAAGTAGCAAAGCATCAGTGTTTTATAATATAAAAATATACATAAGAGGGCAGTACTATCCATTTCATAAGGACATATTATTGCAGTAAATGGTGCTAACAAATATATATATATATATATATACTGTATATCTCAACAGTGAAAAAACATTTTTTAAAAACCAAAATGATAATATATATTCATAAGTAAGGTGCAAACATATTGTTAAAAATTTTATATCAATTCCCTATAGGTGTACATCATAATTATACAAATAAGAAAACGTATATAAAGTGCAAAAAATAGATAGGTATTAAAATGCAATATTAGTGCAAAAATAGTGAACACCATATGTGTCACTGCATAGATATACCATGTGAATAATGGGAATAATACCCAATAGCACCAATAGGTGTCAGTATATGCATAGTTTATGTCATGGACCAGGAAAATTTCTGAAAACAGCGTGAGACATCAAAGAGTATGGTAAGTATAAGGTATAACTTACAAGCTGCACTGCACCTGATCTGGACAGCCGTCCTCCCCAACACGTTTTTCAACCCTTAGCCTTCTTCAGGGGGTGGCGCCTATAGGAGACAGGTAAGTATATACCCAAACTCAACCAATCGCACATCGGATATAGCAAAACTGGCCAATCAAAGTGGCAGGGTGTGTTTAACAATCACCATGATGAACCTCCCATCCTATTCTACCTCATACGTCATTTAATCAAAGCCATATCATTATAAGCTGTGAACCACCATAATATGCAAATAAAATGAAAAAAAAACAGACAATGTGATTTTCTGGATTTTTTTTTCTCAGTTTGTCTCCCATAGTTGAGGTTTACCTATGATGTAAATTACAGACGCCTCTCATCTTTTTAAGTGGTGGAACTTGCACTATTGCTGACTGACTAAATACTTTTTTTCCCCACTGTATATACTACATTCATACAGCATACATACTACATACATGCTACATATATACTACATTCATACAACATACATACATACTACATACATGCTACATATATACTACATTCATACAACATACATACATACTACATACATGCTACATATATACTACATTCATACAGCATACATACATACTACATACATACTACATTCATACAGCATACATACTACATACATGCTACATATATACTACATTCATACAACATACATACATGCTACATATATACTACATTCATACAACATACATACATACTACATACATGCTACATACACTCACTGGCCACTTTATTAGGTACACCTGTCCAACTGTGTGTTAAGACTTAATTTCTAATCAGCCAATCACATGGCGGCAACTCAGTGCATTTAGGCATGTAGACATGGTCAAGACAATCTCCTGCAGTTCAAACCGAGCATCAGTATGGGGAAGAAAGGTGATTTGAGTGCCTTTGAACGTGGCATGATTGTTGGTGCCAGAAGGGCTGGTCTGAGAATTTCAGAAACTGCTGATCTACTGGGATTTTCACGCACAACCATCTCTAGGGTTTACAGAGAATGGTCCGAAAAAGAAAAAAAATCCAGTGAGCGGCAGTTCTGTGGCCGGAAATGCCATGTTGATGCCAGAGGTCAGAGGAGAATGGGCAGACTGGTTCGAGCTGATAGAAAGGCAACAGTGACTCAAATTGCCACCCGTTACAACCAAGGTAGGCAGAAGAGCATCTCTGAACGCACAGTGCGTCGAACTTTGAGGCAGATGGGCTACAGCAGCAGAAGACCACACTGGGTACCACTCCTCTCAGCTAAGAACAGGAAACTGAGGCTACAATTTGCACAAGCTCATCGAAATTGGACAGTAGAAGATTGGAAAAACGTTGCCTGGTCTGATGAGTCTCGATTTCTGCTGCGACATTCGGATGGTAGGGTCAGAATTTGGCGTAAACAACATGAAAGCATGGATCCATCCTGCCTTGTATCAACGGTTCAGGCTGGTGGTGGTGGTGTCATGGTGTGGGGAATTTTTTCTGGGCACTCTTTGGGCCCCTTGGTACCAATTGAGCATCGTTGCAACGCCACAGCCTACCTGAGTATTGTTGCTGACCATGTCCATCCCTTTATGACCACAATGTACCCAACATCTGATGGCTACTTTCAGCAGGATAATGCGCCATGTCATAAAGCTCGAATCATCTCAGATTGGTTTCTTGAACATGACAATGAGTTTACTGTACTCAAATGGCCTCCTCAGTCACCAGATCTCAATCCAATAGAGCATCTTTGGGATGTGGTGGAACGGGAGATTCGCATCAGGGATGTGCAGCCGACAAATCTGCGCCAACTGTGTGATGCCATCATGTCAATATGGTCCAAAATCTCTGAGGAATGCTTCCAGCACCTTGTTGAATCTCTGCCACGAAGAATTGAGGCAGTTCTGAAGGCAAAAGGGGGTCCAACCCCTTACTAGCATGGTGTACCTAATAAAGTGGCCAGTGAGTGTATATACTACATTCATACAGCATACATACTACATACTACAAACATGCTACATATATACTACATTCATACAACATACATACATACTACATACATTCTACATGTATACTACATTCATGCAACATACATACATACATACTACATACATGCTACATATATACTACATTCATACAACATACATACATACTACATATATGCTTCATATATACTACATTCATACAACATACATACATAGTACATACATACTACATATATACATACTACATGCAGCATACATATTACATACATACTGCATGCAATACATTCATACAATACATACATATAGACATACAGTACATATAACATAGAGTACATACTCACCATCACTTGTCACTTTGATCCCCGAAGCCAGTGTCATCTGTGGAAAATTTGAAAATAACAAACAAACAATATACTCCCTGATCCGCAGAAATCCCGCGTGTCCCACGCCGATCTCCCGTGGAGAACAGCAGCATCAGCTGATGCGACTGCTCTCTACGGGGCTCCAGGAATCCAGTGATGGGAGGTAGGTATCCTTCCGCACTGTATTCCTCCGCCACTGTAAAAAAATAGTCCCTGGTCTCACTTTATGGCAAAAGGTGCATGGGAACTTTCTCACACAGCAATGCCAAAAGTGAGACTAGGGACTATTTTTTTACGGTGGCGGAGGAATACAGTGTGGAAGGATACCTACCACCCGTCATTGGATTATTGAAGCCCCTAGAGAGCGGTCGCATCAGCTGATGCTGCTGTTCTCCACGGGAGATCTGCGTGTGACCCTCGTGGATTTCTGCGGATCAGGGAGTATATGGCTTGTTTGTTATTTTCATATTTTTTCATAGATGACACTGGCTTCGGGGATCAAAGTGACAAGTGGTGGTGAGTATGTACTCTATGTTATATGTACTGTATGTCTATATGTATGTATTGTATGAATGTAGTATATATGTAGCATGTATGTAGTATGTATGTATGTTGTATGAATGTAGTATATATGTAGCATGTATGTAGTATGTATGTATGTTGTATGAATGTAGTATATATGTAGCATGTATGTAGTATGTAGTATATATGTATGTTGTATGAATGTAGTATATATGAAGTATGTATGTAGTATGTATGTATGTTGTATGAATGTAGTATATATGTAGTATGTATGTAGTATGTTGTTTTTTTTTTTACATTCAACACATTAGCCGGATGATGGGACTACTACTGTCCCATCATTGGCTAATGTGTCAATCACTGTCATTGTAGCAGGCATCGCCCGATGGGACTTGTAGTCCCATCGGACGATGCCTGCACACATACAAGACCCCCGGCAGGCCCGCACAAACCACCGGCAGCCAGCACAGACCACCGACAGCCGGCACAGGCCCCTGAGAGGCCCGTACAGACCACCGGCAGCTGGCACAGGCCTCCGGCAGCCGGCACAGACCACCGACAGCCGGCACAGGCCCCCGAGAGGCCCGTACAGACCACCGGCAGCCGGCACTGGCCCCCGACAGGCCTGTACAGACCCCCGAGAAGCCCGTACAGACCACCGGCAGCTGGCACAGGCCCCCGAGAGGCCCGTACAGACCACCGACAGCCAGCGCAGGCCCCCAAGAGGCCCATACAGACCACCGGCACAGGCCCCTGACAGGCCTGTACAGACCCCCGAGAGGCCCGTACAGACCACCGGCAGCCGACACAGACCCCCGACAGTCGGCACAGACCCCCCGCAGTCGGCACAGACCGCACATCATGATGACATCATTTCAGCAGCCAATCACAGCCACAACAGTGGCTTATTACATTATGGGGACTTCCGATTCCGGTATCCGATATTGAAAAAATATCGGTACTCGGTATCGGAATTCCGATACAGCGAATATCGGCCGATACCAAATATTTGCAGTATCGGAATGCTCAACACTAATAGTACATAACGAATCACACTGCACATGACCGGAAGAAAATGGCCGCCGCTATTCATAGATACACAGTGTTCCTAGTAACAACAAGTCGTACTGCGCATGACAGGAAAAAGATGGCCGCCGCTACTCATGATTACAAAGCGTCCATGGTAACTTAGATACTTAAATTGCGCATGACAGGAAAAAATGACCGCCGCTAGTCCTAATTGCATAGCGTACGTTATTACTTGTAGATGATACAAAAGTGTCCATGTTGATATCAATATTCATACTGCCCCTAAGCAGAGAAAAAAAAAATGACCGCCGCTGTAAATATATAGCATCCATTAGAAATCACTGCGCATAATATAAAATTGGTAACCATTATTCTTAAATATCTAGCACAGTAATATATGAAACAAACCACTGTGCATAGGCAGAAAAAGAACAAGAACATGGACGCCAATATCCAAGGAGTAACAATATCCATAAAGACCAAATGTCACATATAATTAAGAGCCATCCTTTTATAATACCGGATGATCATGACAACCAAAATTAAGGCGCCCTAAGGATGGTACATGATATCATTAGGCATATATAACATAATAGGCGCATAATAGATGGGACATGATATCATTAGGCATATGTTAATATCAATAATAGCTAAGGTAAGATGAAATAACATTGGCATAGACAAGAACACCACTCCTTACACTTTTACGAGGAGGAAGGTGTACTAGTACAAGATACACAAGATATTCCGTCTGACATGTGTGGTGAGATATTAAATGGTTATCTGTAATCCTTTTAGATCTAGTGTATCTTGCAGTAGTACGCCTTTCTGTTTTTTTTTTTATTTCCAAAAAATGTATTTATTTAGGAATATTTTTTTTTAATTATTTATTTAGCGATTTTTTAAAAATTATTTTTACACTTTTTTTTTAACTTTATTACATTGTCCCAGGTGGGACATCACTGTCCTGTGACAGATCGCTGATCTGTCACATCACAGATCACTGTGACAGATCAGCGATCTGTCACAGGCACTGCACAGGCTTTCCTCATGCCTGCGCTTTGCAGGCAATGAGGAAGCCAGCTCCCTGCAGGCCCCCGAAGATCCCCGTCGCCATCTTGGATTCGGGGGCCTGCAGGGAAAGAGCCCCCCACAGCAGCACTGCACATTACGCTGCTGTGGGGGGCTCAGGGAAGCACGGAGGGAGCCCCCTCCCTGCCGACGCTTCCCTTTAGCCCCGGTACACCGCGATCGTGTTTGATCGCGGTGTGCAAGGGGTTAATGTGTCAGGGATGGTCCGTGACCGCCCCTGACACATTGTGCTGGGTGTCAGCTGTGATAGTCAGCTGACACCCGGCCGCGATCAGCGGCGCTCACCACGTGGGCGCCGCTGATCGCTATGACGTAATATTCCGTCCATGGAAATTAGGTCCAGGGTCACATGGACAGAATATTTCGTCCATTGTAGGTAAGGGGTTAAATGATGTATGAGGTAGAATAGGATGGGAAGTTCATCATGGTGATTGTTAAACACACCCTTCCACTTTGATTGGCCAGTTTTGCCATATCCGATGTACGATTGGTTGAGTTTGGGTATATATACTTACCTGTCTCCTATAGGCGCCACCCCCTGACAAAGGATAAGGGCCGAAACACGTGTTGGGGAGGGCGGCTGTCGAGACCAGGTGCAGTGTAGCTTGTAAGTCATACCTTATACTTACCATACTCTTTGATGTCTAATGCTGTTTTCAGAAATTTTTCTGGTCCATGACATAAACTATGCATATACTGATACCTGCTGGTCCTATAGGGTATTATTCCCATTATTCATGTGGTATATCTATGCAGTGACACATATGGTGTTCACTATTTTTGCACTAATATTGCACTTTAATACCTATATATTTTTTGCACTTTATATACGTTTTCTTATTTGTATAATTATGATGTAAACCTATAAGGAATTGATATAAAATGTTTACTAATTTGTATGCACCTTACTTATGAATATATATTATCATTTTGGTTTAAAAAATTTTTTTTTTCCACTGTTGAGATATATATATTTGTTAGCACCATTTACTGCAATAATATGCCCTTATGAAATGGATAGTACTGCCCTCTTATGTATATTTTTATATTATAAAACACTGATGCTTTGCTACTTTTAAAATGCCTCAAGTACCTTTATTTATAAAATAATAAAGTATATATATTTTTACATTCAGGACTTATGGTCAGTGTGTTCTTGTGTGTTGTGCTGTGTTCAGTGATTTGACTGTCCTAACAATTATAATTATATAGTCTGTGGGGTTATCAGCAGTAGATACCACTGGGTCTGCATATATCACCGTGTGATTGCTGCTGCTGGTTTTTCCCGTTTCCCTTTATGTGTGGTGATTAGTGTTGAGCGATACCACCCGATACTGAAAAATATCGTATCGGAATGGATCGGCCGATCTAAAAAAAGTATCGGGTATCGCCGATTCCGATCCCGGAAGTCCCAGTCAAGTCAATGGAACAGAAATATCGGAATTAAAAAAAACCTTTCTTTCCCTGTTGGTTAATTCTACATGGAGAAAAACAACTAATAATAATGTAGAATGTATTGTGGGAGGTGTAGGAGACATTAAAGCCATAGAGCTTTAGCCCAATCAAATGGAATCGCAGTATTTTTTTTTTTTTTAAAGACGTTCGTAGTTACAAAGATATTGACTATGTTAAAGTCTTTAATTTTTTTGTCAGATATGTATGTTTCACTACTTCCATGCTCTTTCACCTTCTTTTTTACTTCTCCCACACTTTCTCCTTCATCATCTTCAGCAGCAGCAGTATCTTCTTCTTTTATTCTTCTTTTATTCTTCTTCTTTTATTCTTCTTCATATTCTACTTCTTCATCTTCTTCCTATTCTTCTTCATCATATTCTTATTTGTGTCAGGCATTCCTGTAGTTGTTAAAAAGTTGTTAGTTGTTAAAAGTTTGAAGATTACACCTTCCGTTCAGCCTGTCACAAAAGATTTACAACAGGATTTGTCCGCGTTCAGTTTGGCCTGCAGCAGCAGGCCTTTTCCAGGGGCACCACGAGGAGGAACGGACTCACCCCCATACACTTAGTCTTCTTCTGCTTATAAATTAAATAATATCATTTGCTCTGATTGTTAGTCTTATGCTTCATGTTCTTCTGCTTTTGGTTTTTATGCTTCTTGGTCTTCTGTCTCTTGTTGTTCTGCATCTTGCTGGTTGTCTTCCTGTTCTTTGTCCTCTTGGTCATCTTCTTCAGGGTCATCTTTTAAGTATTCTTCTGTGTGGTCTTCAGGGTCGTCGTCTTCAGGGTCATTGTCAGGGAGATCCAGAGTGAGAACTAAAAACCATTTCCACAAGCTTGAACTTGGAAAAGTAGCAGAAGGTACAAGAAGGCTGAGGAACTGCCGAGAACCAGCTGATGGTACTGGAACCCGGAGGGCAGCAGAATGAACAAGAGCCAATGGCACAACCGTGGACCAGCTGACGTTGCTGGAACACGGTTACTAAGCAGGAGGTACCTGTGCTACAAAGCATTACCAAGGACCAGCAGACGTTGCTGGAACTCGGATACCAAGAAGGAGGCACCTAGGCCAAAGGCACTGCCGAGAACCAGCTGACGGTGCTGGAACCCGGATGGGTAGCATTAGCTACAAGAGTCAATGGAACTACCGAGAACCAGCTGACGGTGCTGGAACCCGGAGGGGTAGCAGAAGGAACAACAGCCAATGGCACAACCGTGGACCAGCTGACGGTGCTGGAACACGGTTACTAAGCAGGAGGTACCTGTGCTCCAAAGCACTACCAAGGACCAGCAGACGTTGCTGGAACTCGGATACCAAGAAGGAGGCACCTAGGCCAAAGGCTCTGCCGAGAACCAGCTGACGGTGCTGGAACCCGGATGGGTAGCAGAAGGTACCCAGGAAAAAAACAAAGCTGCAAGGCAGTGAGCCGGCCACAGATGCCGAAACCCACAGTTCTACAGGGGGTGCTTGCCCTATTGGCACTACGGAACCAGCCTTTATTACCAGAACCCGCAGCCCACATAGGAAGCACCGAAACTGCAGGCACCATAGACTCGGCTAACCCGACCGCAACACGACAGGACAACGTATCGGTGGCAAAGTGACGTTGACACTACCCGGAAACAGCAGGCGTGCTGGAACCAGGCTGGGCAGGAGGGAGAAGCTTACTACAGACATATGGAAGAAGAACTGAGCTTACTACACAGATATGGATATGGATCAGAACGGAGAATACTCCAGAGATATGGGAGCAGAATGGAGCTTACTACAGAGATATTGGCTCAGAAAAGAGCTTACTCCAGAGATATGGGAGCAGAACCGAGCTTACTACAGCGGTATGGGAGCAGAACCGAGCTTACTTGTCACAATCCATTTTTGGATCTGTGTCAGAGTCTGGACTCTCTTATATAAACCTTTTTCCTTTCAGGCCCTGGGGGTTAATATGGGTTTTTTCCCCGGTGGCTGCTGGTGTTACTACAACTGTAGTTGCTCTGCTGCTGGTTTTCTCCTGGTGGCCGCTGGTGTTACTACATGTTCAATTAGCCAGCAGGTGGTGACCTCCCCCCTCCATCCTATAAAAGATCATCAGCTGATGCAGCTCCCTGTTGGTAATACTGGTCATTTGCTAATGAACCTTGGTGAAGTCTGGACCTACCTGGTGGAGAAGGGGTTCAGCTTATCTGGAGCAGTGGAGTTGCTGCTGGATGCTGATTGGGTGCCTTTCTCTGCTGCTTGGAGCATTGGCAGCAGATAAAGCTAAGTTTGGGTTTATAGTTGCTTTAACCCCGTGGTGTCTGTTTTATTTTCCCTTGTGTTATTTGGTGCAGTTTACTTTATTCCCTGTCTCACCTCTTGGGGAGGGGGTTGGGGTTGAGCTCATGGCTAAACAGGGGATAGGGACAGGTCAGAGAATTGGGCCTCACTACCATTAAGTGTACCCCCAAGTTAAGGAAAGTCAGGGCACCCCCTAAACCTGAGGGACAGTTCAGGGGCCCAGGTTCCATGTCTCCTGCCTTTTCCCTACTGTCCTGTGACATTATTACCAACAATCCCATTTTTTCTGGTGAGCCATGGCCATAATGCATACCTGTCTCCAATTGCTCCAGACCCTCACTGAGGAGCGTGGGGTGCTGCGTGGTGTGGTGGAGCAGCAGCTACAGCAGTTGGTGGGGTACGGGGCTTCAGCTCAGATGCAGGCTCAACCAGAGCCCAAGTTATCTCTCCCAGACAGGTTTTCTGGAGGGAGAGAATTTTTTGTTTTTAAGGAGGCCTACAAGCTACACTTCAGGCTCCACAATCGCTCATTAGGGAGTGAGGAACAGCAGGAGGGATTCACTATAGCCCTCCTTGAGGGTGATCCCCAATCCTGGGCCTTCTCCTTGCCGGCCGATTCACCATCTCTACGGTCGGTAGACGAGTTTTTTGTGGCTTTGGCGAATATGCCCAATGTAGTCCTTGCTAGGGAGGAGGACACACTGGTGCAGGAAGACGAGCCCAGGCAGGTGGGAAGAGGTGGTTCTCCAGCGGTGTTTCCTCCAGTTCGTCGTGGTGTGGGGGCATGTTTTAGCTATGGGCAGACTGGTCATGTTTTCAGGGTCTGCCCAGCGAACGCCAAATCTTCTGTACCATCTAAGAAGCCGCATCCCCCTGGTCATGTGGAGGGAGGCGATCAGGGAGTGTATATTTCCTCCATTTTGCCCTATATTTTTGGTCTGGTAGGGTACTACTCTGTACTACTCTGGAACTACAGGAGTTTATTGGTCGCCTGAATAGCAACAACCAAAATATACGTTAAACATTCACATGCGATGCTGATAAGATTGAGTTCCTCTCTGTCATTGTTTAACAGGATACTGATGGTCTGGGGCAGACCGATATTTTTAGGAAGATGACTTCTACTAATATGTTGTTACACGCTTCGCTATGTCATCCTGATCACATGGTCAGGTCTGTTCCCATTGGTCAGTTCCTCCAACTTTGTGGGATTTGCTCTATTAATGAGGATTTTGAGAGAAGAGCAGAGGAGCTAAAAATGAGATTCTTGGAACGTGGCTATAGTCGGCATCTACTCAAAAGAGCCTATAACAGGGCTATTTATTCTTCCCAAAATGGCCTACTGTACAATAGGGAATCAGCTAGGAAGATGGAGGGACCTGGAAGCTATGCTTCATTGCAAATTATCATTCCCATTCTAGGCAGGTCAGGCAGGCTTTGTCTAAAGCATGTCCTATATTGAAAATTGACCCAATAATTGGCAAATTTATTCTGGATATACCAGTCATTACATTTAGGCGTGCTAAGAATCTGTGCAATCACCTCACCCGTAGTCATTATACAAGTGAGAGAAAGGGTACATTTTTGGATAATTTCACACATAGGAGTGGGTGTGTTCCGTGTGGACATTGAGTTGCCTGTCCCAACATTGAAAAGTGTGATTCTTTTTCCGATTCAGGTGGCGGCTGGCCACATGGATGCATTCACTCTTAAAATGTTACCCCGACACTTTAAAAACTTTCATGACTGTGACAGTACGGTGCTACAGGTGAGGGGTATCGATGCCTTAAATATTGGGATTCGTGGTGGCAATCTGTTTCAAAGATTGGGTAAACTTGAGACTCGCTGGATCTGGACGCTTAATACGGTATATCCACAAGGACTAAACGAGAATTTGAGTTTCGATCCATTCCTGTGACCACCTTACTGTTCCAGGTGGACATTGGGTGGATCTAATCCTTGCTATTTTTTATTGTTTTTATTATATTTTTAATTGTGTTTTTCATGTATTAGGTATTTTTATGATATTTTGTGGATCTATGAAGATCATTGGACGGAGTCCAGGATAGTGGCGGTCCCTTGTACAGATGGACTAATTTCTACTGTTTTCTATGTCCATCCTATACCTATGTTTGAAGAAGATCCTTTGACGAGGTTGAAGATGAGTCGGGGGGATGTCTTTTGGATATCTTTATTTTGTTTATTTTATTTTATTTATTTTTCTATTTTTTTCAATGATATATAATTAGGACTGTATGATAATGTCTCTTATATAATCATATCTTGGTAATGCTGTTCTATATATTTTGTGGGCAATAATTAAATATAATATTATTATATCTTTCTTTGTGATATGATTGTATATCAATTTTGATATTGCTTGAAAATTGTGAATATAATATGAATTCTTATCTTTTTTATATTATCTATCAAAAAATATATATGGCATTCCCCTTTAAATATTATGCAGTGAAGGGTATGTTTCTATTTCTATTATAAAAACTTGTGGGATACATATAGGATGTTTTTTGATTGTTGGCACTGCTGCATGTGCGGTGGTGCTGCTTCTTATGTATTTGTACTATTCTGTATTACTCTGCTTTCTATTGTATTATGTTGCCCTTCTGCATATCTTGTGTCGGCGGTGCATCCCACGCCAGACCTCAGGGACACCGTGGTCTGGGTGCGGGCTGCCATGCCTTGTACATATACACTATTTCACCTCCCTGGTAGCGCGTCACTTGTTCCCGCTCCCCCTCCTCTGCACATGCGACGCCTTCTTGGTTCATCACGTCGGTCCCCGACACGTGGTGCCTCCGGCGTCTGGTCACATGATAATGTGTTTCCAGTGCTGGGAGTTCCTGTGTCGGATGCTGGCATCTTGGACACCATGGTGATGCACCACCTCTTCCCTTATTAGGTATTACATTATTTCCGGGCTCCTCCCTTTATAACATCACTTAGGTCAACCTTTACCACGCCCCCTGATAAAGGAGTAATCCGAAACGTGCGTAGGGGAGGGCGGGCTGGCCTCTTGTAGACGCTGCTGCCATCCATCACCACTTATCACCAACAGGTATTTATTGTAAGACTTTATGCACTTTATTATACATACAGTATGTTGGACATTTGTTCATGTATACATTCTGATGTTTGAGCCCATATACTTCTGTGTATAGAAGTGAGAGTGATGGGTATACATGTATGCAGTGACTGCTTTATCTCTATGGCTGATATAGCTGGGCACTGTGCAATATGAATCAGGGCTGCAGTGCAGGGTGTTATGTCCACTGATGTTTTTAACTCCTTCTATCTTTGTCTGCTCATCTTGACTAATAAAAATTATATATTTTTTGCATTACATGGACTCTTGTGATTGCAATTTTTGTTGGTTTCCTTCCCTCCTTTGTATGATTATTGGCAATCTGTTCTTACCAGTCCTATGCATTGTTTGGGGATCTATGGCCAGTCATATTTATATGATTTTGTGAGATTTATATATAATATATACATTTGGATATTATCCATTCATATATTCCTTTTGGTCCATTGTTACCCCAGACATTCTAATGTCTTTCATATATTTCCTTATATCTAAGTACAGCAGCATATAGAAATAATGCCCCCATGCCTCCTTATAATAATTCTCCTTCACCCTTTATAGTAATAATATTGACGCCGTACCTTCTTACCCCCGTGATTGCTTATAATAATATGTCTCCTGTTCTCTCCCTGTAATGATACTGATTTTGCAGTCTGCCTCCTGATAGTAATGCCCCTGAGCAGGAGCATAAGTAGAAATCACTGGAACGCCAAACCAAAAGTCTTATTATTATGTATTATTATTATTATTATAGCGACATTTATTCCATGGCGCTTTACATGTGAGGAGGAGTGTACATAATAAAAGACAAGTACAGTAATCTTTTTTTAACTCCTTAGTGACTGAGCCAATTTGCAGCTTACTGACCAGGCCAATTTTTACAATTCTGACGACTGTCACTTTGAGGTTATAACTTTGGAACACTAACAGATCCCGCCGATTCTGAGACTGTTTTTCATGACATATTTTACTTCACGTTAGTGGTAAATGTTCTTCGAAATGACTTGTGTTTATTTATGAAAAAAACGGAAATATGGCAAAAAATTTTAAAATTTTGCAATTTTCAAATTTTGAATTTTTATGCCCTTAAATCAGAGAGATATGTTACACAAAATACTTAATAAATAACATTTCCCACATTCCTGCTTTACAGTAGCATAATTTTTGTTGTTAGGAAGTTACAAGGGTTAAAAGTTGACCAACGATTTCACATTTTTACAACAAAATTTGCAAAACCATTTTTTTAGGGACCACCTCACATTTGAAGTCACTTTGAGAGGTCAATATGACAGAAAATACACAAAAGTGACACCATTCTAACAACTGCACCCCTCAAGGTGCTCAAAACCACATTCAAGAAGATTATTAACCCTTTACGTGCTTCACAGGAACTGAACAACGTGGAAGAAAAAATTTAACATTTAACTTTTTTTTACAAACATTTTATTTCAGAACCAATTTTTTTATTTTCACAAGCGTAAAAAGAGAAAATAAAACACAAAATTTGCTGTGCAATTTTTCCTGAATATGGTGATACCCCATATGTGGGGGTAAACCACTGTTTGGGCGCACGGCAGGGCTTGGAATGGAAGGAGCGCCGTTTGACTTTTTCAATGCAGAATTGGCTGGAATTGAAATCGGATGCCATGCCGCGTTTGTAGAGTCCCTGATGTGCCTAAACAGTGGAAACCCCCAACAATTGACACCATTTTGGAAACTAGACCCCTTAAGGAACTTAACTAGATGTGTGGTGAGCACTTTGAACCTCCAAGTGCTTCACAGAAGTTTATAACGCAGAGCCGTGAAAATAAAAAATCATATTTTTTTACAAAAATTATCTTTTTGTCCCTGAATTTTTATTTTCACAAGGGTAACAGGAGAAATTAGACCCCCAAAGTTGTGCAATTTGTCCTGAGTGCGCCGATACCCCTTATGTGGGGGTAAATGACTGTTAGGGGGCACGGTAGAGCTCAGAAGTGAAGGAACGTCATTTGACTTTTTCAATGCAGAATTGGCTGGAATTGAGGTCAAACGCCATGTCACGTTTGGAGACCCCTTGATGTGCCTAAACAGTGGAAACCCCCTACAAGTGACACCATTTTGGAAACTAGACCCCCCAAGGAGTTTATCTAGGTGTGTGGTGAGCACTTTGAACCCCCTAGTGCTTCACAGAAGTTTATAACGCAGCCGTGAAAATAAAAAATCATTTTTTTTTCCGCAAAAATGATTTTTTAGCCACCAATTTTTTAATTTTCCCAAGGGTAACTGTAGAAATTAGACCCCCAAAGTTATTGTGCAATTTGTCTTGAGTACGCTGATTCCCCATATGTTGGGGTAAACCACTGTTTGGGCACACGTCGGGGCTTGGAAGGGAGGGAGCATCATTTGACTTTTTCAACGCAAAATTGGTTGGAATCAATGGTGGCACCATGTCGCGTTTAGAGACCCTGTGATGTGCCTAAGTAGTGGAAACCCCTCAATTCTAACAACAACCCTAACCCCAACACACCCGTAACCTTAATCCCAACCCTAATCATAACTCTAACCACAAACCTAACCCCAACACACCCCTAACTCTAATCCCAACCCTAACCATAACCCTAACCCCAACACAACCCTAACCCTAACCACAACCCTAACCACAAACCTAACACCAACACACCCCTAGCCCTAATTCTTAACCCTAGTCCCAACCCTAACCCTAATGCCAAACCTAACCCTTATCCTAATGCCAATCCCAACCCTAACCCTAATTCCCACCCTAATGCTAACACTAACCCTAATGGAAAAATGAAAATAAAAATATTTTCTTTATTTCATTATTTTTCCCCACCTATGGGGTGATAAAGTGGGGGTTTATTTACTATTTTTTTATTTTGATCACTGTGATAGGGTCTATCACAGTGACCAAAATGAATCAATAGGAAAAATCTCCCTATTGTTGCCGGGTACCGGCCGGCAGATCTCGGCGGGCGCACTGCGCATGCGCCCACCATTTTCTTCCCAGAAGAAGATGGCGGCACCCATGGAGGGTAAGCACGAGGGCCGAGGACCACCGGGAGGTACCGGGGGGGTTGGGGATCCTATTTCTCTCTCCTCTCATGTGCGATCACATCATAGGAGAGAGAAATTGAATGGCACATTGGACTTTTTTTTCGGTCGCCGTTATACGGTTAATAACGGCGATGGCAAAAGCGGGGTCAGTAAAAATCAACCCGAATCATGTTCTTTGGAGTCTCGGCTACCTCCGGCAGCTGAGACCCCGGAGAAAATCCGACTCTGGGGGTTGCTATACACTTTCTCCACAGCGCTGTTAATTAACGGCGATGTGGTTTAGGTACCCTTAACTACCGCAATTAAAAGGCGTATTGGTGGTCGTTAAGGGGTTAAACTGTTTATTTTTTAAATATTTTCTATTTTCTTGTACAAATAACATCATAAACACAAGTAGACTTGTAGCAATATTATGCAAAACAATGCAAAACATTTTAGAAGTTTCATCCAGTGGTACAGTACTCAGAACTTCTGCTCCTACTAACATTAGGTCAAACATCTAATACATCATCTAAGAGTAGGTGTGGTACAGGGAAGACATAGGGAAAAAGTCAGGGAGGGGGGAAAAAAAAAGAAAGAAAAGAAGCACGTAACATCAATTGGTTAGCTTAGTTACATAGTCATCCCATGGATTCCATATGCGATTAACCGCTTCCTGACCTTTGACACAGCGTATGCATCCTGAAAGTCAGTGCCAATCTGACCTGTGACGCATATGCTG
This sequence comes from Dendrobates tinctorius, assembly GCF_039654945.1. Classification (NCBI taxonomy): domain Eukaryota; kingdom Metazoa; phylum Chordata; class Amphibia; order Anura; family Dendrobatidae; genus Dendrobates; species Dendrobates tinctorius. The sequence goes on along the minus strand of NW_027361738.1, from coordinate 5,260,050 downwards.
TGTCATGGAAGGATCGCGTTCCTGCGGGTCGGGTGACTGGGGTCACTGAAAGGTCACCTCACCTGAAGGCACAAGACCCTTTGTACTTCACCTCGGGGGGTGCGTTAGCCCCCCCGTGGCTACGATCGCTCTGATTGGCTGTTAAAAGTGAAACAGCCAATCAGAGCGATTTGTAATATTTCATCAATGAAATTTGGTGAAATATTACAATCCAGCCATGGCTGATGCTGCAATAGCTTCTGTCATGGCTGGAAACCGAGATCCGACCCCCCCACAGCAAATGATGGGGGCGATCAGCCCCCACCACTGACTAACGGCGTCGATCTGCCGCTGCCGTAACCATCTGCTCCCCTCCCCCTTCCCTCCACTTCCCCCACCTTCTGATCCCCCTCACCTGTCCTAGTATCTCCGATGTCCCTGTGTCCGTCCCGGTGTCCCTCCCAGATCCTTCATGGGCGCTGCCATCCTGCAAAATGGCGGGCGCATGCGCAGTGCGCCCGCCGGCCGGCAGATTCCGTTCATTTATTTTGATCACTGTGATAAACTCTCACAGTGATCAAAATAAAAAAGTAAATAAACCCCCCCTTTATCACCCCCAAAGGGGGCGCCGGAGAGCTGTGCCTGTGTAGTTACGTCACAGTGGTGACGTGGGAGGAACGGGTCCGTGTGTGTTCCTCCACACGGGGATATGAACACACACACAAAATGCGCCACACACTACGTGCTTCAACACATATACCACCATCAGCACACATTTCACCACACATACACCAACCTCGCCACCTAAAAGTCCAAACACAAAAGTCGCCACTCAAAACTCGCCACGCTGTCCCAGAGCTGTTTAAAAGATGAAAAATGAGCTGTGATTGGTTGCTATCAGCAACAGTTTTCTTTGTAAACAGTTGTGGTAACTGAGGCCTATTATTCTTATCATTTCTATGGTGTTATCATCCTTCTGTAAAGCTGGAAATAACACAATTTATTACCGTGCCAACACAGACCACCCTCTGACACAGACTGCAGGGGGAGCCCAGTATCACACAGGACAGAATTAGACACACGGCTCAGCAGACAGTATCACACAGGATAGGATTAAATACACAGCTCAGCCGTCAGTATCACACAGGATAGGATTAGATACACAGCTCAGCAGTCAGTATCACACAGGAGAGGATTAGATACACAGCTCAGCAGTCAGTATCACACAGGATAGGATTAGATACACAGCTCAGCAGTCAGTATCAGACATGATAGGATTAGATACACAGCTCAGCAGTCAGTATCACACAGGATAGGAATAGATACACGGCTCAGCAGACAGTATCACACAGGATAGGATTAGATACGCAGCTCAGCACACAGTATCACACAGAATAGTATTAGATACACTGCTCAGCAGACAGTATCACACAGAATAGGATTAGATACACGGCTCAGGAGTCAGTATCACACAGGATAGGATTAGATGCACGGTTTTATGTGCAATATAATCATTATAATTTGTTATAACTAACTACAGTTGGTTACTATGCCCAGGCAACGCCGGGCTCTTCAGCTAGTATAATATAAACGCCAGCAAATCTAATAAATGGATAATTAGATACTCGTGTCCATGGGATTAGCTCAGTATTGTAGCTTCATTGATGTAAAATGGGATAAGCTGCAATAAAAAGTGCCGTCCTATGAACAATGTCTCGGTTTCTTCACACCAATTGCTGTTTGTGCACATCGGCAGCAAATAAAATGTTTTACCACCGACAATTGGTTTAAGTCCGGGATCACACATGCGAGAAACTTGGACGAGTCTCGCATGATAATACCCGGAACTGCCGCCTGCACTCGGGAGCGGAGCGTGCGGCTGCATAGCAATGTGTGATCCTGGCTTAATTTGAAAACTCCCACATCAGGTGTCTGACAGGTTCACTGCCAAGAGGGTTTCTGGGGATACAAAGCAGCAATAATTTCTTTAATTGGAAAAACTAGTATCTTTTTTTTTTTTTTTTGTATTTCTGAATATTCCAATTTATTATCAACATTATGAAGGTTGCTTTGTTTTGTTTTTTTTGTGAAATTGCTTTTTTCATATTTTACTTTATGCAAACAAATTTTGGTTTGAATTCTTGCTGCAAGATGGTTTGTATTCTCCTGTTACCTGGCATTAAAATTCAGGTATTGTCTATTATAAAAATGAATCCCTATCGTATAGCTATCAATGTAGTGTTGGGAGTAAGCAATGCCACAGGAGATAGGGGTTGTGACAAGAGTTGAGAGAATTTTGCAAAATTTGGTTCGGATTACGATCGCCGACGAATATTGTATTTGCAGTATTCACCTAACGTCAATGGGTCTAGAGTTGAGCGAATATGTTCGGGACTGATCGTCAAACATAAATTCTGCACGAATAGGGTACAAAAAAAGGCATGAATATGGCAAACTCGGATTTGGTGATGGTTTACGAACATATTCTCTCAACTCTAGTTGTAAAGCTACACGAGATGGAAAAAGGTAACCATACACATTGGGTAGCCGTGTGCTGAATGTTCGGCCAAAGACTATCACTCCCGTCTCCACATACTTGTGAGTGCTAGGGATTTTGGGATTATCTCCCTTGAGAACAAAAGTATCAGGCATTGCCACTCCACCTGCCCGGTCCTTCTCTCTTCTATGGGGGGAGAGCCAGGAGCTGCCCATACACATCAGATGGCCAAGCGATCCTCCCAAAATCTGTGGCTTCGACCGGCTTTCAACTAACGTGTATTGGGGCTGTTATTGTGACTGTCCCAAAAAAGGTAATGGTAAACTGTACCTCCCTTCTAATGGGATGGGGTCCCTTTACCTCTCTGTAGCCCACCTGTAATTGGCAAGTAACAGTTCAGTGCTCATATTCTGCTACATGTGTAAGCTATTAAAATGAGCCTTTATTAGATTTTAATAACTTCATTATTCACTATTTTGAAGCCTTTTGGGTCCTGATTTATTAAGCTGTTTTCAGCATAATTCTGGTGAAGTTGCACAAAAATCTTGCAACATTTGGAGTTTACTTTACAAGCCAGCTATGCCAATATGGACAGGGCATGGCTGCACCCACCTGCATAAAGAGTCTGACTGGGGTATATTGACGGCACCAGAATTGGGTGGATTGTACTCCAGCAATCCTCTTCTTAAACTGGCCTGCACAGCACAGTCTTAATGAATCGTCCCTTCTATTTTATTATTAAAAAAAAAATTGTATATAATTTTTTTTTTCCCCCAAGCCAAATCTAACCACTATTATTTCACGTTGCCAATACTTTCAGCAGGTCTCTGAAACCAAAATCGGCCAAGATATAAAAGTACATGCGAATAATTGCACTATGCTGGACTATGGATACACAAACACTGTATTTTTCCAGTTAATGATCTTCACTTGTAGGCTTTCCGTGAATGCTTTATATGTGTATCAATTTTTTTTATTAAAGTTGTGGATAATTTGAATCTTCTCTTTTGTTTGTGCAATGTAGCAAAGCCCTGCAGCCCATTGTAGAGCACGGGTTCTTAAGAAGAATGTTCCCATTTTTATTTTTGCATTGATTTATATAATCATGTATTATTAAAATGACACGATTTTAACATTTATTTATTTTTTTCTGCTGCCAGTTTATACAGTATTTGCTGCTGTGTAACTGTTTGGGTATGACACTTGCACACCGCAAATACTGCAGCCATAGGAGACTAGAAACGCACAGATCACAATCTCCTATATTGTGTGTTTCTCAGCTGTGAACTGTGCATTCCCCAATAAAGCCAATCGGTTCATGTTTTGGACTCCGTTAAGTCAATAAGGTAAAGCAAAGTTCTATGATCAACCTCCGACCCTTCTGATGTCTGCTCCTTCTGACATGGATATATTCTCAAGGTCCATACAAGAACATGGAATAACTATTATTGGCATAGTGTGTTTTTTTTAACCTATTCGTTGTCTTAAGCATTCTGCGTTAAAAAATAACCTGAATAAAGGTTCGGCACTCCTCACTAAGGAATTTGGCAGGAGATAGCAGTAATTACATATACTACTACTTTTTGAAGCTATTTGACTATGGAGCCAGCCTGGTATGTATCTCGACCCATGCGCCAGCCCACAGACTATTTAAAAGGTATTTTTTAGGATCTCCATTTGGACTACAAGCAGTGAGCTGGATCCATTTTTTTTCTTTCTTCTTGATGGCTATAACTTAATAACTTGATCAGAAGCGTAGCTAGGGGTTCGGCTTGGGGGGGGCGAAAAAATCTGAGTGGGCTCCCAACCGGTAACCCTGATTACAACTCAGGTTGGCACACTCTAGTCGTGAGTATAGGAGAACCTCAGCAGATGACCGCGCTGTAACTGAAACAAATCTCTATACAAAAAACAATACTGATATTACCGCCATATGGTGATCTCATAGTGGTAGATACCAGTCCTGCAGCATATACAAGAGTTTACTATACAGTTACATATGATAACTTACAGGCCCCGTTCTTTCTGATAATCATTCACTTTTACACTTTACTCAGACCGACATGTCTACTTCTCCAGCCAGGACTCATCTGCAGAGAATACAACAAAGACACATTTGACTTCTCACATTTCCAGCTTAGTACCCATCTATCTCCAACCTGCACAAACTACTCACCCAATACTGAGCCGTTGCTGCCGTATGTGTCCCTACTATTGTACCTGATACGGCAGCAGTGGCTCAGCATTGGGGTATGTGTCCCTACTATTGTACCTGATACCCCAATACTGAGCCGCTGCTGCCGTATGTGTCCCTATTGCTGCACCTGATACCCTAATACTGAACCGCTGCTGCCATATGTGTCCCTACTATTGTACCTGATACCCCAATACTGAGCCACTGCTGCCGTATGTGTCCCTATTACTGCACCTGATACCCCAATACTGACCGCTGCTGCCGTATGTGTCCCTACTATTGTACCTGATACCCCAATACTGAGCCGCTGCTGCCGTATGTGTCCCTACTATTGTACCTGATACCCCAATACTGAGCTGCTGCTGCCATATGTGTCCCTATTAATGCACCTGCTGTGTGGTACAAGCGCAGGAATCCTCTAACTGCCTCACATAATAATGCCACTATTGTGCCCTTTACATAGCAGAATGTCTCTTGTGCCCTCACAGTAGCTCTCATACTGTATAAAGACCCCCATACTGTATGATGGCCCCCACAGTAGCTCCCACGCTGTATATAGACCCCCATACTGTATGATGGCCCCCAAAGTAGCTCCCACACTGTATATAGACCTCCATACTGTATGATGGCCCCCACAGTAGCTCCCACACTGTATATAGACCCCCATATTGTGTGATGGCCCCCACAGTAGCTCCCACACTGTATATAGACCCCCATACTGTATGATGGCCCCCACAGTAGCTCCCACACTGTATATAGGCCCCCATACTGTATGACAGCCCCCACAGTAGACTTTAAACTGTACTGTATAATGGCCCCCACATTAGCTCCCATACTGTATAATGGCCCCCACATTAGCGCTCACGCTCTATACTGGCCCCACACTAGCTCCCATACTGTATAATGACCCCTGCATTAGCTCTCACGCTCTATACTGGCCCCACACCAGCTCCCATACTGTATAATGGCCCCTGCATTAGCTCTCATGCTATATACTGACTCCCGCATTAGCTCATCCGCTGGATTATGACCCTCGAATTAGCTCTAACACTGTATAATGGCCCCCGCTGTAGCTCCCATGCCTCTGATTCTGGTCTCTGTCAGTCCCTGTCTGTGAGCTACACCTGCACAGTCCTGATATATATGACAAAGAACTAAATAGAAGAAAATATAAACAGCCAGTGGGTGCGTATAGAGTCCAGGATATGGGTATAGCTCCCTGAATGTACCCAGGTGACCCTAAAAGAAATATTCTTGGCTGAACAAGACCCCAAAGAGGGAGAAAGAAAGAGGGATTTAGAAGAGAGGGAGGTAAAATATTACTCATGTAAAGAAGAAAAGTGCACCCTGGTATGTCTTCTCTTTTATTCCCCTTTCTGCCTTTGGGGGGGTCTTGTCCAGACTGAGTATATGTTCAGGGGTCTATATGTGATCAGCTATACGCACCTGCTGGCTGTTTGTATTTTCTTCTATTTGGCTCTTTATCATATATATTCATCCTCAACTTTGTGGGGATTATTTTTTTTAGTAAAAAGTTATATACCGTAATTGGCTTTTCATGTTTGCCACCCTGGATTTACAATATGAGATGATAGGACCCTCACCCCGGCTACAGGACCAAGTCACGGGGGGGGGGGGGGTGTATGTATACTGCATATATACATATATGTAGAGATATATGAAATATACGGCTGCCAAACATTCCAGGCATTTACCGATCTTCAATATAGCAGCAAAAATGAAAGTAGCACACCGCTTAGACAAAATGAAAAAAACCAGAGTTTTGATTCTCCTGGAAAAAGGTTCTCAGTAAACTGAAACATTGCTGAGCCCCAATGAGCTATTAAAACACTATTTCTTAATTTTGTCAATAGACTACTGCCTTCAGTTTTTACTACTTTAGATTTTTACATTTATATACCATATATACCATTATGATATCACTCATGTCAGTGGCTCTGAGGCACAGTGAGATTTATGGCAGCTGATTTGCACTGACAGAGACATCTTCTGAGCTGTATAAGAGTTCAAGCAGCCGCCATAAATCTACTGTGCCTCAGATACAAGAAAATAAACCATCCAGGATTTGTCAGGAGGTGAGCAGCGTCCTCCCCCCTCCTCACTGCACAGACCCCTCAGGGCCCCCGAGTTCTTACTCACAGCACCGTCTTGTCCTGCTCCTGTCCAGGTGAAGAAGCTGGTGCTGTGTGGTGACCTCTCTCCTGCAGACACACAAGGAGCAGTGTGGGCGTGTCTGCAGTTCGCTGGAGGAAGCTTAAAGCTATAATCTCCCTGCATCTACAGTGCAGCTTAGCTACATCAGTGAGCTGCGCACGCTGACATGGTTAACAGTGGCAGAAGCTCTGGATGGGCCCCTCAGATCAAGAGGCCCGGGGCGACTGCACCCTGTGCCCCCCTGCTAGCTACGCTGCTGAACTTGATCTAAGTTCACATTGTGTCTTTGTCTATGGTTGGGGGCTTGCAGCTGAAGCCCTAGAAAAACGTTTTCCGATGTTTGTGTTAATGGAGCCATCTACTATATAATCGTCTAATTTTGTCTGTCTGTTTGCAATGGAAATCCCGCGTTGCTGATTGGTCGCGGCCGGCCAGACGCGACCGATCAGCTACAGGCGCAGTCCGGCCGCGAATTGGCACGGATTTCGAACGACGCACGCCACCGCCAGGCGATATGCTGCGTTAGCCGCTGATCTCCCGACGGTTGCCTCGGGTCATCTCCTGCACGCACGGATTTGCCGCAATCAGCGATATTGGCGCGGAATTTAAATGGGATCTGTCACCCCATTTTTGGCCTATCAGCTGCAGCCACCACCATCAGGGGCTCATCTACAGCATTTTGTAATGCTGTAGATAAGCCCCTGGGGAAACCTGAAAGATAAGAAAAAAGAGTTAGATTATACTCACCCTGGTGTCTGGTCCAATGGGTGTCGCCGTAACATCCGGCACCTCCCATCTTCATATGATGACGCATGCATACTTTATCGGCCCTGTTGAGGGCAGAGCAGAGTACTGCAGTGCACAGGCGCCGAACCTCTCTGACCTTTCCTGGTGCCTGCGCACTGCAGTACTTTACAATACCCTCAACAGAAGCAAGGAGGAGGACATCATCGTATGAAGATGGGAGGCACCGGACCACGACACCCACCCCCCCTGGTGAGTATAATCTAACATGTTTTTCTTATTTTTCAGGTTTCATCAGGGGCTTATCTACAGCATTACAGCATTACGTTATCATCTTTGAATCGTCCTGTGAGCGCGGTGCCTTTCTCTATCTAAAAATTTATTATTATATTATTATTATTATTATTATTTCAGCTATAAGCTGCGGCCACTGCCTTTCTACAGCATTCTAGAATGCTGTTGATAAGCCCCGAAAGGCAGTGGCCGCAGCTTATAGATGAAAAACGAGGTGACAGGTTCCCCTTAACAATGTAAGCCTATGGAGCGTCCGAACAAGGCCCCATAGACTTGCATTATAGAAGAGACTTCTTGCTCACACCGAGAGCATAGAGTAAGCCGAAGAGTCTGAAGAGCGATGACAGGCGATTCTGACAGCTAAATAGGAAAGGGTTATTTACAGTTAGAGCAGTCACACTATGGAATGCCCAACTACAAGAACTACTAATAGCAGACACTACAACAGCTTTTAACCAGGGCTGGATGATTTCCTCAATACACATAACATTGTGGGCTATATTTAATTTAGTGACAAAATGGACAATTGGTGGAGAAAGGTTAAACTTGATGGACCTAGGTCTTTTTTCAACCTATGTATGTAGCTATGTATCTATGACATCACACAAAACAGGAGCCGGACAGAGCTTGATCTCAGAGAAGACGGCAGTTGGGAAGTATATTACCCCACCACACTACAATACATACACGTTTAGTGAAAAAAGCAAAACTTCATGAGGATTCTTCAAACATGTATGACGTACAGTATTGGTATGCCATATATTTCAGAAATATTCTATTACAAAGGAATATTAATTAATTCAGAATTTTTATTTAATTTTTTTAAATTGGGAATTCCCTATCAGTATGTCTTTGGAGTGTGGGAGGAAACCGGAGTACCCGGAGGAAACCCACGCAAACACGGGGAGAACATACAAACTCCTTGCAGATGTTTTCCTTAGTGACATTTAAACCCAGGATCCCAGTGCTGCAAAGCAACACTGATAACCACTGAGCCACCGTGCTGCCCAAGTACAGCTTTGATGATGGACTTGCTGTACTAGATGTATATGGTGCCCTAAGGACAGATTGGACAAATGCATCTACTGATGCTGCGAGCGGCCCTGGATATTCCACGCCGGCAGGATGATATAATCCGGCGGAAGATGGAACCTTTGAGAAGAGATATAAAACTAATGTAAGTAATGGGACTCCATATTAGAGGATACTGCTTTGGTGTCATTGTGGCAGGACGGTAGAGAAATCTTATCCGTGCAGAGGAACAGGATCATTGTCACTCATCATACATGTGACAATCCCACCACTGACAGAAAACATCTTCTCCACATGAATTATTCTCACTGGCCAACATCAATCAACATAGGCCTTATTATCACACTTACGTCTTCTAGGTTCTCGCTCTTCTACTATTTTGGCATTTTGATCTTCTACCAGTTTTATTGCAGAGTTATTTTTCTTCTCAACTAGAAATTTATATAAAAAGTAAAAAATCAAGTCAATGATCATTGTCAGTCATCATACATGTGGCAATTGTATAACTGGGAGTTAACATCTCCTCCTCGTGACTATTTCTCAATCGCCGACATCAGACAACATAGACCTTATTGTCACACTTACCTCTGCTAGGTTCTGTCTCTGGGACTATTTCTGGGTCTTGATCTTCTTCCAGTTTTAATGCAGATGTATTTTTTGTCTCATCTTGAAGTTCATGTAAAAAAGTAAGAAAAACAAGTCAATGATCATTGTCAGTCATCATACATGTGGCAATCGTATAATTGGGAGTTATCATCTCCTCCTTGTGACTAATTCTCAATCGCCGACATCAGACAACATTGACCTTATTGTCACACTTACCTCTGCTAGGTTCTGTCTCTGGGACTATTTCTGGGTCTTGATCTTCTTCCAGTTTTAATGCAGATGTATTTTTTGTCTTATCTTGAAATTCATGTAAAAAAGTAAGAAAAACAAGTCAATGATCATTGTCAGTCATCATACATGTGGCAATCGTATAATTGGGAGTTAACATCTCCTCCTCGTGACTAATTCTCAATCGCCGACATCAGACAACATTGACCTTATTGTCACACTTACCTCTGCTAGGTTCTGTCTCTGGGACTATTTCTGGGTCTTGATCTTCTCCCAGTTTTAATGCAGAGGTATTTTTTGTCTCATCTTGAAATTCATGTAAAAAAGTAAGAAAAACAAGTCAATGATCATTGTCAGTCATAGATGTGAAAATCCCACCATTGATATATAATATATCCTCCTCGGGAATTATTCTCAGTCGCCAACATCAGACAACATAGACCTTATTGTCACACTTACCTCTGCTAGGTTCTGTCTTTACTACTATTTCTGGTTTTTGCTCTTCCAGTTTTAGTGCAGATGTATTTTTCGTATCAACTGGAAATTCAGGTAAAAAAGTAAGAAAAACAAGTCATTGATCATTGTCAGTCATCAATGTGAAAATCCCACCATAGACATATAGTGATGGGTGAGTGTGCTTGTTACTGGAGCTTTCCGAGCATGCTCAGGTGTTCTCCAAGTATTTTGAGCATACTCGTGAACTAAGTTTTAGTCCTCGCAGCTGCATGATTTGCGGCTGCTGGAACGCCTGAATACATGTGGGGATTTTTGCTAAAGAACAAGCAATCGCCACATGTATTCAGGCTGTCAGCCGCAAATCATGCAGCTGCGGGGACTGACTGTCTGATGTCGGTGACTGAGAATAATTCCCGAGAAGGATATATTATATGTAGTGATGAGCGATTGTGCTCGTTACTTGAGTTTTCCAAGCATTCTCAGGTGTTCTCCGGGTGCTCTCCGAGTATTTTGGGCGTGCTCGGAAATTAAATTTTAGTCCCTGCAGCTGCATGGTTTGCAGCTGCTAGACAGCCTGAATACATGCGGGGATGATTGCATGTTTTTTTGGAAATCCCCACATGTATTCAGGCTCTCTAGCAGTCTCAAATCATGCAGCTGCGGGGACTAAAACTGGATTTCCGAGCACGCCCAAAATACTCAGAGAACACCCGAGCATGTTCGGAAAACTCGAGTAAAGAGCACACTCGCTTATCACTACATATAATATATCCTCCTCATGAATTATTCTCAGTTGCCGACATCAGACAACATAGACCTTATTGTCACACTTACCTCTACTAGGTTCTGTCTCTGCTACTATTTCTGGGCCTTGATCTTCTCCCAGTTTTAATGCAGAGGTATTTTTCGCCTCAACTGGAAATTCATATAAAAAAGTAAGAAAAACAAGTCAATGATTATTGTCAGTCATAGATGTGAAAATCCCACCATTGACATATAGTGATGAGCGAGTGTGTTCGTTACTCGAGTTTTCCGAGCATTTTGATCGTGCTCATGAATTAAGTTTTAGTCCCCGCAGCTGCATGATTTGCAGCTTCTAGACAGCCTGAATACATGTGGGGATTGCCAGTTTTTTCGGAAATCCTCACATGAATTCAGGCTCTCTAGCAGTCTCAAATCATGCAGCTGCGGGGAATAAAACTTGATTTCCGAGCATGCCGAAACTACTCAGGGAACACTCAAACATGTTCAGAAAACTCGAGTAAAGAGCACATTCGCTCATCACTACATATAATATATATAAAGTGCTCTCAGTGAGAGAAACAAAATAGGAATCTTGTGGGTATGATACCTTTTAATGGCTAACAAATAATAGTAAATGTTGTTACAAAGCAAGCTTTCGGGACTGCTTACGTCCCTTAATCAGGCTGATATGCATATCAGCAGCTTATCAGCTTGATGAAGGGACGTAAGCAGTCCCGAAAGCTTGCTTTGTAACAACATTCACTATTATTTGTTAGCCATTAAAAGGTATCATACCCACAAGATTCCTATTTTGTTTCTCTCACTGAGAGCACTTTATATATTTTTTTCTACTGGCTAACACGGTACCAAACCACTTTTTTCGTTTTACATATAATATATCCTCCTCGTGAATTATTCTCAGTCGCCGACATCAGACCACATAGACCTTATTGTCACACTTACCTCTGCTAGGCTCTGTCTCTGCAAGTATTTCTGGGTCTTGCTCTTCTCCCAGTTTTAAAGCAGATGTATTTTTTGCCTCAACTGGAAAATTATATAAAAAAGTAAGAAAAACAAGTCAATAATCATTGTCAGTCCTTGATGTGAAAATCCCACATTGACATATAATATATCCTCCTCCTCAATTATTCTCAGTCTCCGACATCAGACCACATAGACCTAATTGTCACACTTACCTCTGCTAGGTTCTGTCTCTGGGACTATTTCTGGGTCTTGATCTTCTCCCAGGTTTAATGCAGAGGTATTTTTTGTCTCATCTTGAAATTCATATAAAAAAGTAAGAAAAACAAGTCAGTGATCATTGTCAGTCGTAGATGTGAAAATCTCTCCATTGACACATAATATATCCTGCTCGTGAATTATTCTGTCGCCGACATCAGACAACAAAGACCTTATTGTCACACTTACCTCTGCTCGGTTCTGTCTCTGGGACTATTTTTGGGTCTTGATCTTCTCCCAGGTTTAATGCAGATGTATTTATTGTCTCAACTGGAAATTCATGTAAAAAAGTAACATATAATATATCCTCCTTGTGAATTATTCTCAGTCGCCGACATCAGACCACATAGACCTTATTGTCACACTTACCTCTGCTAGGTTCTGTCTTTACTACTATTTCTGGTTTTTGCTCTTCCAGTTTTAGTGCAGATGTATTTTTCGTATCAACTGGAAAATCATACAAAAAATTAAGAAAAACAAGTCAATGAAAAACTCCTATAAGATTAGAGTCATATCTTTATGGTTGCTGATGCCGGATTGCTATGAGCTCAACCCTGTGGTCGGCGTTCATAGCACACCTATAATTCTGCTACATAGAGGGGATCTATGCATCTCCTCTATGTAGCAGAGGCGATTGATTTATGGCAGTTTCTAGCCTCCCATGGAGTAATGCAAAAATAAAAAAATGTTTTTAAAAAATATAAAAAAACAAAAGTTTAAATCCCCCCTCTTTCGCCTCATTCAAAATTAAACAATAAAAAAAATCAAACCTACACATATTTGGTATTGCTGTGTACAGAATCACCCGATCTATCAATAAAAAAAAGATTAACCCTATCGCCAAACGGCTGAGCGAGAAAACAAATCGAAACGCCATAATTAAGTTTTTTTGGTCGCCGCGATATTGCATTAACATGAAATAACAGGCGATCAAAAGAACGTATCTGTATAAAAGTGTTATCATTAAAAACGTCAGCTCGGCGTGCAAAAAATAAATCCTCGCCCAACCAGAGATCCCAAAAAGTGGAGACGCTACGGGTCTCAGAAAAGGGCGCAATTTTTTTTTTTGCAAAGTTTGGAATTTTTCTTCACCACTTAGATAAAAAAGAACCTAGACATGTTTGGTGTCTATGAACTCGTAATGACCTGGAGAATCAAAATCACAGGTCAGTTTTAGCATTTAGTGAACCTAGCAAAAAAGCCAATCAAAAATTAAGTGTGGGATTGCATTTATTTTGCAATTTTACTGCACTTTGAATTTTTTTTCCTGTTTTCTGTTACACGACATGGTAAAACCAAAGGTATTGTTCAAGAGTACAACTCGTCCCACAAAAAATAAGCCCTCACACGGCAATATTGACCTAAAAATAAAAAAACTTATGGCTCTGGAAAGAAGGGGAAAGAAAAACGAAAATGCAAAATCGGAAAAAAGCTTCGGGAGTTAAGGGGTTAAAACATCTGTGGGACATTAAGGGTATATATAGGGTTAGTTTGGGGCCTGATTGAACCATGGGCAGAGCATTCGTGATCAGTATCAGGCACCAGACTGTATGGCCCCTTATACCTTTTATGCGCAGCACATAAGAGTGAGAATTTTATACAGTAAAGTGTTGGATTGTTGATTATTTTAAAGGCACAAAAAAGCAGTGATTTTCTGAGCCCTCATGTAACATTTACATTACACCTTATGATCAGTGACGACAACAAGATGTCCTATAGACCTGCACATACCTGGCAATATGGGAGAGGGTGACTTGTTTTCAGTAGTGAAGCACTGATTATCACCATCATTTCCAGTTGGAGAAGATTCTTTCTGCCTGTTTAGTAGAAAAAAAATAAATTACAAGTGAAAGCAATGAAAAATAAAAAGACTCCTTTTTTATGGGCAATTAGGACACTTGGCCAAAATGAAGGGTATACCTTGCACAGGACTGCCTTCTGTCAGCAAGAATGAAGAATAACTAGTAATAAAGCGCTTTAATGAAATTGAAATGAAAGGCTGGTCATAATGATCAACTGTTATCACCAGCGTTATCACAAGCCAGACATTACAGTGATGATCAATCATGGGGGCGGTGAGTTCTGGATTTAGTATTGTGTCATATGCGTCTTGTATTTGGTATTCTGAAGATATGTCAGTACTATACCCTGTAATAATCTACTCACACGTCTGAGTGTTTTGTGCTGGTCTCTAGAGAGCAATCTGGAGATGGCTCATGGTCTTCATCTCTCATCATCATGGTATTGGGGTCATATAGCTAAAATACACAGAGTAAAATTAATTATATATATATATAGTATTTTCATACTATTTTAGTTATAGTTTTGTGGATTTACTGATGATATACTTACCTTAGAAAGTCTTTGAGAAGATGATACATAGTTTAGACTTTCTGGCCAATCACTGACCTCCTCACTTGTGTCATCCTCATCTGAATCCATATGTTTGGGTCTCTTAATGCCAGCTACAAAGTACAAGTATTATCAAAGATTATTAATATAATCACAGACAGTCACCAAGTTATTACTAATAATGATGGGAACATATTGTCACATAAAATAAAAGACAAGACAAACGGCAACTTTAACCAGATGACGTCTCATTCTACTTACTGGGAAAGTAGCGGGTGTCCTCCTCTGATGTAATATCTGGCCTTAACGTTGGCATATTTTGAAGGTTCTCAAAGTCTAACTCACTCAGGAATGGATGACTCTTGATTTCATTTGCTCCTCCTGGAAACGGAAGACAAGAAAAAAGTGATCCAGACAATGTTAGGAAGACTGTACATTTTAAGTTAATCTAAACTGAAGATATAGCAGATCCAAAATATACTGTAAGTCATGGCATGAAGAATGGGGAATGGACAAGAAGATAACGCAGAGACCTCAGTGTTGATCCTCATGGAAATGATCTATTTGTCAGGTCACAGAGGAGCTATAAGTCATTATTAATACTACTATATATATTACCTGTCCCGAGTCTATGTGTTGGATCTTTTATGAGTAGCTGAGTAATGATGCTTTGAGCTTTGGGATGAAGAGCATGCTTTTTAAATTTCAAAGTGATGTTATCTGTTATGTAAAAAGTAAATATTACAGAAAAGAAAGTCTCTACATTTACTATCATTTAAAAAAACTCATCAAAAGCAACAAGTAACTAAACCAAAGAATGAACATAACAACTGAACCAAATTACTGTGGCATCACACAGCATTCAGAATATTTTACTTACCTGTGGTGATACTGTTAAAAATAATACTTTTGTATCTTCCTTTAAATGGCACATCGCCAGTAAGAAATTTATACATGATGATCCCTAGTGACCACCAGTCAATTGGCCTTCCGTAGCGCTCCCCTAAGATGACTTCTGGGGCTATATAATGCAATGTACCAATCATCTGAAAACCAACAGAACAATAAGAAGATGATCAATGAAAATAACTGTGACAAATAATATCAGTGGAAAAGTTTTCTATGTGAGAAAATATCCGAGAAGCAGAAATAGATCAGATCTGTAAAGAATAAGTTTTTTATGTATAGCTAACCCCATCATCAGGAAACTCTCTGGTGATGTCTTCAGTTTGAGCCTTGTAAATGTCTGATGTTGGTCTCATGAGTCCGAGTTTTGAAATACCAAAATCGGTGACTTTGATATGTCCAGTTGATGATATCATGAGGCTGTAAAAGAAAAGATATTGTCAGCCCTAAGTAATAACCCATAGACTGTATACCAAACTATAACTGTCTCTCCCTTTATTATACTGCAGCGCTCACTTACTTTCCAGGCTTCAGGTCTCTATGAACCACACCATAGCTGTGCAGATATTCCACAGCAACAACCGTTTCTGCAAGGTACCTGCGGGCCCAGGCGAGGGATAAGCGACCATATAACTTTAAGAGACTGCCACAGTCTCCTCCTAGAGCAGAAAGCAAATATGACAGGTGAGGGTTTGTTATAATGTAAATTACACATGATGAGTGTGAATGAGAAATAAGCTGAGACATTGGGGCAGGGAGTCAATCATAGAGATACACTGTGTGATGTAGAGCGTATACTGTATACTGCAGAGTAATCCTATACAAAAAGAGAGCTGAGATCTGCCCCCTGCTGGTAAACTCGTACATTGCACTGTCAATCTCTGACAGCAGCATTTACAGCAGGTGACCTGGAGGTGAGCTGCTCTAAGCACTCATCGCCCCCATTCCATGTCAGTGGTTTGCTATGGCTGCTGAGTGTCTGCGGAAGACTACTATCCTTGCCACTATGGTACTTCTGTGAAGGTCAGTGTATAGCTTGGCTTCATAGTGGACCAAGATTTTCACCATATTCTGCAATGCCCATATTGCAGTACATAGTAATTACGATTATATAATCGCAAGTTCAGGTCCCTTATGGAGACTAAAAAATAAAATAACAAAAATATTTGGGGAAAGAAAATTTTATATAAACATCACTTTTTCTCCATTCAAAATAAATAATAAAAAAACAAATAAACTCAGATGGAATTGCAGTGTTTTTGTTGCCCCAACATCAGAAAAAAATGCAATAAGAAGCAATGAAAATTATTATCTGTCAGAAAGATGTAACCTTCCTAAACTGTTCTTCTGAGCATGTAGATTAATGAAATATAAATACATTGGTAGCTTTATATGTTTAAGCAGATATGGGCTGGATAGAGATACAATGGATATGTCTTACCTGCTTCAAAGTCCATGACCATACACAGATGTCGTTTAGTTGGGAAGGAACAAAACGTGGAGACAACAAAGGGACAATCAGCGAATATTGCGATGTCCCTTTCCAGATAGGCCATTTCAAGATACTCTGGATCCTCCAGGTTACTCCTTGCTTGTTTCTTCATGGCGAATACCTTGTTTGTGTCTTTATGACGCACTAAGTGGACGGCCCTGTAGAGGAGAAAAATCCATAATTTATACAGAATTCTTACTAACAGTCTGTCAATATGTCAAATGATCTTCTGTCCTAATAGTTAATAGTGATTAATAGTGATGAGCGAGTATGCTCGTTACTTGAGTTTTCCGAGCATGCTCGGGTGTTCTCTGATTATTTTGGCGTGCTCGGAGATTTAGTTTGTGTCACCGCAGCTGCATGATTTGCGACTGCTAGAAAGCCTGAATACACGTGAGGAGGAATGCCTGTTTGTTAGGAAATCCCCACATGTATTCAGGCTGTCTAGGAGCCGCAAATCATGCAGCTACGGCGACACAAACTAAATCTCCGAGCATGCAAAAATACTCAGAGAACACCCGAGCATGCTCGGAAATCACGAGTAACAAGTATACTCGCTCATCACTAATAGTTAATACTAGATGTATGGCCGTCACTAGAAACCAATGTCTGGAAATACACAAAATTACTCAGCATAAATGATCACTTAGGGCTCATACTCACTTACGAGAGACTCGCATGATTCTCGTGCTAGTCTCTCACATGAAAACCCGGCACTGCCACTGGCACTGGGAACAGAGCGTGCGGCTGCATAGAGATACATGTAGCCGCACACTTCAGTCCCAATGCCGGCGGCTGTGCCAGGTTTCCATGTGACACTGGCACCAGAATAGTGCGAGTCTCTCGCAAGTGAGTATGAGTCCTTATGGGAGGTTTTCATACATATCACATCATAACTGAGCTGAATCGGGACAAATAGATGTGGAGTAGATGACTAGATGTAGATTAGATCTAGTGCAAAGTGGTACCGATAACAACAGCTCGACACACAAAAAACAAGTCCTTACAAAGCTCTATGGGATGAAAAAATAAAAATGTTACACATCTTGGAATACAGTAACATTTAGATGTGGACTCATATACAGGAATTTCCCTAAGGCAGGACATATAGACTGAGGCACCATCATAAGGAGTTTGGGAAAAATGTAGATTATACATAACGCTCACCCAAAACCTCCACTGCTGATCTCTTTGATCTGGGTATAGTCGCTCTTACTTGGTTTTCTCATAGGGGTCAATGATCTGATCACGGCCTAGAAGAATAAGAAATGACAATGAGACATAAAAGTTGCAGGAAGATAAAAGCTGCAGATGCAGGAACTTCTCTACATTATGTCCCCGCTGATTACACTGCAGCAGATGTAGAGGACATGATACCAGCAGGACGCTCCCCAGACACTATTATATTATAGGGATATCCTCCATACACATGTATCATTGTACTGGAGGGGATGGTAAGGGACATCACACAGAGGAGACAGGAATAATAATAATAGGTCCAATCTACAATAAGAATATAGTTAACCCACTGTACTATGGGGTGTAACATGTGATGTGTAATTCATACCCTGTTATCTGATGATATACAGATGTTTTCTCTGGTACTTACACTGGCAGATTCGGGGATCTCTGGTGTCTCAGATATTCCACCATCAGCAGTTGCCGGCTCAGTTGTCTCTAATATAATGATAAAATAATGAGACATCATGTATTAGACGATATCAGAACTTAATATATAACACATCGATATAAGAAAGGAAAGACAAATAAATGGTATAATACTAGTTATATGGATATTCTGCACATACTGTATATACTTATGGCACATCCATAGATAGATATACTCTGCCATAAATGTGTGATTGTTCGGGATCTGACAGTGACTTGGATGAGGACCCTGTGAGGTCCTCTGTGCATTTTGGGGCTGAAAAGATCCCAGAAGAGAGAACCGGAGGGGTTTTCAGAATTGCATGAGCCCTCTCCATTACAGTCTACAGGAGGTTCAGGAGCCGTCACCGGCCTCATACAGAGGATGAAGAGTAAATTTATATATTCTCTGGTGTCTCCATAATATTAATGTTTGTAGGAATGCGAGATGATCAGCTTACCTTCAATCAGATCACTTTTTAGCCCTGGCTCACTGGTATTGGGGTCAGCGATATTTCGGTGTTGCCCCTCTTTGGAGTCACCGGCCGGTGTTTCCTGATGGATATAATATGTGCAATTAATATAACAACTCACAAATACTAAATTACAGTACACAAAAGACAGAACGGACTAAACCTGGATTAACATAATTGCGGGGAATATACACGGCCGCTCCGCCCAGTAAATCCACATTAATATATAAGGGACTTGTATATACAACAGTTCTCCAATAATATCTATTACCAGAACTGCAGCATTTACAAGAAGGAAGATTGTGAAGATAAAACGACATGAGATATAGAAGATGACGGATTCTTACCAAATGCTTCAGTGGGCGGGCAATAAACTCTAGTACATACAGGAAATGTTGGGCCAATTGTTTAAAAAAGGCCAAATCTCCATATTGGGATCTTTCTTCAGCCTATAAAAATGGAAATAAACAAAAAAGGAAAATCATGAGAGAAAGTAGAGAATATAGGACGCTATTTATGTCACCATTTTACTAGTGCAATCTACAGCTACAATTAATACATATATGGATATTTCTTATAAGCTATAAATTATATTGCTCTTGGCCAAACTACATATTTCATGTAAATAAACTTGTATTTTATAAATATTATTCATTATTGTTTCATGTGCTGTGAATATCATTCATTATTATTGTTACATGCTTTGCCCAGATTGTCTGTTACCTGTTGTACTAATGTCCTGATGTTCATCTGTAAATGCTCAAGATATTCTGAGCTTATAAGACCTTGTTGGTGTTTGGTCAGGCAGTCTCTCACTAGCTTCATAACCAGCCGGTAAGTGAAGCTGAGGACGCCATCGGGTAGTGGTAGCACAAGGGCAGGGGCATAGATGGCAAGAATCCCCTGGAGTAGTTCCAACTCCTCAAGTTTATCTGAAGAAATTCCAGACATTTAAAAAAAATCCAAGTGCAGTCAGTATATCACCAGCTTCATAGCCAATCACTGACAACAATGACACCTGGGCAGTAAGCACTTGGATAGGTAGTGGTGGTGCATTATGATGTCATAATGGAATCTTGTGGTGGAATGTTAACATGTCATCAGTGATGTCATCATGGAATCCCAGGATGGAATCTTACCCAGTTACAATTTTGAAAGTATAGTTACATCCATGGTTGTGTCCCTGTCTTTTTTAGGCAGCACCAGAGCCCGCATCTCTACCCGTACATGACAGCTGATGTGATCAGCTGTCATGTCCTGCAAATAGATGCAGATGGATTTTGGCTGTCAACCACTTATATGCTGCTGTCAATCACTGACAACTGCATATCAGACGTGCTGACCGAAACCATGTCACAAGTCTCGCTCATCAGCGCCCTTGTCACATGATTCTGGGGTTGCGATGGGTTATCATAAAAGCCAGGGGTCTGCAGAAGACCAGTGTGCCTGTCCATTGATCTTCTTTTAGGAACACAGACTCATGGCCGGCGTTCAGATGTTTTTCCCACCACTTAATTAAAAAAAGAACCTATACATGTTTGGTATCTGCATTCGCGTACTGTCTGTAGAATCATATTACCAGGTCAGTTTTAGCATTTAGTAAACATTTTAAATTAAAAAAATTTGTGGAATTGCACTGTTTTGCAATTTCACAGCACTTGAAATTTTTTCCCCGTTTTCAAGTACAATATATGTAATCTATGGTGTCATTTAAAACAACAACTCGGCCTGCAATAAACAAGCCCTCATAAGCTATATTGATGGTAAAAAATGTTCTGGCTCTGAGAAGAAGAGGAGCAAAAAAACGAAAGCACATAAAATGGAAAATCATAAGGTGGTGAAGGGGTTAAAGGGGCATCTCACCATAAAGGGAAGTTGCCTAGCAACATTCTAGTAACAATTAAAGTGGCAACATTATGGGTTGAGCATCAGAACCAGAATCAAGGAAAGAGGGAAAACCATGGCTTTGCTCTTCTTATGAGGCTTTTATATCCGTCTTTCCCCAAAAAATCATTTTAACCAGGTTTTGGATGCTAAATATTCTTTACATGTGTAAACATTTACTTTTTCTTCATATTGTGACCAGGGTGGACTGGGAGTAAAATTCAGCCCTGGCATTGTAGAGCACGCAGGCCCACGCTATCACCGCCCCCCTCCCCAGCTTGTATTTTATGAATATTATCCATTGTTGTTTTAGATGCTTTGCCCAGATTGTCTGTTACCTGTTGTACTGATGTCCTGATGTTCATCTGTAAATGCTCAAGATATTCTGAGCTTATACGACCTTGTTGGTGTTTGGTCAGGCAGTCTCTCACTAGCTTCATAACCAGCCGGTAAGTGAAGCTGAGGACGCCATCGGGTATTGGTAGCACATTGTCAGGGGCATAGGTGGTAAGAATCCCCTGGAGTAGTGCCAACTCCTTAATTTTATCTGAAGAAATGTCAGACATTTCAAACAAATCCAAGCGCAGTCAGTATATCACCAGCTTTGCAGCCAATCACTGACAATAATGACACCTGGGCAGTAAGCACTTGGTTAGGTAGTGGCGGAGCATTATGATGTCATAATGGAATCTTGGGGTGGAATGTTAACTTGTCATCAGTGATGTCATAATGGAATCTGGTGATGGAATCTTAAAGGGACATCTCACTATAAAAGGAAGTTGCCTAGCAATAATTATTGTGGCAATACCATAGGCTGAGCATCAGTTTCAAACTCAGGCATGGAGCGAAGAACCAGATTTCATAATAATAATATTGCGATATATAGTTTAGTTCTCACATTGAATATTTTCACTGCAAAGAAAACACATTTTCTTACAGTCCCCACAAAGTTGATGGGATTTATAGAAATTTCATGCCCACTGTGATTTTTTATACCCTGTATAAAATGACCTGCGGTGCGTGAGTTTGAAATCCACAATATACAGGATACATTTTTCTTGTGATTACGCTGAGATTTATATGCAGATTTTATCTATAGAATTGCATTAGATGAGGAAAATACATAGGTAAAAAACGCAAAATGCATAAAATCCACACATGAATCTTTCAGTAAACCTTTGTTAAAGCCGAGTACCAGGAAGTATCAAAATTAAAGCAGATTTATTCAACACATAACATACTAAATTAACCAAAAATCACAGTCAAAAAGATACAAAAATAGGTGGAAAATGCAGCAGAAAATCTGCGACATCAAAAACTCACCAACTACACTTCACGGGAACTTAGCCTACCAAACAAATAGCACCAGAGCAGATCAAAATATTACCAGCATATACAGTAGTGATAATACCGCCATACGGATCATTAGCTAAAACCAATGTACTATTACTGATATCACCACCATACAGTGTCCATAAAATGGTACTATCAGTTTTACACAAGTGCACTGCAGACCATATATGTGTGTACTGTGCAGATTCTCACCAAAGACGTTCTCAATAATCGCAGTCATTCATTTTTCCTTTCATTTTCCATTTGGCCCAAAACAGCATGATCACTTTTTCAATCCATAACTCATCCCTGCACAATGTGGGTCGCCCTCCCAGGGCTGTGGGGTACTCGGTACCGGGCCGGTGTCAGTGGGATGTGTCACAGCGGCGGTGACCCGGTCCGTGGCCCTGGGCGCCCAAGTAATGGGGGAATTGAAATCGTGAAATGTAATTGATTGAATGAATAGTTCGTGACGCCACCTGTGGTGTTCGACAAGTGAGATGTTAAGCCGACGCTACATGCAGATCCTCTGGGGCTGGTGGTGTGTTGCAGCCAAAATGGTGAAGCTCCCCACAGGTGGAGCTGTAGTCCCAGGGCAGTGTGGATGTACGGGTAGAGGAGAGGCGCAGGCAGTGTAGAAGCAGGTACCCAGATGTAGCGGTACAGAGTGTGTTGGCTCGGTCACATTAAGAGAATCGGCAAAGAAACTCCTAGAAAGGGCGTCTGCCTTAACATTCTTAGTGTCCGGAAGAAAAGAGACCAGAAAATTAAAACGCGTGAAAAACAAGGCCCATCTAGCCTGTCTAGGATTCAAGCATTTGGCCGACTCTAGATAAATCAAATTTTTGTGTTCGGTGAGGACCACAACTTGATGTTTAGCTCACTCCAACCAATGTCTCCACTCCTCAAATGCCCATTTCATGGCCAACAATTCCCGATTCCCCACATCATAGTTGCGTTCAGATGGGGAGAACTTTCGAGAAAAGAAGGCACAGGGATTCATCTTAGAAGTCACATGGTCTTTTTGGGACAAAACAGCTCCTGCACCAATCTCAGAAGCATCTACCTCCACCTGAAATGGAAGTGAGACATCAGGTTGCCGTAAAACTGGAGTTGAAGTAAATCTCCGCTTAAGCTCCTGAAATGCTGAGACAGCCTCAGGAGACCAATTCAGCACATCAGCGCCCTTCTTGGTCAGATCAGTCAGTGGTTTAACAATACCAGAAAAATTACCAATAAATTTACGATAGAAATTGGCAAAACCCAAAAACTTCTGGAGGGCCTTCAAAGAAGTAGGCTGAACCCAATCATAAATGGCCTGTACCTTGGCCGGGTCCATTTCAATAGTCGATGGAGACAAGATAAATCCCAAAAATGAAATCCTCTGTACACCAAAGAGGCATTTCGATCCCTTAACAAACAGGGAATTCTCCCTCAAAATCCGGAACACAGTCCGTGCTCCACATGAGAATCCCAATCACTAGAAAAGATCACAATATCATCCAGATAGATGATCAAAAACTTATCCACAAAGTCATGGAAAATATCATTCATAAAGGACTGGAAGACAGAAGGGGCATTAGTGAGCCCAAAAGGCATCACCAGGTACTCAAAATGTCCCTCCGGAGTATTAAACGCCGTCTTCCATTCATCCCCGTGCTTGATGCGAATGAGGTCAAGCTTAGTAAACCAGCAGGCACTCTTAACTCTGGAGAATAAATCAGACATCAGAGGTAACAGGTACTGATATTTAACCGTCATCTTGTTAAGGGAACGATAATCAATACACGGTCTTAATGAACCATCTTTCTTGGCCACAAAAAAAACAGCACCTAAAGGTGACGAGGATGGTCTAATATGACCCTTCTCCAACGACTCCTTAATATAGGACGGCATAGCATCATGCTCGGGTACTGATAAGTTGAATAGCCTACCCTTGAGAAATTTACACCCAAGCATCAACTCAATTGCACAGTCATAACTCCTATGAGGAGGCAAAGACGCAGACTTACTCTCACTAAATACATCAGAAAAATCGGCTAGATAATCATGAATATCTTGAGACTGAGGAGAGGTGGAGAAAACAGGGGCGTCCCTAAGAACACACTGACAACCCCAACTCACCACAGACCCAGACTTCCAATCCAAAACTGGATTATGAGTTTGCAACCAGAGAAAACCCAGAACAATAGTATCATGCAAATTATGCAGCACCAAAAATTTACAATTTTCTTGGTGGTCTGGGGCAACTCGCATTATCACCTGGGTCCAACACTGAGGTTTATTCTCCGCCAAAGGAGTAGCATCAATACCCCTCAAAGGAATAGGCATCTGCAGAGGCGTCATGGAAAAACCACAACGTTTAGCAAAGTCCAAATCCATCAGATTCAACGCTGCTCTTGAATCCACGAAAGCCTTAGTAGAAAACGTGGATAAGGAGCAGATCAAAGTAATTGCCAAATGGAACTTAGGTTGTACACTGCCCACAGCAAATGTGTGTGCAAAACATTTCTCTCGTTTAGGGCAGACAGAAATAGTATGAGAGGCGTCTCCACAGAAATAACACAGCTTATTACGCCTTCTAAACTCCTGACATTGCGCCCTAGACAAAACCCCATCACAATGCATAGGTTCAGACGTTTATTCAAAAGGTGGCATCGCCTCCCGCGTAGTCTTACGTTCATGTAAACGCCGATCAACTTGAATGGCTAATGACATAGAATCATCCAGACCAGAGGGAACAAGAAATCCCACCATAACATCTTTTACGGTCTCTGATAAACCCTTCCGAAAGAGAGCTGCCAATGCACTATCATTCAATGTAGTAAGGACCTCCCATTTTCGGAATTGTTGACAGTATAACTGCAGAATCCTGACCCTGGTTTAATGCCAACAGGGTTCTCTCAGCTAGATCAACAGCATTAGGTTCATCATACAACAACACCAAGGCCTGAAAAAATGCATCCACATTAGTCAAAACAGGATTTTCAGGTGTCCGAGAAAAAGCCCAATCCTGGGGATCACCGTGCAACAAGGAGATGACAATTTTAACCTGCTGCACAGAGCTCCCCGATGAGCTAGGCTTCAAGGCAAGAAATAATTTACAATTATTCTTAAAATTGAGAAATTTAGACCGATCCCCAGAAAACACATCTGGAGTAGAGATCTTAGGTTCAGCAGCATGTGACTGAGTGAGGTAGGAGGAAATTCCCTGTACTTCAGCAGCAAGTTGCTCCACACGATCAGACAATTGCTTAATCTCCATTAGGAAAAAAAAATCCTCCTACGGCCCCAGAAAGAAAAAAAAAAAAAGGAAAAAAAAAAAATTCTGACACTTTTTTTCTTTTCAACAACTTTTTCCTGCTTTTGAGTACCCTAGAATCTGCGGTATTTCTGGTGACTCTGTTATGAATGGGTCACCGAGGAGAAAAAGACTAAACAAGCTAAGTCACAGAAAACCAGAGAGGTTGGTAACTATGCAGATTGCAGATCCCTGATCCTAACCACACAACTAGCAGCAGCCGTGGAGCGTACCTGCGATGGTCCTAGATGCTTCGTCACAGCCGGAGGACTAAATAAGCCTAAAGCAAGAAAAGAGATAAACTAACTGCCCCAGAGCAGACCCCAAAGGAAAGACAGCCCCCTCACATGTATTGACGGTGAAACAAGATGAAAGCACAAACACAGGCAGGAAAATAGGCTGAGCAAATGATGGGGCCCAAACTAACTAGAAAGGATTGGAAAGGAAAGACACTGTCTGCAATCTGCCAAAAACCCTACAAAAATAATGTCCAACACGTCTGATAGCAAAATTAACCCTGAAGTCACTAGACTTCTCCCACTATATCAACACTCGGAAATATTCTGAGACAGAGCAAAAAGAGGCCAATCTAATAAGGAACAAAAAGCAAATTTGCAAATACAGATAAATAAGAGTGGAAATTCAGCACAGCCCCAGCCGGGGCAGGCTGACCACACAAAAAAAACTGAATATACCAACAAAATCGAGTGTGAACATTAGCAGAAAAATTTAGCTTGAAATGACTGGAACAGAGCTGAAAACCAGGACCTGAAAAGCCAGAAGGAATCAACAGCACCAGAATAGGGCGTCGGCTGTCTTAAATCCCGCCTGAGATTCCTGAGGTCAAATCGTCATCCTCATTATCAGGTGGCAGATCTCTAATGATTAAATCAGCATCACTGCCTCCAGTTACCACCAGAGGGAGCCTGGAAGGAGAACTCACAACTGGTGGACCGGAAAATGAACTCACAACACCTTAGTATCCATACAACCTCGGGGACCAGGCCCCGTCCTTGCGCTTAGAACTTCTAGGCAGGGTTCTCTTCTAACCCACGTCCCCTTTTCCCTTTTACTCCTACGTTCCGTACTAGTCTTTCCTTCCCATGGAAGATCAGGTTTCTGTTCAATGTCTTTCTCTTTCTTTCCTTTCCCGTGCCAGCAGACCCAGGTCACTGAGATCTGCTGCAGCACCTCCTTCCTCCATCCCTCTCTCAGGATCCTCACTCCTGACTTACTCACTCTCTGACTGCCCGAAATCCTAAACCTTCCCACTCTTTTATGTATTCTAACTCCACCAGCCTCCCAGCACGTTTCGTGTTCCAAGCAGGGAGCCACTAAAGGTGCTCTGCTACACTCCAAGCAGGGAGCCGCAATGTGGCTTTGCCGAACTACCGTGTTGTGTGGGATGCAAGTGTTGGAGCATGGTCAGGAGCCTCCAACTTACCTGGATGGTGGGGTACCGCACCTCAGGAGGAGGTGCAGTACCTCTGTGGCAACTGAGCCCTCAGGGGCACCACAAATGTAACACAGACAGGGGCTGGCTGGCACTTTTCAGCCTGGGGAGCAATCACAAGGCAGTGGCCCTCGAGTTGCAGTGGCCCTCCTTTTCCCTCCTTATCTCTAACCATTGCATTAAAGCAGCAGAGATATCAGGCTTTAAAAATAGGCTGGTACGTAGATATGAGAACAGTAAGGAGCTTGCTGCATAGATATGTGAGCAGAATGGAGCTTACTCCAGAGATAGGGAGCAGAACAGAGCATACTACAGAGATATGGGAGCAGAGCTGAGCATACTCCAGAGATATGGGAGCAGAACCGAGCTTACTACAGACATATGGGAGAACTGAGCTTACTACACAGATATGGATCAGAACGGAGAATACTCCAGAGATTTGGGAGCAGAATGAAGCTTACTACAGAGATATTGGTGCAGAAAAGAGCTTACTCCAGATATATGGGAGCAGAACCGAGCTTACTGTAGCGGTACGGGAGCAGAACCGAGCTTACTTGTCACAATCCATTTTTGGATCTGTGTCAGAGTCTGGACTCTCTTATATAAACCTTTTTCCTTTCAGGCCCTGGGGGTTAATATGGGTTTTTGCCCCCGGTAACTGCTGGTGTTACTACAACTGTAGTTGCTCTGCTGTTGGTTTTCTCCCGGTGGCCGCTGGTGTTACTACATGTTCAATTAGCCAGCAGGTGGTGACCTCCCCCTCCTTCCCATAAAAGGTCATCAGCTGCTGCAGCTCCCTGTTGGTAATACTGGTCATTTGCTAACGAACCTTGGTGAAGTCTGGACCTACCTGGTGGAGAAGGGGTTCAGCTTATCTGGAGCAGTGGAGTTGCTTCTGGATGCTGATCGGGTGCCTTTCTCTGCTGCTTGGAGCATTGGCAGCAGATAAAGCTAAGTTTGGAATTTTAGTTGTTTTAACCCTGTGGTGTCTGTTTTATTTTCCCTTGTGTGTTATTTGGTGCAATTTACTTTATTCCCTGTCTCACCTCCTGGGGAGGGGGTTGGGGTTTAGCTCAGGGCTAAACAGGAGATAGGGACAGGTCGGAGAATTGGGCCTCACTACCATTAAGTGTACCCCCAAGTTAAGGAAAGTCAGGGCACCCCTTAGCCTGAGGGGCAGTTCAGGGGCCCAGGTTCCACGTCTCCTGCCTTTTCCCTACTGTCCTGTGACATTATTACCAACCGTCCCATTTTTTCTGGTGAGCCATGGCCCTAATGCAGACCTGTCTCCAATTGCTGCAGACCCTCACTGAGGAGCGTGGGGTGCTGCGTGGTGTGGTGGAGCAGCAGCTACAGCAGTTGTTGGGGTACGGGGCTTCAGCTCAGATGCAGGCTCAACCAGAGCCCAAGTTATCTCTCCCAGACAGGTTTTCTGGAGGGAGAGAGAATTTTTTGTTTTTTAAGGAGGCCTTCAAGCTACACTTCAGGCTCCATCCTCGTTCATTAGGGAGTGAGGAACAGCGGGTGGGATTCATTATAGCCCTCCTTGAGGGTGATCCCCAATCCTGGGCCTTCTCCCTGCTTGCCGATTCACCATCTCTATGGTCGGTGGACGAGTTTTTTGCGGCTTTGGCGAATATGCCCCATGTAGTCCTTGCTAGGGAGGAGGACACACTGGTGCAGGCAGACGAGCCCAGGCAGGTGGGAGGAGATGGTTCCCCAGTGGTGTTACCTGCAGTTCATCATGGTGTGGGGGCATGTTTTAGCTGTGGGCAGACTGGTCATGTTTTCAGGGTCTGCCCAGCACGCGCCAAATCTTCTGTACCATCTAAGAAGCCGCGTCCCCCTGGTCGTGTGGAGGGAGGCAATCAGGGAGTGTATATTTCCTCCATTTTGCCCTCTCTGTCTACATCCATGATATATTTTTGGTCTGGCATGGTACTACTCTGTACTACTCTGGAACTACAGGAGTTTATTGGTTGCCTGAATAGCAACGACCAAAATATACGTTAAACATTCACATGCGATGCTGATAAGATTAAGCTCCTCTATATCATTGTTTAAAAGGATACTGATGGTCTGGGGCAGACCGATATTTTTAGGAAGATGACTTCTACTAATATGTTGTTACACGCTTCGCTATGTCATCCTGATCACATGGTCAGGTCTGTTCCCATTGGTCAGTTCCTCCAACTTTGTCGGATTTGCTCTATTAATGAGGATTTTGAGAGAAGAGCAGAGGAGCTAAAAATGAGATTCTTGGAACGTGGCTATAGTCGGCATCTACTCAAGAGAGCCTATAACAGGGCTAAATAGTCTTCCCAAAATGGCCTACTGTACAATAGGGAATCAGCTAGGAAGATTGAGGGACCTGGAAGTTATGCTTCATTGCAAATTATCATTCCCATTCTAGGCAGGTCAGGCAGCCTTTGTCTAAAGCATGTCCTATATTGAAAATTGACCCAATAATTGGCAAATTTATTCTGGGTATAACAGCCATTACATTTAGGCGTGCTAAGAGTCTGCGCGATCACCTCACCTGTACTCACTATACAAGTGAGAGAATGTATACATTTTTGGATAATATCACACATAGGAGTGGGCGTGTTCCGTGTGGACATTGCATTGCCTGTCCCAGCATTGAAAAGTGTGATTCTTTTTCCGATTCAGGTGGCGTTAAAAATTTTAAGATCAATAAATACATTACTTGTGCTACGAGATATGCTATTTATTACACCACCTGTCCATGTGGATTAATTTATGTCGGTTTAACAACTAGACAATTCAAGGTTCGCGTGTGCGAGTATGTGTTGGATATTCAGGCGGCGGCTGGCCACACGGATGCATCCACTCTTAAAACATTACCCTGTCACTTTAAAAACTTTCATGACTGTGACAGTACGGTGCTACAGGTGAGGGGTATCGACGCCTTAAATATTGGTATCCGTGGTGGCAATCTGTTTCAAAGATTGGGTAAACTTGAGACTCGCTGGATCTGGACGCTTAATACGGTATATCCACATGGACTAAACGAGAATTTGAGTTTCGTTCCGTTCCTGTGACCACCTTACTGTTCCAGGTGTCCATTGGGTGGATCTAATCCTTGCTATTTTTTATTGTTTTTATTATATTTTTAATTGTGTATTTTTCATGTATTAGGTATTTTTATGATATTTTGTGGATCTATGAAGTTCTTTGGACGGAGTCCAGGATGGTGGCGGTACCTTGTACAGATGGACTAATTTCTACTGTTTTCTATGTCCATCCTATACCTACAGTAGGTTTGAAGAAGATCCTTTGACGAGGTTGAAGATGAGGCGGGGGGATGTCTTGTGGATATCTTTATTTTGTTTATTTTATTTAGTTTTCTATTTTTTCAATGATATATAATTAGGACTGTATGATAATGTCTCTTATATGACTATTTTGGTAATGCTGTTCTATATATTTTGTGGGCAATAATTAAATATAATATTATTATATCTTTCTTTGTGATATGATTGTATATCAATTTTGATATTGCTTGAAAATTGTGAATTTAATATGAATTCTTATCTATTTTTATATTATCTATCAAAAAATATATATGGCATTCCCCTTTAAATATTATGCAGTGAAGGGTATGTGTCTATTTCTATTATAAAAACTTGTGGGATACATAGAGGGTGTTTTTTGATTGTTGGCGCTGCTGCATGTGCGGTGGTGCTGCTTCTTATGTATTTGTACTATTCTGTATTACTCTGTGTTCTATTGTATTATGTTGCCCTTCTGCGTCTTTTGTGTCGGCGGTGCATCCCACGCCAGACCTCAGGGACCCCGTGGTTCGGGTGCGGGCTGCCATGCATTGTACATATACAGTATTTCACCTCCCTGGTAGCGCGTCACTTGTTCCCGCTCCCCCTCCTCTGCGCATGCGACGCCTTCTTGGTTCATCGCGTCGGTCCCCGGCACATGGTGCCTCCGGCGTCTAGTCACATGATAATGTGTTTACGGCGGTGGGGGTTCCTATGTCGGATGCCGGCATCTTGGACACCATGGCGATGCACCGCCTCTTCCCTTATTAGGTATTACATTATTTCCGGCCTCCTCCCTTTATAACATCACTTAGGTCAACCTTTACCACGCCCCCTGATGAAGGAGTAATCCGAAACGTGCATAGGGTAGGGCGGGCTGGCCTCTTGTAGACGCTGCTGCCATCCATCACCACTTATCACCAACGGGTAATTATTGTAAGACTTTATGCACTTTATTATACATACAGTATGTTGGACATTTGTTCATGTATACATTCTGATGTTTGAGCCCATATACTTCTGTGTATAGAAGTGAGAGTGATGGGTATACATGTATGCAGTGACTGCTTTATCTCTATGGTTGATATAGCTGGGCACTGTGCAATATGAATCAGGGCTGCAGTGCAGGGTGTTATATCCACTGATGTTTTTAACTCCTTCTATCCTTGTCTGCTCATCTTGACTAATAAAAATTCTATATTTTGTGCATTACAAGGACTCTTGTGATTGCAATTTTTGTTGGTTTCCTTCCCTCCTTTGTATGATTATTGGCAATGTGTCCTTACCAGTCCTATACATTGTTTGGGGATCTATGGCCAGTCATATTTATATGATTTTGTGAGATTTATATATAATATATACATTTGGATATTATCCATTCATATATTCTTTTGGGCCATTGGTACCCCAGACATTCTAATGTCTTTCATATATTTCCTTATATCTAAGTACAGCAGCATATAGAAATAATGCCCCCATGCCTCCTTAGTCTCTTGTTCTTTCCCTGTAATGATACTGATTTTGCAGTCTGTCTCCTGATAGTAATGCCCCTGACCAGAAGCATACGTAGAAATCACTGGAACGCCAAACCAAAAGTCTTATTATTATTATTATTTATTATTATTATAGCGACTTTTATTCCATGGCGCTTTACATGTGAGGAGGGGTGTACATAATAAAAAAAATAAAGACAAGTACCGTAATCTTTTTTAACCCCTTAGTGACAGAACCCGCTGATTCTGAGACAGTTTTTTCGTGACATGTTTTACTTCATGTTAGTGGTAAACTTTCTTCTAAATGACTTGCATTTATTTATGAAAAAAGGGAAATGTGGCAAAAAAATTTAAAATTTTGCAATTTTCAAGTTTTGTGCCCTTAAATAAGAGAGATGTTACACAAAATACTTAATAAGTAACATTTCCCACATGCCTGCTTTACAGTAGCATAATTTTGGAACCCAATTTTTTTTTTGTTAGGAAGTTATAAGGGTTAAAAGTTGACCAGCGATTTCACAGTTTTACAATAAAATTTGCAAAACCATTTTTTAGGGACCACCTCACATTTGAAGTCACTTTGAGAGGTCAATATGACAGAAAATACACAAAAGTGACACAATTCTAACAACTGCACCCCTCAAGGTGCTCAAAACCACATTCAAGAAGTTTATTAACTCTTTACGTGCTTCACAGGAACTGAACAATGTGGAAGAAAACATTTAACATTTAACTTTTTTTTTAACAAACATTTTATTTCAGAACCGATTTTTTTATTTTCACAAGTGTAAAAAGAGAAAATAAAACACAAAATTTGTTGTGCAATTTTTCCTGAATATGCTGATACCCCATATATGGGGGTAAACCACTCTTTGGGCGCACGGCAGGGCTTGGAATGGAAGGAGCGCCGTTTGACTTTTTCAATGCAGAATTGGCTGGAATTGAAATCGGACGCCATGTCGCGTTTGTAGAGCCCCTGATGTGCCTAAACAGTGGAAACCCTCAACAATTGACACCATTTTGGAAACTAGACCCCTTACGGAACTTAACTAGATGTGTGGTGAGCACTTTGAACCTCCAAGTGCTTCACAGAAATTTATAACACAGATGCGTGAAAATAAAAAATCATATTTTCTTCACGAAAATTATCTTTTTGTCCCCAAATTTTTATTTTCACAAGGGTAACAGGAGAAATTGGACCACAAAAGTTGTTGTGCAATTTGTCCTGAGTACGCTGGTATCCCATATAGGGGGGAACCACTGCTTGGGCACACGTCGGGGATCGGAAGGGAAGTAGTGACGTTTTGAAATGCCGACTTGATGGAATGGTCTGTGGGCGTCATGTTACGTTTGCAGAGCCCATGATGTGCCTAAATAGTAGAAACCCCCCACAAGTGACCCCATTTTGGAAACTAGATCCCCCAAGGAACTCATCTAGATGTGTGGTGAGCACTTTGAATTCCCAAATTCTTCACAGAAGTTTATAACGCAGAGCCTTGAAAATAAAAAATCTTTTTCCACAAAAATATTTTTTTAGTACCCAATTTGTTATTTCCCTAAGGGTAACAGGAGAAATTCGATCCCCATAGATGTTGTGCAATTTTTCCTGAGTATGCTGATAGCCCATATGTTGGGGTAAACCACTGTTTGGGCACATGTCGGGGCTCGGAATGGAGGGAGCACTGTTTGACTTTTTGAACGCAAAAACTTGTGGTTTTTTTCACTGTTTAGGCACACAGGGGCTCTCCAAATGCGTCATGGTGTCCGCTAACGATTGGAGCTAATTTTTGTATTTGAAAAGTCAAATGGCACCGTGCGCCCAAACAGTGGTTTATAACCACATATGAGGTATCGGTGTACTCAGGAGAAATTGACCAACAAATTTTAGGATCCACTTTATCCTGTTGTCCATGTGAA
The DNA here is from genome assembly GCF_039654945.1 of Dendrobates tinctorius. NCBI lineage: Eukaryota > Metazoa > Chordata > Amphibia > Anura > Dendrobatidae > Dendrobates > Dendrobates tinctorius. The sequence continues at coordinate 5,226,319 of NW_027361738.1, read as the reverse complement.
AATAAAAAACAGGCTAAGGCTATGTGACCACGTAGCGTTTTATTCCTGCCACTAAAACCGGACTCCTTCCCAGAAATCGCGTGTTTTTTTCCACGCGATTTCACCGCGATTATGTTCGCGAATTTCACGTACAATATTCAAGCACTTTCCAAGCGATTTGAAGCATCGCGTGGAAAGTGATTGCCAGGTTGGTCACACTCGTCAAACATAGTGTTTGACAAGTGTGAGCAGCTTTTTACTATTGAGGCCGCCTTACGCTGAGGCTGGGAATGCAGCGCGGGACGTCGGAAGGTAAATATACCCCGATTTTTTTATTTTTTATTCTTTTTTTACAGGGGTATGGTACCCAGGGCCTGGAGGACAGTCTCCTCTCCTCCACACCGTGGGTACCAACCGCACATGAGACGCTTAACTTTGCGCATGGTGGGCATAGCCACATGCGGGAAGTAAGCGATTCTCATGCATTCCTATGGGTGCGGAATCGCGGCAATTCTTTGCGATTCCACACAAAAGAATGAGCATGCTGCGATTTTTTCCGCGATGCGATTCCGCTGCGGAAAAAAGCGCAGCATTAGCACAGCATGTGCGGAATGCCATAGAAATGCATGGGGTAAGTTCTGTACACAATTTTTAAACGTTTTTGCGCCAAAAATAGCGGCAAAAACGCTTAAAAATCACATCGTGGGCACACAGCCTAAAAGAACATTTTTTTATGGATCAATTTGGGAAGCACCTGGGGGTTCAAAATGATCACTATGCATCTAGATAATTTCCTTGGATGGTCTAGTTTCCAAAATGGGGTCACTTGTAGGGGAGCTCCAATGTTTAGGCACACAGAGACTCTTCAAATGCGACATGGTAACCGCTAAATATTTCAGCATATTTTCCATTCAAAAAGTCAAATGGCGCTCCTTACCTTCTGAGCCCTGCCATGCGCTCAAACAGTGGTTTATGACCACACTTGAGGTATCGGTGCACTCAGGAGAAATTGCCCAACAAATTTTAGGATCCAATTTATCCTGATACCCATGTGAAAATGAAAAAATTGATGCTAAAAGAAATTTTTTGTCAGAAAAATTAAAATGTCCATTTTTTCCTTCCATATTGCTTTAGTTCCCGTGAGGCACCTGAAGTGTTAATAATCTTCTTGAATGTAGTTTTGAGTAGCTTGAGGGGTGCAGTTTTTAGAATTATGTCACTTTTGGGTATTTTCTGCCATATAGACCCCTCAAAGTGACTTCAAATGTGAGGTGGTCCCTAAAAAAAATGGTTTTGTATATTTTGTTGTAAAAATGAGAAATTGCAGGTCAACTGTTAACCCTTATAACTTCCTAACAAAACAAAATTTTGTTTCCAAAAAAATTGTGCTGATTAAAATAGACATGTGGGAAATGTTATTTATTATCTATTTTGTGTCATATAACTCTCTGGTTTAACAAAATAAAAATTCAAAATACGAAAATTGCGAAATTTTCAAAATTTTCGCCAAATTTCCGTTTTTTGCACAAATAAATGCAAAAATTATCAACCTAAATTTACCACTATCATGAAGCCCAATATGTCTCAAAATACAATCTCAGAATAGCAAGGATGCGTTGAAGCATTCCTCATAAAGGGACACTGGTCAAAATTGCAAAAAATGGCCTGGTCATTAAGGTCAAAATAGGCTGGGTCATGAAGGGGTTAAAAAAATCAAGTTCATTATTAATACAGGCCATAAGAATCTCCATACGTCTTCATTTCTTTAATCTTCAAGCTGAGTTTTTTCATGGAAGGAGCTGATCTTTTCTTCCAGTATGAGGCTATTAGACACTTTGACGATGTTAGGATATGGAGGAGCAGCCTGGCTGGACCCTTGCTCATAGATACGGGTGGAACATTAAGTAAATAAGCCACAGGATCCTGAGGTATCTCTACATCCAACACCTAAGAAATCAACCCCTGTACTCTCTTCCAGACAGGGGATATAGTCTGGCAATCCCAGAATATATATGGCAATGAGACCACAGCCCCAAGGCATCTCCAGCATGTATCCGACGTGGCAGGGTAAATATTATGTAAAACATCCTGCGTATGATACCAATACCTCAGTATCTTGTACTGATTTTCCTTCTGTTTTGTGCATGGTGATGATTTAGCTGCCTTAGACCATATGACCTGCCAGATAGGAAGCGGAAGTTCCCTCCCAAGGGATCTCTCCCACTTAATCATGTAAGTAGGGGGTCTAATGGCAGAGTGAACAGTATATTATAAAAATCTGTGATCAAACCCTTTGTAGAGGGGTTCCCTTTACAGAGTCGTTCAAAGGGAGTGGGGGTAGAGAACGTTGTGTTTTTAGATAAAAATAAGGCCAGGTGGCGAATTTGTAAGTATGAGAAGTAGGTCCTAAGTGGGAGATTAAACCACTTTCTAAGAGTCTGGAAAGGAAGAATATTTATGTTAAAGGGGTCTACAATATCTGCGTAATAAAATAATTGTGCTTGAAGCCATGGTTCTGTCATAGCTGCAGGAATACTATAAAGTATGGAGAGTGTAAAAAAGAAGGAGATCATATGGGGACCTGGGGGAGATCAATGGAAAGGCCTTGTTGCTTATCCTCCAAATTTTCATTGTAAATGCCATAGAGCCCAGCAGAGGAACTGAGGGGCATGTACTCCCATCTCTCCATAACAATGAATTGGGATGCGCTGGAGCCTGCCCACGAGGGCTCACAATCTACAAGGGCTGGGAGAGGATACAATAGGTGAGGACCGAGCTGGTCATGCAGTGGTTTGGTGGATCGGTGGTTACTGCAGGTTGTAGGCTTGTCGGAAGAGGTAGGTCTTCAGGTTCCTTTTGAAGGTTTCTACGGTAGGTGAGAGTCTGATATGTTGTGATAGAGTTCCAGAGTAGGGCGGATGCACCAGAGAAATCTTGTATGCGTTTGTGGGAAGAGGAGATAAGTGGGGAGTCGAGAAGAAGATCTTGTGAGGATCGGATGTTGCGTGCAAGTAAGTACCGGGAGACGAGGTCACAGATGTATGGGGGGCACAGGTTGTGGATGGCTTTGTATATCATGGTTAGGGTTTTGAGCTGGAGTCTTTGGGTAATGGGGAGCCAGTGCAGGGATTGACAGAGGAGGGAGGCTGGGGAATAGCGGGGAGACAGGTGGATTAGTCAGGCAGCGGAGTTTAGAATAGATTGGAGGGGTGCGAGAGTGTTAGCAGGTAGGCCATAGAGCAGGAAGTTGCTGTAGTAAAGGCGGGAGATGAAGAGGGCATGGATAAGGGTTTTTGCAGATTCTTGGTTGAAGAATGTACGGATCCGAGAAATATTTTTGAGTAGAGATGAGCTACTTTGCCTTGTTTAGGGTCGAGTCAGGTTTCATGAAACCAGACTTTCTCAAAAGTCTAGTCGAACAAAATCGGCCGACTATCGGGAAAAGTCAGAGGTCCGACTGAAACACGAAACCCAATGCAAGTCAATGGGGAAGCAAAGTCGTCAGGGAGTGGAGGACAGTAAACACACCTACAGTGCCCATTTCAATGCCAATGACATCAATTCTTATTACTTAAGCTTGTCAAGCTTAATTTACTTTATAATAATAGTTACACATTGAAAACTGGGGGTTATTTGGCTAAAGTTGTGGGGGGGTAGGGCTGGCTCCAGGTTTTCGTGTGCCCTGGGCGAAAGAGTGCCAGTGGGCCCCTTTAACACATACCACAATTCATGATGCTCCGATACAGCAGAGAAATATTGGTATAGTGCAATGAGAAATACTTCACTTCTTACATTACATGACTGATATCTATTTTATATTCTACAATAGCTCAAAAACCAGACAGTATATTCCTCCATACAGTATTATGTCCACCACATAGTGCGCCATACAGAATAATGAGCCCCATATATTGCTCCATACGGAATAATTGATCCCATATAATGTTCCATACAGTATATGATGAGCTCCACATAATGCTACAGTATATGATGGTCCCCATATAATGTGCCATACAGTATAGGACGGTCCCTATAGAGTAGAATGAGCCCCACATATTGCTCCTTACAGTATAATGAGTCGCATATAAAGCTCCATACAGTATATGATGGGCCCCATATATTGCTCCATACAGAATGGGCTCCAGTCCCATAAATAATGAACCCCATATGATGCTGCAGTATATGATGGGCCCCATGGATACTGCTCCATTGTATAATGGGCCTATATTATGCTCCATATATAATGGGCCCCATATGATGCTCTAGCATATGATGGGCCCCATATGATGCTCCAGTATATGATGGGGCCCCATGGATGATGCTCCAGTGTATGATGGGCCTATACACTGTGCAGAATTATAAGGCAAATGAGTATTTTGATCACCTCATCCTTTTCATACATGTTGTCCTACTCCAAGCTGTATAGGCTTGAAAGCCAACTGCCAATTATGTAAACCAGGTGATTTGCATCTCTGTAATGAGGAGGGGTGTGGTCTAATGACATCAACACCCTATTTAAGGTGTGCATAATTATCAGGTAACTTCATTTCCTTTGGCAAAATGGGTCAGAAGAGAGATTTGACGGACTCTGAAAAGTCAAAAATTGTGAGATGTCTTGCAGGGGGATGCAGCAGTCTTGAAATTGCCAAACTTTTGAAGTGGGATCACTGAACAATCAAGCGTTTCATGGCAAATAGCCAACAGGGTCACAAGAAGCGTGTTGATAAAAAAAGGCTCAAAATAACTGTCCATGATTTGAGGAAAATCAAGCGTGAAGCTGCCAAGATGCCATTTGCCACCAGTTTTGCCATATTTCAGAACTGCAATGTTACTGGAGTATCAAAAAGCACAAGGTGTGCCATACTCAGGGACATTGCCAAGGTAAGGAAGGCTGGAAAACGACCACCTTTGAACAAGAAACATAAGATAAAATTTCAAGACTGGGCCAAGAAATATGTTAAGACAGTTTTTTGTAAGGTTTTATGGACTGATGAAATGAGAGTGACTCTTGATGGGCTAGATGGATGGGCCCGAGGCTGGATCAGTAAAGGCGATAGAGCTTCACTCTGACTCAGATGCCAGCAAGGTGGAGGTGGGGTACTGGTAGGGGCTGGTATCATCAAAGATGAACTTGTGGGACCTATTCAGGTTGAGGATGGAGTGAAGTTCAACTCCCAGACCTATTGCCAGTTTCTGGAAGACACCTTCTTCAACTAGTGGTACAGGAAGAAGTCGGTATTCAAGAAAATCATGATTTTCATGCAGGCCAATGCTCCATCACATGCATCCAAATACTCCACAGCGTGGCTGCCCAGTAAAGGTCTAAAAGAAGAAAAAATAATGACATGGCCCCCTTGTTCACATGATCTGAACCCCATAGAGAACTTGTGGTCCCTCATAAAATGTGAGATCTACAGGTAGTCAAAACATTACACCTCTGGGAACAGTGTCAGGGAGGCCGTGGTGGCTGCTGCACTCAATGTTGATCGTAAACAGATCAAGCAACTGACAGAATGTATGGATGGAGGGTTTTTGAGTGTCATCGTAAAGAAAGGTGGCTATGTTGGCTCCCTTTTTTTTGTTTTGAATGTCAGAAATGTTTATTTCTACATATTGTGTTGTTATATTGGTTTACCTGGTGAAAATAAACAAGTGAGATGGGTATATATTTGGTTTTTATTGAGTTGCCTAATAATTCTGCACAGTAATAGTTACCTGCACAAACAGATATCCTCCTAAGGTAGCCAAATATAAAAAAAAACCCACTCCAACTTCCAAAAATATTAAGCTTTGATATTTATGAGTCTTTTCGGTTGATTGAGAACATAGTTGTTGCTCAATAATTGTCACAATCCAATTCTTGGAGCCGTGTCAGCTTCTGATTAACGCATGTAAACCTTTTTTTTCCTTCAAGCCTTTGGCTTAATGTTAGTTTTGCCCCCCGGTGGCAAATGGGTGTCATTGCATCCTAATAGTTGCTTTGGTTACCTTTTGCCCCCGGTGGCCACAAGTGTCATTGCACTTGATGTTTTCTTTGCTTTGCGTTTTTCCCCCGGTGGTCACTGGGGTTATAGCAGCTTTTGGCCCCTGATCATTTGACCATTCCCTTTTCCTATATAGAGTCACATGGTCTATGAGCAGGTGTGGGTGATAGCGTCTTTTTGGGATTCCAACCACGGTGAAGGGAGCAGCAGGCTGCGGTGTGAAGCCACTGCGGAAACCTGGTGAAGTTAGCAGCTGGCTTGAAGGTTGGAGCCACTGCTGAAACTGGTGTGGAACTCTGTCTGCCCAGTGTCCGCAGCAGAGTTAGATGGTGAAGGTGGCAGCTGGCTCTGAGGTGTCGAGCCACTGCGAAAAGTTAATCCGGTGATGCACTCTGCTGCCTGGTGCTGCAGCAGAGCAAGATAAGTGTTTTTGGTGTTTCCCCTGTTTGTATTTTTCCCTGGTGTGTATTAGTACAGCGGTGGGGCCAGTGCCTGCACCACCCAGCTCCCTAGCAAGGGATAGGTGTAGGGTGTGCTAGGGTGACAGGTATCCGGCTCAGTGACAGGTGAGGAGCCTGTATAGGGAACGTTAGAAGTGTGAGGGAAACTGGCTCAGGGGAGTGCAGGAGGTCTCCACGACCCCGTTCCCTATCGCAGGGCCCACCATTGTAACTGTTTCCCCTTCCCTCGTGTCTTGTTGTTTCAGTTACCGGCCTGCGGGTCGTGTCACACAGGACAGTTACACGTGCCAGTTTTGTTGTTTTAGTTACCGACCTGCGGGTCGTGTCACACAGGACGGGTTCACGTGACATTATCACCAACCTTACATTTTCTCTGGTGAGCCATGGGCCTAGTACAGTCCGGTGAGCAATTGCTGCTGGTTCTCACTGAGGAGAGTGAGGAGCTGCATGGTGTGTTGGAGCAGCAGCAGCACTTATCAGGGTCTGGGGCCTCCCCTCTGGCTCAACCAGAACCACAATGTGCGGCTTTGGCAAATATGCCCCCTAGTGTCCCTGCTGGGGAGCAGGACTTGCTCATACACGCGGACGCACCCAGACAGGTGGGAGGAGTTGGTGTCCCCATGCCATGGTGCTGTCTGGGGTTCCCCGAGGTGAAGGGGTACGTCCCTGTAGTGAGCAGACTGGTGATTTAGTCCGCGGGGCTCATGCCGAAAATTCTCTAACATCGAAGAAACCGCCCCCTCCTGGTCGTGTGGAGGAAGACGGCCAGGAAGAGTATATTTCCCTCTTCCTTCCCTTCCCAATTGTGGCTCTGGCAGATATGCCCCCTGGAGTCCCTGCTGAGGAGCGGGACTTGCTCATACAGGCGGACACACCCAGGCAGGTGGGAGGAGTTGGTGTCCCCATGGTGCTGTCTGGGGTTCACCGAGGTGAAGGGGTACATTCCTGTAGTGAGCACACTGGTGATATGGTCCGCGGGGCTCACGTCGAAAATTCTTTACCATCTAAGAAGCCGCCCCCTCCTGGTCGTGTGGAGGAAGATGACCAAGGAGTGTATATTTCCTCCATATCCCCGTCCCCTTCTCCTCCAGTAGTGGCAGCAGGGGTGCTACCAGGGAGTAGGGGTAAGTCGCAAACTTCACTACAAGCTGCCCCTCTGAGTCGGAGTCCTCTTAGGAGGGGGGTCAGAGAGGAGAGATTGCCTCTGAGCCTTGTGGGGGTGTGAGTGTTAGGACATGGGGGGATGCCTCTGTTGTCAGTGCTGTGAGGAGTTCGCCATCTATTGGTAAGAGAGTGAATGGCAATAAACGTTCAGGTCCGGACCTGGGTGCGTACGTGTTTGGGTGTCTGAGTTATCCTTTGTTATACCCAGGCCTAGCTCGTTCCCCAGGTCGGCGCTCTGGAGATTTGTGGTGCCTCCAGAGTATACATCTTCACCTCCATCTACCCTCCCTTTTCCATGACCGGAAGTGTCAGATGATGGTTGAAGTGAACTCTCATGGAACAAGGCGTCCTCACTGTAGGTGGTATACAGTGTAATACGGTGTTAAGGGTCCAGAGGCCCCTCATTGAAGGAGGGGTACTGTCACGATCCAATTCTTGGAGCCGTGTCAGCTTCTGGATTAATGCATGTAAACCTTTTTTTTTCCTTCAAGTCTTTGGCTTAAGGTTAGTTTTGCCCCCGGTGGCAATGGGTGTCATTGCATCCTAATAGTTGCTTTGGTTACTTTTTGCCCCCGGTGGCCACAAGTGTCTCATTGCACTTAATGTTTTCTTTGCTTTGCCTTTTGCCCCCAGTGGTCACTGGGGTTATAGCAGCTTTTGGCCCCTGATCATTTGACCATTCCCTTTTCCTATACAGGGTCACATGGTCTATGAGCAGGTGTGGGTGATAGCGTCTTTTTGGGATTCCAACCACGGTGAAGGGAAAAGCTGGCTGAGGTGTGAAGCCACTGCAGAAACCTGGTGAAGTTAGCAGCTGGCTTGAAGGTTGGAGCCACTGCTGAAACTGGTGTGGAACTCTGTCTGCCCGGTGTCCGCAGCAGAGTGAGATGGTTAAGGTGGCAGCTGGCTCTGAGGTGTCAAGCCACTGCAAAAAGTTAATCCGGTGATGCACTCTGCTGCCTGGTGCTGCACCAGAGCAAGATAAGTGTTTTTGGTGTTTCCCCTGTTTGTATTTTTCCCTGGTGGGGCCAGTGCCTGCACCACCCAGCTCCCTAGCAAGGGATAGGTGTAGGGTGTGCTATGGTGACAGGTATCCAGCTCGGCGACAGGTGAGGAGCCTGTATAGGGAACGTTAGAAGTGTGAGGGACATTGACTCAGGGGAGTGCAGCAGGTCTCCACGTCCCCATTCCCTATTGCAGGGCCCACACAGGACGGGTTCACGTGACAATAATAAAAAGAATCCTCTGAAATACAACTTGCCTAGTAATAATTATGCAATCAAGTATCAACCTAGGGCCTTGTCAGATCACTCCCCTGTTATGTCGACATTTAATTGGGAAAATGGCGGGAGAGGGGAATGGGCACCATGGTCGTTTAACGCATTCTGGTTACCTATTAGTCAAGCAAATGCTTGCTATTAATGAGGGTACAGCCCCCCAGGGAAATAATATGGGATGCGTCTAAAGCTTATCTGAGAGGACTGCCCATCTCGGAAGTGAATAGAGTTAGAACTAAGTCTAGAGAATATGAGGAACTTTTACAGAAGGAAGCTATCTTTGCAGAATTGCAAAATTTGAAAACTCCGTCGGATATACATTTTAACGCATTAAAAGATGCGGAAAAATGATCAACCCAACATAAGCTTTCAAAAGCTGCAGCTGAACGATACTTCCGGCGGCAGGTCTATTTTGGGGAGGGGGAGGGAACTGGACATCTACTAGCTACCCTGATCAAGACTCAATCTGGCCCTGCAATGGTAGCGGAGATAAAAAACCAAAAATCGTGAACTATAAAGATCTTCTGGGGCAATTCTAGCAACTTTTACCGAGTTTTTTGAGACATTATATAATTCGCAGGGCGGGTTCTCTGACGAGTTGCTCAGTAGCTTTTTGGGGACTGCTGGTCTGCCTACTCTGTCGGAATCGGAAGCTGTTGGGCTGGAAGCACCAATTAGAAACCTTCTCAATTAGATATGAATAAACCAAAATAAAGTCACTCCTTGAGAAAGCCACGGTAGGCTAAACGTACGTTGGAGGGAGCTGGAGATACATTGAGCCACTGATCACGGGTATCTATGATCTTATTACATTTCCTATGCACTTTATTTGAGCTTTCAGACCCTGTGTCTGCTTACTATATGCACTTTAGATTGCTGATGGATTTTTTATGATCACTATATTTATCAGATCGGATTGGATCGGCCGATCTAAAAAAAATATCGGGTATTGCCGATTCCGATCCCGGAAGTCCCATTCAAGTCAATGGAACAGAAATATCGGAATTGAAAAAAACCCTTTCTTTCCTTGTAGGTTAATTCTACATGAAGAAAAACAACTAAGAATAATGTAGAATGTATTGTGGGAGGTGTATGAGACATTAAAGCCATAGAGCTTTAGCCCAATCAAATGGAATAGCAGTAATAATTTTTTTTATTTTAAAGACGATTGGAGTTACAAAGATATTGACTATGTTAACCTCTTTTATATTTTGTCAGATATGTATGTTTCACTACTTCCATGCTCTTCACCTTTTTTACTTCTCCCACACTTTCTCCTTCATCATCCTCAGCAGCAGCATCTATTTCATAAACTTCTTCTTCACCTTATTCATCTTCTTCTTCTTCTTCTTCTTCACCTTCTTCCTATTATTCTTTTTTTTACATTCTTCATATTCTTCTTATTCAACTATTATTCTTCTTCATATTCTACTTCATCTTCTTCCTATTCTTCTTCATCATATTCTTATTTGTGACAGGCATTCCTGTAGTTGTTATCTATAAAAGTTTGAAGATTACACCTTCCGTTCTGCCTGTCACAAAAGATTTACAACAGGATTTGTCCGCGTTCAGTTTGGCCTGAGGAGGAACGGACTCACCCCCATACACTGCTTAGTCTTCTTCTGCTTATAATTTAGATAATATCATTTGCTCTTATTTTTAGTCTTATGCTTAATGTTCTTCTGCTTTTGGTTTTTCTGCTTCTTGGTCTTCTGTCTCTTGTTGTTCTGCATCTTGGTGGTTGTCTTCATGTTCTTTGTCCTCTTGGTATTCTAAAGGGTCATCTATTTGGTCTTCTTCGATGTGGTCTTCAGGGTCGTCGTCTTCAGGGTCATCGTCAGGGATATCCAGAGTGAGAATCAAAATACAATTCCACAAGCTTGAACTTGGAAAAGTAGCAGAAGGTACAAGAAGGCAGAGGAACTGCCGAGAACCAGCTGACGGTGCTGGAACCCGGAGGGGCAGCAGAAGGAAGAAGAGCCAATGGCACAACCGTGGACTAGCTGTGCTACAAAGCACTACCAAGGACCAGCAGACGTTGCTGGAACTCGGATACCAAGAAGGAGGCACCTAGGCCAAAGGCACTGCCGAGAACCAGCTGACAGTGCTTGAACCCGGATGGGTAGCAGAATCTGCAAGAGCAAATGAAACTAGCGAGGACCACTGTCACGCCACGCTCACCTGGGGGCGGGACCTCGGGCCCGACGTCATCTCTTCCGGACCCGCGGTCACTCCGGGGGTCCCGCCGGGTGCGCACGCGCACCTCTCGTACCTAGGTCCTTGTCTCCTTCATGTTATGTCTGCGCTTGCGCGCTTTTCTCAGTTCGGTCTCCAGGTCTGTCCTCTCTATGGTACTGGAGGACATGACCCGGAAGCTCTCATGATCATGTGCTATATCAGGCTACCTCTTCCTAGGGGAGGTGCCTGATTATTGGTGTGCTTCCTGGCTTGGTCAGCCGTGTCCCTGCCTGGCTGTGCGCTGTATTCGGGTCCCCTGCCTTGCACTCTGTTGTGCCTCTTGGCACATGCTCTGAACCTGCACTCTCCCTTGTACTCGGTTGTGCCTCCTGGCACACGCTCTGACCCTGTGCTCTGTCTTGTACTTAGTTGTGCCTCCTGGCACACACTCTGATCCTGTGCTCTGTCTTATACTCAGTTGTGCCTCCTGGCACACACTCGGACCCTGTGCCTTTTCTCATACTCAGTTGTGCCTCCTGGCACATGCTCTGATCCTGTACTCTCTCTCTTACTCAGTTGCGCCTCCTGGCACACGTTCCAATCCTGTACTCTGTCTTATGCTCAGTTGTGCCCTCTGGCACACACCCTGCTCCTGTACTCTGTTACACCTCCTGGCACACCTGCTGCCTGACTCAGTGCTCTGACATGCTCCTTGCACGCATCCTGCTTCACTCACACCCGGACATACAAAGTCTCTGTATGCCACGTGTTCCCGTGTCCACACTTTACATGTTCCTGCAGACACACTCACCCACTCGTGTCTCCTGTGAGCCGGCCGCCTGGTGCCAGCAGTCGTGGTACCCCACCCCCTGGGGCTTGCCCCTGACACTCCCTGTATAGGGGGTGGTCTTCACTAGGTCAGCTCGCCCTGGGAGGGTTGGTGCCATGACCAATAGGGTCCACTCCAGGAGTCGTCACAGTATAATCAGGCCATGGACCCCGCTGGTACCACCGCCTCCGTCCAAAAGGAACTGGTGTCCCTACGGGAGAGTCAAACTAGGATCGTGTCCTCTCTGAAATCCATGGAGTCCCGTTTGTCAGCCATGCAGTCATCTGACCCTGGGAATGCTTCCCAGCTGGCCAGCCTCCAGCAAGAAATCACACAGCAACGCGACACCCAGGTCCATATCCTCAACTATATGGCGTCGGTAGACAGTCAGCTTCTTTCCATACAAGTCGTTTCTGCCCAGTCCTCGGCCCCGCACCCACTGCCGTGCCTCGGCAAGCCACCCCGATATAGCGGGGACCCTAAGTTTTGTTGAGGATTTCTGAACCAATGCCGGTTACATTTTGAGATTTTGCCGCAGCACTATCCCACTGAGCGCGCCCAAATTGCCTTTATTGTTTCACACTTAAAGGGGGAGGTGTTAGCATGGGTGAACCCCCTCTGGTAGCGCAATGACCCACTCGTCTCTCAGCTTTCCACCTTTTTGAACACCTTCTGCAAGGTGTTCGACGAGCCGGGTCGGCTGGCCTCTACCACCGAGTCTCTCTTTAACCTCCATCAGGGTACGCTACCGGTGGGACAGTATGCCATCTGTTTTCGTACCTTGTCCTCCAAACTTGGTTGGAACAACGAGGCTCTCGTAGGGATCTTTTGGCGTGGCCTGTCCGGTCGGATCACAGACGAACTGGCAGGTCGGGATACTCCCACCTCTTTAGAGGATCTGATCTCTCTGGCGACACGCATTGACCTGCGGTTTTAGGAACGTGCCCGTGAATCAGCCAGAGAGAGGAGCTCCTCTCACCTCCTTCGTTCCTGCCCCAAGAAGCCGGGAACCTTCTCCGCCTAGGGTTGGTAGGAGGTGCCTCCCTAGGTGTACGTGATCCCTCTCCTCCCCTGCTCGTGTCCGTGTTATTGAATCTCGGTGCCAAGCGTTATTCTGAGGAGGCTTTTCTGGATTCTGGCGCGGAGGGGAGTTTTATCACACTAGAGGCGGTTAAAAAATACCAGATTCCTGTCAGATCCCTGGAGACTCCTCGGTCGATAGTTTTGGTCAATGGTACGTCCGTGCAGGAGACCGTTACCCAGGCCACCGAAGACATCGAGCTGCAGATCAGAGCCCTGCATCGGGAGAAGATCTCCTTCCTCGTCTTGTCTGCCATGTCTCACACGCTTCTTCTATGTCTCCCTTGGCTACGGACTCATGAGCAAACCCTGGACTGGTGGTCGGGCGAGATACTCCGTTGGGGACCGTCCTGTCAGGAGAAGTGCCTGTTGCCCGTCCATCCGATGAACTCTGCCTGTCCATCCCCGGCACCTACAGGTCTGCCGTCGGCTTACTGGTCCTTTGCAGATGTCTTCGACAAGAAGGAGGCCGAGACTCTGCCCCTCCATCGGCCATATGACTGTCCGATTGACCTCATTCCTCATACCTCATACCGCCACCCAGGGGTAGAATATATCCGCTATCCCATGCTGAAACCCAAGCTATATCTGAGTATAACCAGGAGAACCTGGCGAGAGGTTTTATCCGTAAGTCCTCCTCGCCCGCGGGAGCGGGATTTTTCTTTGTCAAAAAGAAGGACGGCTCCCTCCGTCCTTGCATAGACTACCGAGGCCTGAACGATATCACGGTCAAGAACAAGTACCCATTGCCATTGATCCCGGAACTCTTTGACCGGCTTAGAGGAGCTCGAATTTTCACCAAACTGGATCTTCGTGGGGCCTACAACTTGATCCGTATTTGTTCCGGTGATGAGTGGAAGACCGCCTTTAACACCAGAGATGGTCACTACGAGTACTTGGTCATGCCCTTCGGCCTCTGCAATGCCCCAGCGGTGTTCCAGGAGTTTGTGAATGACGTCTTCCAGGATATGCTGTACTCCTGCGTGGTAGTCTATCTGGATGACATCCTCGTTTTTTCTCCAGACCTCTCTGCCCACAGAAAGAACGTGCGTCAAGTCCTCCAGCGCCTGAGGGAGAACCGCCTTTATGCCAAGCTCGACAAATGTGCCTTCGAGCAAATGTCCCTGCCATTCTTGGTGTACATTATCTCAGAATCAGGTCTACGCATGGATCCGGCAAAGGTGTCCGCTGTCCTCGATTGGCCACAGCCCCATGGGGTGAAGGCAATCCAACGCTTCCTTGGTTTTGCGAACTACTACCGACAGTTCATTCCTCATTTCTCCTCGTTGGTTCGCCCCATCTCGTCCCTTATCTGCAAGGGAGCTAACCCAAAGGCTTGGCCCTCTGAGGCTGAAGAGGCCTTCCAGTCGTTGAAACAAGCCTTCGCCGCTGCTACGGCGCTTCACTGACCTGAGGTTAGTAGACCTTTCACTCTCGAGGTGGACGCATCCTCTACCGGGGCTGGTGCAGTCCTTCTGCAGAAATCCTCTTCTGGACGTTTTGTCACCTGTGGCTTCTTTTCTAAAGTATTTTCCTCCACTGAACAGAACTACTCCATTGGCGACAAAGAGCTATTGGCCATTAAATTGGCCTTTGAGGAGTGGAGGTACTTACTGGAAGGCGTCATACATCCATTCAAGATCTTCATGGACCATAAGAACCTGGCGTACATCCAGTCCACACAGAGGCTCAATCCTCGGCAAGCCAGGTGGTCCCTATTCTTCGCGCGCTTTGACTTTGAACTACATTTTCGGCCCGGCGATAAAAACGTTAGAGCGGATGCGTTGTCAAGATCATTCCTGTCATCTGATGCAGAGGAAGAACCCTCTCATATCATTGATCCATCAAAAGTAATTACCGTGGCTCCTGTCAAGTTAATCACGTTACCTCCGGGAAGAACCTTTGTGGCTGAGAATAACCGAAAAAGAGTGTTAAATTGGGGACATTCATCCAAGATTGCCGGCCACGTTGGTGTCCAAAAGACTTTGGACTTAATCTCTCGCTATTATTGGTGGCCTTCACTCTCCCAGGATGTTAAAGACTTTGTGGCATCTTGCCTGTCCTGTGCCCAGAACAAGATACCCAGACAACCACCCTCTGGTCTTCTGCTCCCGCTTCCCGTTCCGTCGGCTCCATGGCAGCACATAGCCATGGATTTCATTACTGATCTGCCTTGCTCTTCCGGTTGTACTGTGGTCTTGGTGGTTGTAGACCGATTTTCAAAGATGGCCTACTTCATTCCTCTTCCCGGACTACCCTCTGCTCCTGACTTGGTGAAGATCTTCATTTCCCATATCTTCAGGATTCACGGCTTCCCCCAGCGCATCGTGTCAGACAGAGGGGTCCAATTCACCTCTCGGTTCTGGAGAGCTCTATGCGGACTCATGAAAGTGTCATTGGATTTCTCTTCCGCCTATCACCCCCAAACCAATGGGCAGGTGGAACGTACCAACCAGATCCTTACATCCTACCTCCGGCATTTTTCTAATGCTCATCAGAATGACTGGGTCAGTATACTTCCTTGGGCTGAGTTCGCCTACAATAATCACTCCAGTGAATCGTCCACCAAGTCTCCTTTCTTCATCGTCTTTGGACAGCATCCCAATGTGCCTCTACCGGTACTTCCTGTCTCGGGGGTACCTGCTGCCGATTCTCTGTCTGTGGAGTTCTCCAGGGTATGGCAGGAGACCAAAACCGCTCTCGAGAAAGCACGGGACAGAATGAAATTACACGCTGACAAGAGGCGCCTGGACGTTCCTCCATTTCTCCCTGGTGACAAGGTGTGGCTCTCCACCAAATACGTCCGCCTTAAGGTACCATCTTACAAACTGGGTCCCCATTACATTGGTCCTTTTGAGGTCCTCAGGCGGATTAATGATATTGCTTACAAATTGAAGCTGCCTCCTTCACTCCGTATTCCCAATTCCTTCCTTCCACATGTCTCTCCATAAACCTGTGGTTCTTAACCAGTTTCATCCTTCTCCAGGCCACACACCCCAGCCTGTTGGCTTGGGGGATGAGTTTGAGGTGAATGACATTTTGGCCATGAAGAAGGTAAGAGGGAGAACCATGTTCTTGATCGATTGGAAGGGTTTTGGCCCCGAGGAGAAGTCATGGGAGCCCAGGGAGAATATCCACGCACCCCAGATTTTGTCTAAGTTCCTCTCCAGTTTTAGAAAGAGGGGGCGTAAAGGGGGGGTACTGTCACGCCGCGCTCACCTGGGGGCGGGACCTCGGCCCCGACGTCATCTCTTCCGGACCCGCGGTCACTCCGGGGGTCCCGCCGGGTGCGCACGCGCACCTATCGTACCTAGGTCCCTGTCTCCTTCATGTTATGTCTGCGCTTGCTCGCTTTTCTCAGTTCGGGCTCCAGGTCAGTCCTCTCTATGGTACTGGAGGACTTGACCCGGAAGCTCTCATGATCATGTGCTATATCAGGCTACCTCTTCCTAGGGGAGGTGCCTGATTATTGTTTTGCTTCCTGGCTTGGTCTGCCGTGTCCCTGCCTGGCTGTGCGCTGTATTCGGGTCCCCTGCCTTGCACTCTGTTGTGACTCTTGGCACATGCTATGAACCTGCACTCTGCCTTGTACTCGGTTGTTCCTCCTGGCACACGCTCTGACCCTGTGCTCTGTCTTGTACTTAGTTGTGCCTCCTGGCACACACTCTGATCCTGTGCTCTGTCTTATACTCAGTTGTGCCTCCTGGCACACACTCGGAACCTGTGCCTTTTCTCATACTCAGTTGTGCCTCCTGGCACATGCTCTGATCCTGTACTCTGTCTCTTACTCAGTTGTGCCTCCTAGCACACGTTCCAATCCTGCACTCTGTCTTATGCTCAGTTGTGCCCTCTGGCACACACCCTGCTCCTGTACTCTGTTACACCTCCTGGCACACCTGCTGCCTGACTCAGTGCTCTGATGTGCTCCTTGCACGCATCCTGCTTCACTCACACCCGGGCGTACGAAGTCTCTGTATACCACGTGTTCCCGTGTCCACGCTTTACACGTTCCTGCAGACACACTCACCCACTCGTGTCTCCTGTGAGCCGGCCGCCTGGTGCCAGCAGTCGTGGTACCTCACCCCCTGGGGCTTGCACCTGACACTCCCTGTATAGGGAGTGGTCTTCACTAGGTCAGCTCGCCCTGGGAGGGTTGGTGCCACGACCCAGAGGGTCCACTCCAGGAGTCGTCACAACCAGCTGATGGTGCTGGAACCCGGAGGGGCAGCAGAAGGAACAAGAGCCAATGGCACAACCGTGGACCAGCTGACGGTGCTGGAACATGGTTACTAAGCAGGAGGTACCTGTGCTTCAAAGAACTACCAAGGACAAGCAGACATTGCTGGAACTCGGATACCGAGAAGGAGGCACCTAGGCCAAGGGCTCTGCCGAGAACCAGCTGATGGTGCTGGAACCCGGATGGGTAGCACAAGGTACCCATAATCAACAAAGTTGCAAGGCCGCGAGCAGGACGCAGTTACCAAAACCCACAGTCAAACAGGGGGTGCTTGTCCTATTGGCACTACGGAACCAGCCTTTATTACCAGAACCCGCAGCCCACATAGGAAGCACCGAAAATGCAGGCACCATAGACTCGGCTAACCCGACCGCAACACGACAGGACAACGTATTGGTGGCAAAGTGACGTTGACACTACCCAGAAATAGCAGGCGTGCTGGAACCAGGCTGGGCAGGAGGGAGTGCCTGTGCCAAAGAGACTTCCAAGAACCAGCTGACGGTGCTGGAACCCAGCATGGCAGCAGAAGGAACAACAGCCAATGGCACAACCGTGGACCAGCTGACGGTGCTGGAACACGGTTACCAAGCAGGAGGTACCTGTGCTAGAAAGCACTACCAAGGACCAGCAGATGTTGCTGGAACTCGGATACCAAGAAGGAGGCACCTAGGCCAAAGGCTCTGCCGAGAACAAGCTGACGGTGCTGGAACCCGGATGGGTAGCAGAAGCTGCAAGAGCAAATGAAACTAGCGAGGACCAGCTGATGGTGCTGGAACCCGGAGGGGCAGCAGAAGGAACAAGAGCCAATGCCACAACCGTGGACCAGCTGACGGTGCTGGAACATGGTTACTAAGCAGGAGGTACCTGTGCTACAAAGCATTACCAAGGACAAGCTGACGTTGCAGGAACTCGGATACCGAGAAGGAGGCACCTAGGCCAAAGGCTCTGCCGAGAACCAGCTGACGGTGCTGGAACCCGGATGGGTAGCACAAGGTACCCATAATCAACAAAGTTGCAAGGCCACGAGCAGGACGCAGTTACCGAAACCCACAGTCCAACAGGGGGTGCTTGTCCTATTGGCACTACGGAACCAGCCTTTATTACCAGAACCCGCAGCCCACATAGGAAGCACCAAAAATGCAGGCACCATAGACTCGGCTAACCCGACCGCAACACGACACGACAATGTATTGGTGGCAAAGTGACGTTGACACTACCCGAAAACAGCAGGCGTGCTAGAACCAGGCAGGGCAGGAGGGGGTACTTGTTCCTGGGTTACAGGGGCTCTGTCACGTCAGTGGATCCCCTGATGTGTGTCCGGCAAGGTCTCCTGCTCTGTCCACATTCCCACTACTAGTAATGGGAATGTAGACAGAGCAGGAGACATTGCCGGACACACATCAGGGGATCCACTGACGTGACAGAGCCCCTGTAACCCAGGAACAAGTGTGGATTGTGCAGACGCCACTTCAGAGCAGCAGCTGGCGGGGATGGAGGCTAGGGGAAATACTAGAGACAGTGGAGCCAGAGGCCTAAGTGGAGCATGGTTAAAAATCAGTAGTAGTGTGACTGTGTAGGCAGCAGGAGATTTTGTCATCCAAACAGCAGAGGAGCAGATGGCGTTACTGAACCCCACTGACACCGGAGCGAGTGTTTCTATCTGTGCGGATGGCACTTCCAAGCAACAAATGGCTGTGTTGAAGCCCAGGATAAATCATGGAGCTGGCTGAGGCCAACTGGGAGCAAGTAGAAAATAAGATGTCGTGTGATTTGGGAGGCAGCAGGAGACATTGCCGTCTACACAGCAGGGGAACAGCAGACATTACTGAACCCCACTAACACAGGAGCTTGTGTGTTTTTCTCAGTGAAGACGGCACTTCTGAACACCAACTGGCGTTGTTGGAGCCCAGGATGAAGCTTGGAGCAGGCTGAGGCCTGATATTTTAGGCATGTGGAGGCAGCAGGAGACATTGACGTCTACACAGCAGGGGAACAGCAGACATTACTGAACCCCACTAACACAGGAGCTAGTGTGTTTTTCTCTGTGAAGATGGCACTTCTGAACACCAACTGGCGTTGTTGGAGCCCTGGATGAAGCATGGAGCAGGCTGAGGCCTGATGTTTTTGGCATGTGGAGGCAGCAGGAGACATTTCCGTCTACACAGCAGGGGAATAGCAGACATTTCTGAACCCCACTAACACAGGAGCTAGTGTGTTTTTCTCTGTGAAGACGGCACTTCTGAACACCAACTGGCGTTGTTGGAGCCCAGGATGAAGCATGGAGCAGGCTGAGGCCTGATGTTTTTGGCATGTGGAGGCAGCAGGAGACATTGACGTCTACACAGCAGGGGAACAGCAGACATTACTGAACCCCACTAACACAGGAGCTTGTGTACTTTTCTCTGTGAAGACGGCACTTCTGAACACCAACTGGCGTTGTTGGAGCCCAGGATAAAGCATGGAGCAGGCTGAGGCCTGATGTTTTTGGCATGTGGAGGCAACAGGAGACATTGCCGTCTACACAGCAGGGGAACAGCAGACATTACTGAACTCCACTAACACAGGAGCTAGTGTGTTTTTCTCTGTGAAGACGGCACTTCTGAACACCAACTGGCATTGTTGGAGCCCAGGATAAAGCATGGAGCAGGCTGAGGCCTGATGTTTTTGGCATGTGGAGGCAGCAGGAGACATTGCCGGACACATATCAGGGGATCAACTGACATGACTGAGCCCCAGTAACACAGGAACAAGTGTGGATTGTGCAGATGCCACTTCAGAGCAGCAACTGGTGGGGTTGGAGGGCAGGGGAAAAACTAGAGACAGTGGAGCCACAGGCCTAAGTGGAGCACGGTTAAAAATCAGTAGTAGTTTGAATGTGGATGGAGCAGGAGACTCTGCCGTCCGCACAGCAGGGAAGCAGCTGGCGTTAATGAACCCCACTAACACAGGAGCTAGTGTTTTTTTCTGTGCAGAAGACACTTCTGAGCGACAACTGGCTGTGTTGAAGCCCAGGGATTATAGTTCAGGTGGTAGAAACATGAACACAACAGGAGACCTGGATACTGTTGCCAACCAATTATTTATTCGGGAAGAGGACTGGCAAATTCTGGCGAGATCCAGGCCTTGTTCATTTTCAGAAAAGTAAGCCGGTCAACGTTATCGGAAGATAGTCGCGTGCGACGGTCTGTTAGTACACCACCTGTGGCACTAAAGACGCGTTCCGATAATGCACTGGCAGCAGGGCAAGCCAGCACCTCCAATGCATACTGGCTAAGCTCTGGCCATGTATCCAGCTTAGAGACCCAAAACTAGAAGTGGGAAGAGCTGTTATGATGAGTCACCGAAGGAGGAAAAAACAAAATACTAGCTAAGTCCAGAAAAACCAGAGAGGTTGGCAGCTATCGGATTGCAGACCCCTGAACCTATCCACAACAACTAGCAGTAGCCATGGGGGGTACCTACGGTGCCCTAGACCCCTCGATCACAGCCGGAGAACTACATAGCCTAAAGACAGAAAGGGGAAAAACTAAACTGCCCCAGAGCAGACCCCAAAGCAATAGGCAGCCCCCAACATATAATGACGGTGAAGCAAGATGAAAACACTAACACAGATAGAAAGATAGGTTGAGCAAATGATGGGGCCCAAGCTAACTAAGTAGGACAGGATAGGAAAACTGCTGTCTGCCATCCGCAAAAACCCTATCCAAAATGAGCCAACCGACTGATAGGAAAAACAGGCCCTGAAGTCGCTAGGCTTCAAAAGACTATATCAGCACTCAGGTATATTCTGAAGACAGAGCAAAAGATCAACAGATCAGAGACAAAAATGGAATTCAGCTCACCCCCAGCCAGGGATGGCAGAACTCCCAAAGAACAAGGCAAAACAAAAACAAAACTGAAGAGTACAAAGCAGAGAAGAAAAACTTAGCTTTGAGACGCAGGAATCAAACTGGTCTCCAAGAATCCAGCAGGATCACCAGCAAGGCAGAAGGGCGTCGGCTGCCTTATATCCAGTCCTCAATTCCAGCCACCCAGTCATCATCTAGCTGCCCAGGTGTTTGGTAATCAGCCTCACTACCTTCCTTCACCAGAGGAGGGAGTTCATCAGACCTCAGTGACGAAGGGGAAAATGAACTCACAACAGTACCTCCCCCTTGAGGAGGGGTCACCGAACCCTCATCCATGCCACCAGGGCGATCCGGGTGAGCCCGATGAAAGGCACGCACCAATCTTTCGGCATGAATATCAGAGGCAGAGACCCAGGAATTATCCTCCTGACCATAACCCTTCCACTTAACCAAATACTGGAGTCTCCGTCTAGCCAGACGGGAATCCAGTATCTTCTCTACCTCATATTCCATGTTACCTTCAACCAATATAGGGTCAGGAGGTGCCACCACAGGAACTACTGGTTCAACAAACCTCTTCAACAAGGACTTATGAAACACATTATGAATTTTAAATGTGACAGGAAGAGCCAACCGAAAAGAGACCGGATTAATAATCTCCAAAATCTTGTAAGGTCCAATAAATCTAGGCTTAAACTTAGGAGAAGCCACCTTCATAGTGATATTTTTTGATGACAACCAAACCATATCACCCACCTTAAACTGGGGACCAACGGTCCTACGCCGGTTGGAAAACCGCTGGGCCTTTTCCTGGGAGAGAGACAACTTATCCACTACTTGGTCCCAGATCTGGTGCATTCTCTCCACCACAGTGTCAACACCTGGGCAGGCAGAAGGCTCCACCTGCCCTGAAGAAAATCGAGGGTGAAACCCAAAGTTACATAAAAAAGGTGACATCAAAGTGGCAGAACTAGCTCTATTATTTAAAGCAAATTCGGCCAAGGGCAAAAATGAAACCCAATCATCCTGATCGGCAGAAATAAAATATCTCAAATACGACTCCAAAGTCTGGTTTGTTCTCTCCGTCTGCCCATTGGTCTGAGGGTGAAACGCAGAGGAGAAGGACAACTGAATTCCCAGCTTGGAACAGAAAGTCCTCCAAAATCTAGACACAAACTGAACTCCTCTGTCAGATACAATGTTCTCAGGAATCCCGTGCAAGCGAACCACCTGTTGCAAAAACAAGGACACCAACTCAGAGGAAGATGGCAACTTAGGGAGTGGTACAAGATGGACCATCTTAGAGAATCTATCACAAATCACCCAAATAACAGTCATTCTCTGAGAGACAGGCATATCAGAGATAAAATCCATTGAAATATGGGTCCATGGCCTCCTGGGCACCGGCAAAGGCATCAACAAGCCACTAGAGCGAGAACAAGGTTTAGACCGGGAGCAAGTCCCACAGGACTGCACAAAATTCCTGACATCATGAGACAAGGCGGGCCACCAAAAAGACCGACTCACCAGATCTCTAGTACCAAAAATACCTGGATGACCAGCCAATGCAGAGCAATGAACCTCAGACATCACTCTCTTCCTCCACTGGTCATGAACATACAACTTTCCACTGGGACAACGCTCAGGTTTGTCCTCCTGAAACTCTTCCAGAGCACGTCTCAAATCGGGCGAGATGGCAGAAATAACTACCCCCTCGCCTAAGATGGTAGCAGGCTTAGTCACAACAGGAGAATCAGCAAAGAAACTCCTAGAGAGGGCGTCTGCCTTGACATTCTTAGTGCCCAGAAGAAAAGAGACCACAAAATCAAAACGTGTGAAAAACAAGGCCCACCTAGCCTGTCTAGGATTCAAGCGCTTGGCCGACTCCAGGTAAATCAAATTCTTGTGGTCAGTAAGGACCACGACTTGGTGTTTGGCTCCCTCCAACCAATGTCTCCACTCCTCAAATGCCCATTTCATGGCCAACAGTTCCCGATTCCCCACATCATAGTTACGTTCGGATGGGGAGAACTTTCGGGAAAAGAAAGCGCAAGGATTCATTTTAGATATCACAGGATCTTTTTGGGACAACACCGCTCCTGCACCAATCTCAAAAGCGTCCACCTCCACCTGAAACGGGAGTGAGACATCAGGTTGCCGCAAAACCGGAGCAGAAGTGAATCTTCGCTTCAGCTCCTGAAAGGAAGAAACAGCCTCCGGAGACCAATTCAGCACATCAGCACCCTTCCTAGTCAAATCCGTCAATGGCTTGGCAATACCAGAAAAATTAGCTATAAATTTCCGATAAAAATTAGCAAAACCCAAAAACTTCTGGAGAGCCTTCAAAGAAGTGGGTTGAACCCAATCATAAATGGCCTGTACCTTGGCCGGGTCCATTTCAATAGTTGACGGAGACAAAATAAATCCCAAAAATGAAATCCTCTGCACCCCAAAAAGGCATTTCGATCCCTTGACATACAGGGAATTCTCCCTCAAAATCCGGAACACAGTCCGAACATGTTCCACATGAGAGTCCCAATTCTTGGAGAAGATCAAAATATCATCGAGATAGATAATCAAAAATTTATCCACAAAGTCTCGGAATATATCGTTCATGAAGCACTGGAAGACAGAAGGGGCATTAGTGAGCCCAAAAGGCATCACCAAGTACTCAAAATGTCCCTCCGGAGTATTAAACGCCGTCTTCCATTCATCCCCACGCTTAATGCGAATAAGATTATACGCCCCCCTGAGGTCAAGCTTTGCAAACCAGCAAGCACCTTTAACTCTGGAGAATAGATCAGAAATCAGGGGTAACGGATACTGATATTTAACAGTAATTTTGTTGAGGGCACGATAGTCAATACAAGGCCTTAATGAACCATCCTTTTTAGCCACGAAAAAAAACCCAGCACCTAAGGGTGAAGAGGATGGTCTAATATGACCCTTCTCCAATGACTCCTTAATATACGATCGCATAGCCTCGTGCTCGGGTACAGATAAATTGAAAAGCCGACCCTTGGGGAATTTACACCCCGGGTTCAGCTCAATTGCACATAACTCCTATGAGGAGGCAAAGACGCAGACTCATTCTCACTAAATACATCATAAAAGTCAGCCAAATAGTCAGGAACATCATGCCACTGGGGAGAGGTGGAGAAAACAGGAGCATCACTAAGGGCACACCGACAACCCCAACTCACCACAGACAAAGATTTCCAATCCAGAACTGGATTATGGATTTGCAACCAGGGAAACCCCAGAACAATGGTATCATGCAAATTATGCAACACCAAAAATCTGCAATTTTCTTGATGGTCTGGGGCGACCCGCATTACCACCTGGGTCCAAAACTGAGGTTTATTCTTCGCCAAAGGAGTAGCATCAAGACCCCTCAAAGGGATAGGCGTCCGCAGAGGTGTCATAGGAAATCCACAACGTTTAGCAAAATCCAAGTCCATCAGGTTCAGAGCTGCTCCCGAATCCACAAAAGCCATGGCAGAAAATGTGGACAGGGAGCAGATCAGAGTAATTGCCAGAAGAAACTTAGGTTGAACACCACCCACAGAAAACATGTGTGCACAATGTTTCTCTCGTTTAGGGCAGACAGAAATAATATGTGAGGCATCTCCAAAAAAAACACACCTTATTACGCCTTCTGAACTCCTGACGTTGTGCCCTAGACAAAACTCTATCACATTGCATAGGTTCAGACATTTGTTCAACAGGTGGCAACATCTCTCGTGTAGTTTTGTGTTCACGTAAACGCCGATCAACCTGAATGGCTAATGACATAGAATCGTCAAGACCAGAGGAAACAGGAAATCCCACCATAGTATCTTTTACAGTTTCTGACAAACCCTTCCGAAAGAGGGCTGCCAAGGCACCATCATTTCAGGTAGTAAGGACCGCCCACTTTCGGAATTTTTCACAGTACAACTCTGCCGAATCCCGACCCTGGCTTAATGCCAACAGGGTCTTTTCAGCCTGATCAGTAGCATTAGGTTCATCATACAACAACCCCAAGGCTTGAAAAAATGCGTTCACATTATTCAGAATAGGATAATCAGGTTTCAAAGAAAATGCCCAATCCTGGGGATGGCCGTGCAGCAAAGAGATGACAATCTTAACCTGCTGCGCGGAGTTCCCCGACGAGTTAGGCTTCAAGGCAAAAAATAATTTACAATTATTCTTGAAATTCAAGAATTTAGACCTATCCCCAAAAAACACATCAGGAGAATCTTTGGTTCAGCAGCATGTGAATGAGCAAGATAGGCGGAAATTCCCCGCACTTCAGTAGCGAGCTGCTCCACACGATCAGACAATTGCTTCATCTCCATTGAGAGAAAAATTCCCCCTACGGCCTCAGAGATATAGAGGAAAAAATATGCACAAAAAAAAAAATTCTGAAACACTTTTTTTTTTTTTTTTTTTTTACAATTCTCTCCTGCTATTGAGTACCCTAGGATCTGCGGTATGGCTGGTGATTCTGTTATGATGAGTCACCGAAGGAGGAAAAAACAAAATACTAGCTGAGTCCAGAAAAAACAGAGAGGTTGGCAGCTATCGGATTGCAGACCCCTGAACCTATCCACAACAACTAGCAGTAGCCATGGGGGGTTCCTACGATGCCCTAGACCCCTCGATCACAGCCGGAGAACTACATAGCCTAAAGACAGAAAGGGGAAAAACTAAACTGCCCCAGAGCAGACCCCAAAGCAATAGGCAGCCCCCAACATATAATGACGGTGAAGCCAGATGAAAACACTAACACAGATAGAAAGATAGGTTGAGCAAATGATGGGGCCCAAGCTAACTAAATAGGACAGGATAGGAAAGCTGCTGTCTGCCATCCGCAAAAACCCTATCCAAAATGAGCCAACCGACTGATAGGAAAAACAGGCCCTGAAGTTGCTAGGCTTCAAAAGACTATATCAGCACTCAGGTATATTCTGAAGACAGAGCAAAAGATCAACAGATCAGAGACAAAAATGGAATTCAGCTCACCCCCAGCCAGGGATGGCAGAACTCCCAAAGAACAAGGCAAAACAAAAACAAAACTGAAGAGTACAAAGCAGAGCAGAAAAACTTAGTTTTGAGACGCAGGAATCAGACTGGTCTCCAAGAATCCAGCAGGATCACCAGCAAGGCAGAAGGGCGTCGGCTGCCTTATATCCAGTCCTCAATTCCAGCCACCCAGTCATCATCTAGCTGCCCAGGTGTTTGGTAATCAGCCTCACTACCTTCCTTCACTAGAGGAGGGAGTTCATCAGACCTCAATGGTGAAGGGAAAAATGAACTCACAACAAAGAGCCATCTGGGAGTACACTGACAGGGCAAGACATGTAGTCTGTCAACATCTGACGGAAACGTTGCCTCCTGCTGACTGGAGCCGTCTGTGATGGTGTAGACAACTGTGGCGGACACAACAAAACTTTGCCACATTTGGGCCATAGTGGTTTTGCCTTGTGCTGAGGCGCTGCCTCTGCTCCCTCTTTGTGCAGAGTTTCCTCCACTGCCTCGACGCACAGGGCTGCTTTGTAAAGCACTAGCACCACTGCTGTCTGGTGGAATGGAAAACATGATGACTGCACCAGTGTGTCTTGGTACTCCCGCAGTTTACGCTCCCGGGTCAATGGTGGTATGAGGCTTTGTGAGTTGTCCCGGTAGCGAGGATCTAGGAGGGTGTACACCCAATAATCAGTCGTGTTGAGAATGTGGTCGATGCGGTGGTCGTTTCTCAGGCACTGCAGCATGAAATTAACCATGTGCTGCAGACTCCCAACTGCCAAAGAAACGCTGTCCCCTGCTTGATGTGTCATCTTTGCCTGCTCTGCATCACCCCACCCTCGCTGTACATACTGACTAGAGGATTGTGTACCTCCCTCCTCTGGAGAGATGTCTTCCTCCTCCATCGACTCCTCCTCATCCTCCTCACAAAGTGTCCCCTGCCTAGGCCTTTGTGAGGAACCATGTAGCGCAGACTGTCCAGAAGCAGATGGCATTTGGGACTCCTCATCCTTCACCTCTTCCAAAACCTCCTCCCTTAGTGCTTGCAGTGTTTTTTGTAGCAGGCAGATAAGGGGGACAGTCATTCTGACTAGTGCATCATCTGCACTCGCTATCCGCGTGGAATCATCGAAGGCACGCAAAATGAGGCAGATGTCCTTCATAGAGGCCCACTCAGTGGTGCTGAAGTGTGACCGGCGCACAGTGCGACTTGTTTGCGCCTAATGCAGCTGGTACTCCATGACTGCTGCCTGCTGCTCACACAACCGCTCCAACATATGTAACGTTGAATTCCACCTGGTGGGTAGGTCACATATGATGCGATGTTCCGGAAGGCGTAATCGGCGCTGCAGAGCAGCAAGGCGCGATCTTGCCGTGCTGGAACAACGCAAGTGAGCGCACTCTATGTGGACTTTGTGCAGCAGTGCATCAAGATCCGGATAGTCCCTCAGAAAGCTCTGCACGACCAAGTTCAGCACATGTGCCAGACATGGGATGAAAGTGAGGTTGCCTAGGCCAAGAGCTGCCACCAGATTTCGGCCATTGTCACACACTACCAAGCCTGGCTGGAGATTCGCTGGCAGAAACCACACATCGCTCTCCTGCTTGATGGCATTCCAGAGCTCCTGCGCTGTGTGGCTTCGATTCCCCAATGAAATTAATTTGAGTATGGCCTGTTGATGTTTGGCCATGGCTGTGCTCATATCGGTCGTAACAGGCTCCTGCTGCGCTGTTTCTGAGGAACTTGAGTAGGAGGAGGAGTCAATGTGTACAGACTGGATTCCTGCAATCCGTGGAATTGGCAGAACACGTACAGCGCCACTCTCCATATCTGTACCAGGTTCCACAACATTGACCCAATGGGCAGTGAGGGAAAGGTATCGTCCCTGTCCATGGTTACTGGTCCACGCATCGGTGGTCAGGTGGACCTTGCTACTGACGGCATTTAGTAGCGCATGTTGTATTTTTCCCTCCACATGTTTTTGCAGGGCAGGGACGGCTCGCCTGCTGAAATAAAAGCGGCTCGGTACAGTGTATTGAGGGACTGCCAATGCCATCACGTCCCGGAAGGTGTCAGTCTCCACCAGCCTGAATGAGAGCATTTCAAGTGCCAGTAGTTTGGCAATGCCAGCATTCAGAGCCTGTGCTCGAGGATGGTTTGCCGAGTATGGCCGCCTTTTATCCCATGCCTGTGCTACCGATGGCTGTAGAGTGGCCTGGGAGTGTGAGGAGGACTGGGAACGTGGTGCTGTGGGTGGAAGTTCACTGGATCTCCGGACAACATTGCCAGAGGTTCTTCCTTGGCGATCCTGTGAGGAAGCCGAACCAGCTGTGTGTGAGCTGGAGGAAGAGGCCCCAACATGAGCTGAAGAGGTGGTAGGTGGTGCTGTACGTTGGCCTACGTCTTCAGTGTGTC
This sequence comes from Dendrobates tinctorius, assembly GCF_039654945.1. Taxonomy (NCBI): domain Eukaryota; kingdom Metazoa; phylum Chordata; class Amphibia; order Anura; family Dendrobatidae; genus Dendrobates; species Dendrobates tinctorius. Next base: position 5,197,856 of record NW_027361738.1, on the reverse strand, counting down.
TGTGTAACTCCACCTCGTGCTTGGTCCGCACATGTTTCCACATATTTGTGGTATTGAGGTTGCTGACATATTTCCCTCTTTTGACTTTCTGTTGACACAGCTTGCATTTGACAAAGCAAATGTCATCTGCAACTGTGTCAAAAAAGGACCATGCACTGCAAGTCTTTGGAGCGCCCGTTTTGCCTTTTGAAAGAGGAATGCTCCTACTGGGTGCCGAAGTGGAGGCTACAGGCAACCAAGTCTGCTCCCTCCCTCTCCCTCCTGTTTTGGCCGTTCGGGGAATCTCTTCCTCAGAGCTGCTCCCACCACCTTCCTGTTCCTCACGCCATGATGGGTCAAGGACCTCATCATCTACACTCCCCTCTTCAAACACCTACTTCTCCTGGGTTGTCTCGCCAGCACCGTACGCACCAGAAAGTGGTAACTGAGTCTCATCATCATCTGATGCGTACTGAGGTGTGAACACTGCTGCTAGGCAAAAGAAAGCTACAGTGGTGGTTTATGTAGCCTGGGTAAAGCACAATATTTTTTTGAGAATCGCTATTTCTAACTGTCCCTCACAGTCTTCAACAGCAGCCTGTCCCTAACTGAATTCACAGCAGAGTGAACAGACATGGCGGCAGCGGCTTTTATAGTGCATCATGACATCATTTCAGCAGCCAATCACAGCCATGCCAATAGTTAACATGCCTAACAGGATGTGCCCACACTTCTGAGGATTCCCATTGGCTGAATCAAATGGAGCGGGCTCATAGAATTATGGGAACTTCCGATTCCGGTATTCGATATGAAAAAAGTATCGGAACTAAATATCGGAATTCCGATACAGCGAATATCGGCCAATACCCGATACTTGCGGTATCGGAATGCTCAACACTATTCATGGCCCATGTGTTTACTATGTAACTATCCCCTTATACTATGACATTTTATGGTATTTTATTATGTCCAACTTGTTTGGTTTTCCTTTTATTCCGTAATTAAATAAAAACTTTTTAAGTCTTTATCAATTTGGACTTTATTTTGGTTTATTCATATCTAATTGAGAAGGTTTCTATTGTCTTTTATGAATATTCATATATGCTATCTGTGTATATAGTGAGTGATTCTCACTGATTGTTGGCTTGGAAGCACCAATTAGTCTGGATGAATTAGAGGAGGCTCTAGATTCTATGGCAGGGAATAAGACACCGGGGTCTGATGGGCTGCCTGTGGAGGTATATAAACAGTACTCAAATATAATGCTTCCACAGCTGTTGAAGGTGTTTGAGGCGGCTAGGGAAGATGGGCACTTGCCCCGGTCCTTGAATGAAGCAATCATAGTGGTGATCCCCAAGGCTGATAAGGATCCATGTCTTCCAGAGTCATACAGGCCTATCCCCCTTTTAAACGTTGATGTCAAGATTTTTGCAAAGATTCTGGCGATGCGGCTGTCTAGAGTAATATCTAGTATTATTCATCCAGATCAAACTGGTTTTATGCCAGAGAAATCAACTGCAATTAATATCCGGCGGTTGTATCTAACTTTACAGATCCCATCTAAGGGAAAGGAACCCAGGGCTGTTGCATCTTTGGATGCTGCTAAAGCATTTGACAGCATCGAATGACCACATCTGTGGGCTATATTAGCCAAGATGGGTTTCTATAAAAATTTTATTGCCTGGATACAGTTGCTGTATTCGTGTCCAGAGGCCAAAATTAGAATTAATGGGGAGATCTCAAATACAATTAACTTATACAGAGGGACCAGACAGGGGTGCCCTCTATCTCCCCTACTGTTTGCTCTGGCATTGAGCCCTTGGCAGTAGTAATTCGGGCGACACCTGAAATTAAGGGGTTTGGATATGAGTCTTTGCAAGAAAAAATAGCTTTGTATGCTGATGACATGCTCTTGTTTTGGGAGAGTGGCTATCTTCTCTGAGGGTGGCAATGGAAGTCTTTGGATCCTTCGCAGTGATCTCTGGTTTATGTATTAACTGGGAGAAATCTTCAATTATGCCGGTGAGAGATGCTCCCGAGAACTCCTTGGAATTGGCAGGACAATTAAATGTAATCAAAAAGTTTAAATAATTGGGAATTCATATTGGATATAATATACAAAATTTTGAGCGTTTAAATATTACCCCGCTACTTGCTAAATTTCATCAAAAAATAAAGGACTGGTGCAAGTTACCACTGAGTATGGTGGGAAGGGCAAACCTGGTAAAAATGGTTCTCATGCCACAAGCTTTGTATGCCCTCCACAATGCGCCCATTTGGATTCCTCGTCAAATCTTTTATCAGGTAAACAGAATATTTAAAGAGCTTATCTGGAAGAGGAGTGTTCCTAGAATTCGGTTGGAGGTTTTGCATACATCTAAAGAACTGGGGGGATTAGCGATTCCTTACCCGTTTCTGTATTATCTTGCAGCGCAGTTGCAGCATTTCAGAGGATGGAGGAGGAGGATTCCTTCATGTGAAGTTCCTCGGGATGTATGCTTACATGCGTATTGGGAAGGGACTTACTGGTGCAGGCGCTAGACTCAATGCGGTTCCGTCAGGGTCAAGCTATCAATAGTCCGATAATGAAGTGCATGGATAAGGTATGGAACACGGCCAAAGAAATATTGGGTATACAGGGAGTCACAGCGCATTCCCTGATCTGGAGAAACTTGACATGTACAGAGCTAAAGAAATTAGAGGGTTTGAGCTATGGGAGAGGAGAGGGCTTAAACTAGTATCACAGCTTTATTCGGAAGGGGAGTTTCGATCTTTTGAGGATCTCAAACAGACATTTTCCATCCTTAATAAAAGATTTTTTCAATGTCTCCAGCTGAGACATGCTTGTGAAGCACAACAGCGACTCGCTCCACTAGGTAATCCAGCTAAAACTCCGCTGTTGGATAGAGTAGTGATGGGAGGAGGATCAAGAGGTATTATATCCATGATATATGCAACCATGTTGGAAAAGAGAGTGGCAAGTTTGGAGATGCTGAAGAATAAGTGGCAAGTTGATGTAGGTGATTTAACAGATGATGAATGGGAGGATGCATTGCAAGAAGTCACGAAAGTCTCAGTTAGCGAGGCACAGAGAGTGTTGCATCTTTATTTGCTTCATCGAGTTTATCGAACCCCTGTATGGCTGTTGAAAATCGGCTATGCTAGGGAGGCAGATTGTTGGAAATGTGGAACGCCCAATGCGGATCTGATACACATGACCTGGAACTGTCCTCGGTTACGTAGGTTTTGGGGAGGTGTGAATGATTTACTTAATACTGTCTATCTATCAGGATCCTGACAGTGCCGGCGTACAGCCTCCGCTGAGCAGGGACTCACCCGCACTGTAGGGACCCCTGGGGACCAGGATAGCCAGAAAGTATAGGTGTACAGGACCTGAGTGATGAAGTTTAGCAAGCCGGCACGGGACCTACGGTCATGTGACTGCAAGGGGGAGGGGCTTAGCGTCCTGCTTTCAGAGAAGACAGAAAACTCAGAGTCGGGCAAAATGGAGGTCATTCACAGTACGGACAGCGAGGTACAGGAGGGTAAACAGACGGGAGGTCAGACAAAGCCAAAGGTCATACACAAGAGGGTGACGCGGTACCAAGGGGACGAGCAGAGAGAAGTCGGGTCACAAGCAGAAAGTCATACACGAGAGGTAGCGCAGTACAAGAGGGACAGGCAGAACTCGTAACAGGGACAGAACCGGATCAAAACCAAACAAGCAAGCAAGATATCAGGCACAAGGCACACGTACGCACAAGGTCAACTAACTCAGCCGAGGGCAGGAGTATAACTGACACCGGACCTAGGTCCAGTGAGCATTAAATAGCCGCCCTCTGCCAGGGAGAGGCGGAACAATTAACCCCCAGTCAGACCAGGACGGGCCAAAGCTAAACCCAGTACTGGATCATCATGACAGTACCCTCCTCTCAATGGGGGGCCACTGGACCCTCAGGTCTCTCAGGGTACTTGGCGTGAAAGGCCCGGACCAACCAATCCGCATGAACCGATCGAGCAGGAACCCACAAGCGTTCTTCAGAACCGTAGCCTTTCCAATGTACTAGATATTGAAGGGGACGATGGACCAACCTTGAGTCGACAATTCGTTCCACCTTGTACTCCGACTGCCCGGCTACCAAAACCGGTGTTGGGGAAGCTGATGATCCCTCCCCAGCGGACCTCACAGGTTTCAAAAGGGCCTTATGAAAAACATTTGGGATCCGCAGATATGGTGGGAGACGCAACCGAAAAGCCACCGGGTAGAGTTGAGCGAAACGGGTCGAAAAAATTCAAAAGTCGACGACTTTCGCCAAAGTAGGGTTTCATGAAATGAAACCCGACCTCAGCATGAGGTCGGCCACGAGGTCGGCGACTTTAGCGCCAAAGTCGCATTTCAAAACATGCTTCAGCGCCCTTTTTCAGCCAATGAGGAAGAACGGACAATGTGGGCAACGTGATGACATAGGCAGCGGTCCCCACCATCTTTGAGAAGGGCATGCAAGTGATTGGCTTGCTTTGGGGGGCGTCACAGGGGGTATAAAAGGGCGTGCACGCCGACCGCCATCTTACTTCTGCTGATCTCAGTATAGGGAGAGATGCTGCTGCTGCAGATTCTGTAGGGAGAGCGTTAGGCAGGGAAGAAGAAAAAAAATCAGCTGCTGCTGCTAGCGATTTTGCCTGCACAACACACCAGTGCAGTGCAAGGGGAGGCTATATTTTGGTGGATCAGCTGCATTGCTGGTTTCACACTGCTTTGCAAACTGCTTTTTTAAAAGCAATCCTTTTTTTTTTGTCCTGGTGAGATAATGAGCGTGCATTTTTTCACACCGTACAGCGGTGTACGCTGCTCTCTCAGTACCGTGTAACGGCTGTTATCACGGCCACAGTGAAGCTAAGGGTGTGACTCTGTAAGGATAAGTCAAGGAGTTGTTCCGTTCTTACAGACCTACACTCTAGGGAGATTCCAATCCTGCCCTGTCCTATATAACATTTTTCACACCTGTCAAATTCATCCTGTCATACAGCGGTGTGATATACACTGGGCCTGACACAATACATCAGTGTCCAGAAGTGTGTAAGGACATTCCATTTCTCCCATCCTATATAACATTTTTCACACCTGCCAAATTCATCCTGTCATACAGCGGTGTGATATACATTGGGCCTCACACAATACATCAGTGTCCAGAAGTGTGTAAGGACATTCCATTTCTCCCGTCATATGTCACATTTTACACACCAGCCAAATTCAGCCTGTCATACAGCGGTGTGATATACACTGGCCTGACACAATATATCAGTGTCCAGAAATGTGTAAGGACATTTCATTTCTCCCGTCACATATCACATTTTACACAACAGCCAAATTCAGCCTGTCATACAGCGGTGTGATATACATTGTGCCTCACACAATACATCAGTGTCCAGAAGAGTGTAAGGACAATCCATTTCTGCCGTCCTATGTCACATTTTTCACACCAGCCTAATTCAGTCTGTCATACAGAGGTGTGATATACATTGGGCCTCACACAATACATCAGTGTCCAGAAGTGTGTAAGGACATTCCATTTCTCCCGTCATATATCACATTTTACACACCAGCCAAATTCAGCCTGTCATACAGCGGTGTGATATATACTGGCCTGACACAATACATCAGTGTCCAGAAGTGTGTAAGGACATTCCATTTCTCCCGTCATATATCACATTTTACACACCAGCCAAATTCAGCCTGTCATACAGCGGTGTGATATACACTGGCCTGACACAATACATCAGTGTCCAAAAGTGGTAGGAGAATTAAATTCTCCCCTGTCCTATATACACCTTGTACCTTGTTTTACAGTTCCATATCGTTGGTGGAATTGTGGGTACATTTTTCAAAAAAATGAGGAAGTGTGGTGTAAGAGGCCGTGTTAGTGGGCGGGGGTTGCCAGCTGTTAATGATGGTGTTGGTGTTGGATCTGCTGGTAGTGGCAAAAGCAAAATAACACCTAATGCAGGAGGTGTTAAGCCTGCGTCATCGTCTGGCTCCACAAGGCCTCGAAGGCTCCCTTTTCTGGGAGTAGGTAAACCGCTTTTAAAGCCGGAGCTTCAGGAACAAGTTTTGGCCTACATTGCTGACTCGGCCTCCAGCTCTATCGCCTCCTCTTCTGAACTTGTAAAAAATAAAAGCACTGAGTCGTCTTTGGAGGCTCATGGTCATGATCCACACCTTTCTTTGTGTCCTTCACCCCAACCAAAATTGAAGGATGCGGCAGGCCACACAACAGATTACTCCATGGAGCTGTTTTCACATACCATGCCTGGGTTATCAAGTGAAATGGTGAATTACCCAGGCCAAGATGAATCTGACATGGAGTGCACTGATGCACAGCCACTGATAGATGATTCTGCTGGTACATTCACTCAGAGCACCACATGTTCCTCGCAGTGTACTGAGCCAGATTCTGACCCTGATGAAGCTCAGGTGCCCCTTCCCGCATACTATACCACCATACACGGTGACACAGAGGAAGGTGCACACGACATTGAAGAGGAGGTGATGGATGACCCGGTTGTTGACCCAGATTGGCATCCATTGGGGGAAGAGGGTGCCGCTGCCAATAGCTCCGAAGAGGAGGAGGAGCATCCGCAGCAGGCATCAACATCGCAACAGCTGTTATCTGGCAGGCACGGAGCAGTCCAAAAACGGGTTACAAAAAGCCAAAAAGTTGCTGGACTGCTTGGCCAGACGGTCAAAATAGCACAGCGTGCAAGGACGCAAAATGTCTTCCATAGTAGGAAGAGTGCAGTGTGGCATTTTTTTGAACAAAATCCTAATGATCAGGCCAAGGTTATCTGTAAGAAGTGCGCAAAGACCTTTAGCCGAGGGAAAAATCTGAAAAATTTAAATACCAGTTGCATGCTTAGACATTTAACCACCATGCACTTGCAAGCGTGGACGGAACACCAAACCTCAAGTACCACATGTGCAAATGCTCCCAAAGAAGGTAGTCAGCAACGCTACATTGTTTCCCCCACTGTAAGCCCACCGGTTAGCACAGCAGCAAATGTTGAGGTGTCGTTGCAAGGCCAAAGCTGTCAGGGAATCACAATGTTATATCAACGAAAGACTGAATCTAGGCCATCAGAAAGAACACCAACTCCATCACCATCATCAACCCTCTCACAGTCCGCCCTGTCCACCGCTAGTTCCACCATAGGCATCTCTCAAGTCCAGCTCACCCTGCCAGAGACTATGAGTAGGACAAGAAAGTACTCATGCTCTCATCCGCGTACACTGGGTTTCAACGCCCACATTGTCAAACTAATCTCTCGAGATGATGCCCTATCGGTTGGTGGAAAGCGCAGCTTTCCTCGAACTCATGGCCTACGCAGTACCACGCTATGAACTACCCAGTCGCCACTTCTTTTCTTGCAAAGCCATCCCAGCCCTTCACCTTCATGTGAAGGACCGCATTGTCCATGCACTCAAGCAATCAGTGAGTGGAAAGGTGCATCTCACAACTGATGCATGGTCCAGTAGGCATGGCCAGAGCCGTTACGTGTCCATCACTGCGCACTGGGTTAATGTGGTGGATTCAGGGTCCACAGAGGACAGCGGTGGTGGGACTGTGCTGCCTAGCCCACGGTATAGGAAACAGTTGGCTGTAGGCGTTCGACCCTCCTCCTCCTACTCCTCTAGAAGCGAAAGCTCGTCCCCAGAGTGCAGTCGCAGCAGCACTCCATCCGCAGCTGCCAGTGTTGCACACGAGGTGTCCCACTATCGATCAGCTAGTGGAAAGCATCAGCAGGCTGTGTTGAAGATGATGTGTTTGGGCGACAGACACACCGCGGAGGTACTGGCCGACTACTTTCAGCAACAAACTGAGTCATGGCTGGGCAGTCTACATCTTGAGGCAGGCAAGGTAGTCAGCGATAACGGCCGTAATTTTGTGGCTGCCATAGCCCTTTCAAAACTCAGACACATACCTTGCTTGGCTCACACCTTGAACCTGGTGGTGCAGTGCTCCCTCAATAATTATCCAGAGTTAACAGGCCTGCTCCAGAAGGTTCGAAAACTGTGCTCGCACATCCGCCGGTCGCCCGTACACTCCAGTCGCATGCAGAAGCTGCAGTGATTGCTACACCTTCCCAAGCACCGGCTAATTATCGACGTTGCAACTAGGTGGAACTCCACCCTGCACATGGTTGAGCGGCTGTGCGAACAGAGGCAGGCTGTAATGCATTTGTGGGAGGATACCCGGACAGGCACTTTGAGGGCAGACATGGAGTTGACAGGTGTGCAGTGGTCAAAGCTGAAAGACCTCTGTAAAGTCCTTCAGTGTTTTGAGGAATGCACACGGCTGGTAAGCGCAGACGACGCCATCATAAGCATGAGCATCCCACTTATGCGTCTGCTCTTGCAAACTTTGACGCACATTAAGGAGCAGGCATCTGCAGCCGAGGTTGAGGAGGAGGAAATCCTTGATGACAGTCAGCCATTGTCTGCTCCGGGACCTCTCCTGGACGAGGTGGAGGAAGAAGAGGAAGAGGAGGAGGAGGGTGATGATGGGGATGATTATTTAGGGGAGGAGGATGCTTCTCGTGTGTCCAGAGAAAATGTTGGCGTGGCAAGGTCTGGTACAGGGTTTGTGCGTGACTGGAGGGATGTGGATTTGCCAGAAAGTGCTCCTCCACCAAGCAGTCGCACTGCATCATTGACACCGGGAACATTGGCCCACATGTCAGATTATGCCTTGCAGATCCTAAAAAGGGACCCCCGCATTGCCAAAATGATGAACGATGACGACTACTGGTTGGCCAGCATCCTGGATCCACGCTATAAAGGCAAATTCCAAAATATCTTGCCACAGGAGAACCTTGACCTAATATTGGCTAACAAACAAGCTACTCTGGTAAACCGGTTGGTTGAGGCATTCCCAGCACACAGCAGCGGAGATGGTTCTCACACAAGCCGTAGGGGCCAGGGGCAGCTTGGAAGAGGTGTTCGTGGTGCACACATCAGAAGTGGCGTTGGAGACAGGGGTTTCATGACCATGTTGTGGACTGATTCTTCAAGTCCCGCTCACACGACTGGTAATACTGCATCGATGGAAAGTGACAAAAGACAGCACTTGTCAACTATGGTTACAAACTACTTTTCCTCCCATGTCGATGTTCTCCCTCACAGGTCATTCCCCTTTGACTATTGGGCCGCTAAACTGGACACCTGGCCTGAATTGGCACAAAAAGCGCTACAGGAGCTCGCTTGACAAGCTGCAAGTGTGCTATCGGAAAGAGTCTTCAGTGCTGCTGGATCAATCCTGACAGAAAAAAGGACCCATCTGTCGACCCAAAATGTGGATGATCTAACCTTCATTAAAATGAACCATGCATGGGCTTCCAAGGATTTTGTCCCACCTTCCCCTGATGACACATAGGTTGACAGAAAAATGGCTTGCTTTGGTGCTCCTCTTCCTGGGACTTGAACAATTTCTCCTTTTGCATCAGCTCAATGTCCAACATCAACATATGCCACTTTCTAAAACTCCCTAACTGTGCTGCCTCCCCCCCATGGCCGGGGTCACCACCTAGCGCATGAGACCGTGCGAGTGCCGTTGCCCTGGACAGGTGGGTAGGCTGACTCTTGGGTGCGGGCACTGGCACAGGGTCCCTCATAGTGCAATCAAGTGTCTCTGACGGTGGTGGTGCACACCCGCCGTCAGACACACCGCCGTACTATGAGGGGCCAAGTGCCAGTACCGACGCCCACGAGTGGGCCCCCCTTGCTTGGGCAGGGCCCCAGCATTTGCAATCTTTACCTCTCCCTGCTCCTCCGCTGTGTAGTCTGGGCCGTCAAATCCATACTGGGCCTGACACCGTCTGAGCCTGCCTCCTGATCTATAGACATATATTTTGAATGTGTACACTATGCTATCCATACATGTTATCCGGTGATACGGTACCCTTTCTCACCTTTGTGCAATCACGTGTAATCCATACTGGGCCTGACACCGTCTGAGCCTGCCTCCTGATCTATAGACATATATTTTGAATGTGTACACTATGCTATCCATACATGTTATCCGGTGATACGGTACCCTTTCTCACCTTTGTGCAATCACGTGTAATCTATACTGGGCCTGACACTGTCTGAGCCTGCCTCCTGATCTATAGACATATATTTTGAATGTGTACACTATGCTATCCATACATGTTATCCGGTGATACAGTACCCTTTCTCACCTTTGTGCAATCACGTGTAATCCATACAGGGCCTGAGAGCGGCTGGCGAGCTGTTAAGCAAGCTACAGCACCTGTGGTTTGGACACGTAAGTTTTTCATTTTCTCAGGAATGATGGTTAGGCCTAATTCCGGAACTGCGGTTGACCTGCACTTATTGGGAAATCATCGTTCGCTGGTAATAATTGTAATCCCAGATCCCCATCACTAACGGTGTTCAGCGGGTTATCTGCACCTGTAAGCGACAAACGCTGGCCCTTTCAGTGTAGCGCACATGCAGCCACGGACATGTAAGGGCATGACACACCAGTTATTGGCCAATCTCACGTGCCAGAGCCTCGCGTGTCCCTCTAGTAAGCCGGACTCAGACCGTGGGACATGACGGAGTCTCCTTCGTTAACGGAATTAAGCTTGCAATGTGTGCATCTTTTTTGTTGCTGGATGGTTGAGGTTGCCCGTGTTGAGTCAAATTACGCCGCAGGCTCCACTCCTGGTGGTGCCCTTCTGGACATTCCTTTAAGGTTCAGCTTTGCAACCATACTGCCCACGTAAATCAAACACTTTGCCTTCATGAACGCTGTTTGGAGGGTCGTGACTCATGGGAATAACGCCGTCCAATCAGTTAACCTGCTAGAGAGATCCTTCGTTGCTCCCAAGCATGACATCACACTCCCTAGGAGGACGGTAATGCCACTGTGGCGACCGTACTCCATGGGGCGACACAAGTGCCCTGATGCCCAGCCACTGCTCGATGAATCTGCTGGTACATTGACCCAGACCACTACATTCCCCTCGCACTCTACACAGCCTGAATCTGACCCTGATGAAACTCAGGTTACCCTTCCCATATACTGTTCCATCTTACACGGTGACAAAGAGGAAGCTGCAGATGAAAGTGCAGGTTCGGCCCACCCGCCGTCAGACACACCACCGTACTATCAGGGGCCCTGTGCCAGTGCTGTCGCCAACGAGTGGGGCCCCCCTGCTTGCTCAGGATCACAGCACTTGCAAGGTTGAAATACTGTGCAGTGAGATGGAAGATGGGGACGACGAGAAGTCCAGACTAGTACAGGGATTCCCTAGCGAGGAGACTTATTTCATTGTTTTCAATGTTGGGACAGCAAGTTTTGGGGAGCACTATACTCTGGAGAATGATAGATGGGGCCCACCATACACTGGAACATTCCAAAGGTGGACATCAGACACTGGATTTACAGGGCCCATTATACACTAGAGCATTAGAAATGGGGCCCATTATGTATGGAGCATTATTTGGGCCCATAAGACAGTGGAGCTTCATCCATTGGGACCAACATATACTGTAGCATTATTTGGAGCTCATCATATACTGTTTCAAACATTATATGGGACCAATGATTCTGTATGGAGAAATAGATGGGCCTCGTCATGAGATGTAAAAAGTGAAGTATTTTCCTTTGTAGTATACCACTATTTCTCTGCCGTATCGGAGCAGCATGAGTTGTCGTATGTGTTAAAGGGGCGCTCTTAAGCCCAGGGCACATGAAAACCTGGAGCCAGCCCTACCCCCCCACAACTTTAGCCAAATAACCCCCATTTTTCAGTGCGTAACTAGTATTATGAAGTAAATAAAGGGTGACAAGCTTCAGTAATAAGAATTTATGCTTTTGGCATTCAAATGGGCACTGTTGGTGTGTTTCCTGTCCTCCTCTCACTGCCGACTTTTCTTCCCCATTGACTTACATGCATTCTATGTGTCTATATCTATTTCATATCTGTTATAAACCCTGTCATAGGGCTCCATTATATGTCCATTTTGCAAGGCGGCAAGAAAATCTCGCCATACGAATGTCATACGGATTACATACGGATGCAGACATGCGCAAAATACGCAACCACACCTTGCTTACGGATGACATACCGAGCACTATTTAGGGGTCATTCATCCATATTATGCATGTAAACTACTGACCGTATTTTGCGTCGGTTAGTGTGACCCCGGCCTTATGAAGAATCCAGAAGAGACTTTGATTTCTTTAAGAATTCTTGATGAATGCATACAAACAGCAGCAGGTAAAAAAGACTTTCTTCAGACAGGCTGAAAACACATGTGCTTCTAATGAAGCCAAGATGGAGAATGAGACACAGGGAGAAGAAGAAGGAAGTGACATCACACCAGAAGAGGGAGACAGGGAGACAGAAGGCCCCCAAGTCTTAGGTGGGAATAAAGTGGTGACAGCTTCTTTTCCTCCAGGTTCTGCTGCAAGAACATCAGTATCCATACAACCTCGGAGACCGGACTCCGGACCATGCGCTTTAACTTAAGGAAGGGCTCTGCTCTCACCCTTATCCTCAGTTCTCTTCTCCCCACGTTCCATACTAATCTATCTTCCTTCTGGAGAATCAGGCTTTCTCTTGCTCTTTCCCGTGCTGTGGCGCCCCCAGGAGTATGGGCGCCACAGTGGCATTACCTTCCTCCTAGGGAGTGTGATGTCATGCTTTTGGAAGCAATAAAGGGTCTCTCTGTCAGGTAAATACAACACACAGCACAGTTCCCACTCCAGGCCAGCAGAGGGAGCTCTGAACCAAAACTGGGGAAAGAGCTGCTCTCTGGAGGCCAGGAAGGGGAAGTTTAGTTAGTTCGTGTGAGGAGGGCGTAGAGTGTGGATGAGAGGAGAAGAGCTGGAGGATTGAGCAGAGTTCAGGCTCACTTCTAGAGTGGCGCATGGTTCCGGGGTCCGGTCCCGAGAAGTTTGAGAAACTGATGTTCCTGCAGCAGAAACCGGAGGAATAGGAAGCTGTAAATGCTCTGTTCACACATAAGACTAGGAGGCACAACAGCAACGTGTGAGCCAGAAGAAGGAGGATACAGCTGTCTGCCATACGAGGGGGTTCTAAAAGAGAGCAAGCAAGAGGATCTTCAGTGTAACTCAGTACTGCATGTACCTCAGATAAGCGCTAGAAAAGAGACTACACAACTCATCTGCATAGAGAGATTCCTGAGTTGCTTCCAGGCTAGCCAACTCCTGTTCCATCTGCAATCTGGATCCTGGACTTTGCAAAGCAAAGTAAAGGTAAAGGAAACTGCACCCTGTTGTGTCATTGCCTTCTTCCTGCAACCCCCTCAGTTCTGCTACATCTCTGTGCCTAACACTGCACCCTCTTCCTCAACACCTATTCTCACTGCCCTGGGACTACAGCTCTACCTGTGGGGAGCTATTACATCTTGCTGCCTTATACCATCTGTCCCAGAGAATCTGCCTGCAGCGTCGGATTAACCCCTTCATTGCCGAGCACCACAGGTGGCATCGCGTATCATCCACTTATAGACTTTAACCAGCCACGCTTAACCCCTTTTACATGGACGCCCAGGGCCACGGACCGGGTCACCGCTACTGTGACACTTCCCTCTGAGATACCGGCCCAGTACCACACTGCCCTGGCGGGCGATCCACGTGCCAACAGCTCCGACTCACAACAGTTTGCTGCAGCACTTGCTTCCACTCCATCCCTCTCTCGGGATCTTCTCTCTCTCACTGACCCTTTCCTAACATTCTCCCGCTCTCTTGTGCAGTCTAAGCTCCACCCACTTCTCCAGCACCCTTCATGAACCAAAGCAGCTGGCTTACAGGGTGCTCTGCTATTCTAAAGTGTCTGTGCTGGGTGCAGGTGTTGGAGTGTGGTCAGGTGTCTCCACCTTACCTGGATAGTGGGGTACCACACCTCAGAAGGAGGTGCAGTACCTCTGTGGCGACTGAACCCTCAGGGGCACCACATATGTACCAGGGTATCCGCCTTGTAGGTATAGGTTTGCCTTTTTTAACATGATAGATTCCCTTTAAATTATACAAAATGTATAAATGTAATTAGGAATTGTATACTGGTGGCCCTCTGGGGCCGTGTAACTGCAGCATTACTGCAACCTACTAAACTGTTGTAGACGTGTAACTACGTTAACCTGTCACTCATGTGGGAGCTGTAGACCTAAAGCTGGCCATAAACTTATGATGGCAAATGGACCACTGCTCATTGTGCCGTCAGTGATCTCTCCCTTTACCACCTACACACTCCTCTGATACAAGTCGGGTCCTTTAAATTTCAAGCCTTTTTCTCTTCCCTGACATCACATTTCGTCAGGATCAAACAAAAGTAATCAATTGCGTATTTAGGCCTTAAAGGGGTATTCTAATTTCCAAGATTCTATCCCAATAAACAGGGTGGGCCATTTATATGGATACACCTAAATTAAATGGGAAGAGGGTCATGTGACAAACTTATTGAGAATTTCACAGGAAAAACAATGGTGTATCCATATAAATGGCCCACCCATGTTTATCCATATAAATGGCCCACCCTGTATTATCAAATGCCCCTATTAGAAATGTAGCATAGTTCTTATTTGCCATGTCTCTTTCCTCATGTGCAGGGCATTGCTGTAGCCTAGGTTTCCATGGTTACGACCACTAGCAACTAGATAAGTGCCACTATATGAGTGGCCGTAACCATGGATGCCTAAGGAAAGGGACATAGCATCTCAGGAGAACTATACTACCTTTCTAATTGGAGGTATTTGATATTATTATTATTATTAAACCTACTACATATTGGGGTAGGATCTTGGCGATGGGAATACCCTTTTTTTAAGGCTTTCCTCAGGTGCACCCCCCCTAAATAAATGCCTGTCGCATACAATATAGTTGCACTAAAAAGCTGAATCTGGCCCGATTTTTTGGCTAGTAGTCCGCAGTCTTTTATGCCAAGGGCTCATTCACATTTGCTTATTTTAGATTCGTTTTCTTTTTTTTAAATTTGGCAGTAGATGTTCATGATTTAATTTACATGTCACTTGCAAAAAGAGAAGAAAAAGTGACCTGTAAATATATATTTTACTTTTTCTTTATTTTTTTTTCTAAAAGGCCCAGCATGTGGCAACAGCTCGGTATTGGTACCATTTTTACCACATAGACGTTTATTTAAGAAAAAAACAAAAAAAAGATTTTTAATTAGTTTAAGCATGCATTTTTTTTTGTTTTTTTTTCATTTGCTTTTCTGCAAAATTGGTTAATGCTTTAACCAAAAACGAATCTACTACATGAAAAATGGTCAACGCTGAGCAAAAGGGTTACAATATGGAGAGAAATGTGGGGGAAAAAATACTGCATTCGACAACACATGCCTGATCCATATTGTCAAGTGTGAGAGTAAAGCCTCAAGACATAGACAGTAGTCCCTGTTGGAACGTCCTACTTAGCCATTGTGCCGCCATATGATGCTCTATAAATGGTATCCAAAAAAAAAATATGGATGCCATGAAAAAATCCTCCATATGAGACCTAGAGGTGCAGAACTGGCTCTCTAGTTTGGCTATGATTATACAACGCTTTGCTTGTATGGAGCCATAATACAGTTGTGTACACAACACCATACTATATAATATATAAAGCTCAATGTGGGAGTGTATGTACTGTATGTGTGTATGTCCGGGATTGGCATCCGCACCGTCGCAGCTACAGCCATAAAATTTGGCACATTCAAGCAAAAAAGGAAGCACACTGTAGCGCCAAACCATGCAAACATGAAAAATGAATAATGAATTGCATTACTGCATTAGAAATATGAAAAATTGAGAAAGTTTAGTGCATAAAATGGCCAAGTTTATGCGCTAAACTTTCTCAATTTTAACCCCGCGCGTTCCAATTCACCAAACAATTTTACCCCTATCTACAAAATGGGGAAAAAGTGTATGTATGTATTGGCATCTGCACCATCGTAGCTACAGCCATAAAATTTAGCACAGTCACACACCTGGGCACAGAGAGCGTCATAGGCTATGTTGTGAGGCGAAATTTTAACTCCGCGCGTTCCAATTCACCAAACAATTTTGCCCCTATCTACATAATGGGGAAATAGTGAAAGGAAAAGTGTTGGAGGCAAATTGAGAGCTGCCAGATGTGAACAAGGGAGACTTAAAGAATGAGAGCGATGGCGCCAAACAGTATATACCGTACAGTTGCTAAGGTGGGGCCCTGACATGGGATACTCACTACACACGGGGATATGAACACACACACAAAATGCACCACACACTACCACGTGCTTCAACACATATACCACCCTCAGCACACATTTCACCACACATACACCAACCTCGCCACATAAAAGTCCAAACACAAAAGTGGCCACTCAAAACTCGCCACGCTGTCCCAAAGCTGTTTAAAAGATGAAAAATGAGCTGTGATTGGTTGCTATCAGCAACAGTTTTCTTTGTAGGCAGTTGTGGTAACTGAGGCCTATTATTCTTATCATTTCTATGGTGTTATCGTCCGTCTGTAAAGCTGGAAATAACACAATTTATTACCGTGCCAACACAGACCACCCTCTGACACAGACTGCAGGGGGAGCCCAGTATCACACAGGATAGGATTAGATACACAGCTCAGCAGTCAGTATCACACAGGATAGGATTAGATACACAGCTCAGCAGTCAGTATCACACAGGAGAGGATTGGACACATGGCTCAGCAGTCAGTATCACACAGCATAGGATTAGATACACGGCTCAGCAGTCAGTATCACACAGGAGAGAATTAGACACACGGCTCCACAGTCACTATCACACAGGATAGGATTAGATACACAGCTCAGCAATTAGTATCACACAGTATAGGATTAGATACACGGCTCAGCAAGCAGTATTACACAGGATAGGATTAGATACACAGCTCAGCAGTCAGTATCACACAGGATAGGATTAGATACACAGCTCAGCAGTCAGTATCACACAGGCTAGGAATAGATACATGGCTCAGCAGGCAGTATCACACAGGATATGATTAGATACGCAGCTCAGCACACAGTATCACACAGAATAGTATTAGATACACAGCTCAGTAGACAGTATCACACAGAATAGGATTAGATACACGACTCAGCAGTCAGTATCACAAAGGATAGGATTAGATACACAGCTCAGCAGTCAGTATCACACAGGAGAGGATTAGACACATGGCTCAACAGGCAGTATCACACAGGATAGGATTAGATACACAGCTCAGCAGTCAGTATCACACAGGATAGGATTAGATACACAGCTCAGCAGTCAGTATCACACAGGATAGGAATAGATACACGGCTCAGCAGACAGAATCACACAGGATAGGATTAGATACGCAGCTCAGCACACAGTATCACACAGAATAGTATTAGATACACGGCTCAGCAGACAGTATCACACAGAATAGGATTAGATATGTGGCGCCCCTGAGGCTCGGTTGCCACAGAGCTACTGCACCTCCTCCTGAGGTGTGGTGCCCCACCATCCAGGTAAGGTGGGAAGCTCCTAACCACACTCCAACACCTGCACCCCACACCACAAAGTAGTGTAGCAAAGCACCTTCAGCGGCTCCCTGCTTGGAGTATAGCAAAGCACCCATTGGTGGCTCCCTGCTTGGAACACGAAACTTGCTGGGAGGTGGGTGGAGTTGAGTTTACATTAAAAGAGCGAGAAGAGTTTAGGATTCAGCAGTTAGTTAGTAGTCAGTCATTCAGTCATAGGCATTCAGTCATTCAGTCAGTCACTGAGAGTGAGTGAGGATGCAGAAGGACAGAGAGTGAGACAGAGAAGATCCCCGGGAGATGGATGGATGAAGGAAGTGCTGCAGCAGGCCACAGTGACCTGGGTCTGCTGGCACAAGAAATAGACATAGAAGGAAAACCTGATTGTTCCATAGAAAGAAAGGATTAGTACAGAATGTGAGGAGTAAGAGACAGAACAGAGGACGTGGGTTAGAGAAGAACACTGCCTAGGAGTTCTAAGTGCAAGGCCGGGGCCCGGTCCCCGAGGTTGTATGGATACTAATGATCCTGCAGCAGACACCGGAGGAAAAGAAGTTAGCAATACTTTATTCCCACATCAGACTTGGTGGCACAACAGCAACATTGATAGTGAGCTGGGACTAGGAAGCAAGAAGTCCCCGAAGCAGGCTACAGCTGTCTGCCGTACAAGGAAAGTTCATAAGAACATCGGACAGGAGAAACTCCAGTGTAACTCAGTACTGGGAGTACTTCATTTATAGGCGCTATAAGAGGAGACGTTCAGAAAGGCACATGTTGGCGGAGTGTTGGAAAGGAGTATTCCACCTGGCCTGGAGGTTGACTGAGTCCCTGACCTGGAGGACACAGCACAGAGGCAGGCACCTGTTTGCACAACAGACTGTGAGTAAAGCTTTGGAACTACATGCCCTGGTGTCCTCCACTTATTCCTGCGCCAACACACCCGGCACTGCTACATCTTGGTGCCCAACACCGCCTGACCTACATCTCCCCTTGGCCTCCACATCTACACTGCCCTGGGACTACAGCTTCACCTGTGGGGAGCTTTTACATCTTTGCTGCATCATACCATCAGTCCCAGAGGATCTGCATGCAGCGTCGGCTTAACACCTCCTTGCCAAACACCACAGGTGGCGTCACGAACTATTCATTTAATCAACTACAATCCACCATTCAATCTCCCTTTTACTTGGGTGCCCAGGGCCACGGACCGGGTCACCGCTGCTGTGACACCTTTCCCCTTGAGTGACCGGCCCGGTACCGATTACCCCACAGCCCTGGGAGGGCGACCCAGATACACGGCTCAGCAGTCAGTATCACTCAGGATAGGATTAGATGCACGGTTTTTATGTGCAATATAATCATTATAATTTGTTATAACTAACCACAGTTGGTTACTATGCCCAGGCAACACCGGGCTCTTCAGCTAGTATAATATAAACGCCAGCAAATCTAATAAATGGATAATTAGATACTCGTGTCCATGGGATTAGCTCAGTATTGTAACTTCATTGATGTAAAATGGGATAAGCTGCAATAAAAAGTGCCGTCCTATGAACAGTGTCTCGGTTTCTTCACACCAATTGCTGTTTTGCACATCGGCAGCAAATAAAATGTTCTTACCACTGACAATTGGTTTAAGTCCGGGATCACACATGCGAGAAACTCGGACGAATCTCGCATGTTAATACCAGGCATTGCCGCCTGCACTTGGGAGCGGAGCGTGCGGCTGCATAGCAATTTGTGATCCTGGCCTAATTTGAAAACTCCCACATCAGGTGTCTGACAGGTTCACTGCCAAGAGGGTTTCTGGGGATTCAAATCAGAAATAATTTCTTTAATGGGAAAAATAGGTATGCATTTATTTTTTGTATTTCTGAATACTCCATTTATTATCAACATTGTGAAGGTTTCTTTGTTTTTTTTTTTTTTGTTTTTTTGTGAAGTTGCCTTTTTCATATTTTACTTTATGCAAATAAATTTTGGTTTGAATTCTTGCTGCAAGATGGTTTGTATTCTTGTGTTACCTGGCATTAAAATTCTGGTAATGTCTATTATAAAAATGAATCCCTATCGTATAGCTATCAATGTAGTGTTGGGAGTAAGCAATGCCACAGGAGATAGGGGTTGTGACAAGAGTTGAGCCAATTTTGCAAAATTTGGTTCGGATTACGATCGCCGGCGAATATTGTATTTGCAGTATTCACCAAACGTCAGTGGGTTTAGAGTTGAGCGAATATGTTCGGGACTGATCGTCAAACATAAATTCTGCACGAATAGAGTACAAAAAAGCCATGAATATGGCAAATTCGGATTTGAGGATGGTTTCATATTCTCCAGTTGTAATGCTACACGAGATGGAAAAAGCTGACTATACACATTGGGTAGCCGTGTGCTGAATGTTCGGCCAAAGGCTATCACTCCCGACTCCACATACTTGTGAGTGCTGGGGATTTTGAGATTATCTCCTGTTATGAATGAGTCACCGGAGGAGGAGAAAACAAAAATACAAGCTAAGTCCAGAAAACCGGAGAGGTTGGTAGCTATCGGATTGCAGACCCCTGATCCTATACACCACAACTAACAGTAGCCGTGGGGGGTTCCTATGGTGCCCTAGACCCCTCGTCACAGCCGGAGAACTACATAAGCCTAAAGTAGGAAAGGGGAAATCTAAACTGCCCCAGAGCAGACCCCAAAGCAATAGACAGCCCCCAACATGTATTGTCGGTGAAAAACAGATGAAAACACAAACACAGACAGAAATGCAGACTGAGCAAACGATGGGGCCCAACTAATTAGATAGGACAGGACAGAAAAGATGCTGGCTGCAATCCGCAAAAAACCCTTCCAAAAATGTCCCAACCATCTGATAGGGAAAAAGGCCCTGAAGTCACTAGACAAAAATCACTATATCAGCACTCAGGTATATTCTGAAAACAGAGCAAAGAGATCAACTGATCAGAGACAAAAATGGAATTCAGCCAGTCCCAACCAGGACTGGCTGAATACAAACACTAAGGAAACCAGACAAAATCTCATGGAATATTAGCAGGGCAAAAACTTAGCTTTTAGTAGACAAGAACAAAACTGGATGCAAGAGCTCAGAGCAGAAAGGATCACCAGCAGCCCTGCAGGGCGTCGGCTGCCTTATATCCACTCAGAAATTCCAGATGTCCAATCACACTCCGCCTGTTCAGATGACAGGTTCTTCCCATCCCAATCAATTTCACTACCTCTCTTCACCAGCAGAGGGAGTTCATCAGACATCAAAGGTGAAGGAGAGAATGAACTCACAACAATCTCCCCTGAGAACAAAAGTATCAGGCATTGCTACTCCACCTGCCCGGTCCTTCTCTCTCCTATCGGGGAAGAGGCGGGAGGTGCCCCTACACAGCAGATGGCCGAGCGATCCTCCCAAAATCTGTGGCTTTGACCGGCTTTCAACTAACATGTATTGGGGCTGTTATTGTTACTGTCTCAAAAAAGGTAATGGTAAACTGTACCTCCCTTCTAATGGGATGGGGTCCCTTTACCTCTATGTAGCCCACCTGTAATTGGCAAGTAACAGTTCAGTGCTCATATTCTGCTACATGTGTAAGCTATTAAAATGAGCCTTTATTAGATTTTAATAACTTCATTATTCACTATTTTGAAGTCTTTTGGGTCCTGATTTATTAAACTGATTTCAGCAGAATTCTGGTGAAGTTGCGCAAAAATATTGCAACATTTGGAGTTTACTTTACAAGCCAGCTATGCCAATATGGACAGGGCATGGCTGCACCCACCTGCATAAAGAGTCTGACTGGGGTACATTGACGGCACCTGAATTGGGTGCATTGTACTCCAGCAATCCTCTTCTTAAACTGGCCTGCACAGCACAGTCTTAATGACTCGTGCCTTCTATTTCATTATTAAAAAAAAAAAATTGTATATAATTTTTTTTTTTCACCAAGCCAAATCTAACCACTATTATTTCAGTTGCCAATACTTGCAGCAGGTCTTTGAAACCAAAATTGGCCAAGATATAAAAGTACATGCGAATAATTGCACTATGCTGGACTTTGGATACACAAACACTGTATTTTTCCAGTTAATGATCTTCACTTGTAGGCTTTCCGTGAATGCTTTATATGTGTATCAATTTTTTTTATTAAAGTTGTGGATCATTTGAATCTTCTCTTTTGTTTGTAGCAATGTAGCAACAAAACTGTTTGGGTATGACACTTGCACACCGCAAATACTGCAGCCATAGGAGACCAGAGACGCACAGACCACAATCTCCTATATTGTGTCTGCCTCAGCTGTGGACTGTGTATTCCCCATGGGGTGTCCAGTTCAACACTGCGGGGGAGTCAGGTGCCATTTTATTGTAGTCCAGAACTGTGCTCTTGGCTACAATTTACACCCCCATATCAACAGCTCACGTAGCTGTCGGTGACAGGAGGTCTGCGCAGTGGTTGTGAGATGTGGTGAGCACAGATCAGGAGCCTGACGCTGTACTAATATCAGGCTATTGAGCAGCTCGGTGGCCTGGGATTAGTCGTACAATGTCAGGCTGCCGACCTGTATTCACTTCAGTATTCAGAGCTCATCATCACGTTGCTGTGCTCTGAACACTGACTCATCTCTGCTCAGTCAGTGTAAAGTCTCATTCAGTTGTCCCTACATTATACATCTGAGTGAGGCTTTACACTGAGCACAGCCATGTATCTAGTCCCATCATGTGTGACGGTCTGCTGAGCCATGTATCTCATGCGGTCACTGAAACGGTGAGCAGCGCAGCTTCAACTAACAGAATCGGTGCTAACGACCGACCTCTGTGTCACTGTCCACTTGTCAATATCACTTTGCCACCACTAACAAAATGGCTCCTATGCTTCATCCTGCCTTATCCTTTGGCAAACTTCTAGAAGGCGAGGAGTGACGTCTCACACATGGAGCAGATCCCACCAATGTGTACTGCAGTTGCACTATTTCACATTACATTCAATTTTTATGGCAAATATCAGCAGTTGCCCCCCACTCCCTCCAGTTTTTCAAGTTGAAAATATGAACAAAAATTGCTATTTTATACCATTAAAAAATATACGTTTTTGCATTTTTTTTTCCAATTGTTGAGAAAAAATGGGCACATCTAATATATAAAGCTCAAAGTGTGTATGTATGTACAGTATGTATGTATGTATGTGTGTATGTATGTGTGTGTGTATGTATGTATGTATGTGTGTATGTCCGGGATAGGCATCCGCACCGTCGCAGCTACAGCCACAAAATTTGGCACAGTCACACATCTGGACCCCGAGAGCGTCCTAAGCTATGTTGTGAGGTGAAATTTTAACCCCGTGCATTTCAATTCACCAAACAATTTTGCCCCTATCTACATACTGAGGGAAAAAGTGTGTGCGCGTCAAGCCCCGCCCCTCATTATGATGTCATAATGCCCCTATTTGCATACTGGGGAAACAGTGTGTGCGTATCAAGCCCTGCCCCTCATTATGATGTCACAATAGTTGCCATGGTGACGCTGATGTCATCATAGGTTGCAAACCCTGCCGCTGCTCATTATGATGTCATAATGGTTGACTATGGGATGGAGGATGTGTGATGGGTATATGGGCACTGGACTATGGGATGGAGGATATGTATGACGGGTATATGGGCACGGGCCTATGGGATGGTGGATATGTATGACGGGTATATGGGCACGGGACTATGGGATGGAGGATATGTATGACGGGTATATGGGCACGGGACTATGAGATTGAGGATGTGTGATGGGTATATGGGCACGGGAATATGGGATGGAGGATGTGTGACGGGTATATGGGCACGGGACTATGGGATGGACGATATGTATGACGGGTATATGGGCATGGGCCTATGGAATGGAGGATATGTATGATAGGTATATGGGCACGGGACTATGGGATTGAGGATATGTATGATGGGTATATGGGCACGGGACTATGGGATGGAGGATGTGTGACGGGTATATGGGCACGGGACTATGGGATGGACGATATGTATGACGGGTATATGGGCACGGGACTATGGGATGGAGGATGTGTGATGGGTATATGGGCACTGGACTATGGGATGGAGGATATGTACGACGGGTATAGGGGCACAAGACTATGGGATGGCGAATAAGTATGATGGGTATATGGGCACTCGACTATGGGATGGCGAATATGTATGATGGGTATATGGGCATGGGACTATGGGATGGACGATGTGTATGATGGGTATATGGGCATGGGACTATGAGATGAAGGATGTGTGATGGGTATATGGGCACTCGACTATGGGATGGCGAATATGTATGATGGGTATATGGGCATGGGACTATGGGATGGAGGATGTGTGATGCGTGTATGGGCATGGGACTATGGGATGGAGGATGTGTGATGGGTATATGGGCACTGGACTATGAGATGAAGGATGTGTGATGGGTATATGGGCATGGGACTATAGGATGGAGGATATGTATGGTGGGTATATGGGCACGGGCCTATGGCATGGAGGATGTGTGATGGGTATATGGGCACGGGCCTATGGGATGGAGGATATGTATGATGGGTATATGGGCACAGGACTATGGGATGGAGGATATGTATGATGGGTATATGGGCATTGGACTATGAGATGAAGGAAGTGTGATGGGTATATGGGCACTCGACTATGGGATGGCGAATATGTATGATGGGTATATGGGCATGGGACTATGGGATGGAGAATATGTATGATGGGTATATGGGCATGGGACTATGGGATGGAGGATGTGTGATGGGTATATGGGCACTCGACTATGGGATGGAGGATATGTATGATGGGTATATGGGCACGGGCCTATGGGATGGAGGATAATTATTTGTTTTAACTAACCACAGTTAGTTACTATGCCCGGGCAGTGCCGGGCTCTTCAGCTAGTTCCCTTTAAATCTGCCAGATCCATTTATCATCTACTGTAGATTATAAAGGGAATGTTGCTGATTAAATGTAGCCATTAAAATGAACTGTTATGCTCTGACTGGAACTAATTGTTTTTTGTTCTGGCTCTGACCGCCGTGAAGCCTAAATGCCTGTAGGTCCACTCTGATTGTCCCTCGGGATCAGGAAAAAACTTTATTTTTTTAATAAAGCCAATCGGTTCATGTTTTGTACTCCGTTAAGTGAATAAGGTAAAGCAAAGTTCTATGTTCAACCTCCGACCCTTCCTTCTGATGTCTGCTCCTTCTGACATGGATATATTCTCAAGGTCCATACAAGAACATGTCATAACTATTATAGGCATAGTGTGTTTTTTTAACCTATGCATTGTCTTAAGCGTTCTGGGTTGACAAATAACCTGAATAAATATTCGGCACTCCTCACTAAGGAATTTGGCAGGAGATAGCAGTAATTACATATACTACTACTACTACTACTTTTTGAAGCTATTTGACTATGGAGCCAGCCTGGTATGTATCTCGACCCATGCGCCAGACCACAGACTATTTAAAAGTTATTTTTTAGCATCTCCATTTGGAATACAAGCAGTGAGCTGAATCCATTTTTTTTCTTTCTTTTTGATGGCTATAACTTAATTACTTAATCAAAGTTCACATTGTGTCATTGTCTACGGTTGGGGGCTTGCAGCTGAAGCCCTAGAAAAACGTTTTCCGATGTTTGTGTTAATGGAGCCATCTACTATATAATAATTCTATCTGTCTGTCTGTTTGCAATGGAAATCCCGCATCGCTGATTGGTCGCGCCCGGCCGGCCGCGACCAATCAGCGACAGGCAGAGTCCGGCCGCAAATTGGTGCGGAGTTCGAACGGCGCACGCCACTGCTACCATCGGGAGATCTGCGGCGTTAGCCTCTTATCTCGCGACGGTTGCCTCGGGTCATCTCCTGCCACACGGATTTGCCGCAATCAGCGATATTGGCGTGGAATTTAAAGGGGATCTGTCACCCCATTTTTGGCCTATCAGCTGCAGCCACTGCCATCAGGGGCTTATTTACAGCATTCTGTAATGCTGTGGATAAGCCCCCGATGAAACCTGAAAGATAAGAAAAAAGAGTTAGCTTATACTCACCCCGGCGTTCGGTCCGGTCTGATGGGTGTTGCTGTCCCATCCGACACCTCCCATCTTCATATGATGACGCCCTCCTCCTTGCTTCTCCCTCAGTTCCTGCGCACGCGTACTTTATTGGCCCTGTTGAGGGCAGAGCAGAGTACTGCAGTGCGCAGGCGCCTGACCTCTCTGATCTTTCCCGGCGCCTGCGCACTGCAGTACTTTACTCTGCCCTCAACAGAGCAGATAAAGTACATGTGCACAGGAGCCAAGGGGAAGCAAGGAGGAGGACATAATTGTATGAAGATGGGAGGCGCCGGACAGCGACGAACCACCGCCCCCGCCTCCGGTGAGTATAATCTAACGTGTTTTTCTTATTTTTCAGGTTTCATCGGGGGCTTATCTACAGCATTACAGAATGCTGTAGATAAGCCCCTGATTGCGGTGGCCCCTGCTTATGGGGCAAAAATGGGGTGACTTATTCCCTTTAAATAAACTACATGCATATTCTAGAA
The DNA here is from genome assembly GCF_039654945.1 of Dendrobates tinctorius. NCBI lineage: Eukaryota > Metazoa > Chordata > Amphibia > Anura > Dendrobatidae > Dendrobates > Dendrobates tinctorius. The sequence goes on along the minus strand of NW_027361738.1, from coordinate 5,171,763 downwards.
TACCAGATGTGTTAGAATCGGGCCACCATCTTGTTGATTATAATGAAGTAGATGGAGTCAGTGTGTGCTCTATAGGTCATAATTTTTGTCCTCGTATGCCTTTTTGAGGCAGACACCAAGATGGCGTCTTGGTGCCTGCCTCAAATAGGCATATAATAATGCTAATATAGAACACTGACTCTGCCTGCATCATTATATTCAATGTTCCTGTTGGTGCGAACATCTGAATCCCATTCTATGGGGCTTCAGACACAAATACCGACAGGGCCACTGATCATAGTCCAATGTGAACAGTCTGAGAGGCACGGCACCGTATAGGGAATGTGTGTCTGACTGCAGAGTCCCCATAGATAGGTTAAGCTATAAAGGAACTTTGGGCAGTGCTTCCCCCCTCCCACTACTTCTCAGGTGATGCCATATATTAGGACGCCCACTGACCAATGGGAAAAAGGGGAAGGGGCGTCCGGCCACACCCTCAGGGGTTAAATTCTTGTGCTGGGCCGGAGAATTCCTCTTCCTCCCCTGGCTGACCAGTCAAAGTTTTGTCACCACCCTCCCTCCCTTATAAATTCGCAATTGTGCTGTGCGGCTATTGTATATAATGTTTATTTAAAAAAAAAAAAAAAATTTTGGACAATGTTTTCATTACTTGCATGATTTTGTTGTATTCAATGTCACAGCGGTAGTATGGGGGGCAAAGGTTCGTAACCTCTCATCAGCTTCCTTGCCCACCGTCAGTTACGGGGGGCTTTCGGCTCTGAGTCCGTTGAGAATTTGTATTTGCCTCTCTCGGTTTAGAATTCAGTAAACTGTGACCCACCTGTTCAACCCATCCAGGCCTTTTTGTTGTTTCGTTATTATGGGATTGGTGGGAGGCGGGGAGGCACCGTTTACGTCATACGGGTCTCTGCAGTCTAAGCAGGACTGTCTTAGGATGCCCAAGTCCTACTAGTTAATGAATGTCTCTAGAACCTTTTATAAGGGAATAATTGTCACGGCTAGATGATGACCAGGTCACAACATCTCCCACATCGGCAAGTATGTAGTCGACTAGTAAAGGGAAACCTGTCACCTCGTTTTTCAGCTATAAGCTGCGGCCACTGCCTTTCTACAGCATTCTAGAATGCTGTCGATAAGCCCTGAAAGGCAGTGGCCGCAGCTTATAGCTGAAAAGCGAGGTGACAGGTTGCCTTTATCAAAGTAAGCCTATGGAGCGTCAGAACAAGGCCCCATAGGCTAGCATTATAGAAGAGACTTCTCGCTCTCACCGAGAGCATAGAGTGAGCCGAAGAGTCTGGAGAGCAATGAAAGGCGATTCCGACAGCTAAATAGGAAAGGGTTATTTACAGTTAGAGCAGTCACACTGTGGAATGCCGACCACAAGAAATAGTAATAGCAGACACTACAACAGCTTTTAAAAAGGGCTGGATGATTTCCTCAATACACATAACATTGTGGGTTATATTTAATTTAGTGACAAAATGGACAATTGGTGGAGAAAGGTTAAACTTGATGGACCCAAGTCTTTTTTCAACCTATGTATGTAGCTATGTATCTATGACATCACATAAAAGTGGAGCCGGACAGAGCTTGATCTCAGAGAAGATGGCAGTTGGGAAGTATATTACCCCACCACACTACAGTACATACACGTTTAGTGAAAAAAGCAAAACTTCATGAGGATTCTTCAAATATGTACGATGTACAGTATTGGTATGCCATATATTTCAGAAATATTCTATTACAAACGAATATTAATTAATTCAGAATTTTTATTTAATTTTTTTAAATTAGGAATTCCCTATCAGTATGTCTTTGGAGTGTGGGAGGAAACCGGAGTACCCGGAGGAAACCCACGCAAACACGGGGAGAACATATAAACTCCTTGCAGATGTTTTCCTTAGTGACATTTAAATCCAGGATCCCAGTGCTGCAAAGCAACAGTGATAACCACTGAGCCACCGTGCTGCCCAAGTACAGCTTTGATGATGGACTTGCTGTACTAGATGTATATGGTGCCCTAATCATAGATTGGGCAAATGCATCTACTGATGCTGCGAGCGGCCCTGGATAATCCACGCCGACAGGATGATATAATCCAGCGGAAGATGGACCCTAGGAGAAGAGATATAAAACTAATGTAAGTAATGGTACTCCATATTAGAGGATACTGCTTTGGTGTCATTGTGGCAGGACAGTAGAGAAATCTTATCCGTGCAGAGGAACAGGATCATTGTCACTCATCATACATGTGACAATCCCACCACTGACAGATAACATCTTCTCCACATGAAATATTCTCACTGGCCAACATCAATCAACATAGGCCTTATTATCACACTTACGTCTTCTAGGTTCTCGCTCTTCTACTATTTTGGCATTTTGCTCTTCTACCAGTTTTATTGCAGAGTTATTTTTCTTCTCAACTAGAAATTCATATAAAAAGTGAAAAAACAAGTCAATGATCATTGTCAGTCATCATACATGTGACAATCGTACCCACTGGGAGTTAACATCTCCTCCTCGTGACTAATTCTCAATCGCCGACATCAGACCTTATTGTCACACTTACCTCTGCTAGGTTCTGTCTCTGGGACTATTTCTGGGTCTTGATCTTCTCCCAGTCTTAGTGCAGATGTATTTATTGTCTCAACTGGAAATTCATCTAAAAAAGTAAGAAAAAAAAGTCAATGATCATTGTTAGTCATAAATGTGAAAATCCCACCATTGACATATAGCGATGAGCGAGTGTGCTCGTTACTGGAGTTTTCCGAGCATGCTTGGGTGTTCTCCACATGTATTCAGGTTCTCTAGCAGTCTCAAATCATGCAGCTGCGGGGACTAAAACTTGATTTCCGAGCACACCCAAACTACTCAGAGAACACCCGAGCATGTTCGGAAAACTCGAGTAAAGAGCACACTCACTTATCACTACATATAATATATCCTCCTCATGAATTATTCTCAGTTGCCGACATCAGACAACATAGACCTTATAGTCACACTTACCTCTGCTAGGCTCTGTCTCTGCAACTATTTCTGGGTCTTGTTCTTCTCCCAGTTTTAATGCAGATGTATTTTTGGCCTCAACTGGAAATTCATATAAAAAAGTAAGAAAAACAAGTCAATGATTATTGTCAGTCATAGATGTGAAAATCCCACCATTGACATATAGTGATGAGCGAGTGTGTTCATTACTCGAGTTTTCCGAGCATTTTGAGGGTGCTCATGAATTAAGTTTTAGTCCCCGCAGCTGCATGATTTGCAGCTTTTAGACAGCCTGAATACATGTGGGGATTGCCCGTTATTTCGGAAATCCTCACATGAATTCAGGCTGTCTAGCAGTCTCAAATCATGCAGCTGTGGGGACTAAAGCTTGATTTCCGAGCACGCCGAAACTACTCAGAGAACACCCAAGCATGTTCAGAAAACTCGAGTAAAGAGCACATTCGCTTATCACTACATATAATATATCCTCCTTGTGAATTATTCTCAATCGCCGACATCAGACCACATAGACCTTATTGTCACACTTACCTCTGCTAGGCTCTGTCTCTGCAACTATTTCTGGGTCTTGTTCTCCCAGTTTTAATGCAGATGTATTTTTTGCCTCAACTGGAAAATTATACAAAAAAGTAAGAAAAACAAGTCAATGATCATTGTCAGTCATAGATGTGAAAATCCCACATTGACATATAATATATCCTCCTCCTCAATTATTCTCAGTCTCCGACATTAGACAACATAGACCTTATTGTCACACTTACCTCTGCTAGGCTCTGTCTCTGCGACTATTTCTGGGTCTTGATCTTCTCCCAGTTTTAATGCAGAGGTATTTTTTGTCTCATCTTGAAATTCATACAAAAAAAGTAAGAAAAACAAGTCAGTGATCATTGTCAGTCATAGATGTGAAAATCTCACCATTGACATATAATATATCCTGCTCGTGAATTATTCTGTCGCCGACATCAGACAACAAAGACCTTATTGTCACACTTACCTCTGCTCGGTTCTGTCTCTGGGACTATTTTTGGGTCTTGATCTTCTCCCAGTTTTAATGCAGATGTATTTATTGTCTCAACTGGAAATTCATGTAAAAAAGTAACATATAATATATCCTCCTTGTGAATTATTCTCAGTCGCTGAAATCAGACCACATAGACCTTATTGTCACACTTACCTCTGCTAGGTTCTGTCTTTACTACTATTTCTGGTCTTTGCTCTTCCAGTTTTAGTGCAGATGTATTTTTCGTATCAACTGGAAAATCATACAAAATATTAAGAAAAACAAGTCAATGATAACCTCCTATAAGATTAGAGTCATATCTTTATGGTTGCTGATGCCGGATTGCTATCAGCACAACCCTGTGGTCGGGTTCATAGCACACCTATAATTCTGCTACATAGAGGGGATCTATGCATCTCCTCTATGTAGCAGAGGCGATCGATTTATGGCAGTTTCTAGCCTCCTATGGAGCAATGCAAAAATAAAAAAAATGTTTTTAAAAATATTAAAAAATGTAAAAAAACAAAAGTTTAAATCACCCCTCTTTCGCCCCATTCAAAATTAAACAATAAAAAAATTCAAACCTACACATATTTGGTATTGCTGTGTTCAGAATCGCCCAATCTATCAATAAACAAAAAGATTAACCCTATCGCTAAACGGCTGAGCGAGAAAACAAATCGAAACGCCATAATTAAGTTTTTTTGGTCGCCGCGATATTGCATTAACATGAAATAACAGGCGATCAAAAGAATGTATCTGCCTAAAAGTGTTATCATTAAAAACGTCAGCTCAGCGTGCAAAAACTAAATTCTCGCCCAACCAGAGATCCCAAAAAGTGGAGACGCTACGGGTCTCAGAAAAGGGCGCAATTTATTTTTTTATTTGCAAAGTTTGGAATATTTTTTCACCACTTAGATAAAAAGAACCTGTTTGGTGTCTATGAACTCGTAATGACTTGTAGAATCCAAGTCACAGGTCAGTTTTAGCATTTAGTGAACCTAGCAAAAAAGTCAATCAAAAATTAAGTATGTGATTGCATTTATTTTGCAATTTTACTGTACTTGGAATTTTTTTCCTGTTTTCTGTTACACGACATGGTAAAAACAAAGGTATTGTTCAAAAGTACAACTCGTTCCACAAAAAATAAGCCCTCACATGGCCATATTGACCTAAAAATAAAAAACTTATGGCTCTGGAAAGAAGTAGAAAGAAAAACAAAAGCGCCAAAACGCAAAATCTAAACAAAGGTTCGGGGGTTAAGGGGTTTAAACATCTGTGGCACATTAAGGGTATATATAAGGTTAGTTTGGGGCCTGATTGAGCCATGGGCAGAGTATTCGTGATCAGTATCAGGCACCAGACTGTATGGCCCCTTATACCTTTTAATGCGCAGCACATAAGAGTGAGAATTTTATACGTTAACGTGTTGGATTGTTGTTTATTTTAAAGGCACAAAAAAGCAGTGATTTTCTGAGTCCTCATGTGACATTTACATTACACCTTATGATCAGTGGCGACAACAAGATGTCCTATAGACCTGCACATACCTGGCAATATGGGAGAGGGTGACTTGTTGTTTTCAGTAGTGAAGCACTGATTATCACCATCATTTCCAGTTGGAGAAGATTCTTTCTGCCTGTTTAGTAGAAGAAAAATAAATAAATTACAAGTGAAAGCAATGAAAATTAAAAAGACTCAGTTTTTATGGGCAATTAGGACACTTGGCCAAAATGAAGGGTATACCTTGCACAGGACTGCCTTCTGTCAGCATGAATGAATAATAACTAGTAATAAAGGGCTTTAATGAAATGGAAATGAAAGGCTGGTCATAATGATCAACTGTTATCACCAGCGTTATCACAAGCCAGACCCAACAGTGATGATCAATCATGGGATGGTGGATTCTGTATTTAGTATTGTGTCATATGCGTATTGTATTTGGTATTCTGAAGATATGTCAGTACTATACCCTATAATAATTTACTCACATATCTGAGTGTTTTGTGCTGGTCTCTAGAGAGCAATCTGGAGATGGCTCATGATCTTCATCTCTCATCATCCTGGTATTGGGGTCATATAGCTAAAATACACAGAGTAAAATTAAATATATATATATATATATACAGTATATATAGTATTATAATACTATTTTAGTTATAGTTTTGTGGATTTACTGATCATATACTTACCTTAGAAAGTCTTTGAGAAGATGATACATAGTTTAGACTTTCTGGCCAATCACTGACCTCCTCATCTGAATTCATATATTTGGGTCTCTCAATGCCAGCTACAAAGTACAAGTATTATCAGAGATTATTAATATAATCACAGACAGTCACCATGTTATTACTAATAATGATGGGAACATATTGTCACATAAAATGAAAGACAAGACAAACGGCAACTTTAACCAGATGATGTCTCATTCTACTTACTGGGAAAGTAGCGGGTGTCCTCCTCTGACGTAATATCTGGCCTTAACGTTGGCATATTTTGAAGGTTCTCAAAGTCTAACTCACTCAGGAATGGATGACTCTTGATTTCATTTGCTCCTCCTGGAAATGGAAGACAAGAAAAAAGTGATCCAGACAATGTTAGGAAGACTGTACATTTTAAGTTAATCTAAACTGAAGATATAGCAGATCCAAAATATACTGTAAGTCATGGAATGAAGAATGGGGAATGGACAAGAAGATAATGCAGAGTCCTCAGTGTTTATCCTCATGGAAATGATCTATTTGTCAGGTCACAGAGGAGCTATAAGTCATTATTAATACTACTATATATATTACCTGTCCCGAGTCTATGTGTTGGATCTTTTATGAGTAGCTGAGTAATGATGCTTTGAGCTTTGGGATGAAGAGCACACTCTTGAAATTTCAAAGTGATGTCATCTGTTATATAAAAAGTAAATATTACAGAAAAGAAGGTCTCTACATTTACTATCATTTAAAAAACTCATCAAAAGCAACAAGTAACTAAATCAAAGAATGAACATAACAACTGAACCAAATTACTGTGGCATCACACAGCATTCAGAATATTTTACTTACCCGTGGTGATACTGTTGAAAATATCACTTTTGTATCTTCCTTTAAATGGCACATCGCCGGTAAGAAATTCATACATGATGATCCCTATTGACCACCAGTCAATAGGCCTTCCGTAGCCCTCCCCTAAGATGACTTCTGGGGCTATATAATGCAAGGTGCCAGTCATCTGAAAACCAACAGAACAATGAGAAGATGATCAATGAAAATAACTGTGACAAATAATATCAGTGGAAAAGTTTTCTATGTGAGAAAATATCAGAGAAGCAGTAATAGATCAGATCTGTAAAGAATAAGTTTTTTATGTATAGCTAACCCCATCAGCAGGAAACTCTCTGGTGATGTCGATAGTTTGAGCCTTGTAAATGTCTGATGTTGGTCTCATGAGTCCGAGTTTTGAAATCCCAAAATCGGTGACTTTGATATGTCCAGTTGATGATATCATGAGGCTGTAAAAGAAAAGATATTGTCAGCCCTAAGTAATAACCCATAGACTATAACTATAACTGTGTCCCTTTATTATCCTGCAGCGCTCACTTACTTTTCAGGCTTCAGGTCTCGATGAACCACACCATAGCTGTGCAGATATTCCACAGCAACAACCGTTTCTGCAAGGTACCTGCGGGCCAAGGCGAGGGGTAAACGACCATATAACTCTAAGAGACTGCCACAGTCTCCTCCTAGAGCAGAAAGCAAATATGACAGGTGAGGGTTTGTTACAATGTAAATTACACATGATGAGTGTGAATGAGAAATAAGCTGAGACATTGGGGCAGGGAGTCAATCATAGAGATACACTGTGTGATGTAGAGCGTATACTGTATACTGCAGAGTAATCCTATACAAAAAGAGAGCTGAGATCTGCCCCCTGCTGGTAAACTCTTACATTGCACTGTCAATCTCTGACAGCGGCATTTACAGCAGGTGACCTGGAGGCGAGCTGCTCTAAGCACTCATCGCCCCCATTCCATGTCAGTGGTTTGCTATGGCTGCTGAGTGTCTGCGGAAGACTACTATCCTTGCCACTATGGTACTTCTGTGAAGGTCAGTGTATAGCTTGGCTTCATAGTGGACCAAGATTTTCACCATATTCTGCAATGCCCATACTGCAGTACATAGTAATTACGATTATATAATCACAAGTTCAGGTCCCTTATGGAGACTAAAAAATAAAATACCAAAATATTTGGGGAAAGAAAATTTAATATAAAAATCACTTTTTCTCCATTCAAAATAAAAAAAAAAAAATAAACTCAGATGGAATTGCAGTGTTTTTGTTGCCCCAACATCAGAAAAAAATGCAATAAGAAGCAATGAAAATTATTATCTGTCAGAAAGATGTAACCTTCCTAATCTGTTCTTATGAGCATGTAGAATGATGAAATATAAATACATTGGTAGCTTTATATGTTTAAGCAGAAATGGGCTGATTATAGATACAATGGATATGTCTTACCTGCTTCAAAGTCCATGACCATACACAGATGTCGTTTACCTGGGAAGGAACAAAGCGTGGAGACAACAAAGGGGCAATCAGCGAATATTGCGATGTCCCTTTCCAGATAGGCCATTTCAAGATACTCTGGATCCTCCAGGATACCCCTTGCTTGTTTCTTCATGGCGAATACCTTGTTTGTGTCTTTATGACGCACTAAGTAGACGGCCCTGTAGAGGAGAAAAATCCATAATTTATACAGAATTCTTACTAACAGTCTGTCTATACTGTATGTCAAATGATCTTCTGTCCTAATAGTTAATAGTGATTAATAGTGATGAGCGAGTATGCTCGTTATTCGAGTTTTCCGAGCATGCTCGGGTGTTCTCTGATTATTTTGGCGTGCTCGGAGATTTAGTTTGTGTCACCGCAGCTGCATGATTTGCGACTGCTAGACAGTCTGAATACTCGTGAGGAGGAATGCCTGTTTGTTAGGAAATCCCCACATGTATTCAGGCTGTCTAGGAGCCGCAAATCATGTAGCTACGGCGACACAAACTAAATCTCCGAGCATGCCAAAATACTCAGAGAACACCCGAGCATGCTCGGAAATCACGAGTAACAAGTACACTCACTCATCACTAATAGTTAATACTAGATGTATGGCCGTCACTAGAAACCAATGTCTGGAAATACACAAAATTACTCAGCATAAATGATCACTTAGGGCTCATACTCACTTACGAGAGACTCGCACGATTCTCGTGTTAGTCTCTCGCATGAAAACTCGGCACTGCCGCCGGCACTGGGACTGGAGCGTGCGGCTGCATAGAGATACATGTAGCCGCACGCTCCGGTCCCAGTGCGAGTATCGAGAATCGTGTGAGTCTCTCGCAAGTGAGTATGAGCCCTTATGGGAGGTTTTCATACATATCACATCATAACTGAGCTGAATCATGACAAATAGATGTGGAGTAGATGACTAGATGTAGATTAGATCTAGTGCAAAGTGGTACCGATAACAACAGCTCAACACACCAAAAACAAGTCCTTACAAAGCTCTATGGGATGAAAAAATAAAAATGTTACACATCTTGGAATACAGTAAAATTTAGATGTGGACTCATATACAGGAATTTCCAAAAGGCAGGACATATAGACTGAGGCACCATCATAAGGAGTTTGGGAAAAATGAAGATTATACATAACGCTCACCCTAAAGATCCTCTGCCAATCTCTTTGATCTGGGTATAGTCGCTCATACTTGGTTTTTTCATAGGGGTCAATGATCTGATCACGGCCTAGAAGAATAAGAAATGACAATAAGACATATAAGTTGCAGGAAGATAAAAGCTGCAGATGCAGGAACTTCTCTACATTATGTCCCCGCTGATTACACTGCAGCAGATGTAAAGGACATGATACCAGCAGGACGCTCCCCAGACACTATTATATTATAGGGATATCCTCCATACACATGTATCATTGTACTGGAGGGGATGGTAAGGGACATCACACAGAGGAGACAGGAATAATAATAATAGGTCCAATCTACATTAAGAATAGAGTTAACCCACTGTACTCTGGGGTGTAACATGTGATGTGTAATTCATACCCCGTTATCTGATGATATACAGATGTTTTCTCTGATACTTACACTGGCAGATTCGGGGATCTCTGGTGTCTCAGATATTCCACCGTCAGCAGTTGCCGGCTCAGTTGTCTCTAATATAATGATAAAATAATGAGACATCATGTATTAGACGATATCAGAACTTAATATATAGCACATCGATATAAGGAAGGAAAGACAAGTAAATGGTATAATACTAGTTATATGGATATTCTGCACATACTGTATATACTTATGGCACATCCATAGATAGATATACTCTGCCATAAATGTGTGATTGTTCGTGATCTGACAGTGACTTGGATGGGGACCTTGTGAGGTCCTCTGTGCATTTTGGGGCTGAGAAGATCCCAGAAGAGAGAACCAGAGGGGTTTTCAGAATTGCATGAGCCCTCTCCATTACAGTCTACAGGAGGTTCAGGAGCCGTCACCGGCCTCATACAGAGGATGAAGAGTAAATTTATATATTCTCTGGTGTCTCCATAATATTAATGTTTGTAGGAATGCGAGATGATCAGCTTACCTTCAATCAGATCACTTTTTAGCCCTGGCTCACTGGTATTGGGGTCAGCGATATTTCGGTGTTGCCCCTCTTTGGAGTCACCGGCCGGTGTTTCCTGATGGATATAATATGTGCAATTAATATAACAACTCACAAATACTAAATTACAGTACACAAAAGACAGAATGGACTAAACCTGGATTTACATAATTGCGGGGAATATACACGGCCGCTCTGCCCAGTAAATCCACATTAATATATAAGGAACTTGTATATACAACAGTTCTCCAATAACATCTATTACCAGAACTGCAGCATTTACAAGAAGGAAGATTGTGAAGATAAAGCGAGACCGATGTGATATGAAAGGTCCGCACCACTGAGCACAGTACAGACTGTCACCACAGAGGATGGAGCAGAGACAGGCTGCCATAAAAGATCCTGTATCTGCCTGGAGCGGACAGGGGGCTTCTATGATGAGAAATATGACAATCTGCTATATGACTAGTAATCTGGAGAAGATCAGACAAGAAAGACATGAGATATAGAAGATGACAGATTCTTACCAAATGCTTCAGTGGGCGGGCAATAAACTCTAGTACATACAGGAAATGTTGGGCCAATTGTTTAAAAAAGGCCAGATCTCCACATTGGGATCTTTCTTCAGCCTATAAAAATGGAAATAAACAAAAAATGAAAATCATGAGAGAAAGTAGAGAATATAGGACGCTATTTATGTCACCATTTTACTCCTGCAATCTACAGCTACAATTAATACATATATGGATATTTCTTATAAGCTAAAAATTATATTGCTCTTGGCCAAACTATATATTTCATGTAAAGAAACTTGTATTTTATAAATATTATTCATTATTGTTTCATGTGCTGTGAATATTATTCATTATTATTGTTATATGCTTTGCCCAGATTGTCTGTTACCTGTTGTACTAATGTCCTGAGGTTCATCTGTAAATGCTCAAGATATTCTGAGCTAATACGACCTTGTTGGTGTTTGGTCAGGCAGTCTCTCACTAGCTTCACAACCAGCCGGTAAGTGAAGCTGAGGACGCCATCGGGTAGTGGTAGCACATGGGCAGGGGCATAGATGGCAAGAATCCCCTGGAGTGTGCCAACACCTCAAGTTTATCTGAAGAAATTCCAGACATTTCAAAAAAATCCAAGTGCAGTCAGTATATCACCAGCTTCATAGCCAATCACTGACAACAATGACACCTGGGCAGTAAGCAATTGGGTAGGTAGTGGTGGTGCATTATGATGTCATAATGGAGTCTTGTGGTGGAATGTTAACATGCCATCAGTGATGTCATCATGGAATCGGGGATGGAATCTTAACCCAGTTACAACTTTGAAAGTATAGTTACATCCAAGGTTGTGTCCCTGTCTTTTTTAGGCAGCACCAGAGCCCGCATCTCTACCCGCACATGACAGTTGATGGTGTGATCAGCTGTCATGTCCTGCAAATAGATGCAGATGGATTTTGGCTGTCAACCACTTATATGCTGCTGTCAATCACTGACAACTGCATATCAGACATGCTGACCGAAACCGTGTCACAAGTCTCGCTCATCAGCGCCCTTGTCACATGATTCTGGGGTTGCGATGGGTTATCATAAAAGCCGGGGGTCTGCAGAAGACCAGTGTGCCTGTCCATTGATCTTCTTTTATGAACACCGACTCATGGCCGGCGTTCAGATATTTTTCCTACCACTTAATTAAAAAAAGAACCTATACATGTTTGGTATCTGCATTCTCGTACTGTCCTGTAGAATCATATTACCAGGTCAGTTTTAGCATTTAGTAAACATTTTAAATTAAAAAAATTTGTGGAATTGCACTGTTTTGCAATTTCACAGCACTAGAAATTTTTTCCCCGTTTTCAAGTACAATATATGTAATCTATGGTGTCATTTAAAACTGCAACTCAGCCTGCAATAAACAAGACCTCATAGGCTATATTGATGGTAAAAAAAATGTTCTGACTCTGAGAAGAAGGGGAGCAAAAAAATGAAAGCACATAAAATGGAAAATCGTAAGGTGGTGAAGGGGTTAAAGGGGCATCTCACCATAAATGGAAGTTGCCTAGCAACATTCTAGTAACAATTAACGTGGCAAGATTATGGGTTGGGCATCAGAACCAGAATCAGGGAAAGAGGGAAAACCATGGCTTTGCTCTTCTGATCAGGCTTTTATATCCGTCTTTCCCCAAAAATATTATTTTAACCAGGTTTTGGATGCTAAATATTCTTTACATGTGTAAACATTTACTTTTTCTTCATATTGTGACCAGGGTGGACAGGGAGTAAAATTCAGCCCTGGCATTGTAGAGCACGCAGGCTCACGCTATCACCGCCCCCCTCCCCAGCTTGTATTTTATGAATATTATCCATTGTTGTTTTATATGCTTTGCCCAGATTGTCTGTTACCTGTTGTACTGATGTCCTGATGTTCATCTGTAAATGCTCAAGATATTCTGAGCTTATACGACCTTGTTGGTGTTTGGTCAGGCAGTCTCTCACTAGCTTCATAACCAGCCGGTAAGTGAAGCTGAGGACGCCATCGGGTATTGGTAGCACATTGTCAGGGGCATAGATGGTAAGAATCCCCTGGAGTAGTGCCAACTCCTCAAGTTTATCTGAAGAAATGTCAGACATTTCAAGCAAATCCAAGCGCAGTCAGTATATCACCAGCTTCGCAGCCAATCACTGACAATAATGACACCTGGGCAGTAAGCACTTGGTTAAGTAGTGGCGGTGCATTATGATGTCATAATGGAATCTTGGGGTGGAATGTTAACTTGACATCAGTGATGTCATAATGGAATCTGGTGATGGAATCTTAAAGGGACATCTCACCATAAAAGGAAGTTGCCTAGCAATAATTATTGTGGCAACACCATAGGCTTAGCATCAGTTTCAAACTCAGGCATGGAGGGAAGAACCAGATTTCATAATAATAATATTGCAATATATAGCTAAGTTCTCACATTGAATATTTTCACTGCATAGAAAACGCATTTTCTTACAGTCCCCACAAAGTGGATGGGATTTATAGAAATCTCATGCCCACTATGATTTTTACGCTGAGATTTATATGCAGATTTTATCCATAGAATTGCATTAGATGAGGAAAATACGCAGGTAAAAAACACAAAATGCATAAAATCCACACATGACTCTATCAATAAAGCTTTGTTAAAGCCGAGTACCAGGAAGTATCAAAATTAAAACAGATTTATTCAACACATAACATAGCAAAGAAACAAAAAAACGCAGTCAAAAAGATACAAAAATAGGTGGAAAAATGCAGCAGAAAATCTGCGACATCAAGAACTCACCAACTACTCTAACACAGACAGGGGCTGGATGGCACTTTTCAGCCTGGGGAGCAATCACAAGGCAGTGGCCCTCGAGTTGCAGTGGCCCTCCTTTTCCCTCCCTATCTCTGGCCATTGTATTAAAGCAGCAGAGATAACAGGCTTTAAAAATAGGCTGGTATGTAGATATGGGAACAGTAAGTAGCTTGCTGCATAGATATGGTAGCAGAACCAAGCGTACTCCAGAGATATGGAAGCAGAACCAAGCTTACTCCAGAGATATGGGAGCAGAATGGAGCTTACTCCAGAGATATGGGAGCAGAATAGGGATGGGCGAATCCTGAAATACTCGGAATCGCTAGACTCTAACGAGTCTGACTCGGAAACTCGCTATTCGTTGCAAGTCTAGCGAGTCCAATGTTAATGAATGGGGATGCGAGTATTGCAGCGATTCCTCTGCTGCCATTTTTTTTACTCTTTACTCTCGCAAGTGGCCCCTAGCTTAGCGATTTAGAATTCATCCCTAAAGCACAGAAAATCGTTTCTACATCACACTAGAAGCTAAACAGGAAGTCGCCTGTGCTAACCGATTTACTGCACAGGCTGATCTGATATTCTGCACACACAGGGCGATCTGTTCTGCACACACAGGGCGATCAGATCTGCACACACAGGCCCACCAAAGATGTGTAGCAGACGTGATACAGAGAGGCTGATCGGCCTGGTTGAAGAGTGGCCCCAGCTGTGGCAGCCAACCCACCCTGGCTATGGTGATGAAAGACAGCGAAATATGGCTTGGAGGTCCATCGCCAGAAGTATGTTCCCGTCATTTGATCACGCTGGAGAAGATGGGCAGGCAAACATGGGTAAGAGTTATGTGATGTCATTTCTTCTATTTTCTTTTACTGTACCCTTTTTTGGATTAGGAGAGAGTGAGATTTCTTGTGTCACCATTGGCGTCTGTGACGCACTGAAACCGTGGTACCCAGCACCGGGCCGGGGTCTGCTTCACTGGGGGATGTGATGTGACCCGTGCTGTAGTCTCAGGGGATGCACAGTGCAAAGGGGATAACTACAGGGGACTGTAATAGGAGGACAATCAAGGCTAGTGATGCGTATTGGCACAGCAGGAAGGTAACGTGCGTGCTATTAGCTGGTAGCAGAGAAGCCCTGCACTCTCCCTGAAAAAATTGTTTAGTGCGCAAAGGCAGTCACCTAGGTGGACTGTGGTGCTGTCTGCGTCACCGCTCTGGGGTGAAGTGCGTGCTGTAACTTAGCAGAGAAGCAACGCACTCTCCCTGAAAAAATTGTTTAGTGCACACAAGCAGGCAGCGTGCGTGCTATTAGCTAGTGGGATAGATAGCAGCAACGCACTGGTCTGCCACAGAAACAATAACGCTGCAGGGGTAAATATGACCCCAATAATATCTGGTGGAAAAAAAAAAGAAAATTTGCTCAGCTATGCTTCTGATTTCAGCTCTGATGGAAGCTGAGTGAGTAAGCTAAGCTCTGAGGATGGTGCTGTATGCACTGTAAGGCTGCTCCTGCCTTTCTCCCTGCCTACAGTCCTCTACAGAACTCCTCCGTCCTGGTAGTTCTGAAAATAACTTTTGTGTTATATGTGTGGAATCTTGAGGTCTTACACTGACTAACAGTCCCTAGATCTGCTCTATGTCTCCAACTCGCCCTGCACTAGCTCAGATCGTCACAGGAATGTGCCCAAAATGGCGGGGGCAGGGTTTATATACAGCCTTGCCTGTGATACATGACATAGGCATCACGATGGACAGCAGCCAATCATAGTAGTGCTCTTCACAGTTTTCTCACCTAACAAACTAGGCTGTCTCTGAAAATTAACATATTCTGTATTCTGCGAGTCGCGAATACAGTATATAGGAGTCCTAGACTCGCTAAGATTCGCTGCTGACAGCGGGACACAAAATCGCTAAGAAACTAGGATTGCTTGTATTAAACAAAAGTGTGTGCAGAGATTCAAAATCTCCCTTATCCTCTAGTCACTTTGGTCACAGCTGTGCCATCGAGCCTGTCACATAGCGCTCAGATATCAGTGGGCCTCACACAATCCAAAAGTGTCCATCCAGTGTCCAAAAGTGTGTGCAGAGATTCAAAATCTCCCTTATCCTCTAGTCACTTTGGTCACAGCTGTGCCATCGAGCCTGTCACATAGCGCTCAGATATTCATTGGGCCTCACACAATCCAAAAGTGTCCAGTGTCCAAAAGTGTGTGCAGAGATTCAAAATCTCCCTTATCCTCTAGTCACTTTGGTCACAGCTGTGCCATCGAGCCTGTCACATAGCGCTCAGATATCAGTGGGCCTCACACAATCCAAAAGTGTCCATCCAGTGTCCAAAAGTGTGTGCAGAGATTCAAAATCTCCCTTATCCACTAGTCACTTTGGTCACAGCTGTGCCATCGAGCCTGTCACATAGCGCTCAGATATTCATTGGGCCTCACACAATCCAAAAGTGTCCAGTGTCCAAAAGTGTGTGCAGAGATTCAAAATCTCCCTTATCCTCTAGTCACTTTGGTCACAGCTGTGCCATCGAGCCTGTCACATAGCGCTCAGATATCAGTGGGCCTCACACAATCCAAAAGTGTCCATCCAGTGTCCAAAAGTGTGTGCAGAGATTCAAAATCTCCCTTGTCCTCTAGTCACTTTGGTCACAGCTGTGCCATCGAGCCTGTCACATAGCGCTCAGATATTCATTGGGCCTCACACAATCCAAAAGTGTCCAGTGTCCAAAAGTGTGTGCAGAGATTCAAAATCTCCCTTATCCTCTAGTCACTTTGGTCACAGCTGTGCCATCGAGCCTGTCACATAGCGCTCAGATATCAGTGGGCCTCACACAATCCAAAAGTGTCCATCCAGTGTCCAAAAGTGTGTGCAGAGATTTAAAATCTCCCTTATCCTCTAGTCACTTTGGTCACAGCTGTGCCATCGAGCCTGTCACATAGCGCTCAGATATTCATTGGGCCTCACACAATCCAAAAGTGTCCAGTGTCCAAAAGTGTGTGCAGAGATTCAAAATCTCCCTTATCCTCTAGTCACTTTGGTCACAGCTGTGCCATCGAGCCTGTCACATAGCGCTCAGATATCAGTGGGCCTCACACAATCCAAAAGTGTCCATCCAGTGTCCAAAAGTGTGTGCAGAGATTCAAAATCTCCCTTATCCTCTAGTCACTTTGGTCACAGCTGTGCCATCGAGCCTGTCACATAGCGCTCAGATATTCATTGGGCCTCACACAATCCAAAAGTGTCCAGTGTCCAAAAGTGTGTGCAGAGATTCAAAATCTCCCTTATCCTCTAGTCACTTTGGTCACAGCTGTGCCATCGAGCGTGTCACATAGCGCTCAGATATTCATTGGGCCTCACACAATCCAAAAGTGTCCAGTGTCCAAAAGTGTGTGCAGAGATTCAAAATCTCCCTTATCCTCTAGTCACTTTGGTCACAGCTGTGCCATCGAGCCTGTCACATAGCGCTCAGATATCAGTGGGCCTCACACAATCCAAAAGTGTCCATCCAGTGTCCAAAAGTGTGTGCAGAGATTCAAAATCTCCCTTATCCTCTAGTCACTTTGGTCACAGCTGTGCCATCGAGCCTGTCACATAGCGCTCAGATATTCATTGGGCCTCACACAATCCAAAAGTGTCCAGTGTCCAAAAGTGTGTGCAGAGATTCAAAATCTTCCTTATCCTCTAGTCACTTTGGTCACAGCTGTGCCATCGAGCCTGTCACATAGCGCTCAGATATCAGTGGGCCTCACACAATCCAAAAGTGTCCAGTGTCCAAAAGTGTGTGCAGAGATTCAAAATCTCCCTTATCCTCTAGTCACTTTGGTCACAGCTGTGCCATCGAGCCTGTCACATAGCGCTCAGATATCAGTGGGCCTCACACAATCCAAAAGTGTCCATCCAGTGTCCAAAAGTGTGTGCAGAGATTCAAAATCTCCCTTATCCTCTAGTCACTTTGGTCACAGCTGTGCCATCGAGCCTGTCACATAGCGCTCAGATATTCATTGGGCCTCACACAATCCAAAAGTGTCCAGTGTCCAAAAGTGTGTGCAGAGATTCAAAATCTCCCTTATCCTCTAGTCACTTTGGTCACAGCTGTGCCATCGAGCCTGTCTCATAGCGCTCAGATATCAGTGGGCCTCACACAATCCAAAAGTGTCCAGTGTCCAAAAGTGTCTGCAGAAATTCAAAATCTCCCCTGTCCTATCGACACCTTGTACCTTGTTTTACATTACTATATAGTTTGTTGGATTTTGTCTACATTTCTACCAAAAATGAGGAAGGCTGGTGGAAGAGGCCGTGGAATTGGGCGGGGGTTGGCAGCTGGTAATGATGGTGTTGGTGGTGGATCTGATGGTAGTGGCAAGAGCAAAATAGGACCGAATGCAGGAGGTGCTGACCCTGCGTCATCGTCTGGCTACATAAGGCCTCGAACGCTTAGTTTTCTAGGAGTTGGCAAACCGCTTTTAAAGCCAGAGCATCAGGAAAAAGTTTTGTCTTACATTGCTGACTCAGCCTCCAGCTCTATCGCCTCCTCTTCTTCAGTTGTAAAAAGTAAAAGCACTGAGTCGTCATTGGAGACTCATGTTCATGAACCACACCTTTCCTTGTGTCCTTCACCCCAACCAAGATTGAAGGATGATGCAGGCCATACTACTGATTACTCCATGGAGCTGTTTTCACATACCATGCCTGGATTATCAAGTGAAATGGTGAATTACCCAGGCCAAGATGAATCTGACATGGAGTGCACTGATGCACAGCCGCTGATGGATGATTCTGCTGGTACATTCACTCAGAGCACTACATTGTCCTCGCAGTGTACAGAGCCAGATTCTGACCCTGATGAGACTCAGGTGCCCCTTCCCGCACACTATACCACCATACACGGTGACACAGAGGAAGGTGCACATGACATAGAAAAGGAGGTGATGGATGACCCAGTTGTTGACCCAGATTGGCATCCATTGGGGGAAGAGGGTGCTGCTTCCAATAGCTCAGATGAGGAGCATCCACAGCAGACATCGACATCGCAACAGCTGTTATCTGGCAGGCCCGGAGCACTCCAAAGACAGGTTCCAAACATCAAAAGAGTTGCTGGACAGCTTGTCCAGAGGGTCAAAAGATCACAGCGTGCTAGGCCGCAAAATGTCTGCCAAAGTAGGAAGAGTGCAGTGTGGCACTTTTTTGAACAAAATCCTCATGATCAGGCCAAGGTTATCTGTAAGAAGTGCGCAAAGACCTTTAGCCGAGGGAAAAATCTGAAAAATTTGAATACCAGTTGCATGCTTAGACATTTAACCAGCATGCACTTGCAAGCGTGGACACAACACCAAACCTCAAGTGCCACATGTGCAACTGATCACAATGAAGGTAGTCAGCAACGCTACATTGTTTCCCCCACTGTAAGCCCACCGGTTAGCACAGCAGCAAATGTTGAGGTGTCGTTGCAAGACCACAGCAGTCAGGGAATCCCACTGTTATATCAACGAAAGACTGATTCTAGGCCATCAGAAAGAACACCAACTCCATCACCATCATCAACCCTCTCTCAGTCCGCCCTGTCCACCGCTACTTCCACCATATGCAGCTCTCAAGTCCAGCTCACCCTCCCAGACACTATGAGTAGGTCAAGAAAGTACTCAGTCTCTCATCCGCGTACACTGGGTTTGAACGCCCACATTGCCAAACTAATCTCGTTTGAGATGATGTCCTTTCGGTTGGTGGAAAGCACAGCTTTCCGCGAACTCATGGCCTATGCAGTACCACGCTATGACCTACCCAGTCGCCACTTCTTCTCTCGCAAAGCCATCCCAGCCCTCCACCATCATGTGAAAGACCGCATTGTCCATGCATTCAAGCAGTCAGTGAGCGGAAAGGTGCACCTCACAACTGATGCATGGTCCAGTCGGCATGGCCAGGGCCGTTACGTGTCCATCACTGCGCACTGGGTTAATGTGGTGGATGCAGGGTCCACAGGGGACAGCGGTGGTGGGACAGTGCTGCCTAGCCCACGGTATAGGAAACAGTTGGCTGTAGGCGTTCGACCCTCCTCCTCCTCCTCCTCCAGAAGCGAAAGCTCGTCCACAGAGTGCAGTCGTACGAGCACTCCATCTGCAGCTGCCACTGGTGCACACGATGTGTCCCCCTATCGAGCAGCTAGTGGAAAGCGTCAGCAGGCTGTGTTGCAGATGATGTGTTTGGGCGACAGACACACCGCCGAGGTGCTGGCCGAGTACTTGAAGCGACAAACTGAGTCATGGCTGGGCAGTGTACATCTTGAGGCAGGCAAGGTAGTTAGTGATAACGGCCGTAATTTTGTGGCAGCCATAGCCCTTTCAAAACTCAGCCACATACCTTGCTTGGCTCACACCTTGAACCTGGTGGTGCAGTGCTTCCTCAAAAATTATCCGGAGTTAACAGCCCTGCTCCAGAAGGTGCGAAGACTGTGCGCGCACATCCGCCGGTCGCCTGTACACTCCGTTCGTATGCAGAAGCTGCAGCGATTGCTCCACCTTCCCAACCACCGCCTCATTATCGACATTGCAACAAGGTGGAACTCCACCCTGCACATGGTGGAGCGGCTGTGCGAGCAGAGGCAGGCCATAATGCATTTGTGGGAGGATACACGGCCAGGCACTTTGAGAGCAGACATGGAGTTGACAGGCGTGCAGTGGTCGAAGCTGAAAGACCTTTGTAAAGTCCTTCAGTGTTTTGAGGAATGCACACGGCTGGTAAGCGCAGACGACGCCATCCTAAGCATGAGCATCCCACTTATGCGTCTGCTCATGCAAACTTTGACGCACCTTAAGGAGCAGGCGTCTGCAGCCAATGTTGATGAGGAGGAAGAGGAGGAGGGAATCCTTGATGACATTCAGCCATTGTCTGCTCAGGGACCTCTCCTGGACGAGGTGGAGGAAGAAGAGGAGGAGGAGGAGGAGGAGGATGATGGGGATGATTACTTAGGGGAGGAGGATGCATCTCGTGGGGCAAGTGAAAATGTTGGCGTGCCAAGGTCTGGTACAGGGTTTGTGCGTGACTGGAGGGATGTGGATTTGCCAGAAAGTGCTCCTCCACCCAGCACTCGCAGTGCATCATTGACACCGGGAACATTGGCCCACATGTCAGATTATGCCTTGCGGATCCTAAAAGGGACCCCCGCATTGCCAAAATGATGAACGATGACGACTACTGGTTGGCCAGCATCTTGGATCCACGCTATAAAGGCAAATTACAAAACATCATGCCACAGGAGAACCTTGACCTAATATTGGCTAATAAACAAGCAACTCTGGTAAATCGGTTGCTTGAGGCATTCCCAGCACAGCAGCGGTGATGGTTCTCACACGAGCCGTACGGGCCGGGGGCAGCTTGGCAGAGGTGTTCGTGGTGCACACAGCAGAAGTGGCGTTGGAGACAGGGGTTTCATGACAATGTTGTGGACTGATTTTTCAAATACCGCTCACACAACTGGTAATACTCCATCGATGGAAAGTGACAGGAGACAGCAGTTGTCAACTATGGTTACAAACTACTTTTCCTCCCATATCGATGTTCTCCCACACAGGTCATTCCCCTTTGACTATTGGGCCGCTAAACTGGACACCTGGCCTGAATTGGCCCAATATGCCTTACAGGAGCTCGCTTGCCCAGCTGCAAGTGTGCTATCGGAAAGAGTCTTCAGTGCAGCTGGATCAATCCTGACAGAAAAAAGGACCCGTCTGTCAACCCAAAATGTGGATGATCTAACCTTCATTAAAATGAACCATGCATTGGTTTCCAAGGATTTTGTCCCACCTTCCCCTGATGACACATAGGGTGACAGAAAAATTGCTTGCTTTGGTCCACCTCTTCCTGGTACTTCACCTATTTCGCCTTTTGCATCAGCTGAATGTCCAACATCAACATATGCCACTTTCTAAAACTCCCTAACTGTGCTGCCCCCCCCCCCCATGGCCGGGGTCACCACCTACCGCACGACACCGTGCGAGTGCCGTTGCCCTGGACAGGTGGGTAGGCCGACTCTTGGGCGCGGGCACTGGCACAGGGTCCCTCATAGTGCAATCAAGTGTCTCTGACGGTGGTGGTGCACACCCGCCGTCAGACACACCGCTGTACTATGAGGGGCCCAGTGCCAGTACCGATGCCCACGAGTGGGTCCCCCTTGCTTGGCCAGGGCCCCAGCATTTGCAATCTTTACCTCTCCCTGCTCCTCCGCTGTGTAATCTGGGCCGTCAAATCCATACTGTGCCTGACACCGTCTGAGCCTGCCTCCTGAGACATATATTTTGAATGTGTACGCTATCCATAAATGTTATCCAGGGATACGGTACCCTTTCTAACCTTTGTGCAATGACGTGCAATCCATACTGGGCCTAACACCATCTGAGCCTGCCTCATGCTGTATAGACATATATTTTGAATGTGTACGCTATCCATACATGTTATCCAGGGATACGGTACCCTTTCTAACCTTTGTGCAATGACGTGCAATCCATACTGGGCCTAACACCGTCTGAGCCTGCCTCATGCTGTATAGACATATATTTTGAATGTGTACGCTATCCATACATGTTATCCGGGGATACGGTACCCTTTCTAACCTTTGTGCAATAACGTGCAATCCATACTGGGCCTAACACCGTCTGTGCCTGCCTCATGCTGTATAGACATATATTTTGAATGTGTACGCTATCCATACATGTTATCCGGGGATACGGTACCCTTTCTAACCTTTGTGCAATGACGTGCAATCCATACTGGGCCTAACACCGTCTGAGCCTGCCTCATGCTGTATAGACATATATTTTGAATGTGTACGCTATCCATACATGTTATCCGGGGATACGGTACCCTTTCTAACCTTTGTGCAATGACGTGCAATCCATACTGGGCCTAACACCGTCTGAGCCTGCCTCATGCTGTATAGACATATATTTTGAATGTGTACGCTATCCATACATGTTATCCGGGGATACGGTACCCCTTCTAACCTTTGTGCAATGACGTGCAATCCATACTGGGCCTAACACCGTCTGAGCCTGCCTCATGCTGTATAGACATATATTTTGAATGTGTACACTATCCATACATGTTATCCGGGGATACGGTACCCTTTCTAACCTTTATGCAATGACGTGCAATCCATACTGGGCCTAACACCGTCTGAGCCTGCCTCATGCTGTATAGACATATATTTTGAATGTGTACGCTATCCATACATGTTATCCGGGGATACGGTACCCTTTCTAACCTTTGTGCAATGACGTGCAATCCATACTGGGCCTAACACCGTCTGAGCCTGCCTCATGCTGTATAGACATATATTTTGAATGTGTACGCTATCCATACATGTTATCCAGGGATACGGTACCCTTTCTAACCTTTGTGCAATCACGTGCAATCCATACTGGGCCTAACACCGTCTGAGCCTGCCTCATGCTGTATAGACATATATTTTGAATGTGTACGCTATCCATACATGTTATCCGGGGATACGGTACCCCTTCTAACCTTTGTGCAATGACGTGCAATCCATACTGGGCCTAACACCGTCTGAGCCTGCCTCATGCTGTATAGACATATATTTTGAATGTGTACGCTATCCATACATGTTATCCAGGGATACGGTACCCTTTCTAACCTTTGTGCAATGACGTGCAATCCATACTGGGCCTAACACCGTCTGAGCCTGCCTCATGCTGTATAGACATATATTTTGAATGTGTACGCTATCCATACATGTTATCCGGGGATATGGTACCCTTTCTAACCTTTGTGCAATGACGTGCAATCCATACTGGGCCTAACACCGTCTGAGCCTGCCTCATGCTGTATAGACATATATTTTGAATGTGTACGCTATCCATACATGTTATCCGGGGATACGGTACCCTTTCTAACCTTTGTGCAATGACGTGCAATCCATACTGGGCCTAACACCGTCTGAGCCTGCCTCATGCTGTATAGACATATATTTTGAATGTGTACGCTATCCATACATGTTATCCGGGGATACGGTACCCTTTCTAACCTTTGTGCAATGACGTGCAATCCATACTGGGCCTAACACCGTCTGAGCCTGCCTCATGCTGTATAGACATATATTTTGAATGTGTACGCTATCCATACATGTTATCCAGGGATACGGTACCCTTTCTAACCTTTGTGCAATCACGTGCAATCCATACTGGGCCTAACACCGTCTGAGCCTGCCTCATGCTGTATAGACATATATTTTGAATGTGTACGCTATCCATACATGTTATCCGGGGATACGGTACCCCTTCTAACCTTTGTGCAATGACGTGCAATCCATACTGGGCCTAACACCGTCTGAGCCTGCCTCATGCTGTATAGACATATATTTTGAATGTGTACGCTATCCATACATGTTATCCAGGGATACGGTACCCTTTCTAACCTTTGTGCAATCACGTGCAATCCATACTGGGCCTAACACCGTCTGAGCCTGCCTCATGCTGTATAGACATATATTTTGAATGTGTACGCTATCCATACATGTTATCCGGGGATACGGTACCCTTTCTAACCTTTGTGCAATGACGTGCAATCCATACTGGGCCTAACACCGTCTGAGCCTGCCTCATGCTGTATAGACATATATTTTGAATGTGTACACTATCCATACATGTTATCCAGGGATACGGTACCCTTTCTAACCTTTGTGCAATCACGTGCAATCCATACTGGGCGTGAGAACGGCTGGCGAGCTGTTAAGCAAGCTACAGCACCTGTCCAGACAAGTACAGGGATTCCCTAGCGAGGAGACTTATTTGATTGTTTTCAATGTTGGGACAGCAATTTTTGGGGAGCACTATACTCTGGAGAATGATAGATGGGGCCCACCATACACTGGAACATTCCAAAGGTGGACATCAGACACTGGAGCAGCATTTACAGGGCCCATTATACACTAGAGCATTAGAAATGGGGCCCATTATGTTTGGAGCATTATTTGGGCCCATAAGACAGTGGAGCTTCATCCATGGGGACCAACATATACTGTAGTATTATGTGGAGCTCATCATATACTGTTTCAAACATTATATGGGACCAATGATTTTGTATGGAGAAATAGATGGGCCTCGTCATGAGATGTAAAAAGTGAGGTATTTTTCATTGTACTATACCGCTATTTCTCTGCCGTATCGGAGCATGATGAGTTGTGGTATGTGTTAAAGGGGCGCTCTTTCGCCCAGGGCACATGAAAACCTGCAGCCAGCCCTCCCCCCCACAACTCTAGCCAAATAACCCCCATTTTTCAGTGCATAACTTGTATTATGAAGTTAATTAAGGTTGACAAGCTTAAGTAAGAAGAATTGATGCTTTTGGCATTCAAATGGGCACTGTAGGTGTGTTTCCTGTCCTCCTCTCACTGCCGACTTTTATTCCCCATTGACTTACATTGGGTTTCGTGTTTCGGGACGACCCCGACTTTTCCCTATAATCGGACGATCTTGCTCGACCCGACTTTTGGAAAAGTCGGGTTTCACGAAACGAAACGCGACCCTAAAAAACCAAAAGTCGCTCAACTCTACTTACAATAATTACCTGTTGGTGATAAGTGGTGATGGATGGCAGCAGCATCTACAACAGGCCAGCCCGCCCTCCCCTACGCACGTTTCGGATTACTCCTTTATCAGGGGGCGTGGTAAATGTTGACCTAAGTGATGTTATAAAGGGAGGAGGCCGGAAATAATGTAATACCTAATAAGGGAAGAGGTGGTGCATCGCCATGGTGTCCAAGATGCCAGCATCCGACACAGGAACCCCCAGCGCCGGAAACACATTATCATGTGACCAGACGCCGGAGGCACCACGTGCCGGGGACCGACGCGATGAACCAAGAAGGCGTCGCATGTGCAGAGGAGGGGGAGCGGGAACAAGTGACGCGCTACCAGGGAGGTGAAATAGTGTATATGTACAAGGCATGGCAGCCTGCACCCAAACCACGGTGTCCCTGAGGTCTGGCGTGGGATGCATCGCCGACACAAGATATGCAGAAGGGCAACATAATACAATAAAAAGCAGAGTAATACAGAATAGTACAAATACATAAGAAGCAGTACCACCGCACATGCAGCAGTGCCAACAATCAAAAAACACCCTATATGTATCCCACAAGTTTTTATAATAGAAATAGAAACATACCCTTCACTGCATAATATTTAAAGGGGAATGCCATATATATTTTTTGATAGATAATATAAAAATAGATAAGAATTCATATTATATTCACAATTTTCAAGCAATATCAAAATTGATATACAATCATATCACAAAGAAAGATATAATAATATTATATTTAATTATTGCCCACAAAATATATAGAACAGCATTACCAAGATATGATTATATAAGAGACATTATCATACAGTCCTAATTATATATCATTGAAAAAAATAGAAAAATAAATAAAATAAACAAAATAAAGATATTCACAAAACATCCCCCCGACTCATCTTCAACCTCGTCAAAGGATCAAAGGATCTTTTTCAAACATAGGTATAGGATGGACATAGAAAACAGTAGAAATTAGTCCATCTGTACAAGGTACCGCCACTATCCTGGACTCCGTCCAATGATCTTCATAGATCCACAAAATATCATAAAAATACCTAATACATGAAAAACACAATTAAAAATATAATAAAAACAATAAAAAATAGCAAGGATTAGATCCACCCAATGTCCACCTGGAACAGTAAGGTGGTCACAGGAACGGATCGAAACTCAAATTCTCGTTTAGTCCTTGTGGATATACCGTATTAAGCGTCCAGATCCAGCGAGTCTCAAGTTTACCCAATCTTTGAAACAGATTGCCACCACGAATCCCAATATTTAAGGCATCGATACCCATCACCTGTAGCACCGTACTGTCACAGTCATGAAAGTTTTTAAAGTGTCGGGGTAACGTTATAAGAGTGAATGCATCCATGTGGCCAGCCGCCGCCTGAATATCCAACACATACTCGCGCACGCGAACCTTGAATTGTCTAGTTGTTAAACCGACATAAATTAATCCACATGGACAGGTGGCGTAATAAAAAACATATCTCGTAGCACAAGTGATGTATTTATTGATCTTAAAATTTTTAACGCCACCTGAATCGGAAAAAGAATCACACTTTTCAATGTTGGGACAGGCAACTCAATGTCCACACGGAACACACCCACTCCTATGTGTGAAATTATCCAAAAATGTACCCTTTCTCTCACTTGTATAATGACTATGGGTGAGGTGATTGCGCAGATTCTTAGGACGCCAAAATGTAATGACTGGTATGTCCAGAATAAATTTGCCAATTATTGGGTCAATTTTCAATATAGGACATGCTTTAGACAAAGCCTGCCTGACCTGCCTAGAATGGGAATGATAATTTGCAATGAAGCGTAACTTCCAGGTCCCTCCATCTTCCTAGCTGATTCCCTATTGTACAGTAGGCCATTTGGGGAAGAATAATTAGCCCTGTTATAGGCTCTTTTGAGTAGATGCCGACTATAGCCACGTTCCAAGAATCTCATTTTTAGCTCCTCTGCTCTTCTCTCAAAATCCTCATTAATAGAGCAAATCTGACAAAGTTGGAGGAACTGACCAATGGGAACAGACCTTACCATGTGATCAGGATGACATAGCGAAGCGTGTAACAACAGATTAGTAGAAGTCATCTTCCTAAAAATATCTGTCTGCCACAGACCATCAGTATCCTGTTAAACAATGACATAGAGGAACTCAATCTTATCAGCATCGCATGTGAATGTTTGACGTATATTTTGGTCGTTGCTATTCAGGCGACCAATAAACTCCTGTAGTTCCAGAGTAATACAGCGTAGTACCCTACCAGACCAAAAATATAGGGCAAAATGGAGGAAATATACACTCCCTGATCGCCTCCCTCCACACGACCAGGGGGACGCGGCTTCTTAGATGGTACAGAAGATTTGGCGCGCGCTGGGCAGACCCTGAAAACATGACCAGTCTGCCCATAGCTAAAACATGCCCCCACACCACGACGAACTGGAGGAAACACCGCTGGAGAACCACCTCTTCCCACCTGCCTGGGCTCGTCTTCCTGCACCAGTGTGTCCTCCTCCCTAGCAAGGACTACATTGGGCATATTCGCCAAAGCCACAAAAAACTCGTCTACCGACCGTAGAGATGGTGAATTGGCCGGCAAGGAGAAGGCCCAGGATTGGGGATCACCCTCAAGGAGAATCCCACCTGCTGCTCCTCACTCCCTCATGAGCGATTGTGGAGCCTGAAGTGTAGCTTGTAGGCCTCCTTAAAAAACAAAAAATTCTCTCTCCCTCCAGAAAACCTGTCTGGGAGAGGTAACTTGGGCTGTGGTTGAGCCTGCATCTGAGCTGAAGCCCCGTACCCCACCAACTGCTGTAGCTGCTGCTCCACCACACCACGCAGCACCCCACGCTCCTCAGTGAGGGTCTGCAGCAATTGGAAACAGGTCTGCATTAGGGCCATGGCTCACCAGAAAAAATGGGACTGTTGGTAATAATGTCACAGGACAGTAGGGAAAAGGCAGGAGACATGGAACCTGGGCCCCTGAACTGTCCCTCAGGCTTAGGGGGTGCCCTGACTTTCCTTAACTTGGGGGTACACTTAATGGTAGTGAGGCCCAATTCTCTGACCTGTCCCTATCCCCTGTTTAGTCATGAGCTCAACCCCAACCCCCTCCCCAGGAGGTGAGACAGGGAATAAAGTAAATTGCACCAAATAACACAAGGGAAAATAAAACAGACACCACGGGGTTAAAGCAACTATAAACCCAAACTTAGCTTTATCTGCTGCCAATGCTCCAAGCAGCAGAGAAAGGCACCCGATCAGCATCTAGCAGCAACTCCACTGCTCCAGATAAGCTGAAGGGGTTCCAGACTTCACCAAGGTTCGTTAGCAAATGACCAGTATTACCAACAGGGAGCTGCAGCAGCTGATGATCTTTTATAGGAAGGAGGGGGGAGGTCACCACCTGCTGGCTAATTGAACATGTAGTAACACCAGCGGCCACCGGGAGAAAACCAGCAGCAGAGCAACTACAGTTGTAGTAACACCAGCAGCCACCGGGGAAAAAACCCATATAACCCCCAGGGCCTGAAAGGAAAAAGGTTTATATAAGAGAGTCCAGACTCTGACACAGATCCAAAAATGGATTGTGACAAATAAGCTCGGTTCTGCTCCCATACCGCTGTAGTAAGCTCGGTTCTGCTCCCATATCTCTGGAGTAAGCTCTTTTCTGAGCCAATATCTCTGTAGTAAGCTCCATTCTGCTCCCATATCTCTGGAGTATTCTCCGTTCTGATCCATATCCATATCTGTGTAGTAAGCTCAGTTCTCCCATATGTCTGTAGTAAGCTCGGTTCTGCTCCCATATCTCTGGAGTATGCTCAGTTCTGCTAACATATCTCTGTAGTAAGCTTGATTCTGCTCCCATATATCTGGAGTAAGCGCTGCTCTGCTTCCATATTTCTGTAGTAAGCTCTGTTCTGCTCTAGGGATGGGCGAATCTACTCGTTAGGACTAGAGTTGAGCGACTTTTGGTTTTTTAGGGTCGCGTTTCGTTTCGTGAAACCCGACTTTTCCAAAAGTCGGGTCGAGGAAGATCGTCCGATTATAGGGAAAAGTCGGGGTCGTCCCGAAAACGAAACCCAATGTAAGTCAATGGGGAATAAAAGTCGACAGTGAGAGAAGGACAGGAAACACACCAACAGTGCCCATTTGAATGCCAAAAGCATCAATTCTTCTTACTTAAGCTTGTCAACCTTAATTAACTTCATAATACAAGTTACGCACTGAAAAATGGGGGTTATTTGGCTACAGACTGTGGGGGGGAGGGCTGGCTCCAGGTTTTCATGTGCCCTGGGCGAAAGAGCGCCCCTTTAACACATACCACAACTCATCATGCTCTGATACGGCAGAGAAATAGCGGTATAGTACAATGAAAAATACCTCACTTTTTACATCTCATGACGAGGCCCATCTATTTCTCCATACAGAATCATTGGTCCCATATAATGTTTGAAACAGTATATGATGAGCTCCACATAATGCTACAGTATATGTTGGTCCCCATGGATGAAGCTCCACTGTCTTATGGGCCCAAATAATGCTCCAAACATAATGGGCCCCATTTCTAATGCTCTAGTGTATAATGGGCCCTGTAAATGCTGCTCCAGTGTCTGATGTCCACCTTTGGAATGTTCCAGTGTATGGTGGGCCCCATCTATCATTCTCCAGAGTATAGTGCTCCCCAAAAATTGCTGTCCCAACATTGAAAACAATCAAATAAGTCTCCTCGCTAAGGAATCCCTGTACTTGTCTGGACTCCTCGTCGTCCCCATCTTCCATCTCACTGCACAGTATTTCAACTTTGGAGGTGCTGTGATCCTGGGCAAGCAGAGGGGGCCCACTCGTTGGCGACGGCACTGGCACAGGGCCCCTGATAGTACGGTGGTGTGTCTGATGGCGGGTGGGCCGAACCTGCACTTTCATCTGCAGCTTCCTCTTTGTCACCGTGTAAGATGGAACTGTATATGGGAAGGGTAACCTGAGTTTCATCAGGGTCAGATTCAGGTCGTGTAGCGTGCGAGGGGAATGTAGTGGTCTGGGTCAATGTACCAGCAGATTCATCGAGCAGTGGCTGGGCATCAGTGCACTTGTGTCGCCCCCAGGAGTACGGTCGCCACAGTGGCATTACCTTCTTCCTAGGGAGTGTGATGTCATGCTTGGGAGCAACGAAGGATCTCTCTAGCAGGTTAACTGATTGGGCGGCGTTATTCCCACGAGTCATGACCCTCCAAACAGTGTTCATGAAGGCAAAGTGTTTGTTTTACGTGGGCAGTATGGTTGCAAAGCTGAACCTTAAAGGAATGTCCAGAAGGGCACCACCAGGAGTGGAGCCTACGGTTAAATTCGACTCCACCTGGGAAACCTCAACCATGCCAGCTACAGAACAGATGCACACATTGCAAGTTTAATTCCGTTAACGAACGAGACTCCGTCATGCCCCGCGGTCCGAGTCCGGCTTACTAGAGGGACACGTGAGGCTCTGGCACATGAGATTGGCCAATAACTGGTGTGTCATGCCCTTACATGTCCGTGGCTGCATGTGCGCTACACTGAAAAGGCCAGCGTTTGTCGCTTACAGGTGCAGATAACCCGCTGAACAACGTTAGTGATGGGGATCACTGATTACAATTATTACCCGCGAACAATGATTTCCCAGTAAGTGCAGGTCAACCGCAGTTCCGGAATTAGGCCTAACCGTCATTCCTGAAAAAATGAAAAACTTACGTGTGCAAACCACAGGTGCTGTAGCTTGCTTAACAGCTCGCCAGCCGTTCTCACGCCCAGTATGGATTACACGTGATTGCACAAAGGTTAGAAAGGGTACCGTATCCCCGGATAACATGTATGGATAGCGTACACATTCAAAATATATGTCTCAGGAGGCAGGCTCAGATGGTGTCAGGCCCAGTATGGATTGCACGTGATTGCACAAAGGTTAGAAAGGGTACCGTATCCCCGGATAACATGTATGGATAGCGTACACATTCAAAATATATGTCTCAGGAGGCAGGCTCAGACGGTGTTAGGCCCAGTATGGATTGCACGTGATTGCACAAATGTTAGAAAGGGTACCGTATCCCCAGATAACATGTATGGATAGCGTACACATTCAAAATATATGTCTCAGGAGGCAGGCTCAGATGGTGTTAGGCCCAGTATGGATTGCACGTGATTGCACAAAGGTTAGAAAGGGTACCGTATCCCCGGATAACATGTATGGATAGCGTACACATTCAAAATATATGTCTCAGGAGGCAGGCTCAGACGGTGTCAGGCACAGTATGGATTTGACGGCCCAGATTACACAGCGGAGGAGCAGGGAGAGGTAAAGATTGCAAATGCTGGGGCCCTGGCCAAGCAAGGGGGCCCACTCGTGGGCGTCGGTACTGGCACTGGGCCCCTCATAGTACGGCGGTGTGTCTGACGGCGGGTGTGCACCACCACCGTCAGAGACACTTGATTGCACTATGAGGGACCCTGTGCCAGTGCCCGCGCCCAAGAGTCGGCCTACCCACCTGTCCAGGGCAACGGCACTCGCACGGTGTCGTGCGGTAGGTGGTGACCCCGGCCATGGGGGGGGAGGCAGCACAGTTAGGGAGTTTTAGAAAGTGGCATATGTTGATGTTGGACATTCAGCTGATGCAAAAGGCGAAATAGGTGAAGTACCAGGAAGAGGTGGACCAAAGCAAGCCATTTTTCTGTCACCCTATGTGTCATCAGGGGAAGGTGGGACAAAATCCTTGGAAACCCATGCGTGGTTCATTTTAATGAAGGTTAGATCATCCACATTTTGGGTTGACAGACGGGTCCTTTTTTCTGTCAGGATTGATCCAGCTGCACTGAAGACTCTTTCCGATAGCACACTTGCAGCTGGGCAAGCGAGCTCCTGTAAGGCATATTGGGCCAATTCAGGCCAGGTGTCCAGTTTAGCGGCCCAATAGTCAAAGGGGAATGACCTGTGCGGGAGAACATCGATATGGGAGGAAAAGTAGTTTGTAACCATAGTTGACAACTGCTGTCTCCTGTCACTTTCCATTGATGCAGTATTACCAGTTGTGTGAGCGGTATTTGAAAAATCAGTCCACAACATTGTCATGAAACCCCTGTCTCCAACGCCACTTCTGCTGTGTGCACCACGAACACCTCTGCCAAGCTGCCCCCAGCCCGTACGGCTCGTGTGAGAACCATCACCGCTGATGTGTGCTGGGAATGCCTCAAGCAACCGATTTACCAGAGTTGCTTGTTTATTAGCCAATATTAGGTCAAGGTTCGCCTGTGGCATGATGTTTTGTAATTTGCCTTTATAGCGTGGATCCAGGATGCTGGCCAACCAGTAGTCGTCATCGTTCATCATTTTGGCAATGCGGGGGTCCCTTTTTAGGATCCGCAAGGCATAATCTGACATGTGGGCCAATGTTCCCGGTGTCAATGATGCACTGCGAGTGCTGGGTGGAGGAGCACTTTCTGGCAAATCCACATCCCTCCAGTCACGCACAAACCCTGTACCAGACCTTGGCACGCCAACATTTTCACTTGCCCCACGAGATGCATCCTCCTCCCCTAAGTAATCATCCCCATCATCCTCCTCCTCCTCCTCCTCTTCTTCCTCCACCTCGTCCAGGAGAGGTCCCTGAGCAGACAATGGCTGAATGTCATCAAGGATTCCCTCCTCCTCTTCCTCCTCATCAACATTGGCTGCAGACGCCTGCTCCTTAAGGTGCGTCAAAGTTTGCATGAGCAGACGCATAAGTGGGATGCTCATGCTTAGGATGGCGTCGTCTGCGCTTACCAGCCGTGTGCATTCCTCAAAACACTGAAGGACTTTACAAAGGTCTT
The DNA here is from genome assembly GCF_039654945.1 of Dendrobates tinctorius. Taxonomy (NCBI): domain Eukaryota; kingdom Metazoa; phylum Chordata; class Amphibia; order Anura; family Dendrobatidae; genus Dendrobates; species Dendrobates tinctorius. The sequence continues at coordinate 5,138,321 of NW_027361738.1, read as the reverse complement.
TCAGCTTCGACCACTGCACGCCTGTCAACTCCATGTCTGCTCTCAAAGTGCCTGGCCGTGTATCCTCCCACAAATGCATTATGGCCTGCCTCTGCTCGCACAGCCGCTCCACCATGTGCAGGGTGGAGTTCCACCTTGTTGCAATGTCGATAATGAGGCGGTGGTTGGGAAGGTGGAGCAATCGCTGCAGCTTCTGCATACGAACGGAGAGTACAGGCGACCGGCGGATGTGCGCGCACAGTCTTCGCACCTTCTGGAGCAGGGCTGTTAACTCCGGATAATTTTTGAGGAAGCACTGCACCACCAGGTTCAAGGTGTGAGCCAAGCAAGGTATGTGGCTGAGTTTTGAAAGGGCTATGGCTGCCACAAAATTACGGCCGTTATCACTAACTACCTTGCCTGCCTCAAGATGTACACTGCCCAGCCATGACTCAGTTTGTCGCTTCAAGTACTCGGCCAGCACCTCGGCGGTGTGTCTGTCGCCCAAACACATCATCTGCAACACAGCCTGCTGACGCTTTCCACTAGCTGCTCGATAGGGGGACACATCGTGTGCAACAGTGGCAGCTGCAGATGGAGTGCTCGTACGACTGTGCTCTGTGGACGAGCTTTCGCTTCTGGAGGAGGAGGAGGAGGAGGGTCGAACGCCTACAGCCAACTGTTTCCTATACCGTGGGCTAGGCAGCACTGTCCCACCACCGCTGTCCCCTGTGGACCCTGCATCCACCACATTAACCCAGTGCGCAGTGATGGACACGTAACGGCCCTGGCCATGCCGACTGGACCATGCATCAGTTGTGAGGTGCACCTTTCCGCTCACTGACTGCTTGAGTGCATGGACAATGCGATCTTTCACATGATGGTGGAGGGCTGGGATGGCTTTGCGAGAGAAGAAGTGGCGACTGGGTAGGTCATAGCGTGGTACTGCATAGGCCATGAGTTCGCGGAAAGCTGTGCTTTCCACCAACCGAAAGGGCATCATCTCAAACGAGATTAGTTTGGCAATGTGGGCGTTCAAACCCAGTGTACGCGGATGAGAGACTGAGTACTTTCTTGACCTACTCATAGTGTCTGGGAGGGTGAGCTGGACTTGAGAGCTGCATATGGTGGAAGTAGCGGTGGACAGGGCGGACTGAGAGAGGGTTGATGATGGTGATGGAGTTGGTGTTCTCTCTGATGGCCTAGAATCAGTCTTTCGTTGATATAACAGTGGGATTCCCTGACTGCTGTGGCCTTGCAACGACACCTCAACATTTGCTGCTGTGCTAACCGGTGGGCTTACAGTGGGGGAAACAATGTAGCGTTGCTGACTACCTTCGTTGTGATCAGTTGCACATGTGGCACTTGAGGTTTGGTGTTGTGTCCACGCTTGCAAGTGCATGCTGGTTAAATGTCTAAGCATGCAACTGGTATTCAAATTTTTCAGATTTTTCCCTCGGCTAAAGGTCTTTGCGCACTTCTTACAGATAACCTTGGCCTGATCATGAGGATTTTGTTCAAAAAAGTGCCACACTGCACTCTTCCTACTTTGGCAGACATTTTGCGGCCTAGCACGCTGTGATCTTTTGACCCTCTGGACAAGCTGTCCAGCAACTCTTTTGATGTTTGGAACCTGTCTTTGGAGTGCTCCGGGCCTGCCAGATAACAGCTGTTGCGATGTCGATGTCTGCTGTGGATGCTCCTCATCTGAGCTATTGGAAGCAGCACCCTCTTCCCCCAATGGATGCCAATCTGGGTCAACAACTGGGTCATCCATCACCTCCTCTTCTATGTCATGTGCACCTTTCTCTGTGTCACCGTGTATGGTGGTATAGTGGGGCACCTGAGTCTCATCAGGGTCAGAATCTGGCTCTGTACACTGCGAGGACAATGTAGTGCTCTGAGTGAATGTACCAGCAGAATCATCCATCAGCGGCTGTGCATCAGTGCACTCCATGTCAGATTCATCTTGGCCTGGGTAATTCACCATTTGACTTGATAATCCAGGCATGGTATGTGAAAACAGCTCCATGGAGTAATCAGTAGTATGGCCTGCGTCATCCTTCAATCTTGGTTGGGGTGAAGGACACAAGGAAAGGTGTGGTTCATGAACATGAGCCTCCAATGACGACTCAGTGCTTTTACTTTTTACAACTGAAGAAGAGGAGGCGATAGAGCTGGAGGCTGAGTCAGCAATGTAAGACAAAACTTTTTCCTGATGCTCTGCCTTTAAAAGCGGATTGCCAACTCCTAGAAAACTAAGCGTTCGAGGCCTTATGTAGCCAGACGATGATGCAGGGTCAGCACCTCCTGCATTCGGTCCTATTTTGCTCTTGCCACTACCATCAGATCCACCACCAACACCATCATTACCAGCTGCCAACCCCCGCCCAATTCCACGGCCTCTTCCACCAGCCTTCCTCATTTTTGGTAGAAATGTAGACAAAATCCAACAAACTATATAGTAATGTAAAAGTAATGTAAGGTGTCTATAGGACAGGGGAGTTTTAGAATTTCTGCACACACTTGTGTACAGTGGACACTTGTGGATTGTGTGAGGCCCACTGATATCTGAGCGCTATGTGACACGCTCGATGGCACAGCTGCCTGTGACCAAAGTGACGAGAGGATAATGGAGATTTTGAATCTCTGCGTACACTTTTGGACACTGGACACTTGTGGATTGTGTGCGGCCCACTGATATCTGAGCGCTATGTGACACGCTCGATGGCACAGCTGCCTGTGACCAAAGTGACGAGAGGATAATGGAGATTTTGAATCTCTGCGTACACTTTTGGACACTGGACACTTGTGGATTGTGTGCGGCCCACTGATATCTGAGCGCTATGTGACACGCTCGATGGCACAGCTGCCTGTGACCAAAGTGACGAGAGGATAATGGAGATTTTGAATCTCTGCGTACACTTGTGGACAGTGGACACTTGTGGATTGTGTGAGGCCCACTGATATCTGAGCGCTATGTGACACGCTCGATGGCACAGCTGCCTGTGACCAAAGTGACGAGAGGATAATGGAGATTTTGAATCTCTGCGTACACTTTTGGACACTGGACACTTGTGGATTGTGTGCGGCCCACTGATATCTGAGCGCTATGTGACACGCTCGATGGCACAGCTGCCTGTGACCAAAGTGACGAGAGGATAATGGAGATTTTGAATCTCTGCGTACACTTTTGGACACTGGACACTTGTGGATTGTGTGCGGCCCACTGATATCTGAGCGCTATGTGACACGCTCGATGGCACAGCTGCCTGTGACCAAAGTGACGAGAGGATAATGGAGATTTTGAATCTCTGCGTACACTTTTGGACACTGGACACTTGTGGATTGTGTGCAGCCCACTGATATCTGAGCGCTATGTGACACGCTCGATGGCACAGCTGCCTGTGACCAAAGTGACGAGAGGATAATGGAGATTTTGAATCTCTGCGTACACTTGTGGACAGTGGACACTTGTGGATTGTGTGAGGCCCACTGATATCTGAGCGCTATGTGACACGCTCGATGGCACAGCTGCCTGTGACCAAAGTGACGAGAGGATAATGGAGATTTTGAATCTCTGCGTACACTTGTGGACAGTGGACACTTGTGGATTGTGTGAGGCCCACTGATATCTGAGCGCTATGTGACACGCTCGATGGCACAGCTGCCTGTGACCAAAGTGACGAGAGGATAATGGAGATTTTGAATCTCTGAGTACACTTTTGGACACTGGACACTTGTGGATTGTGTGCGGCCCACTGATATCTGAGCGCTATGTGACACGCTCGATGGCACAGCTGCCTGTGACCAAAGTGACGAGAGGATAATGGAGATTTTGAATCTCTGCGTACACTTGTGGACAGAGGACACTTGTGGATTGTGTGAGGCCCACTGATATCTGAGCGCTATGTGACACGCTCGATGGCACAGCTGCCTGTGACCAAAGTGACGAGAGGATAATGGAGATTTTGAATCTCTGCGTACACTTGTGGACAGTGGACACTTGTGGATTGTGTGAGGCCCACTGATATCTGAGCGCTATGTGACACGCTCGATGGCACAGCTGCCTGTGACCAAAGTGACGAGAGGATAATGGAGATTTTGAATATCTGCGTACACTTTTGGACACTGGACACTTGTGGATTGTGTGCGGCCCACTGATATCTGAGCGCTATGTGACACGCTCGATGGCACAGCTGCCTGTGACCAAAGTGACGAGAGGATAATGGAGATTTTGAATCTCTGCGTACACTTGTGGACACTGGACACTTGTGGATTGTGTGCGGCCCACTGATATCTGAGCGCTATGTGACACGCTCGATGGCACAGCTGCCTGTGACCAAAGTGACGAGAGGATAATGGAGATTTTGAATATCTGCGTACACTTTTGGACACTGGACACTTGTGGATTGTGTGCGGCCCACTGATATCTGAGCGCTATGTGACACGCTCGATGGCACAGCTGCCTGTGACCAAAGTAACGAGAGGATAATGGAGATTTTGAATCTCTGCGTACACTTTTGGACACTGGACACTTGTGGATTGTGTGTGGCCCACTGATATTTGAGCGCTATGTGACACGCTCGATGGCACAGCTGCCTGTGACCAAAGTGACGAGAGGATAATGGAGATTTTGAATCTCTGCGTACACTTTTGGACACTGGACACTTGTGGATTGTGTGCGGCCCACTGATATCTGAGCGCTATGTGACACGCTCGATGGCACAGCTGCCTGTGACCAAAGTGACGAGAGGATAATGGAGATTTTGAATCTCTGCGTACACTTGTGGACAGTGGACACTTGTGGATTGTGTGAGGCCCACTGATATCTGAGCGCTATGTGACACGCTCGATGGCACAGCTGCCTGTGACCAAAGTGACGAGAGGATAATGGAGATTTTGAATCTCTGCGTACACTTGTGGACAGTGGACACTTGTGGATTGTGTGAGGCCCACTGATATCTGAGCGCTATGTGACACGCTCGATGGCACAGCTGCCTGTGACCAAAGTGACGAGAGGATAATGGAGATTTTGAATCTCTGCGTACACTTTTGGACACTGGACACTTGTGGATTGTGTGCGGCCCACTGATATCTGAGCGCTATGTGACACGCTCGATGGCACAGCTGCCTGTGACCAAAGTGACGAGAGGATAATGGAGATTTTGAATCTCTGCGTACACTTTTGGACACTGGACACTTGTGGATTGTGTGCGGCCCACTGATATCTGAGCGCTATGTGACACGCTCGATGGCACAGCTGCCTGTGACCAAAGTGACGAGAGGATAATGGAGATTTTGAATCTCTGCGTACACTTTTGGACACTGGACACTTGTGGATTGTGTGCGGCCCACTGATATCTGAGCGCTATGTGACACGCTCGATGGCACAGCTGCCTGTGACCAAAGTGACGAGAGGATAATGGAGATTTTGAATCTCTGCGTACACTTGTGGACAGTGGACACTTGTGGATTGTGTGAGGCCCACTGATATCTGAGCGCTATGTGACACGCTCGATGGCACAGCTGCCTGTGACCAAAGCGACGAGAGGATAATGGAGATTTTGAATCTCTGCGTACACTTTTGGACACTGGACACTTGTGGATTGTGTGCGGCCCACTGATATCTGAGCGCTATGTGACACGCTCGATGGCACAGCTGCCTGTGACCAAAGTGACGAGAGGATAATGGAGATTTTGAATCTCTGCGTACACTTTTGGACACTGGACACTTGTGGATTGTGTGCGGCCCACTGATATCTGAGCGCTATGTGACACGCTCGATGGCACAGCTGCCTGTGACCAAAGTGACGAGAGGATAATGGAGATTTTGAATCTCTGCGTACACTTTTGGACACTGGACACTTGTGGATTGTGTGCGGCCCACTGATATCTGAGCGCTATGTGACACGCTCGATGGCACAGCTGCCTGTGACCAAAGTGACGAGAGGATAATGGAGATTTTGAATCTCTGCGTACACTTGTGGACAGTGGACACTTGTGGATTGTGTGAGGCCCACTGATATCTGAGCGCTATGTGACACGCTCGATGGCACAGCTGCCTGTGACCAAAGTAACGAGAGGATAATGGAGATTTTGAATCTCTGCGTACACTTTTGGACACTGGACACTTGTGGATTGTGTGTGGCCCACTGATATTTGAGCGCTATGTGACACGCTCGATGGCACAGCTGCCTGTGACCAAAGTGACGAGAGGATAATGGAGATTTTGAATCTCTGCGTACACTTTTGGACACTGGACACTTGTGGATTGTGTGCGGCCCACTGATATCTGAGCGCTATGTGACACGCTCGATGGCACAGCTGCCTGTGACCAAAGTGACGAGAGGATAATGGAGATTTTGAATCTCTGCGTACACTTGTGGACAGTGGACACTTGTGGATTGTGTGAGGCCCACTGATATCTGAGCGCTATGTGACATGCTCGATGGCACAGCTGCCTGTGACCAAAGTGACGAGAGGATAATGGAGATTTTGAATCTCTGCGTACACTTGTGGACAGTGGACACTTGTGGATTGTGTGAGGCCCACTGATATCTGAGCGCTATGTGACACGCTCGATGGCACAGCTGCCTGTGACCAAAGTGACGAGAGGATAATGGAGATTTTGAATCTCTGCGTACACTTTTGGACACTGGACACTTGTGGATTGTGTGCGGCCCACTGATATCTGAGCGCTATGTGACACGCTCGATGGCACAGCTGCCTGTGACCAAAGTGACGAGAGGATAATGGAGATTTTGAATCTCTGCGTACACTTTTGGACACTGGACACTTGTGGATTGTGTGCGGCCCACTGATATCTGAGCGCTATGTGACACGCTCGATGGCACAGCTGCCTGTGACCAAAGTGACGAGAGGATAATGGAGATTTTGAATCTCTGCGTACACTTTTGGACACTGGACACTTGTGGATTGTGTGCGGCCCACTGATATCTGAGCGCTATGTGACACGCTCGATGGCACAGCTGCCTGTGACCAAAGTGACGAGAGGATAATGGAGATTTTGAATCTCTGCGTACACTTGTGGACAGTGGACACTTGTGGATTGTGTGAGGCCCACTGATATCTGAGCGCTATGTGACACGCTCGATGGCACAGCTGCCTGTGACCAAAGCGACGAGAGGATAATGGAGATTTTGAATCTCTGCGTACACTTTTGGACACTGGACACTTGTGGATTGTGTGCGGCCCACTGATATCTGAGCGCTATGTGACACGCTCGATGGCACAGCTGCCTGTGACCAAAGTGACGAGAGGATAATGGAGATTTTGAATCTCTGCGTACACTTTTGGACACTGGACACTTGTGGATTGTGTGCGGCCCACTGATATCTGAGCGCTATGTGACACGCTCGATGGCACAGCTGCCTGTGACCAAAGTGACGAGAGGATAATGGAGATTTTGAATCTCTGCGTACACTTTTGGACACTGGACACTTGTGGATTGTGTGCGGCCCACTGATATCTGAGCGCTATGTGACACGCTCGATGGCACAGCTGCCTGTGACCAAAGTGACGAGAGGATAATGGAGATTTTGAATCTCTGCGTACACTTGTGGACAGTGGACACTTGTGGATTGTGTGAGGCCCACTGATATCTGAGCGCTATGTGACACGCTCGATGGCACAGCTGCCTGTGACCAAAGTGACGAGAGGATAATGGAGATTTTGAATCTCTGCGTACACTTGTGGACAGTGGACACTTGTGGATTGTGTGAGGCCCACTGATATCTGAGCGCTATGTGACACGCTCGATGGCACAGCTGCCTGTGACCAAAGTGACGAGAGGATAATGGAGATTTTGAATCTCTGCGTACACTTTTGGACACTGGACACTTGTGGATTGTGTGCGGCCCACTGATATCTGAGCGCTATGTGACACGCTCGATGGCACAGCTGCCTGTGACCAAAGTGACGAGAGGATAATGGAGATTTTGAATCTCTGCGTACACTTTTGGACACTGGACACTTGTGGATTGTGTGCGGCCCACTGATATCTGAGCGCTATGTGACACGCTCGATGGCACAGCTGCCTGTGACCAAAGTGACGAGAGGATAATGGAGATTTTGAATCTCTGCGTACACTTGTGGACAGCGGGCACTTGTGGATTGTGTGAGGCCCACTGATATCTGAGCGCTATGTGACACGCTCGATGGCACAGCTGCCTGTGACCAAAGTGACGAGAGGATAATGGAGATTTTGAATCTCTGCGTACACTTGTGGACAGTGGACACTTGTGGATTGTGTGAGGCCCACTGATATCTGAGCGCTATGTGACACGCTCGATGGCACAGCTGCCTGTGACCGAAGTGACGAGAGGATAATGGAGATTTTGAATCTCTGCGTACACTTTTGGACACTGGACACTTGTGGATTGTGTGCGGCCCACTGATATCTGAGCGCTGTGTGACACGCTCGATGGCACAGCTGCCTGTGACCAAAGTGACGAGAGGATAATGGAGATTTTGAATCTCTGCGTACACTTTTGGACACTGGACACTTGTGGATTGTGTGCGGCCCACTGATATCTGAGCGCTATGTGACACGCTCGATGGCACAGCTGCCTGTGACCAAAGTGACGAGAGGATAATGGAGATTTTGAATCTCTGCGTACACTTTTGGACACTGGACACTTGTGGATTGTGTGCGGCCCACTGATATCTGAGCGCTATGTGACACGCTCGATGGCACAGCTGCCTGTGACCAAAGTGACGAGAGGATAAGGGAGATTGGATTGCTTTTAAAAATGCAGTTTGCGGAGCAGTGGGTAAACAGCAATGCCAGCATGTCAGGAAGCCTTAAAAGGCAGCCCAACAACCAACACCACTGATACACCACAATATAGCCTCCCCTTGCACTGCACACACAGTGACTTGTGTGTTGTGCAGGCCAAATCGCTAGCAGCAGAAGCAGTTATTTTGTCTTCTTCCCTGCCTAACGCTCTCCCTACAGAATCAGCAGCAACCTCTCCCTATACTAAGATCGGCAGAAATAAGATGGCGGTCGGCGTGCACGCCCTTTTATACCCCCTGTGACGCCCACCAAAGCAAGCCAATCACTTGCATGCCCTTCTGAAAGATGGTGGTGACCCGTGCCTAGGTCATCACGTTGCCCACAGTGTCCGTGGATCCTGATTGGCTGAAAAAGAGCGCAAAACAAACTTTTGAAACGCGACTTTGGCGCGTAAGTCGCTGACCTCGTGGCCGACCTCATCCTAGGGTCGGGTTTCGTTTCATGAAACCCGACTTTGCCAAAAGTCGGCGACTTTTGAATTTTTTCGACCCGTTTCGCTCAACTCTAATTGTAAGACTTTATGCACTTTATTATACATACAGTATGTTGGACATTTGTTCATGTATACATTCTGATGTTTGAGCCCATATACTTCTGTGTATAGAAGTGAGAGTGATGGGTATACATGTATACAGTGACTGCTTTATCTCTATGGCTGATATAGCTGGGCACTGTGCAATATGAATCAGGGCTGCAGTGCAGGGTGTTATATCCACTGATGTTTTTAACTCCTATCTTTATCTGCTCATCTTGACTAATAAAAATTATATATTTTTTGCATTACATGGACTCTTGTGATTGCAACTTTTGTTGGTTTCCTTCCCTCCTTTGTATGATTATTGGCAATCTGTTCTTACCAGTCCTATGCATTGTTTGGGGATCTATGGCCAGTCATATTTATATGATTTTGTGAGATTTATATATAATATATACATTTGGATATTATCCATTCATATATTCCTTTTGGTCCATTGTTACCCCAGACATTCTAATGTCTTTCATATATTTCCTTATATCTAAGTACAGCAGCATATAGAAATAATGCCCCCATGCCTCCTTATAATAATTCTCCTTCACCCTTTATAGTAATGATATTGACCCCGTACCTTCTTACCCACGTGATTGCTTATAATAATATGTCTCCTGTTCTCTCCCTGTAATGATACTGATTTTGCAGTCTGCCTCCTGATAGTAATGCCCCTGAGCAGGAGCATACGTAGAAATCACTGGAACGCCAAACCAAAAGTCTTATTATTATTATTTATTATTATTATTATTATTATTATTATTATTATTATAGCGACATTTAATCCATGGCGCTTTACATGTGAAGAGGGGTGTACATAATAAAAGACAAGTGCAGTAATCTTTTTTTAACTCCTTAGTGACTGAGCCAATTTGCAGCTTACTGACCAGGCCAATTTTTACAATTCTGACGACTGTCACTTTGAGGTTATAACTTTGGAACACTTTAACAGATCCCGACGATTCTGCCCTTAAATCAGAGAGATATGTTACACAAAATACTTAATAAATAACATTTCCCACATGCCTGCTTTACAGTAGCATAATTTTTTTTGTTAGGAAGTTATAAGGGTTAAAAGTTGACCAGCAATTTCACATTTTTACAACAAATTTGCAAAACCATTTTTTTTAATGACCACCTCCCATTTGAAGTCACTTTGAGAGGTCAATATGACAGAAAATACACAAAAGTGACACCATTCTAACAACTGCACCCCTCAAGGTGCTCAAAACCATTCAAGAAGTTTATTAACCCTTTACGTGCTTCACAGGAACTGAACAACGTGGAAGAAAAAATTTAACATTTAACTTTTTTTTACAAACATTTTATTTCAGAACCAATTTTTTTTATTTTCACAAGCGCAAAAAGAGAAAATAAAACACAAAATTTGTTGTGCAATTTTTCCTGAATACGGTGATACCCCATATGGGGGGTAAACCACTGTTTGGGCGCACGGCAGGGCTTGGAATGGAAGGAGCGCCGTTTGACTTTTTCAATGCAGAATTGGCTGGAATTGAAATCGGATGCCATGCCGCGTTTGTAGAGTCCCTGATGTGCCTAAACAGTGGAAACCCCCAACAATTGACACCATTTTGGAAACTAGACCAATTAAGGAACTTAACTAGATGTGTGGTGAGCACTTTGAACCTCCAAGTGCTTCACAGAAGTTTATAACGCAGAGCCGTGAAAATAAAAAATCATATTTTTTTCACGAAAATTATCTTTTTGTCCCCGAATTTTTATTTTCACAATGGTAACAGGAGAAATTAGACCCCCAAAGTTGTGCAATTTGTCCTGAGTGCGCCGATACCCCTTATATGGTGGTAAACGACTGTTAGGGGGCACGGCAGAGCTCAGAAGTGAAGGAACGTCATTTGACTTTTTCAATGCAGAATTGGCTGGAATTGAGGTCAAATGCCATGTCGCGTTTGGAGACCCCTTGATGTGCCTAAACAGTAGAAACCCCCTACAAGTGACACCATTTTGGAAACTAGACCCCCCAAGGAGTTTATCTAGGTGTGTGGTGAGCACTTTGAACCCCTAAGTGCTTCACAAAAGTTTATAACGCAGAGTCGTGAAAATAAAAAATCATTTTTTTTCCACAAAAATGATTTTTTAGCCACCAATTTTTTAATTTTCCCAAGTGTAACTGTACAAAGTTGTTGTGCAATTTGTCTTGAGTACGCTGATTCCCCATATGTTGGGGTAAACCACTGTTTGGGCACACGTCGGGGCTTGGAAGGGAGGGAGCATCATTTGACTTTTTCAACTCAAAATTGGTTGGAATCAATGGTGGCACCATGTCGTGTTTGGAGACCCTGTGATGTGCCTAAGTAGTGGAAACCCCTCAATTCTAACAACAACCCTAACCCCAACACACCCGTAACCTTAATCCCAACCCTAATCATAACTCTAACCACAAACCTAACCCCAACACACCCCTAACTCTAATCCCAACCCTAACCATAACCCTAACCCCAACACAACCCTAACCCTAACCACAACCCTAACCACAAACCTAACATCAACACACCCCTAGCCCTAATTCTTAACCCTTGTCCCAACCCTAACCCTAATGCCAAAGCTAACCCTAATCCTAACGCCAATCCCAACCCTAACCCTAATTCCCACCCTAATACTAACCCTAACCCTAATGGAAAAATGAAAATAAAAATATTTTCTTTATTTCATTATTTTTCCCCACCTATGGGGTGATAAAGTGGGGGTTTATTTACTATTTTTTTATTTTGATCACTGTGATAGGGTCTATCACAGTGACCAAAATGAACCAATAGGAAAAATCTTCCTATTGTTGCCGGGTACCGGCCGGCAGATCTCGGCGGGCACACTGCACATGCGCTCACCATTTTCTTCCCAGAAGAAGATGGCGGCGCCCATGGAGGGTAAGCATGAGGGCCGAGGACCACCGGGAGGTACCGGGGGGGTTGGGGATCCTATTTCTCTCTCCTCTGATGCGCGATCACATCATAGGAGAGAGAAATTGAATGGCACATTGGACTTTTTTTTTCGGTCGCCGTTATACGGTTAATAACGGCGATGGCAAAAGCGGGGTCAGTAAAAATCAACCTGAATCATGTTCTTTGGAGTCTTGGCTACCTCCGGCAGCTGAGACCCCGGAGAAAATCTGACTCTGGGGGTTGCTATACACTTTCTCCACAGCGCTGTTAATTAAAGGCGATGTGGTTTAAGTACACTTAACTACCACAATTAAAAGGCGTATTGGTGGTCGTTAAGGGGTTAAACTGTTTATTTTTTAAATATTTTCTATTTTCTTGTACAGATAACATCATAAACACAAATATACTTGTAGCAAAATTATGCAAAACAATGCAAAACATTTTAGAAGTTTCTTCCAGTGGTACAGTACTCAGCACTTCTGCTCCTACTAACATTAGGTCAAACATCTAATACATCATCTAAGAGTAGGTATGGTACAGGGAAGACATAGGGAAAAAGTCAGGGAGGAGGGAAAAAAAGAAAGAAAAGAAGCACGTAACATCAATTGGTTAGCTTAGTTACATAGTCATCCCATGGATTCCATATGCGATTAACCCCTTCCCGACCTTTGACACAGCATATGCATCATGAAAGTAGGTGCCAATCCGACCTGTGACGCATATGCTGTCATGGAAGGATCGCGTTCCTGCGGGTCGGGTGACTGGGGTCATTGAAAGGTCACCTGACCCGAAGGCACAAGACCCTTTGTACTTCACCTCGGGGGGTGCGTTAGCCCCCCCGTGGCTACGATCGCTCTGATTGGCTGTTAAAAGTGAAACAGACAATCAGAGCAATTTGTAATATTTCATCAATGAAATTTGGTGAAATATTACAATCCAGCCATGGCTGATGCTGCAATAGCATCTGTCATGGCTGGAGACCGAGATCCGACCCCCCCACACCAAATGAGGGGGGCGATCACCCCCCGCCACTGACTAACGGCGTCGATCTGCCGCCGCCGTAACCATCTGCTCCCCTTCCCTCCACTTCCCCCGCCTTCTGATCCCCCCTCACCTGTCCCAGTACCTCCGATGTCCCTGTGTCCGTCCCGGTGTCCCTCCTGGATCCTTCATGGGCGCTGCCATCCTGCAAAATGGCGGGCGCATGCGCAGTGCGCCCGCCGGCCGGCAGATTCCATTCATTTATTTTGATCACTGTGATAAACTCTCACAGTGATCAAAATAAAAAAAAGTAAATAACCCCCCCCCCTTTTATCACCCCCATAGGTAGGGGCAAATAGTAAAATAAAGAAAATATTTTTTATTTTTCCATTAGGGTTAGAATTAGGGTTAGGGTTGGAATTAGGGTTAGGGTTGAAATTAGGGTTAGGGATGGAATTAGGTTTAGGGTTGGAATTAGGGTTAGGGTTGGAATTAGGGTCAGGGTTAGAATTACGGTTAGGGTTGGAATTAGGGTTAGGGTTGGAATTAGGGTTGGGATTAGGGCTACGGTTGGAATTAGGGTTAAGATTAGGGTTAGGCTTGTGTTTAGGGTTAGAGTTGGGATTAGGGTTAGGGGTGTGTTGAGGTTAAGGTTGTGGTTATGGATAGGGTTGGGATTAGGGTTAGGAGTGTGTTGGGGTTTGGGTTGGAGTTAGAATGGGGGTTTCCACTATTTAGGCACATCAGGGGGTCTCCAAACGCGGCATGGTGCCACCATTGATTCCAGCCAATTTTGCGTTCAAAAAGTCAAACAGTGCTCCCTCCATTCTGAGCCCCGACGTGTGCCCAAACAGTGGTTTACCCAACATATGGGGTTTCAGCGTACTCAGGAAAAATTGCACAACATCTTTGGGGGTCTAATTTCTCCTGTAAGGCTGGTTTCACATTTGCGTTTTTTTGCGCTGGAAAAAAACGCATATGTGCGCATGCGTTTTTTCCCCTATATTTAACATGGGTGCGCATACCTGCGCGCTGGTAAGCGCACGTATGCGATTTTCATGCGCTGCGTTTTTTTGGGGTGTGCGTTTGTATTTTCCAGACACAGCATGTTGCATTTTTTGGCCCTGCAAAAAAGCGCATGCGCACGTATGCGCACGTTTTGCGCTAAAAATGGCCATTATAGCCTATGGATGCGCATACATGCGCACTGGCATGCTCATGTATGCGTTTTTTTGCACATGCGTTTTTTTTTGTTAACCATGGAATTTAGGGGTTTGGGTTAGAGTTAGGGTTAGTTAAGGGGGTTTAGGGTTAGGGTTAGGGTCAGGGTCAGGGTTAGGGTTGGGGTTAGGGTCAGGGTTAGGGTTAAGTATGGTTTGGTTAAGGGTTAGGGTCAGGGTTAGGGTTAGGGTCAGGGTTAGGGTTAAGTATGGTTTGGTTAAGGGTCAGGGTTAGGGTTAGGGTCAGGGTTAGGGTTAGGGTTAGGGTTAGGGTCAGGGTTAGGGTTAGGGTTAGGGTTAGTTAGGGTTTAGGGTTTGGGTTAGGGTTAAGTATGGTTTGATTAAGGGTTAGGGTCAGGGTTAGGGTTAGGGTCAGGGTTAGGGTTAAGTATGGTTTGGTTAAGGGTTAGGGTCAGGGTTAGGGTTAGGGTCAGGGTTAGGGTCAGGGTTAGGGTTAGGGTCAGGGTTAGGGTTAGGGTTAGGGTCAGGGTTAGGGTTAGGGTTAGGGTCAGGGTTAGGGTTAGGGTTAGGGTCAGGGTTAGGGTTAGGGTTAGGGTTAGGGTCAGGGCTAGGGTTAGGGTTAGGGTGAGGGTTAGGGTTAGGGTCAGGGTTAAGGTCAGGGTTAGGGTTAGTTAGGGTTTAGGGTTTGGGTTAGGGTTAAGTATGGTTTGGTTAAGGGTTAGGGTCAGGGTTAGGGTTAGGGTTAGGGTCAGGGTTAGGGTTAGGGTCAGGGTTAGGGTTAGTAAAGTCATGGTTTGGGTTAGTGTGAGGGGCCACCTAATGTTGGAAAAAAACGCAAACGCGGTAAAAACGCACTAAAAACGCATACAAATGCATAAAAACGCTGCGTTTTTTTCATGCATGCTCAAAAAAATGCTTGAAAAAAACGCAGCAGTTGTATGCTTTTGTATGCGTTTTTTCAATGCGTTTTTTTGCGGGAAAAACGCGCTGCAAAAAAAAGCAAGTGTGAAACTAGCCTTACCCTTGGGAAAATAAAAAATTGGGTACTAAAAAAATTATTATTTTATTCTCTGTGTTATAAACTTCTGTGAAGAACTTGGGGATTCAAAGTGCTCACCACACATCTAGATGAGTTCCTTGGGGGATCTAGTTTCCAAAATAGGGTCACTTGTGGGGGGTTCCTACTGTTTAGGCACATCATGGGCTCTGCAAACCTAACATGACGCCCGCAGACCATTCCATCAAGTTGGCATTTCAAAACTTCACTACTTCCCTTCCGAGCCCCGACGTGTGCCCAAACAGTGGTTCCCCCCCATATATGGGATACCAGCATACTCAAGACAAATTGCACAACAACTTTTGTGGTCCAATTTCTCCTGTTACCCTTGTCAAAATAAAAAATTGTGGGCTAAAATATCATTTTTGAGGAAAAAAAAAGATTTTTTATTTTCACCGCTCTGCGTTATAAACTTCTGTGAAGCACTTGGGGGGTTCAGAGTGCTCACATCACATCTAGATAAGTTCCTTAAAGGGTCTACTTTTCAAAATGGTGTCACTTGTGGTTTTTTACACTCTTTAGGCACACAGGGGCTCTCCAAGTGCGTCATGGTGTCCGCTAACGATTGAAGCTAATTTTTGTATTTGAAAAGTCAAATGGCACTCCTTTCCTTCTGGGCCCTGCCGTGCGCCCAAACAGTGGTTTATAACCACATTTGAGGTATCGATGTACTCAGGAGAAAGTGAACAGCAAATTTTAGGATCCACTTTATCCTGTTGTCCATGTGAAAATAAAAAACTGAGGCTAGAAGATAATTTTTGTGAAAAAATGTACTTTCTTTTTTTTACAGATCAATTTGTGAAGCACCTGGGGGTTCAAAGTGCTCACTATGCATCTAGATAAGTTCCTTGGGTGGTCTAGTTTCCAAAATGGAGTCACTTGTGGGGGAGCTCCAATGTTTAGGCACAGAGAGACTCTCCAAATGCGACATGGCAACAGCTAAATATTCTAGCATATTTTCCATTCAAAAAGTCAAATGGCACTCCTTCCCTTCTGAGCCCTGCCGTGCACTAAACAGTGGTTTATGACCACACATGAGGTATCGTTGTACTCAGGAGAAATTGCCCAACAAAGTTAGGATCCAATTTATCCTGTTACCCATGTGAAAATGAAAAAAATTGATGCTAAAATAAATTTTTTGTCAGAAAAATTAAAATGTCCATTTTTTCCTTCCATATTGCTTTAGTTCCTGTGAGGCACCTGAAGTGTTAATAATCTTCTTGAATGTAGTTTTGAGTAGCTTGAGGGGTGCAGTTTTTAGAATTATGTCACTTTTGGGTATTTTCTGCCATATAGACCCCTCAAAGTGACTTCAAATGTGAGGTGGCCCCTAAAAAAATGGTTTTGTATATTTTGTTGTAAAAATGAGAAATCGCTGGTCAACTTTTAACCCTTATAACTTCCTAACAAAACAAAATTTTGTTTCCAAAAAAATTGTGCTGATGTAAAGTAAACATGTGGGAAATGTTATTTATTAACTATTTCGTGTCACATAACTCTCTGGTTTAACAGAATAAAAATTCAAAATATGAAAATTGCGAAATTTTCAAAATTTTCACCAAATTTCCGTTTTTTCACAAATAAACGCAAAAATTATCAACCTAAATTTACCACTATCATGAAGCCCAATATGTCACAAAATACAATCTCAGAATCGCAAGGATCCGTTGAAGCGTTCCTGAGTTATTACCTCATAAAGGGACACTGGTCAGAATTGCAAAAAATGGCCTGGTCATTAAGGTCAAAATAGACTGGGTCATGAAGGGGTTGAACAAATCAAGTTCATTATTAATGCAGGCCGTAAGAATCTCCATATGTCTTCATTTCTTTAATCTTCAAGCTGAGTTTTTTCATGGAAGGAGCTGATCTTTTCTTCCAGTATGAGGC
The DNA here is from genome assembly GCF_039654945.1 of Dendrobates tinctorius. Taxonomy (NCBI): domain Eukaryota; kingdom Metazoa; phylum Chordata; class Amphibia; order Anura; family Dendrobatidae; genus Dendrobates; species Dendrobates tinctorius. Next base: position 5,120,971 of record NW_027361738.1, on the reverse strand, counting down.
TATTAGACACTTTGACGATGTTAGGATATGGAGGAGCAGCCTGGCTGGACCCTTGCTCATAGATACGGGTGGATCATTAAGTAAATAAGCCACAGGATCCAGAGGTATCTCTACAGCCAACACCTAAGAAATCAACCCCTGTACTCTCTTCCAGAAGGGGGGTATAGTCTGGCAATCCCAGAATATATGTGGCAATGAGCCCTCTGCCCCCAGGCATCTCCAGCATCTATCTGACATGGCAGGGTAAATATTATGTAAAACCTCCTGCGTATGATATCAATACATCAGTATCTTGTACTGATTTTCCTTCTGTATTGTGCATGGTGATGATTTAGCTGCCTTTGACCATATGACCTGCCATATAGGAAGCAGAAGTTCCCTCCCCAGGTATCTCTCCCACTTAATCATGTAAGTATGTTTAGGAGGGGGTCTAATGGCAGAGTGAGCAGTATATTATAAAAGTCTGTGATCAAACCCTTTGTAGAGGGGTTCCCTTTACAGAGTCGTTCAAAGGGAGTGGGGGTAGAGAACATTGTGTTTTTATATAAAGATAAGGCCAGGTGGCGAATTTGTAAGTATGAGAAGTAGGTCCTAAGTGGGAGATTAAACCGCTCTCTAAGAGTCTGGAAAGGAAGAATATTTATGTTAAAGGGGTCTAAAATATCTGCGTAATAAAATAATTGTGCTTGAAGCCATGGTTCTGTCATAGCTGCAGGAATACTATAAAGTATGGAGAGTGTAAAAAAGAAGGAGATAATATGGGGACCTGGGGGAGATCAATGGAAAGGCCCTGTTGCTTATCCTCCAAATTTTCATTGTAAATGCCATAGAGCCCAGCAGAGGAACTGAGGGGCATGTACTCCCATCTCTCCATAACAATGAATCGGGATGCGCTGGAGCCATCCAAAGTTTATCGATTTCTACCCATTTGCTATAAGCCCGCAAGGAGGCCCAAGCTGGTATCCTTCTAAGGTGCACGGCCAAGTTATATCTCCAGACGTCTGGAAAGGTAATACCCCCGTGCGTTTTTGGAGAGGTGAGGACTGATTAAGCTATTCGATGTAGCAGTACAGTAATCTTAAACAACACAGGTCACAACTGGTACAGGAGGAGAGAGGACCCTGCCCATGAGGGCTCACAATCTACAAGGGCTGGGTGAGGATACAATAGGTGAGGGCCGAGCTGGTCATGCAGTGGTTTGGTGGATCGGTGGTTACTGCAGGTTGTAGGCGTGTTGGAAGAGGTAGGTCTTCAGGTTCCTTTTGAAGGTTTCCACGGTAGGTGAGAGTCTGATATGTTGTGATAGAGTTCCAGAGTAGGGCGGATCCACCGGAGAAATCTTGTATGCGTTTGTGGGAAGAGGAGATAAGAGGGGAGTCGAGAAGATCTTGTGAGGATCGGATGTTGCGTACAAGTAAGTACCGGGAGACGAGGTCACAGATGTATGGAGGGCACAGGTTGTGGATGGCTTTGTATATCATGGTTAGGGTTTTGAGCTAGAGCCTTTGGGTAATACGGAGCCAGTGCAGGGATTGACAGAGGAGGGAGGCTGGGGAATAGCAGGGAGACAGGTGGATTAGTCAGGCAGCGGAGTTTAGAATAGATTGGAGGGGTGCGAGAGTGTTAGCGGGGAGGCCATAGAGCAGGAGGTTGCAGTAGTCAAGGTGGGAGATGAAGAGGGCATGGATTAGGGTTTTTGCAGATTCTTGGTTGAGGAATGTACGGATCCGAGAAATATTTTTGAGTAGAGATGAGCGACTTTGCCTTGTTTAGGGTCAAGTCGGGTTTCATGAAACCCGACTTTCTCAAAAGTCGAGTCGAACGAAATGGGCCGACTATCCGGAAAAGTCGGAGGTCCGACTGAAACACGAAACCCAATGCAAGTCAATGGGGAAGCAAAGTCGTCAGGGAGAGGAGGACAGTAAACACACCTACAGTGCCCATTTCAATGCCAACGACATCAATTCTTATTACTTAAGCTTGTCAAGCTTAATTTACTTTATAATAATAGTTACGCATTGAAAACTGGGGGTTATTTGGCTAAAGTTGTGGGGGGGTAGGGCTGGCGCCAGGTTTTCGTGTGCCCCGGGTGAAAGAGTGTCAGTGGGCCCCTTTAACACATACCACAATTCATGATGCTCCGATACAGCAGAGAAATATTGGTATAGTGCAATGAGAAATACTTCACTTCTTACATTACATGACTGATATCTATTTTAAATTCTACAATAGCGCAAAAAGTATATTCCTCCATACAGTATTATGTCCACCACATAGTGCACCATACAGAATAATGAGCCCCATATAATGCTCCATACAGAATAATTACTCCCATATAATGTTCCATACAGTATATGATGAGCTCCACATAATGCTACAGTTTATGATGGTCCCCATATAATGTGCCATACAGTATAGGACGGTCCCCATAGAATAGAATGCGCCCCACATATTGCTCCATACAGTATAATGAGTCGCATATAAAGCTCCATACAGTATATGATGGGCCCCATATATTGCTCCATACAGAATGGGCTCCAGCCCCATAAATAATGAACCCCATATGATGCTCCAGTATATGATGGGCACCATGGATGATTCTCCATTGTATGATGGGCCTATATATTGCTCCATATATAATGGGCCCCATATGATGCTCTAGTATATGATGGGCCCCATGGATGATCCCCCATTGCATGATGGGCCTATATTATGCTCCATATATAATGGGCCCCATATGATGCTCCAGTATATGATGGGCCCCATGGATGATGCTCCATTGTATGATGGGCCTATATTATGCTCCATATATAATGGGCCCCATATGATGCTCTAGCATATGATGGGCCCCATATGATGCTCCAGTATATGAAGGGCCCCATGGATGATGCTCCAGTGTATGATGGGCCTATATACTGTGTGCAGAATTATAAGGCAAATGAGTATTTTGATCACATCATCCTTTTCATACATATTGTCCTACTCCAAGCTATATAGGCTTGAAAGCCAACTGTCAATTATGTAAATCAGGTGATTTGCATCTCTGTAATGAGGAGGGGTGTGGTCTAATGACATAAACACCCTATATAAGGTGTGCTTAATTATTAGGTAACTTCCTTTCCTTTGGCAAAATGGGTCAGAAGAGAGATTTGACGGACTCTGAAAAGTCAAAAATTGTGAGATGTCTCGCAGAGGGATGCAGCAGTCTTGAAATTGCCAAACTTTTGAAGCGTGATCACTGAACAATCAGGCATTTCATGGCAAATAGCCAACAGGGTCACAAAAAGCGTTTTTATTAAAAAAATGCTCAAAATAACTGTCCATGAATTGAGGAAAATCAAGCGTGAAGCTGCCAAGATGCCATTTGCCACCAGTTTTGCCATATTTCAGAACTGCAACGTTACTGGAGTATCAAAAAGCACAAGGTGTGCCATACTCTGGGACATGACCAAGGTAAGGAAGGCAGGAAAACGACCACCTTTGAACAAGAAACATAAAATGAAATGTGAAGACTGGGCCAAGAAATATGTTAAGACAGTTTTTTGTAAGGTTTTATGGACTGATGAAATGAGAGTGACTCTTGATGGGCCAGATGGATGGGCCCGAGGCTGGATCAGTAAATGCTGTAGAGCTCCACTCTGACTCAGACGCCAGCAAGGTGGAGGTGGGGTACTGGTATGGGCTGGTATCATCAAAGATAAACTTGTGGGACCTATTCGGGTTGAGGATGGAGTGAAGCTCAACTCCCAGACCTACTGCTAGTTTCTGGAAGACACCTTCTTCAACCAGTGGTACAGGAAGAAGTCAGCATTGTTCAAGAAAATCATGATTTTCATGCAGGCCAATGCTCCATCACATGCATCCAAATACTCCACAGCGTGGCTGCCCAGTAAAGGTCTAAAAGAAGAAAAAATAATGACATGGCCCCCTTGTTCACCTAATCTGAACCCCATAGAGAACCTGTGGTCCCTCATAAAATGTGAGATCTACAGGGAGTCAAAACATTACACCTCTGGGAACAGTGTCAGGGAGGCTGTGGTGGCTGCTGCACGCAATGTTGATCGTAAACAGATCAAGCAACTGACAGAATGTATGGATGGAAGGCTTTTGAGTGTCATCGTAAAGAAAGGTGGCTATGTTGGTCACTTTTTTTTTGTTTTGAATGTCAGAAATGTTTATTTCTACATTTTGTGTTGTTATATTGGTTTACCTGGTGAAAACAAACAAGTGAGATGGGTATATACTGCACAGTAATAGTTACCTGCACAAACAGATATCCTCCTGAGATAGCCAAATCTAAAAAAAACCCACTCCAACTTCCAAAAATATTAAGCTTTGATATTTATGAGTCTTTTCGGTTGATTGAGAACATAGTTGTTGTTCAATAATAAAAAGAATCCTCTCAAATACAACTTGCCTAGTAATAATTATGCAAACAAATATCAACCTAGGGCCTTGTCAGATCACTCCCCTGTTATGGCGACATTTAATTGGGAAAATGGTGGGAGAGGGGAACGGGCACCATGGTCGTTTAACGCATTCTGGTTACCTATTATTCAAGCAGATGCTAGGATCCCTGATTGCTAAAATAATTTTTTGCTATTAATGAGGGTACAGCCCCCAGGGAAATAATATGGGATGCGTCTAAAGCTTATCTGAGAGGACTGTTGATCTCGGAAGTGAATAGAGTTAGAACTAAGTCTAGAGAATATGAGGAACTTTTACAGAAGGAAGCTATCTCTGCAGAATTGCAATATTTGAAAACTCTGTCGGATATACATTTTAACGCATTAAAAGATGGGGAAAAACAATCAACCCAACATAAGCTTTCAAAAGCTGCAGATAAACGATACTTCCGGCGGCAGGTCTATTTCGGGGAGGGGGAGGGAACTGGACAGCTACTAGCTACCCTGATCAAGACTCAATCTGGCCCTGCAATGGTAGCGGAGATAAAAAAACAAAAATGGGGAACTAGAAAGATCTTCTGGGGCAATTCTAGCAACTTTTAGCGAGTTTTTGAGACATTATATAATTCGCAGGGCGGGTTCTCTGACGAGTTGCTCAGTAGCTTTTTGGGGACTGCTGGTCTGCCTACTCTGTCAGAATCGGAAGCTGTTGGGCTGGAGGCACCAATTACTCTGGAGGAATTAGAGGAGGCTCTAGATCAGTGATGGCTAACCTTGGCACTCCAGCTGTTGTAAAACTACAACTCCCAGCATGCCCTTGCAACCTGCAGCAGTTGAGGCAGCAGTTGAGGCATGCTGGGAGTTGTAGTTCTCCAACAGCTGGAGTGCCAAGGTTCACCATCACTGCTCTAGATTCTATGGCAGGGAATAAGACACCGGGGTCTGATGGGCTGCCTGTGGAGGTATATAAGCAGTACTCAAATATAATGCTTCCACAGCTGTTGAAGGTGTTTGAGGCAGCTAGGGAAGATGGGCACTTGCCCCGGTCCTTGAATGAAGCAATCATAGTGGTGATCCCCAAGGCTGATAAGGATCCTTGTCTTCCAGAGTCATACAGGCCTATCTCCCTTTTAAACATTGATGTCAATATTTTTGCAAAGATTCTGGCGATGCGGCTGTCTGGAGTAATATCTAGTATTATTCATCCAGATCAAACTGGTTTTATGCCAGAGAAATCAACTGCGATTAATATCAGGCGGTTGTATCTAAATTTACAGATCCCATCTAAGGGATAGGAACCTAGGGCTGTTGCATTTTTGGATGCTGCTAAAGCATTTGACTGCGTCGAATACCCATATCTCTGGGCTATATTAGCCAAGATGGGTTTCTGTAAAAATTTTATTGCCTGGATACAGCTGCTGAATTCGAGTCCAGAGGCCAAAATTAGAATTAATGGGGAGATCTCAAATACAATTAACTTATACATAGGGACCAGACAGGGGTGCCCCCTGTCTCCCCTACTGTTTGATCTGGCATTGAGCCCTTGGCAGTAGTAATTCGGGCGACACCTGAAATTAAGGGGTTTGGGTATGAGTCTTTGCAAGAAAAAATAGTGTTGTATGCTGATGACATGCTCTTGTTTTTGGAGAGTGGCCATCTTCTCTGAGGGTGGCAATGTAAGTCTTTGGATCCTTCGCAGTGATCTCTGGTTTATGTATTAACTGGGAGAAATCTTCAATTATGCCGGTGGGAGATGCTCCCGAGAACTCCTTGGAATTGGCCGGACGATTAAATGTAGTCAAAGAGTTTAAATAATTGGGAATTCATAGTAACATAGTAACATAGTTTTGAAGGCTGAAGGAAGACCTTATGTCCATCTAGTTAAGCCTATTTTTAGTGCAGCTGTTCTGCATTGTTGATCCAGGGGAAGGCAAAAAACCCACAGAGTAGAAGCAAATTTTCTCCATAGGGAAAAAAATTCCTTCCCCTAAGTTGGGTCAACCATCTACCTATAATATTATGTTATTCGTAAACTTCTATACTGTTAATCACAAGAAAAACATCCATTCCTTTCTTAAATTCATTCAGTGAGTTGGCCATCACCACTTCCTCAGGAAGAGAATTCCAGAGCCTCACTGCTCTTACCGTGAAGAACGCTCTTCTATGCTGGTGTAGAAATTGTCTTTCCTCCAAACGAAGAGAATGCCCCCTTGTTCTTGTCACAGTCCTTGGTACAAACAGTTCATTGGAGAGATCTCTGTATTGCCCTCTGATATACTTGCACATATATATTAGGTCTCCAGTAAGTCTTCTCTTTTCTAGAGTAAATAGGCCTAATTTTGATAACCTTTCTCGGTTTTGTAGTGAACCAACTCCATTTATCATTTTAGTAGCCCGCCTTTGAACCCTTTCAAGTTCAGTAATGTCTTTCTTGAGCACCGGCGTCCAAAATTACACACAATACTCCAAGGGTGGTCTGACGAGTGATTTGTACAGAGGGAGAATTATGTTTTCATCTCGTGTCCCCAGACCTCTTCTAATGCATCCCATGACCCTATTTGCTTTGGTGGCAGCTGCCTGACACTGGGCACTAGTGTTGAGCGACTTTTGGTTTTTTAGGGTCGAGTTTCGTTTCATGAAACCCAACTTTTCCAAAAGTCGGGTCGAGCAAAATCGGCCGACTTTAGGGAAAAGTCGGGGTCGTCCCGAAACACGAAACCCAATGTAAGTCAATGGAGAATTAAAGTCGACAGTGAGAGGAGGACAGGAAACACACCAACAGTGCCCATTTGAATGCCAAAAGCATAAATTCTTGTTACTGAAGCTTGTCAACCTTAATTAACTTCATAATACTAGTTATGCACTGAAAAATGGGGGTTATTTGGCTACAGTTGTGGGGGGGGAGGGCTGGCTCCAGGTTTTCGTGGGCCCAGGGCCAAAGAGCGCCCCTTTAACACATACCACAACTCATGATGCTCCGATACGGCAGAGAAATAGCAGTATAGTACAATGAAAAATACTTCACTTCTTACATCTCATGACTGATATCCATTTTAAATTCTCCAATACCTCCAAAAACGGACAGTATATAACTCCATACAGTATTATGGCCAGCGCTTAGTGCGCTATACAGAGTAATGAGGCCCATATATTTCTCCATACGGAATCATTATTCCCATATAATGTTTCAAACCATATATGATGAGCTCCACATAATGCTATAGTATATGTTGGTCCCAATGGATGAAGCTCCACTGTCTTATGGGCCCAAATAATGCTCCATATATAATGGGCCCCATTTCTATTGCTCTAGTGTATAATGGGCCCTGTAAATGCTGCTCCAGTGTCTGATGTCCACCTTTGGAATGCTCCAGTGTATGGTGGGCCCCATATATCATTCACCAGAGTATAGTGCTCTCCAAAAATTGCTGTCCCAACATTGAAAACAATGACATAAGTCTCCTTGCTAGGGAATCCCTGCACTACTCTGAACTCCTTGTCATCCCCATCTTCCATCTCACTGCACTTGGCTGTTTAGGCCCTCCCACCGGCAGAAACACTTTTGCGTACTATGCGGTGCCCTGTGCCAGTGCCATCGCCCATGAGTATGCCCCCCACCTGCTCAAGGAACCTGCACTTTCATCTGTACCTTCCTCTTTGTCACCGTGTAAGGTGGTATAGTATGCAGGAAGGGGAACCTGAGTTTCCTCTGGGTCAGATTCTGGCTGTGTAGAGTGCGAGGGGAATGTAGTGGTCTGGGTCAATGTACCAGCAGCATCATCCAGCAGTGGCTGGGCCTCAGTGCTCTTGTGGCGTCCCCAAGAGTACGGTCGCCACTGTGGCATTGCCTTCCTCCTAGGGAGTGTGTTGTCAAGCTTGGGAGCAACGAAGGATCTCTCTAGCAGTGAAACCAACACACAACACATTTCCCACTCCAGGCCAGCAGGGAAACCTCTGAACCTGACTGCTGAGGAGCTGCTCTCTGTTGTCGGGAGGAGGTAAGTTAGGGCACTCTGTGCAGGGAAGTGTGTGGACATGAGAAGGGGAGCTGGAGGATGAGCAGAGTTAAGGCTCACTCCTACCTGGAGCGCATGGTCCCGATTCCGGTCTCCGAGTTTGTAGGGACACTGACGTTCCTGCAGCAGAAACCGGGGGAAGTAGCAGCTATAAATGCTCTGTACCCAACTAAGGCTCGGAGGCCCCAGCATCGACGTGTGCGAGGAAGAAGGAAAAGGCTACAGCTGTCTGCCATACAAGTAAAGTCTGAGGAACATCTGTTAGACAGGAGGCGTTTCAGTGAACCACGGTCCTGTGAGTGCTTCCCCCACAAGCGCTAGAAAGGAGACGTTCAGGAAGGTACATGTTGGCGGAGTGTTGGAAGGGAGCTTTCCATTCTGGTCCCGGAGGTTGGCAGAGGTCCTCACCCGGAGGACACAGCACGGAGGCAGGCATCTGTGTAAACTGCAGACTGTGAGTAAAGCTTTGGAACTGCACGCTCTGGTGTCCCACAGTTATTCCAGCACCGCTACATCTGGGTACCAGCACCTACACCGCCTGTGCCTTTCCCCCATCACTACATCTACACTTCCCTGGGACTCCAGCTCCACCTGTGGGGAGCTTCACCATCTTTGCTGCACAACAACATCAGTCCCAGAGGATCTGCATGCAGCGTCAGCCTAACATCTATGTTGCCGAACACCACAGGTGGCGTCAAACTATCTATATAAACTCTTTACCATTATACCACGCCATTTACATGGGTGCCCAGGGCCACCGTCCGGGTCACCGCTGCTGTGACACATCCCACTGACACCGGCCCAGTACCGAGTACCCTACAGCCCTGGGAGGGCGACCCATATGCCGACTGCTGATCGGGCGGCGTTATTCCCACGAACCTCCAAACAGCGTCCCTGAAGGCAAAGTTTTTGGTTTCCGGGGGCAGTATGATTGCAAAGCTGAACCTTAATGGAATGTCCAAAAGAGCACCACCAGGAGTGGAGCCTGTGGCTTAATTGGACTGCACCCGGGAAACCACTACCATACAAGCTACAGAAAAGATGGACAGATTGCAAGCTTTGTCGATTCTGTGTGTGGTGTGGTATGTCAGTTTGTAGTTGTGCTAGCGATTTCTCAGCTTTATTCCGTTAACGACCGAGACTCCGGCATGGCCCCGCGGTACACGTCAAGCTTACTAGAGGGATACGCGAGGCTGTGGCACGTGGGATCGAGCAATAACAGGTCTAGCATTCCAGTACATGTCCGGGGCTGCATGCACGCTACACTGAAAGGACCAGCTTTTGTCGCTTACAGGTGCAGATAACCTGCTGAACTCCGTTAGTGATGGGGATCTGGGATTCAGATTATTCCCCGCGAACGATGATTTCCCAGTAAGTTCAGGTCAACCGCAATTCCGGTGTTAGGCCTAACCGTCATTCTTGAAAAAATTACGTGTCCAAACCACAGGTGCTGTAGCTTGCTTAACAGCTCGGCAGCCGTTCTCAGGCCCAGTATGGATTCAACAACATTGTAGAAAGTTGATAAAGGGTACAGTTTCACCGAATAACACATATATATGTAGCCTAGTTTACACATTAAAAAAAAATGTCTATAGATCAGGAGGCAGACTCAGATGTTCTCAGGCCCAGTATGGATTTGACCAGATTGTACAAAGTTGAGAAAGGGTACTTTATCACTGGATAGCAGGTATATATAGCATAGTTTAAACATGTAAAATCTCCGTGTTCTCAGTATGGATTACACAGCAATCTAAAAAGTGGAAAAAGGAAATGCATTTGAGGCGTACACAACTATATACTTTTGGTGTTATTTTTAAATCTTCATATATATTTCTGTCTCAGTAATACAGTCCAGCCTCTCCGCAATAGGAAATGAGATGCATACAATTAATGACATAAAGGCTATTGATTGCAGAAATCTAGGAATTATTATTCACGGGAAAAACTTCCATCACAATTCTCATAGGCGATGCTGACCCTCAATTAATTTGTGTGTTGAGACAGTGAAAAACATTTTTTTGTGAATAAAGTCTTGCTGTATCGCACTTCCGTTGATTCCATCACTGTTACTCATCTCAATCCAATTTTTATCACAGGGAGCGATTTTTTATCACAGGGAGCGATGTAAACATGGTGCTCACTGGCTATCATGATCTGTCACGTAACTTTGGAGTGCAAAAGACAGAAGCCACAGGTCGTAGGCGATTCTATTTGATTGGCATGAGAGGGCACATTTTGAAATGTGCGCCGGAATGTCACACGTTTGTGAGTAGGAAAACTGTGAAAGCTGATGATAAATCACCACTGCATGTAATTGTGAGTCGACGTCCATAAGAAATGGAAGCCACTGATCATCTGGAGCTAGAGCCCGGCCAGCAGGACAGGGCATAGCTACATCTTAACCATCATCTTTTAGTTCAATCAATTTGTAGTGGCAGTCCCAGTGAAGGATTTGACAGCCCAGACTACACAGCGGAGGAGCAGGGAGAGGTAAACATTGCAAATGCTGGGGCCCTGCCCAAGCAAGGGGGGCACCCTCGTGGGCGTCGGTACTGGCACTGGGCCCCTCATAGTACGGCGGTGTGTTTGACGGCAGGTGTGCACCACTACTGTCAGAGACACTTGATTGCACTATGAGGGACCCTATGCCAGTGCCTGCGCCCAAGAGTCGGCCTACCCACCTGTCCAGAGCAACGGCACTCGCACAGTTTTGTGCTCTAGGTGGTGACCCCAGCCATGGCGGGGGGCGCCCACTTAGGGAGGTTTACAAAGTGGCATATGTAGATGTGGGTCATTCTGCTGCTGCAAAAGGCGAAATAGGTCAAGATCGCGGAATAGGTGGAGGACCAAAGCAAGCCATTTTTCTGGCAACCTATGTGTCATCAAGGGAAGGTGGGACAAAATCCTTGGAAACCCATGCATGGTTCATTTTAATGAAGGTTAGATCATCCACATTTTGGGTTGACAGACGGGTCCTTTTTTCTGTCAGGATTGATCCAGCTGCACTGAAGACTCTTTCCGATAGCACACTTGCATCTGGGCAAGCGAGCTCCTGTAAGGCATATTGTGCCAATTCAGGCCAGGTGTCCAGTTTAGCGGCCCAATAGTCAAAGGGGAATGACCTGTGCGGGAGAACATCAATATGGGAGGAAAAGTAGTTGTTAACCATAGTTGACAACTGCTGTCTCCTGTCACTTTCCATCGATGCAGTATTACCAGTTGTGTGAGCGGTCCGTGAAAAATCAGTCCACAACATTGTCATGAAACCCCTGTCTCCAACGCCACTTCTGCTGTGTGCACCACGAACACTTCTGCCAAGCTGCCCCCGGCCCGTACGGCTCGTGTGAGAACCATCACCGCTGCTGTGTGCTGGGAATGCCTCAACCAACCGGTTAACCAGAGTTGCTTTTTTAGTAGCCAATATTAGGTCAAGGTTCTCCTGTGGCATGATGTTTTGTAATTTGCCTTTATAGCATGGATCCAGGATGCTGGCCAACCAGTAGTCGTCATCATTCATCATTTTGGCAATGCGTGGGTCCCTTTTTAGGATCTGCAAGGCATAATCTGACATGTGGGCCAATGTTCCCGATGTCAATGATGCACTGCGAGTGCTGGGTGGAGGAGCACTTTCTGGCAAATCCACATCCCTCCAGTCACGCACAAACCCTGTAACAGACCTTGCCACGCCAAGCCAACATTTTCACTTGCCCCACGAGATGCATTCTCCTCCCCTAAGTAATCATCCCCATCATCATCCTCCTCCTCCGCTTCTTCCTCCACCTCGTCCAGGAGAGGTCCCTGAGCAGACAATGGCTGAATGTCATCAAGGATTCCCTCCACCTCTTCCTCCTCGTCAACATTGGCTGCAGACGCCTGCTCCTTAAGGTGCGTCAAAGTTTGCATGAGCAGATGCATAAGTGGGATGCTCATGCTTAGGATGGCGTCGTCTGCTCTTACCAGCCGTGTGCATTCCTCAAAACACTGAAGGACTTTACAGAGGTCTTTCAGCTTCGACCACTGCACACCTGTCAACTCCATGTCTGCTCTCAAAGTGCCTGGCCGTGTATCCTCCCACAAATGCATTATGGCCTGCCTCTGCTCGCACAGCCGCTCAACCATGTGCAGGGTGGAGTTCCACCTTGTTGCAATGATAATGAGGCGGTGGTTGGGAAGGTGGAGCAATCGCTGCAGCTTCTGCATACGAATGGAGTGTACAGGCAACCGGCGGATGTGCGCGCACAGTCTTCGCACCTTCTGGAGCAGGGCTGTTAGCTCCGGATAATTATTGAGGAAGCACTGCACCACCAGGTTCAAGGTGTGAGCCAAGCAAGGTATGTGGCTGAGTTTTGAAAGGGCTATGGCTGCCACAAAATTACAGCCGTTATCACTATCTACCTTGCCTGCCTCAAGATGTACACTGCCCAGCCATGACTCAGTTTGTCGCTGAAAGTACTCGGCCAGCACCTCGGCAGTGTGTCTGTCGCCCAAACACATCATCTGCAACACAGCCTGCTGACGCTTTCCACTAGCTGCTCGATAGGGGGACACCTCGTGTGCAACAGTGGCAGCTGCAGATGGAGTGCTCGTACGACTGCGCTCTGTGGACGAGCTTTCGCTTCTGGAGGAGGGTCGAACACCTACAGCCAACTGTTTCCTATACCGTGGGCTAGGCAGCACTGTCCCACCACCGCTGTCCCCTGTGGACCCTGCATCCACCACATTAACCCAGTGCACAGTGATGGACACGTAACGGCCCTGGCCATGCCGACTGGACCATGCATCAGTTGTGAGGTGCACCTTTCCACTCACTGACTGCTTGAGTGCATGGACAATGCGGTCTTTCACATGATGGTGGAGGGCTGGGATGGCTTTGCGAGAGAAGAAGTGGCGACTAGGTAGGTCATAGCGTGGTACTGCATAGGCCATGAGTTCGCGGAAAGCTGCGCTTTCCACCAACCGATAGGGCATCATCTCTAACGAGATTAGTTTGGCAATGTGGGCGTTCAAACCCAGTGTATGCGGATGAGAGACTGAGTACTTTCTTGACCTACTCATAGGGTCTGGGAGGATGAGCTGGATTGAGAGCTGCATATGGTGGAAGTAGCGGTGGACAGGGTGGACTGAGAGAGGGTTGATGATGGTGATGTAGTTGGTGTTCTTTCTGATGACCTAGATTCAGTCTTTCGTTGATATAACAGTGGGATTCCCTGACTGCTGTGGCCTTGCAACGACACCTCAACATTTGCTGCTGTGCTAACTGGTGGGCTTACAGTGGGGGAAACAATGTAGCGCTGCTGACTACCTTCTTTGTGATCAGTTGCACATGTGGTACTTGAGGTTTGGTGTTGTGTCCACACTTGCAAGTGCATGCTGGTTAAATGTCTAAGCATGCAACTGGTATTCAAATTTTTCAGATTTTTCCCTCGGCTAAAGGTCTTTGCGCACTTCTTACAGATAACCTTGGCCTGATCATGAGGATTTTGCTCAAAAAAGTGCCACACTGCACTCTTCCTACTTTGGCAGACATTTTGCGGCCTAGCACGCTGTGATATTTTGACCCTCTGGACAAGCTGTCCAGCAACTCTTTTGATTTTTGGAACCTGTCTTTGGAGTGCTCCGGGCCTGCCAGATAACAGCTGTTGCAATGTCGATGTCTGCTGTGGATGCTCCTCCTCATCTGAGCTATTGGAAGCAGCACCCTCTTCCCCCAATGGATGCCAATCTGGGTCAACAACTGGGTCATCCATCACCTCCTCTTCAATGTCATGTGCACCTTCCTCTGTGTCACCGTGTATGGTGGTATAGAGTGCGGGAAGGGGCACCTGAGTCTCATCAGGGTCAGAATCTGGCTCTGTACACTGCTAGGACAATGTAGTGCTCTGACTGAATGTACCAGCAGAATCATTTATCAGTGGCTGTGCATCAGTGCACTCCATGTCAGATTCATCTTGGCCTGGGTAATTCACCATTTCACTTGATAATCCAGGCATGGTATGTGAAAACAGCTCCATGGAGTAATCAGTAGTATGGCCTGCATCATCCTTCAATCTTGGTTGGGGTGAAGGACACAAGGAAAGGTGTGGTTCTTGAACATGAGCCTCCAATGACGACTCAGTGCTTTTATTTTTTACAACTTCAGAAGAGGAGGCGATAGAGCTGGAGGCTGAGTCAGCAATGTAAGACAAAACTTTTTCCTGAAGCTCTGGCTTTAAAAGCGGTTTGCCAACTCCTAGAAAACTAAGCCTTCGAGGCCTTGTGGAGCCAGACGATGACGCAGGCTCAACACTTCCTGCATTCGGTCCTATTTTGCTTTTTTGCCACTACCATCAGATCCACCACAAACACCATCATTACCAGCTGCCAACCCCCGTCCAATTCCACGGCCTCTTCCACCAGCCTTCCTCATTTTTGGTAGAAATGTAGAAAAAATCCAACAAACTATATAGTAATGTAAACCAAGGTACAAGGTGTCTATAGGACAGGGGAGATTTTGAATTTCTGCACACACTTGTGGACACTGGACACTTTTGGATTGTGTGAGGCCCACTGAATATCACAGTGCTATGTCACAGGCTCGATGTCGCAGGTGTGAAAAATGTCACTAGAGGATAACGGAGATTTTGAATTTCTGAACACACTTGTGGACACTGGACACTTTTGGATTGTGTGAGGCCCACTGAATATCACAGCGCTATGTCACAGGCTCAATGTCGCAGGTGTGAAAAATGTCACTAGAGGATAACGGAGATTTTGAATTTCTGCACACACTTGTGGACAATGGACACTTTTGGATTGTGTGAGGCCCACTGAATATCACAGCGCTATGTCACAGGCTCAATGTCGCAGGTGTGAAAAATGTCACTAGAGGATAACGGAGATTTTGAATTTCTGCACACACTTGTGGACAATGGACACTTTTGGATTGTGTGAGGCCTACTGAATATCACAGCGCTATGTCACATGTCACAGGCAGAAATTGGCTAGTGTATGACAAACTACAAGGTGTATATAGAATTGGGCAGAATAGGAATCTCCCTAGAGTGTAGGTCTGTAAGAACGGAACAAGTCCTCGACTTATCCTTACTGAGCAACACACAGATAGCTTCACTGTGGCCGTGATAACAGCCGTTACACGGTACTGAGAGAGGAGCGTGCACGTACACGGCTGTCCGGTGTACGTAAAATTGTCAAGCTCCATGTTTTTTAAGTATACGGACTGACACACGCTGTCTCTCTATAGTTTTGAATGTGATCAAACAGCAAATATATTTAACTGTTTGAAAGCTAGACAAAACTAGAAGGTGCAGGTCTGTAAGAACGGAACATGTCCTCGACTTATCCTTACAGAGCGACACACAGATAGCTTCACTGTGGCCGTGATAACAGCCGTTACACTGTACTGAGAGAGGAGCGTGCACGTAGACAGCTGTCCGGTGTACGTAAAATTGTCAAGCTCCATGTTTTTTAAGTATACGGACTGACACACGCTGTCTCTCTATAGTTTTGAATGTGATCAAACACCAAATATATTTAACTGTTTGAAAACTAGACAAAACTAGAAGGTGCAGGTCTGTAAGAACGGAACATGTCCTCGACTTATCCTTACAGAGCGACACACAGATAGCTTCACTGTGGCCGTGATAACAGCCGTTACATGGTACTGAGAGAGGAGCGTGCACGTACACGGCTGTCCGGTGTACGTAAAATTGTCAAGCTCCATGTTTTTTAAGTATACGGACTGACACATGCTGTCTCTCTATAGTTTTGAATGTGATCAAACAGCAAATATATTTAACTGTTTGAAAGCTAGACAAAACTAGAAGGTGCAGGTCTGTAAGAACGGAACATGTCCTCGACTTATCCTTACAGAGCGACACACAGATAGCTTCACTGTGGCCGTGATAATAGCCGTTACATGGTACTGAGAGAGGAGCGTGCACGTACACGGCTGTCCGGTGTACGTAAAATTGTCAAGCTCCGTGTTTTTTAAGTATACGGACTGACACATGCTGTCTCTCTATAGTTTTGAATGTGATCAAACAGCAAATATATTTAACTGTTTGAAAGCTAGACAAAACTAGAAGGTGCAGGTCTGTAAGAACGGAACATGTCCTCGACTTATCCTTACAGAGTGACACACAGATAGCTTCACTGTGGCTGTGATAACAGCTGTTACACGGTACTGTGTGAGGAGTGTCACCGCTGTATGGTGTGAAAAAATGCACGCTCAGTACCTCACCAGGACAAAAAAAAAATTGGGATGGCTTTTAAAAAAGCAGTTTGCAGAGCAGTGGGTAAACAGCAATGCAGCCGTCAGGAAGCCTTAGAAGGCAGCCTAACAACCAACACCGCTGATCCAGCAAAATATAGCCTCCACTTGCACTGCACACACAGTGACTGGTGTGTTGTACAGGCAAAATCGCTAGCAGCAGAAGCAGTTTTTGGTGTCTTCTTCCCTGCCTAACACTCTCCCTACAAAATCAGCAGCAGCAGCAGCTCTCCCTATTCTGAGATCAGAATGAGTAACATGGCGGTCGGTGTGCACGCCCTTTTATACCCCCTGTGACGCCCACCAAAGCAAGCCAATCACTTGCATGCCCTTCTGAAAGATGGTGGTGACCCCTGGCTATGTCATCACGTTGCCCACAGTGTCCGTGGATCCTGATTGGCTGAAAAAGAGCGCAAAACAAACTTTTGAAATGCGACTTTGGCACTTAAGTCGCCGACCTTGTGGCCGACCTCATCCTAGGGTCGGGTTTCGTTTCATGAAACCCGACTTTGCCAAAAGTCGGCGACTTTTGAAATTTTTCGACCCGTTTCACTCAACTCTACTGGGCACTCCAATTTAGCTTCTTATTGACTAAGATGTCTAAGGCCTCTTTCACACATCAGGTTTTCGCCGTCAGGCGCGATCCGGCGCTTTTGACAAAAACCGGATCCGGCGAAATGCAATGCCGGATCCGGTTTCCCCCCCATTGACTTGCATTAGAGCCGGATCGAGCCGGATGTCCATGCGTTTCATCCGATTTTCGCCGGATCCGGCAATGTGACGCGATCCGGCGTCTGGAAAAAACGACTACTGTAACGTTTTTTGTCTCCGGCGAAAAAGCCGGACACGCCGGATCCGGCGTGTCCGGCTTTTTCATACAATGAAAGCCTATGAGCGCCGCAATGCGCCTGATCCGGCGACAGCCGGATCCGGTGGCCGGATCCGTTTTTTTTGGTCTGAGCATGCTCAGTAGCTCTGCCCACAAGACATATATAAAAGCAAGACAGTGGGACCCTCAGCCACACCCAACATGACACCCAAGCCAAGAACCAGGAGCAGGAGAAGGCAGCAGACATCTGCAGCAGCACCATCAGCACCACCCCAAATGGAGCAGCATGCTGAACAACGGGAGGGGAGTCCAGCAGCAGATGAGAGACGGTAATTATCAAATCCCCCATTCCTCCAAACTAGGGCTATGGAATATCAAGATATTCATTGGCCCTTTGTTTCTCTTTATTCAACAGCCACCCAATAGATGCAGCAGCAGCAGCAATGGCGGCAGCAGCAGGAACACCACCCACAGCCATGGAGTCTGGCCATGAGGAAGACAGCACATCTTCTTCTGGGAGCCCTCCCTCGCATCGTCAGCGTTTGACGGTAAGTTTTTATTTCCAAAATCCATCATCTCTGTAATATATGTCTATTCATTGCCTTTTATTTCAAAACAGGAATCACAAGATGAAGAGGAGCTCCCAGAAGAAGAAGGAAGAGGTGGACAGACACTTGGAGTGGGCTCACAATTGGTAAGTTTTTTGCATCAAACGCAGAAACACAACATCACACTACACACAACACATAGAAAACAATGTTCTGCAGACCACACACAGCAAACAAATGCCTACATCCAAAGACATAACATTTTTTGTTTTCTTCTCTAGTCTTCCCAATCTGGTGCTCGGCCAAGAGGTCCTCGCAGTGCCTCCTGGGGTCGTCGGCGACAGCAACGCGGCGGTCACCAGCGTGTAAGTATAAATATTTTTGCTTTGTTTTTTTTGCACTTTTTATTTCATTTCTTTTGTGGAGGCTAATTATGTTATTTTTGTCTTTTTCTTTAACAGCCTTCACAGCGTGCTCCCGACTCTGACGGTGAGGATGGAGGGATTGATGTGAACCACCTCATCGATCTCGTCAGAGAAAGGGAGCCGCTCTGGAATATGGCTGACCGCCGCCACGCTGACCTTATCGTTACCCGACGACTCTGGGAGGAAATCTGTTCGCTCCTTGTGGACCGCTGGGAGGACCTCGAAGCTCGGGCCCAGATTAAAGAGCGTAAGTATATACAGTACCGGTTGCTTGATTTAAACCAGTGTTTCCCGAACTCCAGTCCTCGTGGTCCCCACGGATCATGTGTTCAGGATTTCTATTTACTTTGGAAATCCTGAAAATATGACCCCTGGGGACCATGAGGACTGGAGTTTGGGAAACACTGATGTTGTATACTAACCACTTTGTCCTTTCTCGTTTCAGGGGAGAGAATTGTGAAGCGGTGGCGGTCTGTGAGGGATCGTTTCAAGAAGGAGTTCAATAAAGAGATGCGGGCCCCGAGTGGATCTGGAGGACGCAGGAGCAAGTACAAGTACGCACGAGCCCTGTCGTTCCTCCGGGAGACAATGCTCACCAGAAGGTAAATATTACACACCACATGTGACAAAAAAATGTTTAGATGTAACTTTTTTTTTTCAGCCAGGGCCATACCATGTCACTATTTTAATTGGTTTTTTTTCTCTTTATTCCACAGCACGGTGAGCAGCACTCGGGAGCCTGCACGATTGGACCCTTCTGAGGCGATCCCTGAGGAGACCGGCACCGAGGGACACTTTGACCGCCCCGGTACATCTGCACCTTCCCAGCCTTCCCACACATTCGACCCATCTGTCCCATCCACCAGCACAGGAGCATCGTGGCCGCCTACATTACATGAAGCTGCTGGTGAGGAGATCGCTTTCCCTTTACCCCACCCTTCTGCCCCTGCCACCTCTAGTACACCTGCGGGTACTGGGCGGCAGTGGCAGAGGGGTCAGGAAAAGAGTTATGCGCCAGAGTTCTTGCATCTGAATGCATCTTTCCAGAACTGTCTAAAAGTCTTGTCAGAGCAAATCTCCGCAGGCTTTCAGCAGATCAACTCCAGCATTCTGGAGGTGAAGACACTTCTGCAAACCATGCATTCAGAAGCAAGATCTTCGCCAAACCACACCTTTTTCAGGTCTGTTGTGGAGCGCATGGCAACACTATCTCCTACCCAGCAGATGCATGTAATGCATTCGTGCCACGGTGCTCTACAGCAGGTTACCTCCCAACCTCCACCTCCCACCACTGTAGTTCCTCCACCTGCACCCCCTCCAGCCACTTTCCATCCTCCCCCTCCTATTACATCTGCACCCCCTCCAGCCACTTTCCATCCTCCCCCTCCTATTACATACCAGCAACCTGCCCAGTACCAGCAACCTCCCCAGTACCAGACATCTCCCCACTTCCAGCAACCTGCCCCGTACCAAACTCCTTCCCCGTACCAAACTCCTTCCCCGTACCAAACTCCTTCCCCATACAACTTTCCATCAACATCATCTGCTCCTAGAGTCCCTGCCCAACCCTCCACTCCACCGCCCACCACCTCTTCTGCCTCCCACATGTCCACCCATTCTGTAGCTTTTTCCACACCATCACCTCTAACTGTTCCTTCCCCACCACGATCCCAGTCCTCTCTCCACACTCCCATTGTCGAAGTGTTCCGCAGCCCCTCCAGCAGTATTTCCACCCCACACTACACAGATTTATGATGTGTTTTGTAATAAAAATGCCCAGTTGGTTTCAAACCTTTATTAAAAAAGTTTTTTTTAACTTTAAAAACAGTTTAAAAAAAAAAAATATTTTAAATAAAAGTTAAATTATTGTTTACACTGGTTGTCTGTCATTTCTTTCTGTTTAAAAAAAAAGGTTAAATACAGGGTATTTAAAAGGTAAAAAGGTATTCAAAACCAGGTATATAACTGTGGGTAAATTTTAGCTTTTTGCCACAGTTGTGTTCCTGGTTGTGTTTGAAGCAAAGTATTTCACCTAAAAAGTTGTGTTTATTGTTGGTGATTTCCTAACAATGTACACAACTTTTGTTAAAAGGTGAAATACTTTGCATAAAACACAACCAGGTGCACACCTGTGGCCTAAAGCTAAAAATAGAGACCATGACAAGATAGCCAACTTTGGTTGGCAAAGGTATATACTGTTGGTACAGAAGGTACACAAGTTTGGTTAGGGCACAAATCTTTCACACTCTGTCATCCTGCCAGTGTACTCTGCCTTGAGGTGACATAAAGTATAGTGCAAAATTGTCCCTCATTACTGAAACCGTCACAGAACTTCTAGTGGTAATGTCATGGTAATCTTGCAAGGTGGTTTCTTCAGAGGTGTCCTCAATGGAAATGGGTTCCTTGCAGATAACAAAATTGTGGAGTACCACGCAAGCTTTGATCACCTCGTCAACAGTTTCTGTCTTGAGGTTGATCGCAGTCAATAGGACCCGCCATTTGGCTGTCAGAATACCAAAGGTACATTCAACCATTCTTCTTGCTCTTGTGAGGCGGTAATTAAAAATGCGTTTTGGTCTTGTCAATCCCCTGCTAGAGTACAGTTTCAAAAGGTGTTCTGACAGCTGGAAGGCTTCATCCCCTACACAGACAAATGGCATAGGTGGACCAGATGTTTGCGGCAGCGGTCTAGGTGGTGGGAACTGGAAGGTGTTTCCAAACAGTTTACGCCCCATGGCAGACAGTTTGAAAACTTGAGAGTCATTGGAGCGGCCATAGGCCCCAATATCAACAGCAATAAATTTGTATTCCGCATCAGTGATGGCCATGAGGACAATTGAAAAATATTTCTTGTAATTGAAATATTCCAATCCCGATCCGGCTGGCTTTACAATGCGGATATGTTTCCCGTCCACAGCGCCCAAGCAGTTGGGAAACTGACATATCTGTTGAAACTTGTCAGCAATCTCAATCCACCTCTCTGTTGTGGGATCTGGTAAAAACTCTTCAGCTAAGGAGTCCCACAGTGCACGGCATGTGTACTTCACTATTCCAGATATGGTGGAAATCCCGAGTCTGTACTGGAAATGCAGTGACGAAAGGGATTCTCCAGTTGCAAGAAATCTGTGTGGAATTAAAAAACAATCAATTAGTTTTAAATCATAGCATTACATACCAAAACTCAGCTATAACACTTGGAGATACAAACTACCACCAACAATATTGCAGTGAAAGTGTGCTCTGATGCGATCACATCCAATAAATGTGGCTTACCTTAAAGTCACCATCAGACGCTCTGCGGGTGAAACAGAGAAGCGGCAATAGGTGTCCGCTTTTCTTATGAGGTGTGCAATGCGCTCCACCAAGTAATCAAAATTCTCCATTTTCATCCGAACATATCCAAAAAATTTATCCGGGTTTCGTCGAAGGTCCATGCAGAGTGTAGAATAGACCCCACGCGTCATTCTCTTGGCTGTGATGGGGTGGATCCACAAACGTCGTCTACGATGCCTGATGCGCTGCTGTCTCGCTCTCTCCTTCTCCAGAACAATCACCCTCAAACGATTCGCCTCCGCTATAAAATCCGCCAAATTCTTCAAAATATTTCCAATCACAACATCCATCTTCGCCAACTTGCTCTTCTCTCCAACCTGCACTTTCTCCTCTACAACCTGTCAAAGAAGGGCTGTAGGAACACGCTATATATAGTTTTCCAGTAGCCAATCCCGTTCGGAAGGCCTCAAGGGTCAATTTTAAAAACCGGATCCGGCGTAATCCGAAAAACGGATAGAAAAACGGATGAACCGGATGAGACGGATCCGGTTTTGTCTGTCAAGAACAAGACGGATCCGGCAGAATACTGGATCCGGCACATCAGGTTTTACAAAACATTTGCCGGATCCGGCGTTCCGGCACGACGCCGGATCGCGCCTGACGCCGAAAACCTGATGTGTGAAAGTAGCCTAAGTCTTTTTCCATGTCTGATTTCCCAAGCAGTTTCCCATTTAGTAAGTAATTGTAGCATCTGTTTCTCCTTCTCATGTGCATAACCTTACACTTATCCGTGTTAAACCTCATTTGCCATTTTTCAGCCCAATTCTCCAATATTCATATTGGATATAATATACAAGATTTTGAGCATTTAAATATTACCCCGCTACTTGCTAAATTTAAAAAAAAAATAAATGACTGGTGCAAGTTACCACTGAGTATGGTGGGAAGGGCAAACCTGGTAAAAATGGTTCTCATGCCACAAGCTTTGTATGCCCTCCACAATGCGCCCATTTGGATTCCTGGTCGAATCTTTTATCAGATAAACAGAATATTTAGAGAGCTTATCTGGAAGAGGAGTGTTCCTAGAATTCGGTTGGAGGTTTTGCGTACATCTAAAGAACTGGGGGGGTTAGCGGTTCCTGACCCGTTTCTGCATTATCTTGCAGCGCAGTTGCAACATTTCAGAGGATGGGGGGAGGAAAATTCCTTCATGTGAAGTCCCTCCTGATGTATGCTTACATGCGTAGTGGGAAGGGACTTACTGGTGCAGGCGCTAGACTCAGTGCAGTTCCGTCAGGTTCAAGCTATCAATACTCCGATAATGAAGTGCATGGATAAGGTATGGAACATGGCCAAAGAAATATTAGGTATACAGGGAGTCACGGCGCATTCCCTGATCTGGAGAAACTTGACATGTACAGAGCTAAATAAATTAGAGGGTTTGAGCTATGGGAGAGGAGAGGGCTTAAACTAGTATCACAGCTTTATTTGGAAGGGGAGTTTGGCTCTTTTGAGGATCTCAAACAGACATTTTCCATCCCTAATAAAAGATATTTTCAATATCTCCAGCTGAGACATGCTTGTGAAGCACAACAGTGACTCTCTCCACTAGGTAATCTAGCTAAAACTCCGCTGTTGGATAGAGTAGTGATGGGAGGAGGATCAAGAGGTATTATATCCATGATATATGCAACCATGTTGGAAAAGAGAGTGGCAAGTTTGGAGACACTGAAGAATAAGTGGCAAGTTGATGTAGGTGATTTAACAGATGATGAATGGGAGAATGCATTGCAAGAAGTCACGAAAGTCTCGGTTACCGAGGCGCAGAGTGTCGCATCTTTATTTGTTTCATCGAGTTTATCGAACCCCTGTATGGCTGTTGAAAATGGGCTATGCTAGAGAGGCAGATTGTTGGAAATGTGGAACGTCCAATGCGGATCTGATACACATGACCTGGAACTGGCCTCGGTTACGTAGGTTTTGGGGAGGTGTCTATTACTTATTACTGTCTATCAATGTCAAATGGTACTAGACCCCAAAATGGCTCTTCTGGGGCAGGTGGAGACTTTGCCGCTTTCGGAGGAGCACCAGCAGGCAGTCTCACGAATATTATATCAAGCTCGTAAAAGGGTGGTGGCTCACTGGAAGAGATCTTCCGTACCCACAATCATGGAAGTTACTGATGCAGTTAATAATAATATAGATATGGAAAAATATGTGTATCAAAAGAGAAGAACAATTAAGAAATGGGAAGATATGTGGGCACCTTGGTTGGACACACCCGGGTTGGCACCTCCTAGATTAACATGGATGAGAGCGTTGAGGAGGATATAACCCAAAAATTGTAGCTGTGAGAGATCAAATGCATCGGGAGAGACGAGAGGTGTTTTTTCGGGTGAGGGTGGGGGGTGAGTTGGGAGGGATTTTTGTGAGGTTCTATTGTGTTTATGTAATACACTATTTGGGAAATATCCTGTATATGACTACCTGTTTTTTCAATTTTTGAAAATGTTTAATAAAAAATTACCTGATATAAAAAAATAATTATGCAAACAGTGTATAATGCTCCATATATAATGGGCCCCATTTATAATGCGCAGGTGTATGATGGGCCCCATGGATGATGCTCCAGTGTATGATGGGCCCCATTTATAATGCTCCAGTGTATGATGGGCCCATATGATGCTCCAGTGTATAATGGACCCTATCTATGATGCTCAAGTGTATGATGGGCCCCATTTATAATGCTCCAGTGTATGATGGGCCCATATAATGCTCCATATATAATGGGCCCCATATGATGCTCCAGTGTATAATGGGCCATATATATGATGCTCAAGTGTATGATGGGCCCCATATATAATTCTCCAGTGTATAATGCTCTCCCCATATATTGCTCCAAACATTAAAAAAATGAAATACCTCTCATCGCTGGGCACTGCTCTACTCTAGACTCCTCAGCATCACTATCTTCCAGCTCTCTGCACTTGGACTGTTCAGGCAGAGGGCGTACAGACGTGAAGTCATCGCGCTCTCTGATCTGAATGTCACTGTCAGGAAACGCGGAAGAGGTCACAGCGGTGGAGCAGGGAGAGGTAAGTATTGCAAGTGCTGGTGCCCTGAGCAAGCAGGGGGGCCCACTCGTGGGCAACGGCAGTGGCACAGGGCCCCTCATAGTACGACGGTGTCTGTGACGGCGAGTGAGCCCCCACCCTCAAAGACTTTTGCGTACTGTGAGGGGCCCTAAGCCAGTGCCGTCGCCCACGAGTGGGCCCCCCCACCTGCTCAGGGCCCCGACACTTGCCCGGGTGCGCCAGGTACTGATGTCGGCCCTGGGGGGGTACAGGCCAGTTAGGGAGGTGGAAAAACTGGCATATGTTGAGGTGTAGGCTGGACGTTCAGCAGCTGCAAATGGAGGAATTGCAGAAGTCGAAGGAAGAGGAGTACAAAGTGAGCCATTTTGCTGGCAACCTGTGTCATCAGGGGAAGGTGGTACAAAATGCTTTGAAACCCAGGCATGGTTCATTTTAATGAAGGTGAGATCACCAACATTTTGGGTCAACAGCCGGGTCCTTCTTTCTGTCAGGATTGATCCAGCAGCACTGAAGACTCTTTCTGATAGCACACTACCAGCAGGGCAAGCGAGCTCCTGTAAGGCATATTGTGCCAATTCAGGCCAGGTGTCCAGTTTAGAGGGCCAGTAGTCAAAGGGGAATGAACTGTGAGGGAGAACATCGATAGGGGAGGAGAGGTAATTTTGAACCATAGTTGACAACTGCTGTCTCCTGTCTGTTGCAATCGATTCAGTATTAACAGTCATGTGAGCGGTCCTCGAGAAATCAGTCCACAACATGGTCATGAAACACCTGTCTCCAACACCAGTTCGGCTGTGTGCACCACGAATACCTCTTCCATTTGGCCCAGTACGGCTCGAGGTAGAACCTGCACCGCTGCTGTGTGCTGGGAATGCCTCTTACAAATGGTTTACCAGAGTTGCTTGTTTGTTCGCCAATATTAGCTCTAGGTTCTCCTGTGGCATGATGTTCTGTAATTTGCCTTTATAGCATGGATCGAGGATGCTGGCCAACCAATAGTCGTCATCCTTCATAATTTTGACAATGCGGGGGTCCCTTTTTAGGATCCGCAAGAGATAATCACACATGTGGGCCAATGTTCCAGGTGTCAATGATGCACTGACAGTGGTGGGTGGAGAAGCACTTTCTGCCAAATCCACATCCCTCCAGTCACGCACAATCCCTGTACATGACCTGGGCAAGCCAACATTTTCACTTGCCCCCCGAGAAGCATCCTCCTCCCCAAAATAATCATGCCCCTCATCCTCCTCCTCTTCCTCTTCTTCCTCCACCTCGTCCAGGACAGTTCCCTGAGCAGACAATGGCTGTCTGTCATCAAGGCTTCCCTCCTCCTCCTCCTCCTGTTCCTCCTCCTCTGCAGACGCCTGATCCTTAATGTGCGTCAAAGTTTGCATGAGCAGATGCATAAGTGGTATGCTCATGCTTATGATGGCGTCGTCTGCGCTTACCAGCCGTGTGCATTCCACAAAACACTGAAGGACTTTACAGAGGTCTTTCAGCTTGGACCACTGCAAACCCGACAACTCCATGTCTGCCCTCAAACTGCCTGCCCGTGTATCCTCCCACAAATGCATTACAGCCTGCCTCTGTTCGCACAGCCTCTCAACCATGTGCATGGTGGAGTTCCACCTTGTTGCAACATCTGATTAGGCGGTGCTTGGGGAGGTGGAGCGATCGCTGCAGCCTCTGCATACGACTGGAGTCTACGGGCGAGCGACGGATATGCGAGCACAGTCTTCGCATCTTATGGAGCAGGGATGAACTCTGGATAATTGTTTAGGAAGCACTGCACCACCAGGTTCAAGGTTTGAGCCAGCACAACACACAAGAACACACTGACCATAAGTCCTGAATGTAAATATATACATACTTTATTATTTTATAAATAAAGGTACTTGAGGTATTTTAAAAGTAGCAAAGCATCAGTGTTTTATAATATAAAAATATACATAAGAGGGCAGTACTATCCATTTCATAAGGACATATTATTGCAGTAAATGGTGCTAACAAATATATATATATATCTTAACAGTGAAAAAACATTTTTTAAAAACCAAAATGATAATATATATTCATAAGTAAGGTGCAAACATATTGTTAAAAATTTTATATCAATTCCCTATAGGTGTACATCATAATTATACAAATAAGAAAAGGTATATAAAGTGCAAAAAATAGATAGGAATTAAAATGCAATATTAGTGCAAAAATAGTGAACACCATATGTGTCACTGCATAGATATACCATGTGAATAATGGGAATAATACCCAATAGCACCAATAGGTGTCAGTATATGCATAGTTTATGTCATGGACCAGGAAAATTTCTGAAAACAGCGTTAGACATCAAAGAGTATGGTAAGTATAAGGTATAACTTACAAGCTACACTGCACCTGATCTGGACAGCCGCCCTCCCCAACACGTGTTTTAACCCTTAGCCTTCTTCAGGGGGTGGCACCAATAGGAGACAGGTAAGTATATATACCCAAACTCAACCAATCGCACATCGGATATAGCAAAACTGGCCAATCAAAGCGGCAGGGTGTGTTTAACAATCACCATGATGAACCTCCCATCCTATTCTACCTCATACGTCATTTAATCAAAGTCATATCATTATAAGCTGTGAATCACTGCAATATGTGTGAAAACAGGAGACCAGGCCCTAATAGCGCGTGACTAACAAGAAGTAATCATCACCGCTCATAAATACAAAGCGTCCCTGGTAACATAATGACAGGCATACTGCGCATGACAGTTAAAACATGGCCACTGCTACTCGTAGGTATACAGCGCCCATAGTAACTAGTGTTGAGCGAAACCATCCGATATTCAGAAATATCAGATCGGATTGGATCGGCCCGATACACAAAAAGTATCGGGTATCGCCGATTCCGATACCGGAAGTCCCATTCAAGTCAATGGGACAGAAATATCGGAATTAAAAAAAGCCCTTTCTTGCCTTGTACATCCTATTTGGGAGGGGGAAGAGTGTGGGCAGTGCGTGGGCGGACACTGTGCATGTCTGTGTGTGCGGGAGGGGCCTGTGCAGGCCTCTCTGGGGTCTGTGCTGACTGTCGGGGGCCTGTGCCAGCTGCCGGTGGTCTGTACGGGCCTCTCGGGGGTCTGTACAGGCCTGATGGGGGCCTGTGCCGGCTGCCGGTGGTCTGTACGGGCCTGTTGGGGGCCTGCGCCGGCTGTCGGTGGTCTGTGCTGGCTGCCGGGGGCCTGTGCCGGCTGCCGGTGGTCTGTACGGGCCTCTCGGGGGCCTGTGCCGACTGTCGGTGGTCTGTACGGGCCTCTCGGGGGCCTGTGCCGGCTGTCTGTGGTCTGTGCCGGTTGCCGGGGGCCTGTGCCGGCTGCCGGTGGTTTGTGCGGGCCTCTCGGGGGCCTGTGCCGGCTGTCGGTGGTCTGTGCGGGCCTGCCAGGGGTCTTGTGTGTGTGCATGCATCGTCCGATGGGACTACAAGTCCCATCGGGCGATGCCTGCTACAATGACAGTGATTGACACATTAGCCAATGATGGGACAGTAGTAGTTCCATCATCCGGCTAATGTATTGAATGTGAAAAAAAAAACATACTACATACATACTACATATATACTACATTCATACAGCATACATACTACATACATGCTACATATATACTACATTCATACAACATACATACATACTACATACATGCTACATATATACTACATTCATACAACATACATACATACTACATACATGCTACATATATACTTCATTCATACAGCATACATACATACTACATACATACTACATTCATACAGCATACATACTACATACATGCTACATATATACTACATTCATACAACATACATACATACTACATACTACATACATTCTACATATATACTACATTCATACAACATACATACATACTACATACTACAAACATGCTACATATATACTACATTCATACAACATACATACATACTACATACATTCTACATGTATACTACATTCATGCAACATACATACATACATACTACATACATGCTACATATATACTACATTCATACAACATACATACATACTACATATATGCTTCATATATACTACATTCATACAACATACATACATAGTACATACATACTACATACATTCATACTACATGCAGCATACATATTACATACATACTGCATGCAATACATTCATACAATACATACATATAGACATACAGTACATATAACATAGAGTACATACTCACCATCACTTGTCACTTTGATCCCCGAAGCCAGTGTCATCTGTGGAAAAATATGAAAATAACAAACAAACAATATACTCCCTGATCCGCAGAAATCCCGCGTGTCCCACACCGATCTCCCGTGGAGAACAGCAGCATCAGCTGATGCGACTGCTCTCTACGGGGCTCCAGGAATCCAGTGATGGGAGGTAGGTATCCTTCCGCACTGTATTCCTCCGCCACTGTAAAAAAATAGTCCCTGGTCTCACTTTATGGCAAAAGGTGCATGGGAACTTTCTCACACAGCAATGCCAAAAGTGAGACTAGGGACTATTTTTTTACGGTGGCAGAGGAATACAGTGTGGAAGGATACCTACCTCCCGTCATTGGATTATTGAAGCCCCTAGAGAGCGGTCGCATCAGCTGATGCTGCTGTTCTCCACGGGAGATCTGCGTGTGACCCTCGTGGATTTCTGCGGATCAGGGAGTATATGGCTTGTTTGTTATTTTCATATTTTTTCATAGATGACACTGGCTTCGGGGATCAAAGTGACAAGTGATGGTGAGTATGTACTCTATGTTATATGTACTGTATGTCTATATGTATGTATTGTATGAATGTAGTATATATGTAGCATGTATGTAGTATGTATGTATGTTGTATGAATGTAGTATATATGTAGCATGTATGTAGTATGTATGTATGTTGTATGAATGTAGTATATATGTAGCATGTATGTAGTATGTAGTATATATGTATGTTGTATGAATGTAGTATATATGAAGTATGTATGTAGTATGTATGTATGTTGTATGAATGTAGTATATATGTAGTATGTATGTAGTATGTTGGGTTTTTTTTTTACATTCAACACATTAGCCGGATGATGGGACTACTACTGTCCCATCATTGGCTAATGTGTCAATCACTGTCATTGTAGCAGGCATCGCCCGATGGGACTTGTAGTCCCATCGGACGATGCCTGCACACATACAAGACCCCCGGCAGGCCCGCACAGACCACCGGCAGCCAGCACAGACCACCGACAGCCGGCACAGGCCCCTGAGAGGCCCGTACAGACCACCGGCAGCCGGCACAGGCCCCCGGCAGCCGGCACAGACCACCGACAGCCGGCACAGGCCCCCGAGAGGCCCGTACAGACCACTGGCAGCCGGCACTGGCCCCCGACAGGCCTGTACAGACCCCCGAGAAGCCCGTACAGACCACCGGCAGCCGGCACAGGCCCCCGAGAGGCCCGTACAGACCACCGACAGCCAGCGCAGGCCCCCAAGAGGCCCATACAGACCACCGGCACAGGCCCCCGACAGGCCTGTACAGACCCCCGAGAGGCCCGTACAGACCACCGGCAGCCGACACAGACCCCCGACAGTCGGCACAGACCCCCCGCAGTCGGCACAGACCGCGCATCATGATGACATCATTTCAGCAGCCAATCACAGCCACAACAGTGGCTTATTACATTATGGGGACTTCCGATTCCGGTATCCGATATTGAAAAAATATCGGTACTCGGTATCGGAATTCCGATACAGCGAATATTGGCCGATACCCAATATTTGCAGTATCGGAATGCTCAACACTAATAGTACATAACGAATCACACTGCACATGACCGGAAGAAAATGGCCGCCGCTAATCATAGATACACAGTGTTCCTAGTAACAACAAGTCGTACTGCGCATGACAGGAAAAAGATGGCCGCCGCTACTCATGATTACAAAGCTTCCATGGTAACTTAGATACTTAAATTGCGCATGACAGGAAAAAATGACCGCCGCTAGTCCTAATTGCATAGCGTACGTTATTACTTGTAGATGATACAAAAGTGTCCATGTTGATATCAATATTCATACTGCCCCTAAGCAGAGAAAAAAAAAAATGACCGCCGCTGTAAATATATAGCATCCATTAGAAATCACTGCGCATAATATAAAATTGATAACCATTATTCTTAAATATCTAGCTCAGTAATATATGAAACAAACCACTGTGCATAGGCAGAAAAAGAAGAACATGGACGCCAATATCCAAGGAGTAACAATATCCATAATGACCAAATGTCACATATAATTAAGAGCCATCCTTTTATAATACCAGATGATCATGACAACCAAAATTAAGGCACCTAAAGGATGGTACATGATATCATTAGGCATATATAACATAATAGGCGCATAATAGATGGGACATGATATCATTAGGCATATGTTAATATCAATAATAGCTAAGGTAAGATGAAATAACATTGGCATAGACAAGAACACCACTCCTTACACTTTTACGAGGAGGAAGGTGTACTACTACAAGATACACAAGATATTCCGTCTGACATGTGTGGTGAGATATTAAATGGTTATCTGTAATCCTTTTAGATCTAGTGTATCTTGCAGTAGTACGCCTTTCTCCTCCTAAAAGTGTAAGGAGTGGTGTTCTTGTCTATGCCAATGTTATTTCATCTTACCTTAGCTATTATTGATATTAACATATGCCTAATGATATCATGTCCCATCTATTATGCACCTATTATATTATATATGCCTAATGTTATCATGTACCATCCTTTTTGCGCCTTAATTTTGGTTGTCATGATCGTCCGGTATTATACAAGGATGGCTCTTAATTCTATGTGACATTTGGTCATTATTGATAGTGTTTCTCCTTAGATGTTGGCATCCATGTTCTTGTTCTTTTTCTGCCTATGTACAGTGGTTTGTTTCATATATTACTGCGCTAGATATTTAAGAATAATGGTTACCATTTTTATGTTATGCGCAGAGTGATTTCTAATGGATGCTATAAATTTACAGCGGCGGTCATTTTTTTTTCCCCTGCTTAGGGGCAGTATGAATATTGATATCAACATGGACGCTTTTGTATCATCTACAAGTAATAACGTACGCTACGCAATTAGGACAAGCGGCGGTCATTTTTTCCTGTCATGCGCAATTTAAGTATCTAAGTTACCATGGAAGCTTTGTA
This sequence comes from Dendrobates tinctorius, assembly GCF_039654945.1. Lineage (NCBI taxonomy): Eukaryota > Metazoa > Chordata > Amphibia > Anura > Dendrobatidae > Dendrobates > Dendrobates tinctorius. The sequence goes on along the minus strand of NW_027361738.1, from coordinate 5,088,898 downwards.
ATCATGAGTAGCGGCGGCCATCTTTTTCCTGTCATGTGCAGTACGACTTGTTGTTACTAGGAACGCTGTGTATCTATGAGTAGCGGGTGGCCATTTTCTTCCGGTCATGCGCAGTGTGATTCGTTATGTTACTATGGGCGCTGTATATCTACGAGTAGCGGCGGCCATGTTTTAACTGTCATGCGCAGTATGCGTGTCATTATATTACCAGGGACGCTTTGTATTTATGAGCGGTGACGATTACTTCTTGATTGTCACGCGCTATTAGGGCCTGGTCTCCTGTTTTCACACATATTGCAGCGATTCACAGCTTATAATGATATGGTTTTGATTAACCCCTTCACCCCCAAGGGTGGTTTGCACGTTCATGACCGGGCCAATTTTTACAATTCTGACCACTGTCCCTTTATGAGGGAATAACTCTGAAACGCTTCCACGGATCCCGGTGATTCTGTCATTGTCTTCTCGTGACATATTGTACTTCATGTTAGTGGTAAAATTTCATTCAAATAACTTGCGTTTATTTGTGAAAAAAATGGAAATTTGGCAAAAAATTTTAAAATTTTGCAATTTTCCACCTTTGAATTTTTATGCCCTTAAATCACAGAGATACGGCACACAAAAAACTTAATAAATAACATTTCCCACATGTTTACTTTACATCAGCACAATTTTGGAACCAAAATTTTTTTTTGTTAGGAAGTTATAAGGGTTAAAAGTTGACCAGCGATTTCTCATTTTTACAACACCATTTTATTTTTACAGACCACATCACATTTGAAGCCACTTTGAGGGATCTATATGATAGAAAATACCCAAAAGTGACACCATTCTAAATACTTCACCCCTTAAGGTGCTCAAAACCACATTCAAGAAGTTTATTAACCCTTCAGGTGCGTCACAGGAATTTTTTTGAATATTTAAAAAAAAAATGAACATTTAACTTTTTTCACAAAAAAAATACTTCAGGTTCAATTTTTTTTATTTTACAAAGGGTAACAGGAGAAATTGGACTGCAAAAGTTATTCTGCAGTTTGTCCTGAGTACGCTGATACCTGATATGTGGGGGGAACCACTTTTTCGGCGCATGGCAAAGCTCAGAAGGGAAGAAGCGCCGTTTGACTTTTCCAATGCAAATTTGGCTGGAATTCAGATCGGACGCCATGTCACGTTTGGAGAGCCCCTTATGTACCTAAACAGTGGAAACCCCCAACAAGTGACCCCATTTTGGAAACTAGACCCCCCAAGGAACTTATCTAGATGTGTGATGAGAACTTTGAACCCACAAGGGCTTCACAGAAGTTTATAACGTACAGCGGTACAATTACAAAATCATATTTTTCCACAAAAATGATCTTTTCACCCCTAATTTTTATTTTCCCAAGGGTAACAGGACCCTAAAAGTTATTCTACAATTTGTCCTGAGTACGCTGATACCCCGTATGTGGGTGTAAATGACTATTTGGGCGCATGGCAGAGCTCAGAAGGGAAGCAGCGCCATTTGACTTTTTTGGCTGGAATTGAGATGGGACACCATGTCGCGATTGGAAAACCCCTGATGTACCAAAACAGTGAAACCCCCCACAAATGACACCATTTGGGAAACTAGACCCCCCAAGGAACTTATCTAGATGTGTGGTGGGAACTTTGAACCCCCAAGGGCTTCACAGAAGTTTATAACGTACAGCCGTACAATTAAAAAATCATATTTTTTCCACAAAAATGATCTTTTCACCCTCAATTCTTATTTTTCCAAGGGTAACAGGACCCTAAAAGTTATTGTGCGATTTGTCCTGAGTACGCTGATACCCCACATGTGGGGGTAAACCACTATTTGGGCGCATGGCAGAGCTCGGAAGGGAAGCAGCGCCATTTGACGTTTTTGGCTGGAATTGAGATTGGACACCATGTCGCATTTGGAAAACCCCTGATGTACCTAAACAGTGGAAACCCCCCACAAGTGACCCCATTTTGGAAACTAGACCCCCTAAGGAACTTATCTAGATGTCTGGTGGGCACTTTGAACCCCCAAGGGCTTCACAGAAGTTTATAACGACCGGGTGTGAAAATAAAAAAATCGTATTTTTTCAACAAACAAGATCATTTAGTCCCCAATTTTTTCATTTTCCCAAGGGTAACAGGAGAAATTGGACGCCAAAAGTTGTTATCCAAGTTGTCCTGAGTACGCTGATACCTCATATGTGGGAGAAAACGACTATATGGGCACACGTCGGGGCTCAGGAGGGAAGTAGTGACGTTTTGGAATGCAGACTTTGATGGAATGGTCTGCGGGTGTCATGTGCATTTGGAGAACCCCTGATGTACTTAAACTATTGAAACTCCCCACAAGTGACCCCATTTTGGAAACTAGACCCCCCAGAGAACTTATCTAGATGACTTATCTAGATGTGTGGTGAGCACTTTGAACCCCCAAGTGCTTCACAGAAGTTTATAACGCCCGGGCGTGAAAATAAAAAAATCATTTTTTTCCACAAAAATTATATTTTTGCCCCCATTTTTTTATTTTCCTAAGGGTAACAGGAGAAATTGGACCCCAAAAGTTGTTTTGCAATTTGTCCTGAGTAGGCTGATACCCCATATGTGGGGGTAAAACACTGGGCACATGGCAGAGCTTGGAACGGAAGGAGCACCATTTGACTTTTTCAACGCAGAATTGGCTGGAATTGAGATTAGACGCCATGCTGCATTTGGAGAGCACCTGATGTGCCCAAACAGTGGAAACCCCCAATTCTAACTCCAACCCGAACCCCAACACACCCCTAACCCTAATCTCAGCCCTAACTCTAGCCCTAGCCCTAACCCTAGCCCTAACACTAGCCCTAACCCTAACCCTAATGGGAAAATGGAAATAAATACATTTTCTTTTAATTTTATTATTTTTCCCTAACTAAGGGGGTGATAACGGGGGTTCATTTACTATTTATGGCGGTTTTTATGTTTGGCAGCTGTCGCACACTAAAAGACGCTTTTTACTGTAAAAATAGTTTTTGCATCACAACATATTGAGAGCTATAATTTTTGTATATTTTGACCCACCGAGTCATGTTAGGTCTTATTTTTTGCGGGACGAGTTGACGTTTTTATTGGTACCATTTTCGGGCACATGACATCTTTTGATCGCTTTTTATTCCGATTTTTGGGACACAGATTGAACAAAAATCAGCATTTCATGAATTTCTTTTGGGGGGTGCGTTTACACCGTTCCGCCTGCGGTAAAATTGATAAGGTGGTTTTATTCTTCGGGTCAGTACGGTTACAGCGATACCTCATTTAGGTCGTTTTTTTATGCTTTGTCGGTTTTATGCAATGAAAACAATTTTACATAAAACATAATTATTTTTGCATCACTTTATTCTGCGAGCTATAACTTTTTTATTTTTTTGCTGATGATGCTGTATGTGGCTCGTTTTTTGCGGGACCAGATGACGTTTTCATCGGTACCATGGATATTTATATGCGTCTTTTTGATCGCGCGTTATTGCACTTTTTGTTCGGCAGTATGATAATAAATCATTATTTTTTGCTTCGTTTTTTATTTTTATTTTTTAAGGTGTTCGCTAAAGGGGTTAAGTAATGGGAAAGTTTTATAGGGCGGGTCGTTATGGACGCGGCGATACCAAATATGTGCACTTTTATTGTTTTTTTTTTTATTTCCAAAAAATTTATTTATTTAGGAATATTTTTTTTTAATTATTTATTTAGCGATTTTTTTTAAATTATTTGTACACTTTTTTTTCAACTTTATTACATTGTCCCAGGTGGGACATCACTGTCCTGTGACAGATCGCTGATCTGTCACATCACAGATCACTGTGACAGATCAGCGATCTGTCACAGGCACTGCACAGGCTTTCCTCATGCCGCAGCTTTGCAGGCACTGAGGAAGCCAGCTCCCTGCAGGCCCCCGAAGATCCCCGTCGCCATCTTGGATTCGGGGGCCTGCAGGGAAAGAGCCCCCCACAGCAGCGCTGCACATTACGCTGCTGTGGGTGGCTCAGGGAAGCACAGAGGGAGCCCCCTCCCTGCCGACGCTTCCCTTTAACCCCGGTACACCGCGATCGTGTTTGATCGCGGTGTGCAAGGGGTTAACGTGTCAGGGACGGTCCGTGACCGCCCCTGACACATTGTGCTGGGTGTCAGCTGTGATAGTCAGCTGACACCCGGCCGCGATCAGCGGCGCTCACCACGTGGGCGCCGCTGATCGCTATGACATAATATTCCGTCCATGGAAATTAGGTCCAGGGTCACATGGACAGAATATTTTGTCCATTGTAGGTAAGGGGTTAAATGATGTATGAGGTAGAATAGGATGGGAAGTTCATCATGGTGATTGTTAAACACACCCTTCCACTTTGATTGGCCAGTTTTGCCATATCCGATGTACGATTGGTTGAGTTTGGGTATATATACTTACCTGTCTCCTATAGGCGCCACCCCCTGACAAAGGATAAGGGCCGAAACACGTGTTGGGGAGGGCGGCTGTCGAGACCAGGTGCAGTGTAGCTTGTAAGTCATACCTTATACTTACCATACTCTTTGATGTCTAATGCTGTTTTCAGAAATTTTTCTGGTCCATGACATAAACTATGCATATACTGATACCTGCTGGTGCTATTGGGTATTATTCCCATTATTCATGTGGTATATCTATGCAGTGACACATATGGTGTTCACTATTTTTGCACTAATATTGCACTTTAATACCTATATATTTTTTGCACTTTATATACGTTTTCTTATTTGTATAATTATGATGTAAACCTATAAGGAATTGATATAAAATGTTTACTAATTTGTATGCACCTTACTTATGAATATATATTATCATTTTGGTTTAAAAAATTTTTTTTTTCCACTGTTGAGATATATATATTTGTTAGCACCATTTACTGCAATAATATGCCCTTATGAAATGGATAGTACTGCCCTCTTATGTATATTTTTATATTATAAAACACTGATGCTTTGCTACTTTTAAAATGCCTCAAGTACCTTTATTTATAAAATAATAAAGTATATATATTTTTACATTCAGGACTTATGGTCAGTGTGTTCTTGTGTGTTGTGCTGTGTTCAGTGATTTGACTGTCCTAACAATTATAATTATATAGTCTGTGGGGTTATCAGCTGTAGATACCACTGGGTCTGCATATATCACCGTGTGATTGCTGCTGCTGGTATTTCCCGTTTCCCTTTATGTGTGGTGATTAGTGTTGAGCGATACCACCCGATACTGAAAAATATCGTATCGGAATGGATCGGCCGATCTAAAAAAAGTATCGGGTATCGCCGATTCCAATCCCGGAAGTCCCATTCAAGTCAATGGTTATTTTCACTAGAAGGTTGAAACAAAAGCGCAATAGGGTCTTATCCGGGTAAAATGCTCAATTACTGAATGTATTAAACTCACCTTCTCAAAGATAAAATAAAGCTTGTATAGTGAGTCAGCCTGCTGCACGTCCAACGGTCCACAGCGGAACCGTACCACAATTCAATAAGGAATAAATTCTTGGACTTTGAGTGCGCTGCCAGACGAATTCAATAACCACACAAGGTTAAAAAAGTTAACCCTTTAATCCCTACGCGTTTCGAAGCGTAACGCTTCTTCTTCAGGGGTAGATACATTCTACCCCTGAAGAAGAAGCGTTACGCTTCGAAACGCGTAGGGATTAAAGGGTTAACTTTTTTAACCTTGTGTGGTTATTGAATTCGTCTGGCAGCGCACTCAAAGTCCAAGAATTTATTCCTTATTGAATTCAAGTCAATGGAACAGAAATATCGGAATTAAAAAAAACCTTTCTTTCCCTGTTGGTTAATTCTACATGGAGAAAAACAACTAATAATAATGTAGAATGTATTGTGGGAGGTGTAGGAGACATTAAAGCCATAGAGCTTTAGCCCAATCAAATGGAATCGCAGTATTTTTTTTTTTTTAAAGACATTCGTAGTTACAAAGATATTGACTATGTTAAAGTCTTTAATTTTTTTGTCAGATATGTATGTTTCACTACTTCCATGCTCTTTCACCTTCTTTTTTACTTCTCCCACACTTTCTCCTTCATCATCTTCAGCAGCAGTATCTTCTTCTTTTATTCTTCTTCATATTCTACTTCTTCATCTTCTTCCTATTCTTCTTCATCATATTCTTATTTGTGTCAGGCATTCCTGTAGTTGTTATCTATAAAAGTTTGAAGATTACACCTTCCGTTCAGCCTGTCACAAAAGATTTACAACAGGATTTGTCCGCGTTCAGTTTGGCCTGCAGCAGCAGGCCTTTTCCAGGGGCACCACGAGGAGGAACGGACTCACCCCCATACACTTAGTCTTCTTCTGCTTATAAATTAAATAATATCATTTGCTCTGATTGTTAGTCTTATGCTTCATGTTCTTCTGCTTTTGGTTTTTATGCTTCTTGGTCTTCTGTCTCTTGTTGTTCTGCATCTTGCTGGTTGTCTTCCTGTTCTTTGTCCTCTTGGTCATCTTCTTCAGGGTCATCTTTTAAGTATTATTCTGTGTGGTCTTCAGGGTCGTCGTCTTCAGGGTCATTGTCAGGGAGATCCAGAGTGAGAACTAAAAACCATTTCCACAAGCTTGAACTTGGAAAAGTAGCAGAAGGTACAAGAAGGCTGAGGAACTGCCGAGAACCAGCTGACGGTACTGGAACCCGGAGGGCAGCAGAATGAACAAGAGCCAATGGCACAACCGTGGACCAGCTGACGTTGCTGGAACACGGTTACTAAGCAGGAGGTACCTGTGCTACAAAGCATTACCAAGGACCAGCAGACGTTGCTGGAACTCGGATACCAAGAAGGAGGCACCTAGGCCAAAGGCACTGCCGAGAACCAGCTGACGGTGCTGGAACCCGGATGGGTAGCATTAGCTACAAGAGTCAATGGAACTACCGAGAACCAGCTGACGGTGCTGGAACCTGGAGGGGTAGCAGAAGGAACAACAGCCAATGACACAACCGTGGACCAGCTGACGGTGCTGGAACATGGTTACTAAGCAGGAGGTACCTGTGCTCCAAAGCACTACCAAGGACCAGCAGACATTGCTGGAACTCGGATACCAAGAAGGAGGCACCTAGGCCAAAGGCTCTGCCGAGAACCAGCTGACGGTGCTGGAACCCGGATGGGTAGCAGAAGGTACCCAGGAAAAAAACAAAGCTGCAAGGCAGTGAGCCGGCCGCAGATACCGAAACCCACAGTTCTACAGGGGGTGCTTGTCCTATTGGCACTACGGAACCAGCCTTTATTACCAGAACCCGCAGCCCACATAGGAAGCACCGAAACTGCAGGCACCATAGACTCGGCTAACCCAACCGCAACACGACAGGACAACGTATCGGTGGCAAAGTGACGTTGACACTACCCAGAAACAGCAGGCGTGCTGGAACCAGGCTGGGCAGGAGGGAGAAGCTTACTACAGACATATGGAAGAAGAACTGAGCTTACTACATAGATATGGATATGGATCAGAACGGAGAATACTCCAGAGATATGGGAGCAGAATGGAGCTTACTACAGAGATATTGGCTCAGAAAAGAGCTTACTCCAGAGATATGGGAGCAGAACCGAGCTTACTACAGCGGTATGGGAGCAGAACCGAGCTTACTTGTCACAATCCATTTTTGGATCTGTGTCAGAGTCTGGACTCTCTTATATAAACCTTTTTCCTTTCAGGCCCTGGGGGTTAATATGGGTTTTTTTCCCGGTGGCTGCTGGTGTTACTACAACTGTAGTTGCTCTGCTGCTGGTTTTCTCCTGGTGGCCGCTGGTGTTACTACATGTTCAATTAGCCAGCATGTGGTGACCTCCCCCCTCCATCCTATAAAAGATCATCAGCTGCTGCAGCTCCCTGTTGGTAATACTAGTCATTTGCTAACGAACCTTGGTGAAGTGTGGACCTACCTGGTGGAGAAGGGGTTCAGCTTATCTGGAGCAGTGGAGTTGCTGCTGGATGCTGATTGGGTGCCTTTCTCTGCTGCTTGGAGCATTGGCAGCAGATAAAGCTAAGTTTGCGTTTATAGTTGCTTTAACCCCGTGGTATCTGTTTTATTTTCCCTTGTGTTATTTGGTGCAGTTTACTTTATTCCCTGTCTCACCTCTTGGGGAGGGGGTTGGGGTTGAGCTCATGGCTAAACAGGGGATAGGGACAGGTCAGAGAATTGGGCCTCACTACCATTAAGTGTACCCCCAAGTTAAGGAAAGTCAGGGCACCCCCTAAACCTGAGGGACAGTTCAGGGGCCCAGGTTCCATGTCTCCTGCCTTTTCCCTACTGTCCTGTGACATTATTACCAACAATCCCATTTTTTCTGGTGAGCCATGGCCATAATGCATACCTGTCTCCAATTGCTGCAGACCCTCACTGAGGAGCGTGGGGTGCTGCGTGGTGTGGTGGAGCAGCAGCTACAGCAGTTGGTGGGTACGGGGCTTCAGCTCAGATGCAGGCTCAACCAGAGCCCAAGTTATCTCTCCCAGACAGGTTTTCTGGAGGGAGAGAATTTTTTGTTTTTAAGGAGGCCTACAAGCTACACTTCAGGCTCCACAATCGCTCATTAGGGAGTGAGGAACAGCAGGTGGGATTCACTATAGCCCTCCTTGAGGGTGATCCCCAATCCTGGGCCTTCTCCTTGCCGGCCGATTCACCATCTCTACGGTCGGTAGACGAGTTTTTTGTGGCTTTGGTGAATATGCCCAATGTAGTCCTTGCTAGGGAGGAGGACACACTGGTGCAGGAAGACGAGCCCAGGCAGGTGGGAAGAGGTGGTTCTCCAGCGGTGTTTCCTCCAGTTCGTCGTGGTGTGGGGGCATGTTTTAGCTATGGGCAGACTGGTCATGTTTTCAGGGTCTGCCCAACGAACGCCAAATCTTCTGTACCATCTAAGAAGCCGCGTCCCCCTGGTCGTGTGGAGGGAGGCGATCAGGGAGTGTATATTTCCTCCATTTTGCCCTATATTTTTGGTCTGGTAGGGTACTACTCTGTACTACTCTGGAACTACAGGAGTTTATTGGTCGCCTGAATAGCAACAACCAAAATATACGTTAAACATTCACATGCGATGCTGATAAGATTGAGTTCCTCTCTGTCATTGTTTAAAAGGATACTGATGGTCTGGGGCAGACCGATATTTTTAGGAAGATGACTTCTACTAATATGTTGTTACACGCTTCGCTATGTCATCCTGATCACATGGTCAGGTCTGTTCCCATTGGTCAGTTCCTCCAACTTTGTCGGATTTGCTCTATTAATGAGGATTTTGAGAGAAGAGCAGAGGAGCTAAAAATGAGATTCTTGGAACATGGCTATAGTCGGCATCTACTCAAAAGAGCCTATAACAGGGCTATTTATTCTTCCCAAAATGGCCTACTGTACAATAGGGAATCAGCTAGGAAGATGGAGGGACCTGGAAGCTATGCTTCATTGCAAATTATCATTCCCATTCTAGGCAGGTCAGGCAGGCTTTGTCTAAAGCATGTCCTATATTGAAAATTGACCCAATAATTGGCAAATTTATTCTGGATATACCAGTCATTACATTTAGGCGTGCTAAGAATCTGTGCAATCACCTCACCCGTAGTCATTATACAAGTGAGAGAAAGGGTACATTTTTGGATAATTTCACACATAGGAGTGGGTGTGTTCCGTGTGGACATTGAGTTGCCTGTCCCAACATTGAAAAGTGTGATTCTTTTTCCGATTCAGGTGGCGTTAAAAATTTTAAGATCAATAAATACATTACTTGTGCTACGAGATATGTTATTTATTATGTCACCTGTCCATGTGGATTAATTTATGTCGGTTTAACAACTAGACAATTCAAGGTTCGCGTGTACGAGTATGTGTTGGATATTCAGGCGGCGGCTGGCCACATGGATTCATCCACTCTTAAAACGTTACCCTGTCACTTTAAAAACTTTCATGACTGTGACAGTACGGTGCTACAGGTGAGGGGTATCGATGCCTTAAATATTGGGATTCGTGGTGGCAATCTGTTTCAAAGATTGGGTAAACTTGAGACTCGCTGGATCTGGACGCTTAATACGGTATATCCACAAGGACTAAACGAGAATTTGAGTTTCGATCCGTTCCTGTGACCACCTTACTGTTCCAGGTGGACATTGGGTGGATCTAATCCTTGCTATTTTTTATTGTTTTTATTATATTTTTAATTGTGTATTTTTCATGTATTAGGTATTTTTATGATATTTTGTGGATCTATGAAGATTCCAGAGTCCAGGATAGTGGCGGTACCTTGTACAGATGGACTAATTTCTACTGTTTTCTATGTCCATCCTATACCTATGTTTGAAGAAGATCCTTTGACGAGGTTGAAGATGAGTCGGGGGGATGTCTTTTGGATATCTTTATTTTGTTTATTTTATTTTATTTATTTTTCTATTTTTTTCAATGATATATAATTAGGACTGTATGATAATGTCTCTTATATAATCATATCTTGGTAATGCTGTTCTATATATTTTGTGGGCAATAATTAAATATAATATTATTATATCTTTCTTTGTGATATGATTGTATATCAATTTTGATATTGCTTGAAAATTGTGAATATAATATGAATTCTTATCTATTTTTATATTATCTATCAAAAAATATATATGGCATTCCCCTTTAAATATTATGCAGTGAAGGGTATGTTTCTATTGCTATTATAAAAACTTGTGGGATACATATAGGATGTTTTTTGATTGTTGGCACTGCTGCATGTGCGGTGGTGCTGCTTCTTATGTATTTGTACTATTCTGTATTACTCTGCTTTCTATTGTATTATGTTGCCCTTCTGCATATCTTGTGTCGGCGATGCATCCCACGCCAGACCTCAGGGACACCATGGTTTGGGTGCGGGCTGCCATGCCTTGTAAATATACACTATTTCACCTCCCTGGCAGCGCGTCACTTGTTCCCGCTTCCCCTCCTCTGCACATGCGGCGCCTTCTTGGTTCATCGCCTCGGTCCCCGGCACGTGGTGCCTCCGGCGTCTGGTCACATGATAATGTGTTTCCAGTGCTGGGAGTTCCTGTGTCGGATGCTGGCATCTTGGACACCATGGTGATGCACCACCTCTTCTCTTATTAGGTATTACATTATTTCCGGCCTCCTCCCTTTATAACATCACTTAGGTCAACCTTTACCACGCCCCCTGATAAAGGAGTAATCCGAAACGTGCGTAGGGGAGGGCGGGCTGGCCTCTTGTAGACGCTGCTGCCATCTATCACCACTTATCACCAACAGGTAATTATTGTAAGACTTTATGCACTTTATTATACATACAGTATGTTGGACATTTGTTCATGTATACATTCTGATGTTTGAGCCCATATACTTCTGTGTATAGAAGTGAGAGTGATGGGTATACATGTATGCAGTGACTGCTTTATCTCTATGGCTGATATAGCTGGGCACTGTGCAATATGAATCAGGGCTGCAGTGCAGGGTGTTATGTCCACTGATGTTTTTAACTCCTTCTATCTTTGTCTGCTCATTTTGACTAATAAAAATTATATATTTTTTGCATTACATGGACTCTTGTGATTGCAATTTTTGTTGGTTTCCTTCCCTCCTTTGTATGATTATTGGCAATCTGTTCTTACCAGTCCTATGCATTGTTTGGGGATCTATGGCCAGTCATATTTATATGATTTTGTGAGATTTATATATAATATATACATTTGGCTATTATCCATTCATATATTCCTTTTGGTCCATTGTTGCCCCAGACATTCTAATGTCTTTCATATATTTCTTTATATCTAAGTACAGCAGCATATAGAAATAATGCCCCCATGCCTCCTTATAATAATTCTCCTTCACCCTTTATAGTAATAATATTGACCCCGTACCTTCTTACCCCCGTGATTGCTTATAATAATATGTCTCCTGTTCTCTCCCTGTAATGATACTGATTTTGCAGTCTGCCTCCTGATAGTAATGCCCCTGAGCAGGAGCATAAGTAGAAATCACTGGAACGCCAAACCAAAAGTCTTATTATTATGTATTATTATTATTATTATAGCGACATTTAATCCATGGCGCTTTACATGTGAGGAGGGGTGTACATAATAAAAGACAAGTACAGTAATCTTTTTTTAACTCCTTAGTGACTGAGCCAATTTGCAGCTTACTGACCAGGCCAATTTTTACAATTCTGACGACTGTCACTTTGAGGTTATAACTTTGGAACACTTTAACAGATCCCGCCGATTCTGAGACTGTTTTTCATGACATATTTTACTTCATGTTAGTGGTAAATGTTCTTCGAAATGACTTGTGTTTATTTATGAAAAAAACGGAAATATGGCAAAAAAATTTCAAATTTTGCAATTTTCAAATTTTGAATTTTTATGCCCTTAAATCAGAGAGATATGTTACACAAAATACTTAATAAATAACATTTCCCACATGCCTGCTTTACAGTAGCATAATTTTTGTTGTTAGGAAGTTATAAGGGTTAAAAGTTGACCAACGATTTCACATTTTTACAACAAAATTTGCAAAACCATTTTTTTAGGGACCACCTCACATTTGAAGTCACTTTGAGAGGTCAATATGACAGAAAATACACAAAAGTGACACCATTCTAACAACTGCACCCCTCAAGGTGCTCAAAACCACATTCAAGAAGATTATTAACCCTTTACGTGCTTCACAGGAACTGAACAACGTGGAAGAAAAAATTTAACATTTAACTTTTTTTTACAAACATTTTATTTCAGAACCAATTTTTTTATTTTCACAAGCGTAAAAAGAGAAAATAAAACACAAAATTTGCTGTGCAATTTTTCCTGAATACGGTGATACCCCATATGTGGGGGTAAACCACTGTTTGGGCGCACGGCAGGGCTTGGAATGGAAGGAGCGCCGTTTGACTTTTTCTATGCAGAATTGGCTGGAATTGAAATCGGATGCCATGCCGCGTTTGTAGAGTCCCTGATGTGCCTAAACAGTGGAAACCCCCAACAATTGACACCATTTTGGAAACTAGACCCCTTAAGGAACTTAACTAGATGTGTGGTGAGCACTTTGAACCTCCAAGTGCTTCACAGAAGTTTATAACGCAGAGCCGTGAAAATAAAAAATCATATTTTTTTTACAAAAATTATCTTTTTGTCCCTGAATTTTTATTTTCACAAGGGTAACAGGAGAAATTAGACCCCCAAAGTTGTGCAATTTGTCCTGAGTTCGTCGATACCCCTTATGTGGGGGTAAATGACTGTTAGGGGGCACGGTAGAGCTCAGAAGTGAAGGAACGTCATTTGACTTTTTCAATGCAGAATTGGCTGGAATTGAGGTCAAACGCCATGTCACGTTTGGAGACCCCTTGATGTGCCTAAACAGTGGAAACCCCCTACAAGTGACACCATTTTGGAAACTAGACCCCCCAATGAGTTTATCTAGGTGTGTGGTGAGCACTTTGAACCCCCTAGTGCTTCACAGAAGTTTATAACGCAGCCGTGAAAATAAAAAATAATTTTTTTTCCACAAAAATGATTTTTTAGCCACCAATTTTTTAATTTTCCCAAGGGTAACTGTAGAAATTAGACCCCCAAAGTTATTGTGCAATTTGTCTTGAGTACGCTGATTCCCCATATGTTGGGGTAAACCACTGTTTGGGCACACGTCGGGGCTTGGAAGGGAGGGAGCATCATTTGACTTTTTCAACGCAAAATTGGTTGGAATCAATGGTGGCACCATGTCGCGTTTAGAGACCCTGTGATGTGCCTAAGTAGTGGAAACCCCTCAATTCTAACAACAACCCTAACCCCAACACACCCGTAACCTTAATCCCAACCCTAATCATAACTCTAACCACAAACCTAACCCCAACACACCCCTAACTCTAATCCCAACCCTAACCATAACCCTAACCCCAACACAACCCTAACCCTAACCACAACCCTAAACACAAACCTAACACCAACACACCCCTAGCCCTAATTCTTAACCCTAGTCCCAACCCTAACCCTAATGCCAAACCTAACCCTAATCCTAACGCCAATCCCAACCCTAACCCTAATTCCCACCCTAATGCTAACACTAACCCTAATGGAAAAATGAAAATAAAAATATTTTCTTTATTTCATTATTTTTCCCACCTATGGGGTGATAAAGTGGAGGTTTATTTGCTATTTTTTTATTTTGATCACTGTGATAGGGTCTATCACAGTGACCAAAATGAACCAATAGGAAAAATCTTCCTATTGTTGCCGGGTACCGGCCGGCATATCTCGGCGGGCGCACTGCGCATGCGCCCACCATTTTCTTCCCAGAAGAAGATGGCGGCACCCATGGAGGGTAAGCACGAGGGCCGAGGACCACCGGGAGGTACCGGGGGGGTTGGGGATCCTATTTCTCTCTCCTCTCATGTGCGATCACATCATAGGAGAGAGAAATTGAATGGCACATTGGACTTTTTTTTCGGTCGCCGTTATACGGTTAATAACGGCGATGGCAAAAGCGGGGTCAGTAAAAATCAACCCGAATCATGTTCTTTGGAGTCTCGGCTCCCTCCGGCAGCTAAGACCCCGGAGAAAATCCGACTCTGGGGGTTGCTATACACTTTCTCCACAGCGCTGTTAATTAACGGCGATGTGGTTTAGGTACCCTTAACTACCGCAATTAAAAGGCGTATTGGTGGTCGTTAAGGGGTTAAACTGTTTATTTTTTAAATATTTTCTATTTTCTTGTACAAATAACATCATAAACACAAGTAGACTTGTAGCAATATTATGCAAAACAATGCAAAACATTTTAGAAGTTTCATCCAGTGGTACAGTACTCAGAACTTCTGCTCCTACTAACATTAGGTCAAACATCTAATACATCATCTAAGAGTAGGTGTGGTACAGGGAAGACATAGGGAAAAAGTCAGGGAGGGGGGGAAAAAAAGAAAGAAAAGAAGCACGTAACATCAATTGGTTAGCTTAGTTACATAGTCATCCCATGGATTCCATATGCGATTAACCCCTTCCTGACCTTTGACACAGCGTATGCATCCTGAAAGTCAGTGCCAATCTGACCTGTGACGCATATGCTGTGTCATGGAAGGATCGCGTTCCTGCGGGTCAGGTGACTGGGGTCACTGAAAGGTCACCTCACCCGAAGGCACAAGACCCTTTGTACTTCACCTCGGGGGGTGCGTTAGCCCCCCCCCCGTGGCTACGATCGCTCTGATTGGCTGTTAAAAGTGAAACAGCCAATCAGAGCGATTTGTAATATTTCATCAATGAAATTTGGTGAAATATTACAATCCAGCCATGGCTGATGCTGCAATAGCATCTGTCATGGCTGGAAACCGAGATCCGACCCCCCCACACCAAATGATGGGGGCGATCAGCCCCCACCACTGACTAACGGCGTCGATCTGCCGCCGCCGTAACCATCTGCTCCTCTCCCCCTTCCCTCCACTTCCCCCGCCTTCTGATCCCCCCTCACCTGTCCTAGTATCTCCGATGTCCCTGTGTCCGTCCCGGTGTCCCTCCCAAATCCTTCATGGGCGCTGCCATCCTGCAAAATGGCGGGCACATGCGCAGTGCGCCCACCGGCTGGCAGATTCCGTTCATTTATTTTGATCACTGTGATAAACTCTCACAGTGATCAAAATAAAAAAAGTAAATAAACCCCCCCTTTATCACCCCCAAAGGGGGCGCCGGAGAGCTGTGCCTGTGTAGTTACGTCACGGTGGTGACGTGGGAGGAACGGGTCCATGTGTGTTCCTCCACACGGGGATATGAACACACACACAAAATGCGCCACACACTACCACGTGCTTCAACACATATACCACCATCAGCACACATTTCACCACACATACACCAACCTCGCCACCTAAAAGTCCAAACACAAAAGTCGCCACTCAAAACTCGCCACGCTGTCCCAGAGCTGTTTAAAAGATGAAAAATGAGCTGTGATTGGTTGCTATCAGCAACAGTTTTCTTTGTAAACAGTTGTGGTAACTGAGGCCTATTATTCTTATCATTTCTATGGTGTTATCATCCTTCTGTAAAGCTGGAAATAACACAATTTATTACCGTGCCAACACAGACCACCCTCTGACACAGACTGCAGGGGGAGCCCAGTATCACACAGGACAGAATTAGACACACGGCTCAGCAGACAGTATCACACAGGATAGGATTAAATACACAGCTCAGCCGTCAGTATCACACAGGATAGGATTAGATACACAGCTCAGCAGTCAGTATCACACAGGATAGGATTAGATACACAGCTCAGCAGTCAGTATCACACAGGATAGGATTAGATACACAGCTCAGCAGTCAGTATCACACAGGATAGGAATAGATACACGGCTCAGCAGACAGTATCACACAGGATAGGATTAGATACGCAGCTCAGCACACAGTATCACACAGAATAGTATTAGATACACTGCTCAGCAGACAGTATCACACAGAATAGGATTAGATACACGGCTCAGCAGTCAGTATCACACAGGATAGGATTAGATGCACGGTTTTATGTGCAATATAATCATTATAATTTGTTATAACTAACTACAGTTGGTTACTATGCCCAGGCAACGCCGGGCTCTTCAGCTAGTATAATATAAACGCCAGCAAATCTAATAAATGGATAATTAGATACTTGTGTCCATGGGATTAGCTCAGTATTGTAGCTTCATTGATGTAAAATGGGATAAGCTGCAATAAAAAGTGCCGTCCTATGAACAATGTCTCGGTTTCTTCACACCAATTGCTGTTTGTGCACATCGGCAGCAAATAAAATGTTCTTACCACCGACAATTGGTTTAAGTCCGGGATCACACATGCGAGAAACTTGGACGAGTCTCGCATGATAATACCCGGAACTGCCGCCTGCACTCGGGAGCGGAGCGTGCGGCTGCATAGCAATGTGTGATCCTGGCCTAATTTGAAAACTCCCACATCAGGTGTCTGACAGGTTCACTGCCAAGAGGGTTTCTGGGGATACAAATCAGCAATAATTTCTTTAATTGGAAAAACTAGTATGCATTTTTTTTTTTGCATTTCTGAATATTCCAATTTATTATCAACATTATGAAGGTTGCTTTGTTTTGTTTGTTTTTTTGTGAAATTGCTTTTTTCATATTTTACTTTATGCAAACAAATTTTGGTTTGAATTCTTGCTGCAAGATGGTTTGTATTCTCCTGTTACCTGGCATTAAAATTCAGGTAGTGTCTATTATAAAAATGAATCCCTATCGTATAGCTATCAATGTAGTGTTGGGAGTAAGCAATGCCACAGGAGATAGGAGTTGTGACAAGAGTTGAGAGAATTTTGCAAAATTTGGTTCGGATTACGATCGCCGGCGATTATTATATTTGCAGTATTCACCAAACGTCAATGGGTCTAGAGTTGAGCGAATATGTTCGGGACTGATCATCAAACATAAATTCTGCACGAATAGGGTACAAAAAAAGGCATGAATATGGCAAACTCGGATTTGGTGATGGTTTACGAACATATTCTCTCAACTCTAGTTGTAAAGCTACACGAGATGGAAAAAGCTAACCATACACATTGGGTAGCCGTGTGCTGAATGTTCGGTCAAAGACTATCACTCCCGTCTCCACATACTTGTGAGTGCTAGGGATTTTGGGATTATCTCCCTTGAGAACAAAAGTATCAGGCATTGCCACTCCACCTGCCCGGTCCTTCTCTCTTCTATGGGGGGAGAGCCAGGAGCTGCCCATACACATCAGATGGCCAAGCGATCCTCCCAAAATCTGTGGCTTTGACCGGCTTTCAACTAACGTGTATTGGGGCTGTTATTGTGACTGTCCCAAAAAAGGTAATGGTAAACTGTACCTCCCTTCTAATGGGATGGGGTCCCTTTACCTCTCTGTAGCCCACCTGTAATTGGCAAGTAACAGTTCAGTGCTCATATTCTGCTACATGTGTAAGCTATTAAAATGAGCCTTTATTAGATTTTAATAACTTCATTATTCACTATTTTGAAGCCTTTTGGGTCCTGATTTATTAAGCTGTTTTCAGCATAATTCTGGTGAAGTTGCACAAAAATCTTGCAACATTTGGAGTTTACTTTACAAGCCAGCTATGCCAATATGGACAGGGCATGGCTGCACCCACCTGCATAAAGAGTCTGACTGGGGTATATTGACGGCACCAGAATTGGGTGGATTGTACTCCAGCAATCCTCTTCTTAAACTGGCCTGCACAGCACAGTTTTAATGAATCGTCCCTTCTATTTTATTATTAAAAAAAAAATTGTATATAATTTTTTTTTTCCCCCAAGCCAAATCTAACCACTATTATTTCACGTTGCCAATACTTGCAGCAGGTCTCTGAGACCAAAATCAACCAAGATATAAAAGTACATGCGAATAATTGCACTATGCTGGACTATGGATACACAAACACTATATTTTTCCAGTTAATGATCTTCACTTGTAGGCTTTCCGTGAATGCTTTATATGTGTATCAATTTTTTTTATTAAAGTTGTGGATAATTTGAATCTTCTCTTTTGTTTGTGCAATGTAGCAAAGCCCTGCAGCCCATTGTAGAGCACGGGAACATGGAATAACTATTATTGGCATAGTGTGTTTTTATTAACCTATTCGTTGTCTTAAGCATTCTGCGTTAAAAAATAACCTGAATAAAGGTTCGGCACTCATCACTAAGGAATTTGGCAGGAGATAGCAATAATTACATATACTACTACTTTTTGAAGCTATTTGACTATGGAGCCAGCCTGGTATGTATCTCGACCCATGCGCCAGCCCACAGACTATTTAAAAGGTATTTTTTAGGATCTCCATTTGGACTACAAGCAGTGAGCTGGATCCATTTTTTTTCTTTCTTCTTGATGGCTATAACTTATTAACTTGATCAGAAGCGTAGCTAGGGGTTCGGCTTAGGGTGGGGGCGAAAAAATCTGAGTGGGCTCCTAACCGGTAACCCTGATTACAGCTCAGGTTGGCACACTCAAGTCGTGAGTATAGGAGAACCTCAGCAGATGACCGCGCTGTAACTGAAACAAATCTCTATACAAAAAACAATACTGATATTACCGCCATATGGTGATCTCATAGTGGTAGATACCAGTCCTGCAGCATATACAAGAGTTTACTATACAGTTACATATGATAACTTACAGGCCCCGTTCTTTCTGATAATCGTTCACTTTTACACTTTACTCAGACCGACATGTCTACTTCTCCAGCCAGGACTCATCTGCAGAGAATACAACAAAGACACATTTGACTTCTCACATTTCCAGCTTAGTACCCATCTATCTCCAACCTGCACAAACTACTCACCCAATACTGAGCCGTTGCTGCCGTATGTGTCCCTACTATTGTACCTGATACAGCAGCAGTGGCTCAGCATTGGGGTATGTGTCCCTACTATTGTACCTGATACCCCAATACTGAGCCGCTGCTGCCGTATGTGTCCCTATTACTGCACCTGATACCCCAATACTGAACCGCTGCTGCCATATGTGTCCCTATATTGTACCTGATACCCCAATACTGAGCCACTGCTGCCGTATGTGTCCCTATTACTGCACCTGATACCCCAATACTGACCGCTGCTGCCGTATGTGTCCCTACTATTGTACCTGATACCCCAATACTGAGCCGCTGCTGCCGTATGTGTCCCTACTATTGTACCTGATACCCCAATACTGAGCTGCTGCTGCTGCCGTATGTGTCCCTATTAATGCACCTGCTGTGTGGTACAAGCGCAGGAATCCTCTAACTGCCTCACATAATAATGCCACTATTGTGCCCTTTACATAGCAGAATGTCTCTTGTGCCCTCACAGTAGCTCTCACACTGTATATAGACCCCCATACTGTATGATGGCCCCCACAGTAGCTCCCACGCTGTATATAGACCCCCATACTGTATGATGGCCCCCACAGTAACTCCCACACTGTATATAGACCCCCATACTGTATGATGGCCCCCAAAGTAGCTCCCACACTGTATATAGACCTCCATACTGTATGATGGCCCCCACAGTAGCTCCCACACTGTATATAGACCCCCATATTGTATGATGGCCCCCACAGTAGCTCCCACACTGTATATAGACCCCCATACTGTATGATGGCCCTCACAGTAGCTCCCACACTGTATATAGGCCCCCATACTGTATGACAGCCCCCACAGTAGCCTTTAAACTGTACTGTATAATGGCCCCCACATTAGCGCTCACGCTCTATACTGGCCCCACACTAGCTCCCATACTGTATAATGACCCCTGCATTAGCTCTCACGCTCTATACTGGCCCCACACCAGCTCCCATACTGTATACTGACTCCCGCATTAGCTCATCCGCTGGATTATGACCCTCGAATTAGCTCTAACACTGTATAATGGCCCCCGCTGTAGCTCCCATGCCTCTGATTCTGGTCTCTGTCAGTCCCTGTCTGTGAGCTACAACCTGCACAGTCCTGATATATATGACAAAGAACTAAATAGAAGAAAATATAAACAGCCAGTGGGTGCGTATAGAGTCCAGGATATGGGTATAGCTCCCTGAATGTACCCAGGTGACCCTAAAAGAAATATTCTTGGCTGAACAAGACCCCAAAGAGGGAGAAAGAAAGAGGGAATTAGAAGAGAGGGAGGTAAAATATTACTCATGTAAAGAAGAAAAGTGCACCCTGGTACGTCTTCTCTTTTATTCCCCTTTCTGCCTTTGGGGGGGTCTTGTCCAGACTGAGTATATGTTCAGGGGTCTATATGTGATCAGCTATACGCACCTGCTGGCTGTTTGTATTTTCTTCTATTTGGCTCTTTATCATATATATTCATCCTCAACTTTGTGGGGATTATTTTTTTTAGTAAAAAGTTATATACCGTAATTGGCTTTTCATGTTTGCCACCCTGGATTTACAATATGAGATGATATGACCCTCACCCCGGCTACAGGACCAAGTCACGGGGGGGGGTGTATGTATACTGTATATATACATATATGTAGAGATAAATGAAATATACGGCTGCCAAACATTTCAGGCATTTACCGATCTTCAATATAGCAGCAAAAATGAAAGTAGCACACCGCTTAGACAAAATGAAAAAAAACAGAGTTTTGATTCTCCTGGAAAAAGGTTCTCAGTAAACTGAAACATTGCTGAGCCCCAATGAGCTATTAAAACACTATTTCTTAATTTTGTCAATAGACTGCTGCCTTCAGTTTTTACTACTTTAGATTTTTACATTTATATACCATATATACCATATACCGTATATACTCGAATATAAGCCGAGATTTTCAGCCCGTTTTTTGGGGCTGAAAGTCCCCCTCTCGGCTTATATTCGAGTCATATACACCGGGGGGTCAGAGGGGGAGGGGGGCGGGGGTGTCAGGTCATACTTACCCGTCCTAACGCTGTCTCTTGAGCCCCCAGCTTCTCCCCGTGCTCTCTCTTCCTGCCTTCAGCGGTCACGTGGTGCCGCTCATTAAAACTCATGAATATGCGCATATTAATGAGCGGCACCATGTGACCGCTGAAGGCAGGAAGAGAGAGCGAGGAGAAGCTGGGGGCTCAAGAGACAGCGTCAGGACGGGTAAGTATAGCGATACTCACCTGTCCTGCGTCCATGGCTGCTTGCTGCTGTCTGTCATCGGTCAGTGACTTCAGACAGCAGAGGGCGCGGTGACGTGGTTAGTGCGCGTCGCGCCCCCTGCAGTCTGAACGTCACTGACTGATGACGTGGCAGATAGCGGTGAGCAGCCATGGACGCAGGACAGGTGAGAATCTGACACCCAGCGACGGAGAGGTGAGTATGTCATTTTTTTATTTTTACATGCAGCAGCAGCATGGGGGCAGCACATGGGGGAATAATCTTAAGGAGCTTCTAATGGGGGCAGCACATGGGGGAACAATATGGAGCTTCTAATGGGGGCAGTATATGGGGGAACAATATGGAGCTTCTAATGGGGGCAGCATATGGGGGAACAATATGGAGCTTCTTATGGGGGCAGCATATGGGGGAACAATATGGAGCTTCTAATGGGGGCAGTATATGGGGGAACAATATGGAGCTTCTAGTGGGGGCAGTATATGGGGGAACAATATGGAGCTTCTAATGGGGGCAGCATATGGGGGAACAATATGGAGCTTCTAATGGGGGCAGCATATGGGGGAACAATATGGAGCTTCTAATGGGGGCAGCATATGGGGGAACAATATGGAGCTTCTAATGGGGGCAGTATATGGGGGAACAATATGGAGCTTCTAATGGGGGCAGTATATGGGGGAACAATATGGAGCTTCTAATGGGGGCAGCATATGGGGGAACAATATGGAGCTTCTAATGGGGGCAGCATATGGGGGAACAATATGGAGCTTCTTATGGGGGCAGCATATGGGGGAACAATATGGAGCTTCTAATGGGGGCAGTATATGGGGGAACAGTATGGAGCTTCTAATGGGGGCAGCATATGGGGAAACAATATGGAGCTTCTAATGGGGGCAGCATATGGGGGAACAATATGGAGCTTCTTATGGGGGCAGCATATGGGGGAACAATATGGAGCTTCTAATGGGGGCAGTATATGGGGGAACAATATGGAGCTTCTAATGGGGGCAGTATATGGGGGAACAATATGGAGCTTCTAATGGGGGCAGCATATGGGGGAACAATATGGAGCTTCTAATGGGGGCAGCATATGGGGGAACAATATGGAGCTTCTTATGGGGGCAGCATATGGGGGAACAATATGGAGCTTCTAATGGGGGCAGTATATGGGGGAACAATATGGAGCTTCTAATGGGGGCCGCATATGGGGGAACAATATGGAGCTTCTAATGGGGGCAGCATATGGGGGAACAATATGGAGCTTCTTATGGGGGCAGCATATGGGGGAACAATATGGAGCTTCTAATGGGGGCAGCATATGGGGGAACAATATGGAGCTTCTTATGGGGGCAGTATATGGGGGAACAATATGGAGCTTCTAATGGGGGTAGTATATGGGGGAATAATCTATGGAGCTTCTTATGGGGGCAGTATATGGGGGAATAATCTATGGAGCTTCTTATGGGGGCAGCATATGGGGAATAATCTATGGAGCATTTCCCACCCTAGGCTTATACTCGAGTCAATAAGTTTTCCCAGTTTTTTGTGGCAAAATTAGGGGGGTCGGCTTATACTCGGGTCGGCTTATACTCGAGTATATACGGTATATGATATCACTCATGTCAGTGGCTCTGAGGCACAGTGAGATTTATGGCAGCTGATTTGCACTGACAGAGACATCTTCTGAGCTGTATAAGAGTTCAAGCAGCCGCCATAAATCTACTGTGCCTCAGATACAAGAAAATAAACCATCCAGGATTTGTCAGGAGGTGAGCAGCGTCCTCCCCCCTCCTCACTGCACAGACCCCTCAGGGCCCCCCGAGTTCTTACTCACAGCACCGTCTTGTCCTGCTCCTGTCCAGGTGAAGAAGCTAGTGCTGTGTGGTGACCTCTCTCCTGCAGACACACAAGGAGCAGTGTGGGCGTGTCTGCAGTTCGCTGGAGGAAGCTTAAAGCTATAATCTCCCTGCAACTACAGTGCAGCTTAGCTACATCAGTGAGCTGCGCACGCTGACATGGTTAACAGTGGCAGAAGCTCTGGATGGGCCCCTCAGATCAAGGGGCCCGGGGCGACTGCACCCTGTGCCCCCCTGCTAGCTACGCTGCTGAACTTGATCTAAGTTCACATTGTGTCTTTGTCTATGGTTGGGGGCTTGCAGCTGAAGCCCTAGAAAACCGTTTTCCGATGTTTGTGTTAATGGAGCCATCTACTATATAATCGTCTAATTTTGTCTGTCTGTTTGCAATGGAAATCCCGCGTTGCTGATTGGTCGTGGCCGGCCGGACGCGACCGATCAGCTACAGGCGCAGTCCGGCCGCGAATTGGCACGGATTTCGAACGACGCACGCCACCGCCAGGCGATATGCTGCGTTAGCCGCTGATCTCCCGACGGTTGCCTCGGGTCATCTCCTGCACGCACGGATTTGCCGCAATCAGCGATATTGGCGCGGAATTTAAATGGGATCTGTCACCCCATTTTTGGCCTATCAGCTGCAGCCACCACCATCAGGGGCTCATCTACAGCATTTTGTAATGCTGTAGATAAGCCCCCGGTGAAACCTGAAAGATAAGAAAAAAGAGTTAGATTATACTCACCCTGGTGTCTGGTCCAATGGGTGTCGCCGTAACATCCGGCACCTCCCATCTTCATATGATGACGCATGCATACTTTATCGGCCCTGTTGAGGGCAGAGCAGAGTACTGCAGTGCACAGGCGCCGAACCTCTCTGACCTTTCCTGGTGCCTGCGCACTGCAGTACTTTACAATACCCTCAACAGAAGCAAGGAGGAGGACATCATCGTATGAAGATGGGAGGCACCGGACCACGACACCCACCCCCCCTGGTGAGTATAATCTAACATGTTTTTCTTATTTTTCAGGTTTCATCAGGGGCTTGTCTACAGCATTACAGCATTACGTTATCATCTTTGAATCGTCCTGTGAGCGCGGTGCCTTTCTCTATCTAAAAATTTATTATTATATTATTATTATTATTTCAGCTATAAGCTGCGGCCACTGCCTTTCTACAGCATTCTAGAATGCTGTTGATAAGCCCCGAAAGGCAGTGGCCGCAGCTTATAGCTGAAAAACGAGGTGACAGGTTCCCCTTAACAATATAAGCCTATGGAGCGTCCGAACAAGGCCCCATAGACTTGCATTATAGAAGAGACTTCTTGCTCACACCGAGAGCATAGAGTGAGCCGAAGAGTCTGAAGAGCGATGACAGGCGATTCCGACAGCTAAATAGGAAAGGGTTATTTACAGTTAGAGCAGTCACACTATGGAATGCCCAACTACAAGAACTACTAATAGCAGACACTACAACAGCTTTTAACCAGGGCTGGATGATTTCCTCAATACACATAACATTGTGGGTTATATTTAATTTAGTGACAAAATGGACAATTGGTGGAGAAAGGTTAAACTTGATGGACCTAGGTCTTTTTTCAACCTATGTATGTAGCTATGTATCTATGACATCACACAAAACAGGAGCCGGACAGAGCTTGATCTCAGAGAAGACGGCAGTAGGGAAGTATATTACCCCACCACACTACAATACATACACGTTTAGTGAAAAAAGCAAAACATCATGAGGATTCTTCAAACATGTATGACGTACAGTATTGGTATGCCATATATTTCAGAAATATTCTATTACAAAGGAATATTAATTAATTCAGAATTTTTATTTAATTTTTTTAAATTGGGAATTCCCTATCAGTATGTCTTTGGAGTGTGGGAGGAAACCGGAGTACCCGGAGGAAACCCACGCAAACACGGGGAGAACATACAAACTCCTTGCAGATGTTTTCCTTAGTGACATTTAAACCCAGGATCCCAGTGCTGCAAAGCAACAGTGATAACCACTGAGCCACCGTGCTGCCCAAGTACAGCTTTGATGATGGACTTGCTGTACTAGATGTATATGGTGCCCTAAGGACAGATTGGACAAATGCATCTTCTGATGCTGCGAGCGGCCCTGGATATTCCACGCCGGCAGGATGATATAATCCGGCGGAAGATGGAACCTTTGAGAAGAGATATAAAACTAATGTAAGTAATGGGACTCCATATTAGAGGATACTGCTTTGGTGTCATTGTGGCAGGACGGTAGAGAAATCTTATCTGTGCAGAGGAACAGGATCATTGTCACTCATCATACATGTGACAATCCCACCACTGACAGATAACATCTTCTCCACATGAATTATTCTCACTGGCCAACATCAATCAACATAGGCCTTATTATCACACTTACGTCTTCTAGGTTCTCGCTCTTCTACTATTTTGGCATTTTGATCTTCTACCAGTTTTATTGCAGAGTTATTTTTCTTCTCAACTAGAAATTTATATAAAAAGTAAAAAATCAAGTCAATGATCATTGTCAGTCATCATACATGTGGCAATTGTATAACTGGGAGTTAACATCTCCTCCTCGTGACTATTTCTCAATCGCCGACTTCAGACAGCATAGACCTTATTGTCACACTTACCTCTGCTAGGCTCTGTCTCTGGGACTATTTCTGGGTCTTGATCTTCTTCCAGTTTTAATGCAGATGTATTTTTTGTCTCATCTTGAAATTCATGTAAAAAAGTAAGAAAAACAAGTCAATGATCATTGTCAGTCATCATACATGTGGCAATCGTATAATTGGGAGTTAACATCTCCTCCTCGTGACTAATTCTCAATCGCCGACATCAGACAACATTGACCTTATTGTCACACTTACCTCTGCTAGGTTCTGTCTCTGGGACTATTTCTGGGTCTTGATCTTCTTCCAGTTTTAATGCAGAGGTATTTTTTGTCTCATCTTGAAATTCATGTAAAAAAGTAAGAAAAACAAGTCAATGATCATTGTCAGTCATAGATGTGAAAATCCCACCATTGATATATAATATATCCTCCTCGGGAATTATTCTCAGACGCCAACATCAGACAACATAGACCTTATTGTCACACTTACCTCTGCTAAGTTCTGTCTTTACTACTATTTCTGGTTTTTGCTCTTCCAGTTTTAGTGCAGATGTATTTTTCGTATCAACTGGAAATTCAGGTAAAAAAGTAAGAAAAACAAGTCATTGATCATTGTCAGTCATCAATGTGAAAATCCCACCATTGACATATAGTGATGGGTGAGTGTGCTTGTTAATGGAGCTTTCCGAGCATGCTCAGGTGTTCTCCAAGTATTTTGAGCATACTCGTGAATTAAGTTTTAGTCCTCGCAGCTGCATGATTTGCGGCTGCTGGAACGCCTGAATACATGTGGGGATTTTTGCTAAAGAACGGGCAATCGCCACATGTATTCAGGCTGTCAGCCGCAAATCATGCAGCTGCGGGGACTGACTGTCTGATGTCGGTGACTGAGAATAATTCCCGAGAAGGATATATTATATGTAGTGATGAGCGATTGTGCTCGTTACTTGAGTTTTCCAAGCATGCTCAGGTGTTCTCCGGGTGCGCTCCGAGTGCTCTCCGAGTATTTTGGGCGTGCTCGGAAATTAAATTTTAGTCCCTGCAGCTGCATGGTTTGCAGCTGCTAGACAGTCTGAATACATGCGGGGATGATTGCATGTTTTTTTGGAAATCCCCACATGTATTCAGGCTCTCTAGCAGTCTCAAATCATGCAGCTGCGGGGACTAAAACTGGATTTCCGAGCACGCCCAAACTACTCAGAGAACACCCGAGCATGTTCGGAAAACTCGAGTAAAGAGCACACTCGCTTATCACTACATATAATATATCCTCCTCATGAATTATTCTCAGTTGCCGACATCAGACAGCATAGACCTTATTGTCACACTTACCTCTACTAGGTTCTGTCTCTGCTACTATTTCTGGGTCTTGATCTTCTCCCAGTTTTAATGCAGAGGTATTTTTCGCCTCAACTGGAAATTCATATAAAAAAGTAAGAAAAACAAGTCAATGATTATTGTCAGTCATAGAAGTGAAAATCCCACCATTGACATATAGTGATGAGCGAGTGTGTTCGTTACTCGAGTTTTCCGAGCATTTTGATCGTGCTCATGAATTAAGTTTTAGTCCCCGCAGCTGCATGATTTGCAGCTTCTAGACAGCCTGAATACATGTGCGTATTGCCAGTTTTTTCGGAAATCCTCACATGAATTCAGGCTCTCTAGCAGTCTCAAATCATGCAGCTGCAGGGACTAAAACTTGATTTCCGAGCACGCCGAAACTACTCAGGGAACACTCGAACATGTTCAGAAAACTCGAGTAAAGAGCACATTCGCTCATCACTACATATAATATATATAAAGTGCTCTCAGTGAGAGAAACAAAATAGGAATCTTGTGGGTATGATACCTTTTAATGGCTAACAAATAATAGTGAATGTTGTTACAAAGCAAGCTTTCGGGACTGCTTACGCCCCTTCATCAGGCTGATATGCATATCAGCAGCTTATCAGCTTGATGAAGGGACGTAAGGAGTCCCGAAAGCTTGCTTTGTAACAACATTCACTATTATTTGTTAGCCATTAAAAGGTATCATACCCACAAGATTCCTATTTTGTTTCTCTCACTGAGAGCACTTTATATATTTTTTTCTACTGGCTAACACGGTACCAAACCACTTTTTTCGTTTTACATATAATATATCCTCCTCGTGAATTATTCTGAATCGCCAACATCAGACCACATAGACCTTATTGTCACACTTACCTCTGCTAGGCTCTGTCTCTGCAAGTATTTCTGGGTCTTGCTCTTCTCCCAGTTTTAAAGCAGATGTATTTTTCGCCTCAACTGGAAAATTATATAAAAAAGTAAGAAAAACAAGTCAATAATCATTGTCAGTCATAGATGTGAAAATACCACATTGACATATAATATATCCTCCTCCTCAATTATTCTCAGTCTCCGACATCAGACCACATAGACCTAATTGTCACACCTCTGCTAGGTTCTGTCTCTGGGACTATTTCTGGGTCTTGATCTTCTCCCAGGTTTAATGCAGAGGTATTTTTTGTCTCATCTTGAAATTCATATAAAAAAGTAAGAAAAACAAGTCAATGATCATTGTCAGTCGTAGATGTGAAAATCCCTCCATTGACACATAATATATCCTGCTCGTGAATTATTCTGTCGCCGACATCAGACAACAAAGACCTTATTGTCACACTTACCTCTGCTCGGTTCTGTCTCTGGGACTATTTTTGGGTCTTGATCTTCTCCCAGGTTTAATGCAGATGTATTTATTGTCTCAACTGGAAATTCATGTAAAAAAGTAACATATAATATATCCTCCTTGTGAATTATTCTCAGTCGCTGACATCAGACCACATAGACCTTATTGTCACACTTACCTCTGCTAGGTTCTGTCTTTACTACTATTTCTGGTTTTTGCTCTTCCAGTTTTAGTGCAGATGTATTTTTCGTATCAACTGGAAAATCATACAAAAAATTAAGAAAAACAAGTCAATGAAAAACTCCTATAAGATTAGAGTCATATCTTTATGGTTGCTGATGCCGGATTGCTATGAGCGCAACCCTGTGGTCGGCGTTCATAGCACACCTATAATTCTGCTACATAGAGGGGATCTATGCATCTCCTCTATGTAGCAGAGGCGATTGATTTATGGCAGTTTCTAGCCTCCCATGGAGCAATGCAAAAATAAAAAAAATGTTTTTAAAAATATAAAAAAACAAAAGTTTAAATCCCCCCCTCTTTCGCCTCATTCAAAATTAAACAATAAAAAAAATCAAACCTACACATATTTGGTATTGCTGTGTACAGAATCACCCGATCTATCAATAAAAAAAAGGATTAACCCTATCGCCAAACGGCTGAGCGAGAAAACAAATCGAAACGCCATAATTAAGTTTTTTTGGTCGCCGCGATATTGCATTAGCATGAAATAACAGGCGATCAAAAGAACGTATCTGCATAAAAGTGTTATCATTAAAAACGTCAGCTCGGCGTGCAAAAAATAAATCCTCGCCCAACCAGAGATCCCAAAAAGTGGAGACGCTACGGGTCTCAGAAAAGGGAGCAATTTTTTTTTTTTGCAAAGTTTGGAATTTTTCTTCACCACTTAGATAAAAAAGAACCTAGACATGTTTGGTGTCTATGATCTCGTAATGACCTGGAGAATCAAAATAACAATTCAGTTTTAGCATTTAGTGAACCTAGCAAAAAAGCCAATCAAAAATTAAGTGTAGGATTGCATTTATTTTGCAATTTTACTGCACTTTGAATTTTTTTTCCTGTTTTCTGTTACACGACATGGTAAAACCAAAGGTATTGTTCAAGAGTACAACTCGTCCCACAAAAAATAAGCCCTCACACGGCAATATTGACCTAAAAATTAAAAAAACTTATGGCTCTGGAAAGAAGGGGAAAGAAAAACGAAAATGCAAAATCGGAAAAAAGCTTCGGGAGTTAAGTGGTTGAAACATCTGTGGCACATTAAGGGTATATATAGGGTTAGTTTGGGGCCTGACTGAACCATGGGCAGAGCATTCGTGATCAGTATCAGGCACCAGACTGTATGGCCCCTTATACCTTTTAATGCGCAGCACATAAGAGTGAGAATTTTATACAGTAAAGTGTTGGATAGAGTTGAGCGATACCGTCCGATACTTCAAAGTATCGTATCGGATGGTATCGGCCGATCTTTAAAAAAAGTATCGGTATCGCCGATTCCGATACCGGAAGTCCCATTCAAGTCTATGGGACTTCCGGTATCGGAATAAGAAAAACCCTTTCCTGCCCTTGTACAGCCTCTCTGGGGTCTGTACGGGCCTTTCGGGGGGCTGTGCCAGCCTGCCAGGGGGTCTGTGCAGGCTCCGGTGGTCTGTGCCGGCCTGCCGGTGGTCTGTGCAGGCTCCGGGGGGCTGTGCCGGCCTGCCGGGGGGCTGTGCCGGCCTGCCGGGGGGCTGTGCAGGCTCCGGGGGGCTGTGCCGGCCTGCCGGGGGGCTGTGCCGGCCTGCCGGTGGTCTGTGCAGGCTCCGGGGGTCTGTGCAGGCATCGTCCGATGGGACTACAAGTCCCATCGGGCGATGCCTGCTACCATGACAGTGATTGACACATTAGCCAATGATGGGACAGTAGTAGTCCCATCATCCGGCTAATGTGTTAAATGTAAAAAAAAAAAAAAAAAAAATTGCTACATACATACAACATGCATACTACATACATGCTACATTCATACTACATACTACATACATGCTACATTCATACTACATAAATACTACATGCAACATACATACTACATATATACTACATACATACTGCATGCTACATACATACCACATATATACTACATACATACTACATGCATGCTACATGCTACATACATAACACATATATACTACATGCATGCTACATACATACTACATACATACTACATGCTACATACTACATATATACTACATGCATGCTACATACTACATGCTACATACATACTACATATATACTACATGCATGCTACATACATACTGCATGCTACATGCATGCTACATACATACTACATACATACTACATGCTACATACATACTACATATATACTACATACATACTACATACATACTACATGCATGCTACATGCATGCTACATTCATACCACATACATAACACATATATACTACATGCATGCTACATACATACTACATGCTACATACATACCATATACATACTACATGCATGCTACATACTACATGCATGTTACATACATACTACATGCTACATACATACTACATATATACTACATGCATGCTACATACATACTACATGCTACATACATACTACATATATACTACATGCATGCTACATACTACATGCTACATACATACTACATATATACTACATGCATGCTACATACATACTACATGCATGCTACATACATACTACATGCTACATACATACCACATACATACTACATATATACTACATGCATGCTACATACATACTACATGCTACATACATACTACATATATACTACATGCATGCTACATACATACTACATGCTACATACATACTACATATATACTACATGCATGCTACATACTACATGCTACATACATACTACATATATACTACATGCATGCTACATACATACTACATGCATGCTACATACATACTACATGCTACATACATACCACATACATACTACATATATACTACATGCATGCTACATACATACTGCATGCTACATGCATGCTACATACATACTACATACATACTACATGCTACATACATACCACATATATACTACATACATACAATACATTCATACAATACATACATAGACATACAGTACATATAACATAGAGTAACATACTTACCAATACTTGTCACATTGTTCCCCGAAGCCATTGTCTTTTCCGGAATAAATATTAACATAACAAACCACAAAAATACTCACCCACGATCCGAAGCAGTCCACGAGTGTGTCCCACGACGATCTTGGGTAGAGAACTGCAGCATCAGCTGTTGCTGCCGTTCTCTACGGGCTGCAGGAATCCAATGACGGAAGGTAGGTATCCTTCCGCACTGTATTCCTCCGCCACTTAAAAAAAAAAAAGTCCCTAGTCTCACTTTATGCCATTGCTGTGTGGGAAATTCCCACGCAGCAATGGCATAAAGTGAGACTAGGGACTTTTTTTTTTTTAAGTGGCGGAGGAATACAGTGCGGAAGGATACCTACCTTCCGTCATTGGATTCCTGCAGCCCGTAGAGAACGGCAGCATCATCTGATGCTGCAGTTCTCTACCCAAGATCGTCGTGGGACACACTCGTGGACTGCTTCGGATCGTGGGTGAGTATTTTTGTGGTTTGTTATGTTAATATTTATTCCGGAAAAGACAATGGCTTCGGGGAACAATGTGACAAGTATTGGTAAGTATGTTACTCTATGTTATATGTACTGTATGTCTATGTATGTATTGTATGAATGTATTGTATGTATGTAGCATATATGTGGTATGTATGTAGCATGTAGTATGTATGTAGTATGTATGTAGCATGCATGTAGCATGCAGTATGTATGTAGCATGCATGTAGTATATATGTAGTATGTATGTGGTATGTATGTAGCATGTAGTATGTATGTAGCATGCATGTAGTATGTATGTAGCATGCATGTAGTATATATGTAGTATGTATGTAGCATGTAGTATGTAGCATGCATGTAGTATATATGTAGTATGTATGTAGCATGTAGTATGTATGTAGCATGCATGTAGTATATATGTAGTATGTATGTAGCATGTAGTATGTATGTAGCATGCATGTAGTATGTATGTAGCATGTATGTAGTATGTATGTAGTATATATGTAGTATGTATGTAGCATGTAGTATGTATGTAGCATGCATGTAGTATGTATGTAGTATTTTTTTTTTTTTTTTTTTAAACATTTAACACATTAGCCGGATGATGGGACTACTACTGTCCCATCATTGGCTAATGTGTCAATCACTGTCATGGTAGCAGGCATCGCCCGATGGGACTTGTAGTCCCATCGGACGATGCTTGCACAGACCCCCGGACATCAGCACAGCCCCCCGGCAGGCCGGCACAGCCCCCCGGCAGGCCGGTACAGACCCCCACAGGGTGCACAGACCACCGGCAGGCCGGCACAGCCCCCCGGCAGGCCGGTACAGACCCCCACAGGGTGCACAGACCACCGGCAGGCCGGCACAGCCCCCCGGCAGGCCGGTACAGACCCCGGGCAGTCCACACAGCCCCCCGGCAGGCCGGCACAGCCCCCCGGCAGGCCGGCAGAGACCCCCGGAAGGCCCGAAATGACGGCGCATCATGATGCGCACACACCGCGCATCATGATGACGTCAGTCTGTCAATCAACTTTGAACTTCCGATTCCGATGCCGAATTCCGATATTGAAAAAATATCGGAAGTCGGTATCGGAATTCCGATACAGCAAGTATCGGCCGATACCCGATACTTGCGGTATCGGAATGCTCAACACTAGTGTTGGATTGTTGATTATTTTAAAGGCACAAAAAAGCAGTGATTTTCTGAGCCCTCATGTAACATTTACATTACACCTTATGATCAGTGGCGACAACAAGATGTCCTATAGACCTGCACATACCTGGCAATATGGGAGAGGGTGACTTGTTGTTTTCAGTAGTGAAGCACTGATTATCACCATCATTTCCAGTTGGAGAAGATTCTTTCTGCCTGTTTAGTAGAAAAAAAATAAATTACAAGTGAAAGCAATGAAAAATAAAAAGACTCCTTTTTTATGGGCAATTAGGACACTTGACCAAAATGAAGGGTATACCTTGCACAGGACTGCCTTCTGTCAGCAAGAATGAAGAATAACTAGTAATAAAGGGCTTTAATGAAATTGAAATGAAATGCTGGTCATAATGATCAACTGTTATCACCAGCGTTATCACAAGCCAGACATTACAGTGATGATCAATCATGGGGGCGGTGAGTTCTGGATTTAGTATTGTGTCATATGCGTCTTGTATTTGGTATTCTGAAGATATGTCAGTCCTATACCCTGTAATAATCTACTCACACGTCTGAGTGTTTTGTGCTGGTCTCTAGAGAGCAATCTGGAGATGGCTCATGATCTTCATCTCTCATCATCATGGTATTGGGGTCATATAGCTAAAATACACAGAGTAAAATTAATTATATATATATAGTATTTTCATACTATTTTAGTTATAGTGTTGTGGATTTACTGATCATATACTTACCTTAGAAAGCCTTTGAGAAGATGATACATAGTTTAGACTTTCTGGCCAATCACTGACCTCCTCACTTGTGTCATCCTCATCTGAATCCATATGTTTGGGTCTCTTAATGCCAGCTACAAAGTACAAGTATTATCAAAGATTATTAATATAATCACAGACAGTCACCATGTTATTACTAATAATGATGCGAACATATTGTCACATAAAATAAAAGACAAGACAAATGGCAACTTTAACCAGATGACGTCTCATTCTACTTACTGGGAAAGTAGCGGGTGTCCTCCTCTGACGTAATATCTGGCCTTAACGTTGGCATATTTTGAAGGTTCTCAAAGTCTAACTCACTCAGGAATGGATGACTCTTGATTTCATTTGCTCCTCCTGGAAACGGAAGACAAGAAAAAAGTGATCCAGACAATGTTAGGAAGACTGTACATTTTAAGTTAATCTAAACTGAAGATATAGCAGATCCAAAATATACTGTAACTCATGGCATGAAGAATGGGGAATGGACAAGAAGATAACGCAGAGACCTCAGTGTTGATCCTCATGGAAATGATCTATTTGTCAGGTCACAGAGGAGCTATAAGTCATTATTAATACTACTATATATATTACCTGTCCCGAGTCTATGTGTTGGATCTTTTATGAGTAGCTGAGTAATGATGCTTTGAGCTTTGGGATGAAGAGCATGCTTTTTAAATTTCAAAGTGATGTTATCTGTTATGTAAAAAGTAAATATTACAGAAAAGAAAGTCTCTACATTTACTATCATTTAAAAAAACTCATCAAAAGCAACAAGTAACTAAACCAAAGAATGAACATAACAACTGAACCAAATTACTGTGGCATCACACAGCATTCAGAATATTTTACTTACCTGTGGTGATACTGTTAAAAATAATACTTTTGTATCTTCCTTTAAATGGCACATCGCCAGTAAGAAATTTATACATGATGATCCCTAGTGACCACCAGTCAATAGGCCTTCCGTAGCGCTCCCCTAAGATGACTTCTGGGGCTATATAATGCAAGGTGCCAATCTTCTGAAAACCAACAGAACAATAAAAAGATGATCAATGAAAATTACTGTGACAAATAATATCAGTGGAAAAGTTTTCTATGTGAGAAAATATTCGAGAAGCAGAAATAGATCAGATCTGTAAAGAATAAGTTTTTTATGTATAGCTAACCCCATCAGCAGGAAACTCTCTGGTGATGTCTTCAGTTTGAGCCTTGTAAATGTCTGATGTTGGTCTCATGAGTCCGAGTTTTGAAATCCCAAAATCGGTGACTTTGATATGTCCAGTTGATGATATCATGAGGCTGTAAAAGAAAAGATATTGTCAGCCCTAAGTAATAACCCATAGACTGTATACCAAACTATAACTGTCTCTCCCTTTATTATACTGCAGCGCTCACTTACTTTCCAGGCTTCAGGTCTCGGTGAACCACACCATAGCTGTGCAGATATTCCACAGCAACAACCGTTTCTGCAAGGTACCTGCGGGCCCAGGCGAGGGATAAATGACCATATAACTTTAAGAGACTGCCACAGTCTCCTCCTAGAGCAGAAAGCAAATATGACAGGTGAGGGTTTGTTATAATGTAAATTACACATGATGAGTGTGAATGAGAAATAAGCTGAGACATTGGGGCAGGGAGTCAATCATAGAGATACACTGTGTGATGTAGAGCGTATACTGTATACTGCAGAGTAATCCTATACAAAAAGAGAGCTGAGATCTGCCCCCTGCTGGTAAACTCTTACATTGCACTGTCAATCTCTGACAGCGGCATTTACAGCAGGTGACCTGGAGGTGAGCTGCTCTAAGCACTCATCGCCCCCATTCCATGTCAGTGTTTGCTATGGCTGCTGAGTGTCTGCGGAAGACTACTATCCTTGCCACTATGGTACTTCTGTGAAGGTCAGTGTGTAGCTTGGCTTCATAGTGGACCAAGATTTTCACCATATTCTGCAATGCCCATATTGCAGTACATAGTAATTACGATTATATAATCGCAAGTTCAGGTCCCTTATGGAGACTAAAAAATAAAATAACAAAAATATTTGGGGAAAGAAAATTTTATATAAACATCACTTTTTCTCCATTCAAAATAAATAATAAAAAAACAAATAAACTCAGATGGAATTGCAGTGTTTTTGTTGCCCCAACATCAGAAAAAAATGCAATTAGAAGCAATGAAAATTATTATCTGTCAGAAAGATGTAACCCTCCTAAACTGTTCTTATGAGCATGTAGAATAATGAAATATAAATACATTGGTAGCTTTATATGTTTAAGCAGATATGGGCTGGATAGAGATACAATAGATATGTCTTACCTGCTTCAAAGTCCATGACCATACACAGATGTCGTTTAGTTGGGAAGGAACAAAATGTGGAGACAACAAAGGGACAATCAGCGAATATTGCGATGTCCCTTTCCTGATAGGCCATTTTAAGATTCTCTGGATCCTCCAGGTTACTCCTTGCTTGTTTCTTCATGGCGAATACCTTGTTTGTGTCTTTATGACGCACTAAGTGGACGGCCCTGTAGAGGAGAAAAATCCATAATTTATACAGAATTCTTACTAACAGTCTGTCAATATGTCAAATGATCTTCTGTCCTAATAGTTAATAGTGATTAATAGTGATGAGCGAGTATGCTCGTTATTCGAGTTTTCTGAGCATGCTCGGGTGTTCTCTGAGTATTTTGGCATGCTCGGAGATTTAGTTTGTGTCACCGCAGCTGCATGATTTGCGACTGCTAGACAGTCTGAATACGCGTGAGGAGGAATGCCTGTTTGTTAGGAAATCCCCACATGTATTCAGGCTGTCTAGGAGCCGCAAATCATGCAGCTACGGCGACACAAACTAAATCTCCGAGCATGCCAAAATACTCAGAGAACACCCGAGCATGCTCGGAAATCACGAGTAACAAGTATACTCGCTCATCACTAATAGTTAATACTAGATGTATGGCCGTCACTAGAAACCAATGTCTGGAAATACACAAAATTACTCAGCATAAATGATCACTTAGGGCTCATACTCACTTACGAGAGACTCGCATGATTCTCGTGCTAGTCTCTCACATGAAAACCCGGCACTGCCACTGGCACTGGGAACAGAGCGTGCGGCTGCATAGAGATACATGTAGCCGCACACTCCAGTCCCAGTGCCGGCGGCTGTGCCAGGTTTCCATGTGACACTGGCACCAGAATAGTGCGAGTCTCTCGCAAGTGAGTA
Source organism: Dendrobates tinctorius (assembly GCF_039654945.1). Lineage (NCBI taxonomy): Eukaryota > Metazoa > Chordata > Amphibia > Anura > Dendrobatidae > Dendrobates > Dendrobates tinctorius. Next base: position 5,051,342 of record NW_027361738.1, on the reverse strand, counting down.
TGAGTCCTTATGGGAGGTTTTCATACATATCACATCATAACTGAGCTGAATCGGGACAAATAGATGTGGAGTAGATGACTAGATGTAGATTAGATCTAGTGCAAAGTGGTACCAATAACAACAGCTCGACACACCAAAAACAAGTCCTTACAAAGCTCTATGGGATGAAAAAATAAAAATGTTACACATCTTGGAATACAGTAACATTTAGATGTGGACTCATATACAGGAATTTCCCTAAGGCAGGACATATAGACTGAGGCACCATCATAAGGAGTTTGGGAAAAATGTAGATTATACATAACGCTCACCCAAAACCTCCACTGCTGATCTCTTTGATCTGGGTATAGTCGCTCTTACTTGGTTTTCTCATAGGGGTCAATGATCTGATCACGGCCTAGAAGAATAAGAAATGACAATGAGACATAAAAGTTGCAGGAAGATAAAAGCTGCAGATGCAGGAACTTCTCTACATTATGTCCCCGCTGATTACACTGCAGCAGATGTAGAGGACATGATACCAGCAGGACGCTCCCCAGACACTATTATATTATAGGGATATCCTCCATACACATGTATCATTGTACTGGAGGGGATGGTAAGGGACATCACACAGAGGAGACAGGAATAATAATAATAGGTCCAATCTACATTAAGAATAGAGTTAACCCACTGTACTATGGGGTGTAACATGTGATGTGTAATTCATACCCCGTTATCTGATGATATACAGATGTTTTCTCTGATACTTACACTGGCAGATTCGGGGATCTCTGGTGTCTCAGATATTCCACCATCAGCAGTTGCCGGCTCAGTTGTCTCTAATATAATGATAAAATAATGAGACATCATGTATTAGACGATATCAGAACTTAATATATAACACATCGATATAAGGAAGGAAAGACAAATAAATGGTATAATACTAGTTATATGGATATTCTGCACATACTGTATATACTTATGGCACATCCATAGATAGATATACTCTGCCATAAATGTGTGATTGTTCGGGATCTGACAGTGACTTGGATGAGGACCCTGTGAGGTCCTCTGTGCATTTTGGGGCTGAGAAGATCCCAGAAGAGAGAACCGGAGGGGTTTTCAGAATTGCATGAGCCCTCTCTATTACAGTCTATAGGAGGTTCAGGAGCCGTCACCGGCCTCATACAGAGGATGAAGAGTAAATTTATATATTCTCTGGTGTCTCCATAATATTAATGTTTGTAGGAATGCGAGATGATCAGCTTACCTTCAATCAGATCACTTTTTAGCCCTGGCTCACTGGTATTGGGGTCAGCGATATTTCGGTGTTGCCCCTCTTTGGAGTCACCGGCCGGTGTTTCCTGATGGATATAATATGTGCAATTAATATAACAACTCACAAATACTAAATTACAGTACACAAAAGACAGAATGGACTAAACCTGGATTTACATAATTGCGGGGAATATACACGGCTGCTCCGCCCAGAAAATACACATTAATATATAAGGGACTTGTATATACAACAGTTCTCCAATAATATCGATTACCAGAACTGCAACATTTACAAGAAGGAAGATTGTGAAGATAAAACGACATGAGATATAGAAGATGACGGATTCTTACCAAATGCTTCAGTGGGCGGGCAATAAACTCTAGTACATACAGGAAATGTTGGGCCAATTGTTTAAAGAAGGCCAAATCTCCACATTGGGATCTTTCTTCAGCCTATAAAAATGGAAATAAACAAAAAAGGAAAATCATGAGAGAAAGTAGAGAATATAGGACGCTATTTATGTCACCATTTTACGAGTGCAATCTACAGCTACAATTAATACATATATGGATATTTCTTATAAGCTATAAATTATATTGCTCTTGGCCAAACTACATATTTCATGTAAATAAACTTGTATTTTATAAATATTATTCATTATTGTTTCATGTGCTGTGAATATCATTCATTATTATTGTTACATGCTTTGCCCAGATTGTCTGTTACCTGTTGTACTAATGTCCTGATGTTCATCTGTAAATGCTCAAGATATTCTGAGCTTATAAGACCTTGTTGGTGTTTGGTCAGGCAGTCTCTTACTAGCTTCACAACCAGCCGGTAAGTGAAGCTGAGGACGCCATCGGGTAGTGGTAGCACATGGGCAGGGGCATAGATGGCAAGAATCCCCTGGAGTAGTTCCAACTCCTCAAGTTTATCTGAAGAAATTCCAGACATTTAAAAAAAATCCAAGTGCAGTCAGTATATCACCAGCTTCATAGCCAATCACTGACAACAATGACACCTGGGCAGTAAGCACTTGGATAGGTAGTGGTGGTGCATTATGATGTCATAATGGAATCTTGTGGTGGAATGTTAACATGTCATCAGTGATGTCATCATGGAATCCCAGGATGGAATCTTACCCAGTTACAACTTTGAAAGTATAGTTACATCCATGGTTGTGTCCCTGTCTTTTTTAGGCAGCACCAGAGCCCGCATCTCTACCCGTACATGACAGCTGATGTGATCAGCTGTCATGTCCTGCAAATAGATGCAGATGGATTTTGGCTGTCAACCACTTATATGCTGCTGTCAATCACTGACAACTGCATATCAGACGTGCTGACCGAAACCATGTCACAAGTCTCGCTCATCAGCGCCCTTGTCACATGATTCTGGGGTTGCGATGGGTTATCATAAAAGCCAGGGGTCTGCAGAAGACCAGTGTGCCTGTCCATTGATCTTCTTTTAGGAACACCGACTCATGGCCGGCGTTCAGATGTTTTTCCCACCACTTAATTAAAAAAAGAACCTATACATGTTTGGTATCTGCATTCGCGTACTGTCTGTAGAATCATATTACCAGGTCAGTTTTAGCATTTAGTAAACATTTTAAATTAAAAAAATTTGTGGAATTGCACTGTTTTGCAATTTCACAGCACTTGAAATTTTTTCCCCGTTTTCAAGTACAATATATGTAATCTATGGTGTCATTTAAAATAACAACTCGGCCTGCAATAAACAAGACCTCATAAGCTATATTGATGGTAAAAAATGTTCTGGCTCTGAGAAGAAGGGGAGCAAAAAAATGAAAGCACATAAAATGGAAAATCATAAGGTGGTGAAGGGGTTAAAGGGGCATCTCACCATAAAGGGAAGTTGCCTAGCAACATTCTAGTAACAATTAAAGTGGCAACATTATGGGTTGAGCATCAGAACCAGAATCAAGGAAAGAGGGAAAACCATGGCTTTGCTCTTCTTATGAGGCTTTTATATCCGTCTTTCCCCCAAAAAATTATTTTAACCAGGTTTTGGATGCTAAATATTCTTTACATGTGTAAACATTTACTTTTTCTTCATATTGTGACCAGGGTGGACTGGGAGTAAAATTCAGCCCTGGCATTGTAGAGCACGCAGGCTCACGCTATCACCGCCCCCCTCCCCAGCTTGTATTTTATGAATATTATCCATTGTTGTTTTATATGCTTTGCCCAGATTGTCTGTTACCTGTTGTACTGATGTCCTGATGTTCATCTGTAAATGCTCAAGATATTCTGAGCTTATACGACCTTGTTGGTGTTTGGTCAGGCAGTCTCTCACTAGCTTCATAACCAGCCGGTAAGTGAAGCTGAGGATGCCATCGGGTATTGGTAGCACATAGTCAGGGGCATAGGTGGTAAGAATCCCCTGGAGTAGTGCCAACTCCTTAATTTTATCTGAAGAAATGTCAGACATTTCAAACAAATCCAAGCGCAGTCAGTATATCACCAGCTTTGCAGCCAATCACTGACAATAATGACCCCTGGGCAGTAAGCACTTGGTTAAGTAGTGGCGGAGCATTATGATGTCATAATGGAATCTTGGGGTGGAATGTTAACTTGTCATCAGTGATGTCATAATGGAATCTGGTGATGGAATCTTAAAGGGACATCTCACTATAAAAGGAAGTTGCCTAGCAATAATTATTGTGGCAATACCATAGGCTGAGCATCAGTTTCAAACTCAGGCATGGAGCGAAGAACCAGATTTCATAATAATAATACAGGATACATTTTTCTTGTGATTACGCTGAGATTTATATGCAGATTTTATCTATAGAATTGCATTAGATGAGGAAAATACATAGGTAAAAAACGCAAAATGCATAAAATCCACACATGAATCTTTCAGTAAACCTTTGTTAAAGCCGAGTACCAGGAAGTATCAAAATTAAAGCAGATTTATTCAACACATAACATACTAAATTAACCAAAAATCACAGTCAAAAAGATACAAAAATAGGTGGAAAATGCAGCAGAAAATCTGCGACATCAAAAACTCACCAACTACACTTCACGGGAACTTAGCCTACCAAACAAATAGCACCAGAGCAGATCAAAATATTACCAGCATATACAGTAGTGATAATACCGCCATACGGATCATTAGCTAAAACCAATGTACTATTACTGATATCACCACCATACAGTGTCCATAAAATGGTACTATCAGTTTTACACAAGTGCACTGCAGACCATATATGTGTGTACTGTGCAGATTCTCACCAAAGACGTTCTCAATAATCGCAGTCATTCATTTTTCCTTTCATTTTCCATTTGGCCCAAAACAGCATGATCACTTTTTCAATCCATAACTCATCCCTGCACAATGTGGGTCGCCCTCCCAGGGCTGTGGGGTACTCGGTACCGGGTCGGTGTCAGTGGGATGTGTCACAGCGGCGGTGACCCGGTCCGTGGCCCTGGGCGCCCAAGTAATGGGGGAATTGAAATCGTGAAATGTAATTGATTGAATGAATAGTTCGTGACGCCACCTGTGGTGTTCGACAAGTGAGATGTTAAGCCGACGCTACATGCAGATCCTCTGGGGCTGGTGGTGTGTTGCAGCCAAAATGGTGAAGCTTCCCACAGGTGGAGCTGTAGTCCCAGGGCAGTGTGGATGTACGGGTAGAGGAGAGGCGCAGGCAGTGTAGAAGCGGGTACCCAGATGTAGCGGTACAGAGTGTGTTGGCTCGGTCACATTAAGAAAATCGGCAAAGAAACTCCTAGAAAGGGCGTCTGCCTTAACATTCTTAGTGCCCGGAAGAAAAGAGACCAGAAAATTAAAACGCGTGAAAAACAAGGCCCATCTAGCCTGTCTAGGATTCAAGCATTTGGCCGACTCTAGATAAATCAAATTTTTGTGTTCGGTGAGGACCACAACTTGATGTTTAGCTCACTCCAATCAATGTCTCCACTCCTCAAATGCCCATTTCATGACCAACAATTCCCGATTCCCCACATCATAGTTGCGTTCAGATGGGGAGAACTTTCGAGAAAAGAAGGCACAGGGATTCATCTTAGAAGTCACATGGTCTTTTTGGGACAAAACAGCTCCTGCACCAATCTCAGAAGCATCTACCTCCACCTGAAATGGAAGTGAGACATCAGGTTGCCGTAAAACTGAAGTTGAAGTAAATCTCCGCTTAAGCTCCTGAAATGCTGAGACAGCCTCAGGAGACCAATTCAGCACATCAGCACCCTTCTTGGTCAGATCAGTCAGTGGTTTAACAATACCAGAAAAATTACCAATAAATTTACGATAGAAATTGGCAAAACCCAAAAACTTCTGGGGGGCCTTCAAAGAAGTAGGCTGAACCCAATCATAAATGGCCTGTACCTTGGCCGGGTCCATTTCAATAGTCGATGGAGACAAGATAAATCCCAAAAATGAAATCCTCTGTACACCAAAGAGGCATTTCGATCCCTTAACAAACAGGGAATTCTCCCTCAAAATCCGGAACACAGTCCGTGTTCCACATGAGAATCCCAATCACTAGAAATGATCACAATATCATCCAGATAGATGATCAAAAACTTATCCACAAAGTCATGGAAAATATCATTCATAAAGGACTGGAAGACAGAAGGGGCATTAGTGAGCCCAAAAGGCATCACCAGGTACTCAAAATGTCCCTCCGGAGTATTAAACGCCGTCTTCCATTCATCCCCGTGCTTGATGCGAATGAGGTCAAGCTTAGTAAACCAGCAGGCACTCTTAACTCTGGAGAATAAATCAGACATCAGAGGTAACAGGTACTGATATTTAACCGTCATCTTGTTAAGGGAACGATAATCAATACACGGTCTTAATGAACCATCTTTCTTCGCCACAAAAAAAACAGCACCTAAAGGTGACGAGGATGGTCTAATATGACCCTTCTCCAACGACTCCTTAATATAGGACGGCATAGCATCATGCTCGGGTACTGATAAGTTGAATAGCCGACCCTTGGGAAATTTACACCCAAGCATCAACTCAATTGCACAGTCATAACTCCTATGAGGAGGCAAAGACGCAGACTTACTCTCACTAAATACATCAGAAAAATCGGCTAGATAATCAGGAATATCTTGAGACTGAGGAGAGGTGGAGAAAACAGGAGCATCCCTAAGAACACACTGACAACCCCAACTCACCACAGACCCAGACTTCCAATCCAAAACTGGATTATGAGTTTGCAACCAGAGAAAACCCAGAACAATAGTATCATGCAAATTATGCAGCACCAAAAATTTACAATTTTCTTGGTGGTCTGGGGCAACTCGCATTATCACCTGGGTCCAACACTGAGGTTTATTCTCCGCCAAAGGAGTAGCATCAATACCCCTCAAAGGAATAGGCATCTGCAGAGGCATCATGGAAAAACCACAACGTTTAGCAAAGTCCAAATCCATCAGATTCAACGCTGCTCTTGAATCCACGAAAGCCTTAGTAGAAAACGTGGATAAGGAGCAGATCAAAGTAATTGCCAAATGGAACTTAGGTTGTACACTGCCCACAGCAAATGTGTGTGCAAAACATTTCTCTCGTTTAGGGCAGACAGAAATAGTATGAGAGGCGTCTCCACAGAAATAACACAGCTTATTACGCCTTCTAAACTCCTGACATTGCGCCCTAGACAAAACCCCATCACAATGCATAGGTTCAGACGTTTGTTCAAAAGGTGGCATCGCCTCCCGCGTAGTCTTACGTTCATGTAAACGCCGATCAACTTGAATGGCTAATGACATAGAATCATCCAGACCAGAGGGAACAAGAAATCCCACCATAACATCTTTTACGGTCTCTGATAAACCCTTCCAAAAAAGAGCTGCCAATGCACTATCATTCCATGTAGTAAGGATCTCCCATTTTCGGAATTGTTGACAGTATAACTCTGCAGAATTCTGACCCTGGTTTAATGCCAACAGGGTTCTCTCAGCTAGATCAACAGCATTAGGTTCATAATACAACAATACCAAGGCCTGAAAAAATGCATCCACATTAGTCAAAACAGGATTTTCAGGTGTCCGAGAAAAAGCCCAATCCTGGGGATCACCGTGCAACAAGGAGATGACAATTTTAACCTGCTGCACAGAGCTCCCCGATGAGCTAGGCTTCAAGGCAAGAAATAATTTACAATTATTCTTAAAATTGAGAAATTTAGACCGATCCCCAGAAAACACATCTGGAGTAGAGATCTTAGGTTCAGCAGCATGTGACTGAGTGAGGTAGGAGGAAATTCCCTGTACTTCAGCAGCAAGTTGCTCCACACGATCAGACAATTGCTTAATCTCCATTAGGAAAAAAAAAATCCTCCTACGGCCCCAGAAAGAAAAAAAAAAAAGGAAAAAAAAAAAATTCTGACACTTTTTTTCTTTTCAACAACTTTTTCCTGCTTTTGAGTACCCTAGAATCTGCGGTATTTCTGGTGACTCTGTTATGAATGGGTCACCGAGGAGAAAAAGACTAAACAAGCTAAGTCACAGAAAACCAGAGAGGTTGGTAACTATGCAGATTGCAGATCCCTGATCCTAACCACACAACTAGCAGCAGCCGTGGAGCGTACCTGCGATGGTCCTAGATGCTTCGTCACAGCCGGAGGACTAAATAAGCCTAAAGCAAGAAAAGGGATAAACTAACTGCCCCAGAGCAGACCCCAAAGGAAAGACAGCCCCCTCACATGTATTGACGGTGAAACAAGATGAAAGCACAAACACAGGCAGGAAAATAGGCTGAGCAAATGATGGGGCCCAAACTAACTAGAAAGGATTGGAAAGGAAAGACACTGTCTGCAATCTGCCAAAAACCCTACAAAAATAATGTCCAACACGTCTGATAGCAAAATTAACCCTGAAGTCACTAGACTTCTCCCACTATATCAACACTCGGAAATATTCTGAGACAGAGCAAAAAGAGGCCAATCTAATAAGGAACAAAAAGCAAATTTGCAAATACAGATAAATAAGAGTGGAAATTCAGCACAGCCCCAGCCGGGGCAGGCTGACCACACAAAAAAAACTGAATATACCAACAAAATCGAGTGTGAACATTAGCAGAAAAATTTAGCTTGAAATGACTGGAACAGAGCTGAAAACCAGGACCTGAAAAGCCAGAAGGAATCAACAGCACCAGAATAGGGCGTCGGCTGTCTTAAATCCCGCCTGAGATTCCTGAGGTCAAATCGTCATCCTCATTATCAGGTGGCAGATCTCTACTGATTAAATCAGCATCACTGCCTCCAGTTACCACCAGAGGGAGCCTGGAAGGAGAACTCACAACTGGTGGACCGGAAAATGAACTCACAACACCTTAGTATCCATACAACCTCGGGGACCAGGCCCCGTCCTTGCGCTTAGAACTTCTAGGCAGGGTTCTCTTCTAACCCACGTCCCCTTTTCCCTTTTACTCCTACGTTCCGTACTAGTCTTTCCTTCCCATGGAAGATCAGGTTTCTGTTCAATGTCTTTCTCTTTCTTTCCTTTCCCGTGCCAGCAGACCCAGGTCACTGAGATCTGCTGCAGCACCTCCTTCCCCCATCCCTCTCTCAGGATCCTCACTCCTGACTTACTCACTCTCTGACTGCCCGAAATCCTAAACCTTCCCACTCTTTTATGTATTCTAACTCCACCAGCCTCCCAGCACGTTTCGTGTTCCAAGCAGGGAGCCACTAAAGGTGCTCTGCTACACTCCAAGCAGGGAGCCGCAATGTGGCTTTGCCGAACTACCGTGTTGTGTGGGATGCAAGTGTTGGAGCATGGTCAGGAGCCTCCAACTTACCTGGATGGTGGGGTACCGCACCTCAGGAGGAGGTGCAGTACCTCTGTGGCAACTGAGCCCTCAGGGGCACCACAAATGTAACACAGACAGGGGCTGGCTGGCACTTTTCAGCCTGGGGAGCAATCACAAGGCAGTGGCCCTCGAGTTGCAGTGGCCCTCCTTTTCCCTCCTTATCTCTAACCATTGCATTAAAGCAGCAGAGATAACAGGCTTTAAAAATAGGCTGGTACGTAGATATGAGAACAGTAAGGAGCTTGCTGCATAGATATGTGAGCAGAATGGAGCTTACTCCAGAGATAGGGAGCAGAACAGAGCATACTACAGAGATATGGGAGCAGAGCTGAGCATACTCCAGAGATATGGGAGCAGAACCGAGCTTACTACAGACATATGGGAGAACTGAGCTTACTACACAGATATGGATCAGAACGGAGAATACTCCAGAGATTTGGGAGCAGAATGAAGCTTACGACAGAGATATTGGCGCAGAAAAGAGCTTACTCCAGATATATGGGAGCAGAACCGAGCTTACTGTAGCGGTACGGGAGCAGAACCGAGCTTACTTGTCACAATCCATTTTTGGATCTGTGTCAGAGTCTGGACTCTCTTTTATAAACCTTTTTCCTTTCAGGCCCTGGGGGTTAATATGGGTTTTTGCCCCCGGTAACTGCTGGTGTTACTACAACTGTAGTTGCTCTGCTGTTGGTTTTCTCCCGGTGGCCGCTGGTGTTACTACATGTTCAAATAGCCAGCAGGTGGTGACCTCCCCCTCCTTCCCATAAAAGGTCATCAGCTGCTGCAGCTCCCTGTTGGTAATACTGGTCATTTGCTAACGAACCTTGGTGAAGTCTGGACCTACCTGGTGGAGAAGGGGTTCAACTTATCTGGAGCAGTGGAGTTGCTTCTGGATGCTGATCGGGTGCCTTTCTCTGCTGCTTGGAGCATTGGCAGCAGATAAAGCTAAGTTTGGAATTTTAGTTGTTTTAACCCTGTGGTGTCTGTTTTATTTTCCCTTGTGTGTTATTTGGTGCAATTTACTTTATTCCCTGTCTCACCTCCTGGGGAGGGGGTTGGGGTTTAGCTCAGGGCTAAACAGGAGATAGGGACAGGTCGGAGAATTGGGCCTCACTACCATTAAGTGTACCCCCAAGTTAAGGAAAGTCAGGGCACCCCTTAGCCTGAGGGGCAGTTCAGGGGCCCAGGTTCCACGTCTCCTGCCTTTTCCCTACTGTCCTGTGACATTATTACCAACCGTCCCATTTTTTCTGGTGAGCCATGGCCCTAATGCAGACCTGTCTCCAATTGCTGCAGACCCTCACTGAGGAGCGTGGGGTGCTGCGTGGTGTGGTGGAGCAGCAGCTACAGCAGTTGTTGGGGTACGGGGCTTCAGCTCAGATGCAGGCTCAACCAGAGCCCAAGTTATCTCTCCCAGACAGGTTTTCTGGAGGGAGAGAGAATTTTTTGTTTTTTAAGGAGGCCTTCAAGCTACACTTCAGGCTCCACCCTCGTTCATTAGGGAGTGAGGAACAGCGGGTGGGATTCATTATAGCCCTCCTTGAGGGTGATCCCCAATCCTGGGCCTTCTCCCTGCTTGCCGATTCACCATCTCTATGGTCGGTGGACGAGTTTTTTGCGGCTTTGGCGAATATGCCCCATGTAGTCCTTGCTAGGGAGGAGGACACACTGGTGCAGGCAGACGAGCCCAGGCAGGTGGGAGGAGATGGTTCCCCAGTGGTGTTGCCTGCAGTTCATCGTGGTGTGGGGGCATGTTTTAGCTGTGGGCAGACTGGTCATGTTTTCAGGGTCTGCCCAGCACGCGCCAAATCTTCTGTACCATCTAAGAAGCCGCGTCCCCCTGGTCGTGTGGAGGGAGGCAATCAGGGAGTGTATATTTCCTCCATTTTGCCCTCTCTGTCTACATCCATGATATATTTTTGGTCTGGCATGGTACTACTCTGTACTACTCTGGAACTACAGGAGTTTATTGGTTGCCTGAATAGCAACGACCAAAATGTACGTTAAACATTCACATGCGATGCTGATAAGATTAAGCTCCTCTATATCATTGTTTAAAAGGATACTGATGGTCTGGGGCAGATCGATATTTTTAGGAAGATGACTTCTACTAATATGTTGTTACACGCTTCGCTATGTCATCCTGATCACATGGTCAGGTCTGTTCCCATTGGTCAGTTCCTCCAACTTTGTCGGATTTGCTCTATTAATGAGGATTTTGAGAGAAGAGCAGAGGAGCTAAAAATGAGATTCTTGGAACGTGGCTATAGTCGGCATCTACTCAAGAGAGCCTATAACAGGGCTAAATAGTCTTCCCAAAATGGCCTACTGTACAATAGGGAATCAGCTAGGAAGATTGAGGGACCTGGAAGTTATGCTTCATTGCAAATTATCATTCCCATTCTAGGCAGGTCAGGCAGCCTTTGTCTAAAGCATGTCCTATATTGAAAATTGACCCAATAATTGGCAAATTTATTCTGGGTATAACAGCCATTACATTTAGGCGTGCTAAGAATCTGCGCGATCACCTCACCTGTACTCACTATACAAGTGAGAGAATGTATACATTTTTGGATAATATCACACATAGGAGTGGGCGTGTTCCGTGTGGACATTGCATTGCCTGTCCCAGCATTGAAAAGTGTGATTCTTTTTCCGATTCAGGTGGCGTTAAAAATTTTAAGATCAATAAATACATTACTTGTGCTACGAGATATGCTATTTATTACACCACCTGTCCATGTGGATTAATTTATGTCGGTTTAACAACTAGACAATTCAAGGTTCGCGTGTGCGAGTATGTGTTGGATATTCAGGCGGCGGCTGGCCACACGGATGCATCCACTCTTAAAACATTACCCTGTCACTTTAAAAACTTTCATGACTGTGACAGTACGGTGCTACAGGTGAGGGGTATCGACGCCTTAAATATTGGTATCCGTGGTGGCAATCTGTTTCAAAGATTGGGTAAACTTGAGACTCGCTGGATCTGGACGCTTAATACGGTATATCCACATGGACTAAACGAGAATTTGAGTTTCGTTCCGTTCCTGTGACCACCTTACTGTTCCAGGTGTCCATTGGGTGGATCTAATCCTTGCTATTTTTTATTGTTTTTATTATATTTTTAATTGTATGTTTTTCATGTATTAGGTATTTTTATGATATTTTGTGGATCTATGAAGTTCTTTGGACGGAGTCCAGGATGGTGGCAGTACCTTGTACAGATGGACTAATTTCTACTGTTTTCTATGTCCATCCTATACCTACAGTAGGTTTGAAGAAGATCCTTTGACGAGGTTGAAGATGAGGCGGGGGGATGTCTTGTGGATATCTTTATTTTGTTTATTTTATTTAGTTTTCTATTTTTTCAATGATATATAATTAGGACTGTATGATAATGTCTCTTATATGACTATATTTTGGTAATGCTGTTCTATATATTTTGTGGGCAATAATTAAATATAATATTATTATATCTTTCTTTGTGATATGATTGTATATCAATTTTGATATTGCTTGAAAATTGTGAATTTAATATGAATTCTTATCTATTTTTATATTATCTATCAAAAAATATATATGGCATTCCCCTTTAAATATTATGCAGTGAAGGGTATGTGTCTATTTCTATTATAAAAACTTGTGGGATACATAGAGGGTGTTTTTTGATTGTTGGCGCTGCTGCATGTGCGGTGGTGCTGCTTCTTATGTATTTGTACTATTCTGTATTACTCTGTGTTCTATTGTATTATGTTGCCCTTCTGCGTCTTTTGTGTCGGCGGTGCATCCCACGCCAGACCTCAGGGACCCCGTGGTTCGGGTGCGGGCTGCCATGCATTGTACATATACAGTATTTCACCTCCCTGGTAGCGCGTCACTTGTTCCCGCTCCCCCTCCTCTGCGCATGCGACGCCTTCTTGGTTCATCGCGTCGGTCCCCGGCACATGGTGCCTCCGGCGTCTAGTCACATGATAATGTGTTTACGGCGGTGGGGGTTCCTATGTCGGATGCCGGCATCTTGGACACCATGGCGATGCACCGCCTCTTCCCTTATTAGGTATTACATTATTTCCGGCCTCCTCCCTTTATAACATCACTTAGGTCAACCTTTACCACGCCCCCTGATGAAGGAGTAATCCGAAACGTGCATAGGGTAGGGCGGGCTGGCCACTTATCACCAACGGGTAATTATTGTAAGACTTTATGCACTTTATTATACATACAGTATGTTGGACATTTGTTCATGTATACATTCTGATGTTTGAGCCCATATACTTCTGTGTAAAGAAGTGAGAGTGATGGGTATACATGTATGCAGTGACTGCTTTATCTCTTTGGCTGATATAGCTGGGCACTGTGCAATATGAATCAGGGCTGCAGTGCAGAGTGTTATATCCACTGATGTTTTTAACTCCTTCTATCCTTGTCTGCTCATCTTGACTAATAAAAATTCTATATTTTGTGCATTACAAGGACTCTTGTGATTGCAATTTTTGTTGGTTTCCTTCCCTCCTTTGTATGATTATTGGCAATGTGTCCTTACCAGTCCTATACATTGTTTGGGGATCTATGGCCAGTCATATTTATATGATTTTGTGAGATTTATATATAATATATACATTTGGATATTATCCATTCATATATTCTTTTGGGCCATTGGTACCCCAGACATTCTAATGTCTTTCATATATTTCCTTATATCTAAGTACAGCAGCATATAGAAATAATGCCCCCATGCCTCCTTAGTCTCTTGTTCTTTCCCTGTAATGATACTGATTTTGCAGTCTGTCTCCTGATAGTAATGCCCCTGACCAGAAGCATACGTAGAAATCACTGGAACGCCAAACCAAAAGTCTTATTATTATTATTATTTATTATTATTATAGCGACTTTTATTCCATGGCGCTTTACATGTGAGGAGGGGTGTACATAATAAAAAAAATAAAGACAAGTACCGTAATCTTTTTTAACCCCTTAGTGACAGAACCCGCTGATTCTGAGACAGTTTTTTCGTGACATGTTTTACTTCATGTTAGTGGTAAACTTTCTTCTAAATGACTTGCATTTATTTATGAAAAAAGGGAAATATGGCAAAAAATTTTAAAATTTTGCAATTTTCAAGTTTTGTGCCCTTAAATAAGAGAGATGTTACACAAAATACTTAATAAGTAACATTTCCCACATGCCTGCTTTACAGTAGCATAATTTTGGAACCCAATTTTTTTTTTGTTAGGAAGTTATAAGGGTTAAAAGTTGACCAGCGATTTCACAGTTTTACAATAAAATTTGCAAAACCATTTTTTAGGGACCACCTCACATTTGAAGTCACTTTGAGAGGTCAATATGACAGAAAATACACAAAAGTGACACAATTCTAACAACTGCACCCCTCAAGGTGCTCAAAACCACATTCAAGAAGTTTATTAACTCTTTACGTGCTTCACAGGAACTGAACAATGTGGAAGAAAACATTTAACATTTAACTTTTTTTTTAACAAACATTTTATTTCAGAACCGATTTTTTTATTTTCACAAGTGTAAAAAGAGAAAATAAAACACAAAATTTGTTGTGCAATTTTTCCTGAATATGCTGATCCCCCATATATGGGGGTAAACCACTCTTTGGGCGCACGGCAGGGCTTGGAATGGAAGGAGCGCCGTTTGACTTTTTCAATGCAGAATTGGCTGGAATTGAAATCGGACGCCATGTCGCGTTTGTAGAGCCCCTGATGTGCCTAAACAGTGGAAACCCTCAACAATTGACACCATTTTGGAAACTAGACCCCTTACGGAACTTAACTAGATGTGTGGTGAGCACTTTGAACCTCCAAGTGCTTCACAGAAATTTATAACACAGATGCGTGAAAATAAAAAATCATATTTTCTTCACGAAAATTATCTTTTTGTCCCCAAATTTTTATTTTCACAAGGGTAACAGGAGAAATTGGACCACAAAAGTTGTTGTGCAATTTGTCCTGAGTACGCTGGTATCCCATATAGGGGGGGAACCACTGCTTGGGCACACGTCGGGGATCGGAAGGGAAGTAGTGACGTTTTGAAATGCCGACTTGATGGAATGGTCTGTGGGCGTCATGTTACGTTTGCAGAGCCCATGATGTGCCTAAATAGTAGAAACCCCCCACAAGTGACCCCATTTTGGAAACTAGATCCCCCAAGGAACTCATCTAGATGTGTGGTGAGCACTTTGAATTCCCAAATTCTTCACAGAAGTTTATAACGCAGAGCCTTGAAAATAAAAAATCTTTTTCCACAAAAATATTTTTTTAGTACCCAATTTGTTATTTCCCTAAGGGTAACAGGAGAAATTCGATCCCCATAGATGTTGTGCAATTTTTCCTGAGTATGCTGATAGCCCATATGTTGGGGTAAACCACTGTTTGGGCACATGTCGGGGCTCGGAATGGAGGGAGCACTGTTTGACTTTTTGAACGCAAAAACTTGTGGTTTTTTTCACTGTTTAGGCACACAGGGGCTCTCCAAATGCGTCATGGTGTCCGCTAACGATTGGAGCTAATTTTTGTATTTGAAAAGTCAAATGGCACCGTGCGCCCAAACAGTGGTTTATAACCACATATGAGGTATCGGTGTACTCAGGAGAAATTGACCAACAAATTTTAGGATCCACTTTATCCTGTTGTCCATGTGAAAATAAAAAACAGGCTAAGGCTATGTGACCACGTAGCGTTTTATTCCTGACACTAAAACCGGACTCCTTCCCAGAAATCGCGTGTTTTTTTCCACGCGATTTCACCGCGATTATGTTCGCGAATTTCACGTGCAATATTCAAGCACTTTCCAAGCGATTTGAAGCATCGCGTGGAAAGTGATTGCCAGGTTGGTCACACTCGTCAAACATAGTGTTTGACAAGTGTGAGCAGCTTTTTACTATTGAGGCCGCCTTACGCTGAGGCTGGGAATGCAGCGCGGGACGTCGGAAGGTAAATATACCCCGATTTTTTTATTTTTTATTCTTTTTTTACAGGGGTATGGTACCCAGGGCCTGGAGGACAGTCTCCTCTCCTCCACACCGTGGGTACCAACCGCACATGAGACGCTTAACTTTGCGCATGGTGGGCATAGCCACATGCGGGAAGTAAGCGATTCTCATGCATTCCTATGGGTGCGGAATCGCGGCAATTCTTTGCGATTCCACACAAAAGAATGAGCATGCTGCGATTTTTTTCCGCGATGCGATTCCGCTGCGGAAAAAAGCGCAGCATTAGCACAGCATGTGCGGAATGCCATAGAAATGCATGGGGTAAGTTCTGTACACAATTTTTAAACGTTTTTGCGCCAAAAATAGCGGCAAAAACGCTTAAAAATCACATCGTGGGCACACAGCCTAAAAGAACATTTTTGTGAAAAAAAGTACTTTCTTTTTTTATGGATCAATTTGGGAAGCACCTGGGGGTTCAAAATGATCACTATGCATCTAGATAATTTCCTTGGATGGTCTAGTTTCCAAAATGGGGTCACTTGTGGGGGAGCTCCAATGTTTAGGCACACAGAGACTCTTCAAATGCGACATGGTAACCGCTAAATATTTCAGCATATTTTCCATTCAAAAAGTCAAATGGCGCTCCTTACCTTCTGAGCCCTGCCATGCGCTCAAACAGTGGTTTATGACCACACTTGAGGTATCGGTGCACTCAGGAGAAATTGCCCAACAAATTTTAGGACCCAATTTATCCTGATACCCATGTGAAAATGAAAAAATTGATGCTAAAAGAAATTTTTTGTCAGAAAAATTAAAATGTCCATTTTTTCCTTCCATATTGCTTTAGTTCCCGTGAGGCACCTGAAGTGTTAATAATCTTCTTGAATGTAGTTTTGAGTAGCTTGAGGGGTGCAGTTTTTAGAATTATGTCACTTTTGGGTATTTTCTGCCATATAGACCCCTCAAAGTGACTTCAAATGTGAGGTGGTCCCTAAAAAAAATGGTTTTGTATATTTTGTTGTAAAAATGAGAAATCGCAGGTCAACTGTTAACCCTTATAACTTCCTAACAAAACAAAATTTTGTTTCCAAAAAAATTGTGCTGATGTAAAATAGACATGTGGGAAATGTTATTTATTATCTATTTTGTGTCATATAACTCTCTGGTTTAACAAAATAAAAATTCAAAATACGAAAATTGCGAAATTTTCAAAATTTTCGCCAAATTTCCGTTTTTTGCACAAATAAATGCAAAAATTATCAACCTAAATTTACCACTATCATGAAGCCCAATATGTCTCAAAATACAATCTCAGAATAGCAAGGATGCGTTGAAGCGTTCCTCATAAAGGGACACTGGTCAAAATTGCAAAAAATGGCCTGGTCATTAAGGTCAAAATAGGCTGGGTCATGAAGGGGTTAAAAAAATCAAGTTCATTATTAATACAGGCCGTAAGAATCTCCATACGTCTTCATTTCTTTAATCTTCAAGCTGAGTTTTTTCATGGAAGGAGCTGATCTTTTCTTCCAGTATGAGGCTATTAGACACTTTGACGATGTTAGGATATGGAGGAGCAGCCTGGCTGGACCCTTGCTCATAGATACGGGTGGAACATTAAGTAAATAAGCCACAGGATCCTGAGGTATCTCTACATCCAACACCTAAGAAATCAACCCCTGTACTCTCTTCCAGACAGGGGATATAGTCTGGCAATCCCAGAATATATATGGCAATGAGACCACAGCCCCAAGGCATCTCCAGCATGTATCCGACGTGGCAGGGTAAATATTATGTAAAACCTCCTGCGTATGATACCAATACCTCAGTATCTTGTACTGATTTTCCTTCTGTTTTGTGCATGGTGATGATTTAGCTGCCTTAGACCATATGACCTGCCAGATAGGAAGCGGAAGTTCCCTCCCAAGGGATCTCTCCCACTTAATCATGTAAGTATGTTTAGGAGGGGGTCTAATGGCAGAGTGAACAGTATATTATAAAAATCTGTGATCAAACCCTTTGTAGAGGGGTTCCCTTTACAGAGTCGTTCAAAGGGAGTGGGGGTAGAGAATGTTGTGTTTTTAGATAAAGATAAGGCCAGGTGGCGAATTTGTAAGTATGAGAAGTAGGTCCTAAGTGGGAGATTAAACCACTTTCTAAGAGTCTGGAAAGGAAGAATATTTATGTTAAAGGGGTCTACAATATCTGCGTAATAAAATAATTGTGCTTGAAGCCATGGTTCTGTCATAGCTGCAGGAATACTATAAAGTATGGAGAGTGTAAAAAAGAAGATCATATGGGGACCTGGGGGAGATCAATGGAAAGGCCTTGTTGCTTATCCTCCAAATTTTCATTGTAAATGCCATAGAGCCCAGCAGAGGAACTGAGGGGCATGTACTCCCATCTCTCCATAACAATGAATTGGGATGCGCTGGAGCCTGCCCACGAGGGCTCACAATCTACAAGGGCTGGGAGAGGATACAATAGGTGAGGACCGAGCTGGTCATGCAGTGGTTTGGTGGATCGGTGGTTACTGCAGGTTGTAGGCTTGTAGGAAGAGGTAGGTCTTCAGGTTCCTTTTGAAGGTTTCTACGGTAGGTGAGAGTCTGATATGTTGTGATAGAGTTCCAGAGTAGGGCGGATGCACCAGAGAAATCTTGTATGCGTTTGTGGGAAGAGGAGATAAGTGGGGAGTCGAGAAGAAGATCTTGTGAGGATCGGATGTTGCGTGCAAGTAAGTACCGGGAGACGAGGTCACAGATGTATGGGGGGCACAGGTTGTGGATGGCTTTGTATATCATGGTTAGGGTTTTGAGCTGGAGTCTTTGGGTAATGGGGAGCCAGTGCAGGGATTGACAGAGGAGGGAGGCTGGGGAATAGCGGGGAGACAGGTGGATTAGTCAGGCAGCGGAGTTTAGAATAGATTGGAGGGGTGCGAGAGTGTTAGCAGGTAGGCCATAGAGCAGGAGGTTGCTGTAGTTAAGGCGGGAGATGAAGAGGGCATGGATAAGGGTTTTTGCAGATTCTTGGTTGAAGAATGTACGGATCCGAGAAATATTTTTGAGTAGAGATGAGCTACTTTGCCTTGTTTAGGGTCGAGTCAGGTTTCATGAAACCCGACTTTCTCAAAACTCGAGTCGAACAAAATCGGCCGACTATCGGGAAAAGTCGGAGGTCCGACTGAAACACGAAACCCAATGCAAGTCAATGGGAAAGCAAAGTCGTCAGGGAGTGGAGGACAGTAAACACACCTACAGTGCCCATTTCAATGCCAATGACATCAATTCTTATTACTTAAGCTTGTCAAGCTTAATTTACTTTATAATAATAGTTACACATTGAAAACTGGGGGTTATTTGGCTAAAGTTGTGGGGGGGGTAGGGCTGGCTCCAGGTTTTCGTGTGCCCTGGGCGAAAGAGTGCCAGTGGGCCCCTTTAACACATACCACAATTCATGATGCTCCGATACAGCAGAGAAATATTGGTATAGTGCAATGAGAAATACTTCACTTCTTATATTACATGACTGATATCTATTTTATATTCTACAATAGCTCAAAAACCAGACAGTATATTCCTCCATACAGTATTATGTCCACCACATAGTGCGCCATACAGAATAATGAGCCCCATATATTGCTCCATACGGAATAATTGGTCCCATATAATGTTCCATACAGTATATGATGAGCTCCACATAATGCTACAGTATATGATGGTCCCCATATAATGTGCCATACAGTATAGGACGGTCCCTATAGAGTAGAATGAGCCCCACATATTGCTCCTTACAGTATAATGAGTCGCATATAAAGCTCCATACAGTATATGATGGGCCCCATATATTGCTCCATACAGAATGGGCTCCAGTCCCATAAATAATGAACCCCATATGATGCTGCAGTATATGATGGGCCCCATGGATACTGCTCCATTGTATAATGGGCCTATATTATGCTCCATATATAATGGGCCCCATATGATGCTCTAGCATATGATGGGCCCCATATGATGCTCCAGTATATGATGGGGCCCCATGGATGATGCTCCAGTGTATGATGGGCCTATACACTGTGCAGAATTATAAGGCAAATGAGTATTTTGATCACCTCATCCTTTTCATACATGTTGTCCTACTCCAAGCTGTATAGGCTTGAAAGCCAACTGCCAATTATGTAAACCAGGTGATTTGCATCTCTGTAATGAGGAGGGGTGTGGTCTAATGACATCAACACCCTATTTAAGGTGTGCGTAATTATCAGGTAACTTCATTTCCTTTGGCAAAATGGGTCAGAAGAGAGATTTGACGGACTCTGAAAAGTCAAAAATTGTGAGATGTCTTGCAGGGGGATGCAGCAGTCTTGAAATTGCCAAACTTTTGAAGTGGGATCACTGAACAATCAAGCGTTTCATGGCAAATAGCCAACAGGGTCACAAGAAGCGTGTTGATAAAAAAAGGCTCAAAATAACTGTCCATGATTTGAGGAAAATCAAGCGTGAAGCTGCCAAGATGCCATTTGCCACCAGTTTTGCCATATTTCAGAACTGCAATGTTACTGGAGTATCAAAAAGCACAAGGTGTGCCATACTCAGGGACATTGCCAAGGTAAGGAAGGCTGGAAAACGACCACCTTTGAACAAGAAACATAAGATAAAATTTCAAGACTTGGCCAAGAAATATGTTAAGACAGTTTTTTGTAAGGTTTTATGGACTGATGAAATGAGAGTGACTCTTGATGGGCTAGATGGATGGGCCCGAGGCTGGATCAGTAAAGGCGATAGAGCTTCACTCTGACTCAGATGCCAGCAAGGTGGAGGTGGGGTACTGGTAGGGGCTGGTATCATCAAAGATGAACTTGTGGGACCTATTCAGGTTGAGGATGGAGTGAAGCTCAACTCCCAGACCTATTGCCAGTTTCTGGAAGACACCTTCTTCAACTAGTGGTACAGGAAGAAGTCGGTATTCAAGAAAATCATGATTTTCATGCAGGCCAATGCTCCATCACATGCATCCAAATACTCCACAGCGTGGCTGCCCAGTAAAGGTCTAAAAGAAGAAAAAATAATGACATGGCCCCCTTGTTCACATGATCTGAACCCCATAGAGAACTTGTGGTCCCTCATAAAATGTGAGATCTACAGGTAGTCAAAACATTACACCTCTGGGAACAGTGTCAGGGAGGCCGTGGTGGCTGCTGCACTCAATGTTGATCGTAAACAGATCAAGCAACTGACAGAATGTATGGATGGAGGGTTTTTGAGTGTCATCGTAAAGAAAGGTGGCTATGTTGGTTCCCTTTTTTTTTGTTTTGAATGTCAGAAATGTTTATTTCTACATATTGTGTTGTTATATTGGTTTACCTGGTGAAAATAAACAAGTGAGATGGGTATATATTTGGTTTTTATTGAGTTGCCTAATAATTCTGCACAGTAATAGTTACCTGCACAAACAGATATCCTCCTAAGGTAGCCAAATATAAAAAAAACCCACTCCAACTTCCAAAAATATTAAGCTTTGATATTTATGAGTCTTTTCGGTTGATTCAGAACATAGTTGTTGCTCAATAATTGTCACAATCCAATTCTTGGAGCCGTGTCAGCTTCTGATTAACGCATGTAAACCTTTTTTTTCCTTCAAGCCTTTGGCTTAATGTTAGTTTTGCCCCCCGGTGGCAAATGGGTGTCATTGCATCCTAATAGTTGCTTTGGTTACCTTTTGCCCCCGGTGGCCACAAGTGTCATTGCACTTGATGTTTTCTTTGCTTTGCGTTTTTCCCCCGGTGGTCACTGGGGTTATAGCAGCTTTTGGCCCCTGATCATTTGACCATTCCCTTTTCCTATATAGAGTCACATGGTCTATGAGCAGGTGTGGGTGATAGCGTCTTTTTGGGATTCCAACCACGGTGAAGGGAGCAGCAGGCTGCGGTGTGAAGCCACTGCGGAAACCTGGTGAAGTTAGCAGCTGGCTTGAAGGTTGGAGCCACTGCTGAAACTGGTGTGGAACTCTGTCTGCCCGGTGTCCGCAGCAGAGTGAGATGGTGAAGGTGGCAGCTGGCTCTGAGGTGTCGAGCCACTGCGAAAAGTTAATCCGGTGATGCACTCTGCTGCCTGGTGCTGCAGCAGAGCAAGATAAGTGTTTTTGGTGTTTCCCCTGTTTGTATTTTTCCCTGGTGGGGCCAGTGCCTGCACCACCCAGCTCCCTAGCAAGGGATAGGTGTAGGGTGTGCTATGGTGACAGGTATCCGGCTCGGCGACAGGTGAGGAGCCTGTATAGGGAACGTTAGAAGTGTGAGGGACATTGACTCAGGGGAGTGCAGGAGGTCTCCACGTCCCCATTCCCTATTGCAGGGCCCACACAGGACGGGTTCACGTGACAATAATAAAAAGAATCCTCTGAAATACAACTTGCCTAGTAATAATTATGCAATCAAGTATCAACCTAGGGCCTTGTCAGATCACTCCCCTGTTATGTCGACATTTAATTGGGAAAATGGCGGGAGAGGGGAATGGGCACCATGGTCGTTTAACGCATTCTGGTTACCTATTAGTCAAGCAAATGCTTGCTATTAATGAGGGTACAGCCCCCCAGGGAAATAATATGGGATGCGTCTAAAGCTTATCTGAGAGGACTGCCCATCTCGGAAGTGAATAGAGTTAGAACTAAGTCTAGAGAATATGAGGAACTTTTACAGAAGGAAGCTATCTTTGCAGAATTGCAAAATTTGAAAACTCCGTCGGATATACATTTTAACGCATTAAAAGATGCGGAAAAATGATCAACCCAACATAAGCTTTCAAAAGCTGCAGCTGAACGATACTTCCGGCGGCAGGTCTATTTTGGGGAGGGGGAGGGAACTGGACATCTACTAGCTACCCTGATCAAGACTCAATCTGGCCCTGCAATGGTAGCGGAGATAAAAAACCAAAAATCGTGAACTATAAAGATCTTCTGGGGCAATTCTAGCAACTTTTACCGAGTTTTTTGAGACATTATATAATTCGCAGGGCGGGTTCTCTGACGAGTTGCTCAGTAGCTTTTTGGGGACTGCTGGTCTGCCTACTCTGTCGGAATCGGAAGCTGTTGGGCTGGAAGCACCAATTAGAAACCTTCTCAATTAGATATGAATAAACCAAAATAAAGTCACTCCTTGAGAAAGCCACGGTAGGCTAAACGTACGTTGGAGGGAGCTGGAGATACATTGAGCCACTGATCACGGGTATCTATGATCTTATTACATTTCCTATGCACTTTATTTGAGCTTTCAGACCCTGTGTCTGCTTACTATATGCACTTTAGATTGCTGATGGATTTTTTATGATCACTATATTTATCGGATCGGATTGGATCGGCCGATCTAAAAAAAATATCGGGTATTGCCGATTCCGATCCCGGAAGTCCCATTCAAGTCAATGGAACAGAAATATCGGAATTGAAAAAAACCCTTTCTTTCCTTGTAGGTTAATTCTACATGAAGAAAAACAACTAAGAATAATGTAGAATGTATTGTGGGAGGTGTATGAGACATTAAAGCCATAGAGCTTTAGCCCAATCAAATGGAATAGCAGTAATAATTTTTTTTATTTTAAAGACGATTGGAGTTACAAAGATATTGACTATGTTAACCTCTTTTATATTTTGTCAGATATGTATGTTTCACTACTTCCATGCTCTTCACCTTTTTTACTTCTCCCACACTTTCTCCTTCATCATCCTCAGCAGCAGCATCTATTTCATAAACTTCTTCTTCACCTTATTCATCTTCTTCTTCTTCTTCTTCTTCTTCTTCACCTTCTTCCTATTATTCTTTTTTTTACATTCTTCATATTCTTCTTATTCAACTATTATTCTTCTTCATATTCTACTTCATCTTCTTCCTATTCTTCTTCATCATATTCTTATTTGTGACAGGCATTCCTGTAGTTGTTATCTATAAAAGTTTGAAGATTACACCTTCCGTTCTGCCTGTCACAAAAGATTTACAACAGGATTTGTCCGCGTTCAGTTTGGCCTGAGGAGGAACGGACTCACCCCCATACACTGCTTAGTCTTCTTCTGCTTATAATTTAGATAATATCATTTGCTCTTATTTTTAGTCTTATGCTTAATGTTCTTCTGCTTTTGGTTTTTCTGCTTCTTGGTCTTCTGTCTCTTGTTGTTCTGCATCTTGGTGGTTGTCTTCATGTTCTTTGTCCTCTTGGTATTCTAAAGGGTCATCTATTTGGTCTTCTTTGATGTGGTCTTCAGGGTCGTCGTCTTCAGGGTCATCGTCAGGGATATCCAGAGTGAGAATCAAAATACAATTCCACAAGCTTGAACTTGGAAAAGTAGCAGAAGGTACAAGAAGGCAGAGGAACTGCCGAGAACCAGCTGACGGTGCTGGAACCCGGAGGGGCAGCAGAAGGAAGAAGAGCCAATGGCACAACCGTGGACTAGCTGTGCTACAAAGCACTACCAAGGACCAGCAGACGTTGCTGGAACTCGGATACCAAGAAGGAGGCACCTAGGCCAAAGGCACTGCCGAGAACCAGCTGACAGTGCTGGAACCCGGATGGGTAGCAGAAGCTGCAAGAGCAAATGAAACTAGCGAGGACCACTGTCACGCCGCGCTCACCTGGGGCGGGACCTCGGGCCCGACGTCATCTCTTCCGGACCCGCGGTCACTCCGGGGGTCCCGCCGGGTGCGCACGCGCACCTCTCGTACCTAGGTCCTTGTCTCCTTCATGTTATGTCTGCGCTTGTGCGCTTTTCTCAGTCCGGTCTCCAGGTCAGTCCTCTCTATGGTACTGGAGGACATGACCCGGAAGCTCTCATGATCATGTGCTATATCAGGCTACCTCTTCCTAGGGGAGGTGCCTGATTATTGTTGTGCTTCCTGGCTTGGTCTGCCGTGTCCCTGCCTGGCTGTGCGCTGTATTCGGGTCCCCTGCCTTGCACTCTGTTGTGCCTCTTGGCACATGCTCTGAACCTGCACTCTCCCTTGTACTCGGTTGTGCCTCCTGGCACACGCTCTGACCCTGTGCTCTGTCTTGTACTTAGTTGTGCCTCCTGGCACACACTCTGATCCTGTGCTCTGTCTTATACTCAGTTGTGCCTCCTGGCACACACTCGGACCCTGTGCCTTTTCTCATACTCAGTTGTGCCTCCTGGCACATGCTCTGATCCTGTACTCTCTCTCTTACTCAGTTGCGCCTCCTGGCACACGTTCCAATCCTGTACTCTGTCTTATGCTCAGTTGTGCCCTCTGGCACACACCCTGCTCCTGTACTCTGTTACACCTCCTGGCACACCTGCTGCCTGACTCAGTGCTCTGACGTGCTCCTTGCACGCATCCTGCTTCACTCACACCCGGACATACAAAGTCTCTGTATGCCACGTGTTCCCGTGTCCACGCTTTACATGTTCCTGCAGACACACTCACCCACTCGTGTCTCCTGTGAGCCGGCCGCCTGGTGCCAGCAGTCGTGGTACCCCACCCCCTGGGGCTTGCCCCTGACACTCCCTGTATAGGGGGTGGTCTTCACTAGGTCAGCTCGCCCTGGGAGGGTTGGTGCCACGACCAAGAGGGTCCACTCCAGGAGTCGTCACAGTATAATCAGGCCATGGACCCCGCTGGTACCACCGCCTCCGTCCAAAAGGAACTGGTGTCCCTACGGGAGAGTCAAACTAGGATCGTGTCCTCTCTGAAATCCATGGAGTCCCGTTTGTCAGCCATGCAGTCATCTGACCCTGGGAATGCTTCCCAGCTGGCCAGCCTCCAGCAAGAAATCACACAGCAACGCGACACCCAGGTCCATATCCTCAACTATATGGCGTCGGTAGACAGTCAGCTTCTTTCCATACAAGTCGTTTCTGCCCAGTCCTCGGCCCCGCACCCACTGCCGTGCCTCGGCAAGCCACCCCGATATAGCGGGGACCCTAAGTTTTGTTGAGGATTTCTGAACCAATGCCGGTTACATTTTGAGCTTTTGCCGCAGCACTATCCCACTGAGCGCGCCCAAATTGCCTTTATTGTTTCACACTTAAAGGGGGAGGTGTTAGCATGGGTGAACCCCCTCTGGTAGCGCAATGACCCACTCGTCTCTCAGCTTTCCACCTTTTTGAACACCTTCTGCAAGGTGTTCGACGAGCCGGGTCGGCTGGCCTCTACCACCGAGTCTCTCTTTAACCTCCATCAGGGTACGCTACCGGTGGGACAGTATGCCATCTGTTTTCGTACCTTGTCCTCCAAACTTGGTTGGAACAACGAGGCTCTCGTAGGGATCTTTTGGCGTGGCCTGTCCGGTCGGATCACAGACGAACTGGCAGGTCGGGATACTCCCACCTCTTTAGAGGATCTGATCTCTCTGGCGACACGCATTGACCTGCGGTTTTAGGAACGTGCCCGTGAATCAGCCAGAGAGAGGAGCTCCTCTCACCTCCTTCGTTCCTGCCCCAAGAAGCCGGGAACCTTCTCCGCCTAGGGTTGGTAAGAGGTGGCTCCCTAGGTGTACGTGATCCCTCTCCTCCCCTGCTCGTGTCCGTGTTATTGAATCTCGGTGCTAAGCGTTATTCTGAGGAGGCTTTTCTGGATTCTGGCACGGAGGGGAGTTTTATCACACTCGAGGCGGTTAAAAAATACCAGATTCCTGTCAGATCCCTGGAGACTCCTCGGTCGATAGTTTTGGTCAATGGTACGTCCGTGCAGGAGACCGTTACCCAGGCCACCGAAGACATCGAGCTGCAGATCAGAGCCCTGCATCGGGAGAAGATCTCCTTCCTCGTCTTGTCTGCCATGTCTCACACGCTTCTTCTAGGTCTCCCTTGGCTACGGACTCATGAGCAAACCCTGGACTGGTGGTCGGGCGAGATACTCCGTTGGGGACCGTCCTGTCAGGAGAAGTGCCTGTTGCCCGTCCATCCGATGAACTCTGCCTGTCCATCCCCGGCACCTACAGGTCTGCCGTCGGCTTACTGGTCCTTTGCAGATGTCTTCGACAAGAAGGAGGCCGAGACTCTGCCCCTCCATCGGCCATATGACTGTCCGATTGACCTCATTCCTCATACCTCATACCGCCACCCAGGGGTAGAATATATCCGCTATCCCATGCTGAAACCCAAGCTATGTCTGAGTATAACCAGGAGAACCTGGCGAGAGGTTTTATCCGTAAGTCCTCCTCGCCCGCGGGAGCGGGATTTTTCTTTGTCAAAAAGAAGGACGGCTCCCTCCGTCCTTGCATAGACTACCGAGGCCTGAACGATATCACGGTCAAGAACAAGTACCCATTGCCATTGATCCCGGAACTCTTTGACCGGCTTAGAGGAGCTCGAATTTTCACCAAACTGGATCTTCGTGGGGCCTACAACTTGATCCGTATTTGTTCCGGTGATGAGTGGAAGACTGCCTTTAACACCAGAGATGGTCACTACGAGTACTTGGTCATGCCCTTCGGCCTCTGCAATGCCCCAGCGGTGTTCAAGGAGTTTGTGAATGACGTCTTCCAGGATATGCTGTACTCCTGCGTGGTAGTCTATCTGGATGACATCCTCGTTTTTTCTCCAGACCTCTCCGCCCACAGAAAGAACGTGCGTCAAGTCCTCCAGCGCCTGAGGGAGAACCGCCTTTATGCCAAGCTCGACAAATGTGCCTTCGAGCAAATGTCCCTGCCATTCTTGGTGTACATTATCTCAGAATCAGGTCTACGCATGGATCCGGCAAAGGTGTCCGCTGTCCTCGATTGGCCACAGCCCCATGGGGTGAAGGCAATCCAACGCTTCCTTGGTTTTGCGAACTACTACCGACAGTTCATTCCTCATTTCTCCTCGTTGGTTCGCCCCATCTCGTCCCTTATCTGCAAGGGAGCTAACCCAAAGGCTTGGCCCTCTGAGGCTGAAGAGGCCTTCCAGTCGTTGAAACAAGCCTTCGCCGCTGCTACGGCGCTTCACTGACCTGAGGTTAGTAGACCTTTCACTCTCGAGGTGGACGCATCCTCTACCGGGGCTGGTGCAGTCCTTCTGCAGAAATCCTCTTCTGGACGTTTTGTCACCTGTGGCTTCTTTTCTAAAGTATTTTCCTCCACTGAACAGAACTACTCCATTGGCGACAAAGAGCTATTGGCCATTAAATTGGCCTTGGAGGAGTGGATGTACTTACTGGAAGGCGTCATACATCCATTCAAGATCTTCATGGACCATAAGAACCTGGCGTACATCCAGTCCGCACAGAGGCTCAATCCTCGGCAAGCCAGGTGGTCCCTATTCTTCGCGCGCTTTGACTTTGAACTACATTTTCGGCCCGGCGATAAAAACGTTAGAGCGGATGCGTTGTCAAGATCATTCCTGTCATCTGATGCAGAGGAAGAACCCTCTCATATCATTGATCCATCAAAAGTAATTACCGTGGCTCCTGTCAAGTTAATCACGTTACCTCCGGGAAGAACCTTTGTGGCTGAGAATAACCGAAAAAGAGTGTTAAATTGGGGACATTCATCCAAGATTGCCGGCCACGTTGGTGTCCAAAAGACTTTGGACTTAATCTCTCGCTATTATTGGTGGCCTTCACTCTCCCAGGATGTTAAAGACTTTGTGGCATCTTGCCTGTCCTGTGCCCAGAACAAGATACCCAGACAACCACCCTCTGGTCTTCTGCTCCCGCTTCCCGTTCCGTCGGCTCCATGGCAGCACATAGCCATGGATTTCATTACTGATCTGCCTTGCTCTTCCGGTTGTACTGTGGTCTTGGTGGTTGTAGACCGATTTTCAAAGATGGCCTACTTCATTCCTCTTCCCGGACTACCCTCTGCTCCTGACTTGGCGAAGATCTTCATTTCCTATATCTTCAGGATTCACGGCTTCCCCCAGTGCATCGTGTCAGACAGAGGGGTCCAATTCACCTCTCGGTTCTGGAGAGCTCTATGCGGACTCATGAAAGTGTCATTGGATTTCTCTTCCGCCTATCACCCCCAAACCAATGGGCAGGTGGAACGTACCAACCAGATCCTTACATCCTACCTCCGGCATTTTTCTAATGCTCATCAGAATGACTGGGTCAGTATACTTCCTTGGGCTGAGTTCGCCTACAATAATCACTCCAGTGAATCGTCCACCAAGTCTCCTTTCTTCATCGTCTTTGGACAGCATCCCAATGTGCCTCTACCGGTACTTCCTGTCTCGGGGGTACCTGCTGCCGATTCTCTGTCTGTGGAGTTCTCCAGGGTATGGCAGGAGACCAAAACCGCTCTCGAGAAAGCACGGGACAGAATGAAATTACACGCTGACAAGAGGCGCCTGGACGTTCCTCCATTTCTCCCTGGTGACAAGGTGTGGCTCTCCACCAAATACGTCCGCCTTAAGGTACCATCTTACAAACTGGGTCCCCATTACATTGGTCCTTTTGAGGTCCTCAGGCGGATTAATGATATTGCTTACAAATTGAAGCTGCCTCCTTCACTCCGTATTCCCAATTCCTTCCTTCCACGTGTCTCTCCATAAACCTGTGGTTCTTAACCGGTTTCATCCTTCTCCAGGCCACACACCCCAGCCTGTTGGCTTGGGGGATGAGTTTGAGGTGAATGACATTTTGGCCATGAAGAAGGTAAGAGGGAGAACCATGTTCTTGATCGATTGGAAGGGTTTTGGCCCCGAGGAGAAGTCATGGGAGCCCAGGGAGAATATCCACGCACCCCAGATTTTGTCTAAGTTCCTCTCCAGTTTTAGAAAGAGGGGGCGTAAAGGGGGGTTACTGTCACGCCGCGCTCACCTGGGGGCGGGACCTCGGCCCCGACGTCATCTCTTCTGGACCCGCGGTCACTCCGGGGGTCCCGCTGGGTGCGCACGCGCACCTATCGTACCTAGGTCCCTGTCTCCTTCATGTTATGTCTGCGCTTGCTCGCTTTTCTCAGTTCGGGCTCCAGGTCAGTCCTCTCTATGGTACTGGAGGACTTGACCCGGAAGCTCTCATGATCATGTGCTATATCAGGCTACCTCTTCCTAGGGGAGGTGCCTGATTATTGTTTTGCTTCCTGGCTTGGTCTGCCGTGTCCCTGCCTGGCTGTGCGCTGTATTCGGGTCCCCTGCCTTGCACTCTGTTGTGACTCTTGGCACATGCTCTGAACCTGCACTCTGCCTTGTACTCGGTTGTTCCTCCTGGCACACGCTCTGACCCTGTGCTCTGTCTTGTACTTAGTTGTGCCTCCTGGCACACACTCTGATCCTGTGCTCTGTCTTATACTCAGTTGTGCCTACTGGCACACACTCGGAACCTGTGCCTTTTCTCATACTCAGTTGTGCCTCCTGGCACATGCTCTGATCCTGTACTCTGTCTCTTACTCAGTTGTGCCTCCTAGCACACGTTCCAATCCTGCACTCTGTCTTATGCTCAGTTGTGCCCTCTGGCACACACCCTGCTCCTGTACTCTGTTACACCTCCTGGCACACCTGCTGCCTGACTCAGTGCTCTGATGTGCTCCTTGCACGCATCCTGCTTCACTCACACCCGGGCGTACGAAGTCTCTGTATACCACGTGTTCCCGTGTCCACGCTTTACACGTTCCTGCAGACACACTCACCCACTCGTGTCTCCTGTGAGCAGGCCGCCTGGTGCCAGCAGTCGTGGTACCTCACCCCCTGGGGCTTGCACCTGACACTCCCTGTATAGGGAGTGGTCTTCACTAGGTCAGCTCGCCCTGGGAGGGTTGGTGCCACGACCCAGAGGGTCCACTCCAGGAGTCGTCACAACCAGCTGATGGTGCTGGAACCCGGAGGGGCAGCAGAAGGAACAAGAGCCAATGGCACAACCGTGGACCAGCTGACGGTGCTGGAACATGGTTACTAAGCAGGAGGTACCTGTGCTTCAAAGAACTACCAAGGACAAGCAGACGTTGCTGGAACTCGGATACCGAGAAGGAGGCACCTAGGCCAAGGGCTCTGCCGAGAACCAGCTGATGGTGCTGGAACCCGGATGGGTAGCACAAGGTACCCATAATCAACAAAGTTGCAAGGCCGCGAGCAGGACGCAGTTACCAAAACCCACAGTCAAACAGGGGGTGCTTGTCCTATTGGCACTACGGAACCAGCCTTTATTACCAGAACCCGCAGCCCACATAGGAAGCACCGAAAATGCAGGCACCATAGACTCGGCTAACCTGACCGCAACACGACAGGACAACGTATTGGTGGCAAAGTGACGTTGACACTACCCAGAAATAGCAGGCGTGCTGGAACCAGGCTGGGCAGGAGGGAGTGCCTGTGCCAAAGAGACTTCCAAGAACCAGCTGACGGTGCTGGAACCCAGCATGGCAGCAGAAGGAACAACAGCCAATGGCACAACCGTGGACCAGCTGACAGTGCTGGAACACGGTTACCAAGCAGGAGGTACCTGTGCTAGAAAGCACTACCAAGGACCAGCAGATGTTGCTGGAACTCGGATACCAAGAAGGAGGCACCTAGGCCAAAGGCTCTGCCGAGAACAAGCTGACGGTGCTGGAACCCGGATGGGTAGCAGAAGCTGCAAGAGCAAATGAAACTAGCGAGGACCAGCTGATGGTGCTGGAACCCGGAGGGGCAGCAGAAGGAACAAGAGCCAATGCCACAACCGTGGACCAGCTGACGGTGCTGGAACATGGTTACTAAGCAGGAGGTACCTGTGCTACAAAGCATTACCAAGGACAAGCTGACGTTGCAGGAACTCGGATACCGAGAAGGAGGCACCTAGGCCAAAGGCTCTGCCGAGAACCAGCTGACGGTGCTGGAACCCGGATGGGTAGCACAAGGTACCCATAATCAACAAAGTTGCAAGGCCACGAGCAGGACGCAGTTACCGAAACCCACAGTCCAACAGGGGGTGCTTGTCCTATTGGCACTACGGAACCAGCCTTTATTACCAGAACCCGCAGCCCACATAGGAAGCACCGAAAATACAGGCACCATAGACTCGGCTAACCCGACCGCAACACGACACGACAATGTATTGGTGGCAAAGTGACGTTGACACTACCCGAAAACAGCAGGCGTGCTAGAACCAGGCAGGGCAGGAGGGGGTACTTGTTCCTGGGTTACAGGGGCTCTGTCACGTCAGTGGATCCCTTGATGTGTGTCCGGCAAGGTCTCCTGCTCTGTCCACATTCCCACTACTAGTAATGGGAATGTAGACAGAGCAGGAGACATTGCCGGACACACATCAGGGGATCCACTGACGTGACAGAGCCCCTGTAACCCAGGAACAAGTGTGGATTGTGCAGACACCACTTCAGAGCAGCAGCTGGCGGGGATGGAGGCTAGGGGAAATACTAGAGACAGTGGAGCCAGAGGCCTAAGTGGAGCATGGTTAAAAATCAGTAGTAGTGTGACTGTGTAGGCAGCAGGAGACTTTGTCATCCAAACAGCAGAGGAGCAGATGGCGTTACTGAACCCCACTGACACCGGAGCGAGTGTTTCTATCTGTGCGGATGGCACTTCCAAGCAACAACTGGCTGTGTTGAAGCCCAGGATAAATCATGGAGCTGGCTGAGGCCAACTGGGAGCAAGTAGAAAATAAGATGTCGTGTGATTTGGGAGGCAGCAGGAGACATTGCCGTCTACACAGCAGGGGAACAGCAGACATTACTGAACCCCACTAACACAGGAGCTTGTGTGTTTTTCTCAGTGAAGACGGCACTTCTGAACACCAACTGGCGTTGTTGGAGCCCAGGATGAAGCTTGGAGCAGGCTGA
This sequence comes from Dendrobates tinctorius, assembly GCF_039654945.1. NCBI lineage: Eukaryota > Metazoa > Chordata > Amphibia > Anura > Dendrobatidae > Dendrobates > Dendrobates tinctorius. The sequence continues at coordinate 5,018,626 of NW_027361738.1, read as the reverse complement.
GGCCTGATATTTTAGGCATGTGGAGGCAGCAGGAGACATTGACGTCTACACAGCAGGGGAACAGCAGACATTACTGAACCCCACTAACACAGGAGCTAGTGTGTTTTTCTCTGTGAAGACGGCACTTCTGAACACCAACTGGCGTTGTTGGAGCCCAGGATGAAGCATGGAGCAGGCTGAGGCCTGATGTTTTTGGCATGTGGAGGCAGCAGGAGACATTGACGTCTACACAGCAGGGGAACAGCAGACATTACTGAACCCCACTAACACAGGAGCTTGTGTACTTTTCTCTGTGAAGACGGCACTTCTGAACACCAACTGGCGTTGTTGGAGCCCAGGATAAAGCATGGAGCAGGCTGAGGCCTGATGTTTTTGGCATGTGGAGGCAACAGGAGACATTGCCGTCTACACAGCAGGGGAACAGCAGACATTACTGAACTCCACTAACACAGGAGCTAGTGTGTTTTTCTCTGTGAAGACGGCACTTCTGAACACCAACTGGCATTGTTGGAGCCCAGGATAAAGCATGGAGCAGGCTGAGGCCTGATGTTTTTGGCATGTGGAGGCAGCAGGAGACATTGCCGTCTACACAGCAGGGGATCAGCAGACATTACTGAACCCCACTAACATAGGAGCTTGTGTGTTTTTCTCTGTGAAGATGGCACTTCTGAACACCAACTGGCGTTGTTGGAGCACAGGATCAATCATGCAGCAGGCGGAGGCGAACTTGCAGCAGGTTTTATATAGGTTGTAGACTACTACTGATTGTAACCGTGCTCCACTATGGCCTCTGGCTCCACTGTCTCTAGTATTTCTCCTGGCCTCCAATCCCACCAGTTACAGCTCTGAAGTGGCGTCTGCACAATCCACACTTGTTCCTGTGTAACTGGGGCTCAGTCACGTCAGTTGATCCCCTGATGTGTGTCCGGCAAGGTCTCCTGCTCTGTCCTCATTCACACTACTAGTAATGGGAATGTGGACAGAGCAGGAGACATTGCCGGACACATATCAGGGGATCAACTGACATGACTGAGCCCCAGTAACACAGGAACAAGTGTGGATTGTGCAGATGCCACTTCAGAGCAGCAACTGGCGGGGTTGGAGGGCAGGGGAAAAACTAGAGACAGTGGAGCCACAGGCCTAAGTGGAGCACGGTTAAAAATCAGTAGTAGTTTGAATGTGGATGGAGCAGGAGACTTTGCCGTCCGCACAGCAGGGAAGCAGCTGGCGTTAATGAACCCCACTAACACAGGAGCTAGTGTTTTTTTCTGTGCAGAAGACACTTCTGAGCGACAACTGGCTGTGTTGAAGCCCAGGGATTATAGTTCAGGTGGTAGAAACATGAACACAACAGGAGACCTGGATACTGTTGCCAACCAATTATTTATTCGGGAAGAGGACTGGCAAATTCTGGCGAGATCCAGGCCTTGTTCATTTTCAGAAAAGTAAGCCGGTCAACGTTATCGGAAGATAGTCGCGTGCGACGGTCTGTTAGTACACCACCTGTGGCACTAAAGACGCGTTCCGATAATGCACTGGCAGCAGGGCAAGCCAGCACCTCCAATGCATACTGGCTAAGCTCTGGCCATGTATCCAGCTTAGAGACCCAAAACTAGAAGTGGGAAGAGCTGTTATGATGAGTCACCGAAGGAGGAAAAAACAAAATACTAGCTGAGTCCAGAAAAACCAGAGAGGTTGGCAGCTATCGGATTGCAGACCCCTGAACCTATCCACAACAACTAGCAGTAGCCATGGGGGGTACCTACGGTGCCCTAGACCCCTCGATCACAGCCGGAGAACTACATAGCCTAAAGACAGAAAGGGGAAAAACTAAACTGCCCCAGAGCAGACCCCAAAGCAATAGGCAGCCCCCAACATATAATGACGGTGAAGCAAGATGAAAACACTAACACAGATAGAAAGATAGGTTGAGCAAATGATGGGGCCCAAGCTAACTAAGTAGGACAGGATAGGAAAACTGCTGTCTGCCATCCGCAAAAACCCTATCCAAAATGAGCCAACCGACTGATAGGAAAAACAGGCCCTGAAGTCGCTAGGCTTCAAAAGACTATATCAGCACTCAGGTATATTCTGAAGACAGAGCAAAAGATCAACAGATCAGAGACAAAAATGGAATTCAGCTCACCCCCAGCCAGGGATGGCAGAACTCCCAAAGAACAAGGCAAAACAAAAACAAAACTGAAGAGTACAAAGCAGAGAAGAAAAACTTAGCTTTGAGACGCAGGAATCAAACTGGTCTCCAAGAATCCAGCAGGATCACCAGCAAGGCAGAAGGGCGTCGGCTGCCTTATATCCAGTCCTCAATTCCAGCCACCCAGTCATCATCTAGCTGCCCAGGTGTTTGGTAATCAGCCTCACTACCTTCCTTCACCAGAGGAGGGAGTTCATCAGACCTCAGTGACGAAGGGGAAAATGAACTCACAACAGTACCTCCCCCTTGAGGAGGGGTCACCGAACCCTCATCCATGCCACCAGGGCGATCCGGGTGAGCCCGATGAAAGGCACGCACCAATCTTTCGGCATGAATATCAGAGGCAGAGACCCAGGAATTATCCTCCTGACCATAACCCTTCCACTTAACCAAATACTGGAGTCTCCGTCTAGCCAGACGGGAATCCAGTATCTTCTCTACCTCATATTCCATGTTACCTTCAACCAATATAGGGTCAGGAGGTGCCACCACAGGAACTACTGGTTCAACAAACCTCTTCAACAAGGACTTATGAAACACATTATGAATTTTAAATGTGACAGGAAGAGCCAACCGAAAAGAGACCGGATTAATAATCTCCAAAATCTTGTAAGGTCCAATAAATCTAGGCTTAAACTTAGGAGAAGCCACCTTCATAGCGATATTTTTTGATGACAACCAAACCATATCACCCACCTTAAACTGGGGACCAACGGTCCTACGCCGGTTGGAAAACCGCTGGGCCTTTTCCTGGGAGAGAGACAACTTATCCACTACTTGGTCCCAGATCTGGTGCATTCTCTCCACCACAGTGTCAACACCTGGGCAGGCAGAAGGCTCCACCTGCCCTGAAGAAAATCGAGGGTGAAACCCAAAGTTACATAAAAAAGGTGACATCAAAGTGGCAGAACTAGCTCTATTATTTAAAGCAAATTCGGCCAAGGGCAAAAATGAAACCCAATCATCCTGATCGGCAGAAATAAAATATCTCAAATACGACTCCAAAGTCTGGTTTGTTCTCTCCGTCTGCCCATTGGTCTGAGGGTGAAACGCAGAGGAGAAGGACAACTGAATTCCCAGCTTGGAACAGAAAGTCCTCCAAAATCTAGACACAAACTGAACTCCTCTGTCAGATACAATGTTCTCAGGAATCCCGTGCAAGCGAACCACCTGTTGCAAAAACAAGGACACCAACTCAGAGGAAGATGGCAACTTAGGGAGTGGTACAAGATGGACCATCTTAGAGAATCTATCACAAATCACCCAAATAACAGTCATTCTCTGAGAGACAGGCATATCAGAGATAAAATCCATTGAAATATGGGTCCATGGCCTCCTGGGCACCGGCAAAGGCATCAACAAGCCACTAGAGCGAGAACAAGGTTTAGACCGGGAGCAAGTCCCACAGGACTGCACAAAATTCCTGACATCATGAGACAAGGCGGGCCACCAAAAAGACCGACTCACCAGATCTCTAGTACCAAAAATACCTGGATGACCAGCCATTGCAGAGCAATGAACCTCAGACATCACTCTCTTCCTCCACTGGTCATGAACATACAACTTTCCACTGGGACAACGCTCAGGTTTGTCCTCCTGAAACTCTTCCAGAGCACGTCTCAAATCGGGCGAGATGGCAGAAATAACTACCCCCTCGCCTAAGATGGTAGCAGGCTTAGTCACAACAGGAGAATCAGCAAAGAAACTCCTAGAGAGGGCGTCTGCCTTGACATTCTTAGTGCCCGGAAGAAAAGAGACCACAAAATCAAAACGTGTGAAAAACAAGGCCCACCTAGCCTGTCTAGGATTCAAGCGCTTGGCCGACTCCAGGTAAATCAAATTCTTGTGGTCAGTAAGGACCACGACTTGGTGTTTGGCTCCCTCCAACCAATGTCTCCACTCCTCAAATGCCCATTTCATGGCCAACAGTTCCCGATTCCCCACATCATAGTTACGTTCGGATGGGGAGAACTTTCGGGAAAAGAAAGCACAAGCATTCATTTTAGATATCACAGGATCTTTTTGGGACAACACCGCTCCTGCACCAATCTCAAAAGCGTCCACCTTCACCTTAAACGGGAGTGAGACATCAGGTTGCCGCAAAACCGGAGCAGAAGTGAATCTTCGCTTCAGCTCCTGAAAGGAAGAAACAGCCTCCGGAGACCAATTCAGCACATCAGCACCCTTCCTAGTCAAATCCGTCAATGGCTTGGCAATACCAGAAAAATTAGCTATAAATTTCCGATAAAAATTAGCAAAACCCAAAAACTTCTGGAGAGCCTTCAAAGAAGTGGGTTGAACCCAATCATAAATGGCCTGTACCTTGGCCGGGTCCATTTCAATAGTTGACGGAGACAAAATAAATCCCAAAAATGAAATCCTCTGCACCCCAAAAAGGCATTTCGATCCCTTGACATACAGGGAATTCTCCCTCAAAATCCGGAACACAGTCCGAACATGTTCCACATGAGAGTCCCAATTCTTGGAGAAGATCAAAATATCATCGAGATAGATAATCAAAAATTTATCCACAAAGTCTCGGAATATATCGTTCATGAAGCACTGGAAGACAGAAGGGGCATTAGTGAGCCCAAAAGGCATCACCAAGTACTCAAAATGTCCCTCCGGAGTATTAAACGCCGTCTTCCATTCATCCCCACGCTTAATGCGAATAAGATTATACGCCCCCCTGAGGTCAAGCTTTGCAAACCAGCAAGCACCTTTAACTCTGGAGAATAGATCAGAAATCAGGGGTAACGGATACTGATATTTAACAGTAATTTTGTTGAGGGCACGATAGTCAATACAAGGCCTTAATGAACCATCCTTTTTAGCCACGAAAAAAAACCCAGCACCTAAGGGTGAAGAGGATGGTCTAATATGACCCTTCTCCAATGACTCCTTAATATACGATCGCATAGCCTCGTGCTCGGGTACAGATAAATTGAAAAGCCGACCCTTGGGGAATTTACACCCCGGGTTCAGCTCAATTGCACATAACTCCTATGAGGAGGCAAAGACGCAGACTCATTCTCACTAAATACATCATAAAAGTCAGCCAAATAGTCAGGAACATCATGCCACTGGGGAGAGGTGGAGAAAACAGGAGCATCACTAAGGGCACACTGACAACCCCAACTCACCACAGACAAAGATTTCCAATCCAGAACTGGATTATGGATTTGCAACCAGGGAAACCCCAGAACAATGGTATCATGCAAATTATGCAACACCAAAAATCTGCAATTTTCTTGATGGTCTGGGGCGACCCGCATTACCACCTGGGTCCAAAACTGAGGTTTATTCTTCGCCAAAGGAGTAGCATCAAGACCCCTCAAAGGGATAGGCGTCCGCAGAGGTGTCATAGGAAATCCACAACGTTTAGCAAAATCCAAGTCCATCAGGTTCAGAGCTGCTCCCGAATCCACAAAAGCCATGGCGGAAAATGTGGACAGGGAGCAGATCAGAGTAATTGCCAGAAGAAACTTAGGTTGAACACCACCCACAGAAAACGTGTGTGCACAACGTTTCTCTCGTTTAGGGCAGACAGAAATAATATGTGAGGCATCTCCAAAAAAAACACACCTTATTACGCCTTCTGAACTCCTGACGTTGTGCCCTAGACAAAACTCTATCACATTGCATAGGTTCAGACATTTGTTTGCTACCTTGGATCTAATCCTTATAAACAGGGAGGAAATGGTTGAGGAGGTAAAAGTGGCTGGGACCCTAGGAGGTAGCGACCATGCTATTTTAGAATTTTGGATAACTAGAGGCGGAAGACCTGTGAAGACTCAGACGTCAAGGTTAGATTTCAGAAAGGCAGATTTTAAGGGATTCAGAAAGAGAATTGGAGGGATCCAATGGCTGGATATCCTTAAAGACAAAAATGTCCAGGAAGGATGGGAAATCTTGAAAAATGAAATTCTCAAAGCACAGTTGTTAACAATTCCGAAAAGAGGGAAGAATAGGAAGCAGTTAAGGAAACCAGGATGGATGAACACAGAACTTAAGCACATGCTAAAAAGGAAGAAAAAAATTTTTATAAAATGGAAAGAGGGAGGCATATCTAAAGAAGAATATAATGCTGTCTGCAGAACCTGCAGGGCACAAATCAGATTAGCTAAAGCTGAAAATGAATTGAGGCTTGCAAGAGATGTCAAAAGCAATAATAAAGGATTTTGGGGATATGTCAAAAGTAAAAGAAAAGTCAAAGATGCTATAGGATTTTTACAGGATGAAAATGATGCAATGGTAAGACAGGATGTTGAGAAGGCTGAATTTTTAAATTCCTATTTTGCATCTGTTTTCTCTCAGAAAGGAAATGTAACATCAACTGTTATTCACTGTCCTATTAAGGGAATAGAAGAATCCAGGATATCTATAAACAGAAAGATAGTGAGGAAACACTTAGCTAGCCTAAATGAATTCAAGTCTCCAGGTCCAGATGAATTACACCCCAGAGTACTGAAGGAGATAGCAGAAGAAATTTTTGAACCCCTCTCTATAATCTTTGAAAATTCTTGGAGAACAGGAGAAGTGCCAGAAGACTGGAGAAGAGCAAATGTTGTTCCTATCTTCAAAAAGGGGAAGAAGGTGGACCCAGGTAACTATAGGCCGGTGAGTCTGACTTCTATACCAGGAAAGATCTTTGAACAAATTATTAAACAACATGTATGTCAATACCTGGATAAGAATTAAGTGATTAAACAGAGTCAGCATGGGTTTGTAACTAATAAGTCATGTCAGACTAACTTAATTTCCTTCTATGACGGTATCACTGATTGGGTGGATCAAGGAAATGCTGTAGATATAGTATATCTTGACTTCAGCAAAGCATTTGACAAAGTCTCTCATACAATCCTTATTGAAAAAATGATTAAGTATGGAATGGACAAGGCAACTGTTAGGTGGATTCATAACTGGCTTAGTGATCGGACCCAAAGAGTGGTCGTAAATGGCTGCACATCCAGTTGGAAGAATGTCTCAAGTGGGGTACCACAGGGCTCTGTCCTGGGCCCTGTATTGTTCAACATCTTTATCAATGATTTAGATGAAGGCATTGAGGGTAAACTGATTAAATTTGCTGATGACACAAAGCTAGGAGGGATAGCTAATACTAGAGAAGAGAGAGAGAGGATTCAAACAGATTTAAATAAACTGGAGAAGTGGGCAGCAACAAACAGAATGGTTTTTAACAGGGAGAAATGCAAAGTACTACATCTGGGCAATAAAAATGGAAAAAGCATATATAGAATGGGAGGAATAGGGCTAAGTGACAGCACATGTGAAAAAGACTTGGGTATACTAATAGATCACAGACTGAATATGAGTCAACAGTGTGATGCAGCAGCAAAAAAGGCAAATGCAATTCTAGGATGTATTAACAGAAGCATACAGTCTAGATCACGTGAAGTCATTATTTCCCTCTACTCCTCTTTGGTCAGACCTCATCTGGAATATTGTGTCCAGTTTTGGGCACCACATTTTAAAAAAGACATCAACAAACTGGAGCAAGTTCAGAAAAGAGCGACCAGAATGGTGACCGGTCTGCAAACCCTGTCTTATGAGGAAAGGTTGCAGGATTTGGGAATGTTTAGTTTGCAAAAGAGAAGACTGAGAGGAGACTTAATAGCTGTCTACAAATATCTAAAGGGCTGTCACATTGTAGAAGGATCAACTTTATTCTCATTTGCACAAGGAAAGACTAGAAGCAATGGGATGAAACTGAATGGGAGGAGACACAGATTAGATATTAGAAAAAACTTTTTGACAGTTAGAGTGATCAATGAGTGGAACAGGCTGCCACGAGAAGTGGTGAGTTCTCCTTCAATGGAAGTCTTCAAACAGAGGCTGGACAGACATCTGACTGGGATGATTTAGCGAATCCTGCTTTGAGCAGGGGGTTGGACCAGATGGCCCAGGAGGTCCCTTCCAACTCTACGATTCTATGATTCTATGATTCTATGATTCAACAGGTGGCAACATCTCTCGTGTAGTTTTGTGTTCACGTAAACGCCGATCAACCTGAATGGCTAATGACATAGAATCGTCAAGACCAGAGGAAACAGGAAATCCCACCATAGTATCTTTTACAGTTTCTGACAAACCCTTCCGAAAGAGGGCTGTCAAGGCACCATCATTTCAGGTAGTAAGGACCGCCCACTTTCGGAATTTTTCACAGTACAACTCTGCCGAATCCCGACCCTGGCTTAATGCCAACAGGGTCTTTTCAGCCTGATCAGTAGCATTAGGTTCATCATACAACAACCCCAAGGCTTGAAAAAATGCGTTCACATTATTCAGAATAGGATAATCAGGTTTCAAAGAAAATGCCCAATCCTGGGGCTCGCCGTGCAGCAAAGAGATGACAATCTTAACCTGCTGCGCGGAGTTCCCCGACGAGTTAGGCTTCAAGGCAAAAAATAATTTACAATTATTCTTGAAATTCAAGAATTTAGACCTATCCCCAAAAAACACATCAGGAGAATCTTTGGTTCAGCAGCATGTGAATGAGCAAGATAGGCGGAAACTCCCCGCACTTCAGCAGCGAGCTGCTCCACACGATCAGACAATTGCTTCATCTCCATTGAGAGAAAAATTCCCCCTACGGCCTCAGAGATATAGAGGAAAAAATATGCACAAAAAAAAAAATTCTGACACACTTTTTTTTTTTTTTTTTTTTTACAATTCTCTCCTGCTATCGAGTACCCTAGGATCTGCGGTATGGCTGGTGATTCTGTTATGATGAGTCACCGAAGGAGGAAAAAACAAAATACTAGCTGAGTCCAGAAAAACCAGAGAGGTTGGCAGCTATCGGATTGCAGACCCCTGAACCTATCCACAACAACTAGCAGTAGCCATGGGGGGTTCCTACGATGCCCTAGACCCCTCGATCACAGCCGGAGAACTACATAGCCTAAAGACAGAAAGGGGAAAAACTAAACTGCCCCAGAGCAGACCCCAAAGCAATAGGCAGCCCCCAACATATAATGACGGTGAAGCAAGATGAAAACACTAACACAGATAGAAAGATAGGTTGAGCAAATGATGGGGCCCAAGCTAACTAAATAGGACAGGATAGGAAAGCTGCTGTCTGCCATCCGCAAAAACCCTATCCAAAATGAGCCAACCGACTGATAGGAAAAACAGGCCCTGAAGTCGCTAGGCTTCAAAAGACTATATCAGCACTCAGGTATATTCTGAAGACAGAGCAAAAGATCAACAGATCAGAGACAAAAATGGAATTCAGCTCACCCCCAGCCAGGGATGGCAGAACTCCCAAAGAACAAGGCAAAACAAAAACAAAATTGAAGAGTACAAAGCAGAGCAGAAAAACTTAGTTTTGAGACGCAGGAATCAGACTGGTCTCCAAGAATCCAGCAGGATCACCAGCAAGGCAGAAGGGCGTCGGCTGCCTTATATCCAGTCCTCAATTCCAGCCACCCAGTCATCATCTAGCTGCCCAGGTGTTTGGTAATCAGCCTCACTACCTTCCTTCACTAGAGGAGGGAGTTTATCAGACCTCAATGGTGAAGGGAAAAATGAACTCACAACAAAGAGCCATCTGGGAGTACACTGACAGGGCAAGACATGTAGTCTGTCAACATCTGACGGAAACGTTGCCTCCTGCTGACTGGAGCCGTCTGTGATGGTGTAGACAACTGTGGCGGACACAACAAAACTTTGCCACATTTGGGCCATAGTGGTCTTGCCTTGTGCTGAGGCGCTGCCTCTGCTCCCTCTTTGTGCAGAGTTTCCTCCACTGCCTCGACGCACAGGGCTGCTTTGTAAAGCACTAGCACCACTGCTGTCGGGTGGAATGGAAAACATGATGACTGCACCAGTGTGTCTTGGTACTCCCGCAGTTTACGCTCCCGGGTCAACGGTGGTATGAGGCTTTGTGAGTTGTCCCGGTAGCGAGGATCTAGGAGGGTGTACACCCAATAATCAGTCGTGTTGAGAATGTGGTCGATGCGGTGGTCGTTTCTCAGGCACTGCAGCATGAAATTAACCATGTGCTGCAGACTCCCAACTGCCAAAGAAACGCTGTCCCCTGCTTGTTGTGTCATCTTTGCCTGCTCTGCATCACCCCACCCTCGCTGTACATACTGACTAGAGGATTGTGTACCTCCCTCCTCTGGAGAGATGTCTTCCTCCTCCATCGACTCCTCCTCATCCTCCTCACAAAGTGTCCCCTGCCTAGGCCTTTGTGAGGAACCACGTAGCGCAGACTGTCCAGAAGCAGATGGCATTTGGGACTCCTCATCCTTCACCTCTTCCAAAACCTCCTCCCTTAGTGCTTGCAGTGTTTTTTGTAGCAGGCAGATAAGGGGGACAGTCATTCTGACTAGTGCATCATCTGCACTCGCTATCCGCGTGGAATCATCGAAGGCACGCAAAACGAGGCAGATGTCCTTCATAGAGGCCCACTCAGTGGTGCTGAAGTGTGACCGGCGCACAGTGCGACTTGTTTGCGCCTAATGCAGCTGGTACTCCATGACTGCTGCCTGCTGCTCACACAACCGCTCCAACATATGTAACGTTGAATTCCACCTTGTGGGTAGGTCACATATGATGCGATGTTCCGGAAGGCGTAATCGGCGCTGCAGAGCAGCAAGGCGCGATCTTGCCGTGCTGGAACAACACAAGTGAGCGCACTCTATGTGGACTTTGTGCAGCAGTGCATCAGGATCCGGATAGTCCCTCAGAAAGCTCTGCACGACCAAGTTCAGCACATGTGCCAGACATGGGATGAAAGTGAGGTTGCCTAGGCCAAGAGCTGCCACCAGATTTCGGCCATTGTCACACACTACCAAGCCTGGCTGGAGATTCGCTGGCAGAAACCACACATCGCTCTCCTGCTTGATGGCATTCCAGAGCTCCTGCGCTGTGTGGCTTCGATTCCCCAATGAAATTAATTTGAGTATGGCCTGTTGATGTTTGGCCATGGCTGTGCTCATATCGGTTGTAACAGGCTCCTGCTGCGCTGTTTCTGAGGAACTTGAGTAGGAGGAGGAGTCAATGTGTACAGACTGGATTCCTGCAATCCGTGGAATTGGCAGAACACGTACAGCGCCACTCTCCATATCTGTACCCGGTTCCACAACATTGACCCAATGGGCAGTGAGGGAAAGGTATCGTCCCTGTCCATGGTTACTGGTCCACGCATCGGTGGTCAGGTGGACCTTGCTACTGACGGCATTTAGTAGCGCATGTTGTATTTTTCCCTCCACATGTTTTTGCAGGGCAGGGACGGCTCGCCTGCTGAAATAAAAGCGGCTCGGTACAGTGTATTGAGGGACTGCCAATGCCATCACGTCCCGGAAGGTGTCAGTCTCCACCAGCCTGAATGAGAGCATTTCAAGTGCCAGTAGTTTGGCAATGCCAGCATTCAGAGCCTGTGCTCGAGGATGGTTTGCCGAGTATGGCCGCCTTTTATCCCATGCCTGTGCTACCGATGGCTGTAGAGTGGCCTGGGAGTGTGAGGAGGACTGGGAACGTGGTGCTGTGGGTGGAAGTTCACTGGATCTCCGGACAACATTGCCAGAGGTTCTTCCTTGGCGATCCTGTGAGGAAGCCGAACCAGCTGTGTGTGAGCTGGAGGAAGAGGCCCCAACATGAGCTGAAGAGGTGGTAGGTGGTGCTGTACGTTGGCCTACGTCTTCAGTGTGTCTGTGTAACTCCACCTCGTGCTTGGTCCGCACATGTTTCCACATATTTGTGGTATTGAGGTTGCTGACATATTTCCCTCTTTTGACTTTCTGATGACACAGCTTGCATTTGACAAAGCAAATGTCATCTGCAACTGTGTCAAACAAGGACCATGCACTGCAAGTCTTTGGAGCGCTCGTTTTGCCTTTTGAAAGAGGAATGCTCCTACTGGGTGCCGAAGTGGAGGCTACAGGCAACCAAGTCTGCTCCCTCCCTCTCCCTCCTGTTTTGGCTATTCGGGGAATCTCTTCCTCAGAGCTGCTCCCACCACCTTCCTGTTCCTCACGCCATGATGGGTCAAGGACCTCATCATCTACACTCCCCTCTTCAAACACCTACTTCTCCTGGGTTGTCTCGCCAGCACCGTACGCACCAGAAAGTGGTAACTAAGTCTCATCATCATCTGATGCGTACTGAGGTGTGAACACTGCTGCTAGGCAAAAGAAAGCTACAGTGGTGGTTTATGTAGCCTGGGTAAAGCACAATATTTTTTTGAGAATCGCTATTTCTAACTGTCCCTCACAGTCTTCAACAGCAGCCTGTCCCTAACTGAATTCACAGCAGAGTGAACAGACATGGCGGCAGCGGCTTTTATAGTGCATCAAGACATCATTTCAGCAGCCAATCACAGCCATGCCAATAGTTATCATGCCTACATGCCTAACAGGATGTGCCCACACTTCTGAGGATTCCCATTGGCTAAATCAAATGGAGCGGGCTCATAGCATTATGGGAACTTCCGATTCCGGTATTCGATATGAAAAAAGTATCGGAACTAAATATCGGAATTCCGATACAGCGAATATCGGCCAATACCCGATACTTGCGGTATCGGAATGCTCAACACTATTCATGGCCCATGTGTTTACTATGTAACTATCCCCTTATACTATGACATTTTATGGTATTTTATTATGTCCAACTTGTTTGGTTTTCCTTTTATTCCGTAATTAAATAAAAACTTTTTAAGTCTTTATCAATTTGGACTTTATTTTGGTTTATTCATATCTAATTGAGAAGGTTTCTATTGTCTTTTATGAATATTCATATATGCTATCTGTGTATATAGTGAGTGATTCTCACTGATTGTTGGCTTGGAAGCACCAATTAGTCTGGATGAATTAGAGGAGGCTCTAGATTCTATGGCAGGGAATAAGACACCGGGGTCTGATGGGCTGCCTGTGGAGGTATATAAACAGTACTCAAATATAATGCTTCCACAGCTGTTGAAGGTGTTTGAGGCGGCTAGGGAAGATGGGCACTTGCCCCGGTCCTTGAATGAAGCAATCATAGTGGTGATCCCCAAGGCTGATAAGGATCCATGTCTTCCAGAGTCATACAGGCCTATCCCCCTTTTAAACGTTGATGTCAAGATTTTTGCAAAGATTCTGGCGATGCGGCTGTCTAGAGTAATATCTAGTATTATTCATCCAGATCAAACTGGTTTTATGCCAGAGAAATCAACTGCAATTAATATCCGGCGGTTGTATCTAACTTTACAGATCCCATCTAAGGGAAAGGAACCCAGGGCTGTTGCATCTTTGGATGCTGCTAAAGCATTTGACAGCATCGAATGACCACATCTGTGGGCTATATTAGCCAAGATGGGTTTCTATAAAAATTTTATTGCCTGGATACAGTTGCTGTATTCGTGTCCAGAGGCCAAAATTAGAATTAATGGGGAGATCTCAAATACAATTAACTTATACAGAGGGACCAGACAGGGGTGCCCTCTATCTCCCCTACTGTTTGCTCTGGCTCTCGCTCCACTAGGTAATCCAGCTAAAACTCCGCTGTTGGATAGAGTAGTGATGGGAGGAGGATCAAGAGGTATTATATCCATGATATATGCAACCATGTTGGAAAAGAGAGTGGCAAGTTTGGAGATGCTGAAGAATAAGTGGCAAGTTGATGTAGGTGATTTAACAGATGATGAATGGGAGGATGCATTGCAAGAAGTCACGAAAGTCTCAGTTAGCGAGGCACAGAGAGTGTTGCATCTTTATTTGCTTCATCGAGTTTATCGAACCCCTGTATGGCTGTTGAAAATCGGCTATGCTAGGGAGGCAGATTGTTGGAAATGTGGAACGCCCAATGCGGATCTGATACACATGACCTGGAACTGTCCTCGGTTACGTAGGTTTTGGGGAGGTGTGAATGATTTACTTAATACTGTCTATCTATCAGGATCCTGACAGTGCCGGCGTACAGCCTCCGCTGAGCAGGGACTCACCCGCACTGTAGGGACCCCTGGGGACCAGGATAGCCAGAAAGTATAGGTGTACAGGACCTGAGTGATGAAGTTTAGCAAGCCGGCACGGGACCTACGGTCATGTGACTGCAAGGGGGAGGGGCTTAGCGTCCTGCTTTCAGAGAAGACAGAAAACTCAGAGTCGGGCAAAATGGAGGTCATTCACAGTACGGACAGCGAGGTACAGGAGGGTAAACAGACGGGAGGTCAGACAAAGCCAAAGGTCATACACAAGAGGGTGACGCGGTACCAAGGGGACGAGCAGAGAGAAGTCGGGTCACAAGCAGAAAGTCATACACGAGAGGTAGCGCAGTACAAGAAGGACAGGCAGAACTCGTAACAGGGACAGAACCGGATCAAAACCAAACAAGCAAGCAAGATATCAGGCACAAGGCACACGTACGCACAAGGTCAACTAACTCAGCCGAGGGCAGGAGTATAACTGACACCGGACCTAGGTCCAGTGAGCATTAAATAGCCGCCCTCTGCCAGGGAGAGGCGGAACAATTAACCCCCAGTCAGACCAGGACGGGCCAAAGCTAAACCCAGTACTGGATCATCATGACAGTACCCTCCTCTCAATGGGGGGCCACTGGACCCTCAGGTCTCTCAGGGTACTTGGCGTGAAAGGCCCGGACCAACCGATCCGCATGAACCGATCGAGCAGGAACCCACAAGCGTTCTTCAGAACCGTAGCCTTTCCAATGTACTAGATATTGAAGGGGACGATGGACCAACCTTGAGTCGACAATTCGTTCCACCTCGTACTCCGACTGCCCGGCTACCAAAACCGGTGTTGGGGAAGCTGATGATCCCTCCCCAGCGGACCTCACAGGTTTCAAAAGGGCCTTATGAAAAACATTTGGGATCCGCAGATATGGTGGGAGACGCAACCGAAAAGCCACCGGGTAGAGTTGAGCGAAACGGGTCGAAAAAATTCAAAAGTCGACGACTTTCGCCAAAGTAGGGTTTCATGAAATGAAACCCGACCTCAGCATGAGGTCGGCCACGAGGTCGGCGACTTTAGCGCCAAAGTCGCATTTCAAAACATGCTTCAGCGCCCTTTTTCAGCCAATGAGGAAGAACGGACACTGTGGGCAACGTGATGACATAGGCAGCGGTCCCCACCATCTTTGAGAATGGCATGCAAGTGATTGGCTTGCTTTGGGGGGCGTCACAGGGGGTATAAAAGGGCGTGCACGCCGACCGCCATCTTACTTCTGCTGATCTCAGTATAGGGAGAGATGCTGCTGCTGCAGATTCTGTAGGGAGAGCGTTAGGCAGGGAAGAAGAAAAAAAATCAGCTGCTGCTGCTAGCGATTTTGCCTGCACAACACACCAGTGCAGTGCAAGGGGAGGCTATATTTTGGTGGATCAGCTGCATTGCTGGTTTCACACTGCTTTGCAAACTGCTTTTTTAAAAGCAATCCTTTTTTTTTTGTCCTGGTGAGATACTGAGCGTGCATTTTTTCACACCGTACAGCGGTGTACGCTGCTCTCTCAGTACCGTGTAACGGCTGTTATCACGGCCACAGTGAAGCTAAGGGTGTGACTCTGTAAGGATAAGTCAAGGAGTTGTTCCGTTCTTACAGACCTACACTCTAGGGAGATTCCAATCCTGCCCTGTCCTATATAACATTTTTCACACCTGTCAAATTCATCCTGTCATACAGCGGTGTGATATACACTGGGCCTGACACAATACATCAGTGTCCAGAAGTGTGTAAGGACATTCCATTTCTCCCATCCTATATAACATTTTTCACACCTGCCAAATTCATCCTGTCATACAGCGGTGTGATATACATTGGGCCTCACACAATACATCAGTGTCCAGAAGTGTGTAAGGACAATCCATTTCTGCCGTCCTATGTCACATTTTTCACACCAGCCTAATTCAGTCTGTCATACAGCGGTGTGATATACACTGGCCTGACACAATACATCAGTGTCCAGAAGTGTGTAAGGACATTCCATTTCTCCCGTCATATGTCACATTTTACACACCAGCCAAATTCAGCCTGTCATACAGCGGTGTGATGTACACTGGCCTGACACAATACATCAGTGTCCAGAAGTGTGTAATGACATTCCATTTCTCCCGTCATATATCACATTTTACACACCAGCCAAATTCAGCCTGTCATACAGCGGTGTGATATACACTGGCCTGACACAATATATCAGTGTCCAGAAATGTGTAAGGACATTTCATTTCTCCCGTCACATATCACATTTTACACAACAGCCAAATTCAGCCTGTCATACAGCGGTGTGATATACATTGTGCCTCACACAATACATCAGTGTCCAGAAGAGTGTAAGGACAATCCATTTCTGCCGTCCTATGTCACATTTTTCACACCAGCCTAATTCAGTCTGTCATACAGAGGTGTGATATACATTGGGCCTCACACAATACATCAGTGTCCAGAAGTGTGTAAGGACATTCCATTTCTCCCGTCATATATCACATTTTACACACCAGCCAAATTCAGCCTGTCATACAGCGGTGTGATATATACTGGCCTGACACAATACATCAGTGTCCAGAAGTGTGTAAGGACATTCCATTTCTCCCGTCATATATCACATTTTACACACCAGCCAAATTCAGCCTGTCATACAGCGGTGTGATATACACTGGCCTGACACAATACATCAGTGTCCAAAAGTGGTAGGAGAATTAAATTCTCCCCTGTCCTATATACACCTTGTACCTTGTTTTACAGTTCCATATCGTTGGTGGAATTGTGGGTACATTTTTCAAAAAAATGAGGAAGTGTGGTGTAAGAGGCCGTGTTAGTGGGCGGGGGTTGCCAGCTGTTAATGATGGTGTTGGTGTTGGATCTGCTGGTAGTGGCAAAAGCAAAATAACACCTAATGCAGGAGGTGTTAAGCCTGCGTCATCGTCTGGCTCCACAAGGCCTCGAAGGCTCCCTTTTCTGGGAGTAGGTAAACCGCTTTTAAAGCCGGAGCTTCAGGAACAAGTTTTGGCCTACATTGCTGACTCGGCCTCCAGCTCTATCGCCTCCTCTTCTGAACTTGTAAAAAATAAAAGCACTGAGTCGTCTTTGGAGGCTCATGGTCATGATCCACACCTTTCTTTGTGTCCTTCACCCCAAACAAATTTGAAGGATGCGGCAGGCCACACAACAGATTACTCCATGGAGCTGTTTTCACATACCATGCCTGGGTTATCAAGTGAAATGGTGAATTACCCAGGCCAAGATGAATCTGACATGGAGTGCACTGATGCACAGCCACTGATAGATGATTCTGCTGGTACATTCACTCAGAGCACCACATGTTCCTCGCAGTGTACTGAACCAGATTCTGACCCTGATGAAGCTCAGGTGCCCCTTCCCGCATACTATACCACCATACACGGTGACACAGAGGAAGGTGCACACGACATTGAAGAGGAGGTGATGGATGACCCAGTTGTTGACCCAGATTGGCATCCATTGGGGGAAGAGGGTGCCGCTGCCAATAGCTCCGAAGAGGAGGAGGAGCATCCGCAGCAGGCATCAACATCGCAACAGCTGTTATCTGGCAGGCACGGAGCAGTCCAAAAACGGGTTACAAAAAGCCAAAAAGTTGCTGGACTGCTTGGCCAGACGGTCAAAATAGCACAGCGTGCAAGGACGCAAAATGTCTTCCATAGTAGGAAGAGTGCAGTGTGGCATTTTTTTGAACAAAATCCTAATGATCAGGCCAAGGTTATCTGTAAGAAGTGCGCAAAGACCTTTAGCCGAGGGAAAAATCTGAAAAATTTAAATACCAGTTGCATGCTTAGACATTTAACCACCATGCACTTGCAAGCGTGGACGGAACACCAAACCTCAAGTACCACATGTGCAAATGCTCCCAAAGAAGGTAGTCAGCAACGCTACATTGTTTCCCCCACTGTAAGCCCACCGGTTAGCACAGCAGCAAATGTTGAGGTGTCGTTGCAAGGCCAAAGCTGTCAGGGAATCACAATGTTATATCAACGAAAGACTGAATCTAGGCCATCAGAAAGAACACCAACTCCATCACCATCATCAACCCTCTCACAGTCCGCCCTGTCCACCGCTAGTTCCACCATAGGCATCTCTCAAGTCCAGCTCACCCTGCCAGAGACTATGAGTAGGACAAGAAAGTACTCATGCTCTCATCCGCGTACACTGGGTTTCAACGCCCACATTGTCAAACTAATCTCTCGAGATGATGCCCTATCGGTTGGTGGAAAGCGCAGCTTTCCTCGAACTCATGGCCTACGCAGTACCACGCTATGAACTACCCAGTCGCCACTTCTTTTCTCGCAAAGCCATCCCAGCCCTCCACCTTCATGTGAAGGACCGCATTGTCCATGCACTCAAGCAATCAGTGAGTGGAAAGGTGCATCTCACAACTGATGCATGGTCCAGTAGGCATGGCCAGAGCCGTTACGTGTCCATCACTGCGCACTGGGTTAATGTGGTGGATTCAGGGTCCACAGAGGACAGCGGTGGTGGGACTGTGCTGCCTAGCCCACGGTATAGGAAACAGTTGGCTGTAGGCGTTCGACCCTCCTCCTCCTACTCCTCTAGAAGCGAAAGCTCGTCCCCAGAGTGCAGTCGCAGCAGCACTCCATCCGCAGCTGCCAGTGTTGCACACGAGGTGTCCCCCTATCGATCAGCTAGTGGAAAGCATCAGCAGGCTGTGTTGAAGATGATGTGTTTGGGCGACAGACACACCGCGGAGGTACTGGCCGACTACTTTCAGCAACAAACTGAGTCATGGCTGGGCAGTCTACATCTTGAGGCAGGCAAGGTAGTCAGCGATAACGGCCGTAATTTTGTGGCTGCCATAGCCCTTTCAAAACTCAGACACATACCTTGCTTGGCTCACACCTTGAACCTGGTGGTGCAGTGCTCCCTCAATAATTATCCAGAGTTAACAGGCCTGCTCCAGAAGGTTCGAAAACTGTGCTCGCACATCCGCCGGTCGCCCGTACACTCCAGTCGTATGCAGAAGCTGCAGTGATTGCTACACCTTCCCAAGCACCGGCTAATTATCGACGTTGCAACAAGGTGGAACTCCACCCTGCACATGGTTGAGCGGCTGTGCGAACAGAGGCAGGCTGTAATGCATTTGTGGGAGGATACCCGGACAGGCACTTTGAGGGCAGACATGGAGTTGACAGGTGTGCAGTGGTCAAAGCTGAAAGACTTCTGTAAAGTCCTTCAGTGTTTTGAGGAATGCACACGGCTGGTAAGCGCAGACGACGCCATCATAAGCATGAGCATCCCACTTATGCGTCTGCTCTTGCAAACTTTGACGCACATTAAGGAGCAGGCGTCTGCAGCCGAGGTTGAGGAGGAGGAAATCCTTGATGACAGTCAGCCATTGTCTGCTCCGGGACCTCTCCTGGACGAGGTGGAGGAAGAAGAGGAAGAGGAGGAGGAGGGTGATGATGGGGATGATTATTTAGGGGAGGAGGATGCTTCTCGTGTGTCCAGAGAAAATGTTGGCGTGGCAAGGTCTGGTACAGGGTTTGTGCGTGACTGGAGGGATGTGGATTTGCCAGAAAGTGCTCCTCCACCAAGCAGTCGCACTGCATCATTGACACCGGGAACATTGGCCCACATGTCAGATTATGCCTTGCAGATCCTAAAAAGGGACCCCCGCATTGCCAAAATGATGAACGATGACGACTACTGGTTGGCCAGCATCCTGGATCCACGCTATAAAGGCAAATTCCAAAATATCTTGCCACAGGAGAACCTTGACCTAATATTGGCTAACAAACAAGCTACTCTGGTAAACCGGTTGGTTGAGGCATTCCCAGCACACCGCAGCGGAGATGGTTCTCACACGAGCCGTAGGGGCCAGGGGCAGCTTGGAAGAGGTGTTCGTGGTGCACACATCAGAAGTGGCGTTGGAGACAGGGGTTTCATGACCATGTTGTGGACTGATTCTTCAAGTCCCGCTCACACGACTGGTAATACTGCATCGATGGAAAGTGACAAAAGACAGCACTTGTCAACTATGGTTACAAACTACTTTTCCTCCCATGTCGATGTTCTCCCTCACAGGTCATTCCCCTTTGACTATTGGGCCGCTAAACTGGACACCTGGCCTGAATTGGCACAAAAAGCGCTACAGGAGCTCGCTTGACAAGCTGCAAGTGTGCTATCGGAAAGAGTCTTCAGTGCTGCTGGATCAATCCTGACAGAAAAAAGGACCCATCTGTCGACCCAAAATGTGGATGATCTAACCTTCATTAAAATGAACCATGCATGGGCTTCCAAGGATTTTGTCCCACCTTCCCCTGATGACACATAGGTTGACAGAAAAATGGCTTGCTTTGGTGCTCCTCTTCCTGGGACTTGAACAATTTCTCCTTTTGCATCAGCTCAATGTCCAACATCAACATATGCCACTTTCTAAAACTCCCTAACTGTGCTGCCTCCCCCCCATGGCCGGGGTCACCACCTAGCGCATGAGACCGTGCGAGTGCCATTGCCCTGGACAGGTGGGTAGGCCGACTCTTGGGCGCGGGCACTGGCACAGGGTCCCTCATAGTGCAATCAAGTGTCTCTGACGGTGGTGGTGCACACCCGCCGTCAGACACACCGCCGTACTATGAGGGGCCAAGTGCCAGTACCGACGCCCACGAGTGGGCCCCCCTTGCTTGGGCAGGGCCCCAGCATTTGCAATCTTTACCTCTCCCTGCTCCTCCGCTGTGTAGTCTTGGCCGTCAAATCCATACTGGGCCTGACACCGTCTGAGCCTGCCTCCTGATCTATAGACATATATTTTGAATGTGTACACTATGCTATCCATACATGTTATCCGGTGATACGGTACCCTTTCTCACCTTTGTGCAATCACGTGTAATCCATACTGGGCCTGACACCGTCTGAGCCTGCCTCCTGATCTATAGACATATATTTTGAATGTGTACACTATGCTATCCATACATGTTATCCGGTGATACGGTACCCTTTCTCACCTTTGTGCAATCACGTGTAATCTATACTGGGCCTGACACTGTCTGAGCCTGCCTCCTGATCTATAGACATATATTTTGAATGTGTACACTATGCTATCCATACATGTTATCCGGTGATACAGTACCCTTTCTCACCTTTGTGCAATCACGTGTAATCCATACAGGGCCTGAGAGCAGCTGGCGAGCTGTTAAGCAAGCTACAGCACCTGTGGTTTGGACACGTAAGTTTTTCATTTTCTCAGGAATGATGGTTAGGCCTAATTCCAGAACTGCGGTTATTGGGAAATCATCGTTCGCTGGTAATAATTGTAATCCCAGATCCCCATCACTAACGGTGTTCAGCGGGTTATCTGCACCTGTAAGCGACAAACGCTGGCCCTTTCAGTGTAGCGCACATGCAGCCACGGACATGTAAGGGCATGACACACCAGTTATTGGCCAATCTCACGTGCCAGAGCCTCGCGTGTCCCTCTAGTAAGCCGGACTCAGACCGTGGGACATGACGGAGTCTCCTTCGTTAACGGAATTAAGCTTGCAATGTGTGCATCTTTTTTGTTGCTGGATGGTTGAGGTTGCCCGTGTTGAGTCAAATTACGCCGCAGGCTCCACTCCTGGTGGTGCCCTTCTGGACATTCCTTTAAGGTTCAGCTTTGCAACCATACTGCCCACGTAAATCAAACACTTTGCCTTCATGAACGCTGTTTGGAGGGTCGTGACTCATGGGAATAACGCCGTCCAATCAGTTAACCTGCTAGAGAGATCCTTCGTTGCTCCCAAGCATGACATCACACTCCCTAGGAGGACGGTAATGCCACTGTGGCGACCGTACTCCATGGGGCGACACAAGTGCCCTGATGCCCAGCCACTGCTCGATGAATCTGCTGGTACATTGACCCAGACCACTACATTCCCCTCGCACTCTACACAGCCTGAATCTGACCCTGATGAAACTCAGGTTACCCTTCCCATATACTGTTCCATCTTACACGGTGACAAAGAGGAAGCTGCAGATGAAAGTGCAGGTTCGGCCCACCCGCCGTCAGACACACCACCGTACTATCAGGGGCCCTGTGCCAGTGCTGTCGCCAACGAGTGGGGCCCCCCTGCTTGCTCAGGATCACAGCACTTGCAAGGTTGAAATACTGTGCAGTGAGATGGAAGATGGGGACGACGAGAAGTCCAGACTAGTACAGGGATTCCCTAGCGAGGAGACTTATTTCATTGTTTTCAATGTTGGGACAGCAAGTTTTGGGGAGCACTATACTCTGGAGAATGATAGATGGGGCCCACCATACACTGGAACATTCCAAAGGTGGACATCAGACACTGGATTTACAGGGCCCATTATACACTAGAGCATTAGAAATGGGGCCCATTATGTATGGAGCATTATTTGGGCCCATAAGACAGTGGAGCTTCATCCATTGGGACCAACATATACTGTAGCATTATTTGGAGCTCATCATATACTGTTTCAAACATTATATGGGACCAATGATTCTGTATGGAGAAATAGATGGGCCTCGTCATGAGATGTAAAAAGTGAAGTATTTTCCTTTGTAGTATACCACTATTTCTCTGCCGTATCGGAGCAGCATGAGTTGTGGTATGTGTTAAAGGGGCGCTCTTAAGCCCAGGGCACATGAAAACCTGGAGCCAGCCCTACCCCCCCACAACTTTAGCCAAATAACCCCCATTTTTCAGTGCGTAACTAGTATTATGAAGTAAATAAAGGGTGACAAGCTTCAGTAATAAGAATTTATGCTTTTGGCATTCAAATGGACACTGTTGGTGTGTTTCCTGTCCTCCTCTCACTCCCGACTTTTCTTCCCCATTGACTTACATGCATTCTATGTGTCTATATCTATTTCATATCTGTTATAAACCCTGTCATAGGGCTCCATTATATGTCCATTTTGCAAGGCGGCAAGAAAATCTCGCCATACGAATGTCATACGGATTACATACGGATGCAGACATGCGCAAAATACGCAACCACACCTTGCTTAGGCTGGTTTCACATTTGCGTTTTTTTGCGCTGGAAAAAAACGCTTACGTGCGCATGCGTTTTTTCCCCTATATTTAACATGGGTGCGCATACCTGCGCGCTGGCATGCGCACGTATGCGATTTTCATGCGCTGCGTTTTTTTGGGGTGTGCGTTTGTATTTTCCAGACGCAGCATGTTGCATTTTTTGGCCCTGCAAAAAAGCGCATGTGCACGTATGCGCACGTTTTGCGCTAAAAATGGCCATTATAGCCTATGGATGCGCATACGTGCGCACTGGCATGCGCATGTAAGCGTTTTTTTAGCGCTGCGTTTTTTTGGTGGTGTCCACTTGTTGTACTAGTTATAATCTTCTAAAGTCAAAAAAAAAAAGTCTATATAAAGGAGGTGCCTGCCAAAACTCTGCCACTACTACACTGACAGATTGGAGAGCAGACAGTCAACAAGGAACCCATCTTCTATCAGCGAAGAATGTGAGTATATTACATTATATGCCTGTCCTTTTAAATTATGTATGTACTAATGTCATCATCTTCTGCGGACGGGACTAGTGAGGGCGAAGAGCAGGAGCAGCGAAGCCAAGTCCCGGTGGTGATACGGAATGTATGTATCAAATGATTTGTAATGTTCTTTATTTTTTATCTTCTATTTTTACTCTTTTTTATGTTTCTTTTTTTGTAACTTTTTATTCAATTTAAATTTGATTATTCTAATGAATGTGTTTTGTCTAGGTTCCACAACGGGATGAAGACGTCTACCTGGATAATGAGCAACTCATCAGCCTGGTCCAGGAGCGTTCGCCGTTGTGGGACAGCCGTGACCGGCTGCACAAGGACATTGTGGTGACCCGGCGGCTATGGAATGAGGTGGCCGCAGCGTTGATGGATGGCTGGGACAGCGCCACAGCATCCTCCAAAAAGGCGTTTAGTGAGTATTTCCCTGCTCTGTATTGTGCCGCAGTGACTGTTGTCCTTGACGGCACTGTTGGGTTTCGTGCTAGGCATATTCTAGCAGGAAACCCAACAGTGTCATCGGGGTCTACAGTGACTGCTTTGAGTATTGTATTGCTACATTGTGCCGCAGTGACTGTTGTCCTTGACGGCACTGTTGGGTTTCGTGCTAGGTGTATTCTAGCAGGAAACCCAACAGTGTCATCGGGGTCTACAGTGACTGCTTTGAGTATTGTATTGCTACATTGTGCCGCAGTGACTGTTGTCCTTGACGGCACTGTTGGGTTTCGTGCTAGGTGTATTCTAGCAGGAAACCCAACAGTGTCATCGGGGTCTACAGTGACTGCTTTGAGTATTGTATTGCTACATTGTGCCGCAGTGACTGTTGTCCTTGACGGCACTGTTGGGTTTCGTGCTAGGTGTATTCTAGCAGGAAACCCAACAGTGTCATCGGGGTCTACAGTGACTGCTTTGAGTATTGTATTGCTACATTGTGCCGCATTGACTGTTGTCCTTGACGGCACTGTTTTTTTTTTAACAACAGTGGACAAAGTCCGAACACGTTGGCGTTCGATCAAGGACCGCTTCAACAGTGATGTTCGTGCTGAGGGCCAGGTTCGCAGTGGATCTGCGTCAAGGACCAGAACTAGATACCGTCACTATCACGCGTTGCAGTTCCTAAGACCGGTCCTTGCCACGAGATCGTAAGTATTATAAATTTTGGGTTTTTATTTTTATTAATCTGTGTTTTTCTAATCCACAGCTGATGCTTCTTGTAAAGGCATGGTAGTAATGATTTTCCTTTCTTCCACAGCACCTGGAGCAGCACCCTGCAACCTGGCCCTGGAGCGGTCCTTCCTCGGACGTCCTCTGACCCGTCCCAGCCATCCGACAGCCAGGAAGCACCTTGCAGGTCAACCACACACACAGCTGGTGACCAGGAAGCTGGGCCATCAGGTGTTCCCCTGTCCCAGGTCTCTGCCACTGGTTATGCGGGCACTACCCGCCAGCGGCAGAGGGCCTTGGACCGGAATGTCTTGCCCGAGTTTATGCATTTGAGCGAGGCCTTTAATTCCAGCCTCCAGTCACTGTCCGACAGAGTTGAAAGCGGTTTTGCACTCATGGAACGTGGTTTTAACCACTTTGAACACCGCTTCAATTCTGTAGAACAGCGCCTTGACTGTCTGGAGGCCGACCTCAACAGACCAGCACACCATTTTTTTAGTAAGATTGAAAAGGGCATGGCGGAACACCTTAGTCCTGAGCAACAGCTGAATGTGCTGCAGGCCTGCAACAATGCTTTCTTGCAGGCTATGCAGCATAATCGGTACGGTCAGCAGTCAGTGGTGTCATTTCCACCTGTGCCACCATTGACTCGCTTCACCTCACTACCGACTTGTGCTGCATACCACTGCACGGACACCTCTATTCAAAGCCAGGACACCCACCGTTACACCACCACAAGTCTGAGTGCAGCTGGTCACTTCACCGACACCACCATGGCAAGCGCTGCTCCTGTCTGGAGCACCACCGCCACTCCCATGCATGCGTGGAGCTCAGCCACCACTAGGCAAACATGGAACAGCCCTGCCGCTACAACAACATGTAGTAGCCCTGCCACCACCACTCTGCAAACCTGGACCATCACTGCCGCCACCAGTCCTCCTGCAAGGACGAGCACTGCCAACGAAGAACAGCAGCAGCAGCCACCTCAGCAGCAGCAGCCACCTCAGCAGCAGCCACCTCAGCAGCAGCAGCAGCCACCTCAGCAGCAGCAGCAGCCACCTCAGCAGCAGCAGCAACCACCTCAGCAGCAGCAGCAGCCACCTCAGCAGCAGCAGCAGCCACCTCAGCAGCAGCCGCCACCTCAGCAGCAGCAGCAGCCACCTCAGCAGCAGCAGCAGCCACACCAGCAGACGGGGGACCTACATTCAATATTTGCCCCTAGTTCAAGGCGAAATCTATCAAGGCGGGCATTGGGCCAAAGTCGGTCCAGGCACACAAGCCTACGGCGACATGCCATTACAACTAATGTACCTGAACAGATTTCCTCTCCTCCAAGTGTTCCTAGTTTAATTCCCTTAACTGGACTACCTTCCCCCACAAGTTTTGTTGCCCCTTCCCCTCAAACACCGTCTTCAACTGCAAGTGTTGCATATTCCCTGCACACCCCCAAATTGAAACCATCTGCCCCCAAACGCCGGGAAAAATAATTTTTTGGTTTATTTTTGTGATTAAAAATAAATTTACATTTGTGGTTCACCATTACAAAGTTTCATTAATGTTGTTTGCGCCGCTCACACACACTGATGGGTAAATACATGTTAAAAACCAACCCAAGGCCTAGTATAGTCATATGTGAAATAACACGGACTAGTATAGTAATACCAAGGCCTAGTGTAATAACTCGAGTTTTACCAACTTGGATCTGGTTTCATGAAAAACAAACTGTTGAAACTTGTCTTAAAAATAAGTTTCTTTCTAGTTTCACCAGTTTGTTTTTTGTGAAACAAGATGCTAGTTGTTAAAAATCGAGTTATTACAGTAGGCCTTGGTATGACTATACTAGGCCGTGGTATTTCACATATTACTATACTACTAGCCCCAAGGCCTACTATACTCATATTTGAAATACCACGGCCTAGTGTAGTCATTACAAGGCCTAGTGTAATAACTCTAGTTTTACCAACTAGAATCTGGTTTCATGAAAAACAAACTGTTGAAACTTGTCAAGTTTCACCAGTTTGTTTTTCGTGAAACAAGATCCTAGTTGGTAAAAATTAAGTAGGCCTTGGTATTACTATACTAGGCCGTGGTATTTCACATATTACTATACTACTAGCCCCAAGGCCTACTATACTCATATTTGAAATACCACGGCCTAGTGTAGTCATTCCAAGGCCTAGTGTAATAACTCTAGTTTTACCAACTAGAATCTGGTTTCATGAAAAACAAACTGTTGAAACTTGTCTAAAAAATAAGTTTCTTTCTAGTTTCACCAGTTTGTTTTTTGTGAAACAAGATGCTAGTTGTTAAAAATCGAGTTATTACAGTAGGCCTTGGTATGACTATACTAGGCCGTGGTATTTCACATATTACTATACTACTAGCCCCAAGGCCTACTATACTCATATTTGAAATACCACGGCCTAGTGTAGTCATTACAAGGCCTAGTGTAATACTCGAGTTTTACCAACTAGAATCTGGTTTCATGAAAAACAAACTGTTGAAACTTGTCAAGTTTCACCAGTTTGTTTTTCGTGAAACAAGATCCTAGTTGGCAAAAATCGAGTAGGCCTTGGTATGACTATACTAGGCCGTGGTATTTCACATATGACTATACTAGTAGGCCCAAGGCCTACTATACTCATATTTGAAATACCACGGCCTAGTATAGTCATTCCAAGGCCTAGTGTAATAACTTGTAAGTTGGAATGGAGCAGATTACATTCATCCACTCAATGCTGACTTGTATTCCCCATGGACTTTCATTGGGGTTGGGTTTTGAGGGTTGTGTTTTGAGAAAATCACATACTTTTTTTTCAACTAGTTGCACAATTTTCTCTTGAAAAAAATTGGTTTCCCGATTCATGGCCTGCAGCTTTGCTCGTTCCAATATATTTTTATTTAATTGGAGTTTAAAAAATATAGTGCACTCAGTAATGGTATCAAATAAGGTTTTTTATTACCATAAACAAACAAAAACATTACACCATTTCATCTTGCCAGTGCACCCGTCCTACATCAGAAATAAAGTAGGCCGCAAATTGGTCCCTCATTTGGCCAACTTCAACGGATGACCTGAGAGTGTGCTGAGTGAATTCAGGCAATGGGTTAGGAGCATCATCGTCCAGTTCAAAGGTCGGGTGCTCTTTAGCCATCACAAAGTTATGTAGAACCACACAGGCCTTCACCACCTCATCGACTGTTTCAAGTTTAAGATTAATGGCCGTGCCCAGAATTCGCCATATGGAGACAAGAATCCCAAAAGCACACTCGACAGTTCTTCTGGCCCTGGTCAGCCTGTAATTAAATATTTTTTTGGTGTGGTCCAAGTCCCGGCTGGAGTAGGGTTTCAGTAAGTTTCCGCACATTTGAAAAGCCTCATCGCCAACCATTACAAAGGGCAGTGGCGGAGCTTCGGTGTGAGGAAGAGGCCGTGGCATAGGGAAATTAAATTGGTTGCCATACAACCTCCGGCCCATGTCTGAGTTTTTAAAAGCCTGTGAGTCATTACCACGGCCAAATGCTCCAATGTCCACTGCTACAAACATACATCCGGCATCCGCAATCGCCATGAGTACTATTGAAAAGTACTTTTTGTAATTATAGTACTCAGATCCCGTTCTTTGGGGTTTGATGATCCGTATGTGTTTACCATCAACAGCTCCCAAACAGTTGGGAAAATTGCATACTGTCCAGAATTTGTCAGCAATTTCCATCCACTTTTCAGCGGTGGGCAGGGGCATAAATTCTGGACAAAGAACATTCCAGAGAGCCCGGCAGGTGTCAGCAACAATTCCAGACAAGGTAGAGATTCCAATACGGTACTGGAAGTGTAGTGAAGATAGGGTTTCTCCAGTCGCCAGGAATCTGTGAACAGACAAAGAAGTAAAATTAATATTTATGTATATTATTTTAAAAAACTATAAAATAAAATATTAGTACATTCACGAAAACTAATTACCCAAGGTTTTGAATACTAAATTTAAAAAAAAACCATCAGACCGCACCCCTTGGTTTTTAAAACATACCGTAATGTCACCAGTAGCCGTTCCTCAAGAGGAATCGCACGACGGAGCTGTGTGTCCTGTCTCCGGATGGATTGTTGGACACGAGCAAGCAAATCCATGAAACTTTCGTGGGACATCCGGATATAATCTGTAAATTTCTCCGGGTTTGACTGGAGCTCGCTGTAGAGGGTGTGGTATGCCCCACGGCTCTCCCGGAGTTCAACAATCGGATGTATCCACATACGCCGCCGTCTTCGCTGCCTCTCTCTCTTCCTTTGTTCATGGCAAGCAACTGCAAACGCCTGAGCCATCGCGATGTCCAAATCCAAGTTGAAGTGAAAACTCTTCCAGCGCAGATCCATGGTCACGAGAAGAATCAAGCAAATGTGAAGAATACTGTAGACAGGGTCTATATATTAACATACCACACCCACAATGAAGTCCCATTGGTCTTGTGTGTTGTTGAATGGTTGTTTTTTCTTTTTTTTGGGGTTTTTCCAAAGTCTGTAAAAAAACGCAAACGCACAAAAAACGCATACAAACGCACAAAAACGCTGCGTTTTTTTCCTGCATGCGCATAAAAATGCTTGAAAAAAACGCAGCGTTTGTATGCATTTGTATGCGTTTTTTTATGAGTTTTTTTGCGGGAAAAACGCGCAGCAAAAAAAAAGCAAGTGTGAAACTAGCCTTACGGATGACATACCGAGCACTATTTAGGGGTCATTCATCCGTATTATGCATGTAAACTACTGACCGTATTTTGCGTCGGTTAGTGTGACCCCGGCCTTATGAAGAATCCAGAAGAGACTTTGATTTCTTTAAGAATTCTTGATGAATGCATACAAACAGCAGCAGGTAAAAAAGACTTTCTTCAGACAGGCTGAAAACACATGTGCTTCTAATGAAGCCAAGATGGAGAATGAGACACAGGGAGAAGAAGAAGGAAGTGACATCACACCAGAAGAGGGAGACAGGGAGACAGAAGGCCCCCAAGACTTAGGTGGGAATAAAGTGGTGACAGCTTCTTTTCCTCCAGGTTCTGCTGCAAGAACATCAGTATCCATACAACCTCGGAGACCGGACTCCGGACCATGCGCTTTAACTTAAGGAAGGGCTCTGCTCTCACCCTTATCCTCAGTTCTCTTCTCCCCATGTTCCATACTAATCTATCTTCCTTCTGGAGAATCAGGCTTTCTCTTGCTCTTTCCCGTGCTGTGGCGCCCCCAGGAGTATGGGCGCCACAGTGGCATTACCTTCCTCCTAGGGAGTGTGATGTCATGCTTTTGGAAGCAATAAAGGGTCTCTCTGTCAGGTAAATACAACACACAGCACAGTTCCCACTCCAGGCCAGCAGAGGGAGCTCTGAACCAAAACTGGGGAAAGAGCTGCTCTCTGGAGGCCAGGAAGGGGAAGTTTAGTTAGTTCGTGTGAGGAGGGCGTAGTGTGTGGATGAGAGGAGAAGAGCTGGAGGATTGAGCAGAGTTCAGGCTCACTTCTAGCGTGGCGCATGGTTCCGGGGTCCGGTCCCGAGAAGTTTGAGAAACTGATGTTCCTGCAGCAGAAACCGGAGGAATAGGAAGCTGTAAATGCTCTGTTCACACATAAGACTAGGAGGCACAACAGCAACGTGTGAGCCAGAAGAAGGAGGATACAGCTGTCTGCCATACGAGGGGGTTCTAAAAGAGAGCAAGCAAGAGGATCTTCAGTGTAACTCAGTACTGCATGTACCTCAGATAAGCGCTAGAAAAGAGACTACACAACTCATCTGCATAGAGAGATTCCTGAGTTGCTTCCAGGCTAGCCAACTCCTGTTCCATCTGCAATCTGGATCCTGGACTTTGCAAAGCAAAGTAAAGGTAAAGGAAACTGCACCCTGTTGTGTCATTGCCTTCTTCCTGCAACCCCCTCAGTTCTGCTACATCTCTGTGCCTAACACTGCACCCTCTTCCTCAACACCTATTCTCACTGCCCTGGGACTACAGCTCTACCTGTGGGGAGCTATTACATCTTGCTGCCTTATACCATCTGTCCCAGAGAATCTGCCTGCAGCGTCGGATTAACCCCTTCATT
The DNA here is from genome assembly GCF_039654945.1 of Dendrobates tinctorius. Lineage (NCBI taxonomy): Eukaryota > Metazoa > Chordata > Amphibia > Anura > Dendrobatidae > Dendrobates > Dendrobates tinctorius. Next base: position 4,987,707 of record NW_027361738.1, on the reverse strand, counting down.
GCCGAGCACCACAGGTGGCATCGCGTATCATCCACTTATAGACTTTAACCAGCCACGCTTAACCCCTTTTACATGGACGCCCAGGGCCACGGACCGGGTCACCGCTACTGTGACACTTCCCTCTGAGATACCGGCCCAGTACCACACTGCCCTGGCGGGCGATCCACGTGCCAACAGCTCCGACTCACAACAGTTTGCTGCAGCACTTGCTTCCACTCCATCCCTCTCTCGGGATCTTCTCTCTCTCACTGACCCTTTCCTAACATTCTCCCGCTCTCTTGTGCAGTCTAAGCTCCACCCACTTCTCCAGCACCCTTCATGAACCAAAGCAGCTGGCTTACAGGGTGCTCTGCTATTCTAAAGTGTCTGTGCTGGGTGCAGGTGTTGGAGTGTGGTCAGGTGTCTCCACCTTACCTGGATAGTGGGGTACCACACCTCAGAAGGAGGTGCAGTACCTCTGTGGCGACTGAACCCTCAGGGGCACCACATATGTACCAGGGTATCCGCCTTGTAGGTATAGGTTTGCCTTTTTTAACATGATAGATTCCCTTTAAATTATACAAAATGTATAAATGTAATTAGGAATTGTATACTGGTGGCCCTCTGGGGCCGTGTAACTGCAGCATTACTGCAACCTACTAAACTGTTGTAGACGTGTAACTACGTGAACCTGTCACTCATGTGGGAGCTGTAGACCTAAAGCTGGCCATAAACTTATGATGGCAAATGGACCACTGCTCATTCTGCCGTCAGTGATCTCTCCCTTTACCACCTACACACTCCTCTGATACAAGTCGGGTCCTTTAAATTTCAAGCCTTTTTCTCTTCCCTGACATCACATTTCGTCAGGATCAAACAAAAGTAATCAATTGCGTATTTAGGCCTTAAAGGGGTATTCCCATTTCCAAGATTCTATCCCAATAAACAGGGTGGGCCATTTATATGGATACACCTAAATTAAATGGGAAGAGGGTCATGTGACAAACTTATTGAGAATTTCACAGGAAAAACAATGGTGTATCCATATAAATGGCCCACCCATGTTTATCCATATAAATGGCCCACCCTGTATTATCAAATGCCCCTATTAGAAATGTAGCATAGTTCTTATTTGCCATGTCTCTTTCCTCATGTGCAGGGCATTGCTGTAGCCTAGGTTTCCATGGTTACGACCACTAGCAACTAGATAAGTGCCACTATATGAGTGGCCGTAACCATGGATGCCTAAGGAAAGGGACATAGCATCTCAGGAGAACTATACTACCTTTCTAATTGGAGGTATTTGATATTATTATTATTAAACCTACTACATATTGGGGTAGGATCTTGGCGATGGGAATACCCTTTTTTTTAAGGCTTTCCTCACGTGCCCCCATCCCCCTAAATAAATGCCTGTCGCATACAATATAGTTGCACTAAAAAGCTGAATCTGGCCCGATTTTTTGGCTAGTAGTCCGCAGTCTTTTATGCCAAGGGCTCATTCACATTTGCTTATTTTAGATTCGTTTTCTTTTTTTTAAATTTGGCAGTAGATGTTCATGATTTAATTTACATGTCACTTGCAAAAAGAGAAGAAAAAGTGACCTGTAAATATATATTTTACTTTTTCTTTTTTTTTTTTTCTAAAAGGCCCAGCATGTGGCAACAGCTCGGTATTGGTACCATTTTTACCACATAGACGTTTATTTAAGAAAAAAACAAAAAAAAGATTTTTAATTAGTTTAAGCATGCATTTTTTTTTGGTTTTTTTTCATTTGCTTTTCTGCAAAATTGGTTAATGCTTTAACCAAAAACGAATCTACTACATGAAAAATGGTCAACGCTGAGCAAAAGGGTTACAATATGGAGAGAAATGTGGGGGAAAAAATACTGCATTCGACAACACATGCCTGATCCATATTGTCAAGTGTGAGAGTAAAGCCTCAAGACATAGACAGTAGTCCCTGTTGGAACGTCCTACTTAGCCATTGTGCCGCCATATGGTGCTCTATAAATGGTATCCAAAAAAAAAATATGGATGCCATGAAAAAATCCTCCATATGAGACCTAGAGGTGCAGAACTGGCTCTCTAGTTTGGCTATGATTATACAACGCTTTGCTTGTATGGAGCCATAATACAGTTGTGTACACAACACCGTACTATATAATATATGAAGCTCAATGTGGGAGTGTATGTACTGTATGTGTGTATGTCCGGGATTGGCATCCGCACCGTCGCAGCTACAGCCATAAAATTTGGCACATTCAAGCAAAAAAGGAAGCACACTGTAGCGCCAAACCATGCAAACATGAAAAATGAATAATGAATTGCATTACTGCATTAGAAATATGAAAAATTGAGAAAGTTTAGTGCATAAAATGGCCAAGTTTATGCGCTAAACTTTCTCAATTTTAACCCCGCGCGTTCCAATTCACCAAACAATTTTACCCCTATCTACAAAATGGGGAAAAAGTGTATGTATGTATTGGCATCTGCACCATCGTAGCTACAGCCATAAAATTTAGCACAGTCACACACCTGGGCACAGAGAGCGTCATAGGCTATGTTGTGAGGCGAAATTTTAACTCCGCGCGTTCCAATTCACCAAACAATTTTGCCCCTATCTACATAATGGGGAAATAGTGAAAGGAAAAGTGTTGGAGGCAAATTGAGAGCTGCCAGATGTGAACAAGGGGGACTTAAAGAATGAGAGCGATGGCGCCAAACAGTATATACCGTACAGTTGCTAAGGTGGGGCCCTGACATGGGATACTCACTACACACGGGGATATGAACACACACACAAAATGCACCACACACTACCACGTGCTTCAACACATATACCACCCTCAGCACACATTTCACCACACATACACCAACCTCGCCACATAAAAGTCCAAACACAAAAGTGGCCACTCAAAACTCGCCACGCTGTCCCAAAGCTGTTTAAAAGATGAAAAATGAGCTGTGATTGGTTGCTATCAGCAACAGTTTTCTTTGTAGGCAGTTGTGGTAACTGAGGCCTATTATTCTTATCATTTCTATGGTGTTATCGTCCGTCTGTAAAGCTGGAAATAACACAATTTATTACCGTGCCAATACAGACCACCCTCTGACACAGACTGCAGGGGGAGCCCAGTATCACACAGGATAGGATTAGATACACAGCTCAGCAGTCAGTATCACACAGGATAGGATTAGATACACAGCTCAGCAGTCAGTATCACACAGGAGAGGATTGGACACATGGCTCAGCAGTCAGTATCACACAGCATAGGATTAGATACACGGCTCAGCAGTCAGTATCACACAGCAGAGAATTAGACACACGGCTCCACAGTCACTATCACACAGGATAGGATTAGATACACAGCTCAGCAATTAGTATCACACAGTATAGGATTAGATACACGGCTCAGCAAGCAGTATTACACAGGATAGGATTAGATACACAGCTCAGCAGTCAGTATCACACAGGATAGGATTAGATACACAGCTCAGCAGTCAGTATCACACAGGCTAGGAATAGATACATGGCTCAGCAGGCAGGATCACACAGGATAGGATTAGATACGCAGCTCAGCACACAGTATCACACAGAATAGTATTAGATACACAGCTCAGTAGACAGTATCACACAGAATAGGATTAGATACACGACTCAGCAGTCAGTATCACACAGGATAGGATTAGATACACAGCTCAGCAGTCAGTATCACACAGGAGAGGATTAGACACATGGCTCAACAGGCAGTATCACACAGGATAGGATTAGATACACAGCTCAGCAGTCAGTATCACACAGGATAGGATTAGATACACAGCTCAGCAGTCAGTATCACACAGGATAGGAATAGATACACGGCTCAGCAGACAGAATCACACAGGATAGGATTAGATACGCAGCTCAGCACACAGTATCACACAGAATAGTATTAGATACACGGCTCAGCAGACAGTATCACACAGAATAGGATTAGATATGTGGCGCCCCTGAGGCTCGGTTGCCACAGAGGTACTGCACCTCCTCCTGAGGTGTGGTGCCCCACCATCCAGGTAAGGTGGGAAGCTCCTAACCACACTCCAACACCTGCACCCCACACCACAAAGTAGTGTAGCAAAGCACCTTCAGCGGCTCCCTGCTTGGAGTATAGCAAAGCACCCATTGGTGGCTCCCTGCTTGGAACACGAAACGTGCTGGGAGGTGGGTGGAGTTGAGTTTACATTAAAAGAGCGAGAAGAGTTTAGGATTCAGCAGTTAGTTAGTAGTCAGTCATTCAGTCATAGGCATTCAGTCATTCAGCCAGTCACTGAGAGTGAGTGAGGATGCAGAAGGACAGAGAGTGAGACAGAGAAGATCCCCGGGAGATGGATGGATGAAGGAAGTGCTGCAGCAGGCCACAGTGACCTGGGTCTGCTGGCACAAGAAATAGACATAGAACGAAAACCTGATTGTTCCATAGAAAGAAAGGATTAGTACAGAATGTGAGGAGTAAAAGACAGAACAGAGGACGTGGGTTAGAGAAGAACCCTGCCTAGGAGTTCTAAGTGCAAGGCCGGGGCCCGGTCCCCGAGGTTGTATGGATACTAATGATCCTGCAGCAGACACCGGAGGAAAAGAAGTTAGCAATACTTTATTCCCACATCAGACTTGGTGGCACAACAGCAACATTGATAGTGAGCTGGGACTAGGAAGCAAGAAGTCCCCGAAGCAGGCTACAGCTGTCTGCCGTACAAGGAAAGTTCATAAGAACATCGGACAGGAGAAACTCCAGTGTAACTCAGTACTGGGAGTACTTCATTTATAGGCGCTATAAGAGGAGACGTTCAGAAAGGCACATGTTGGCGGAGTGTTGGAAAGGAGTATTCCACCTGGCCTGGAGGTTGACTGAGTCCCTGACCTGGAGGACACAGCACAGAGGCAGGCACCTGTTTGCACAACAGACTGTGAGTAAAGCTTTGGAACTACATGCCCTGGTGTCCTCCACTTATTCCTGCGCCAACACACCCGGCACTGCTACATCTTGGTGCCCAACACCGCCTGACCTACATCTCCCCTTGGCCTCCACATCTACACTGCCCTGGGACTACAGCTTCACCTGTGGGGAGCTTTTACATCTTTGCTGCATCATACCATCAGTCCCAGAGGATCTGCATGCAGCGTCGGCTTAACACCTCCTTGCCAAACACCACAGGTGGCGTCACGAACTATTCATTTAATCAACTACAATCCACCATTCAATCTCCCTTTTACTTGGGTGCCCAGGGCCACGGACCGGGTCACCGCTGCTGTGACACCTTTCCCCTTGAGTGACCGGCCCGGTACCGATTACCCCACAGCCCTGGGAGGGCGACCCAGATACACGGCTCAGCAGTCAGTATCACACAGGATAGGATTAGATGCACGGTTTTTATGTGCAATATAATCATTATAATTTGTTATAACTAACCACAGTTGGTTACTATGCCCAGGCAACACCGGGCTCTTCAGCTAGTATAATATAAACGCCAGCAAATCTAATAAATGGATAATTAGATACTCGTGTCCATGGGATTAGCTCAGTATTGTAACTTCATTGATGTAAAATGGGATAAGCTGCAATAAAAAGTGCCGTCCTATGAACAGTGTCTCGGTTTCTTCACACCAATTGCTGTTTTGCACATCGGCAGCAAATAAAATGTTCTTACCACTGACAATTGGTTTAAGTCCGGGATCACACATGCGAGAAACTCGGACGAATCTCGCATGTTAATACCAGGCATTGCCGCCTGCACTTGGGAGCGGAGCGTGCGGCTGCATAGCAATTTGTGATCCTGGCCTAATTTGAAAACTCCCACATCAGGTGTCTGACAGGTTCACTGCCAAGAGGGTTTCTGGGGATTCAAATCAGAAATAATTTCTTTAATGGGAAAAATAGGTATGCATTTATTTTTTGTATTTCTGAATACTCCATTTATTATCAACATTGTGAAGGTTTCTTTGTTTTTTTTTTTTTGTTTTTTTGTGAAGTTGCCTTTTTCATATTTTACTTTATGCAAATAAATTTTGGTTTGAATTCTTGCTGCAAGATGGTTTGTATTCTTGTGTTACCTGGCATTAAAATTCTGGTAATGTCTATTATAAAAATGAATCCCTATCGTATAGCTATCAATGTAGTGTTGGGAGTAAGCAATGCCACAGGAGATAGGGGTTGTGACAAGAGTTGAGCCAATTTTGCAAAATTTGGTTCGGATTACGATCGCCGGCGAATATTGTATTTGCAGTATTCACCAAACGTCAGTGGGTTTAGAGTTGAGCGAATATGTTCGGGACTGATCGTCAAACATAAATTCTGCACGAATAGAGTACAAAAAAGCCATGAATATGGCAAATTCGGATTTGAGGATGGTTTCATATTCTCCAGTTGTAATGCTACACGAGATGGAAAAAGCTGACTATACACATTGGGTAGCCGTGTGCTGAATGTTCGGCCAAAGGCTATCACTCCCGACTCCACATACTTGTGAGTGCTGGGGATTTTGAGATTATCTCCTGTTATGAATGAGTCACCGGAGGAGGAGAAAACAAAAATACAAGCTAAGTCCAGAAAACCGGAGAGGTTGGTAGCTATCGGATTGCAGACCCCTGATCCTATACACCACAACTAACAGTAGCCGTGGGGGGTTCCTATGGTGCCCTAGACCCCTCGTCACAGCCGGAGAACTACATAAGCCTAAAGTAGGAAAGGGGAAATCTAAACTGCCCCAGAGCAGACCCCAAAGCAATAGACAGCCCCCAACATGTATTGTCGGTGAAAAACAGATGAAAACACAAACACAGACAGAAATGCAGACTGAGCAAACGATGGGGCCCAACTAATTAGATAGGACAGGACAGAAAAGATGCTGGCTGCAATCCGCAAAAAACCCTTCCAAAAATGTCCCAACCATCTGATAGGGAAAAAGGCCCTGAAGTCACTAGACAAAAATCACTATATCAGCACTCAGGTATATTCTGAAAACAGAGCAAAGAGATCAACTGATCAGAGACAAAAATGGAATTCAGCCAGTCCCAACCAGGACTGGCTGAATACAAACACTAAGGAAACCAGACAAAATCTCATGGAATATTAGCAGGGCAAAAACTTAGCTTTTAGTAGACAAGAACAAAACTGGATGCAAGAGCTCAGAGCAGAAAGGATCACCAGCAGCCCTGCAGGGCGTCGGCTGCCTTATATCCACTCAGAAATTCCAGATGTCCAATCACACTCCGCCTGTTCAGATGACAGGTTCTTCCCATCCCAATCAATTTCACTACCTCTCTTCACCAGCAGAGGGAGTTCATCAGACATCAAAGGTGAAGGAGAGAATGAACTCACAACAATCTCCCCTGAGAACAAAAGTATCAGGCATTGCCACTCCACCTGCCCGGTCCTTCTCTCTCCTATCGGGGAAGAGGCGGGAGGTGCCCCTACACAGCAGATGGCCGAGCGATCCTCCCAAAATCTGTGGCTTTGACCGGCTTTCAACTAACGTGTATTGGGGCTGTTATTATTACTGTCTCAAAAAAGGTAATGGTAAACTGTACCTCCCTTCTAATGGGATGGGGTCCCTTTACCTCTATGTAGCCCACCTGTAATTGGAAAGTAACAGTTCAGTGCTCATATTCTGCTACATATGTAAGCTATTAAAATGAGCCTTTATTAGATTTTAATAACTTCATTATTCACTATTTTGAAGTCTTTTGGGTCCTGATTTATTAAACTGATTTCAGCAGAATTCTGGTGAAGTTGCGCAAAAATATTGCAACATTTGGAGTTTACTTTACAAGCCAGCTATGCCAATATGGACAGGGCATGGCTGCACCCACCTGCATAAAGAGTCTGACTGGGGTACATTGACGGCACCTGAATTGGGTGCATTGTACTCCAGCAATCCTCTTCTTAAACTGGCCTGCACAGCACAGTCTTAATGACTCGTGCCTTCTATTTCATTATTAAAAAAAAAAAATTGTATATAATTTTTTTTTTTCACCAAGCCAAATCTAACCACTATTATTTCAGTTGCCAATACTTGCAGCAGGTCTTTGAAACCAAAATTGGCCAAGATATAAAAGTACATGCGAATAATTGCACTATGCTGGACTTTGGATACACAAACACTGTATTTTTCCAGTTAATGATCTTCACTTGTAGGCTTTCCGTGAATGCTTTATATGTGTATCAATTTTTTTTATTAAAGTTGTGGATCATTTGAATCTTCTCTTTTGTTTGTAGCAATGTAGCAACAAAACTGTTTGGGTATGACACTTGCACACCGCAAATACTGCAGCCATAGGAGACTAGAGACGCACAGACCACAATCTCCTATATTGTGTCTGCCTCAGCTGTGGACTGTGTATTCCCCATGGGGTGTCCAGTTCAACACTGCGGGGGAGTCAGGTGCCATTTTATTGTAGTCCAGAACTGTGCTCTTGGCTACAATTTACACCCCCATATCAACAGCTCACGTAGCTGTCGGTGACAGGAGGTCTGCGCAGTGGTTGTGAGATGTGGTGAGCACAGATCAGGAGCCTGACGCTGTACTAATATCAGGCTATTGAGCAGCTCGGTAGCCTGGGATTAGTCGTACAATGTCAGGCTGCCGACCTATATTCACTTCAGTATTCAGAGCTCATCATCACGTTGCTGTGCTCTGAACACTGACTCATCTCTGCTCAGTCAGTGTAAAGTCTCATTCAGTTGTCCCTACATTATACATCTGAGTGAGGCTTTACACTGAGCACAGCCATGTATCTAGTCCCATCATGTGTGACGGTCTGCTGAGCCATGTATCTCATGCGGTCACTGAAACGGTGAGCAGCGCAGCTTCAACTAACAGAATCGGTGCTAACGACCGACCTCTGTGTCACTGTCCACTTGTCAATATCACTTTGCCGCCACTAACAAAATGGCTCCTATGCTTCATCCTGCCTTATCCTTTGGCAAACTTCTAGAAGGCGAGGAGTGACGTCTCACACATGGAGCAGATCCCACCAATGTGTACTGCAGTTGCACTATTTCACATTACATTCAATTTTTATGGCAAATATCAGCAGTTGCCCCCCACTCCCTCCAGTTTTTCAAGTTGAAAATATGAACAAAAATTGCTATTTTATACCATTAAAAAATATACGTTTTTGCATTTTTTTTTCCAATTGTTGAGAAAAAATGGGCACATCTAATATATAAAGCTCAAAGTATGTATGTATGTACAGTATGTATGTATGTATGTATGTATGTGTGTATGTATGTGTGTATGTCCGGGATAGGCATCCGCACCGTCGCAGCTACAGCCACAAAATTTGGCACAGTCACACATCTGGACCCCGAGAGCGTCCTAAGCTATGTTGTGAGGTGAAATTTTAACCCCGTGCATTTCAATTCACCAAACAATTTTGCCCCTATCTACATACTGAGGGAAAAAGTGTGTGCGCGTCAAGCCCCGCCCCTCATTATGATGTCATAATGCCCCTATTTGCATACTGGGGAAACAGTGTGTGCGTATCAAGCCCTGCCCCTCATTATGATGTCACAATAGTTGCCATGGTGACGCTGATGTCATCATAGGTTGCAAACCCTGCCGCTGCTCATTATGATGTCATAATGGTTGACTATGGGATGGAGGATGTGTGATGGGTATATGGGCACTGGACTATAGGATGGAGGATATGTATGACGGGTATATGGGCACGGGCCTATGGGATGGTGGATATGTATGACGGGTATATGGGCACGGGACTATGGGATGGAGGATATGTATGACGGGTATATGGGCACGGGACTATGAGATTGAGGATGTGTGATGGGTATATGGGCACGGGACTATGGGATGGAGGATGTGTGACGGGTATATGGGCACGGGACTATGGGATGGACGATATGTATGACGGGTATATGGGCATGGGCCTATGGAATGGAGGATATGTATGATAGGTATATGGGCACGGGACTATGGGATTGAGGATATGTATGATGGGTATATGGGCACGGGACTATGGGATGGAGGATGTGTGACGGGTATATGGGCACGGGACTATGGGATGGACGATATGTATGACGGGTATATGGGCACGGGACTATGGGATGGAGGATGTGTGATGGGTATATGGGCACTGGACTATGGGATGGAGGATATGTACGACGGGTATAGGGGCACAAGACTATGGGATGGCGAATATGTATGATGGGTATATGGGCACTCGACTATGGGATGGCGAATATGTATGATGGGTATATGGGCATGGGACTATGGGATGGACGATGTGTATGATGGGTATATGGGCATGGGACTATGAGATGAAGGATGTGTGATGGGTATATGGGCACTCGACTATGGGATGGCGAATATGTATGATGGGTATATGGGCATGGGACTATGGGATGGAGGATGTGTGATGGGTGTATGGGCATGGGACTATGGGATGGAGGATGTGTGATGGGTATATGGGCACTGGACTATGAGATGAAGGATGTGTGATGGGTATATGGGCATGGGACTATAGGATGGAGGATATGTATGGTGGGTATATGGGCACGGGCCTATGGCATGGAGGATGTGTGATGGGTATATGGGCACGGGCCTATGGGATGGAGGATATGTATGATGGGTATATGGGCACAGGACTATGGGATGGAGGATATGTATGATGGGTATATGGGCATTGGACTATGAGATGAAGGAAGTGTGATGGGTATATGGGCACTCGACTATGGGATGGCGAATATGTATGATGGGTATATGGGCATGGGACTATGGGATGGAGAATATGTATGATGGGTATATGGGCATGGGACTATGGGATGGAGGATGTGTGATGGGTATATGGGCACTCGACTATGGGATGGAGGATATGTATGATGGGTATATGGGCACGGGCCTATGGGATGGAGGATAATTATTTGTTATAACTAACCACAGTTAGTTACTATGCCCGGGCAGTGCCGGGCTCTTCAGCTAGTTCCCTTTAAATCTGCCAGATCCATTTATCATCTACTGTAGATTATAAAGGGAATGTTGCTGATTAAATGTAGCCATTAAAATGAACTGTTATGCTCTGACTGGAACTAATTGTTTTTTGTTCTGGCTCTGACCGCCGTGAAGCCTAAATGCCTGTAGGTCCACTCTGATTGTCCCTCGGGATCAGGAAAAAACTTTATTTTTTTAATAAAGCCAATCGGTTCATGTTTTGTACTCCGTTAAGTGAATAAGGTAAAGCAAAGTTCTATGTTCAACCTCCGACCCTTCCTTCTGATGTCTGCTCCTTCTGACATGGATATATTCTCAAGGTCCATACAAGAACATGTCATAACTATTATAGGCATAGTGTGTTTTTTTAACCTATGCATTGTCTTAAGCGTTCTGGGTTGACAAATAACCTGAATAAATGTTCGGCACTCCTCACTAAGGAATTTGGCAGGAGATAGCAGTAATTACATATACTACTACTACTACTTTTTGAAGCTATTTGACTATGGAGCCAGCCTGGTATGTATCTCGACCCATGCGCCAGACCACAGACTATTTAAAAGTTATTTTTTAGCATCTCCATTTGGAATACAAGCAGTGAGCTGAATCCATTTTTTTTCTTTCTTTTTGATGGCTATAACTTAATTACTTAATCAAAGTTCACATTGTGTCATTGTCTACGGTTGGGGGCTTGCAGCTGAAGCCCTAGAAAAACGTTTTCCGATGTTTGTGTTAATGGAGCCATCTACTATATAATAATTCTATCTGTCTGTCTGTTTGCAATGGAAATCCCGCATCGCTGATTGGTCGCGCCCGGCCGGCCGCGACCAATCAGCGACAGGCAGAGTCCGGCCGCAAATTGGTGCGGAGTTCGAACGGCGCACGCCACTGCTACCATCGGGAGATCTGCGGCGTTAGCCTCTTATCTCGCGACGGTTGCCTCGGGTCATCTCCTGCCACACGGATTTGCCGCATTCAGCGATATTGGCGTGGAATTTAAAGGGGATCTGTCACCCCATTTTTGGCCTATCAGCTGCAGCCACTGCCATCAGGGGCTTATTTACAGCATTCTGTAATGCTGTGGATAAGCCCCCGATGAAACCTGAAAGATAAGAAAAAAGAGTTAGCTTATACTCACCCCGGCGTTCGGTCCGGTCTGATGGGTGTTGCTGTCCCATCCGACACCTCCCATCTTCATATGATGACGCCCTCCTCCTTGCTTCTCCCTCAGTTCCTGCGCACGCGTACTTTATTGGCCCTGTTGAGGGCAGAGCAGAGTACTGCAGTGCGCAGGCGCCTGACCTCTCTGATCTTTCCCGGCGCCTGCGCACTGCAGTACTTTACTCTGCCCTCAACAGAGCAGATAAAGTACATGTGCACAGGAGCCAAGGGGAAGCAAGGAGGAGGACATAATTGTATGAAGATGGGAGGCGCCGGACAGCGACGAACCACCGCCCCCGCCTCCGGTGAGTATAATCTAACGTGTTTTTCTTATTTTTCAGGTTTCATCGGGGGCTTATCTACAGCATTACAGAATGCTGTAGATAAGCCCCTGATTGCGGTGGCCCCTGCTTATGGGGCAAAAATGGGGTGACTTATTCCCTTTAAATAAACTACATGCATATTCTAGAATACCAGATGTGTTAGAATCGGGCCACCATCTTGTTGATTATAATGAAGTAGATGGAGTCATTGTGTGCTCTATAGGTCATAATTTTTGTCCTCGTATGCCTTTTTGAGGCAGACACCAAGATGGCGTCTTGGTGCCTGCCTCAAATAGGCATATAATAATGCTAATATAGAACACTGACTCTGCCTGCATCATTATATTCAATGTTCCTGTTGGTGCGAACATCTGAATCCCATTCTATGGGGCTTCAGACACAAATACCGACAGGGCCACTGATCATAGTCCAATGTGAACAGTCTGAGAGGCACGGCACCGTATAGGGAATGTGTGTCTGACTGCAGAGTCCCCATAGATAGGTTAAGCTATAAAGGAACTTTGGGCAGTGCTTCCCCCCTCCCACTACTTCTCAGGTGATGCCATATATTAGGACGCCCACTGACCAATGGGAAAAAGGGGAAGGGGCGTCCGGCCACACCCTCAGGGGTTAAATTCTTGTGCTGGGCCGGAGAATTCCTCTTCCTCCCCTGGCTGACCAGTCAAAGTTTTGTCACCACCCTCCCTCCTTATAAATTCGCAATTGTGCTGTGCGGCTATTGTATATAATGTTTATTTAAAAAAAAAAAAAAAATTTTGGACAATGTTTTCATTACTTGCATGATTTTGTTGTATTCAATGTCACAGCGGTAGTATGGGGGGCAAAGGTTCGTAACCTCTCATCAGCTTCCTTGCCCACCGTCAGTTACGGGGGGCTTTCGGCTCTGAGTCCGTTGAGAATTTGTATTTGCCTCTCTCGGTTTAGAATTCAGTAAACTGTGACTGACCTGTTCAACCCATCCAGGCCTTTTTGTTGTTTCGTTATTATGGGATTGGTGGGAGGCGGGGAGGCACCGTTTACGTCATACGGGTCTCTGCAGTCTAAGCAGGACTGTCTTAGGATGCCCAAGTCCTACTAGTTAATGAATGTCTCTAGAACCTTTTATAAGGGAATAATTGTCACGGCTAGATGATGACCAGGTCACAACATCTCCCACATCGGCAAGTATGTAGTCGACTAGTAAAGGGAAACCTGTCACCTCGTTTTTCAGCTATAAGCTGCGGCCACTGCCTTTCTACAGCATTCTAGAATGCTGTCGATAAGCCCTGAAAGGCAGTGGCCGCAGCTTATAGCTGAAAAGCGAGGTGACAGGTTGCCTTTATCAATGTAAGCCTATGGAGCGTCAGAACAAGGCCCCATAGGCTAGCATTATAGAAGAGACTTCTCGCTCTCACCGAGAGCATAGAGTGAGCCGAAGAGTCTGGAGAGCAATGAAAGGCGATTCCGACAGCTAAATAGGAAAGGGTTATTTACAGTTAGAGCAGTCACACTGTGGAATGCCGACCACAAGAAATAGTAATAGCAGACACTACAACAGCTTTTAAAAAGGGCTGGATGATTTCCTCAATACACATAACATTGTGGGTTATATTTAATTTAGTGACAAAATGGACAATTGGTGGAGAAAGGTTAAACTTGATGGACCCAAGTCTTTTTTCAACCTATGTATGTAACTATGTATCTATGACATCACATAAAAGTGGAGCCGGACAGAGCTTGATCTCAGAGAAGATGGCAGTTGGGAAGTATATTACCCCACCACACTACAGTACATACACGTTTAGTGAAAAAAGCAAAACTTCATGAGGATTCTTCAAATATGTACGATGTACAGTATTGGTATGCCATATATTTCAGAAATATTCTATTACAAAGGAATATTAATTAATTCAGAATTTTTATTTAATTTTTTTAAATTAGGAATTCCCTATCAGTATGTCTTTGGAGTGTGGGAGGAAACCGGAGTACCCGGAGGAAACCCACGCAAACACGGGGAGAACATACAAACTCCTTGCAGATGTTTTCCTTAGTGACATTTAAATCCAGGATCCCAGTGTTGCAAAGCAACAGTGATAACCACTGAGCCACCGTGCTGCCCAAGTACAGCTTTGATGATGGACTTGCTGTACTAGATGTATATGGTGCCCTAATCATAGATTGGGCAAATGCATCTACTGATGCTGCGAGCGGCCCTGGATAATCCACGCCGACAGGATGATATAATCCGGCGGAAGATGGACCCTAGGAGAAGAGATATAAAACTAATGTAAGTAATGGTACTCCATATTAGAGGATACTGCTTTGGTGTCATTGTGGCAGGACAGTAGAGAAATCTTATCCGTGCAGAGGAACAGGATCATTGTCACTCATCATACATGTGACAATCCCACCACTGACAGATAACATCTTCTCCACATGAAATATTCTCACTGGCCAACATCAAACAACATAGGCCTTATTATCACACTTACGTCTTCTAGGTTCTCGCTCTTCTACTATTTTGGCATTTTGCTCTTCTGCCAGTTTTATTGCAGAGTTATTTTTCTTCTCAACTAGAAATTCATATAAAAATTGAAAAAACAAGTCAATGATCATTGTCAGTCATCATACATGTGACAATCGTACCCACTGGGAGTTAACATCTCCTCCTCGTGACTAATTCTCAATCGCCGACATCAGACCTTATTGTCACACTTACCTCTGCTAGGTTCTGTCTCTGGGACTATTTCTGGGTCTTGCTCTTCTCCCAGTCTTAGTGCAGATGTATTTATTGTCTCAACTGGAAATTCATCTAAAAAAGTAAGAAAAAAAAGTCAATGATCATTGTTAGTCATAAATGTGAAAATCCCACCATTGACATATAGCGATGAGCGAGTGTGCTCGTTACTGGAGTTTTCCGAGCATGCTTGGGTGTTCTCCACATGTATTCAGGTTCTCTAGCAGTCTCAAATCATGCAGCTGCGAGGACTAAAACTTGATTTCCGAGCACACCCAAACTACTCAGAGAACACCCGAGCATGTTCGGAAAACTCGAGTAAAGAGCACACTCACTTATCACTACATATAATATCTCCTCCTCATGAATTATTCTCAGTTGCCGACATCAGACAACATAGACCTTATAGTCACACTTACCTCTGCTAGGCTCTGTCTCTGCAACTATTTCTGGGTCTTGTTCTTCTCCCAGTTTTAATGCAGATGTATTTTTGGCCTCAACTGGAAATTCATATAAAAAAGTAAGAAAAACAAGTCAATGATTATTGTCAGTCATAGATGTGAAAATCCCACCATTGACATATAGTGATGAGCGAGTGTGTTCATTACTCGAGTTTTCCGAGCATTTTGAGGGTGCTCATGAATTAAGTTTTAGTCCCCGCAGCTGCATGATTTGCAGCTTTTAGACAGCCTGAATACATGTGGGGATTGCCCGTTATTTCGGAAATCCTCACATGAATTCAGGCTGTCTAGCAGTCTCAAATCATGCAGCTGTGGGGACTAAAGCTTGATTTCCGAGCACGCCGAAACTACTCAGAGAACACCCAAGCATGTTCAGAAAACTCGAGTAAAGAGCACATTCACTTATCACTACATATAATATATCCTCCTTGTGAATTATTCTCAATCGCCGACATCAGACCACATAGACCTTATTGTCACACTTACCTCTGCTAGGCTCTGTCTCTGCAACTATTTCTGGGTTTTGTTCTCCCAGTTTTAATGCAGATGTATTTTTTGCCTCAACTGGAAAATTATACAAAAAAGTAAGAAAAACAAGTCAATGATCATTGTCAGTCATAGATGTGAAAATCCCACATTGACATATAATATATCCTCCTCAATTATTCTCAGTCTCCGACATTAGACAACATAGACCTTATTGTCACACTTACCTCTGCTAGGCTCTGTCTCTGCGACTATTTCTGGGTCTTGATCTTCTCCCAGTTTTAATGCAGAGGTATTTTTTGTCTCATCTTGAAATTCATACAAAAAAAGTAAGAAAAACAAGTCAGTGATCATTGTCAGTCATAGATGTGAAAATCTCACCATTGACATATAATATTTCCTGCTCGTGAATTATTCTGTCGCCGACATCAGACAACAAAGACCTTATTGTCACACTTACCTCTGCTCGGTTCTGTCTCTGGGACTATTTTTGGGTCTTGATCTTCTCCCATTTTTAATGCAGATGTATTTATTGTCTCAACTGGAAATTCATGTAAAAAAGTAACATATAATATATCCTCCTTGTGAATTATTCTCAGTCGCTGACATCAGACCACATAGACCTTATTGTCACACTTACCTCTGCTAGGTTCTGTCTTTACTACTATTTCTGTTCTTTGCTCTTCCAGTTTTAGTGCAGATGTATTTTTCGTATCAACTGGAAAATCATACAAAATATTAAGAAAAACAAGTCAATGATAACCTCCTATAAGATTAGAGTCATATCTTTATGATTGCTGATGCCGGATTGCTATCAGCACAACCCTGTGGTCGGGTTCATAGCACACCTATAATTCTGCTACATAGAGGGGATCTATTCATCTCCTCTATGTAGCAGAGGCGATCGATTTATGGCAGTTTCTAGCCTCCTATGGAGCAATGCAAAAATAAAAAAAATGTTTTTAAAAATATTAAAAAATGTAAAAAAACAAAAGTTTAAATCACCCCTCTTTCGCCCCATTCAAAATTAAACAATAAAAAAATTCAAACCTACACATATTTGGTATTGCTGTGTTCAGAATCGCCCAATCTATCAATAAACAAAAAGATTAACCCTATCGCTAAACGGCTGAGCGAGAAAACAAATCGAAACGCCATAATTAAGTTTTTTTGGTCGCCGCGATATTGCATTAACATGAAATAACAGGCGATCAAAAGAACGTATCTGCCTAAAAGTGTTATCATTAAAAACGTCAGCTCAGCGTGCAAAAACTAAATTCTCGCCCAACCAGAGATCCCAAAAAGTGGAGACGCTACGGGTCTCAGAAAAGGGCGCAATTTATTTTTTTATTTGCAAAGTTTGGAATATTTTTTCACCACTTAGATAAAAAGAACCTGTTTGGTGTCTATGAACTCGTAATGACTTGTAGAATCCAAGTCACAGGTCAGTTTTAGCATTTAGTGAACCTAGCAAAAAAGTCAATCAAAAATTAAGTATGGGATTGCATTTATTTTGCAATTTTACTGTACTTGGAATTTTTTTCCTGTTTTCTGTTACACGACATGGTAAAAACAAAGGTATTGTTCAAAAGTACAACTCGTTCCACAAAAAATAAGCCCTCACATGGCCATATTGACCTAAAAATAAAAAACTTATGGCTCTGGAAAGAAGTGGAAAGAAAAACAAAAGCGCCAAAACGCAAAATCTAAACAAAGGTTCGGGGGTTAAGGGGTTTAAACATCTGTGGCACATTAAGGGTATATATAAGGTTAGTTTGGGGCCTGATTGAGCCATGGGCAGAGTATTCGTGATCAGTATCAGGCACCAGACTGTATGGCCCCTTATACCTTTTAATGCGCAGCACATAAGAGTGAGAATTTTATACATTAACGTGTTGGATTGTTGTTTATTTTAAAGGCACAAAAAAGCAGTGATTTTCTGAGTCCTCATGTAACATTTACATTACACCTTATGATCAGTGGCGACAACAAGATGTCCTATAGACCTGCACATACCTGGCAATATGGGAGAGGGTGACTTGTTGTTTTCAGTAGTGAAGCACTGATTATCACCATCATTTCCAGTTGGAGAAGATTCTTTCTGCCTGTTTAGTAGAAGAAAAATAAATAAATTACAAGTGAAAGCAATGAAAATTAAAAAGACTCCGTTTTTATGGGCAATTAGGACACTTGGCCAAAATGAAGGGTATACCTTGCACAGGACTGCCTTCTGTCAGCATGAATGAATAATAACTAGTAATAAAGGGCTTTAATGAAATGGAAATGAAAGGCTGGTCATAATGATAAACTGTTATCACCAGCGTTATCACAAGCCAGACCCAACAGTGATGATCAATCATGGGATGGTGGATTCTGTATTTAGTATTGTGTCATATGCGTATTGTATTTGGTATTCTGAAGATATGTCAGTACTATACCCTATAATAATTTACTCACATATCTGAGTGTTTTGTGCTGGTCTCTAGAGAGCAATCTGGAGATGGCTCATGATCTTCATCTCTCATCATCCTGGTATTGGGGTCATATAGCTAAAATACACAGAGTAAAATTAAATATATATATATATATATATACAGTATATATAGTATTATAATACTATTTTAGTTATAGTTTTGTGGATTTACTGATCATATACTTACCTTAGAAAGTCTTTGAGAAGATGATACATAGTTTAGACTTTCTGGCCAATCACTGACCTCCTCATCTGAATCCATATATTTGGGTCTCTCAATGCCAGCTACAAAGTACAAGTATTATCAGAGATTATTAATATAATCACAGACAGTCACCATGTTATTACTAATAATGATGGGAACATATTGTCACATAAAATGAAAGACAAGACAAACTGCAACTTTAACCAGATGACGTCTCATTCTACTTACTGGGAAAGTAGCGGGTGTCCTCCTCTGACGTAATATCTGGCCTTAACGTTGGCATATTTTGAAGGTTCTCAAAGTCTAACTCACTCAGGAATGGATGACTCTTGATTTCATTTGCTCCTCCTGGAAATGGAAGACAAGAAAAAAGTGATCCAGACAATGTTAGGAAGACTGTACATTTTAAGTTAATCTAAACTGAAGATATAGCAGATCCAAAATATACTGTAAGTCATGGAATGAAGAATGGGGAATGGACAAGAAGATAATGCAGAGACCTCAGTGTTTATCCTCATGGAAATGATCTATTTGTCAGGTCACAGAGGAGCTATAAGTCATTATTAATACTACTATATATATTACCTGTCCCAAGTCTATGTGTTGGATCTTTTATGAGTAGCTGAGTAATGATGCTTTGAGCTTTGGGATGAAGAGCACACTCTTGAAATTTCAAAGTGATGTCATCTGTTATATAAAAAGTAAATATTACAGAAAAGAAGGTCTCTACATTTACTATCATTTAAAAAACTCATCAAAAGCAACAAGTAACTAAATCAAAGAATGAACATAACAACTGAACCAAATTACTGTGGCATCACACAGCATTCAGAATATTTTACTTACCCGTGGTGATACTGTTGAAAATATCACTTTTGTATCTTCCTTTAAATGGCACATCGCCGGTAAGAAATTCATACATGATGATCCCTATTGACCACCAGTCAATAGGCCTTCCGTAGCCCTCCCCTAAGATGACTTCTGGGGCTATATAATGCAAGGTGCCAGTCATCTGAAAACCAACAGAACAATGAGAAGATGATCAATGAAAATAACTGTGACAAATAATATCAGTGGAAAAGTTTTCTATGTGAGAAAATATCAGAGAAGCAGTAATAGATCAGATCTGTAAAGAATAAGTTTTTTATGTATAGCTAACCCCATCAGCAGGAAACTCTCTGGTGATGTCTTCAGTTTGAGCCTTGTAAATGTCTGATGTTGGTCTCATGAGTCCGAGTTTTGAAATTCCAAAATCGGTGACTTTGATATGTCCAGTTGATGATATCATGAGGCTGTAAAAGAAAAGATATTGTCAGCCCTAAGTAATAACCCATAGACTATAACTATAACTGTGTCCCTTTATTATCCTGCAGCGCTCACTTACTTTTCAGGCTTCAGGTCTCGATGAACCACACCATAGCTGTGCAGATATTCCACAGCAACAACCGTTTCTGCAAGGTACCTGCGGGCCAAGGTGAGGGGTAAATGACCATATAACTCTAAGAGACTGCCACAGTCTCCTCCTAGAGCAGAAAGCAAATATGACAGGTGAGGGTTTGTTACAATGTAAATTACACATGATGAGTGTGAATGAGAAATAAGCTGAGACATTGGGGCAGGGAGTCAATCATAGAGATACACTGTGTGATGTAGAGCGTATACTGTATACTGCAGAGTAATCCTATACAAAAAGAGAGCTGAGCTCTGCCCCCTGCTGGTAAACTCTTACATTGCACTGTCAATCTCTGACAGCGGCATTTACAGCAGGTGACCTGGAGGCGAGCTGCTCTAAGCACTCATCGCTCCCATTCCATGTCAGTGGTTTGCTATGGCTGCTGAGTGTCTGCGGAAGACTACTATCCTTGCCACTATGGTACTTCTGTGAAGGTCAGTGTGTAGCTTGGCTTCATAGTGGACCAAGATTTTCACCATATTCTGCAATGCCCATACTGCAGTACATAGTAATTACGATTATATAATCACAAGTTCAGGTCCCTTATGGAGACTAAAAAATAAAATAACAAAAATATTTGGGGAAAGAAAATTTTATATAAAAATCACTTTTTCTCCATTCAAAATAAATAATAAAAAAAAAATAAACTCAGATGGAATTGCAGTGTTTTTGTTGCCCCAACATCAGAAAAAAATGCAATAAGAAGCAATGAAAATTATTATCTGTCAGAAAGATGTAACCCTCCTAATCTGTTCTTATGAGCATGTAGAATAATGAAATATAAATACATTGGTAGCTTTATATTGTTTAAGCAGAAATGGGCTGATTATAGATACAATGGATATGTCTTACCTGCTTCAAAGTCCATGACCATACACAGATGTTGTTTACCTGGGAAGGAACAAAGCGTGGAGACAACAAAGGGGCAATCAGCGAA
The DNA here is from genome assembly GCF_039654945.1 of Dendrobates tinctorius. NCBI lineage: Eukaryota > Metazoa > Chordata > Amphibia > Anura > Dendrobatidae > Dendrobates > Dendrobates tinctorius. The sequence continues at coordinate 4,966,505 of NW_027361738.1, read as the reverse complement.
TATTGCGATGTCCCTTTCCAGATAGGCCATTTCAAGATACTCTGGATCCTCCAGGATACCCCTTGCTTGTTTCTTCATGGCGAATACCTTGTTTGTGTCTTTATGACGCACTAAGTAGACGGCCCTGTAGAGGAGAAAAATCCATAATTTATACAGAATTCTTACTAACAGTCTGTCTATACTGTATGTCAAATGATCTTCTGTCCTAATAGTTAATAGTGATTAATAGTGATGAGCGAGTATGCTCGTTACTTGAGTTTTCCGAGCATGCTCGGGTGTTCTCTGAGTATTTTGGCGTGCTCGGAGATTTAGTTTGTGTCACCGCAGTTGCATGATTTGCGACTGCTAGACAGTCTGAATACTCGTGAGGAGGAATGCCTGTTTGTTAGGAAATCCCCACATATATTCAGGCTGTCTAGGAGCCGCAAATCATGCAGCTATCGCTATGGCGACACAAACTAAATCTCCGAGCATGCCAAAATACTCAGAGAACACCCGAGCATGCTCGGAAATCACGAGTAACAAGTACACTCACTCATCACTAATAGTTAATACTAGATGTATGGCCGCCACTAGAAACCAATGTCTGGAAATACACAAAATTACTCAGCATAAATGATCACTTAGGGCTCATACTCACTTACGAGAGACTCGCACGATTCTCGTGTTAGTCTCTCGCATGAAAACTCGGCACTGCCGCCGGCACTGGGACTGGAGCGTGCGGCTGCATAGAGATACATGTAGCCGCACGCTCCGGTCCCAGTGCGAGTATCGAAAATCGTGTGAGTCTCTCGCAAGTGAGTATGAGCCCTTATGGGAGGTTTTCATACATATCACATCATAACTGAGCTGAATCATGACAAATAGATGTGGAGTAGATGACTAGATGTAGATTAGATCTAGTGCAAAGTGGTACCGATAACAACAGCTCAACACACCAAAAACAAGTCCTTACAAAGCTCTATGGGATGAAAAAATAAAAATGTTACACATCTTGGAATACAGTAAAATTTAGATGTGGACTCATATACAGGAATTTCCAAAAGGCAGGACATATAGACTGAGGCACCATCATAAGGAGTTTTGGAAAAATGAAGATTATACATAACGCTCACCCTAAAGATCCTCTGCCAATCTCTTTGATCTGGGTATAGTCGCTCATACTTGGTTTTCTCATAGGGGTCAATGATCTGATCACGGCCTAGAAGAATAAGAAATGACAATAAGACATATAAGTTGCAGGAAGATAAAAGCTGCAGATGCAGGAACTTCTCTACATTATGTCCCCGCTGATTACACTTCAGCAGATGTAGAGGACATGATACCAGCAGGACGCTCCCCAGACACTATTATATTATAGGGATATCCTCCATACACATGTATCATTGTACTGGAGGGGATGGTAAGGGACATCACACAGAGGAGACAGGAATAATAATAATAGGTCCAATCTACATTAAGAATAGAGTTAACCCACTGTACTCTGGGGTGTAACATGTGATGTGTAATTCATACCCCGTTATCTGATGATATACAGATGTTTTCTCTGATACTTACACTGGCAGATTCAGGGATCTCTGGTGTCTCAGATATTCCACCGTCAGCAGTTGCCGGCTCAGTTGTCTCTAATATAATGATAAAATAATGAGACATCATGTATTAGACGATATCAGAACTTAATATATAACACATCGATATAAGGAAGGAAAGACAAGTAAATGGTATAATACTAGTTATATGGATATTCTGCACATACTGTATATACTTATGGCACATCCATAGATAGATATACTCTGCCATAAATGTGTGATTGTTCGGGATCTGACAGTGACTTGGATGAGGACCCTGTGAGGTCCTCTGTGCATTTTGGGGCTGAGAAGATCCCAGAAGAGAGAACCGGAGGGGTTTTCAGAATTGCATGAGCCCTCTCCATTACAGTCTACAGGAGGTTCAGGAGCCGTCACCGGCCTCATACAGAGGATGAAGAGTAAATTTATATATTCTCTGGTGTCTCCATAATATTAATGTTTGTAGGAATGCGAGATGATCAGCTTACCTTCAATCAGATCACTTTTTAGCCCTGGCTCACTGGTATTGGGGTCAGCGATATTTCGGTGTTGCCCCTCTTTGGAGTCACAGGCCGGTGTTTCCTGATGGATATAATATGTGCAATTAATATAACAACTCACAAATACTAAATTACAGTACACAAAAGACAGAATGGACTAAACCTGGATTTACATAATTGCGGGGAATATACACGGCCGCTCTGCCCAGTAAATCCACATTAATATATAAGGAACTTGTATATACAACAGTTCTCCAATAACATCTATTACCAGAACTGCAGCATTTACAAGAAGGAAGATTGTGAAGATAAAGCGAGACCGATGTGATATGAAAGGTCCGCACCACTGAGCACAGTACAGACTGTCACCACAGAGGATGGAGCAGAGACAGGCTGCCATAAAAGATCCTGTATCTGCCTGGAGCGGACAGGGGGCTTCTATGATGAGAAATATGACAATCTGCTATATGACTAGTAATCTGGAGAAGATCAGACAAGAAAGACATGAGATATAGAAGATGACGGATTCTTACCAAATGCTTCAGTGGGCGGGCAATAAACTCTAGTACATACAGGAAATGTTGGGCCAATTGTTTAAAAAAGGCCAGATCTCCACATTGGGATCTTTCTTCAGCCTATAAAAATGGAAATAAACAAAAAAGGAAAATCATGAGAGAAAGTAGAGAATATAGGACGCTATTTATGTCACCATTTTACTCCTGCAATCTACAGCTACAATTAATACATATATGGATATTTCTTATAAGCTATAAATTATATTGCTCTTGGCCAAACTATATATTTCATGTAAAGAAACTTGTATTTTATAAATATTATTCATTATTGTTTCATGTGCTGTGAATATTATTCATTATTATTGTTACATGCTTTGCCCAGATTGTCTGTTACCTGTTGTACTAATGTCCTGAGGTTCATCTGTAAATGCTCAAGATATTCTGAGCTAATACGACCTTGTTGGTGTTTGGTCAGGCAGTCTCTCACTAGCTTCACAACCAGCCGGTAAGTGAAGCTGAGGACGCCATCGGGTAGTGGTAGCACATGGGCAGGGGCATAGATGGCAAGAATCCCCTGGAGTGTGCCAACACCTCAAGTTTATCTGAAGAAATTCCAGACATTTCAAAAAAATCCAAGTGCAGTCAGTATATCACCAGCTTCATAGCCAATCACTGACAACAATGACACCTGGGCAGTAAGCAATTGGGTAGGTAGTGGTGGTGCATTATGATGTCATAATGGAGTCTTGTGGTGGAATGTTAACATGCCATCAGTGATGTCATCATGGAATTGGGGATGGAATCTTAACCCAGTTACAACTTTGAAAGTATAGTTACATCCAAGGTTGTGTCCCTGTCTTTTTTAGGCAGCACCAGAGCCCGCATCTCTACCCGCACATGACAGTTGATGGTGTGATCAGCTGTCATGTCCTGCAAATAGATGCAGATGGATTTTGGCTGTCAACCACTTAAATGCTACTGTCAATCACTGACAACTGCATATCAGACATGCTGACCGAAACCGTGTCACAAGTCTCGCTCATCAGCGCCCTTGTCACATGATTCTGGGGTTGCGATGGGTTATCATAAAAGCCGGGGGTCTGCAGAAGACCAGTGTGCCTGTCCATTGATCTTCTTTTATGAACACCGACTCATGGCCGGCGTTCAGATGTTTTTCCTACCACTTAATTAAAAAAAGAACCTATACATGTTTGGTATCTGCATTCTCGTACTGTCCTGTAGAATCATATTACCAGGTCAGTTTTAGCATTTAGTAAACATTTTAAATTAAAAAAATTTGTGGAATTGCACTGTTTTGCAATTTCACAGCACTAGAAATTTTTTCCCCGTTTTCAAGTACAATATATGTAATCTATGGTGTCATTTAAAACTGCAACTCAGCCTGCAATAAACAAGCATTCATAGGCTATATTGAAGGTAAAAAAAATGTTCTGACTCTGAGAAGAAGGGGAGCAAAAAAATGAAAGCACATAAAATGGAAAATCGTAAGGTGGTGAAGGGGTTAAAGGGGCATCTCACCATAAATGGAAGTTGCCTAGCAACATTCTAGTAACAATTAACGTGGCAAGATTATGGGTTGGGCATCAGAACCAGAATCAGGGAAAGAGGGAAAACCATGGCATTGCTCTTCTGATCAGGCTTTTATATCCGTCTTTCCCCAAAAATATTATTTTAACCAGGTTTTGGATGCTAAATATTCTTTATATGTGTAAACATTTACTTTTTCTTCATATTGTGACCAGGGTGGACAGGGAGTAAAATTCAGCCCTGGCATTGTAGAGCACGCAGGCCCACGCTATCACCGCCCCCCTCCCCAGCTTGTATTTTATGAATATTATCCATTGTTGTTTTATATGCTTTGCCCAGATTGTCTGTTACCTGTTGTACTGATGTCCTGATGTTCATCTGTAAATGCTCAAGATATTCTGAGCTTATACGACCTTGTTGGTGTTTGGTCAGGCAGTCTCTCACTAGCTTCATAACCAGCCGGTAAGTGAAGCTGAGGACGCCATCGGGTATTGGTAGCACATTGTCAGGGGCATAGATGGTAAGAATCCCCTGGAGTAGTGCCAACTCCTCAAGTTTATCTGAAGAAATGTCAGACATTTCAAGCAAATCCAAGCGCAGTCAGTATATCACCAGCTTCGCAGCCAATCACTGACAATAATGACACCTGGGCAGTAAGCACTTGGTTAAGTAGTGGCGGTGCATTATGATGTCATAATGGAATCTTGGGGTGGAATGTTAACTTGACATCAGTGATGTCATAATGGAATCTGGTGATGGAATCTTAAAGGGACATCTCACCATAAAAGGAAGTTGCCTAGCATTAATTATTGTGGCAACACCATAGGCTTAGCATCAGTTTCAAACTCAGGCATGGAGGGAAGAACCAGATTTCATAATAATAATATTGCAATATATAGCTAAGTTCTCACATTGAATATTTTCACTGCATAGAAAACGCATTTTCTTACAGTCCCCACAAAGTGGATGGGATTTATAGAAATCTCATGCCCACTATGATTTTTACGCTGAGATTTATATGCAGATTTTATCCATAGAATTGCATTAGATGAGGAAAATACGCAGGTAAAAAACACAAAATGCATAAAATCCACACATGACTCTATCAATAAAGCTTTGTTAAAGCCGAGTACCAGGAAGTATCAAAATTAAAACAGATTTATTCAACACATAACATAGCAAAGAAACAAATAAACGCAGTCAAAAAGATACAAAAATAGGTGGAAAAATGCAGCAGAAAATCTGCGACATCAAGAACTCACCAACTACTCTAACACAGACAGGGGCTGGATGGCACTTTTCAGCCTGGGGAGCAATCACAAGGCAGTGGCCCTCGAGTTGCAGTGGCCCTCCTTTTCCCTCCCTATCTCTGGCCATTGTATTAAAGCAGCAGAGATAACAGGCTTTAAAAATAGGCTGGTATGTAGATATGGGAACAGTAAGTAGCTTGCTGCATAGATATGGTAGCAGAACCAAGCGTACTCCAGAGATATGGAAGCAGAACCAAGCTTACTCCAGAGATATGGGAGCAGAATGGAGCTTACTCCAGAGATATGGGAGCAGAATAGGGATGGGCGAATCCTGAAATACTCGGAATCACTAGACTCTAATGAGTCTGACTCGGAAACTCGCTATTCGTTGCAAGTCTAGCGAGTCCAATGTTAATGAATGGGGATGCGAGTATTGCAGCGATTCCTCTGCTGCCATTTTTTTTACTCTTTACTCTCGCAAGTGGCCCCTAGCTTAGCGATTTAGAATTCATCCCTAAAGCACAGAAAATCGTTTCTACATCACACTAGAAGCTAAACAGGAAGTCGCCTGTGCTAACCGATTTACTGCACAGGCTGATCTGATATTCTGCACACACAGGGCGATCTGTTCTGCACACACAGGGCGATCAGATCTGCACACAAAGGCCCACCAAAGATGTGTAGCAGACGTGATACAGAGAGGCTGATCGGCCTGGTTGAAGAGTGGCCCCAGCTGTGGCAGCCCACCCACCCTGGCTATGGTGATGAAAGACAGCGAAATATGGCTTGGAGGTCCATCGCCAGAAGTATGTTCCCGTCATTTGATCACGCTGGAGAAGATGGGCAGGCAAACATGGGTAAGAGTTATGTGATGTCATTTCTTCTATTTTCTTTTACTGTACCCTTTTTTGGATTAGGAGAGAGTGAGATTTCTTGTGTCACCATTGGCGTCTGTGACGCACTGAAACCGTGGTACCCAGCACCGGGCCGGGGTCTGCTTCACTGGGGGCTGTGATGTGACCCGTGCTGTAGTCTCAGGGGATGCACAGTGCAAAGGGGATAACTACAGGGGACTGTAATAGGAGGACAATCAAGGCTAGTGATGCGTATTGGCACAGCAGGAAGGTAACGTGCGTGCTATTAGCTGGTAGCAGAGAAGCCCTGCACTCTCCCTGAAAAAATTGTTTAGTGCGCAAAGGCAGTCACCTAGGTGGACTGTGGTGCTGTCTGCGTCACCGCTCTGGGGTGAAGTGCGTGCTGTAACTTAGCAGAGAAGCAACGCACTCTCCCTGAAAAAATTGTTTAGTGCACACAAGCAGGCAGCGTGCGTGCTATTAGCTAGTGGGATAGATAGCAGCAACGCACTGGTCTGCCACAGAAACAATAACGCTGCAGGGGTAAATATGACCCCAATAATATCTGGTGGAAAAAAAAAAGAAAATTTGCTCAGCTATGCTTCTGATTTCAGCTCTGATGGAAGCTGAGTGAGTAAGCTAAGCTCTGAGGATGGTGCTGTATGCACTGTAAGGCTGCTCCTGCCTTTCTCCCTGCCTACAGTCCTCTACAGAACTCCTCCGTCCTGGTAGTTCTGAAAATAACTTTTGTGTTATATGTGTGGAATCTTGAGGTCTTACACTGACTAACAGTCCCTAGATCTGCTCTATGTCTCCAACTCGCCCTGCACTAGCTCAGATCGTCACAGGAATGTGCCCAAAATGGCGGGGGCAGGGTTTATATACAGCCTTGCCTGTGATACATGACATAGGCATCACGATGGACAGCAGCCAATCATAGTAGTGCTCTTCACAGTTTTCTCACCTAACAAACTAGGCTGTCTCTGAAAATTAACATATTCTGTATTCTGCGAGTCGCGAATACAGTATATAGGAGTCCTAGACTCGCTAAGACTCGCTGCTGACAGCGGGACACAAAATCGCTAAGAAACTAGGATTGCTTGTATTAAACTCTGAAAAAACTAGGATTGCCATTGATTTGCATTGGACTTGTTACTGTGCGAGTAATCTCTTGGAAACTCGCAGAGTACCGACTCCTGCGAGTCCCCTACTACTCGCAGAGTAACGAGTCCTAACTAGAGTTGAGCGAAACGGGTCGAAAAAATTCAAAAGTCGCCGACTTTTGGCAAAGTCGGGTTTCATAAAAAGAAACCCGACCCTAGGATGAGGTCGGCCACGAGGTCGGCGACTTACGCGCCAAAGTCGCATTTCAAAAGTTTGTTTTGCGCTCTTCTTCAGCCAATCAGGATCCACGGACACTGTGGGCAACGTGATGACATAGGCACGGGTCACCACCATCTTTCAGAAGGGCATGCAAGTGATTGGCTTGCTTTGGTGGGCGTCACAGGGGATATAAAAGGGCGTGCACGCCGACCGCCATCTTACTTCTGCCGATCTTAGTATAGGGAGAGGTTGCTGCTGATTCTGTAGGGAGAGCTTTAGGCAGGGAAGAAGACAAAAAAACTGCTTCTGCTGCTAGCGATTTGGCCTGCACAACACACCAGTCACTGTGTGTGCAGTGCAAGGGGAGGCTATATAGTGGTGTATCAGTGGTGTTGGTTGTTGGGCTGCCTTCTAAGGCTTCCTGACATTCCTGCATTGCTGTTTACCCACTGCTCCGCAAACTGCTTTTTTAAAAGCAATCCCAATTTTTTTTTTTTTGTCCTGCTGAAAAGAAAAAAAAACTGCTTCTGCTGCTAGCAATTTGGCCTGCACAACATACCAGTCACTGTGTGTGCAGTGCAAGGGGAGGCTATATAGTGGTGTATCAGTGGTGTTGGTTGTTGGGCTGCCTTCTAAGGCTTCCTGACATTCCTGCATTGCTGTTTACCCACTGCTCCGCAAACTGCTTTTTTAAAAGCAATCCAATCTCCCTTATCCTCTAGTCACTTTTGTCACAGCTGTGCCATCGAGCCTGTCACATAGCGCTCAGATATTCATTGGGCCTCACACAATCCAAAAGTGTCCAGTGTCCAAAAGTGTGTGCAGAGATTCAAAATCTCCCTTATCCTCTAGTCACTTTGGTCACAGCTGTGCCATCGAGCCTGTCACATAGCGCTCAGATATCAGTGGGCCTCACACAATCCAAAAGTGTCCATCCAGTGTCCAAAAGTGTGTGCAGAGATTCAAAATCTCCCTTATCCTCTAGTCACTTTGGTCACAGCTGTGCCATCAAGCCTGTCACATAGCGCTCAGATATTCATTGGGCCTCACACAATCCAAAAGTGTCCAGTGTCCAAAAGTGTGTGCAGAGATTCAAAATCTCCCTTATCCTCTAGTCACTTTGGTCACAGCTGTGCCATCGAGCCTGTCACATAGCGCTCAGATATCAGTGGGCCTCACACAATTCAAAAGTGTCCATCCAGTGTCCAAAAGTGTGTGCAGAGATTCAAAATCTCCCTTATCCACTAGTCACTTTGGTCACAGCTGTGCCATCGAGCCTGTCACATAGCGCTCAGATATTCATTGGGCCTCACACAATCCAAAAGTGTCCAGTGTCCAAAAGTGTGTGCAGAGATTCAAAATCTCCCTTATCCTCTAGTCACTTTGGTCACAGCTGTGCCATCGAGCCTGTCACATAGCGCTCAGATATCAGTGGGCCTCACACAATCCAAAAGTGTCCATCCAGTGTCCAAAAGTGTGTGCAGAGATTCAAAATCTCCCTTATCCTCTAGTCACTTTGGTCACAGCTGTGCCATCGAGCCTGTCACATAGCGCTCAGATATTCATTGGGCCTCACACAATCCAAAAGTGTCCATCCAGTGTCCAAAAGTGTGTGCAGAGATTCAAAATCTCCCTTATCCTCTAGTCACTTTGGTCACAGCTGTGCCATCGAGCCTGTCACATAGCGCTCAGATATCAGTGGGCCTCACACAATCCAAAAGTGTCCAGTGTCTAAAAGTGTGTGCAGAGATTCAAAATCTCCCTTATCCTCTAGTCACTTTGGTCACAGCTGTGCCATCGAGCGTGTCACATAGCGCTCAGATATTCATTGGGCCTCACACAATCCAAAAGTGTCCAGTGTCCAAAAGTGTGTGCAGAGATTCAAAATCTCCCTTATCCTCTAGTCACTTTGGTCACAGCTGTGCCATCGAGCCTGTCACATAGCGCTCAGATATCAGTGGGCCTCACACAATCCAAAAGTGTCCATCCAGTGTCCAAAAGTGTGTGCAGAGATTCAAAATCTCCCTTATCCTCTAGTCACTTTGGTCACAGCTGTGCCATCGAGCCTGTCACATAGCGCTCAGATATTCATTGGGCCTCACACAATCCAAAAGTGTCCAGTGTCCAAAAGTGTGTGCAGAGATTCAAAATCTTCCTTATCCTCTAGTCACTTTGGTCACAGCTGTGCCATCGAGCCTGTCACATAGCGCTCAGATATCAGTGGGCCTCACACAATCCAAAAGTGTCCAGTGTCCAAAAGTGTGTGCAGAGATTCAAAATCTCCCTTATCCTCTAGTCACTTTGGTCACAGCTGTGCCATCGAGCCTGTCACATAGCGCTCAGATATCAGTGGGCCTCACACAATCCAAAAGTGTCCATCCAGTGTCCAAAAGTGTGTGCAGAGATTCAAAATCTCCCTTATCCTCTAGTCACTTTGGTCACAGCTGTGCCATCGAGCCTGTCACATAGCGCTCAGATATTCATTGGGCCTCACACAATCCAAAAGTGTCCAGTGTCCAAAAGTGTGTGCAGAGATTCAAAATCTCCCTTATCCTCTAGTCACTTTGGTCACAGCTGTGCCATCGAGCCTGTCACATAGCGCTCAGATATCAGTGGGCCTCACACAATCCAAAAGTGTCCAGTGTCCAAAAGTGTCTGCAGAAATTCAAAATCTCCCCTGTCCTATCGACACCTTGTACCTTGTTTTACATTACTATATAGTTTGCTGGATTTTGTCTACATTTCTACCAAAAATGAGGAAGGCTGGTGGAAGAGGCCGTGGAATTGGGCGGGGGTTGGCAGCTGGTAATGATGGTGTTGGTGGTGGATCTGATGGTAGTGGCAAGAGCAAAATAGGACCGAATGCAGGAGGTGCTGACCCTGCGTCATCGTCTGGCTACATAAGGCCTCGAACGCTTAGTTTTCTAGGAGTTGGCAAACCGTTTTTAAAGCCAGAGCATCAGGAAAAAGTTTTGTCTTACATTGCTGACTCAGCCTCCAGCTCTATCGCCTCCTCTTCTTCAGTTGTGAAAAGTAAAAGCACTGAGTCGTCATTGGAGGCTCATGTTCATGAACCACACCTTTCCTTGTGTCCTTCACCCCAACCAAGATTGAAGGATGACGCAGGCCATACTACTGATTACTCCATGGAGCTGTTTTCACATACCATGCCTGGATTATCAAGTGAAATGGTGAATTACCCAGGCCAAGATGAATCTGACATGGAGTGCACTGATGCACAGCCGCTGATGGATGATTCTGCTGGTACATTCACTCAGAGCACTACATTGTCCTCGCAGTGTACAGAGCCAGATTCTGACCCTGATGAGACTCAGGTGCCCCTTCCCGCACACTATACCACCATACACGGTGACACAGAGGAAGGTGCACATGACATAGAAAAGGAGGTGATGGATGACCCAGTTGTTGACCCAGATTGGCATCCATTGGGGGAAGAGGGTGCTGCTTCCAATAGCTCAGATGAGGAGCATCCACAGCAGACATCGACATCGCAACAGCTGTTATCTGGCAGGCCCGGAGCACTCCAAAGACAGGTTCCAAACATCAAAAGAGTTGCTGGACAGCTTGTCCAGAGGGTCAAAAGATCACAGCGTGCTAGGCCGCAAAATGTCTGCCAAAGTAGGAAGAGTGCAGTGTGGCACTTTTTTGACCAAAATCCTCATGATCAGGCCAAGGTTATCTGTAAGAAGTGCGCAAAGACCTTTGGCCGAGGGAAAAATCTGAAAAATTTGAATACCAGTTGCATGCTTAGACATTTAACCAGCATGCACTTGCAAGCGTGGACACAACACCAAACCTCAAGTGCCACATGTGCAACTGATCACAATGAAGGTAGTCAGCAACGCTACATTGTTTCCCCCACTGTAAGCCCACCGGTTAGCACAGCAGCAAATGTTGAGGTGTCGTTGCAAGACCACAGCAGTCAGGGAATCCCACTGTTATATCAACGAAAGACTGATTCTAGGCCATCAGAAAGAACACCAACTCCATCACCATCATCAACCCTCTCTCAGTCCGCCCTGTCCACCGCTACTTCCACCATATGCAGCTCTCAAGTCCAGCTCACCCTCCCAGACACTATGAGTAGGTCAAGAAAGTACTCAGTCTCTCATCCGCGTACACTGGGTTTGAACGCCCACATTGCCAAACTAATCTCATTTGAGATGATGCCCTTTCGGTTGGTGGAAAGCACAGCTTTCCGCGAACTCATGGCCTATGCAGTACCACGCTATGACCTACCCAGTCTCCACTTCTCTCGCAAAGCCATCCCAGCCCTCCACCATCATGTGAAAGACCGCATTGTCCATGCATTCAAGCAGTCAGTGAGCGGAAAGGTGCACCTCACAACTGATGCATGGTCCAGTCGGCATGGCCAGGGCCGTTACGTGTCCATCACTGCGCACTGGGTTAATGTGGTGGATGCAGGGTCCACAGGGGACAGCGGTGGTGGGACAGTGCTGCCTAGCCCACGGTATAGGAAACAGTTGGCTGTAGGCGTTCGACCCTCCTCCTCCTCCAGAAGCGAAAGCTCGTCCACAGAGCGCAGTCGTACGAGCACTCCATCTGCAGCTGCCACTGTTGTACACGATGTGTCCCCCTATCGAGCAGCTAGTGGAAAGCGTCAGCAGGCTGTGTTGCAGATGATGTGTTTGGGCGACAGACACACCGCCGAGGTGCTGGCCGAGTACTTGAAGCGACAAACTGAGTCATGGCTGGGCAGTGTACATCTTGAGGCAGTCAAGGTAGTTAGTGATAACGGACGTAATTTTGTGGCAGCCATAGCCCTTTCAAAACTCAGCCACATACCTTGCTTGGCTCACACCTTGAACCTGGTGGTGCAGTGCTTCCTCAAAAATTATCCGGAGTTAACAGCCCTGCTCCATAAGGTGTGAAGACTGTGCGCGCACATCCGCCGGTCGCCTGTACACTCCGTTCGTATGCAGAAGCTGCAGCGATTGCTCCACCTTCCCAACCACCGCCTCATTATCGACATTGCAACAAGGTGGAACTCCACCCTGCACATGGTGGAGCGGCTGTGCGAGCAGAGGCAGGCCATAATGCATTTGTGGGAGGATACATGGCCAGGCACTTTGAGAGCAGACATGGAGTTGACAGGCGTGCAGTGGTCGAAGCTGAAAGACCTTTGTAAAGTCCTTCAGTGTTTTGAGGAATGCACACGGCTGGTAAGCGCAGATGACGCCATCCTAAGCATGAGCATCCCACTTATGCGTCTGCTCATGCAAACTTTGACGCACCTTAAGGAGCAGGCGTCTGCAGCCAATGTTGATGAGGAGGAAGAGGAGGAGGGAATCCTTGATGACATTCAGCCATTGTCTGCTCAGGGACCTCTCCTGGACGAGGTGGAGGAAGAAGAGGAGGAGGAGGAGGAGGATGATGGGGATGATTACTTAGGGGAGGAGGATGCATCTCGTGGGGCAAGTGAAAATGTTGGCGTGCCAAGGTCTGGTACAGGGTTTGTGCGTGACTGGAGGGATGTGGATTTGCCAGAAAGTGCTCCTCCACCCAGCACTCGCAGTGCATCATTGACACCGGGAACATTGGCCCACATGTCAGATTATGCCTTGCGGATCCTAAAAAGGGACCCCCGCATTGCCAAAATGATGAACGATGACGACTACTGGTTGGCCAGCATCCTGGATCCACGCTATAAAGGCAAATTACAAAACATCATGCCACAGGAGAACCTTGACCTAATATTGGCTAATAAACAAGCAACTCTGGTAAATCGGTTGGTTGAGGCATTCCCAGCACACAGCAGCGGTGATGGTTCTCACACGAGCCGTACGGGCCGGGGGCAGCTTGGCAGAGGTGTTCGTGGTGCACACAGCAGAAGTGGCGTTGGAGACAGGGGTTTCATGACAATGTTGTGGACTGATTTTTCAAATACCGCTCACACAACTGGTAATACTGCATCGATGGAAAGTGACAGGAGACAGCAGTTGTCAACTATGGTTACAAACTACTTTTCCTCCCATATCGATGTTCTCCAAAACAGGTCATTCCCCTTTGACTATTGGGCCGCTAAACTGGACACCTGGCCTGAATTGGCCCAATATGCCTTACAGGAGCTCGCTTGCCCAGCTGCAAGTGTGCTATCGGAAAGAGTCTTCAGTGCAGCTGGATCAATCCTGACAGAAAAAAGGACCCGTCTGTCAACCCAAAATGTGGATGATCTAACCTTCATTAAAATGAACCACGCATTGGTTTCCAAGGATTTTGTCCCACCTTCCCCTGATGACACATAGGGTGACAGAAAAATGGCTTGCTTTGGTCCACCTCTTCCTGGTACTTCACCTATTTCGCCTTTTGCATCAGCTGAATGTCCAACATCAACATATGCCACTTTCTAAAACTCCCTAACTGTGCTGCCCCCCCCCCATGGCCGGGGTCACCACCTACCGCACGACACCGTGCGAGTGCCGTTGCCCTGGACAGGTGGGTAGGCCGACTCTTGGGCGCGGGCACTGGCACAGGGTCCCTCATAGTGCAATCAAGTGTCTCTGACGGTGGTGGTGCACACCCGCCGTCAGACACACCGCCGTACTATGAGGGGCCCAGTGCCAGTACCGACGCCCACGAGTGGGCCCCCCCTTGCTTGGCCAGGGCCCCAGCATTTGCAATCTTTACCTCTCCCTGCTCCTCCGCTGTGTAATCTGGGCCGTCAAATCCATACTGTGCCTGACACCGTCTGAGCCTGCCTCCTGAGACATATATTTTGAATGTGTACGCTATCCATACATGTTATCCGGGGATACGGTACCCTTTCTAACCTTTGTGCAATCACGTGCAATCCATACTGGGCCTAACACCGTCTGAGCCTGCCTCCTGAGACATATATTTTGAATGTGTACGCTATCCATACATGTTATCTGGGGATACGGTACCCTTTCTAACATTTGTGCAATCACGTGCAATCCATACTGGGCCTAACACCGTGTGAGCCTGCCTCCTGAGACATATATTTTGAATGTGTACGCTATCCATACATGTTATCCGGGGATACGGTACCCTTTCTAACCTTTGTGCAATCACGTGCAATCCATACTGGGCCTGACACCGTCTGAGCCTGCCTCCTGAGACATATATTTTGAATGTGTACGCTATCCATACATGTTATCCGGGGATACGGTACCCTTTCTAACCTTTGTGCAATCACGTGTAATCCATACTGGGCGTGAGAACGGCTGGCGAGCTGTTAAGCAAGCTACAGCACCTGTGGTTTGCACACGTAAGTTTTTCATTTTTTCAGGAATGACGGTTAGGGCTAATTCCGGAACTGCGGTTGACCTGCACTTACTGGGAAATCATTGTTCGCGGGTAATAATTGTAATCAGTGATCCCCATCACTAACGTTGTTCAGCGGGTTATCTGCACCTGTAAGCGACAAACGCTGGCCTTTTCAGTGTAGCGCACATGCAGCCACGGACATGTAAGGGCATGACACACCAGTTATTGGCCAATCTCATGTGCCAGAGCCTCACGTGTCCCTCTAGTAAGCCGGACTCGGACCGCGGGGCATGACGGAGTCTCGTTCGTTAACGGAATTAAGCTTGCAATGTGTGCATCTGTTCTGTAGCTGGCATGGTTGAGGTTTCCCAGGTGGAGTCGAATTTAACCGTAGGCTCCACTCCTGGTGGTGCCCTTCTGGACATTCCTTTAAGGTTCAGCTTTGCAACCATACTGCCCACGTAAAACAAACACTTTGCCTTCATGAACGCTGTTTGGAGGGTCATGACTCGTGGGAATAACGCCGCCCAATCAGTTAACCTGCTAGAGAGATCCTTCGTTGCTCCCAAGCATGACATCACACTCCCTAGGAAGAAGGTAATGCCACTGTGGCGACCGTACTCCTGGGGGCGACACAAGTGCACTGATGCCCAGCCACTGCTCGATGAATCTGCTGGTACATTGACCCAGACCACTACATTCCCCTCGCACGCTACACGACCTGAATCTGACCCTGATGAAACTCAGGTTACCCTTCCCATATACAGTTCCATCTTACACGGTGACAAAGAGGAAGCTGCAGATGAAAGTGCAGGTTCGGCCCACCCGCCATCAGACACACCACCGTACTATCAGGGGCCCTGTGCCAGTGCCGTCGCCAACGAGTGGGCCCCCCCTGCTTGCCCAGGATCACAGCACTTCCAAAGTTGAAATACTGTGCAGTGAGATGGAAGATGGGGACGACGAGGAGTCCAGACAAGTACAGGGATTCCCTAGCGAGGAGACTTATTTGATTGTTTTCAATGTTGGGACAGCAATTTTTGGGGAGCACTATACTCTGGAGAATGATAGATGGGGCCCACCATACACTGGAACATTCCAAAGGTGGACATCAGACACTGGAGCAGCATTTACAGGGCCCATTATACACTAGAGCATTAGAAATGGGGCCCATTATGTTTGGAGCATTATTTGGGCCCATAAGACAGTGGAGCTTCATCCATGGGTACCAACATATACTGTAGCATTATGTGGAGCTCATCATATACTGTTTCAAACATTATATGGGACCAATGATTCTGTATGGAGAAATAGATGGGCCTCGTCATGAGATGTAAAAAGTGAGGTATTTTTCATTGTACTATACCGCTATTTCTCTGCCGTATCGGAGCATGATGAGTTGTGGTATGTGTTAAAGGGGCGCTCTTTCGCCCAGGGCACATGAAAACCTGGAGCCAGCCCTCCCCCCCCACAGTCTGTAGCCAAATAACCCCCATTTTTCAGTGCGTAACTTGTATTATGAAGTTAATTAAGGTTGACAAGCTTAAGTAAGAAGAATTGATGCTTTTGGCATTCAAATGGGCACTGTTGGTGTGTTTCCTGTCCTCCTCTCACTGCCGACTTTTATTCCCCATTGTCTCTGAAAATTAACATATTCTGTATTCTGCGAGTCCCGAATACAGTATATAGGAGTCCTAGACTCGCTAAGACTCGCTGCTGACAGCGGGACACAAAATCGCTAAGAAACTTGGATTGCTTGTATTAAACTCTGAAAAAACTAGGATTGCCATTGATTTGCATTGGACTCGTTACTGTGCGAGTAATCTCTTGGAAACTCGCAGAGTACCGACTCCTGCGAGTCCCCTACTACTCGCAGAGTAACGAGTCCTAACGAGTAGATTCGCCCATCCCTAGAGCAGAACAGAGCTTACTACAGAAATATGGAAGCAGAGCAGCACTTACTCCAGATATATGGGAGCAGAATCAAGCTTACTACAGAGATATGGGAGCAGAACTGAGCATACTCCAGAGATATGGGAGCAGAACAGAGCTTACTACAGAAATATGGAAGCAGAGCAGCGCTTACTCCAGATATATGGGAGCAGAATCAAGCTTACTACAGAGATATGGGAGCAGAACTGAGCATACTCCAGAGATATGGGAGCAGAACCGAGCTTACTACAGACATATGGGAGCAGAACAGAGCTTACTACAGAAATATGGAAGCAGAGCAGCGCTTACTCCAGATATATGGGTACAGAATCAAGCTTACTACAGAGATATGGGAGCAGAACCGAGCTTACTACAGACATATGGGAGAAGAACTGAGCTTACTACACAGATATGGATATGGATCAGAATGGAGAATGCTCCAGAGATATGGGAGCAGAATGGAGCTTACTACAGAGATATTGGCTCAGAAAAGAGCTTACTCCAGAGATATGGGAGCAGAACCGAGCTTACTACAGCGGTATGGGAGCAGAACCGAGCTTACTTGTCACAATCCATTTTTGGATCTGTGTCAGAGTCTGGACTCTCTTATATAAACCTTTTTCCTTTCAGGCCCTGGGGGTTATATGGGTTTTTTCCCCGGTGGCTGCTGGTGTTACTACAACTGTAGTTGCTCTGCTGCTGGTTTTCTCCCGGTGGCCGCTGGTGTTACTACATGTTCAATTAGCCTGCAGGTGGTGACCTCCCCCCTCCTTCCTATAAAAGATCATCAGCTCCTGCAGCTCCCTGTTGGTAATACTGGTCATTTGCTAACGAACCTTGGTGAAGTCTGGATCTACCTGGTGGAGAAGGGGTTCAGCTTATCTGGAGCAGTGGAGTTGCTGCTAGATGCTGATCGGGTGCCTTTCTCTGCTGCTTGGAGCATTGGCAGCAGATAAAGCTAAGTTTGGGTTTATAGTTGCTTTAACCCCGTGGTGTCTGTTTTATTTTCCCTTGTGTTATTTGGTGCAATTTACTTTATTCCCTGTCTCACCTCCTGGGGAGGTGGTTGGGGTTGAGCTCATGACTAAACAGGGGATAGGGACAGGTCAGAGAATTGGGCCTCACTACCATTAAGTGTACCCCCAAGTTAAGGAAAGTCAGGGCACCCCCTAAGCCTGAGGGACAGTTCAGGGGCCCAGGTTCCATGTCTCCTGCCTTTTCCCTACTGTCCTGTGACATTATTACCAACAGTCCCATTTTTTCTGGTGAGCCATGGCCCTAATGCAGACCTGTTTCCAATTGCTGCAGACCCTCACTGAGGAGCGTGGGGTGCTGCGTGGTGTGGTGGAGCAGCAGCTACAGCAGTTGGTGGGGTACGGGGCTTCAGCTCAGATGCAGGCTCAACCACAGCCCAAGTTACCTCTCCCAGACAGGTTTTCTGGAGGGAGAGAGAATTTTTTGTTTTTTAAGGAGGCCTACAAGCTACACTTCAGGCTCCACAATCGCTCATGAGGGAGTGAGGAACAGCAGGTGGGATTCACTATAGCCCTCCTTGAGGGTGATCCCCAATCCTGGGCCTTCTCCTTGCCGGCCGATTCACCATCTCTACGGTCGGTAGACGAGTTTTTTGTGGCTTTGGCGAATATGCCCAATGTAGTCCTTGCTAGGGAGGAGGACACACTGGTGCAGGAAGACGAGCCCAGGCAGGTGGGAAGAGGTGGTTCTCCAGCGGTGTTTCCTCTAGTTCGTCGTGGTGTGGGGGCATGTTTTAGCTATGGGCAGACTGGTCATGTTTTCAGGGTCTGCCCAGCGCGCGCCAAATCTTCTGTACCATCTAAGAAGCCGCGTCTCCCTGGTCGTGTGGAGGGAGGCGATCAGGGAGTGTATATTTCCTCCATTTTGCCCTATATTTTTGGTCTGGTAGGGTACTACGCTGTATTACTCTGGAACTACAGGAGTTTATTGGTCGCCTGAATAGCAACGACCAAAATATACGTTAAACATTCACATGCGATGCTGATAAGATTGAGTTCCTCTATGTCATTGTTTAACAGGATACTGATGGTCTGTGGCAGACAGATATTTTTAGGAAGATGACTTCTACTAATCTGTTGTTACACGCTTCGCTATGTCATCCTGATCACATGGTAAGGTCTGTTCCCATTGGTCAGTTCCTCCAACTTTGTCAGATTTGCTCTATTAATGAGGATTTTGAGAGAAGAGCAGAGGAGCTAAAAATGAGATTCTTGCAACGTGGCTATAGTCGGCATCTACTCAAAAGAGCCTATAACAGGGCTAATTATTCTTCCCAAAATGGCGTACTGTACAATAGGGAATCAGCTAGGAAGATGGAGGGACCTGGAAGTTACGCTTCATTGCAAATTATAATTCCCATTCTAGGCAGGTCAGGCAGGCTTTGTCTAAAGCATGTCCTATATTGAAAATTGACCCAATAATTGGCAAATTTATTCTGGACACACCAGTCATTACATTTTGGCGTCCTAAGAATCTGCGCAATCACCTCACCCATAGTCATTATACAAGTGAGAGAAAGGGTACATTTTTGGATAATTTCACACATAGGAGTGGGTGTGTTCCGTGTGGACATTGAGTTGCCTGTCCCAACATTGAAAAGTGTGATTCTTTTTCCGATTCAGGTGGCGTTAAAAATTTTAAGATCAATAAATACATTACTTGTGCTACGAGATATGTTATTTATTACGCCACCTGTCCATGTGGATTAATTTATGTCGGTTTAACAACTAGACAATTCAAGGTTCGCGTGCGCGAGTATGTGTTGGATATTCAGGCGGCGGCTGGCCACATGGATGCATTCACTCTTAAAACGTTACCCCGACACTTTAAAAACTTTCAAGACTGTGACAGTACGGTGCTACAGGTGAGGGGTATCGATGCCTTAAATATTGGGATTCGTGGTGGCAATCTGTTTCAAAGATTGGGTAAACTTCAGACTCGCTGGATCTGGACGCTTAATACGGTATATCCACAAGGACTAAACGAGAATTTGAGTTTCGATCCGTTCCTGTGACCACCTTACTGTTCCAGGTGGACATTGGGTGGATCTAATCCTTGCTATTTTTTATTGTTTTTATTATATTTTTAATTGTGTTTTTCATGTATTAGGTATTTTTATGATATTTTGTGGATCTATGAAGATCATTGGACGGAGTCCAGGATAGTGGCGGTACCTTGTACAGATGGACTAATTTCTACTGTTTTCTATGTCCATCCTATACCTATGTTTGAAAAAGATCCTTTGATCCTTTGACGAGGTTGAAGATGAGTCGGGGGGATGTTTTGTGAATATCTTTATTTTGTTTATTTTATTTATTTTTCTATTTTTTTCAATGATATATAATTAGGACTGTATAATAATGTCTCTTATATAATCATATCTTGGTAATGCTGTTCTATATATTTTGTGGGCAATAATTAAATATAATATTATTATATCTTTCTTTGTGATATGATTGTATATCAATTTTGATATTGCTTGAAAATTGTGAATATAATATGAATTCTTATCTATTTTTATATTATCTATCAAAAAATATATATGGCATTCCCCTTTAAATATTATGCAGTGAAGGGTATGTTTCTATTTCTATTATAAAAACTTGTGGGATACATATAGGGTGTTTTTTGATTGTTGGCACTGCTGCATGTGCGGTGGTACTGCTTATTATGTATTTGTACTATTCTGTATTACTCTGCTTTCTATTGTATTATGTTGCCCTACTGCATATCTTGTGTCGGCGATGCATCCCACGCCAGACCTCAGGGACACCGTGGTTTGGGTGCAGGCTGCCATGCCTTGTACATATACACTATTTCACCTCCCTGGTAGCGTGTCACTTGTTCCCGCTCCCCCTCCTCTGCACATGCAACGCCTTCTTGGTTCATCGCGTCGGTCCCCGGCACGTGGTGCCTCCGGCGTCTGGTCACATGATAATGTGTTTCCGGCGCTGGGGGTTCCTGTGTCGGATGCTGGCATCTTGGACACCATGGTGATGCACCACCTCTTCCCTTATTAGGTATTACATTATTTCCGGCCTCCTCCCTTTATAACATCACTTAGGTCAACATTTACCACGCCCCCTGATAAAGGAGTAATCCGAAACGTGCGTAGGGGAGGGCGGGCTGGCCTGTTGTAGACGCTGCTGCCATCCATCACCACTTATCACCAACAGGTAATTATTGTAAGACTTTATGCACTTTATTATACATACAGTATGTTGGACATTTGTTCATGTATACATTCTGATGTTTGAGCCCATATACTTCTGTGTATAGAAGTGAGAGTGATGGGTATACATGTATACAGTGACTGCTTTATCTCTATGGCTGATATAGCTGGGCACTGTGCAATATGAATCAGGGCTGCAGTGCAGGGTGTTATATCCACTGATGTTTTTAACTCCTTCTATCTTTGTCTGCTCATCTTGACTAATAAAAATTATATATTTTTTGCATTACATGGACTCTTGTGATTGCAACTTTTGTTGGTTTCCTTCCCTCCTTTGTATGATTATTGGCAATCTGTTCTTACCAGTCCTATGCATTGTTTGGGGATCTATGGCCAGTCATATTTATATGATTTTGTGAGATTTATATATAATATATACATTTGGATATTATCCATTCATATATTCCTTTTGGTCCATTGTTACCCCAGACATTCTAATGTCTTTCATATATTTCCTTATATCTAAGTACAGCAGCATATAGAAATAATGCCCCCATGCCTCCTTATAATAATTCTCCTTAACCCTTTATAGTAATGATATTGACCCTGTACCTTCTTACCCACGTGATTGCTTATAATAATATGTCTCCTGTTCTCTCCCTGTAATGATACTGATTTTGCAGTCTGCCTCCTGATAGTAATGCCCCTGAGCAGGAGCATACGTAGAAATCACTGGAACGCCAAACCAAAAGTCTTATTATTATTTATTATTATTATTATTATTATTATTATTATTATTATTGCGACATTTAATCCATGGCGCTTTACATGTGAGGAGGGGTGTGCATAATAAAAGACAAGTGCAGTAATCTTTTTTTAACTCCTTAGTGACTGAGCCAATTTGCAGCTTACTGACCAGGCCAATTTTTACAATTCTGACGACTGTCACTTTGAGGTTATAACTTTGGAACACTTTAACAGATCCCGACGATTCTGCCCTTAAATCAGAGATATATGTTACACAAAATACTTAATAAATAACATTTCCCACATGCCTGCTTTACAGTAGCATAATTTTTTTTGTTAGGAAGTTATAAGGGTTAAAAGTTGACCAGCGATTTCACATTTTTACAACAAATTTGCAAAACCATTTTTTTTAATGACCACCTCACATTTGAAGTCACTTTGAGAGGTCAATATGACAGAAAATACACAAAAGTGACACCATTCTAACAACTGAACCCCTCAAGGTGCTCAAAACCATTCAAGAAGTTTATTAACCCTTTACGTGCTTCACAGGAACTGAACAACGTGGAAGAAAAAATTTAACATTTAACTTTTTTTTTACAAACATTTTATTTCAGAACCAATTTTTTTATTTTCACAAGCGTAAAAAGAGAAAATAAAACACAAAATTTGTTGTGCAATTTTTTCTGAATACGGTGATACCCCATATGTGGGGGTAAACCACTGTTTGGGCGCACGGCAGGGCTTGGAATGGAAGGAGCGCCGTTTGACTTTTTCAATGCAGAATTGGCTGGAATTGAAATCGAATGCCATGTCGCGTTTGTAGAGTCCCTGATGTGCCTAAACAGTGGAAACCCCCAACAATTGACACCATTTTGGAAACTAGACCAATTAAGGAACTTAACTAGATGTGTGGTGAGCACTTTGAACCTCCAAGTGCTTCACAGAAGTTTATAACGCAGAGCCGTGAAAATAAAAAATCATATTTTTTTCACGAAAATTATCTTTTTGTCCCCGAATTTTTATTTTCACAAGGGTAACAGGAGAAATTAGACCCCCAAAGTTGTGCAATTTGTCCTGAGTGCGCCGATACCCCTTATATGGTGGTAAACAACTGTTAGGGGGCACGGCAGAGCTCAGAAGTGAAGGAACGTCATTTGACTTTTTCAATGCAGAATTGGCTGGAATTGAGGTCAAATGCCATGTCGCGTTTGGAGACCCCTTGATGTGCCTAAACAGTAGAAACCCCCTACAAGTGACACCATTTTGGAAACTAGACCCCCCAAGGAGTTTATCTAGGTGTGTGGTGAGCACTTTGAACCCCTAAGTGCTTCACAAAAGTTTATAACGCAGAGTCGTGAAAATAAAAAATCATTTTTTTTCCACAAAAATGATTTTTTAGCCACCAATTTTTTAATTTTCCCAAGGGTAACTGTAGAAATTAGATCCCCAAAGTTGTTGTGCAATTTGTCTTGAGTACGCTGATTCCCCATATGTTGGGGTAAACCACTGTTTGGGCACACGTCGGGGCTTGGAAGGGAGGGAGCATCATTTGACTTTTTCAACTCAAAATTGGTTGGAATCAATGGTGGCACCATGTCGCGTTTGGAGACCCTGTGATGTGCCTAAGTAGTGGAAACCCCTCAATTTTAACAACAACCCTAACCCCAACACACCCGTAACCTTAATCCCAACCCTAATCATAACTCTAACCACAAACCTAACCCCAACACACCCCTAACTCTAATCCCAACCCTAACCATAACCCTAACCCCAACACAACCCTAACCCTAACCACAACCCTAACCACAAACCTAACATCAACACACCCCTAGCCCTAATTCTTAACCCTAGTCCCAACCCTAACCCTAATGCCAAAGCTAACCCTAATCCTAACGCCAATCCCAACCCTAACCCTAATTCCCACCCTAATACTAACCCTAACCCTAATGGAAAAATGAAAATAAAAATATTTTCTTTATTTCATTATTTTTCCCCACCTATGGGGTGATAAAGTGGGGGTTTATTTACTATTTTTTTATTTTGATCACTGTGATAGGGTCTATCACAGTGACCAAAATGAACCAATAGGAAAAATCTTCCTATTGTTGCCGGGTACCGGCCGGCAGATCTCGGCGGGCACACTGCACATGCGCCCACCATTTTCTTCCCAGAAGAAGATGGCGGCGCCCATGGAGGGTAAGCATGAGGTTCGAGGACCACCGGGAGGTACCGGGGGGGGTTGGGGATCCTATTTCTCTCTCCTCTGATGCGCGATCACATCATAGGAGAGAGAAATTGAATGGCACATTGGACTTTTTTTTTCGGTCGCCATTATACGGTTAATAACGGCGATGGCAAAAGCGGGGTCAGTAAAAATCAACCTGAATCATGTTCTTTGGAGTCTTGGCTACCTCCGGCAGCTGAGACCCCAGAGAAAATCTGACTCTGGGGGTTGCTATACACTTTCTCCACAGCGCTGTTAATTAAAGGCGATGTGGTTTAAGTACACTTAACTACCGCAATTAAAAGGCGTATTGGTGGTCGTTAAGGGGTTAATCTATTTATTTTTTAAATATTTTCTATTTTCTTGTACAGATAACATCATAAACACAAATATACTTGTAGCAAAATTATGCAAAACAATGCAAAACATTTTAGAAGTTTCTTCCAGTGGTACAGTACTCAGCACTTCTGCTCCTACTAACATTAGGTCAAACATCTAATACATCATCTAAGAGTAGGTATGGTACAGGGAAGACATAGGGAAAAAGTCAGGGAGGAGGGAAAGAAAGAAAAGAAGCACGTAACATCAATTGGTTAGCTTAGTTACATAGTCATCCCATGGATTCCATATGCGATTAACCCCTTCCCGACCTTTGACACAGCATATGCATCATGAAAGTAGGTGCCAATCCGACCTGTGACGCATATGCTGTGTCATGGAAGGATTGCGTTCCTGCGGGTCGGGTGACTGGGGTCATTGAAAGGTCACCTGACCCGAAGGCACAAGACCCTTTGTACTTCACCTCGGGGGGTGCGTTAGCCCCCCCGTGGCTACGATCGCTCTGATTGGCTGTTAAAAGTGAAACAGACAATCAGAGCGATTTGTAATATTTCATCAATGAAATTTGGTGAAATATTACAATCCAGCCATGGCTGATGCTGCAATAGCATCTGTCATGGCTGGAGACCGAGATCCGACCCCCCCACACCAAATGAGGGGGGCGATCACCCCCCGCCACTGACTAACGGCGTCGATCTGCCGCTGCCGTAACCATCTGCTCCCCTTCCCTCCACTTCCCCCGCCTTCTGATCCCCCCTCACCTGTCCCAGTACCTCCGATGTCCCTGTGTCCGTCCCGGTGTCCCTCCCGGATCCTTCATGGGCGCTGCCATCCTGCAAAATGGCGAGCGCATGCGCAGTGCACCCGCCGGCCGGCAGATTCCATTCATTTATTTTGATCACTGTGATAAACTCTCACAGTGATCAAAATAAAAAAAGTAAATAAACCCCCCCCCCTTTTATCACCCCCATAGGTAGGGGCAAATAATAAAATAAAGAAAATATTTTTTATTTTTCCATTAGGGTTAGAATTAGGGTTAGGGTTGGAATTAGGGTTAGGGTTGAAATTAGGGTTAGGGATGGAATTAGGTTTAGGGTTGGAATTAGGGTTAGGGTTGGAATTAGGGTCAGGGTTAGAATTACAGTTAGGGTTGGAATTAGGGTTAGGGTTGGAATTAGGGTTGGGATTAGGGCTACGGTTGGAATTAGTGTTAAGATTAGGGTTAGGCTTGTGTTTAGGGTTAGAGTTGGGATTAGGGTTAGGGGTGTGTTGAGGTTAAGGTTGTGGTTATGGATAGGGTTGGGATTAGGGTTAGGAGTGTGTTGGGGTTTGGGTTGGAGTTAGAATGGGGGTTTCCACTATTTAGGCACATCAGGGGGTCTCCAAACGCGGCATGGTGCCACCATTGATTCCAGCCAATTTTGCGTTCAAAAAGTCAAACAGTGCTCCCTCCATTCTGAGCCCCGACGTGTGCCCAAACAGTGGTTTACCCAACATATGGGGTTTCAGCGTACTCAGGAAAAATTGCACAACATCTTTGGGGGTCTAATTTCTCCTGTTACCCTTGGGAAAATAAAAAATTGGGTACTAAAAAAATTATTATTTTATTCTCTGCGTTATAAACTTCTGTGAAGAACTTGGGGATTCAAAGTGCTCACCACACATCTAGATGAGTTCCTTGGGGGATCTAGTTTCCAAAATAGGGTCACTTGTGGGGGGTTCCTACTGTTTAGGCACATCATGGGCTCTGCAAACCTAACATGACGCCCGCAGACCATTCCATCAAGTTGGCATTTCAAAACTTCACTACTTCCCTTCCGAGCCCCGACGTGTGCCCAAACAGTGGTTCCCCCCCATATATGGGATACCAGCATACTCAAGACAAATTGCACAACAACTTTTGTGGTCCAATTTCTCCTGTTACCCTTGTCAAAATAAAAAATTGTGGGCTAAAATATCATTTTTGAGGAAAAAAAAAGATTTTTTATTTTCACCGCTCTGCGTTATAAACTTCTGTGAAGCACTTGGGGGGTTCAGAGTGCTCACATCACATCTAGATAAGTTCCTTAAAGGGTCTACTTTTCAAAATGGTGTCACTTGTGGTTTTTTACACTGTTTAGGCACACAGGGGCTCTCCAAGTGCGTCATGGTGTCCGCTAACGATTGAAGCTAATTTTTGTATTTGAAAAGTCAAATGGCACTCCTTTCCTTCTGGGCCCTGCCGTGCGCCCAAACAGTGGTTTATAACCACATTTGAGGTATCGATGTACTCAGGAGAAAGTGAACAGCAAATTTTAGGATCCACTTTATCCTGTTGTCCATGTGAAAATAAAAAACTGAGGCTAGAAGATAATTTTTGTGGAAAAATGTACTTTCTTTTTTTTACAGATCAATTTGTGAAGCACCTGGGGGTTCAAAGTGCTCACTATGCATCTAGATAAGTTCCTTGGGTGATCTAGTTTCCAAAATGGGGTCACTTGTGGGGGAGCTCCAATGTTTAGGCACAGAGAGACTCTCCAAATGCGACATGGCAACCGCTAAATATTCTAGCATATTTTCCATTCAAAAAGTCAAATGGCACTCCTTCCCTTCTGAGCCCTGCCGTGCACTCAAACAGTGGTTTATGACCACACATGAGGTATCGTTGTACTCAGGAGAAATTGCCCAACAAATTTAGGATCGAATTTATCCTGTTACCCATGTGAAAATGAAAAAATTGATGCTAAAATAAATTTTTTGTCAGAAAAATTAAAATGTCCATTTTTTCCTTCCATATTGCTTTAGTTCCTGTGAGGCACCTGAAGTGTTAATAATCTTCTTGAAAGTAGTTTTGAGTAGCTTGAGGGGTGCAGTTTTTAGAATTATGTCACTTTTGGGTATTTTCTGCCATATAGACCCCTCAAAGTGACTTCAAATGTGAGGTGGCCCCTAAAAAAATGGTTTTGCATATTTTGTTGTAAAAATGAGAAATCGCTGGTCAACTTTTAACCCTTATAACTTCCTAACAAAACAAAATTTTGTTTCCAAAAAAATTGTGCTGATGTAAAGTAAACATGTGGAAAATGTTATTTATTAACTATTTCGTGTCACATAACTCTCTGGTTTAACAGAATAAAAATTCAAAATATGAAAACTGCGAAATTTTCAAAATTTTCACCAAATTTCCGTTTTTTCACAAATAAACGCAAAAATTATCAACCTAAATTTACCACTATCATGAAGCCCAATATGTCACAAAATACAATCTCAGAATCGCAAGGATCCGTTGAAGCGTTCCTGAGTTATTACCTCATAAAGGGACACTGGTCAGAATTGCAAAAAATGGCCTGGTCATTAAGGTCAAAATAGACTGGGTCATGAAGGGGTTGAACAAATCAAGTTCATTATTAATGCAGGCCGTAAGAATCTCCATATGTCTTCATTTCTTTAATCTTCAAGCTGAGTTTTTTCATGGAAGGAGCTGATCTTTTCTTCCAGTATGAGGCTATTAGACACTTTGACGATGTTAGGATATGGAGGAGCAGCCTGGCTGGACCCTTGCTCATAGATACGGGTGGATCATTAAGTAAATAAGCCACAGGATCCAGAGGTATCTCTACATCCAACACCTAAGAAATCAACCCCTGTACTCTCTTCCAGAAGGGGGGTATAGTCTGGCAATCCCAGAATATATGTGGCAATGAGCCCTCTGCCCCCAGGCATCTCCAGCATCTATCTGACATGGCAGGGTAAATATTATGTAAAACCTCCTGCGTATGATATCAATACATCAGTATCTTGTACTGATTTTCCTTCTGTATTGTGCATGGTGATGATTTAGCTGCCTTTGACCATATGACCTGCCATATAGGAAGCAGAAGTTCCCTCCCCAGGTATCTCTACCACTTAATCATGTAAGTATGTTTAGGAGGGGGTCTAATGGCAGAGTGAGCAGTATATTATAAAAGTCTGTGATCAAACCCTTTGTAGAGGGGTTCCCTTTACAGAGTCGTTCCAAGGGAGTGGGGGTAGAGAACATTGTGTTTTTATATAAAGATAAGGCCATGTGGCGAATTTGTAAGTATGAGAAGTAGGTCTTAAGTGGGAGATTAAACCGTTCTCTAAGAGTCTGGAAAGGAAGAATATTTATGTTAAAGGGGTCTAAAATATCTGCGTAATAAAATAATTGTGCTTGAAGCCATGGTTCTGTCATAGCTGCAGGAATACTATAAAGTATGGAGAGTGTAAAAAAGAAGGAGATAATATGGGGACCTGGGGGAGATCAATGGAAAGGCCCTGTTGCTTATCCTCCAAATTTTCATTGTAAATGCCATAGAGCCCAGCAGAGGAACTGAGGGGCATGTACTCCCATCTCTCCATAACAATGAATTGGGATGCGCTGGAGCCATCCAAAGTTTATCGATTTCTACCCATTTGCTATAAGCCCGCAAGGAGGCCCAAGCTGGTATCCTTCTAAGGTGCACGGCCAAGTTATATCTCCAGACGTCTGGAAAGGTAATACCCCACTGCGTTTTTGGAGAGGTGAGGACTGATTAAGCTATTCGATGTAGCAGTACAGTAATCTTAAACAACACAGGTCACAACTGGTACAGGAGGAGAGAGGACCCTGCCCATGAGGGCTCACAATCTACAAGGGCTGGGTGAGGATACAATAGGTGAGGGCCGAGCTGGTCATGCAGTGGTTTGGTGGATCGGTGGTTACTGCAGGTTGTAGGCGTGTTGGAAGAGGTAGGTCTTCAGGTTCCTTTTGAAGGTTTCCACGGTAGGTGAGAGTCTGATATGTCGTGATAGAGTTCCAGAGTAGGGCGGATCCACCGGAGAAATCTTGTATGCGTTTGTGGGAAGAGGAGATAAGAGGGGAGTCGAGAAGATCTTGTGAGGATCGGATGTTGCGTGCAAGTAAGTACCGGGAGACGAGGTCACAGATGTATGGAGGGCACAGGTTGTGGATGGCTTTGTATATCATGGTTAGTGTTTTGAGCTGGAGCCTTTGGGTAATACGGAGCCAGTGCAGGGATTGACAGAGGAGGGAGGCTGGGGAATAGCAGGGAGACAGGTGAATTAGTCAGGCAGCGGAGTTTAGAATAGATTGGAGGGGTGCGAGAGTGTTAGCGGGGAGGCCATAGAGCAGGAGGTTGCAGTAGTCAAGGTGGGAGATGAAGAGGGCATGGATTAGGGTTTTTGCAGATTCTTGGTTGAGGAATGTACGGATCCGAGAAATATTTTTAAGTAGAGATGAGCGACTTTGCCTTGTTTAGGGTCAAGTTGGGTTTCATGAAACCCGACTTTCTCAAAAGTCGAGTCGAACGAAATGGGCCGACTATCCGGAAAAGTCGGAGGTCCGACTGAAACACGAAACCCAATGCAAGTCAATGGGGAAGCAAAGTCGTCAGGGAGAGGAGGACAGTAAACACACCTACAGTGCCCATTTCAATGCCAACGACATCAATTCTTATTACTTAAGCTTGTCAAGCTTAATTTACTTTATAATAATAGTTACGCATTGAAAACTGGGGGTTATTTGGCTAAAGTTGTGGGGGGGTAGGGCTGGCGCCAGGTTTTCGTGTGCCCCGGGTGAAAGAGTGTCAGTGGGCCCCTTTGACACATACCACAATTCATGATGCTCCGATACAGCAGAGAAATATTGGTATAGTGCAATGAGAAATACTTCACTTCTTACATTACATGACTGATATCTATTTTAAATTCTACAATAGTGCAAAAAGTATATTCCTCCATACAGTATTATGTCCACCACATAGTGCACCATACAGAATAATGAGCCCCATATATTGCTCCATACAGAATAATTGGTCCCATATAATGTTCCATACAGTATATGATGAGCTCCACATAATGCTACAGTTTATGATGGTCCCCATATAATGTGCCATACAGTATAGGACGGTCCCCATAGAATAGAATGCGCCCCACATATTGCTCCATACAGTATAATGAGTCGCATATAAAGCTCCATACAGTATATGATGGGCCCCATATATTGCTCCATACAGAATGGGCTCCAGCCCCATAAATAATGAACCCCATATGATGCTCCAGTATATGATGGGCACCATGGATGATTCTCCATTGTATGATGGGCCTATATATTGCTCCATATATAATGGGCCCCATATGATGCTCTAGTATATGATGGGCCCCATGGATGATCCCCCATTGCATGATGGGCCTATATTATGCTCCATATATAATGGGCCCCATATGATGCTCTAGCATATGATGGGCCCCATATGATGCTCCAGTATATGAAGGGCCCCATGGATGATGCTCCAGTGTATGATGGGCCTATATACTGTGTGCAGAATTATAAGGCAAATGAGTATTTTGATCACATCATCCTTTTCATACATATTGTCCTACTCCAAGCTATATAGGCTTGAAAGCCAATTGTCAGTTATGTAAATCAGGTGATTTGCATCTCTGTAATGAGGAGGGGTGTAGTCTAATGACATAAACACCCTATATAAGGTGTGCTTAATTATTAGGTAACTTCCTTTCCTTTGGCAAAATGGGTCAGAAGAGAGATTTGACGGACTCTGAAAAGTCAAAAATTGTGAGATGTCTTGCAGAGGGATGCAGCAGTCTTGAAATTGCCAAACTTTTGAAGCGTGATCACTGAACAATCAGGCATTTCATGGCAAATAGCCAACAGGGTCACAAGAAGCGTGTTGATAAAAAAAGGCTCAAAATAACTGTCCATGAATTGAGGAAAATCAAGCGTGAAGCTGCCAAGATGCCATTTGCCACCAGTTTTGCCATATTTCAGAACTGCAACGTTACTGGAGTATCAAAAAGCACAAGGTGTGCCATACTCTGGGACATGACCAAGGTAAGGAAGGCAGGAAAACGACCACCTTTGAACAAGAAACATAAGATGAAATGTGAAGACTGGGCCAAGAAATATGTTAAGACAGTTTTTTGTAAGGTTTTATGGACTGATGAAATGAGAGTGACTCTTGATGGGCCAGATGGATGGGCCCGAGGCTGGATCAGTAAATGCTGTAGAGCTCCACTCTGACTCAGACGCCAGCAAGGTGGAGGTGGGGTACTGGTATGGGCTGGTATCATCAAAGATAAACTTGTGGGACCTATTCGGGTTGAGGATGGAGTGAAGCTCAACTCCCAGACCTACTGCTAGTTTCTGGAAGACACCTTCTTCAACCAGTGGTACAGGAAGAAGTCAGTATTGTTCAAGAAAATCATGATTTTCATGCAGGCCAATGCTCCATCACATGCATCCAAATACTCCACAGCGTGGCTGCCCAGTAAAGGTCTAAAAGAAGAAAAAATAATGACATGGCCCCCTTGTTCACCTAATCAGAACCCCATAGAGAACCTGTGGTCCCTCATAAAATGTGAAATCTACAGGGAGTCAAAACATTACACCTCTGGGAACAGTGTCAGGGAGGCTGTGGTGGCTGCTGCACGCAATGTTGATCGTAAACAGATCAAGCAACTGACAGAATGTATGGATGGAAGGCTTTTGAGTGTCATTGTAAAGAAAGGTGGCTATGTTGGTCCCTTTTTTTTGTTTTGAATGTCAGAAATGTTTATTTCTACATTTTGTGTTGTTATATTGGTTTACCTGGTGAAAATAAACAAGTGAGATGGGTATATACTGCACAGTAATAGTTACCTGCACAAACAGATATCCTCCTGAGATAGCCAAATCTAAAAAAAACCCATTCCAACTTCCAAAAATATTAAGCTTTGATATTTATGAGTCTTTTCGGTTGATTGAGAACATAGTTGTTGTTCAATAATAAAAAGAATCCTCTCAAATACAACTTGCCCAGTAATAATTATGCAAACAAATATCAACCTAGGGCCTTGTCAGATCACTCCCCTGTTATGGCGACATTTAATTGGGAAAATGGTGGGAGAGGGGAACGGGCACCATGGTCGTTTAACGCATTCTGGTTACCTATTATTCAAGCAGATGCTAGGATCCCTGATTGCTAAAATAATTTTTTGCTATTAATGAGGGTACAGCCCCCAGGGAAATAATATGGGATGCGTCTAAAGCTCATCTGAGAGCACTGTTGATCTCGGAAGTGAATAGAGTTAGAACTAAGTCTAGAGAATATGAGGAACTTTTACAGAAGGAAGCTATCTCTGCAGAATTGCAATATTTGAAAACTCCATCGGATATACATTTTAACGCATTAAAAGATGGGGAAAAAACAATCAACCCAACATAAGCTTTCAAAAGCTGCAGATAAACGATACTTCCGGCGGCAGGTCTATTTCGGGGAGGGGGAGAGAACTGGACATCTACTAGCTACCCTGATCAAGACTCAATCTGGCCCTGCAATGGTAGCGGAGATAAAAAACAAAAATGGGGAACTAGAAAGATCTTCTGGGGCAATTCTAGCAACTTTTAGCGAGTTTTTGAGACATTATATAATTCGCAGGGCGGGTTCTCTGACGAGTTGCTCAGTAGCTTTTTGGGGACTGCTGGTCTGCCTACTCTGTCAGAATCGGAAGCTGTTGGGCTGGAGGCACCAATTAGTCTGGAGGAATTAGAGGAGGCTCTAGATCAGTGATGGCTAACCTTGGCACTCCAGCTGTTGTAAAACTACAACTCCCAGCATGCCCTTGCAACCTGCAGCAGTTGAGGCAGCAGTTGAGGCATGCTGGGAGTTGTAGTTCTCCAACAGCTGGAGTGCCAAGGTTCACCATCACTGCTCTAGATTCTATGGCAGGGAATAAGACACCGGGGTCTGATGGGCTGCCTGTGGAGATATATAAGCAGTACTCAAATATAATGCTTCCACAGCTGTTGAAGGTGTTTGAGGCAGCTAGGGAAGATGGGCACTTGCCCCGGTCCTTGAATGAAGCAATCATAGTGGTGATCCCCAAGGCTGATAAGGATCCTTGTCTTCCAGAGTCATACAGGCCTATCTCCCTTTTAAACATTGATGTCAAGATTTTTGCAAAGATTCTGGCGATGCGGCTGTCTGGAGTAATATCTAGTATTATTCATCCAGATCAAACTGGTTTTATGCCAGAGAAATCAACTGCGATTAATATCAGGCGGTTGTATCTAAATTTACAGATCCCATCTAAGGGATAGGAACCTAGGGCTGTTGCATTTTTGGATGCTGCTAAAGCATTTGACTGCGTCGAATACCCATATCTCTGGGCTATATTAGCCAAGATGGGTTTCTGTAAAAATTTTATTGCCTGGATACAGCTGCTGAATTCGAGTCCAGAGGCCAAAATTAGAATTAATGGGGAGATCTCAAATACAATTAACTTATACATAGGGACCAGACAGGGGTGCCCCCTGTCTCCCCTACTGTTTGATCTGGCATTGAGCCCTTGGCAGTAGTAATTTGGGCGACACCTGAAATTAAGGGGTTTGGGTATGAGTCTTTGCAAGAAAAAATAGTGTTGTATGCTGATGACATGCTCTTGTTTTTGGGAGAGTGGCCATCTTCTCTGAGGGTGGCAATGTAAGTCTTTGGATCCTTCGCAGTGATCTCTGGTTTATGTATTAACTGGGAGAAATCTTCAATTATGCCGGTGGGAGATGCTCCCGAGAACTCCTTGGAATTGGCTGGACGATTAAATGTAGTCAAAGAGTTTAAATAATTGGGAATTCATAGTAACATAGTAACATAGTTTTGAAGGCTGAAGGAAGACCTTATGTCCATCTAGTTAAGCCTATTTTTAGTGCAGCTGTTCTGCATTGTTGATCCAGGGGAAGGCAAAAAACCCACAGAGTAGAAGCAAATTTTCTCCATAGGGAAAAAAATTCCTTCCCCTAAGTTGGGTCAACCATCTACCTATAATATTATGTTATTCGTAATCTTCTATACTGTTAATCACAAGAAAAACATCCATTCCTTTCTTAAATTCATTCAGTGAGTTGGCCATCACCACTTCCTCAGGAAGAGAATTCCAGAGCCTCACTGCTCTTACCGTGAAGAACGCTCTTCTATGCTGGTGTAGAAATTGTCTTTCCTCCAAACGAAGAGAATGCCCCCTTGTTCTTGTCACAGTCCTTGGTACAAACAGTTCATTGGAGAGATCTCTGTATTGCCCTCTGATATACTTGCACATATATATTAGGTCTCCAGTAAGTCTTCTCTTTTCTAGAGTAAATAGGCCTAATTTTGATAACCTTTCTCGGTTTTGTAGTGAACCAACTCCATTTATCATTTTAGTAGCCCGCCTTTGAACCCTTTCAAGTTCAGTAATGTCTTTCTTGAGCACCGGCGTCCAAAATTACACACAATACTCCAAGGGTGGTCTGACGAGTGATTTGTACAGAGGGAGAATTATGTTTTCATCTCGTGTCCCCAGACCTCTTCTAATGCATCCCATGACCCTATTTGCTTTGGTGGCAGCTGCCTGACACTGGGCACTAGTGTTGAGCGACTTTTGTTTTTTTAGGGTCGAGTTTCGTTTCATGAAACCCAACTTTTCCAAAAGTCGGGTCGAGCAAAATCGGCCGACTTTAGGGAAAAGTCGGGGTCGTCCCGAAACATGAAACCCAATGTAAGTCAATGGAGAATTAAAGTCGACAGTGAGAGGACGACAGGAAACACACCAACAGTGCCCATTTGAATGCCAAAAGCATAAATTCTTGTTACTGAAGCTTGTCAACCTTAATTAACTTCATAATACTAGTTATGCTCTGAAAAATGGGGGTTATTTGGCTACAGTTGTGGGGGGGGAGGGCTGGCTCCAGGTTTTCGTGGGCCCAGGGCCAAAGAGCGCCCCTTTAACACATACCACAACTCATGATGCTCCGATACGGCAGAGAAAAAGCAGTATAGTACAATGAAAAATTCTCCAATACCTCCAAAAACGGACAGTATATAACTCCATACAGTATTATGGCCAGCGCTTAGTGCGCTATACAGAGTAATGAGGCCCAAATATTTCTCCATACGGAATCATTATTCCCATATAATGTTTCAAACCGTATATGATGAGCTCCACATAATGCTATAGTATATGTTGGTCCCAATGGATGAAGCTCCACTGTCTTATGGGCCCAAATAATGCTCCATATATAATGGGCCCCATTTCTATTGCTCTAGTGTATAATGGGCCCTGTAAATGCTGCTCCAGTGTCTGATGTCCACCTTTGGAATGCTCCAGTGTATGGTGGGCCCCATATATCATTCACCAGAGTATAGTGCTCTCCAAAAATTGCTGTCCCAACATTGAAAACAATGACATAAGTCTCCTTGCTAGGGAATCCCTGCACTACTCTGAACTCCTTGTCGTCCCCATCTTCCATCTCACTGCACTTGGCTGTTTAGGCCCTCCCACCGACAGAGACACTTTTGCGTACTATGCGGTGCCCTGTGCCAGTGCCATCGCCCATGAGTATGCCCCCCCACCTGCTCAAGGAACCTGCACTTTCATCTGCACCTTCCTCTTTGTCACCGTGTAAGGTGGTATAGTATGCAGGAAGGGGAACCTGAGTTTCCTCTGGGTCAGATTCTGGCTGTGTAGAGTGCGAGGGGAATGTAGTGGTCTGGGTCAATGTACCAGCAGCATCATCCAGCAGTGGCTGGGCCTCAGTGCTCTTGTGGCGTCCCCAAGAGTACGGTCGCCACTGTGGCATTGCCTTCCTCCTAGGGAGTGTGTTGTCAAGCTTGGGAGCAACGAAGGATCTCTCTAGCAGTGAAACCAACACACAACACATTTCCCACTCCAGGCCAGCAGGGAGACCTCTGAACCTGACTGCTGAGGAGCTGCTCTCTGTGGTCGGGAGGAGGTAAGTTAGGGCACTCTGTGCAGGGAAGTGTGTGGACGTGAGAAGGGGAGCTGGAGGATGAGCAGAGTTAAGGCTCACTCCTAGCTGGAGCGCATAGTCCCGATTCCGGTCTCCGAGTTTGTAGGGACACTGACGTTCCTGCAGCAGAAACCGGGGGAAGTAGCAGCTATAAATGCTCTGTACCCAACTAAGGCTCGGAGGCCCCAGCATCGACGTGTGCGAGGAAGAAGGAAAAGGCTACAGCTGTCTGCCATACAAGTAAAGTCTGAGGAACATCTGTTAGACAGGAGGCGTTTCAGTGAACCACGGTCCTGTGAGTGCTTCCCCCACAAGCGCTAGAAAGGAGACGTTCAGGAAGGTACATGTTGGCAGAGTGTTGGAAGGGAGCTTTCCATTCTGGTCCCGGAGGTTGGCAGAGGTCCTGACCCGGAGGACACAGCACGGAGGCAGGCATCTGTGTAAACTGCAGACTGTGAGTAAAGCTTTGGAACTGCACGCTCTGGTGTCCTACAGTTATTCCAGCACCGCTACATCTGGGTACCAGCACCTACACCGCCTGTGCCTTTCCCCCATCACTACATCTACACTTCCCTGGGACTCCAGCTCCACCTGTGGGGAGCTTCACCATCTTTGCTGCACAACACCATCAGTCCCAGAGGATCTGCATGCAGCGTCGGCCTAACATCTATGTTGCCGAACACCACAGGTGGCGTCAAACTATCTATATAAACTCTTTACCATTATACCACGCCATTTACATGGGTGCCCAGGGCCACCGTCCGGGTCACCGCTGCTGTGACACATCCCACTGACACCGGCCCGGTACCGAGTACCCCACAGCCCTGGGAGGGCGACCCATATGCCGACTGCTGATCGGGCGGCGTTATTCCCACGAACCTCCAAACAGCGTCCCTGAAGGCAAAGTTTTTGGTTTCCGGGGGCAGTATGATTGCAAAGCTGAACCTTAATGGAATGTCCAAAAGAGCACCACCAGGAGTGGAGCCTGTGGCTTAATTGGACTGCACCTGGGAAACCACTACCATACAAGCTACAGAAAAGATGGACAGATTGCAAGCTTTGTCAATTCTGTGTGTGGTGTGGTATGTCAGTTTGTAGTTGTGCTAGCGATTTCTCAGCTTTATTCCGTTAACGACCGAGACTCCGGCATGGCCCCGCAGTACACGTCAAGCTTACTAGAGGGATACGCTAGGCTGTGGCAGGTGAGATCGAGCAATAACAGGTCTAGCATTCCAGTACATATCCGGGGCTGCATGCACGCTACACTGAAAGGACCAGCTTTTGTCACTTACAGGTGCAGATAACCTACTGAACTCCGTTAGTGATGGGGATCTGGGATTCAGATTATTCCCCGCGAACGATGATTTCCCATTAAGTTCAGGTCAACCGCAATTCCAGTGTTAGGCCTAACCGTCATTCCTGAAAAAATTACGTGTCCAAACCACAGGTGCTGTAGCTTGCTTAACAGCTCGGCAGCCGTTCTCAGGCCCAGAATGGATTCAACAACATTGTAGAAAGTTGATAAAGGGTACAGTTTCACCGAATAACACGTATATATGTAGCCTAGTTTACACATTAAAAAAAAATGTCTATAGATCAGGAGACAGACTCAGATGTTCTCAGGCCCAGTATGGATTTGACCAGATTGTACAAAGTTGAGAAAGGGTACTTTATCACTGGATAGCAGGTATATATAGCATAGTTTAAACATGTAAAATCTCCGTGTTCTCAGTATGGATTACACAGCAATCTAAAAAGTGGAAAAAAGGAAATGCATTTGAGGCGTACACAACTATATACTTTTGGTGTTATTTTTAAATCTTCATATATATTTCTGTCTCAGTAATACAGTCCAGCCTCTCCGCAATAGGAAATGAGATGCATACAATTAGTGACATAAAGGCTATTGATTGCAGAAATCTAGGAATTATTATTCACGGGAAAAACTTCCATCACAATTCTCATAGGCGATGCTGACCCTCAATTAATTTGTGTGTTGAGACAGTGAAAACATTTTTTTGTGAATAAAGTCTTGCTGTATCGCACTTCCGTTGATTCCATCACTGTTACTCATCTCAATCCAATTTTTATCACAGGGAGCGATGTAAACATGGTGCTCACTGGCTATCATGATCTGTCACGTAACTTTGGAGTGCAAAAGACAGAAGCCACAGGTCGTAGGCGATTCTATTTGATTGGCATGAGAGGGCACATTTTGAAATGTGCACCGGAATGTCACACGTTTGTGAGTAGGAAAACTGTGAAAGCTGATGATAAATCACCACTGCATGTAATTGTGAGTCGACGTCCATAAGAAATGGAAGCCACTGATCATCTGGAGCTAGAGCCCGGCCAGCAGGACAGGGCATAGCTACATCTTAACCATCATCTTTTAGTTCAATCAATTTGTAGTGGCAGTCCCAGTGAAGGATTTGACAGCCCAGACTACACAGCGGAGGAGCAGGGAGAGGTAAACATTGCAAATGCTGGGGCCCTGCCCATGCAAGGGGGGCACCCTCGTGGGCGTCGGTACTGGCACTGGGCCCCTCATAGTACGGCGGTGTGTCTGACGGCGGGTGTGCACCACCACTGTCAGAGACACTTGATTGCACTATGAGGGACCCTATGCCAGTGCCTGCGCCAAAGAGTCGGCCTACCCACCTGTCCAGGGCAACGGCACTCGCACAGTTTTGTGCTCTAGGTGGTGACCCCGGCCATGGCGGGGGGCGCCCACTTAGGGAGGTTTACAAAGTGGCATATGTAGATGTGGGTCATTCCGCTGCTGCAAAAGGCGAAATAGGTCAAGTTCGCGGAATAGGAGGAGGACCAAAGCAAGCCATTTTTCTGGCAACCTATGTGTCATCAAGGGAAGGTGGGACAAAATCCTTGGAAACCCATGCATGGTTCATTTTAATGAAGGTTAGATCATCCACATTTTGGGTTGACAGACGGGTCCTTTTTTCTGTCAGGATTGATCCAGCTGCACTGAAGACTCTTTCCGATAGCACACTTGCATCTGGGCAAGCGAGCTCCTGTAGGGCATATTGTGCCAATTCAGGCCAGGTGTCCAGTTTAGCGGCCCAATAGTCAAAGGGGAATGACCTGTGCGGGAGAACATCGATATGGGAGGAAAAGAAGTTGTTAACCATAGTTGACAACTGCTGTCTCCTGTCACTTTCCATCGATGCAGTATTACCAGTTGTGTGAGCGGTCCGTGAAAAATCAGTCCACAACATTGTCATGAAACCCCTGTCTCCATCGCCACTTCTGCTGTGTGCACCACGAACACTTCTGCCAAGCTGCCCCCGGCCCGTACGGCTCGTGTGAGAACCATCACCGCTGCTGTGTGCTGGGAATGCCTCAACCAACCGGTTAACCAGAGTTGCTTGTTTAGTAGCCAATATTAGGTCAAGGTTCTCCTGTGGCATGATGTTTTGTAATTTGCCTTTATAGCGTGGATCCAGGATGCTGGCCAACCAGTAGTCGTCATCGTTCATCATTTTGGCAATGTGTGGGTCCCTTTTTAGGATCTGCAAGGCATAATCTGACATGTGGGCCAATGTTCCCGGTGTCAATGATGCACTGCGAGTGCTGGGTGGAGGAGCACTTTCTGGCAAATCCACATCCCTCCAGTCACGCACAAACCCTGTAACAGACCTTGCCACGCCAAGCCAACATTTTCACTTGCCCCACGAGATGCATCCTCCTCCCCTAAGTAATCATCCCCATCATCATCCTCCTCCTCCGCTTCTTCCTCCACCTCGTCCAGGAGAGGTCCCTGAGCAGACAATGGCTGAATGTCATCAAGGATTCCCTCCACCTCTTCCTCCTCGTCAACATTGGCTGCAGACGCCTGCTCCTTAAGGTGCGTCAAAGTTTGCATGAGCAGATGCATAAGTGGGATGCTCATGCTTAGGATGGCGTCGTCTGCGCTTACCAGCCGTGTGCATTCCTCAAAACACTGAAGGACTTTACAGAGGTCTTTCAGCTTCGACCACTGCACACCTGTCAACTCCATGTCTGCTCTCAAAGTGCCTGGCCGTGTATCCTCCCACAAATGCATTATGGCCTGCCTCTGCTCGCACAGCTGCTCAACCATGTGCAGGGTGGAGTTCCACCTTGTTGCAATGATAATGAGGCGGTGGTTGGGAAGGTGGAGTAATCGCTGCAGCTTCTGCATACGAATGGAGTGTACAGGCAACCGGCGGATGTGCGCGCACAGTCTTCGCACCTTCTGGAGCAGGGCTGTTAGCTCCGGATAATTATTGAGGAAGCACTGCACCACCAGGTTCAAGGTGTGAGCCAGGCAAGGTATGTGGCTGAGTTTTGAAAGGGCTATGGCTGCCACAAAATTACGGCCGTTATCACTATCTACCTTGCCTGCCTCAAGATGTACACTGCCCAGCCATGACTCAGTTTGTCGCTGAAAGTACTCAGCCAGCACCTCGGCAGTGTGTCTGTCACCCAAACACATAATCTGCAACACAGCCTGCTGACGCTTTCCACTAGCTGCTCGATAGGGGGACGCCTCGTGTGCAACAGTGGCAGCTGCAGATGGAGTGCTTGTACGACTGCGCTCTGTGGACGAGCTTTCGCTTCTGGAGGAGGGTCGAACACCTACAGCCAACTGTTTCCTATACCGTGGGCTAGGCAGCACTGTCCCACCACCGCTGTCCCCTGTGGACCCTGCATCCACCACATTAACCCAGTGCACAGTGATGGACATGTAACGGCCCTGGCCATGCCGACTAGACCATGCATCAGTTGTGAGGTGCACCTTTCCACTCACTGACTGCTTGAGTGCATGGACAATGCGGTCTTTCACATGATGGTGGAGGGCTGGGATGGCTTTGCGAGAGAAGATGTGGCGACTAGGTAGGTCATAGCGTGGTACTGCATAGGCCATGAGTTCGCGGAAAGCTGCGCTTTCCACCAACCGATAGGGCATCATCTCTAACAAGATTAGTTTGGCAATGTGGGCGTTCAAACCCAGTGTACGCGGATATGAGACTGAGTACTTTCTTGACCTACTCATAGGGTCTGGGAGGATGAGCTGGACTTGAGAGCTGCATATGGTGGAAGTAGCGGTGGACAGGGTGGACTGAGAGAGGGTTGATGATGGTGATGGAGTTGGTGTTCTTTCTGATGGCCTAGATTCAGTCTTTCGTTGATATAACAGTGGGATTCCCTGACTGCTGTGGCCTTGCAACGACACCTCAACATTTGCTGCTGTGCTAACTGGTGGGCTTACAGTGGGGGAAACAATGTAGCGCTGCTGACTACCTTCTTTGTGATCAGTTGCACATGTGGTACTTGAGGTTTGGTGTTGTGTCCACGCTTGCAAGTGCATGCTGGTTAAATGTCTAAGCATGCAACTGGTATTCAAATTTTTCAGATTTTTCCCTCGGCTAAAGGTCTTTGCGCACTTCTTACAGATAACCTTGGCCTGATCATGAGGATTTTGTTCAAAAAAGTGCCACACTGCACTCTTCCTACTTTGGCAGACATTTTGCGGCCTAGCACGCTGTGATATTTTGACCCTGTGGACAAGCTGTCCAGCAACTCTTTTGATTTTTGGAACCTGTCTTTGGAGTGCTCCGGGCCTGCCAGATAACAGCTGTTGCAATGTCGATGTCTGCTGTGGATGCTCCTCCTCATCTGAGCTATTGGAAGCAGCACCCTCTTCCCCCAATGGATGCCAATCTGGGTCAACAACTGGGTCATCCATCACCTCCTCTTCAATGTCATGTGCACCTTCCTCTGTGTCACCGTGTATGGTGGTATAGTGTGCGGGAAGGGGCACCTGAGTCTCATCAGAGTCAGAATCTGGCTCTGTACACTGCGAGGACAATGTAGTGCTCTGACTGAATGTACCAGCAGAATCATTTATCAGTGGCTGTGCATCAGTGCACTCCATGTCAGATTCATCTTGGCCTGGGTAATTCACCATTTCACTTGATAATCCAGGCATGGTATGTGAAAACAGCTCCATGGAGTAATCAGTAGTATGGCCTGCGTCATCCTTCAATCTTGGTTGGGGTGAAGGACACAAGGAAAGGTGTGGTTCATGAACATGAGCCTCCAATGACGACTCAGTGCTTTTATTTTTTAAAACTTCAGAAGAGGAGGCGATAGAGCTGGAGGCTGAGTCAGCAA
The DNA here is from genome assembly GCF_039654945.1 of Dendrobates tinctorius. NCBI lineage: Eukaryota > Metazoa > Chordata > Amphibia > Anura > Dendrobatidae > Dendrobates > Dendrobates tinctorius. The sequence continues at coordinate 4,924,291 of NW_027361738.1, read as the reverse complement.
TGTAAGACAAAACTTTTTCCTGAAGCTCTGGCTTTAAAAGCGGTTTGCCAACTCCTAGAAAACTAAGCCTTCGAGGCCTTGTGGAGCCAGACGATGACGCAGGCTCAACACTTCCTGCATTCGGTCCTATTTTGCTTTTTTGCCACTACCATCAGATCCACCACCAACACCATCATTACCAGCTGCCAACCCCCGTCCAATTCCACGGCCTCTTCCACCAGCCTTCCTCATTTTTGGTAGAAATGTAGAAAAAATCCAACAAACTACATAGTAATGTAAACCAAGGTACAAGGTGTCTATAGGACAGGGGAGATTTTGAATTTCTGCACACACTTGTGGACACTGGACACTTTTGGATTGTGTGAGGCCCACTGAATATCACAGCGCTATGTCACAGGCTCGATGTCGCAGGTGTGAAAAATGTCACTAGAGGATAACGGAGATTTTGAATTTCTGCACACACTTGTGGACAATGGACACTTTTAGATTGTGTGAGGCCCACTGAATATCACAGCGCTATGTCACAGGCTTGATGTCACAGGTGTGAAAAATGTCACTAGAAGATAACGGAGATTTTGAATTTCAGCACACACTTGTGGACACTGGACACTTTTGGATTGTGTGAGGCCCACTGATTATCACAGCGCTATGTCACAGGCAGAAATTGGCTAGTGTATGACAAACTACAAGGTGTATATAGAATTAGGCAGAATAGGAATCTCCCTAGAGTGTAGGTCTGTAAGAACGGAACAAGTCCTCGACTTATCCTTACTGAGCGACACACAGATAGCTTCACTGTGGCCGTGATAACAGCCGTTACACTGTACTGAGAGAGGAGCGTGCATGTACACGGCTGTCCGGTGTACGTAAAATTGTCAAGCTCCATGTTTTTTAAGTATACGGACTGACACACGCTGTCTCTCTATAGTTTTGAATGTGATCAAACAGCAAATATATTTAACTGTTTGAAAACTAGACAAAACTAGAAGGTGCAGGTCTGTAAGAACGGAACATGTCCTCGACTTATCCTTACAGAGCGACACACAGATAGCTTCACTGTGGCCGTGATAACAGCCGTTACACTGTACTGAGAGAGGAGCGTGCACGTAGACGGCTGTCCGGTGTACATAAAATTGTCAATCTCCATGTTTTTTAAGTATACGGACTGACACACGCTGTCTCTCTATAGTTTTGAATGTGATCAAACACCAAATATATTTAACTGTTTGAAAACTAGACAAAACTAGAAGGTGCAGGTCTGTATGAACGGAACATGTCCTCGACTTATCCATACAGAGCGACACACAGCTTCACTGTGGCTGTGATAACAGCCGTTACACGGTACTGAGAGAGGAGCGTGCACGTACACGGCTGTCCGGTGTACGTAAAATTGTCAAGCTCCATGTTTTTTAAGTATACGGACTGACACATGCTGTCTCTCTATAGTTTTGAATGTGATCAAACAGCAAATATATTTAACTGTTTGAAAGCTAGACAAAACTAGAAGGTGCAGGTCTGTAAGAACGGAACATGTTCTCGACTTATCCTTACAGAGCGACACACAGATAGCTTCACTGTGGCCGTGATAACAGCCGTTACATGGTACTGAGAGAGGAGCGTGCACGTACATGGCTGTCCGGTGTACGTAAAATTGTCAAGCTCCGTGTTTTTTAAGTATACGGACTGACACATGCTGTCTCTCTATAGTTTTGAATGTGATCAAACAGCAAATATATTTAACTGTTTGAAAGCTAGACAAAACTAGAAGGTGCAGGTCTGTAAGAACGGAACATGTCCTCGACTTATCCTTACAGAGTGACACACAGATAGCTTCACTGTGGCTGTGATAACAGCCGTTACACGGTACTGTGTGAGGAGTGTGCACCGCTGTATGGTGTGAAAAAATGCACGCTCAGTACCTCACCAGGACAAAAAAAAAAATTGGGATGGCTTTTAAAAAAGCAGTTTGCAGAGCAGTGGGTAAACAGCAATGCAGCCGTCAGGAAGCCTTAGAAGGCAGCCTAACAACCAACACCGCTGATCCAGCAAAATATAGCCTCCACTTGCACTGCACACACAGTGACTGGTGTGTTGTACAGGCAAAATCGCTAGCAGCAGAAGCAGTTTTTGGTGTCTTCTTCCCTGCCTAACACTCTCCCTACAAAATCATCATCAGCAGCAGCTCTCTTTATTCTGAGATCAGAATGAGTAACATGGCGGTCGGTGTGCACGCCCTTTTATCCCCCTGTGACGCCCACCAAAGCAAGCCAATCACTTGCATGCCCTTCTGAAAGATGGTGGTGACCCCTGGCTATGTCATCACGTTGCCCACAGTGTCCGTGGATCCTGATTGGCTGAAAAAGAGCGCAAAACAAACTTTTGAAACGCGACTTTGGCGCTTAAGTCGCCGACCTCGTGGCCGACCTCATCCTAGGGTCGGGTTTCGTTTCATGAAACCCGACTTTGCCAAAAGTCGGCGACTTTTGAAATTTTTCAACCCGTTTCACTCAACTCTACTGGGCACTCCAATTTAGCTTCTTATTGACTAAGATGCCTAAGTCTTTTTCCATGTCTGATTTCCCAAGCAGTTTCCCATTTAGTAAGTAATTGTAGCATCTGTTTCTCCTTCTCATGTGCATAACCTTACACTTATCCGTGTTAAACCTCATTTGCCATTTTTCAGCCCAATTCTCCAATATTCATATTGGATATAATATACAAGATTTTGAGCATTTAAATATTACCCCGCTACTTGCTAAATTTAAAAAAAAAATAAATGACTGGTGCAAGTTACCACTGAGTATGGTGGGAAGGGCAAACCTGGTAAAAATGGTTCTCATGCCACAAGCTTTGTATGCCCTCCACAATGCGCCCATTTGGATTCCTGGTCGAATCTTTTATCAGATAAACAGAATATTTAGAGAGCTTATCTGGAAGAGGAGAGTTCCTAGAATTCGGTTGGAGGTTTTGCGTACATCTAAAGAACTGGGGGGGTTAGCGGTTCCTGACCCGTTTCTGCATTATCTTGCAGCTCAGTTGCAACATTTCAGAGGATGGGGGGAGGAAAATTCCTTCATGTGAAGTTCCTCGTGATGTATGCTTACATGCGTAGTGGGAAGGGACTTACTGGTGCAGGCGCTAGACTCAGTGCAGTTCCGTCAGGTTCAAGCTATCAATACTCCGATAATGAAGTGCATGGATAAGGTATGGAACATGGCCAAAGAAATATTAGGTATACAGGGAGTCACGGCGCATTCCCTGATCTGGAGAAACTTGACATGTACAGAGCTAAAAAAATTAGAGGGTTTGAGCTATGGGAGAGGAGAGGGCTTAAACTAGTATCACAGCTTTATTTGGAAGGGGAGTTTGGCTCTTTTGAGGATCTCAAACAGACATTTTCCATCCCTAATAAAAGATTTTTTCAATATCTCCAGCTGAGACATGCTTGTGAAGCACAACAGTGACTCGCTCCACTAGGTAATCTAGCTAAAACTCCGCTGTTGGATAGAGTAGTGATGGGAGGAGGATCAAGAGGTATTATATCCATGATATATGCAACCATGTTGGAAAAGAGAGTGGCAAGTTTGGAGACACTGAAGAATAAGTGTCAAGTTGATGTAGGTGATTTAACAGATGATGAATGGGAGGATGCATTGCAAGAAGTCACGAAAGTATCGGTTACTGAGGCGCAGAGTGTCGCATCTTTATTTGTTTCATCGAGTTTATCGAACCCCTGTATGGCTGTTGAAAATGGGCTATGCTAGAGAGGCAGATTGTTGGAAATGTGGAACGCCCAATGCGGATCTGATACACATGACCTGGAACTGGCCTCGGTTACGTAGGTTTTGGGGAGGTGTCTATTACTTATTACTGTCTATCAATGTCAAATGGTACTAGACCCCAAAATGGCTCTTCTGGGGCAGGTGGAGACTTTGCCGCTTTCGGAGGAGCACCAGCAGGCAGTCTCACGAATATTATATCAAGCTCGTAAAAGGGTGGTGGCTCACTGGAAGAGATCTTCCGTACCCACAATCATGGAAGTTACTGATGCAGTTAATAATAATATAGATATGGAAAAATATGTGTATCAAAAGAGAAGAACAACTAAGAAATGGGAAGATATGTGGGCTCCTTGGTTGGACACACCCGGGGTGGCACCTCCTAGATTAACATGGATGAGAGCGTTGAGGAGAATATAACCCAAAAATTGTAGCTGTGAGAGATCAAATGCATCGGGAGAGACGAGAGGTGTTTTTTCGGGTGAGGGTGGGGGGTGAGTTGGGAGTGATTTTTGTGAGGTTCTATTGTGTTTATGTAATACACTATTTGGGAAATATCCTGTATATGACTACCTGTTTTTTTAATTTTTGAAAATGTTTAATAAAAAATTACCTGATATAAAAAAAATAATTATGCAAACAGTGTATAATGCTCCATATATAATGGGCCCCATTTATAATGCGCAGGTGTATGATGGGCCCCATGGATGATGCTCCAGTGTATGATGGGCCCCATTTATAATGCTCCATATATAATGGGCCCCATATGATGCTCCAGTGTATAATGGGCCATATATATGATGCTCAAGTGTATGATGGTCCCCATATATAATTCTCCAGTGTATAATGCTCTCCCCATATATTGCTCCAAACATTAAAAAAATGAAATACCTCTCATCGCTGGGCACTGCTCTACTCTAGACTCCTCAGCATCACTATCTTCCAGCTCTCTGCACTTGGACTGTTCAGGCAGAGGGCGTACAGACGTGAAGTCATCGCGCTCTCTGATCTGAATGTCACTGTCAGGAAACGCGGAAGAGGTCACAGCGGTGGAGCAGGGAGAGGTAAGTATTTCAAGTGCTGGTGCCCTGAGCAGGCAGGGGGGCCCACTCGTGGGCAACGGCAGTGGCACAGGGCCCCTCATAGTACAACGGTGTCTGTGACGGCGAGGGAGCCCCCACCCTCAAAGACTTTTGCGTACTGTGAGGGGCCCTAAGCCAGTGCCATCGCCCACGAGTGGGCCCCCCCACCTGCTCAGGGCCCCGGCACTTGCCCGGGTGCGCCAGGTACTGATGTCGGCCCTGGGGGGGTACAGGCCAGTTAGGGAGGTGGAAAAACTGGCATATGTTGAGGTGTAGGCTGGACGTTCAGCAGCTGCAAATGGAGGAATTGCAGAAGTCGAAGGAAGAGGAGTACAAAGTGAGCCATTTTTCTGGCAACCTATGTGTCATCAGGGGAAGGTGGTACAAAATGCTTTGAAACCCAGGCATGGTTCATTTTAATGAAGGTGAGATCACCAACATTTTGGGTCAACAGCCGGGTCCTTCTTTCTGTCAGGATTGATCCAGCAGCACTGAAGACTCTTTCTGATAGCACACTACCAGCAGGGCAAGCGAGCTCCTGTAAGGCATATTGTGCCAATTCAGGCCAGGTGTCCAGTTTAGAGGGCCAGTAGTCAAAGGGGAATGAACTGTGAGGGAGAACATCGATAGGGGAGGAGAGGTAATTTTGAACCATAGTTGACAACTGCTGTCTCCTGTCTGTTGCAATCGATTCAGTATTAACAGTCATGTGAGCGGTCCTCGAGAAATCAGTCCACAACATGGTCATGAAACACCTGTCTCCAACACCAGTTCGGCTGTGTGCACCACGAATACCTCTTCCATTTGGCCCAGTACGGCTCGTGGTAGAACCTGCACCGCTGCTGTGTGCTGGGAATGCCTCTTACAAATGGTTTACCAGAGTTGCTTGTTTGTTCGCCAATATTAGCTCTAGGTTCTCCTGTGGCATGATGTTCTGTAATTTGCCTTTATAGCATGGATCGAGGATGCTGGCCAACCAATAGTCGTCATCCTTCATAATTTTTTTTAAGGACATATTATTGCAGTAAATGGTGCTAACAAATATATATATATATATATATATATCTCAACGGTGAAAAAACATTTTTTACAAACCAAAATGATAATATATATTCATAAGTAAGGTGCAAACATATTGTTAAAAATTTTATATCAATTCCCTATAGGTGTACATCATAATTATACAAATAAGAAAACGTATATAAAGTGCAAAAAATAGATAGGTATTAAAATGCAATATTAGTGCAAAAATAGTGAACACCATATGTGTCACTGCATAGATATACCATGTGAATAATGGGAATAATACCCAATAGCACCAATAGGTGTCAGTATATGCATAGTTTATGTCATGGACCAGGAAAATTTCTGAAAACAGCGTTAGACATCAAAGAGTATGGTAAGTATAAGGTATAACTTACAAGCTACACTGCACCTGATCTGGACAGCCGCCCTCCCCAACACGTGTTTCAACCCTTAGCCTTCTTCAGGGGGTGGCGCCTATAGGAGACAGGTAAGTATATATACCCAAACTCAACCAATCGCATATCGGATATAGCAAAACTGGCCAATCAAAGCGGCTGGGTGTGTTTAACAATCACCATGATGAACCTCCCATCCTATTCTACCTCATACGTCATTTAATCAAAGCCATATCATTATAAGCTGTGAATCACTGCAATATGTGTGAAAACAGGAGACCAGGCCCTAATAGCGCGTGACTAACAAGAAGTAATCATCACCGCTCATAAATACAAAGCGTCCCTGGTAACATAATGACAGGCATACTGCGCATGACAGTTAAAACATGGCCACTGCTACTCGTAGGTATACAGCGCCCATAGTAACTAGTGTTGAGCGATACCATCCGATATTCAGAAATATCAGATCGGATTGGATCGGCCCGATACACAAAAAGTATCGGGTATCGCCGATTCCGATACCGGAAGTCCCATTCAAGTCAATGGGACAGAAATATCGGAATTAAAAAAAACCCTTTCTTGCCTTGTACATCCTATTTGGGAGGGGGAAAAGTGTGGGCAGTGCGTGGGCGGACACTGTGCATGTCTGTGTGTGCGGGCGGGGCCTGTGCGGGCCTCTCTGGGGTCTGTGCTGACTGTCGGGGGCCTGTGCCAGCTGCCGGTGGTCTGTACGGGCCTCTCGGGGGTCTGTACAGGCCTGATGGGGGCCTGTGCCGGCTGCCGGTGGTCTGTACGGGCCTGTTGGGGGCCTGCGCCAGCTGTCGGTGGTCTGTTGTTTTTTTTTTTTTGACATTCAACACATTAGCCGGATGATGGGACTACTACTGTCCCATCATTGGCTAATGTGTCAATCACTGTCATTGTAGCAGGCATCGCCCGATGGGACTTGTAGTCCCATCGGACGATGCCTGCACCCATACAAGACCCCCGGCAGGCCCGCACAGACCACCGGCAGCCAGCACAGACCACCGACAGCCGGCACAGGCCCCTGAGAGGCCCGTACACACCACCGGCAGCCGGCACAGGCCCCCGGCAGCCGGCACAGACCACCGACAGCTGGCACAGGCCCCCGAGAGGCCCGTACAGACCACCGGCAGCCGGCACTGGCCCCCGACAGGCCTGTACAGACCCCCGAGAAGCCCTTACAGACCACCGGCAGCCGGCACAGGCCCCCGAGAGGCCCGTACAGACCACCGACAGCCAGCGCAGGCCCCCAAGAGGCCCATACAGACCACCGGCACAGGCCCCCGACAGGCCTGTACAGACCCCCCGAGAGGCCCGTACAGACCACCGGCAGCCGACACAGACCCCCGACAGTCGGCACAGACCCCCCGCAGTCGGCACAGACCGCGCATCATGATGACATCATTTCAGCAGCTAATCACAGCCACAAACAGTGGCTTATTACATTATGGGGACTTCCGATTCCGGTATCCGATATTGAAAAAATATCGGTACTCGGTATCGGAATTCCGATACAGCGAATATCGGCCGATACCCAATATTTGCAGTATCGGAATGCTCAACACTAATAGCAGATAACTAATCACACTGCACATGACCGGAAGAAAATGGCCGCCGCTATTCATAGATACACAGTGTTCCTAGTAACAACAAGTCGTACTGCGCATGACAGGAAAAAGATGGCCGCCGCTACTCATGATTACAAAGCTATGCAATTAGGACTAGCGGCGGTCATTTTTTCCTGTCATGCGCAATTTAAGTATCTAAGTTACCATGGACGCTTTGTAATCATGAGTAGCGGCGGCCATCTTTTTCCTGTCATGCGCAGTACGACTTGTTGTTACTAGGAACGCTGTGTATATATGAGTAGCGGTGGCCATTTTCTTCCGGTCATGCGCAGTGTGATTCGTTATGTTACTATGGGCGCTGTATATCTACGAGTAGCGGCGGCCATGTTTTAACTGTCATGCGCAGTATGCCTGTCATTATATTACCAGGGATGCTTTGTATTTATGAGCGGTGACGATTACTTCTTGATTGTCACGCGCTATTAGGGCCTGGTCTCCTGTTTTCACACATATTGCAGCGATTCACAGCTTATAATGATATGGTTTTGATTAACCCCTTCACCCCCAAGGGTGGTTTGCACGTTCATGACCGGGCCAATTTTTACAATTCTGACCACTGTCCCTTTATGAGGTAATAACTCTGAAACGCTTCCACGGATCCTGGTGATTCTGTCATTGTCTTCTCGTGACATATTGTACTTCATGTTAGTGGTAAAATTTCATTCAAATAACTTGCGTTTATTTGTGAAAAAAATGGAAATTTGACGAAAATTTTTAAAATTTTGCAATTTTCCACCTTTGAATTTTTATGCCCTTAAATCACAGAGATACGGCACACAAAATACTTAATAAATAACATTTCCCACATGTTTACTTTACATCAGCACAATTTTGGAACCAAAATTTTTTTTTGTTAGGAAGTTATAAGGGTTAAAAGTTGACCAGTGATTTCTCATTTTTACAACACCATTTTATTTTTACAGACCACATCACATTTGAAGCCACTTTGAGGGATCTATATGATAGAAAATACCAAAAAGTGACACCATTCTAAATACTTCACCCCTTAAGGTGCTCAAAACCACATTCAAGAAGTTTATTAACCCTTCAGGTGCGTCACAGGAATTTTTTTGAATATTTAAAAAAAAAATGAACATTTAACTTTTTTTCACAAAAAAAATACTTCAGGTTCAATTTTTTTTATTTTACAAAGGGTAACAGGAGAAATTGGACTGCAAAAGTTATTCTGCAGTTTGTCCTGAGTATGCTGATACCTGATATGTGGGGGGGAACCACTTTTTCGGCGCATGGCAAAGCTCAGAAGGGAAGGAGCGCCGTTTGACTTTATTGGCTGGAATTGAGATGGGACACCATGTCGCGATTGGAAAACCCCTGATGTACCAAAACAGTGAAACCCCCCACAAATGACACCATTTTGGAAACTAGACCCCCCAAGGAACTTATCTAGATGTGTGGTGGGAACTTTGAACCCCCAAGGGCTTCACAGAAGTTTATAATGTACAGCCGTACAATTAAAAAATCATATTTTTTCCACAAAAATGATCTTTTCACCCTCAATTCTTATTTTTCCAAGGGTAACAGGACCCTAAAAGTTATTGTGCAATTTGTCCTGAGTACGCTGATACCCCACATGTGGGGGTAAACCACTATTTGGGCGCATGGCAGAGCTCGGTAGGGAAGCAGCGCCATTTGACGTTTTTGGCTGGAATTGAGATTGGACACCATGTCGCATTTGGAAAACCCCTGATGTACCTAAACAGTTGAAACCCCCCACAAGTGACCCCATTTTGGAAACTAGACCCCCTAAGGAACTTATCTAGATGTCTGGTGGGCACTTTGAACCCCCAAGGGCTTCACAGAAGTTTATAACGACCGGGTGTGAAAATAAAAAAATCGTATTTTTTCAACAAACAAGATCATTTAGTCCCCAATTTTTTCATTTTCCCAAGGGTAACAGGAGAAATTGGATGCCAAAAGTTGTTATCCAAGTTGTCCTGAGTACGCTGATACCTCATATGTGGGAGAAAACGACTATATGGGCACACGTCGGGGCTCAGGAGGGAAGTAGTGACGTTTTGGAATGCAGACTTTGATGGAATGGTCTGCGGGTGTCATGTGCATTTGGAGAACCCCTGATGTACTTAAACTATTGAAACTCCCCACAAGTGACCCCATTTTGGAAACTAGACCCCCCAGAGAACTTATCTAGATGACTTATCTAGATGTGTGGTGAGCACTTTGAACCCCCAAGTGCTTCACAGAAGTTTATAACGCCCGGGCGTGAAAATAAAAAAATCATTTTTTTCCACAAAAATTATATGTTTGCCCCCAATTTTTTATTTTCCTAAGGGTAACAGGAGAAATTGGACCCCAAAAGTTGTTTTGCAATTTGTCCTGAGTAGGCTGATACCCCATATGTGGGGGTAAAACACTGGGCACATGGCAGAGCTTGGAACGGAAGGAGCACCATTTGACTTTTTCAACGCAGAATTGGCTGGAATTGAGATCAGACGCCATGCTGCATTTGGAGAGCACCTGATGTGCCCAAACAGTGGAAACCACCCAATTAAAACTCCAACCCTAACCCCAACACACCTCTAACCGTAATCTCAGCCCTAACTCTAGCCCTAGCCCTAACCTTAGCCCTAACACTAGCCCTAACCCTAATGGGAAAATGGAAATAAATACATTTTCTTTTAATTTTATTATTTTTCCCTAACTAAGGGGGTGATAACGGGGGGTTCATTTACTATTTATGGCGGTTTTTATGTTTGGCAGCTGTCGCACACTAAAAGACGCTTTTTATTGTAAAAATAGTTTTTGCATCACAACATATTGAGAGCTATAATTTTTGTATATTTTGACCCACCGAGTCATGTTAGGTCTTATTTTTTGCGGGACGAGTTGACGTTTTTATTGGTACCATTTTCGGGCACATGACATCTTTTCATCGCTTTTTATTCCGATTTTTGGGACACAGATTGAACAAAAATCAGCATTTCATGAATTTCTTTTGGGGGAGTGCGTTTACACCGTTCCGCCTGCGGTAAAATTGATAAGGTGGTTTTATTCTTCGGGTCAGTACGGTTACAGCGATACCTCATTTAGGTCGTTTTTTTATGCTTTGTCGGTTTTATGCAATGAAAACAATTTTACATAAAACATAATTATTTTTGCATCGCTTTATTCTGCGAGCTATAACTTTTTTATTTTTTTGCTGATGATGCTGTATGTGGCTCGTTTTTTGCGGGACAAGATGACGTTTTCATCGGTACCATGGATATTTATATGCGTCTTTTTGATCGCGCGTTATTGCACTTTTTGTTCGGCAGTATGATAATAAATCATTATTTTTTGCTTCGTTTTTTATTTTTATTTTTTAAGGTGTTCGCTAAAGGGGTTAAGTAATGGGACAGTTTTATAGGGCGGGTCGTTATGGACGTGGCGATACCAAATATGTGCACTTTTATTGTTTTTTTTTTATTTCCAAAAAATGTATTTATTTAGGAATATTTTTTTTTAATTATTTATTTAGCGATTTTTTTAAAATTATTTTTACACTTTTTTTTTTAACTTTATTACATTGTCCCAGGTGGGACATCACTGTCCTGTGACAGATCGCTGATCTGTCACATCACAGATCACTGTGACAGATCAGCGATCTGTCACAGGCACTGCACAGGCTTTCCTCATGCCTGCGCTTTGCAGGCACTGAGGAAGCCAGCTCCCTGCAGGCCCCCGAAGATCCCCGTCGCCATCTTGGATTCGGGGGCCTGCAGGGAAAGAGCCCCCCACAGCAGCGCTGCACATTACGCTGCTGTGGGGGGCTCAGGGAAGCACGGAGGGAGCCCCCTCCCTGCCGACGCTTCCCTTTAACCCCGGTACACCGCGATCGTGTTTGATCGCGGTGTGCAAGGGGTTAACGTGTCAGGGACGGTCCGTGACCGCCCCTGACACTTTGTGCTGGGTGTCAGCTGTGATAGCCAGCTGACACCCAGCCGCGATCAGCGGCGCTCACCACGTGGGCGCCGCTGATCGCTATGACGTAATATTCCGTCCATGGAAATTAGGTCCAGGGTCACATGGACAGAATATTTCGTCCATTGTAGGTAAGGGGTTAAATGATGTATGAGGTAGAATAGGATGGGAAGTTCATCATGGTGATTGTTAAACACACCCTTCCACTTTGATTGGCCAGTTTTGCTATATCCGATGTACGATTGGTTGAGTTTGGGTATATATACTTACCTGTCTCCTATAGGCGCCACCCCCTGACAAAGGATAAGGGCCGAAACACGTGTTGGGGAGGGCGGCTGTCGAGACCAGGTGCAGTGTAGCTTGTAAGTCATACCTTATACTTACCATACTCTTTGATGTCTAATGCTGTTTTCAGAAATTTTTCTGGTCCATGACATAAACTATGTGTTAGCGTGGGTGGTCAGGAGCGGGAGCTCCGAGAGTGGACCCTCTGGACCGTGGCACCGAGGGACCCCGGGCGAGCTGCCAGGTGGAACCGACCCCTATACAGGGACCGTTAGGAGCAGGCCCAGGGGTTCGAGTACCACGGTAGCCGGTACCAAGAGGGGCGGCTCAGGATGGACCGGAGTAAGACTGAGACTGGAGTAGGACGGCAGGAACACAAGGCAGGACTGGAGTAGGACGGCAGGAACAGTGAAGGCAGGACTGGAGTAGGACGGCAGGAACACAAGGCAGGACTGGAGTAGGATGGCAGGAACACAAGGCAGGACTGAGAAGCTGCTGTGAGGAGCAGCCGAGACAGGAACTGCAGGAGCAGAGTGTGCACGATGGAGCGAGGCCAGAGTGTCAGGAAACACAATGATCAGGCGCCTCCCTCAGGGGGAAGCGGCCTGATATGGCCCCGTCTGGTCAGCCATTGGTCCAAATGTGCTTCCGGGTCAGGGCACAGCCGGAGCATAAGAAGCAGGAAGGAGGCGCGGCCGCGGCCTATGGCGCATGCGCATAGCATGCAGGGAAGGCATCGGTCGCGGGTCTGTCTCAGGTGACCGCCGCGGCCGTCGGGTGGAGAGAGGCTGCGGCGTGGGAGCGGAGGGCGACTGCGGCGTGGGAGCGGAGGCCGGGTGAGTATGGCGGAGCGGTGTAACACTATGCATATACTGATACCTGCTGGTGCTATTGGGTATTATTCCCATTATTCATGTGGTATATCTATGCAGTGACACATATGGTGTTCACTATTTTTGCACTAATATTGCACTTTAATACCTATATATTTTTTGCACTTTATATACGTTTTCTTATTTGTATAATTATGATGTAAACCTATAAGGAATTGATATAAAATGTTTACTAATTTGTATGCACCTTACTTATGAATATATATTATCATTTTGGTTTAAAAAAATTTTTTTTTCCACTGTTGAGATATATATATTTGTTAGCATCATTTACTGCAATAATATGCCCTTATGAAATGGATAGTACTGCCCTCTTATGTATATTTTTATATTATAAAACACTGATGCTTTGCTACTTTTAAAATGCCTCAAGTACCTTTATTTATAAAATAATAAAGTATATATATTTTTACAATCAGGACTTATGGTCAGTGTGTTCTTGTGTGTTGTGCTGTGTTCAGTGATTTGACTGTCCTAACAATTATAATTATATAGTCTGTGGGGTTATCAGCTGTAGATACCACTGGGTCTGCATATATCACCGTGTGATTGCTGCTGCTGGTTTTTCCCGTTTCCCTTTATGTGTGGTGATTAGTGTTGAGCGATACCACCCGATACTGAAAAATATCGTATCGGAATGGATCGGCCGATCTAAAAAAAGTATCGGGTATCGCCGATTCCGATCCCGGAAGTCCCATTCAAGTCAATGGAACAGAAATATCGGAATTAAAAAAAACCTTTCTTTCCCTGTTGGTTAATTCTACATGGAGAAAAACAACTAATAATAATGTAGAATGTATTGTGGGAGGTGTAGGAGACATTAAAGCCATAGAGCTTTAGCCTAATCAAATGGAATCGCAGTATTTTTTTTTTTTTTTAAAGACGTTCGTAGTTACAAAGATATTGACTATGTTAAAGTCTTTAATTTTTTTGTCAGATATGTATGTTTCACTACTTCCATGCTCTTTCACCTTCTTTTTTACTTCTCCCACACTTTCTCCTTCATCATCTTCAGCAGCAGCAGTATCTTCTTCTTTTATTCTTCTTTTATTCTTCTTCATATTCTACTTCTTCATCTTCTTCCTATTCTTCTTCATCATATTCTTATTTGTGTCAGGCATTCCAGTAGTTGTTATCTATAAAAGTTTGAAGATTACACCTTCCGTTCAGCCTGTCACAAAAGATTTACAACAGGATTTGTCCGCGTTCAGTTTGGCCTGCAGCAGCAGGCCTTTTCCAGGGGCATCACGAGGAGGAACGGACTCACCCCCATACACTTAGTCTTCTTCTGCTTATAAATTAAATAATATCATTTGCTCTGATTGTTAGTCTTATGCTTCATGTTCTTCTGCTTTTGTTTTTTATGCTTCTTGGTCTTCTGTCTCTTGTTGTTCTGCATCTTGCTGGTTGTCTTCCTGTTCTTTGTCCTCTTGGTCATCTTCTTCAGGGTCATCTTTTAAGTATTCTTCTGTGTGGTCTTCAGGGTCGTCGTCTTCAGGGTCATTGTCAGGGAGATCCAGAGTGAGAACTAAAAACCATTTCCACAAGCTTGAACTTGGGAAAGTAGCAGAAGGTACAAGAAGGCTGAGGAACTGCCGAGAACCAGCTGACGGTACTGGAACCCGGAGGGCAGCAGAATGAACAAGAGCCAATGGCACAACCGTGGACCAGCTGACGTTGCTGGAACACGGTTACTAAGCAGGAGGTACCTGTGCTACAAAGCATTACCAAGGACCAGCAGACGTTGCTGGAACTCGGATACCAAGAAGGAGGCACCTAGGCCAAAGGCACTGCCGAGAACCAGCTGACAGTGCTGGAACCCGGATGGGTAGCATTAGCTACAAGAGTCAATGGAACTACCGAGAACCAGCCGACGGTGCTGGAACCTGGAGGGGTAGCAGAAGGAACAACAGCCAATGGCACAACCGTGGACCAGCTGACGGTGCTGGAACACGGTTACTAAGCAGGAGGTACCTGTGCTCCAAAGCACTACCAAGGACCAGCAGACCTTGCTGGAACTCGGATACCAAGAAGGAGGCACCTAGGCCAAAGGCTCTGCCGAGAACCAGCTGACGGTGCTGGAACCCGGATGGGTAGCAGAAGGTACCCAGGAAAAAAACAAAGCTGCAAGGCAGTGAGCCGGCCGCAGATACCGAAACCGACAGTTCTACAGGGGGTGCTTGTCCTATTGGCACTACGGAACCAGCCTTTATTGCCAGAACCCGCAGCCCACATAGGAAGCACCGAAACTGCAGGCACCATAGACTCGGCTAACCCGACCGCAACACGACAGGACAACGTATCGGTGGCAAAGTGACGTTGACACTACCCGGAAACAGCAGGCGTGCTGGAACCAGGCTGGGCAGGAGGGAGAAGCTTACTACAGACATATGGAAGAAGAACTGAGCTTACTACACAGATATGGATATGGATCAGAACGGAGAATACTCCAGAGATATGGGAGCAGAATGGAGCTTACTACAGAGATATTGGCTCAGAAAAGAGCTTACTCCAGAGATATGGGAGCAGAACCGAGCTTACTACAGCGGTATGGGAGCAGAACCGAGCTTACTTGTCACAATCCATTTTTGGATCTGTGTCAGAGTCTGGACTCTCTTATATAAACCTTTTTCCTTTCAGGCCCTGGGGGTTAATATGGGTTTTTTCCCCGGTGGCTGCTGGTGTTACTACAACTGTAGTTGCTCTGCTGCTGGTTTTCTCCCGGTGGCCGCTGGTGTTACTACATGTTCAATTAGCCAGCAGGTGGTGACCTCCCCCCTCCATCCTATAAAAGATCATCAGCTGCTGCAGCTCCCTGTTGGTAATACTGGTCATTTGCTAACGAACCTAGGTGAAGTCTGGACCTACCTGGTGGAGAAGGGGTTCAGCTTATCTGGAGCAGTGGAGTTGCTGCTGGATGCTGATTGGGTGCCTTTCTCTGCTGCTTGGAGCATTGGCAGCAGATAAAGCTAAGTTTGCGTTTATAGTTGCTTTAACCCCGTGGTGTCTGTTTTACTTTCCCTTGTGTTATTTGGTGCAGTTTACTTTATTCCCTGTCTCACCTCTTGGGGAGGGGGTTGGGGTTGAGCTCATGGCTAAACAGGGGATAGGGACAGGTCAGAGAATTGGGCCTCACTACCATTAAGTGTACCCCCAAGTTAAGGAAAGTCAGGGCACCCCCTAAACCTGAGGGACAGTTCAGGGGCCCAGGTTCCATGTCTCCTGCCTTTTCCCTACTGTCCTGTGACATTATTACCAACAATCCCATTTTTTCTGGTGAGCCATGGCCATAATGCATACCTGTCTCCAATTGCTGCAGACCCTCACTGAGGAGCGTGGGGTGCTGCGTGGTGTGGTGGAGCAGCAGCTACAGCAGTTGGTGGGGTACGGGGCTTCAGCTCAGATGCAGGCTCAACCAGAGCCCAAGTTATCTCTCCCAGACAGATTTTCTGGAGGGAGAGAATTTTTTGTTTTTAAAGAGGCCTACAAGCTACACTTCAGGCTCCACAATCGCTCATTAAGGAGTGAGGAACAGCAGGTGGGATTCACTATAGCCCTCCTTGAGGGTGATCCCCAATCCTGGGCCTTCTCCTTGCCGGCCGATTCACCATCTCTACGGTCGGTAGACGAGTTTTTTGTGGCTTTGGCGAATATGCCCAATGTAGTCCTTGCTAGGGAGGAGGACACACTGGTGCAGGAAGACGAGCCCAGGCAGGTGGGAAGAGGTGGTTCTCCAGCGGTGTTTCCTCCAGTTCGTCGTGGTGTGGGGGCATGTTTTAGCTATGGGCAGACTGGTCATGTTTTCAGGGTCTGCCCAGCGAACGCCAAATGTTCTGTACCATCTAAGAAGCCGCGTCCCCCTGGTCATGTTGAGGGAGGCGATCAGGGAGTGTATATTTCCTCCATTTTGCCCTATATTTTTGGTCTGGTAGGGTACTACTCTGTACTACTCTGGAACTACAGGAGTTTATTGGTCGCCTGAATAGCAACAACCAAAATATACGTTAAACATTCACATGAGATGCTGATAAGATTGAGTTCCTCTCTGTCATTGTTTAACAGGATACTGATGGTCTGGGGCAGACCGATATTTTTAGGAAGATGACTTCTACTAATATGTTGTTACACGCTTCGCTATGTCATCCTGATCACATGGTCAGGTCTGTTCCCATTGGTCAGTTCCTCCAACTTTGTCGGATTTGCTCTATTAATGAGGATTTTGAGAAAAGAGCAGAGGAGCTAAAAATGAGATTCTTGGAACGTGGCTATAGTCGGCATCTACTCAAAAGAGCCTATAACAGGGCTATTTATTCTTCCCAAAATGGCCTACTGTACAATAGGGAATCAGCTAGGAAGATGGAGGGACCTGGAAGCTATGCTTCATTGCAAATTATCATTCCCATTCTAGGCAGGTCCGGCAGGCTTTGTCTAAAGCATGTCCTATATTGAAAATTGACCCAATAATTGGCAAATTTATTCTGGATATACCAGTCATTACATTTAGGCGTGCTAAGAATCTGTGCAATCACCTCACCCGTAGTCATTATACAAGTGAGAGAAAGGGTACATTTTTGGATAATTTCACACATAGGAGTGGGTGTGTTCCGTGTGGACATTGAGTTGCCTGTCCCAACATTGAAAAGTGTGATTCTTTTTCCGATTCAGGTGGCGTTAAAAATTTTAAGATCAATAAATACATTACTTGTGCTACGAGATATGTTATTTATTATGTCACCTGTCCATGTGGATTAATTTATGTCGGTTTAACAACTAGACAATTCAAGGTTCGCGTGTACGAGTATGTGTTGGATATTCAGGCGGCGGCTGGCCACATGGATTCATCCACTCTTAAAACGTTACCCCGTCACTTTAAAAACTTTCATGACTGTGACAGTACGGTGCTACAGGTGAGGGGTATCGATGCCTTAAATATTGGGATTCGTGGTGGCAATCTGTTTCAAAGATTGGGTAAACTTGAGACTCGCTGGATCTGGACGCTTAATACGGTATATCCACAAGGACTAAACGAGAATTTGAGTTTCGATCCGTTCCTGTGACCACCTTACTGTTCCAGGTGGGCATTGGGTGGATCTAATCCTTGCTATTTTTTATTGTTTTTATTATATTTTTAATTGTGTATTTTTCATGTATTAGGTATTTTTATGATATTTTGTGGATCTATGAAGATTATTGGATGGAGTCCAGGACAGTGGCGGTACCTTGTACAGATGGACTAATTTCTACTGTTTTCTATGTCCATCCTATACCTATGTTTGAAGAAGATCCTTTGACGAGGTTGAAGATGAGTCGGGGGGATGTCTTTTGGATATCTTTATTTTGTTTATTTTATTTTATTTATTTTTCTATTTTTTTCAATGATATATAATTAGGACTACTTGACCCCGTACCTTCTTATCCCCGTGATTGCTTATAATAATATGTCTCCTGTTCTCTCCCTGTAATGATACTGATTTTGCAGTCTGCCTCCTGATAGTAATGCCCCTGAGCAGGAGCATAAGTAGAAATCACTGGAACGCCAAACCAAAAGTCTTATTATTATGTATTATTATTATTATTATAGCGACATTTAATCCATGGCGCTTTACATGTGAGGAGGGGTGTACATAATAAAAGACAAGTACAGTAATCTTTTTTTAACTCCTTAGTGACTGAGCCAATTTGCAGCTTACTGACCAGGCCAATTTTTACAATTCTGACGACTGTCACTTTGAGGTTATAACTTTGGAACACTTTAGCAGATCCCGCCGATTCTGAGACTGTTTTTCATGACATATTTTACTTCATGTTAGTGGTAAATGTTCTTCGAAATGACTTGTGTTTATTTATGAAAAAAACGGAAATATGGCAAAAAATTTTCAAATTTTGCAATTTTCAAATTTTGAATTTTTATGCCCTTAAATCAGAGAGATATGTTACACAAAATACTTAATAAATAACATTTCCCACATGCCTGCTTTACAGTAGCATAATTTTTGTTGTTAGGAAGTTATAAGGGTTAAAAGTTGACCAGCGATTTCACATTTTTACAACAAAATTTGCAAAACCATTTTTTTAGGGACCACCTCACATTTGAAGTCACTTTGAGAGGTCAATATGACAGAAAATACACAAAAGTGACACCATTCTAACAACTGCACCCCTCAAGGTGCTCAAAACCACATTCAAGAAGATTATTAACCCTTTACGTGCTTCACAGGAACTGAACAACGTGGAAGAAAAAATTTAACATTTAACTTTTTTTTACAAACATTTTATTTCAGAACCAATTTTTTTATTTTCACAAGCGTAAAAAGAAAAAATAAAACACAAAATTTGCTGTGCAATTTTTCCTGAATACGGTGATACCCCATATGTGGGGGTAAACCACTGTTTGGGCGCACGGCAGGGCTTGGAATGGAAGGAGCGCCGTTTGACTTTTTCAATGCAGAATTGGCTGGAATTGAAATCGGATGCCATGCCGCGTTTGTAGAGTCCCTGATGTGCCTAAACAGTGGAAACCCCCAACAATTGACACCATTTTGGAAACTAGACCCCTTAAGGAACTTAACTAGATGTGTGGTGAGCACTTTGAACCTCCAAGTGCTTCACAGAAGTTTATAACGCAGAGCCGTGAAAATAAAAAATCATATTTTTTTTACAAAAATTATCTTTTTGTCCCTGAATTTTTATTTTCACAAGGGTAACAGGAGAAATTAGACCCCCAAAGTTGTGCAATTTGTCCTGAGTGCGCCGATACCCCTTATGTGGGGGTAAATGACTGTTAGGGGGCACGGTAGAGCTCAGAAGTGAAGGAACGTCATTTGACTTTTTCAATGCAGAATTGGCTGGAATTGAGGTCAAACGCCATGTCACGTTTGGAGACCCCTTGATGTGCCTAAACAGTGGAAACCCCCTACAAGTGACACCATTTTGGAAACTAGACCCCCCAATGAGTTTATCTAGGTGTGTGGTGAGCACTTTGAACCCCCTAGTGCTTCACAGAAGTTTATAACGCAGCCATGAAAATAAAAAATCATTTTTTTTCCACAAAAATGATTTTTTAGCCACCAATTTTTTAATTTTCCCAAGGGTAACTGTAGAAATTAGACCCCCAAAGTTAGTGTGCAATTTGTCTTGAGTACGCTGATTCCCCATATGTTGGGGTAAACCACTGTTTGGGCACACGTCGGGGCTTGGAAGGGAGGGAGCATCATTTGACTTTTTCAACGCAAAATTGGTTGGAATCAATGGTGGCACCATGTCGCGTTTAGAGACCCTGTGATGTGCCTAAGTAGTGGAAACCCCTCAATTCTAACAACAACCCTAACCCCAACACACCCGTAACCTTAATCCCAACCCTAATCATAACTCTAACCACAAACCTAACCCCAACACACCCCTAACTCTAATCCCAACCCTAACCATAACCCTAACCCCAACACAACCCTAACCCTAACCACAACCCTAACCACAAACCTAACACCAACACACCCCTAGCCCTAATTCTTAACCCTAGTCCCAACCCTAACCCTAATGCCAAACCTAACCCTAATCCTAACGCCAATCCCAACCCTAACCCTAATTCCCACCCTAATGCTAACACTAACCCTAATGGAAAAATGAAAATAAAAATATTTTCTTTATTTCATTATTTTTCCCCACCTATGGGGTGATAAAGTGGGGGTTTATTTGCTATTTTTTTATTTTGATCACTGTGATAGGGTCTATCACAGTGACCAAAATGAACCAATAGGAAAAATCTTCCTATTGTTGCCGGGTACTGGCCGGCAGATCTCGGCGGGCGCACTGCGCATGCGCCCACCATTTTCTTCCCAGAAGAAGATGGCGGCACCCATGGAGGGTAAGCACGAGGGCCGAGGACCACCGGGAGGTACCGGGGGGGGGGTTGGGGATCCTATTTCTCTCTCCTCTCATGTGCGATCACATCATAGGAGAGAGAAATTGAATGGCACATTGGACTTTTTTTTCGGTCGCCGTTATACGGTTAATAACGGCGATGGCAAAAGCGGGGTCAGTAAAAATCAACCCGAATCATGTTCTTTGGAGTCTCGGCTACCTCTGGCAGCTGAGACCCCGGAGAAAATCCAACTCTGGGGGTTGCTATACACTTTCTCCACAGCGCTGTTAATTAACGGCGATGTGGTTTAGGTACCCTTAACTACCGCAATTAAAAGGCGTACTGGTGGTCGTTAAGGGGTTAAACTGTTTATTTTTTAAATATTTTCTATTTTCTTGTACAAATAACATCATAAACACAAGTAGACTTGTAGCAATATTATGCAAAACAATGCAAAACATTTTAGAAGTTTCATCCAGTGGTACAGTACTCAGAACTTCTGCTCCTACTAACATTAGGTCAAACATCTAATACATCATCTAAGAGTAGGTGTGGTACAGGGAAGACATAGGGAAAAAGTCAGGGAGGGGGGAAAAAAAAGAAAGAAAAGAAGCACGTAACATCAATTGGTTAGCTTAGTTACATAGTCATCCCATGGATTCCATATGCGATTAACCCCTTCCTGACCTTTGACACAGCGTATGCATCCTGAAAGTCAGTGCCAATCTGACCTGTGACGCATATGCTGTGTCATGGAAGGATCGCGTTCCTGCGGGTCGGGTGACTGGGGTCACTGAAAGGTCACCTCACCCGAAGGCACAAGACCCTTTGTACTTCACCTCGGGGGGTGCGTTAGCCCCCCCGTGGCTATGATCGCTCTGATTGGCTGTTAAAAGTGAAACAGCCAATCAGAGCGATTTGTAATATTTCATCAATGAAATTTGGTGAAATATTACAATCCAGCCATGGCTGATGCTGCAATAGCATCTGTCATGGCTGGAAACCGAGATCCGACCCCCCACACCAAATGATGGGGGCGATCAGCCCCCACCACTGACTAACGGCGTCAATCTGCCGCCGCCGTAACCATCTGCTCCCCTCCCCCTTCCCTCCACTTCCCCCGCCTTCTGATCCCCCCTCACCTGTCCTAGTATCTCCGATGTCCCTGTGTCCGTCCCGGTGTCCCTCCCAGATCCTTCATGGGCGCTGCCATCCTGCAAAATGGCGGGCACATGCGCAGTGCGCCCGCCGGCTGGCAGATTCCGTTCATTTATTTTGATCACTGTGATAAACTCTCACAGTGATCAAAATAAAAAAAGTAAATAAACCCCCCGTTTATCACCCCCAAAGGGGTCGCCGGAGAGCTGTGCCTGTGTAGTTACGTCACGGTGGTGACGTGGGAGGAACGGGTCCGTGTGTGTTCCTCCACACGGGGATATGAACACACACACAAAATGCGCCACACACTACCACGTGCTTCAACACATATACCACCATCAGCACACATTTCAGCACACATACACCAACCTCGCCACCTAAAAGTCCAAACACAAAAGTCGCCACTCAAAACTCGCCACGCTGTCCCAGAGCTGTTTAAAAGATGAAAAATGAGCTGTGATTGGTTGCTATCAGCAACAGTTTTCTTTGTAAACAGTTGTGGTAACTGAGGCCTATTATTCTTATAATTTCTATGGTGTTATCATCCTTCTGTAAAGCTGGAAATAACACAATTTATTACCGTGCCAACACAGACCACCCTCTGACACAGACTGCAGGGGGAGCCCGGTATCACACAGGACAGAATTAGACACACGGCTCAGCAGACAGTATCACACAGGATAGGATTAAATACACAGCTCAGCCGTCAGTATCACACAGGATAGGATTAGATACACAGCTCAGCAGTCAGTATCACACAGGAGAGGATTAGATACACAGCTCAGCAGTCAGTATCACACAGGATAGGATTACATACACAGCTCAGCAGTCAGTATCACACAGGATAGGATTAGATACACAGCTCAGCAGTCAGTATCACACAGGATAGGAATAGATACACGGCTCAGCAGACAGTATCACACAGGATTGGATTAGATACGCAGCTCAGCACACAGTATCACACAGAATAGTATTAGATACACTGCTCAGCAGACAGTATCACACAGAATAGGATTAGATACACGGCTCAGCAGTCAGTATCACACAGGATAGGATTAGATGCACGGTTTTATGTGCAATATAATCATTATAATTTGTTATAACTAACTACAGTTGGTTACTATGCCCAGGCAACGCCGGGCTCTTCAGCTAGTATAATATAAACGCCACCAAATCTAATAAATGGATAATTAGATACTTGTGTCCATGGGATTAGCTCAGTATTGTAGCTTCATTGATGTAAAATGGGATAAGCTGCAATAAAAAGTGCCGTCCTATGAACAATGTCTCGGTTTCTTCACACCAATTGCTGTTTGTGCACATCGGCAGCAAATAAAATGTTCTTACCACCGACAATTGGTTTAAGTCCGGGATCACACATGCGAGAAACTTGGACGAGTCTCGCATGATAATACCCGGAACTGCCGCCTGCACTCGGGAGCGGAGCGTGCGGCTGCATAGCAATGTGTGATCCTGGCCTAATTTGAAAACTCCCACATCAGGTGTCTGACAGGTTCACTGCCAAGAGGGTTTCTGGGGATACAAATCAGCAATAATTTCTTTAATTGGAAAAACTAGTATGCATTTTTTTTTTTGTATTTCTGAATATTCCAATTTATTATCAACATTATGAAGGTTGCTTTGTTTTGTTTGTTTTTTTTTGTGAAATTGCTTTTTTCATATTTTACTTTATGCAAACAAATTTTGGTTTGAATTCTTGCTGCAAGATGGTTTGTATTCTCCTGTTACCTGGCATTAAAATTCAGGTAGTGTCTATTATAAAAATGAATCCCTATCGTATAGCTATCAATGTAGTGTTGGGAGTAAGCAATGCCACAGGAGATAGGGGTTGTGACAAGAGTTGAGAGAATTTTGCAAAATTTGGTTCGGATTATGATCGCCGACGAATATTGTATTTGCAGTATTCACCAAACGTCAATGGGTCTAGAGTTGAGCGAATATGTTCGGGACTGATCGTCAAACATAAATTCTGCACGAATAGGGTACAAAAAAAGGCATGAATATGGCAAACTCGGATTTGGTGATGGTTTACGAACATATTCTCTCAACTCTAGTTGTAAAGCTACACGAGATGGAAAAAGCTAACCATACACATTGAGTAGCCGTGTGCTGAATGTTCGGCCAAAGACTATCACTCCCGTCTCCACATACTTGTGAGTGCTAGGGATTTTGGGATTATCTCCCTTGAGAACAAAAGTATCAGGCATTGCCACTCCACCTGCCCGGTCCTTCTCTCTTCTATGGGGGGAGAGCCAGGAGCTGCCCATACACATCAGATGGCCAAGCGATCCTCCCAAAATCTGTGGCTTCGACCGGCTTTCAACTAACGTGTATTGGGGCTGTTATTGTGACTGTCCCAAAAAAGGTAATGATAAACTGTACCTCCCTTCTAATGGGATGGTGTCCCTTTACCTCTATGTAGCCCACCTGTAATTGGCAAGTAACAGTTCAGTGCTCATATTCTGCTACATGTGTAAGCTATTAAAATGAGCCTTTATTAGATTTTAATAACTTCATTATTCACTATTTTGAAGCCTTTTGGGTCCTGATTTATTAAGCTGTTTTCAGCATAATTCTGGTGAAGTTGCACAAAAATCTTGCAACATTTGGAGTTTACTTTACAAGCCAGCTATGCCAATATGGACAGGGCATGGCTGCACCTACCTGCATAAAGAGTCTGACTGGGGTATATTGACGGCACCAGAATTGGGAGGATTGTACTCCAGCAATCCTCTTCTTAAACTGGCCTGCACAGCACAGTCTTAATGAATCGTCCCTTCTGTTTCATTATTAAAAAAAAAATTGTATATAATTTTTTTTTCCCCCAAGCCAAATCTAACCACTATTATTTCACGTTGCCAATACTTTCAGCAGGTCTCTGAAACCAAAATCAGCCAAGATATAAAAGTACATGCGAATAATTGCACTATGCTGGTCTATGGATACACAAACACTGTATTTTTCCAGTTAATGATCTTCACTTGTAGGCTTTCCGTGAATGCTTTATATGTGTATCAATTTTTTTTATTAAAGTTGTGGATAATTTGAATCTTCTCTTTTGTTTGTGCAATGTAGCAAAGCCCTGCAGCCCATTGTAGAGCACGGGTTCTTAAGAAGAATGTTCCCATTTTTATTTTTGCATTGATTTATATAATCATGTATTATTAAAATTACACTTACGATTTCAACATTTATTTATTTTTTTCTGCTGCCAGTTTATACAGTATTTGCTGCTGTGTAACTGTTTGGGTATGACACTTGCATACCGCAAATACTGCAGCCATAGGAGACTAGAAACGCACAGATCACAATCTCCTATATTGTGTGTGTCTCAGCTGTGAACTGTGCATTCCCCAATAAAGCCAATCGGTTCATGTTTTGGACTCCGTTAAGTCAATAAGGTAAAGCAAAGTGCTATGATCAACCTCCGACCCTTCCTTCTGATGTCTGCTCCTTCTGACATGGCTGTATTCTCAAGGTCCATACAAGAACATGTCATAACTATTATTGGCATAGTGTGTTTTTTTTAACCTATTCGTTGTCTTAAGCATTCTGCGTTAAAAAATAACCTGAATAAAGGTTCGGCACTCCTCACTAAGGAATTTGGCAGGAGATAGCAGTAATTACATATACTACTACTTTTTGAAGCTACTTGACTATGGAGCCAGCCTGGTATGTATCTCGACCCATGCGCCAGACCACAGACTATTTAAAAGGTATTTTTTAGGGTCTCCATTTGGACTACAAGCAGTGAGCTGGATCCATTTTTTTTCTTTCTTCTTGATGGCTATAACTTATTAACTTGATCAGAAGCGTAGCTAGGGGTTCGGCTTAGGGTGGGGGCGAAAAAATCTGAGTGGGCTCCTAACCGGTAACCCTGATTACAGCTCAGGTTGGCACACTCTAGTCGTGAGTATAGGAGAACCTCAGCAGATGACCGCGCTGTAACTGAAACAAATCTCTATACAAAAAACAATACTGATATTACCGCCATATGGTGATCTCATAGTGGTAGATACCAGTCCTGCAGCATATACAAGAGTTTACTATACAGTTACATATGATAACTTACAGGCCCCGTTCTTTCTGATAATCGTTCACTTTTACACTTTACTCAGACCGACATGTCTACTTCTCCAGCCAGGACTCATCTGCAGAGAATACAACAAAGACACATTTGACTTCTCACATTTCCAGCTTAGTACCCATCTATCTCCAACCTGCACAAACTACTCACCCAATACTGAGCCGTTGCTGCCGTATGTGTCCCTACTATTGTACCTGATACAGCAGCAGTGGCTCAGCATTGGGGTATGTGTCCCTACTATTGTACTTGATACCCAAATACTGAGCCGCTGCTGCCGTATGTGTCCCTATTACTGCACCTGATACCCCAATACTGAACCGCTGCTGCCATATGTGTCCCTACTATTGTACCTGATACCCCAATACTGAGCCACTGCTGCCGTATGTGTCCCTATTACTGCACCTGATACCCCAATACTGACCGCTGCTGCCGTATGTGTCCCTACTATTGTACCTGATACCCCAATACTGAGCTGCTGCTGCCGTATGTGTCCCTATTAATGCACCTGCTGTGTGGTACAAGCGCAGGAATCCTCTAACTGCCTCACATAATAATGCCACTATTGTGCTCTTTACATTGCAGAATGTCTCTTGTGCCCTCACAGTAGCTCTCACACTGTATATAGACCCCCATACGGTATGATGGCCCCCACAGTAGCTCCCACGCTGTATATAGACCCCATACTGTATGATGGCCCCCACAGTAACTCCCACACTGTATATAGACCCCCATACTGTATGATGGCCCCCAAAGTAGCTCCCACACTGTATATAGACCTCCATACTGTATGATGGCCCCCACAGTAGCTCCCACACTGTATATAGACCCCCATATTGTATGATGGCCCCCACAGTAGCTCCCACACTGTATATAGACCCCCCTACTGTATGATGGCCCCCACAGTAGCTCCCACACTGTATATAGGCCCCCATACTGTATGACAGCCCCCACAGTAGCCTTTAAACTGTACTGTATAATGGCCCCCACATTAGCGCTCACGCTCTATACTGGCCCCACACTAGCTCCCATACTGTATAATGACCCCTGCATTAGCTCTCACGCTCTATACTGGCCCCACACCAGCTCCCATACTGTATAATGGCCCCTGCATTAGCTCTCATGCTGTATACTGACTCCCGCATTAGCTCATCCGCTGGATTATGACCCTCGAATTAGCTCTAACACTGTATAATGGCCCCCGCTGTAGCTCCCATGCCTCTGATTCTGGTCTCTGTCAGTCCCTGTCTGTGAGCTACACCTGCACAGTCCTGATATATATGACAAAGAACTAAATAGAAGAAAATATAAACAGCCAGTGGGTGCGTATAGAGTCCAGGATATGGGTATAGCTCCCTGAATGTACCCAGGTGACCCTAAAAGAAATATTCTTGGCTGAACAAGACCCCAAAGAGGGAGAAAGAAAGAGGGAATTAGAAGAGAGGGAGGTAAAATATTACTCATGTAAAGAAGAAAAGTGCACCCTGGTACGTCTTCTCTTTTATTCCCCTTTCTGCCTTTGGGGGGGTCTTATCCAGACTGAGTATATGTTCAGGGGTCTATATGTGATCAGCTATACGCACCTGCTGGCTGTTAGTATTTTCTTCTATTTGGCTCTTTATCATATATATTCATCCTCAACTTTGTGGGGATTATTTTTTTTAGTAAAAAGTTATATACCGTAATTGGCTTTTCATGTTTGCCACCCTGGATTTACAATATGAGATGATAGGACCCTCACCCCGGCTACAGGACCAAGTCACGGGGGGGTGTATGTATACTGTATATATACATATATGTAGAGATATATGAAATATACGGCTGCCAAACATTCCAGGCATTTACCGATCTTCAATATAGCAGCAAAAATGAAAGTAGCACACCGCTTAGACAAAATGAAAAAAAACAGAGTTTTGATTCTCCTGGAAAAAGGTTCTCAGTAAACTGAAACATTGCTGAGCCCCAGTGAGCTATTAAAACACTATTTCTTAATTTTGTCAATAGACTGCTGCCTTCAGTTTTTACTACTTTAGATTTTTACATTTATATACCATATATACCATATATATGATACCACTCATGTCAGTGGCTCTGAGGCACAGTGAGATTTATGGCAGCTGATTTGCACTGACAGAGACATCTTCTGAGCTGTATAAGAGTTCAAGCAGCCGCCATAAATCTACTGTGCCTCAGATACAAGAAAATAAACCATCCAGGATTTGTCAGGAGGTGAGCAGCGTCCTCCCCCCTCCTCACTGCACAGACCCCTCAGGGCCCCCGAGTTCTTACTCACAGCACCGTCTTGTCCTGCTCCTGTCCAGGTGAAGAAGCTAGTGCTGTGTGGTGACCTCTCTCCTGCAGACACACAGGAGCAGTGTGGGCATGTCTGCAGTTCGCTGGAGGAAGCTTAAAGCTATAATCTCCCTGCATCTACAGTGCAGCTTAGCTACATCAGTGAGCTGCGCACGCTGACATGGTTAACAGTGGCAGAAGCTCTGGATGGGCCCCTCAGATCAAGGGGCCCGGGGCGACTGCACCCTGTGCCCCCCTGCTAGCTACGCTGCTGAACTTGATCTAAGTTCACATTGTGTCTTTGTCTATGGTTGGGGGCTTGCAGCTGAAGCCCTAGAAAAACGTTTTCCGATGTTTGTGTTAATGGAGCCATCTACTATATAATCGTCTAATTTTGTCTGTCTGTTTGCAATGGAAATCCCGCGTTGCTGATTGGTCGCGGCCGGACGCGACCGATCTGCTACAGGTGCAGTCCGGCCGCGAATTGGCACGGATTTCGAACGACGCACGCCACCGCCAGGCGATATGCTGCGTTAGCCGCTGATCTCCCGACGGTTGCCTCGGGTCATCTCCTGCACGCACGGATTTGCCGCAATCAGCGATATTGGCGCGGAATTTAAATGGGATCTGTCACCCCATTTTTGGCCTATCAGCTGCAGCCACCACCATCAGGGGCTCATCTACAGCATTTTGTAATGCTGTAGATAAGCCCCCGGTGAAACCTGAAAGATAAGAAAAAAGAGTTAGATTATACTCACCCTGGTGTCTGGTCCAATGGGTGTCGCCGTAACATCCGGCACCTCCCATCTTCATATGATGACGCATGCATACTTTATCGGCCCTGTTGAGGGCAGAGCAGAGTACTGCAGTGCACAGGCGCCGAACCTCTCTGACCTTTCCTGGTGCCTGCGCACTGCAGTACTTTACAATACCCTCAACAGAAGCAAGGAGGAGGACATCATCGTATGAAGATGGGAGGCACCGGACCACGACACCCACCCCCCCCGGTGAGTATAATCTAACATGTTTTTCTTATTTTTCAGGTTTCATCAGGGGCTTATCTACAGCATTACAGCATTACGTTATCATCTTTGAATCGTCCTGTGAGCGCGGTGCCTTTCTCTATCTAAAAATTTATTATTATATTATTATTATTTCAGCTATAAGCTGCGGCCACTGCCTTTCTACAGCATTCTAGAATGCTGTTGATAAGCCCCGAAAGGCAGTGGCCGCAGCTTATAGCTGAAAAACGAGGTGACAGGTTCCCCTTAACAATGCAAGCCTATGGAGCGTCCGAACAAGGCCCCATAGACTTGCATTATAGAAGAGACTTCTTGCTCACACCGAGAGCATAGAGTGAGCCGAAGAGTCTGAAGAGCGATGACAGGCGATTCTGACAGCTAAATAGGAAAGGGTTATTTACAGTTAGAGCAGTCACACTATGGAATGCCCAACTACAAGAACTACTAATAGCAGACACTACAACAGCTTTTAACCAGAGCTGGATGATTTCCTCAATACACATAACATTGTGGGCTATATTTAATTTAGTGACAAAATGGACAATTGGTGGAGAAAGGTTAAACTTGATGGACCTAGGTCTTTTTTCAACCTATGTATGTAGCTATGTATCTATGACATCACACAAAACAGGAGCCGGACAGAGCTTGATCTCAGAGAAGACGGCAGTTGGGAAGTATATTACCCCACCACACTACAGTACATACACGTTTAGTGAAAAAAGCAAAACTTCATGAGGATTCTTCAAACATGTATGACGTACAGTATTGGTATGCCATATATTTCAGAAATATTCTATTACAAAGGAATATTAATTAATTCAGAATTTTTATTTAATTTTTTTAAATTGGGAATTCCCTATCAGTATGTCTTTGGAGTGTGGGAGGAAACCGGAGTACCCGGAGGAAACCCACGCAAACACGTGGAGAACTTACAAACTCCTTGCAGATGTTTTCCTTAGTGACATTTAAACCCAGGATCCCAGTGCTGCAGAGCAACAGTGATAACCACTGAGCCACCGTGCTGCCCAAGTACAGCTTTAATGATGGACTTGCTGTACTAGATGTATATGGTGCCCTAAGGACAGATTGGACAAATGCATCTTCTGATGCTGCGAGCGGCCCTGGATATTCCACGCCGGCAGGATGATATAATCCGGCGGAAGATGGAACCTTTGAGAAGAGATATTAAACTAATGTAAGTAATGGGACTCCATATTAGAGGATACTGCTTTGGTGTCATTGTGGCAGGACGGTAGAGAAATCTTATCCGTGCAGAGGAACAGGATCATTGTCACTCATCATACATGTGACAATCCCACCACTGACAGAAAACATCTTCTCCACATGAATTATTCTCACTGGCCAACATCAATCAACATAGGCCTTATTATCACACTTACGTCTTCTAGGTTCTCGCTCTTCTACTATTTTGGCATTTTGATCTTCTACCAGTTTTATTGCAGAGTTATTTTTCTTCTCAACTAGAAATTTATATAAAAAGTAAAAAATCAAGTCAATGATCATTGTCAGTCATCATACATGTGGCAATTGTATAACTGGGAGTTAACATCTCCTCCTCGTGACTATTTCTCAATCGCCGACATCAGACAACATTGACCTTATTGTCACACTTACCTCTGCTAGGTTCTGTCTCTGGGACTATTTCTGGGTCTTGATCTTCTTCCAGTTTTAATGCAGAGGTATTTTTTGTCTCATCTTGAAATTCATGTAAAAAAGTAAGAAAAACAAGTCAATGATCATTGTCAGTCATAGATGTGAAAATCCCACCATTGATATATAATATATCCTCCTCGGGAATTATTCTCAGTCGCCAACATCAGACAACATAGACCTTATTGTCACACTTACCTCTGCTAGGTTCTGTCTTTACTACTATTTCTGGTTTTTGCTCTTCCAGTTTTAGTGCAGATGTATTTTTCATATCAACTGGAAATTCAGGTAAAAAAGTAAGAAAAACAAGTCATTGATCATTGTCAGTCATCAATGTGAAAATCCCACCATTGACATATAGTGATGGGTGAGTGTGCTTGTTACTGGAGCTTTCCGAGCATGCTCAGGTGTTCTCCAAGTATTTTGAGCATACTCGTGAACTAAGTTTTAGTCCTCGCAGCTGCATGATTTGCGGCTGCTGGAACGCCTGAATACATGTGGGGATTTTTGCTAAAGAACAAGCAATCGCCACATGTATTCAGGCTGTCAGCCGCAAATCATGCAGCTGCGGGGACTGACTGTCTGATGTCGGTGACTGAGAATAATTCCCGAGAAGGATATATTATATGTAGTGATGAGCGATTGTGCTCGTTACTTGAGTTTTCCAAGCATTCTCAGGTGTTCTCCGGGTGCTCTCCGAGTATTTTGGGCGTGCTCGGAAATTAAATTTTAGTCCCTGCAGCTGCATGGTTTGCAGCTGCTAGACAGCCTGAATACATGCGGGGATGATTGCATGTTTTTTTGGAAATCCCCACATGTATTCAGGCTCTCTAGCAGTCTCAAATCATGCAGCTGCGGGGACTAAAACTGGATTTCCGAGCACGCCCAAACTACTCAGAGAACACCCGAGCATGTTCGGAAAACTCGAGTAAAGAGCACACTCGCTTATCACTACATATAATATATCCTCCTCATGAATTATTCTCAGTTGCCGACATCAGACAACATAGACCTTATTGTCACACTTACCTCTACTAGGTTCTGTCTCTGCTACTATTTCTGGGTCTTGATCTTCTCCCAGTTTTAATGCAGAGGTATTTTTCGCCTCAACTGGAAATTCATATAAAAAAGTAAGAAAAACAAGTCAATGATTATTGTCAGTCATAGATGTGA
This sequence comes from Dendrobates tinctorius, assembly GCF_039654945.1. Lineage (NCBI taxonomy): Eukaryota > Metazoa > Chordata > Amphibia > Anura > Dendrobatidae > Dendrobates > Dendrobates tinctorius. Next base: position 4,891,961 of record NW_027361738.1, on the reverse strand, counting down.
AAATCCCACCATTGACATATAGTGATGAGCGAGTGTGTTCGTTACTCGAGTTTTCCGAGCATTTTGATCGTGCTCATGAATTAAGTTTTAGTCCCCGCAGCTGCATGATTTGCAGCTTCTAAACAGCCTGAATACATGTGGGGATTGCCAGTTTTTTCGGAAATCCTCACATGAATTCAGGCTCTCTAGCAGTCTCAAATCATGCAGCTGCGGGGACTAAAACTTGATTTCCGAGCACGCCGAAACTACTCAGGGAACACTCGAACATGTTCAGAAAACTCGAGTAAAGAGCACATTCGCTCATCACTACATATAATATATATAAAGTGCTCTCAGTGAGAGAAACAAAATAGGAATCTTGTGGGTATGATACCTTTTAATGGCTAACAAATAATAGTGAATGTTGTTACAAAGCAAGCTTTCGGGACTGCTTACGTCCCTTCATCAGGCTGATATGCATATCAGCAGCTTATCAGCTTGATGAAGGGACGTAAGCAGTCCCGAAAGCTTGCTTTGTAACAACATTCACTATTATTTGTAAGGCTACTTTCACACATCCGTTGTGTGGGGTCCGGCGGCGTGCGGCGAAAAGCCGGGCCGCCGGATCCGGCCTGCAGCCGTGACACCGGATGTGTGTGCGGCGAGATGACACGGCTCGGACATTATTAAAGGAGCCGCAGGACAGAGGCAGCCAATGAGACAGCTGCTGAAAGGGAGGTGAGGGGAGGAGAGGATAGGAGAGGGGAGGGGAGGAGAGGGGAAGGGGGTGGAGAGAGAGAGACATGGGGGGTTAACATTAGTGTCCAGGCAAGAGAATCTCTCTCTCTTGCTGGGCACTTGTGGGGTTAACCCCACAGAGAGATCTCTCTCTCTCACCCAGACACTGTGAGTGTTAACCCCACAAGTGCCCGGCGAGAGAGATCTCTCACAAGTGTCCGGGTGACAGAGAGAGATCTCTCTCTCTCTCGCCGGGCACTTGTGGGGTTAACATTCACAGAGTCCGGGCATGCGCTGTGGAAAAAGCCGGTCCGGCGCTGCAAAAAAACGTTACATGGAACGTTTTTTCCAGACGCCGGACAGGCTGTTTTTGCCGGATCAGGCAAAAACCGGATACGCCGCATAGGTATCCGGCGCGATGCGGCAATAATGAAACTGAATGGGGGAAAAAACGGATCCGGTGGCAACCGGCGCCGGATCCGGTTTTTACATTTTTCGCCGCATCGCGCCTGATGCTGAAAACCGGATGTGTGAAAGAGGCCTTAGCCATTAAAAGGTATCATCCCACAAGATTCCTATTTTGTTTCTCTCACTGAGAGCACTTTATATATTTTTTTCTACTGGCTAACACGGTACCAAACCACTTTTTTCGTTTTACATATAATATATCCTCCTCGTGAATTATTCTCAGTCGCCGACATCAGACCACATAGACCTTATTGTCACACTTACCTCTGCTAGGCTCTGTCTCTGCAAGTATTTCTGGGTCTTGCTCTTCTCCCAGTTTTAAAGCAGATGTATTTTTTGCCTCAACTGGAAAATTATATAAAAAAGTAAGAAAAACAAGTCAATAATCATTGTCAGTCCTTGATGTGAAAATCCCACATTGACATATAATATATCCTCCTCCTCAATTATTCTCAGTCTCCGACATCAGACCACATAGACCTAATTGTCACACTTACCTCTGCTAGGTTCTGTCTCTGGGACTATTTCTGGGTCTTGATCTTCTCCCAGGTTTAATGCAGAGGTATTTTTTGTCTCATCTTGAAATTCATATAAAAAAGTAAGAAAAACAAGTCAATGATCATTGTCAGTCGTAGATGTGAAAATCCCTCCATTGACACATAATATACCCTGCTCGTGAATTATTCTGTCGCCGACATCAGACAACAAAGACCTTATTGTCACACTTACCTCTGCTCGGTTCTGTCTCTGGGACTATTTTTGGGTCTTGATCTTCTCCCAGGTTTAATGTAGATGTATTTATTGTCTCAACTGGAAATTCATGTAAAAAAGTAACATATAACATATAATATATCCTCCTTGTGAATTATTCTCAGTCGCTGACATCAGACCACATAGACCTTATTGTCACACTTACCTCTGCTAGGTTCTGTCTTTACTACTATTTCTGGTTTTTGCTCTTCCAGTTTTAGTGCAGATGTATTTTTCGTATCAACTGGAAAATCATACAAAAAATTAAGAAAAACAAGTCAATGAAAAACTCCTATAAGATTAGAGTCATATCTTTATGGTTGCTGATGCCGGATTGCTATGAGCTCAACCCTGTGGTCGGCGTTCATAGCACACCTATAATTCTGCTACATAGAGGGGATCTATGCATCTCCTCTATGTAGCAGAGGCGATTGATTTATGGCAGTTTCTAGCCTCCCATGGAGTAATGCAAAAATAAAAAAATGTTTTTAAAAAATATAAAAAAACAAAAATTTAAATCCCCCCTCTTTCGCCTCATTCAAAATTAAACAATAAAAAAAATCAAACCTACACATATTTGGTATTGCTGTGTACAGAATCACCCGATCTATCAATAAAAAAAAGGATTAACACTATCGCCAAACGGCTGAGCGAGAAAACAAATCGAAACGCCATAATTAAGTTTTTTTGGTCGCCGCGATATTGCAGTAACATGAAATAACAGGCGATCAAAAGAACGTATCTGCATAAAAGTGTTATCATTAAAAACGTCAGCTCGGCGTGCAAAAAATAAATCCTCGCCCAACCAGAGATCCCAAAAAGTGGAGACGCTACGGGTCTCAGAAAAGGGCGCAATTTTTTTTTTTGCAAAGTTTGGAATTTTTCTTCACCACTTAGATAAAAAAGAACCTAGACATGTTTGGTGTCTATGAACTCGTAATGACCTGGAGAATCAAAATCACAGGTCAGTTTTAGCATTTAGTGAACCTAGCAAAAAAGCCAATCAAAAATTAAGTGTGGGATTGCATTTATTTTGCAATTTTACTGCACTTTGAATTTTTTTTCCTGTTTTCTGTTACACGACATGGTAAAACCAAAGGTATTGTTCAAGAGTACAACTCGTCCCACAAAAAATAAGCCCTCACACGGCAATACTGACCTAAAAATAAAAAAACTTGTGGCTCTGGAAAGAAGGGGAAAGAAAAACGAAAATGCAAAATCGGAAAAAAGCTTCGGGAGTGAAGGGGTTAAAACATCTGTGGGACATTAAGGGTATATATAGGGTTAGTTTGGGGCCTGATTGAACCATGGGCAGAGCATTCGTGATCAGTATCAGGCACCAGACTGTATGGCCCCTTATACCTTTTATGCGCAGCACATAAGAGTGAGAATTTTATACAGTAAAGTGTTGGATTGTTGATTATTTTAAAGGCACAAAAAAGCAGTGATTTTCTGAGCCCTCATGTAACATTCACATTACACCTTATGATCAGTGACGACAACAAGATGTCCTATAGACCTGCACATACCTGGCAATATGGGAGAGGGTGACTTGTTGTTTTCAGTAGTGAAGCACTGATTGTCACCATCATTTCCAGTTGGAGAAGATTCTTTCTGCCTGTTTAGTAGAAGAAAAATAAATAAATTACAAGTGAAAGCAATGAAAAATAAAAAGACTCCTTTTTTATGGGCAATTAGGACACTTGGCCAAAATGAAGGGTATACCTTGCACAGGACTGCCTTCTGTCAGCAAGAATGAAGAATAACTAGTAATAAAGGGCTTTAATGAAATTGAAATGAAAGGCTGGTCATAATGATCAACTGTTATCACCAGCGTTATCACAAGCCAGACATTACAGTGATGATCAATCATGGGGGCGGTGAGTTCTGGATTTAGTATTGTGTCATATGCGTCTTGTATTTGGTATTCTGAAGATATGTCAGTACTATACCCTGTAATAATCTACTCACACGTCTGAGTGTTTTGTGCTGGTCTCTAGAGAGCAATCTGGAGATGGCTCATGGTCTTCATCTCTCATCATCATGGTATTGGGGTCATATAGCTAAAATACACAGAGTAAAATTAATTATATATATATATATAGTATTTTCATACTATTTTAGTTATAGTTTTGTGGATTTACTGATGATATACTTACCTTAGAAAGTCTTTGAGAAGATGATACATAGTTTAGACTTTCTGGCCAATCACTGACCTCCTCACTTGTGTCATCCTCATCTGAATCCATATGTTTGGGTCTCTTAATGCCAGCTACAAAGTACAAGTATTATCAAAGATTATTAATATAATCACAGACAGTCACCAAGTTATTACTAATAATGATGGGAACATATTGTCACATAAAATGAAAGACAAGACAAAAGGCAACTTTAACCAGATGACGTCTCATTCTACTTACTGGGAAAGTAGCGGGTGTCCTCCTCTGACGTAATATCTGGCCTTAACGTTGGCATATTTTGAAGGTTCTCAAAGTCTAACTCACTCAGGAATGGATGACTCTTGATTTCATTTGCTCCTCCTGGAAATGGAAGACAAGAAAAAAGTGATCCAGACAATGTTAGGAAGACTGTACATTTTAAGTTAATCTAAACTGAAGATATAGCAGATCCAAAATATACTGTAAGTCATGGCATGAAGAATGGGGAATGGACAAGAAGATAACGCAGAGACCTCAGTGTTGATCCTCATGGAAATGATCTATTTGTCAGGTCACAGAGGAGCTATAAGTCATTATTAATACTACTATATATATTACCTGTCCCGAGTCTATGTGTTGGATCTTTTATGAGTAGCTGAGTAATGATGCTTTGAGCTTTGGGATGAAGAGCATGCTTTTTAAATTTCAAAGTGATGTCATCTGTTATGTAAAAAGTAAATATTACAGAAAAGAAAGTCTCTATATTTACTATCATTTAAAAAAACTCATCAAAAGCAACAAGTAACTAAACCAAAGAATGAACATAACAACTGAACCAAATTACTGTGGCATCACACAGCATTCAGAATATTTTACTTACCTGTGGTGATACTGTTAAAAATAACACTTTTGTATCTTCCTTTAAATGGCACATCGCCAGTAAGAAATTTATACATGATGATCCCTATTGACCACCAGTCAATAGGCCTTCCGTAGCGCTCCCCTAAGATGACTTCTGGGGCTATATAATGCAATGTACCAATCATCTAAAAACCAACAGAACAATAAGAAGATGATCAATGAAAATAACTGTGACAAATAATATCAGTGGAAAAGTTTTCTATGTGAGAAAATATCCGAGAAGCAGAAATAGATTAGATCTCTAAAGAATAAGTTTTTTATGTATAGCTAACCCCATCATCAGGAAACTCTCTGGTGATGTCTTCAGTTTGAGCCTTGTAAATGTCTGATGTTGGTCTCATGAGTCCGAGTTTTGAAATACCAAAATCGGTGACTTTGATATGTCCAGTTGATGATATCATGAGGCTGTAAAAGAAAAGATATTGTCAGCCCTAAGTAATAACCCATAGACTGTATACCAAACTATAACTGTCTCTCCCTTTATTATACTGCAGCGCTCACTTACTTTCCAGGCTTCAGGTCTCGGTGAACCACACCATAGCTGTGCAGATATTCCACAGCAACAACCGTTTCTGCAAGGTACCTGCGGGCCCAGGCGAGGGATAAATGACCATATAACTTTAAGAGACTGCCACAGTCTCCTCCTAGAGCAGAAAGCAAATATGACAGGTGAGGGTTTGTTATAATGTAAATTACACATGATGAGTGTGAATGAGAAATAAGCTGAGACATTGGGGCAGGGAGTCAATCATAGAGATACACTGTGTGATGTAGAGCGTATACTGTATACTGCAGAGTAATCCTATACAAAAAGAGAGCTGAGATCTGCCCCCTGCTGGTAAACTCTTACATTGCACTGTCAATCTCTGACAGCGGCATTTACAGCAGGTGACCTGGAGGCGAGCTGCTCTAAGCACTCATCGCCCCCATTCCATGTCAATGTTTGCTATGGCTGCTGAGTGTCTGCGGAAGACTACTATCCTTGCCACTATGGTACTTCTGTGAAGGTCAGTGTGTAGCTTGGCTTCATAGTGGACCAAGATTTTCACCATATTCTGCAATGCCCATATTGCAGTACATAGTAATTACGATTATATAATCGCAAGTTCAGGTCCCTTATGGAGACTAAAAAATAAAATAACAAAAATATTTGGGGAAAGAAAATTTTATATAAACATCACTTTTTCTCCATTCAAAATAAATAATAAAAAAACAAATAAACTCAGATGGAATTGCAGTGTTTTTGTTGCCCCAACATCAGAAAAAAATGCAATTAGAAGCAATGAAAATTATTATCTGTCAGAAAGATGTAACCCTCCTAAACTGTTCTTATGAGCATGTAGAATAATGAAATATAAATACATTGGTAGCTTTATATGTTTAAGCAGATATGGGCTGGATAGAGATACAATGGATATGTCTTACCTGCTTCAAAGTCCATGACCATACACAGATGTCGTTTAGTTGGGAAGGAACAAAATGTGGAGACAACAAAGGGACAATCAGCGAATATTGCGATGTCCCTTTCCGGATAGGCCATTTCAAGATACTCTGGATCCTCCAGGTTACTCCTTGCTTGTTTCTTCATGGCGAATACCTTGTTTGTGTCTTTATGACGCACTAAGTGGACGGCCCTGTAGAGGAGAAAAATCCATAATTTATACAGAATTCTTACTAACAGTCTGTCTATATGTCAAATGATCTTCTGTCCTAATAGTTAATAGTGATTAATAGTGATGAGCGAGTATGCTCGTTACTTGAGTTTTCTGAGCATGCTCGGGTGTTCTCTGAGTATTTTGGCGTGCTCGGAGATTTAGTTTGTGTCACCGCAGCTGCATGATTTGCGACTGCTAGACAGCCTGAATACACGTGAGGAGGAATGCCTGTTTGTTAGGAAATCCCCACATGTATTCAGGCTGTCTAGGAGCCGCAAATCATGCAGCTACGGCGACACAAACTAAATCTCCGAGCATGCCAAAATACTCAGAGAACACCCGAGCATGCTCGGAAATCACGAGTAACAAGTATACTCGCTCATCACTAATAGTTAATACTAGATGTATGGCTGTCACTAGAAACCAATGTCTGGAAATACACAAAATTACTCAGCATAAATGATCACTTAGGGCTCATACTCACTTACGAGAGACTCGCATGATTCTCGTGCTAGTCTCTCACATGAAAACCCGGCACTGCCACTGGCACTGGGAACAGAGCGTGCGGCTGCATAGAGATACATGTAGCCGCACACTCCAGTCCCAGTGCCGGCGGCTGTGCCAGGTTTCCATGTGACACTGGCACCAGAATAGTGCGAGTCTCTCGCAAGTGAGTATGAGTCCTTATGGGAGGTTTTCATACATATCACATCATAACTGAGCTGAATCGGGACAAATAGATGTGGAGTAGATGACTAGATGTAGATTAGATCTAGTGCAAAGTGGTACCGATAACAACAGCTCGACACACCAAAAACAAGTCCTTACAAAGCTCTATGGGATGAAAAAATAAAAATGTTGCACATCTTGGAATACAGTAACATTTAGATGTGGACTCATATACAGGAATTTCCCTAAGGCAGGACATATAGACTGAGGCACCATCATAAGGAGTTTGGGAAAAATGTAGATTATACATAACGCTCACCCAAAACCTCCACTGCTGATCTCTTTGATCTGGGTATAGTCGCTCTTACTTGGTTTTCTCATAGGGGTCAATGATCTGATCACAGCCTAGAAGAATAAGAAATGACAATGAGACATAAAAGTTGCAGGAAGATAAAAGCTGCAGATGCAGGAACTTCTCTACATTATGTCCCCGCTGATTACACTGCAGCAGATGTAGAGGACATGATACCAGCAGGACGCTCCCCAGACACTATTATATTATAGGGATATCCTCCATACACATGTATCATTGTACTGGAGGGGATGGTAAGGGACATCACACAGAGGAGACAGGAATAATAATAATAGGTCCAATCTACATTAAGAATAGAGTTAACCCACTGTACTATGGGGTGTAACATGTGATGTGTAATTCATACCCCGTTATCTGATGATATACAGATGTTTTCTCTGATACTTACACTGGCAGATTCGGGGATCTCTGGTGTCTCAGATATTCCACCATCAGCAGTTGCCGGCTCAGTTGTCTCTAATATAATGATAAAATAATGAGACATCATGTATTAGACGATATCAGAACTTAATATATAACACATCGATATAAGGAAGGAAAGACAAATAAATGGTATAATACTAGTTATATGGATATTCTGCACATACTGTATATACTTATGGCACATCCATAGATAGATATACTCTGCCATAAATGTGTGATTGTTCGGGATCTGACAGTGACTTGGATGAGGACCCTGTGAGGTCCTCTGTGCATTTTGGGGCTGAGAAGATCCCAGAAGAGAGAACCGGAGGGGTTTTCAGAATTGCATGAGCCCTCTCTATTACAGTCTACAGGAGGTTCAGGAGCCGTCACCGGCCTCATACAGAGGATGAAGAGTAAATTTATATATTCTCTGGTGTCTCCATAATATTAATGTTTGTAGGAATGCGAGATGATCAGCTTACCTTCAATCAGATCACTTTTTAGCCCTGGCTCACTGGTATTGGGGTCAGCGATATTTCGGTGTTGCCCCTCTTTGGAGTCACCGGCCGGTGTTTCCTGATGGATATAATATGTGCAATTAATATAACAACTCACAAATACTAAATTACAGTACACAAAAGACAGAATGGACTAAACCTGGATTTACATAATTGCGGGGAATATACACGGCCGCTCCGCCCAGAAAATACACATTAATATATAAGGGACTTGTATATACAACAGTTCTCCAATAATATCGATTACCAGAACTGCAACATTTACAAGAAGGAAGATTGTGAAGATAAAACGACATGAGATATAGAAGATGACGGATTCTTACCAAATGCTTCAGTGGGCGGGCAATAAACTCTAGTACATACAGGAAATGTTGGGCCAATTGTTTAAAAAAGGCCAAATCTCCACATTGGGATCTTTCTTCAGCCTATAAAAATGGAAATAAACAAAAAAGGAAAATCATGAGAGAAAGTAGAGAATATAGGACGCTATTTATGTCACCATTTTACTAGTGCAATCTACAGCTACAATTAATACATATATGGATATTTCTTATAAGCTATAAATTATATTGCTCTTGGCCAAACTACATATTTCATGTAAATAAACTTGTATTTTATAAATATTATTCATTATTGTTTCATGTGCTGTGAATATCATTCATTATTATTGTTACATGCTTTGCCCAGATTGTCTGTTACCTGTTGTACTAATGTCCTGATGTTCATCTGTAAATGCTCAAGATATTCTGAGCTTATAAGACCTTGTTGGTGTTTGGTCAGGCAGTCTCTTACTAGCTTCACAACCAGCCGGTAAGTGAAGCTGAGGACGCCATCGGGTAGTGGTAGCACATGGGCAGGGGCATAGATGGCAAGAATCCCCTGGAGTAGTTCCAACTCCTCAAGTTTATCTGAAGAAATTCCAGACATTTAAAAAAAATCCAAGTGCAGTCAGTATATCACCAGCTTCATAGCCAATCACTGACAACAATGACACCTGGGCAGTAAGCACTTGGATAGATAGTGGTGGTGCATTATGATGTCATAATGGAATCTTGTGGTGGAATGTTAACATGTCATCAGTGATGTCATCATGGAATCCCAGGATGGAATCTTACCCAGTTACAACTTTGAAAGTATAGTTACATCCATGGTTGTGTCCCTGTCTTTTTTAGGCAGCACCAGAGCCCGCATCTCTACCCGTACATGACAGCTGATGTGATCAGCTGTCATGTCCTGCAAATAGATGCAGATGGATTTTGGCTGTCAACCACTTATATGCTGCTGTCAATCACTGACAACTGCATATCAGACGTGCTGACCGAAACCATGTCACAAGTCTCGCTCATCAGCGCCCTTGTCACATGATTCTGGGGTTGCGATGGGTTATCATAAAAGCCAGGGGTCTGCAGAAGACCAGTGTGCCTGTCCATTGATCTTCTTTTAGGAACACCGACTCATGGCCGGCGTTCAGATGTTTTTCCCACCACTTAATTAAAAAAAGAACCTATACATGTTTGGTATCTGCATTCGCGTACTGTCTGTAGAATCATATTACCAGGTCAGTTTTAGCATTTAGTAAACATTTTAAATTAAAAAAATTTGTGGAATAGCACTGTTTTGCAATTTCACAGCACTTGAAATTTTTTCCCCGTTTTCAAGTACAATATATGTAATCTATGGTGTCATTTAAAACAACAACTCGGCCTGCAATAAACAAGACCTCATAAGCTATATTGATGGTAAAAAATGTTCTGGCTCTGAGAAGAAGAGGAGCAAAAAAACGAAAGCACATAAAATGGAAAATCATAAGGTGGTGAAGGGGTTAAAGGGGCATCTCACCATAAAGGGAAGTTGCCTAGCAACATTCTAGTAACAATTAAAGTGGCAACATTATGGGTTGAGCATCAGAACCAGAATCAAGGAAAGAGGGAAAACCATGGCTTTGCTCTTCTTATGAGGCTTTTATATCCGTCTTTCCCCAAAAAAATTATTTTAACCAGGTTTTGGATGCTAAATATTCTTTACATGTGTAAACATTTACTTTTTCTTCATATTGTGACCAGGGTGGACTGGGAGTAAAATTCAGCCCTGGCATTGTAGAGCACGCAGGCTCACGCTATCACCGCCCCCCTCCCCAGCTTGTATTTTATGAATATTATCCATTGTTGTTTTATATGCTTTGCCCAGATTGTCTGTTACCTGTTGTACTGATGTCCTGATGTTCATCTGTAAATGCTCAAGATATTCTGAGCTTATACGACCTTGTTGGTGTTTGGTCAGGCAGTCTCTCACTAGCTTCATAACCAGCCGGTAAGTGAAGCTGAGGACGCCATCGGGTATTGGTAGCACATTGTCAGGGGCATAGGTGGTAAGAATCCCCTGGAGTAGTGCCAACTCCTTAATTTTATCTGAAGAAATGTCAGACATTTCAAACAAATCCAAGCTCAGTCAGTATATCACCAGCTTTGCAGCTAATCACTGACAATAATGACCCCTGGGCAGTAAGCACTTGGTTAAGTAGTGGCGGAGCATTATGATGTCATAATGGAATCTTGGGGTGGAATGTTAACTTGTCATCAGTGATGTCATAATGGAATCTGGTGATGGAATCTTAAAGGGACATCTCACTATAAAAGGAAGTTGCCTAGCAATAATTATTGTGGCAATACCATAGGCTGAGCATCAGTTTCAAACTCAGGCATGGAGCGAAGAACCAGATTTCATAATAATAATATTGCGATATATAGTTTAGTTCTCACATTGAATATTTTCACTGCAAAGAAAACACATTTTCTTACAGTCCCCACAAAGTTGATGGGATTTATAGAAATTTCATGCCCACTGTGATTTTTTATACCCTGTATAAAATGACCTGCGGTGCGTGTGTTTGAAATCCACAATATACAGGATACATTTTTCTTGTGATTACGCTGAGATTTATATGCAGATTTTATCTATAGAATTGCATTAGATGAGGAAAATACATAGGTAAAAAACGCAAAATGCATAAAATCCACACATGAATCTTTCAGTAAACCTTTGTTAAAGCCGAGTACCAGGAAGTATCAAAATTAAAGCAGATTTATTCAACACATAACATACTAAATTAACCAAAAATCACAGTCAAAAAGATACAAAAATAGGTGGAAAATGCAGCAGAAAATCTGCGACATCAAAAACTCACCAACTACACTTCACGGGAACTTAGCCTACCAAACAAATAGCACCAGAGCAGATCAAAATATTACCAGCATATACAGTAGTGATAATACCGCCATACGAATCATTAGCTAAAACCAATGTACTATTACTGATATCACCACCATACAGTGTCCATAAAATGGTACTATCAGTTTTACACAAGTGCACTGCAGACCATATATGTGTGTACTGTGCAGATTCTCACCAAAGACGTTCTCAATAATCGCAGTCATTCATTTTTCCTTTCATTTTCCATTTGGCCCAAAACAGCATGATCACTTTTTCAATCCATAACTCATCCCTGCACAATGTGGGTCGCCCTCCCAGGGCTGTGGGGTACTCGGTACCGGGTCGGTGTCAGTGGGATGTGTCACAGCGGCGGTGACCCGGTCCGTGGCCCTGGGCGCCCAAGTAATGGGGGAATTGAAATCGTGAAATGTAATTGATTGAATGAATAGTTCGTGACGCCACCTGTGGTGTTCGACAAGTGAGATGTTAATCCGACGCTACATGCAGATCCTCTGGGGCTGGTGGTGTGTTGCAGCCAAAATGGTGAAGCTCCCCACAGGTGGAGCTGTAGTCCCAGGGCAGTGTGGATGTACGGGTAGAGGAGAGGCGCAGGCAGTGTAGAAGCGGGTACCCAGATGTAGCGGTACAGAGTGTGTTGGCTCGGTCACATTAAGAAAATCGGCAAAGAAACTCCTAGAAAGGGCGTCTGCCTTAACATTCTTAGTGCCAGGAAGAAAAGAGACCAGAAAATTAAAACGCGTGAAAAACAAGGCCCATCTAGCCTGTCTAGGATTCAAGCATTTGGCCGACTCTAGATAAATCAAATTTTTGTGTTCGGTGAGGACCACAACTTGATGTTTAGCTCACTCCAATCAATGTCTCCACTCCTCAAATGCCCATTTCATGGCCAACAATTCCCGATTCCCCACATCATAGTTGCATTCAGATGGGGAGAACTTTCGAGAAAAGAAGGCACAGGGATTCATCTTAGAAGTCACATGGTCTTTTTGGGACAAAACAGCTCCTGCACCAATCTCAGAAGCATCTACCTCCACCTGAAATGGAAGTGAGACATCAGGTTGCCGTAAAACTGGAGTTGAAGTAAATCTCCGCTTAAGCTCCTGAAATGCTGAGACAGCCTCAGGAGACCAATTCAGCACATCAGCACCCTTCTTGGTCAGATCAGTCAGTGGTTTAACAATACCAGAAAAATTACCAATAAATTTACGATAGAAATTGGCAAAACCCAAAAACTTCTGGAGGGCCTTCAAAGAAGTAGGCTGAACCCAATCATAAATGGCCTGTACCTTGGCCGGGTCCATTTCAATAGTCGATGGAGACAAGATAAATCCCAAAAATGAAATCCTCTGTACACCAAAGAGGCATTTCGATCCCTTAACAAACAGGGAATTCTCCCTCAAAATCCGGAACACAGTCCGTGTTCCACATGAGAATCCCAATCACTAGAAATGATCACAATATCATCCAGATAGATGATCAAAAACTTATCCACAAAGTCATGGAAAATATCATTCATAAAGGACTGGAAGACAGAAGGGGCATTAGTGAGCCCAAAAGGCATCACAGGTACTCAAAATGTCCCTCCGGAGTATTAAACGCCGTCTTCCATTCATCCCCGTGCTTGATGCGAATGAGGTCAAGCTTAGTAAACCAGCAGGCACTCTTAACTCTGGAGAATAAATCAGACATCAGAGGTAACAGGTACTGATATTTAACCGTCATCTTGTTAAGGGAACGATAATCAATACACGGTTTTAATGAACCATCTTTCTTTGCCACAAAAAAAACAGCACCTAAAGGTGACGAGGATGGTCTAATATGACCCTTCTCCAACGACTCCTTAATATAGGACGGCATAGCATCATGCTCGGGTACTGATAAGTTGAATAGCCGACCCTTGGGAAATTTACACCCAAGCATCAACTCAATTGCACAGTCATAACTCCTATGAGGAGGCAAAGACGCAGACTTACTCTCACTAAATACATCAGAAAAATCGGCTAGATAATCAGGAATATCTTGAGACTGAGGAGAGGTGGAGAAAACAGGAGCATCCCTAAGAACACACTGACAACCCCAACTCACCACAGACCCAGACTTCCAATCGAAAACTGGATTATGAGTTTGCAACCAGAGAAAACCCAGAACAATAGTATCATGCAAATTATGCAGCACCAAAAATTTACAATTTTCTTGGTGGTCTGGGGCAACTCGCATTATCACCTGGGTCCAACACTGAGGTTTATTCTCCGCCAAAGGAGTAGCATCAATACCCCTCAAAGGAATAGGCACCTGCAGAGGCGTCATGGAAAGACCACAACGTTTAGCAAAGTCCAAATCCATCAGATTCAACGCTGCTCTTGAATCCACGAAAGCCTTAGTAGAAAACGTGGATAAGGAGCAGATCAAAGTAATTGCCAAATGGAACTTAGGTTGTACACTGCCCACAGCAAATATGTGTGCAAAACATTTCTCTCGTTTAGGGCAGACAGAAATAGTATGAGAGGCGTCTCCACAGAAATAACACAGCTTATTACGCCTTCTAAACTCCTGACATTGCGCCCTAGACAAAACCCCATCACAATGCATAGGTTCAGACGTTTGTTCAAAAGGTGGCATCGCCTCCCGCGTAGTCTTACGTTCATGTAAACGCCGGTCAACTTGAATGGCTAATGACATAGAATCATCCAGACCAGAGGGAACAAGAAATCCCACCATAACATCTTTTACGGTCTCTGATAAACCCTTCCAAAAAAGAGCTGCCAATGCACTATCATTCCATGTAGTAAGGACCTCCCATTTTCGGAATTGTTGACAGTATAACTCTGCAGAATTCTGACTCTGGTTTAATGCCAACAGGGTTCTCTCAGCTAGATCAACAGCATTAGGTTCATAATACAACAATACCAAGGCCTGAAAAAATGCATCCACATTAGTCAAAACAGGATTTTCAGGTGTCCGAGAAAAAGCCCAATCCTGGGGATCACCGTGCAACAAGGAGATGACAATTTTAACCTGCTGCACAGAGCTCCCCGATGAGCTAGGCTTCAAGGCAAGAAATAATTTACAATTATTCTTAAAATTGAGAAATTTAGACCGATCCCCAGAAAACACATCTGGAGTAGAGATCTTAGGTTCAGCAGCATGTGACTGAGTGAGGTAGGAGGAAATTCCCTGTACTTCAGCAGCAAGTTGCTCCACACGATCAGACAATTGCTTAATCTCCATTAGGAAAAAAAAAATCCTCCTACGGCCCCAGAAAGAAAAAAAAAAAGGAAAAAAAAAAATTCTGACACTTTTTTTCTTTTCAACAACTTTTTCCTGCTTTTGAGTACCCTAGAATCTGCGGTATTTCTGGTGACTCTGTTATGAATGGGTCACCGAGGAGAAAAAGACTAAACAAGCTAAGTCACAGAAAACCAGAGAGGTTGGTAACTATGCAGATTGCAGATCCCTGATCCTAACCACACAACTAGCAGCAGCCGTGGAGCGTACCTGCGATGGTCCTAGATGCTTCGTCACAGCCGGAGGACTAAATAAGCCTAAAGCAAGAAAAGGGATAAACTAACTGCCCCAGAGCAGACCCCAAAGGAAAGACAGCCCCCTCACATGTATTGACGGTGAAACAAGATGAAAGCACAAACACAGGCAGGAAAATAGGCTGAGCAAATGATGGGGCCCAAACTAACTAGAAAGGATTGGAAAGGAAAGACACTGTCTGCAATCTGCCAAAAACCCTACAAAAATAATGTCCAACACGTCTGATAGCAAAATTAACCCTGAAGTCACTAGACTTCTCCCACTATATCAACACTCGGAAATATTCTGAGACAGAGCAAAAAGAGGCCAATCTAATAAGGAACAAAAAGCAAATTTGCAAATACAGATAAATAAGAGTGGAAATTCAGCACAGCCCCAGCCGGGGCAGGCTGACCACACAAAAAAAACTGAATATACCAACAAAATCGAGTGTGAACATTAGCAGAAAAATTTAGCTTGAAATGACTGGAACAGAGCTGAAAACCAGGACCTGAAAAGCCAGAAGGAATCAACAGCACCAGAATAGGGCGTCGGCTGTCTTAAATCCCGCCTGAGATTCCTGAGGTCAAATCGTCATCCTCATTATCAGGTGGCAGATCTCTACTGATTAAATCAGCATCACTGCCTCCAGTTACCACCAGAGGGAGCCTGGAAGGAGAACTCACAACTGGTGGACCGGAAAATGAACTCACAACACCTTAGTATCCATACAACCTCGGGGACCAGGCCCCGTCCTTGCGCTTAGAACTTCTAGGCAGGGTTCTCTTCTAACCCACGTCCCCTTTTCCCTTTTACTCCTACGTTCCGTACTAGTCTTTCCTTCCCATGAAAGATCAGGTTTCTGTTCAATGTCTTTCTCTTTCTTTCCTTTCCCGTGCCAGCAGACCCAGGTCACTGAGATCTGCTGCAGCACCTCCTTCCTCCATCCCTCTCTCAGGATCCTCACTCCTGACTTACTCACTCTCTGACTGCCCGAAATCCTAAACCTTCCCACTCTTTTATGTATTCTAACTCCACCAGCCTCCCAGCACGTTTCGTGTTCCAAGCAGGGAGCCACTAAAGGTGCTCTGCTACACTCCAAGCAGGGAGCCGCAATGTGGCTTTGCCGAACTACCGTGTTGTGTGGGATGCAAGTGTTGGAGCATGGTCAGGAGCCTCCAACTTACCTGGATGGTGGGGTACCGCACCTCAGGAGGAGGTGCAGTACCTCTGTGGCAACTGAGCCCTCAGGGGCACCACAAATGTATCACAGACAGGGGCTGGCTGGCACTTTTCAGCCTGGGGAGCAATCACAAGGCAGTGGCCCTCGAGTTGCAGTGGCCCTCCTTATCTCTAACCATTGCATTAAAGCAGCAGAGATAACAGGCTTTAAAAATAGGCTGGTACGTAGATATGAGAACAGTAAGGAGCTTGCTGCATAGATATGTGAGCAGAATGGAGCTTACTCCAGAGATAGGGAGCAGAACAGAGCATACTACAGAGATATGGGAGCAGAGCTGAGCATACTCCAGAGATATGGGAGCAGAACCGAGCTTACTACAGACATATGGGAGAACTGAGCTTACTACACAGATATGGATCAGAACGGAGAATACTCCAGAGATTTGGGAGCAGAATGAAGCTTACTACAGAGATATTGGCGCAGAAAAGAGCTTACTCCAGATATATGGGAGCAGAACCGAGCTTACTGTAGCGGTACGGGAGCAGAACCGAGCTTACTTGTCACAATCCATTTTTGGATCTGTGTCAGAGTCTGGACTCTCTTATATAAACCTTTTTCCTTTCAGGCCCTGGGGGTTAATATGGGTTTTTGCCCCCGGTAACTGCTGGTGTTACTACAACTGTAGTTGCTCTGCTGTTGGTTTTCTCCCGGTGGCCGCTGGTGTTACTACATGTTCAATTAGCCAGCAGGTGGTGACCTCCCCCTCCTTCCCATAAAAGGTCATCAGCTGCTGCAGCTCCCTGTTGGTAATACTGGTCATTTGCTAACGAACCTTGGTGAAGTCTGGACCTACCTGGTGGAGAAGGGGTTCAGCTTATCTGGAGCAGTGGAGTTGCTTCTGGATGCTGATCGGGTGCCTTTCTCTGCTGCTTGGAGCATTGGCAGCAGATAAAGCTAAGTTTGGAATTTTAGTTGTTTTAACCCTGTGGTGTCTGTTTTATTTTCCCTTGTGTGTTATTTGGTGCAATTTACTTTATTCCCTGTCTCACCTCCTGGGGAGGGGGTTGGGGTTTAGCTCAGGGCTAAACAGGAGATAGGGACAGGTCGGAGAATTGGGCCTCACTACCATTAAGTGTACCCCCAAGTTAAGGAAAGTCATGGCACCCCTTAGCCTGAGGGGCAGTTCAGGGGCCCAGGTTCCACGTCTCCTGCCTTTTCCCTACTGTCCTGTGACATTATTACCAACCGTCCCATTTTTTCTGGTGAGCCATGGCCCTTATGCAGACCTGTCTCCAATTGCTGCAGACCCTCACTGAGGAGCGTGGGGTGCTGTGTGGTGTGGTGGAGCAGCAGCTACAGCAGTTGGTGGGGTACGGGGCTTCAGCTCAGATGCAGGCTCAACCAGAGCCCAAGTTATCTCTCCCAGACAGGTTTTCTGGAGGGAGAGAGAATTTTTTGTTTTTTAAGGAGGCCTTCAAGCTACACTTCAGGCTCCACCCTCGTTCATTAGGGAGTGAGGAACAGCGGGTGGGATTCATTATAGCCCTCCTTGAGGGTGATCCCCAATCCTGGGCCTTCTCCCTGCTTGCCGATTCACCATCTCTATGGTCGGTGGACGAGTTTTTTGCGGCTTTGGCGAATATGCCCCATGTAGTCCTTGCTAGGGAGGAGGACACACTGGTGCAGGCAGACGAGCCCAGGCAGGTGGGAGGAGATGGTTCCCCAGTGGTGTTGCCTGCAGTTCATCGTGGTGTGGGGGCATGTTTTAGCTGTGGGCAGACTGGTCATGTTTTCAGGGTCTGCCCAGCACGCGCCAAATCTTCTGTACCATCTAAGAAGCCGCGTCCCCCTGGTCGTGTGGAGGGAGGCAATCAGGGAGTGTATATTTCCTCCATTTTGCCCTCTCTGTCTACATCCATGATATATTTTTGGTCTGGCATGGTACTACTCTGTACTACTCTGGAACTACAGGAGTTTATTGGTTGCCTGAATAGCAACGACCAAAATATACGTTAAACATTCACATGCGATGCTGATAAGATTAAGCTCCTCTATATCATTGTTTAAAAGGATACTGATGGTCTGGGGCAGACCGATATTTTTAGGAAGATGACTTCTACTAATATGTTGTTACACGCTTCACTATGTCATCCTGATCACATGGTCAGGTCTGTTCCCATTGGTCAGTTCCTCCAACTTTGTCGGATTTGCTCTATTAATGAGGATTTTGAGAGAAGAGCAGAGGAGCTAAAAATGAGATTCTTGGAACGTGGCTATAGTCGGCATCTACTCAAGAGAGCCTATAACAGGGCTAAATAGTCTTCCCAAAATGGCCTACTGTACAATAGGGAATCAGCTAGGAAGATTGAGGGACCTGGAAGTTATGCTTCATTGCAAATTATCATTCCCATTCTAGGCAGGTCAGGCAGCCTTTGTCTAAAGCATGTCCTATATTGAAAATTGACCCAATAATTGGCAAATTTATTCTGGGTATAACAGCCATTACATTTAGGCGTGCTAAGAATCTGCGCGATCACCTCACCTGTACTCACTATACAAGTGAGAGAATGTATACATTTTTGGATAATATCACACATAGGAGTGGGCGTGTTCCGTGTGGACATTGCGTTGCCTGTCCCAGCATTGAAAAGTGTGATTCTTTTTCCGATTCAGGTGGCGTTAAAAATTTTAAGATCAATAAAGACATTACTTGTGCTACGAGATATGCTATTTATTACACCACCTGTCCATGTGGATTAATTTATGTCGGTTTAACAACTAGACAATTCAAGGTTCGCGTGTGCGAGTATGTGTTGGATATTCAGGCGGCGGCTGGCCACACGGATGCATCCACTCTTAAAACATTACCCTGTCACTTTAAAAACTTTCATGACTGTGACAGTACGGTGCTACAGGTGAGGGGTATCGACGCCTTAAATATTGGTATCCGTGGTGGCAATCTGTTTCAAAGATTGGGTAAACTTGAGACTCGCTGGATCTGGACGCTTAATACGGTATATCCACATGGACTAAACGAGAATTTGAGTTTCGTTCCGTTCCTGTGACCACCTTACTGTTCCAGGTGTCCATTGGGTGGATCTAATCCTTGCTATTTTTTATTGTTTTTATTATATTTTTAATTGTATGTTTTTCATGTATTAGGTATTTTTATGATATTTTGTGGATCTATGAAGTTCTTTGGACGGAGTCCAGGATGGTGGCGGTACCTTGTACAGATGGACTAATTTCTACTGTTTTCTATGTCCATCCTATACCTACAGTAGGTTTGAAGAAGATCCTTTGACGAGGTTGAAGATGAGGCGGGGGGATGTCTTGTGGATATCTTTATTTTGTTTATTTTATTTAGTTTTCTATTTTTTCAATGATATATAATTAGGACTGTATGATAATGTCTCTTATATGACTATATTTTGGTAATGCTGTTCTATATATTTTGTGGGCAATAATTAAATATAATATTATTATATCTTTCTTTGTGATATGATTGTATATCAATTTTGATATTGCTTGAAAATTGTGAATTTAATATGAATTCTTATCTATTTTTATATTATCTATCAAAAAATATATATGGCATTCCCCTTTAAATATTATGCAGTGAAGGGTATGTGTCTATTTCTATTATAAAAACTTGTGGGATACATAGAGGGTGTTTTTTGATTGTTGGCGCTGCTGCATGTGCGGTGGTGCTGCTTCTTATGTATTTGTACTATTCTGTATTACTCTGTGTTCTATTGTATTATGTTGCCCTTCTGCGTCTTTTGTGTCGGCGGTGCATCCCACGCCAGACCTCAGGGACCCCGTGGTTCGGGTGCGGGCTGCCATGCATTGTACATATACAGTATTTCACCTCCCTGGTAGCGCGTCACTTGTTCCCGCTCCCCCTCCTCTGCGCATGCGACGCCTTCTTGGTTCATCGCGTCGGTCCCCGGCACATGGTGCCTCCGGCGTCTAGTCACATGATAATGTGTTTACGGCGGTGGGGGTTCCTATGTCGGATGCCGGCATCTTGGACACCATGGCGATGCACCGCCTCTTCCCTTATTAGGTATTACATTATTTCCGGCCTCCTCCCTTTATAACATCACTTAGGTCAACCTTTACCACGCCCCCTGATGAAGGAGTAATCCGAAACGTGCATAGGGTAGGGCGGGCTGGCCTCTTGTAGACGCTGCTGCCATCCATCACCACTTATCACCAACAGGTAATTATTGTAAGACTTTATGCACTTTATTATACATACAGTATGTTGGACATTTGTTCATGTATACATTCTGATGTTTGAGCCCATATACTTCTGTGTATAGAAGTGAGAGTGATGGGTATACATGTATGCAGTGACTGCTTTATCTCTATGGCTGATATAGCTGGGCACTGTGCAATATGAATCAGGGCTGCAGTGCAGGGTGTTATATCCACTGATGTTTTTAACTCCTTCTATCCTTGTCTGCTCATCTTGACTAATAAAAATTCTATATTTTGTGCATTACAAGGACTCTTGTGATTGCAATTTTTGTTGGTTTCCTTCCCTCCTTTGTATGATTATTGGCAATGTGTCCTTACCAGTCCTATACATTGTTTGGGGATCTATGGCCAGTCATATTTATATGATTTTGTGAGATTTATATATAATATATACATTTGGATATTATCCATTCATATATTCTTTTGGTCCATTGGTACCCCAGACATTCTAATGTCTTTCATATATTTCCTTATATCTAAGTACAGCAGCATATAGAAATAATGCCCCCATGCCTCCTTAGTCTCTTGTTCTTTCCCTGTAATGATACTGATTTTGCAGTCTGTCTCCTGATAGTAATGCCCCTGACCAGAAGCATACGTAGAAATCACTGGAACGCCAAACCAAAAGTCTTATTATTATTATTTATTATTATTATAGCGACTTTTATTCCATGGCGCTTTACATGTGAGGAGGGGTGTACATAATAAAAAAAATAAAGACAAGTACCGTAATCTTTTTTAACCCCTTAGTGACAGAACCCGCTGATTCTGAGACAGTTTTTTCGTGACATGTTTTACTTCATGTTAGTGGTAAACTTTCTTCTAAATGACTTGCATTTATTTATGAAAAAAGGGAAATGTGGCAAAAAATTTTAAAATTTTGCAATTTTCAAGTTTTGTGCCCTTAAATAAGAGAGATGTTACACAAAATACTTAATAAGTAACATTTCCCACATGCCTGCTTTACAGTAGCATAATTTTGGAACCCAAATTTTTTTTTGTTAGGAAGTTATAAGGGTTAAAAGTTGACCAGCGATTTCACAGTTTTACAATAAAATTTGCAAAACCATTTTTTAGGGACCACCTCACATTTGAAGTCACTTTGAGAGGTCAATATGACAGAAAATACACAAAAGTGACACAATTCTAACAACTGCACCCCTCAAGGTGCTCAAAACCACATTCAAGAAGTTTATTAACTCTTTACGTGCTTCACAGGAACTGAACAATGTGGAAGAAAACATTTAACATTTAACTTTTTTTTTAACAAACATTTTATTTCAGAACCGATTTTTTTATTTTCACAAGTGTAAAAAGAGAAAATAAAACACAAAATTTGTTGTGCAATTTTTCCTGAATATGCTGATACCCCATATATGGGGGTAAACCACTCTTTGGGCGCACGGCAGGGCTTGGAATGGAAGGAGCGCCGTTTGACTTTTTCAATGCAGAATTGGCTGGAATTGAAATCGGACGCCATGTCGCGTTTGTAGAGCCCCTGATGTGCCTAAACAGTGGAAACCCTCAACAATTGACACCATTTTGGAAACTAGACCCCTTACGGAACTTAACTAGATGTGTGGTGAGCACTTTGAACCTCCAAGTGCTTCACAGAAATTTATAACACAGATGCGTGAAAATAAAAAATCATATTTTCTTCACGAAAATTATCTTTTTGTCCCCAAATTTTTATTTTCACAAGGGTAACAGGAGAAATTGGACCACAAAAGTTGTTGTGCAATTTGTCCTGAGTACGCTGGTATCCCATATAGGGGGGAACCACTGCTTGGGCACACGTCGGGGATCGGAAGGGAAGTAGTGACGTTTTGAAATGCCGACTTGATGGAATGGTCTGTGGGCGTCATGTTACGTTTGCAGAGCCCATGATGTGCCTAAATAGTAGAAACCCCCCACAAGTGACCCCATTTTGGAAACTAGATCCCCCAAGGAACTCATCTAGATGTGTGGTGAGCACTTTGAATTCCCAAATTCTTCACAGAAGTTTATAACGCAGAGCCTTGAAAATAAAAAATCTTTTTCCACAAAAATATTTTTTTAGTACCCAATTTGTTATTTCCCTAAGGGTAACAGGAGAAATTCGATCCCCATAGATGTTGTGCAATTTTTCCTGAGTATGCTGATAGCCCATATGTTGGGGTAAACCACTGTTTGGGCACATGTCGTGGCTCGGAATGGAGGGAGCACTGTTTGACTTTTTGAACGCAAAAACTTGTGGTTTTTTTCACTGTTTAGGCACACAGGGGCTCTCCAAATGCGTCATGGTGTCCGCTAACGATTGGAGCTAATTTTTGTATTTGAAAAGTCAAATGGCACCGTGCGCCCAAACAGTGGTTTATAACCACATATGAGGTATCGGTGTACTCAGGAGAAATTGACCAACAAATTTTAGGATCCACTTTATCCTGTTGTCCATGTGAAAATAAAAAACAGGCTAAGGCTATGTGACCACGTAGCGTTTTATTCCTGCCACTAAAACCGGACTCCTTCCCAGAAATCGCGTGTTTTTTTCCACGCGATTTCACCGCGATTATGTTCGCGAATTTCACGTGCAATATTCAAGCACTTTCCAAGCGATTTGAAGCATCGCGTGGAAAGTGATTGCCAGGTTGGTCACACTCGTCAAACATAGTGTTTGACAAGTGTGAGCAGCTTTTTACTATTGAGGCCGCCTTACGCTGAGGCTGGGAATGCAGCGTGGGACGTCGGAAGGTAAATATACCCCGATTTTTTTATTTTTTATTCTTTTTTTACAGGGGTATGGTACCCAGGGCCTGGAGGACAGTCTCCTCTCCTCCACACCGTGGGTACCAACCGCACATGAGACGCTTAACTTTGCGCATGGTGGGCATAGCCACATGCGGGAAGTAAGCGATTCTCATGCATTCCTATGGGTGCGGAATCGCGGCAATTCTTTGCGATTCCACACAAAAGAATGAGCATGCTGCGATTTTTTCTGCGATGCGATTCCGCTGCGGAAAAAAGCGCAGCATTAGCACAGCATGTGCGGAATGCCATAGAAATGCATGGGGTAAGTTCTGTACACAATTTTTAAATGTTTTTGCGCCAAAAATAGCGGCAAAAACGCTTAAAAATCACATCGTGGGCACACAGCCTAAAAGAACATTTTTTTATGGATCAATTTGGGAAGCACCTGGGGGTTCAAAATGATCACTATGCATCTAGATAATTTCCTTGGATGGTCTAGTTTCCAAAATGGGGTCACTTGTGGGGGAGCTCCAATGTTTAGGCACACAGAGACTCTTCAAATGCGACATGGTAACCGCTAAATATTTCAGCATATTTTCCATTCAAAAAGTCAAATGGCGCTCCTTACCTTCTGAGCCCTGCCATGCGCTCAAACAGTGGTTTATGACCACACTTGAGGTATCGGTGCACTCAGGAGAAATTGCCCAACAAATTTTAGGATCCAATTTATCCTGATACCCATGTGAAAATGAAAAAATTGATGCTAAAAGAAATTTTTTGTCAGAAAAATTAAAATGTCCATTTTTTCCTTCCATATTGCTTTAGTTCCCGTGAGGCACCTGAAGTGTTAATAATCTTCTTGAATGTAGTTTTGAGTAGCTTGAGGGGTGCAGTTTTTAGAATTATGTCACTTTTGGGTATTTTCTGCCATATAGACCCCTCAAAGTGACTTCAAATGTGAGGTGGTCCCTAAAAAAAATGGTTTTGTATATTTTGTTGTAAAAATGAGAAATTGCAGGTCAACTGTTAACCCTTATAACTTCCTAACAAAACAAAATTTTGTTTCCAAAAAAATTGTGCTGATTAAAATAGACATGTGGGAAATGTTATTTATTATCTATTTTGTGTCATATAACTCTCTGGTTTAACAAAATAAAAATTCAAAATACGAAAATTGCGAAATTTTCAAAATTTTCGCCAAATTTCCGTTTTTTGCACAAATAAATGCAAAAATTATCAACCTAAATTTACCACTATCATGAAGCCCAATATGTCTCAAAATACAATCTCAGAATAGCAAGGATGCGTTGAAGCATTCCTCATAAAGGGACACTGGTCAAAATTGCAAAAAATGGCCTGGTCATTAAGGTCAAAATAGGCTGGGTCATGAAGGGGTTAAAAAAATCAAGTTCATTATTAATACAGGCCGTAAGAATCTCCATACGTCTTCATTTCTTTAATCTTCAAGCTGAGTTTTTTCATGGAAGGAGCTGATCTTTTCTTCCAGTATGAGGCTATTAGACACTTTGACGATGTTAGGATATGGAGGAGCAGCCTGGCTGGACCCTTGCTCATAGATACGGGTGGAACATTAAGTAAATAAGCCACAGGATCCCGAGGTATCTCTACATCCAACACCTAAGAAATCAACCCCTGTACTCTCTTCCAGACAGGGGATATAGTCTGGCAATCCCAGAATATATATGGCAATGAGACCACAGCCCCAAGGCATCTCCAGCATGTATCCGACGTGGCAGGGTAAATATTATGTAAAACATCCTGCGTATGATACCAATACCTCAGTATCTTGTACTGATTTTCCTTCTGTTTTGTGCATGGTGATGATTTAGCTGCCTTAGACCATATGACCTGCCAGATAGGAAGCGGAAGTTCCCTCCCAAGGGATCTCTCCCACTTAATCATGTAAGTATGTTTAGGAGGGGGTCTAATGGCAGAGTGAACAGTATATTATAAAAATCTGTGATCAAACCCTTTGTAGAGGGGTTCCCTTTACAGAGTCGTTCAAAGGGAGTGGGGGTAGAGAACGTTGTGTTTTTAGATAAAAATAAGGCCAGGTGGCGAATTTGTAAGTATGAGAAGTAGGTCCTAAGTGGGAGATTAAACCACTTTCCAAGAGTCTGGAAAGGAAGAATATTTATGTTAAAGGGGTCTACAATATCTGCGTAATAAAATAATTGTGCTTGAAGCCATGGTTCTGTCATAGCTGCAGGAATACTATAAAGTATGGAGAGTGTAAAAAAGAAGGAGATCATATGGGGACCTGGGGGAGATCAATGGAAAGGCCTTGTTGCTTATCCTCCAAATTTTCATTGTAAATGCCATAGAGCCCAGCAGAGGAACTGAGGGGCATGTACTCCCATCTCTCCATAACAATGAATTGGGATGCGCTGGAGCCTGCCCACGAGGGCTCACAATCTACAAGGGCTGGGAGAGGATACAATAGGTGAGGACCGAGCTGGTCATGCAGTGGTTTGGTGGATCGGTGGTTACTGCAGGTTGTAGGCTTGTCGGAAGAGGTAGGTCTTCAGGTTCCTTTTGAAGGTTTCTACGGTAGGTGAGAGTCTGATATGTTGTGATAGAGTTCCAGAGTAGGGCGGATGCACCAGAGAAATCTTGTATGCGTTTGTGGGAAGAGGAGATAAGTGGGGAGTCGAGAAGAAGATCTTGTGAGGATCGGATGTTGCGTGCAAGTAAGTACCGGGAGACGAGGTCACAGATGTATGGGGGGCACAGGTTGTGGATGGCTTTGTATATCATGGTTAGGGTTTTGAGCTGGAGTCTTTGGGTAATGGGGAGCCAGTGCAGGGATTGATAGAGGAGGGAGGCTGGGGAATAGCGGGGAGACAGGTGGATTAGTCAGGCAGCGGAGTTTAGAATAGATTGGAGGGGTGCGAGAGTGTTAGCAGGTAGGCCATAGAGCAGGAAGTTGCTGTAGTTAAGGCGGGAGATGAAGAGGGCATGGATAAGGGTTTTTGCAGATTCTTGGTTGAAGAATGTACGGATCCGAGAAATATTTTTGAGTAGAGATGAGCTACTTTGCCTTGTTTAGGGTCGAGTCAGGTTTCATGAAACCCGACTTTCTCAAAAGTCTAGTCGAACAAAATCGGCCGACTATCGGGAAAAGTCAGAGGTCCGACTGAAACACGAAACCCAATGCAAGTCAATGGGGAAGCAAAGTCGTCAGGGAGTGGAGGACAGTAAACACACCTACAGTGCCCATTTCAATGCCAATGACATCAAATCTTATTACTTAAGCTTGTCAAGCTTAATTTACTTTATAATAATAGTTACACATTGAAAACTGGGGGTTATTTGGCTAAAGTTGTGGGGGGGTAGGGCTGGCTCCAGGTTTTCGTGTGCCCTGGGCGAAAGAGTGCCAGTGGGCCCCTTTAACACATACCACAATTCATGATGCTCTGATACAGCAGAGAAATATTGGTATAGTGCAATGAGAAATACTTCACTTCTTACATTACATGACTGATATCTATTTTATATTCTACAATAGCTCAAAAACCAGACAGTATATTCCTCCATACAGTATTATGTCCACCACATAGTGCGCCATACAGAATAATGAGCCCCATATATTGCTCCATACGGAATAATTGATCCCATATAATGTTCCATACAGTATATGATGAGCTCCACATAATGCTACAGTATATGATGGTCCCCATATAATGTGCCATACAGTATAGGACGGTCCCTATAGAGTAGAATGAGCCCCACATATTGCTCCTTACAGTATAATGAGTCGCATATAAAGCTCCATACAGTATATGATGGGCCCCATATATTGCTCCATACAGAATGGGCTCCAGTCCCATAAATAATGAACCCCATATGATGCTGCAGTATATGATGGGCCCCATGGATACTGCTCCATTGTATAATGGGCCTATATTATGCTCCATATATAATGGGCCCCATATGATGCTCTAGCATATGATGGGCCCCATATGATGCTCCAGTATATGATGGGGCCCCATGGATGATGCTCCAGTGTATGATGGGCCTATACACTGTGCAGAATTATAAGGCAAATGAGTATTTTGATCACCTCATCCTTTTCATACATGTTGTCCTACTCCAAGCTGTATAGGCTTGAAAGCCAACTGCCAATTATGTAAACCAGGTGATTTGCATCTCTGTAATGAGGAGGGGTGTGGTCTAATGACATCAACACCCTATTTAAGGTGTGCGTAATTATCAGGTAACTTCATTTCCTTTGGCAAAATGGGTCAGAAGAGAGATTTGACGGACTCTGAAAAGTCAAAAATTGTGAGATGTCTTGCAGGGGGATGCAGCAGTCTTGAAATTGCCAAACTTTTGAAGTGGGATCACTGAACAATCAAGCGTTTCATGGCAAATAGCCAACAGGGTCACAAGAAGCGTGTTGATAAAAAAAGGCTCAAAATAACTGTCCATGATTTGAGGAAAATCAAGCGTGAAGCTGCCAAGATGCCATTTGCCACCAGTTTTGCCATATTTCAGAACTGCAATGTTACTGGAGTATCAAAAAGCACAAGGTGTGCCATACTCAGGGACATTGCCAAGGTAAGGAAGGCTGGAAAACGACCACCTTTGAACAAGAAACATAAGATAAAATTTCAAGACTGGGCCAAGAAATATGTTAAGACAGTTTTTTGTAAGGTTTTATGGACTGATGAAATGAGAGTGACTCTTGATGGGCTAGATGGATGGGCCCGAGGCTGGATCAGTAAAGGCGATAGAGCTTCACTCTGACTCAGATGCCAGCAAGGTGGAGGTGGGGTACTGGTAGGGGCTGGTATCATCAAAGATGAACTTGTGGGACCTATTCAGGTTGAGGATGGAGTGAAGCTCAACTCCCAGACCTATTGCCAGTTTCTGGAAGACACCTTCTTCAACTAGTGGTACAGGAAGAAGTCGGTATTCAAGAAAATCATGATTTTCATGCAGGCCAATGCTCCATCACATGCATCCAAATACTCCACAGCGTGGCTGCCCAGTAAAGGTCTAAAAGAAGAAAAAATAATGACATGGCCCCCTTGTTCACATGATCTGAACCCCATAGAGAACTTGTGGTCCCTCATAAAATGTGAGATCTACAGGTAGTCAAAACATTACACCTCTGGGAACAGTGTCAGGGAGGCCGTGGTGGCTGCTGCACTCAATGTTGATCGTAAACAGATCAAGCAACTGACAGAATGTATGGATGGAGGGTTTTTGAGTGTCATCGTAAAGAAAGGTGGCTATGTTGGCTCCCTTTTTTTTGTTTTGAATGTCAGAAATGTTTATTTCTACATATTGTGTTGTTATATTGGTTTACCTGGTGAAAATAAACAAGTGAGATGGGTATATATTTGGTTTTTATTGAGTTGCCTAATAATTCTGCACAGTAATAGTTACCTGCACAAACAGATATCCTCCTAAGGTAGCCAAATATAAAAAAAAACCCACTCCAACTTCCAAAAATATTAAGCTTTGATATTTATGAGTCTTTTCGGTTGATTGAGAACATAGTTGTTGCTCAATAATTGTCACAATCCAATTCTTGGAGCCGTGTCAGCTTCTGATTAACGCATGTAAACCTTTTTTTTCCTTCAAGCCTTTGGCTTAATGTTAGTTTTGCCCCCCGGTGGCAAATGGGTGTCATTGCATCCTAATAGTTGCTTTGGTTACCTTTTGCCCCCGGTGGCCACAAGTGTCATTGCACTTGATGTTTTCTTTGCTTTGCGTTTTTCCCCCGGTGGTCACTGGGGTTATAGCAGCTTTTGGCCCCTGATCATTTGACCATTCCCTTTTCCTATATAGAGTCACATGGTCTATGAGCAGGTGTGGGTGATAGCGTCTTTTTGGGATTCCAACCACGGTGAAGGGAGCAGCAGGCTGCGGTGTGAAGCCACTGCGGAAACCTGGTGAAGTTAGCAGCTGGCTTGAAGGTTGGAGCCACTGCTGAAACTGGTGTGGAACTCTGTCTGCCCGGTGTCCGCAGCAGAGTGAGATGGTGAAGGTGGCAGCTGGCTCTGAGGTGTCGAGCCACTGCGAAAAGTTAATCCGGTGATGCACTCTGCTGCCTGGTGCTGCAGCAGAGCAAGATAAGTGTTTTTGGTGTTTCCCCTGTTTGTATTTTTCCCTGGTGTGTATTAGTACAGCGGTGGGGCCAGTGCCTGCACCACCCAGCTCCCTAGCAAGGGATAGGTGTAGGGTGTGCTAGGGTGACAGGTATCCGGCTCAGTGACAGGTGAGGAGCCTGTATAGGGAACGTTAGAAGTGTGAGGGAAACTGGCTCAGGGGAGTGCAGGAGGTCTCCACGACCCCGTTCCCTATCGCAGGGCCCACCATTGTAACTGTTTCCCCTTCCCTCGTGTCTTGTTGTTTCAGTTACCGGCCTGCGGGTCGTGTCACACAGGACAGTTACACGTGCCAGTTTTGTTGTTTTAGTTACCGACCTGCGGGTCGTGTCACACAGGACGGGTTCACGTGACATTATCACCAACCTTACATTTTCTCTGGTGAGCCATGGGCCTAGTACAGTCCGGTGAGCAATTGCTGCTGGTTCTCACTGAGGAGAGTGAGGAGCTGCATGGTGTGTTGGAGCAGCAGCAGCACTTATCAGGGTCTGGGGCCTCCCCTCTGGCTCAACCAGAACCACAATGTGCGGCTTTGGCAAATATGCCCCCTAGTGTCCCTGCTGGGGAGCAGGACTTGCTCATACACGCGGACGCACCCAGACAGGTGGGAGGAGTTGGTGTCCCCATGCCATGGTGCTGTCTGGGGTTCCCCGAGGTGAAGGGGTACTTCCCTGTAGTGAGCAGACTGGTGATTTAGTCCGCGGGGCTCATGCCGAAAATTCTCTAACATCGAAGAAACCGCCCCCTCCTGGTCGTGTGGAGGAAGACGGCCAGGAAGAGTATATTTCCCTCTTCCTTCCCTTCCCAATTGTGGCTCTGGCAGATATGCCCCCTGGAGTCCCTGCTGAGGAGCGGGACTTGCTCATACAGGCGGACACACCCAGGCAGGTGGGAGGAGTTGGTGTCCCCATGGTGCTGTCTGGGGTTCACCGAGGTGAAGGGGTACATTCCTGTAGTGAGCACACTGGTGATATGGTCCGCGGGGCTCACGTCGAAAATTCTTTACCATCTAAGAAGCCGCCCCCTCCTGGTCGTGTGGAGGAAGATGACCAAGGAGTGTATATTTCCTCCATATCCCCGTCCCCTTCTCCTCCAGTAGTGGCAGGAGGGGTGCTACCAGGGAGTAGGGGTAAGTCGCAAACTTCACTACAAGCTGCCCCTCTGAGTCGGAGTCCTCTTAGGAGGGGGGTCAGAGAGGAGAGATTGCCTCTGAGCCTTGTGGGGGTGTGAGTGTTAGGACATGGGGGGATGCCTCTGTTGTCGGTGCTGTGAGGAGTTCACCATCTATTGGTAAGAGAGTGAATGGCAATAAACGTTCAGGTCCGGACCTGGGTGCGTACGTGTTTGGGTGTCTGAGTTATCCTTTGTTATACCCAGGCCTAGCTCGTTCCCCAGGTCGGCGCTCTGGAGATTTGTGGTGCCTCCAGAGTATACATCTTCACCTCCATCTACCCTCTCTTGCCATGACCGGGAGTGTCAGATGATGGTTGAAGTGAACTCTCATGGAACAAGGCGTCCTCACTGTAGGTGGTATACAGTGTAATACGGTGTTAAGGGTCCAGAGGCCCCTCATTGAAGGAGGGGTACTGTCACGATCCAATTCTTGGAGCCGTGTCAGCTTCTGGATTAATGCATGTAAACCTTTTTTTTTCCTTCAAGTCTTTGGCTTAAGGTTAGTTTTGCCCCCGGTGGCAATGGGTGTCATTGCATCCTAATAGTTGCTTTGGTTACTTTTTGCCCCCGGTGGCCACAAGTGTCTCATTGCACTTAATGTTTTCTTTGCTTTGCCTTTTGCCCCCAGTGGTCACTGGGGTTATAGCAGCTTTTGGCCCCTGATCATTTGACCATTCCCTTTTCCTATACAGGGTCACATGGTCTATGAGCAGGTGTGGGTGATAGCGTCTTTTTGGGATTCCAACCACGGTGAAGGGAAAAGCTGGCTGAGGTGTGAAGCCACTGCAGAAACCTGGTGAAGTTAGCAGCTGGCTTGAAGGTTGGAGCCACTGCTGAAACTGGTGTGGAACTCTGTCTGCCCGGTGTCTGCAGCAGAGTGAGATGGTTAAGGTGGCAGCTGGCTCTGAGGTGTCAAGCCACTGCAAAAAGTTAATCCGGTGATGCACTCTGCTGCCTGGTGCTGCACCAGAGCAAGATAAGTGTTTTTGGTGTTTCCCCTGTTTGTATTTTTCCCTGGTGGGGCCAGTGCCTGCACCACCCAGCTCCCTAGCAAGGGATAGGTGTAGGGTGTGCTATGGTGACAGGTATCCAGCTCGGCGACAGGTGAGGAGCCTGTATAGGGAACGTTAGAAGTGTGAGGGACATTGACTCAGGGGAGTGCAGCAGGTCTCCACGTCCCCATTCCCTATTGCAGGGCCCACACAGGACGGGTTCACGTGACAATAATAAAAAGAATCCTCTGAAATACAACTTGCCTAGTAATAATTATGCAATCAAGTATCAACCTAGGGCCTTGTCAGATCACTCCCCTGTTATGTCGACATTTAATTGGGAAAATGGCGGGAGAGGGGAATGGGCACCATGGTCGTTTAACGCATTCTGGTTACCTATTAGTCAAGCAAATGCTTGCTATTAATGAGGGTACAGCCCCCCAGGGAAATAATATGGGATGCGTCTAAAGCTTATCTGAGAGGACTGCCCATCTCGGAAGTGAATAGAGTTAGAACTAAGTCTAGAGAATATGAGGAACTTTTACAGAAGGAAGCTATCTTTGCAGAATTGCAAAATTTGAAAACTCCGTCGGATATACATTTTAACGCATTAAAAGATGCGGAAAAATGATCAACCCAACATAAGCTTTCAAAAGCTGCAGCTGAACGATACTTCCGGCGGCAGGTCTATTTTGGGGAGGGGGAGGGAACTGGACATCTACTAGCTACCCTGATCAAGACTCAATCTGGCCCTGCAATGGTAGCGGAGATAAAAAACCAAAAATCGTGAACTATAAAGATCTTCTGGGGCAATTCTAGCAACTTTTACCGAGTTTTTTGAGACATTATATAATTCGCAGGGCGGGTTCTCTGACGAGTTGCTCAGTAGCTTTTTGGGGACTGCTGGTCTGCCTACTCTGTCGGAATCGGAAGCTGTTGGGCTGGAAGCACCAATTAGAAACCTTCTCAATTAGATATGAATAAACCAAAATAAAGTCACTCCTTGAGAAAGCCACGGTAGGCTAAACGTACGTTGGAGGGAGCTGGAGATACATTGAGCCACTGATCACGGGTATCTATGATCTTATTACATTTCCTATGCACTTTATTTGAGCTTTCAGACCCTGTGTCTGCTTACTATATGCACTTTAGATTGCTGATGGATTTTTTATGATCACTATATTTATCGGATCGGATTGGATCGGCCGATCTAAAAAAAATATCGGGTATTGCCGATTCCGATCCCGGAAGTCCCATTCAAGTCAATGGAACAGAAATATCGGAATTGAAAAAAACCCTTTCTTTCCTTGTAGGTTAATTCTACATGAAGAAAAACAACTAAGAATAATGTAGAATGTATTGTGGGAGGTGTATGAGACATTAAAGCCATAGAGCTTTAGCCCAATCAAATGGAATAGCAGTAATAATTTTTTTTATTTTAAAGACGATTGGAGTTACAAAGATATTGACTATGTTAACCTCTTTTATATTTTGTCAGATATGTATGTTTCACTACTTCCATGCTCTTCACCTTTTTTACTTCTCCCACACTTTCTCCTTCATCATCCTCAGCAGCAGCATCTATTTCATAAACTTCTTCTTCACCTTATTCATCATCTTCTTCTTCTTCTTCTTCTTCTTCACCTTCTTCCTATTATTCTTTTTTTTACATTCTTCATATTCTTCTTATTCAACTATTATTCTTCTTCATATTCTACTTCATCTTCTTCCTATTCTTCTTCATCATATTCTTATTTGTGACAGGCATTCCTGTAGTTGTTATCTATAAAAGTTTGAAGATTACACCTTCCGTTCTGCCTGTCACAAAAGATTTACAACAGGATTTGTCCGCGTTCAGTTTGGCCTGAGGAGGAACGGACTCACCCCCATACACTGCTTAGTCTTCTTCTGCTTATAATTTAGATAATATCATTTGCTCTTATTTTTAGTCTTATGCTTAATGTTCTTCTGCTTTTGGTTTTTCTGCTTCTTGGTCTTCTGTCTCTTGTTGTTCTGCATCTTGGTGGTTGTCTTCATGTTCTTTGTCCTCTTGGTATTCTAAAGGGTCATCTATTTGGTCTTCTTCGATGTGGTCTTCAGGGTCGTCGTCTTCAGGGTCATCGTCAGGGATATCCAGAGTGAGAATCAAAATACAATTCCACAAGCTTGAACTTGGAAAAGTAGCAGAAGGTACAAGAAGGCAGAGGAACTGCCGATAACCAGCTGACGGTGCTGGAACCCGGAGGTGCAGCAGAAGGAAGAAGAGCCAATGGCACAACCGTGGACTAGCTGTGCTACAAAGCACTACCAAGGACCAGCAGACATTGCTGGAACTCGGATACCAAGAAGGAGGCACCTAGGCCAAAGGCACTGCCGAGAACCAGCTGACAGTGCTGGAACCCGGATGGGTAGCAGAAGCTGCAAGAGCAAATGAAACTAGCGAGGACCACTGTCACGCCGCGCTCACCTGGGGGCGGGACCTCGGGCCCGACGTCATCTCTTCCGGAGCCGCGGTCACTCCGGGGGTCCCGCCACGTGTGCACGCGCATCTCTCGTACCTAGGTCCTTGTCTCCTTCATGTTATGTCTGCGCTTGCGCGCTTTTCTCAGTTCGGTCTCCAGGTCAGTCCTCTCTATGGTACTGGAGGACATGACCCGGAAGCTCTCATGATCATGTGCTATATCAGGCTACCTCTTCCTAGGGGAGGTGCCTGATTAATGTTGTGCTTCCTGGCTTGGTCTGCCGTGTCCCTGCCTGGCTGTGCGCTGTATTCGGGTCCCCTGCCTTGCACTCTGTTGTGCCTCTTGGCACATGCTCTGAACCTGCACTCTCCCTTGTACTCGGTTGTGCCTCCTGGCACACGCTCTGACCCTGTGCTCTGTCTTGTACTTAGTTGTGCCTCCTGGCACACACTCTGATCCTGTGCTCTGTCTTATACTCAGTTGTGCCTCCTGGCACACACTCGGACCCTGTGCCTTTTCTCATACTCAGTTGTGCCTCCTGGCACATGCTCTGATCCTGTACTCTCTCTCTTACTCAGTTGCGCCTCCTGGCACACGTTCCAATCCTGTACTCTGTCTTATGCTCAGTTGTGCCCTCTGGCACACACCCTGCTCCTGTACTCTGTTACACCTCCTGGCACACCTGCTGCCTGACTCAGTGCTCTGACGTGCTCCTTGCACGCATCCTGCTTCACTCACACCCGGACATACAAAGTCTCTGTATGCCACGTGTTCCCGTGTCCACACTTTACATGTTCCTGCAGACACACTCACCCACTCGTGTCTCCTGTGAGCCGGCCGCCTGGTGCCAGCAGTCGTGGTACCTCACCCCCTGAGGCTTGCACCTGACACTCCCTGTATAGGGAGTGGTCTTCACAAGGTCAGCTCGCCCTGGGAGGGTTGGTGCCACGACCAATAGGGTCCACTCCAGGAGTCGTCACAGTATAATCAGGCCATGGACCCCGCTGGTACCACCGCCTCCGTCCAAAAGGAACTGGTGTCCCTACGGGAGAGTCAAACTAGGATCGTGTCCTCTCTGAAATCCATGGAGTCCCGTTTGTCAGCCATGCAGTCATCTGACCCTGGGAATGCTTCCCAGCTGGCCAGCCTCCAGCAAGAAATCACACAGCAACGCGACACCCAGGTCCATATCCTCAACTATATGGCGTCGGTAGACAGTCAGCTTCTTTCCATACAAGTCGTTTCTGCCCAGTCCTCGGCCCCGCACCCACTGCCGTGCCTCGGCAAGCCACCCCGATATAGCGGGGACCCTAAGTTTTGTTGAGGATTTCTGAACCAATGCCGGTTACATTTTGAGCTTTTGCCGCAGCACTATCCCACTGAGCGCGCCCAAATTGCCTTTATTGTTTCACACTTAAAGGGGGAGGTGTTAGCATGGGTGAACCCCCTCTGGTAGCGCAATGACCCACTCGTCTCTCAGCTTTCCACCTTTTTGAACACCTTCTGCAAGGTGTTCGACGAGCCGGGTCGGCTGGCCTCTACCACCGAGTCTCTCTTTAACCTCCATCAGGGTACGCTACCGGTGGGACAGTATGCCATCTGTTTTCGTACCTTGTCCTCCAAACTTGGTTGGAACAACGAGGCTCTCGTAGGGATCTTTTGGCGTGGCCTGTCCGGTCGGATCACAGACGAACTGGCAGGTCGGGATACTCCCACCTCTTTAGAGGATCTGATCTCTCTGGCGACACGCATTGACCTGCGGTTTTAGGAACGTGCCCGTGAATCAGCCAGAGAGAGGAGCTCCTCTCACCTCCTTCGTTCCTGCCCCAAGAAGCCGGGAACCTTCTCCGCCTAGGGTTGGTAGGAGGTGCCTCCCTAGGTGTACGTGATCCCTCTCCTCCCCTGCTCGTGTCCGTGTTATTGAATCTCGGTGCCAAGCGTTATTCTGAGGAGGCTTTTCTGGATTCTGGCGCGGAGGGGAGTTTTATCACACTCGAGGCGGTTAAAAAATACCAGATTCCTGTCAGATCCCTGGAGACTCCTCGGTCGATAGTTTTGGTCAATGGTACGTCCGTGCAGGAGACCGTTACCCAGGCCACCGAAGACATCGAGCTGCAGATCAGAGCCCTGCATCGGGAGAAGATCTCCTTCCTCGTCTTGTCTGCCATGTCTCACACGCTTCTTCTATGTCTCCCTTGGCTACGGACTCATGAGCAAACCCTGGACTGGTGGTCAGGCGAGATACTCCGTTGGGGACCGTCCTGTCAGGAGAAGTGCCTGTTGCCCGTCCATCCGATGAACTCTGCCTGTCCATCCCCGGCACCTACAGGTCTGCCGTCGGCTTACTGGTCCTTTGCAGATGTCTTCGACAAGAAGGAGGCCGAGACTCTGCCCCTCCATCGGCCATATGACTGTCCGATTGACCTCATTCCTCATACCTCATACCGCCACCCAGGGGTAGAATATATCCGCTATCCCATGCTGAAACCCAAGCTATATCTGAGTATAACCAGGAGAACCTGGCGAGAGGTTTTATCCGTAAGTCCTCCTCGCCCGCGGGAGCGGGATTTTTCTTTGTCAAAAAGAAGGACGGCTCCCTCCGTCCTTGCATAGACTACCGAGGCCTGAACGATATCACGGTCAAGAACAAGTACCCATTGCCATTGATCCCGGAACTCTTTGACCGGCTTAGAGGAGCTCGAATTTTCACCAAACTGGATCTTCGTGGGGCCTACAACTTGATCCGTATTTGTTCCGGTGATGAGTGGAAGACCGCCTTTAACACCAGAGATGGTCACTACGAGTACTTGGTCATGCCCTTCGGCCTCTGCAATGCCCCAGCGGTGTTCCAGGAGTTTGTGAATGACGTCTTCCAGGATATGCTGTACTCCTGCGTGGTAGTCTATCTGGATGACATCCTCGTTTTTTCTCCAGACCTCTCTGCCCACAGAAAGAACGTGCGTCAAGTCCTCCAGCGCCTGAGGGAGAACCGCCTTTATGCCAAGCTCGACAAATGTGCCTTCGAGCAAATGTCCCTGCCATTCTTGGTGTACATTATCTCAGAATCAGGTCTACGCATGGATCCGGCAAAGGTGTCCGCTGTCCTCGATTGGCCACAGCCCCATGGGGTGAAGGCAATCCAACGCTTCCTTGGTTTTGCGAACTACTACCGACAGTTCATTCCTCATTTCTCCTCGTTGGTTCGCCCCATCTCGTCCCTTATCTGCAAGGGAGCTAACCCAAAGGCTTGGCCCTCTGAGGCTGAAGAGGCCTTCCAGTCGTTGAAACAAGCCTTCGCCGCTGCTACGGCGCTTCACTGACCTGAGGTTAGTAGACCTTTCACTCTCGAGGTGGACGCATCCTCTACCGGGGCTGGTGCAGTCCTTCTGCAGAAATCCTCTTCTGGACGTTTTGTCACCTGTGGCTTCTTTTCTAAAGTATTTTCCTCCACTGAACAGAACTACTCCATTGGCGACAAAGAGCTATTGGCCATTAAATTGGCCTTGGAGGAGTGGAGGTACTTACTGGAAGGCGTCATACATCCATTCAAGATCTTCATGGACCATAAGAACCTGGCGTACATCCAGTCCGCACAGAGGCTCAATCCTCGGCAAGCCAGGTGGTCCCTATTCTTCGCGCGCTTTGACTTTGAACTACATTTTCGGCCCGGCGATAAAAACGTTAGAGCGGATGCGTTGTCAAGATCATTCCTGTCATCTGATGCAGAGGAAGAACCCTCTCATATCATTGATCCATCAAAAGTAATTACCGTGGCTCCTGTCAAGTTAATCACGTTACCTCCGGGAAGAACCTTTGTGGCTGAGAATAACCGAAAAAGAGTGTTAAATTGGGGACATTCATCCAAGATTGCCGGCCACGTTGGTGTCCAAAAGACTTTGGACTTAATCTCTCGCTATTATTGGTGGCCTTCACTCTCCCAGGATGTTAAAGACTTTGTGGCATCTTGCCTGTCCTGTGCCCAGAACAAGATACCCAGACAACCACCCTCTGGTCTTCTGCTCCCGCTTCCCGTTCCGTCGGCTCCATGGCAGCACACAGCCATGGATTTCATTACTGATCTGCCTTGCTCTTCCGGTTGTACTGTGGTCTTGGTGGTTGTAGACCGATTTTCAAAGATGGCCTACTTCATTCCTCTTCCCGGACTACCCTCTGCTCCTGACTTGGCGAAGATCTTCATTTCCCATATCTTCAGGATTCACGGCTTCCCCCAGCGCATCGTGTCAGACAGAGGGGTCCAATTCACCTCTCGGTTCTGGAGAGCTCTATGCGGACTCATGAAAGTGTCATTGGATTTCTCTTCCGCCTATCACCCCCAAACCAATGGGCAGGTGGAACGTACCAACCAGATCCTTACATCCTACCTCCGGCATTTTTCTAATGCTCATCAGAATGACTGGGTCAGTATACTTCCTTGGGCTGAGTTCGCCTACAATAATCACTCCAGTGAATCGTCCACCAAGTCTCCTTTCTTCATCGTCTTTGGACAGCATCCCAATGTGCCTCTACCGGTACTTCCTGTCTCGGGGGTACCTGCTGCCGATTCTCTGTCTGTGGAGTTCTCCAGGGTATGGCAGGAGACCAAAACCGCTCTCGAGAAAGCACGGGACAGAATGAAATTACACGCTGACAAGAGGCGCCTGGACGTTCCTCCATTTCTCCCTGGTGACAAGGTGTGGCTCTCCACCAAATACGTCCGCCTTAAGGTACCATCTTACAAACTGGGTCCCCATTACATTGGTCCTTTTGAGGTCCTCAGGCGGATTAATGATATTGCTTACAAATTGAAGCTGCCTCCTTCACTCCGTATTCCCAATTCCTTCCTTCCACGTGTCTCTCCATAAACCTGTGGTTCTTAACCAGTTTCATCCTTCTCCAGGCCACACACCCCAGCCTGTTGGCTTGGGGGATGAGTTTGAGGTGAATGACATTTTGGCCATGAAGAAGGTAAGAGGGAGAACCATGTTCTTGATCGATTGGAAGGGTTTTGGCCCCGAGGAGAAGTCATGGGAGCCCAGGGAGAATATCCACGCACCCCAGATTTTGTCTAAGTTCCTCTCCAGTTTTAGAAAGAGGGGGCGTAAAGGGGGGGTACTGTCACGCCGCGCTCACCTGGGGGCGGGACCTCGGCCCCGACGTCATCTCTTCCGGACCCGCGGTCACTCCGGGGGTCCCGCCGGGTGCGCACGCGCACCTATCGTACCTAGGTCCCTGTCTCCTTCATGTTATGTCTGCGCTTGCTCGCTTTTCTCAGTTCGGGCTCCAGGTCAGTCCTCTCTATGGTACTGGAGGACTTGACCCGGAAGCTCTCATGATCATGTGCTATATCAGGCTACCTCTTCCTAGGGGAGGTGCCTGATTATTGTTTTGCTTCCTGGCTTGGTCTGCCGTGTCCCTGCCTGGCTGTGCGCTGTATTCGGGTCCCCTGCCTTGCACTCTGTTGTGACTCTTGGCACATGCTATGAACCTGCACTCTGCCTTGTACTCGGTTGTTCCTCCTGGCACACGCTCTGACCCTGTGCTCTGTCTTGTACTTAGTTGTGCCTCCTGGCACACACTCTGATCCTGTGCTCTGTCTTATACTCAGTTGTGCCTCCTGGCACACACTCGGAACCTGTGCCTTTTCTCATACTCAGTTGTGCCTCCTGGCACATGCTCTGATCCTGTACTCTGTCTCTTACTCAGTTGTGCCTCCTAGCACACGTTCCAATCCTGCACTCTGTCTTATGCTCAGTTGTGCCCTCTGGCACACACCCTGCTCCTGTACTCTGTTACACCTCCTGGCACACCTGCTGCCTGACTCAGTGCTCTGATGTGCTCCTTGCACGCATCCTGCTTCACTCACACCCGGGCGTACGAAGTCTCTGTATACCACGTGTTCCCGTGTCCACGCTTTACACGTTCCTGCAGACACACTCACCCACTCGTGTCTCCTGTGAGCCGGCCGCCTGGTGCCAGCAGTCGTGGTACCTCACCCCCTGAGGCTTGCACCTGACACTCCCTGTATAGGGAGTGGTCTTCACTAGGTCAGCTCGCCCTGGGAGGGTTGGTGCCACGACCCAGAGGGTCCACTCCAGGAGTCGTCACAACCAGCTGATGGTGCTGGAACCCGGAGGGGCAGCAGAAGGAACAAGAGCCAATGGCACAACCGTGGACCAGCTGACGGTGCTGGAACATGGTTACTAAGCAGGAGGTACCTGTGCTTCAAAGAACTACCAAGGACAAGCAGACGTTGCTGGAACTCGGATACCGAGAAGGAGGCACTAGGCCAAGGGCTCTGCCGAGAACCAGCTGATGGTGCTGGAACCCGGATGGGTAGCACAAGGTACCCATAATCAACAAAGTTGCAAGGCCGCGAGCAGGACGCAGTTACCAAAACCCACAGTCAAACAGGGGGTGCTTGTCCTATTGGCACTACGGAACCAGCCTTTATTACCAGAACCCGCAGCCCACATAGGAAGCACCGAAAATGCAGGCACCATAGACTCGGCTAACCCGACCGCAACACGACAGGACAACGTATTGGTGGCAAAGTGACGTTGACACTACCCAGAAATAGCAGGCGTGCTGGAACCAGGCTGGGCAGGAGGGAGTGCCTGTGCCAAAGAGACTTCCAAGAACCAGCTGACGGTGCTGGAACCCAGCATGGCAGCAGAAGGAACAACAGCCAATGGCACAACCGTGGACCAGCTGACGGTGCTGGAACACGGTTACCAAGCAGGAGGTACCTGTGCTAGAAAGCACTACCAAGGACCAGCAGATGTTGCTGGAACTCGGATACCAAGAAGGAGGCACCTAGGCCAAAGGCTCTGCCGAGAACAAGCTGACGGTGCTGGAACCCGGATGGGTAGCAGAAGCTGCAAGAGCAAATGAAACTAGCGAGGACCAGCTGATGGTGCTGGAACCCGGAGGGGCAGCAGAAGGAACAAGAGCCAATGCCACAACCGTGGACCAGCTGACGGTGCTGGAACATGGTTACTAAGCAGGAGGTACCTGTGCTACAAAGCATTACCAAGGACAAGCTGACGTTGCAGGAACTCGGATACCGAGAAGGAGGCACCTAGGCCAAAGGCTCTGCCGAGAACCAGCTGACGGTGCTGGAACCCGGATGGGTAGCACAAGGTACCCATAATCAACAAAGTTGCAAGGCCACGAGCAGGACGCAGTTACCGAAACCCACAGTCCAACAGGGGGTGCTTGTCCTATTGGCACTACGGAACCAGCCTTTATTACCAGAACCCGCAGCCCACATAGGAAGCACCAAAAATGCAGGCACCATAGACTCGGCTAACCCGACCGCAACACGACACGACAATGTATTGGTGGCAAAGTGACGTTGACACTACCCGAAAACAGCAGGCGTGCTAGAACCAGGCAGGGCAGGAGGGGGTACTTGTTCCTGGGTTACAGGGGCTCTGTCACGTCAGTGGATCCCCTGATGTGTGTCCGGCAAGGTCTCCTGCTCTGTCCACATTCCCACTACTAGTAATGGGAATGTAGACAGAGCAGGAGACATTGCCGGACACACATCAGGGGATCCACTGACGTGACAGAGCCCCTGTAACCCAGGAACAAGTGTGGATTGTGCAGACGCCACTTCAGAGCAGCAGCTGGCGGGGATGGAGGCTAGGGGAAATACTAGAGACAGTGGAGCCAGAGGCCTAAGTGGAGCATGGTTAAAAATCAGTAGTAGTGTGACTGTGTAGGCAGCAGGAGATTTTGTCATCCAAACAGCAGAGGAGCAGATGGCGTTACTGAACCCCACTGACACCGGAGCGAGTGTTTCTATCTGTGCGGATGGCACTTCCAAGCAACAACTGGCTGTGTTGAAGCCCAGGATAAATCATGGAGCTGGCTGAGGCCAACTGGGAGCAAGTAGAAACTAAGATGTCGTGTGATTTGGGAGGCAGCAGGAGACATTGCCGTCTACACAGCAGGGGAACAGCAGACATTACTGAACCCCACTAACACAGGAGCTTGTGTGTTTTTCTCAGTGAAGACGGCACTTCTGAACACCAACTGGCGTTGTTTTGAGCCCAGGATGAAGCTTGGAGCAGGCTGAGGCCTGATATTTTAGGCATGTGGAGGCAGCAGGAGACATTGACGTCTACACAGCAGGGGAACAGCAGACATTACTGAACCCCACTAACACAGGAGCTAGTGTGTTTTTCTCTGTGAAGACGGCACTTCTGAACACCAACTGGCGTTGTTGGAGCCCTGGATGAAGCATGGAGCAGGCTGAGGCCTGATGTTTTTGGCATGTGGAGGCAGCAGGAGACATTTCCGTCTACAGAGCAGGGGAATAGCAGACATTTCTGAACCCCACTAACACAGGAGCTAGTGTGTTTTTCTCTGTGAAGACGGCACTTCTGAACACCAACTGGCGTTGTTGGAGCCCAGGATGAAGCATGGAGCAGGCTGAGGCCTGATGTTTTTGGCATGTGGAGGCAGCAGGAGACATTGACGTCTACACAGCAGGGGAACAGCAGACATTACTGAACCCCACTAACACAGGAGCTTGTGTACTTTTCTCTGTGAAGACGGCACTTCTGAACACCAACTGGCGTTGTTGGAGCCCAGGATAAAGCATGGAGCAGGCTGAGGCCTGATGTTTTTGGCATGTGGAGGCAACAGGAGACATTGCCGTCTACACAGCAGGGGAACAGCAGACATTACTGAACTCCACTAACACAGGAGCTAGTGTGTTTTTCTCTGTGAAGACGGCACTTCTGAACACCAACTGGCATTGTTGGAGCCCAGGATAAAGCATGGAGCAGGCTGAGGCCTGATGTTTTTGGCATGTGGAGGCAGCAGGAGACATTGCCGTCTACACAGCAGGGGATCAGCAGACATTACTGAACCCCACTAACATAGGAGCTTGTGTGTTTTTCTCTGTGAAGATGGCACTTCTGAACACCAACTGGCGTTGTTGGAGCACAGGATCAATCATGCAGCAGGCGGAGGCGAACTTGCAGCAGGTTTTATATAGGTTGTAGACTACTACTGATTGTAACCGTGCTCCACTATGGCCTCTGGCTCCACTGTCTCTAGTATTTCTCCTGGCCTCCAA
Organism: Dendrobates tinctorius; assembly: GCF_039654945.1. Taxonomy (NCBI): domain Eukaryota; kingdom Metazoa; phylum Chordata; class Amphibia; order Anura; family Dendrobatidae; genus Dendrobates; species Dendrobates tinctorius. The sequence goes on along the minus strand of NW_027361738.1, from coordinate 4,848,545 downwards.
TCCCACCAGTTACAGCTCTGAAGTGGCGTCTGCACAATCCACACTTGTTCCTGTGTAACTGGGGCTCAGTCACGTCAGTTGATCCCCTGATGTGTGTCCGGCAAGGTCTCCTGCTCTGTCCTCATTCACACTACTAGTAATGGGAATGTGGACAGAGCAGGAGACATTGCCGGACACATATCAGGGGATCAACTGACATGACTGAGCCCCAGTAACACAGGAACAAGTGTGGATTGTGCAGATGCCACTTCAGAGCAGCAACTGGCGGGGTTGGAGGGCAGGGGAAAAACTAGAGACAGTGGAGCCACAGGCCTAAGTGGAGCACGGTTAAAAATCAGTAGTAGTTTGAATGTGGATGGAGCAGGAGACTCTGCCGTCCGCACAGCAGGGAAGCAGCTGGCGTTAATGAACCCCACTAACACAGGAGCTAGTGTTTTTTTCTGTGCAGAAGACACTTCTGAGCGACAACTGGCTGTGTTGAAGCCCAGGGATTATAGTTCAGGTGGTAGAAACATGAACACAACAGGAGACCTGGATACTGTTGCCAACCAATTATTTATTCGGGAAGAGGACTGGCAAATTCTGGCGAGATCCAGGCCTTGTTCATTTTCAGAAAAGTAAGCCGGTCAACGTTATCGGAAGATAGTCGCGTGCGACGGTCTGTTAGTACACCACCTGTGGCACTAAAGACGCGTTCCGATAATGCACTGGCAGCAGGGCAAGCCAGCACCTCCAATGCATACTGGCTAAGCTCTGGCCATGTATCCAGCTTAGAGACCCAAAACTAGAAGTGGGAAGAGCTGTTATGATGAGTCACCGAAGGAGGAAAAAACAAAATACTAGCTAAGTCCAGAAAAACCAGAGAGGTTGGCAGCTATCGGATTGCAGACCCCTGAACCTATCCACAACAACTAGCAGTAGCCATGGGGGGTACCTACGGTGCCCTAGACCCCTCGATCACAGCCGAAGAACTACATAGCCTAAAGACAGAAAGGGGAAAAACTAAACTGCCCCAGAGCAGACCCCAAAGCAATAGGCAGCCCCCAACATATAATGACGGTGAAGCAAGATGAAAACACTAACACAGATAGAAAGATAGGTTGAGCAAATGATGGGGCCCAAGCTAACTAAGTAGGACAGGATAGGAAAACTGCTGTCTGCCATCCGCAAAAACCCTATCCAAAATGAGCCAACCGACTGATAGGAAAAACAGGCCCTGAAGTCGCTAGGCTTCAAAAGACTATATCAGCACTCAGGTATATTCTGAAGACAGAGCAAAAGATCAACAGATCAGAGACAAAAATGGAATTCAGCTCACCCCCAGCCAGGGATGGCAGAACTCCCAAAGAACAAGGCAAAACAAAAACAAAACTGAAGAGTACAAAGCAGAGAAGAAAAACTTAGCTTTGAGACGCAGGAATCAAACTGGTCTCCAAGAATCCAGCAGGATCACCAGCAAGGCAGAAGGGCGTCGGCTGCCTTATATCCAGTCCTCAATTCCAGCCACCCAGTCATCATCTAGCTGCCCAGGTGTTTGGTAATCAGCCTCACTACCTTCCTTCACCAGAGGAGGGAGTTCATCAGACCTCAGTGACGAAGGGGAAAATGAACTCACAACAGTACCTCCCCCTTGAGGAGGGGTCACCGAACCCTCATCCATGCCACCAGGGCGATCCGGGTGAGCCCGATGAAAGGCACGCACCAATCTTTCGGCATGAATATCAGAGGCAGAGACCCAGGAATTATCCTCCTGACCATAACCCTTCCACTTAACCAAATACTGGAGTCTCCGTCTAGCCAGACGGGAATCCAGTATCTTCTCTACCTCATATTCCATGTTACCTTCAACCAATATAGGGTCAGGAGGTGCCACCACAGGAACTACTGGTTCAACAAACCTCTTCAACAAGGACTTATGAAACACATTATGAATTTTAAATGTGACAGGAAGAGCCAACCGAAAAGAGACCGGATTAATAATCTCCAAAATCTTGTAAGGTCCAATAAATCTAGGCTTAAACTTAGGAGAAGCCACCTTCATAGCGATATTTTTTGATGACAACCAAACCATATCACCCACCTTAAACTGGGGACCAACGGTCCTACGCCGGTTGGAAAACCGCTGGGCCTTTTCCTGGGAGAGAGACAACTTATCCACTACTTGGTCCCAGATCTGGTGCATTCTCTCCACCACAGTGTCAACACCTGGGCAGGCAGAAGGCTCCACCTGCCCTGAAGAAAATCGAGGGTGAAACCCAAAGTTACATAAAAAAGGTGACATCAAAGTGGCAGAACTAGCTCTATTATTTAAAGCAAATTCGGCCAAGGGCAAAAATGAAACCCAATCATCCTGATCGGCAGAAATAAAATATCTCAAATACGACTCCAAAGTCTGGTTTGTTCTCTCCGTCTGCCCATTGGTCTGAGGGTGAAACGCAGAGGAGAAGGACAACTGAATTCCCAGCTTGGAACAGAAAGTCCTCCAAAATCTAGACACAAACTGAACTCCTCTGTCAGATACAATGTTCTCAGGAATCCCGTGCAAGCGAACCACCTGTTGCAAAAACAAGGACACCAACTCAGAGGAAGATGGCAACTTAGGGAGTGGTACAAGATGGACCATCTTAGAGAATCTATCACAAATCACCCAAATAACAGTCATTCTCTGAGAGACAGGCATATCAGAGATAAAATCCATTGAAATATGGGTCCATGGCCTCCTGGGCACCGGCAAAGGCATCAACAAGCCACTAGAGCGAGAACAAGGTTTAGACCGGGAGCAAGTCCCACAGGACTGCACAAAATTCCTGACATCATGAGACAAGGCGGGCCACCAAAAAGACCGACTCACCAGATCTCTAGTACCAAAAATACCTGGATGACCAGCCAATGCAGAGCAATGAACCTCAGACATCACTCTCTTCCTCCACTGGTCATGAACATACAACTTTCCACTGGGACAACGCTCAGGTTTGTCCTCCTGAAACTCTTCCAGAGCACGTCTCAAATCGGGCGAGATGGCAGAAATAACTACCCCCTCGCCTAAGATGGTAGCAGGCTTAGTCACAACAGGAGAATCAGCAAAGAAACTCCTAGAGAGGGCGTCTGCCTTGACATTCTTAGTGCCCGGAAGAAAAGAGACCACAAAATCAAAACGTGTGAAAAACAAGGCCCACCTAGCCTGTCTAGGATTCAAGCGCTTGGCCGACTCCAGGTAAATCAAATTCTTGTGGTCAGTAAGGACCACGACTTGGTGTTTGGCTCCCTCCAACCAATGTCTCCACTCCTCAAATGCCCATTTCATGGCCAACAGTTCCCGATTCCCCACATCATAGTTACGTTCGGATGGGGAGAACTTTCGGGAAAAGAAAGCGCAAGGATTCATTTTAGATATCACAGGATCTTTTTGGGACAACACCGCTCCTGCACCAATCTCAAAAGCGTCCACCTCCACCTGAAACGGGAGTGAGACATCAGGTTGCCGCAAAACCGGAGCAGAAGTGAATCTTCGCTTCAGCTCCTGAAAGGAAGAAACAGCCTCCGGAGACCAATTCAGCACATCAGCACCCTTCCTAGTCAAATCCGTCAATGGCTTGGCAATACCAGAAAAATTAGCTATAAATTTCCGATAAAAATTAGCAAAACCCAAAAACTTCTGGAGAGCCTTCAAAGAAGTGGGTTGAACCCAATCATAAATGGCCTGTACCTTGGCCGGGTCCATTTCAATAGTTGACGGAGACAAAATAAATCCCAAAAATGAAATCCTCTGCACCCCAAAAAGGCATTTCGATCCCTTGACATACAGGGAATTCTCCCTCAAAATCCGGAACACAGTCCGAACATGTTCCACATGAGAGTCCCAATTCTTGGAGAAGATCAAAATATCATCGAGATAGATAATCAAAAATTTATCCACAAAGTCTCGGAATATATCGTTCATGAAGCACTGGAAGACAGAAGGGGCATTAGTGAGCCCAAAAGGCATCACCAAGTACTCAAAATGTCTCTCCGGAGTATTAAACGCCGTCTTCCATTCATCCCCACGCTTAATGCGAATAAGATTATACGCCCCCCTGAGGTCAAGCTTTGCAAACCAGCAAGCACCTTTAACTCTGGAGAATAGATCAGAAATCAGGGGTAACGGATACTGATATTTAACAGTAATTTTGTTGAGGGCACGATAGTCAATACAAGGCCTTAATGAACCATCCTTTTTAGCCACGAAAAAAAACCCAGCACCTAAGGGTGAAGAGGATGGTCTAATATGACCCTTCTCCAATGACTCCTTAATATACGATCGCATAGCCTCGTGCTCGGGTACAGATAAATTGAAAAGCCGACCCTTGGGGAATTTACACCCCGGGTTCAGCTCAATTGCACATAACTCCTATGAGGAGGCAAAGACGCAGACTCATTCTCACTAAATACATCATAAAAGTCAGCCAAATAGTCAGGAACATCATGCCACTGGGGAGAGGTGGAGAAAACAGGAGCATCACTAAGGGCACACCGACAACCCCAACTCACCACAGACAAAGATTTCCAATCCAGAACTGGATTATGGATTTGCAACCAGGGAAACCCCAGAACAATGGTATCATGCAAATTATGCAACACCAAAAATCTGCAATTTTCTTGATGGTCTGGGGCGACCCGCATTACCACCTGGGTCCAAAACTGAGGTTTATTCTTCGCCAAAGGAGTAGCATCAAGACCCCTCAAAGGGATAGGCGTCCGCAGAGGTGTCATAGGAAATCCACAACGTTTAGCAAAATCCAAGTCCATCAGGTTCAGAGCTGCTCCCGAATCCACAAAAGCCATGGCGGAAAATGTGGACAGGGAGCAGATCAGAGTAATTGCCAGAAGAAACTTAGGTTGAACACCACCCACAGAAAACGTGTGTGCACAATGTTTCTCTCGTTTAGGGCAGACAGAAATAATATGTGAGGCATCTCCAAAAAAAACACACCTTATTACGCCTTCTGAACTCCTGACGTTGTGCCCTAGACAAAACTCTATCACATTGCATAGGTTCAGACATTTGTTCAACAGGTGGCAACATCTCTCGTGTAGTTTTGTGTTCACGTAAACGCCGATCAACCTGAATGGCTAATGACATAGAATCGTCAAGACCAGAGGAAACAGGAAATCCCACCATAGTATCTTTTACAGTTTCTGACAAACCCTTCCGAAAGAGGGCTGCCAAGGCACCATCATTTCAGGTAGTAAGGACCGCCCACTTTCGGAATTTTTCACAGTACAACTCTGCCGAATCCCGACCCTGGCTTAATGCCAACAGGGTCTTTTCAGCCTGATCAGTAGCATTAGGTTCATCATACAACAACCCCAAGGCTTGAAAAAATGCGTTCACATTATTCAGAATAGGATAATCAGGTTTCAAAGAAAATGCCCAATCCTGGGGATCGCCGTGCAGCAAAGAGATGACAATCTTAACCTGCTGCGCGGAGTTCCCCGACGAGTTAGGCTTCAAGGCAAAAAATAATTTACAATTATTCTTGAAATTCAAGAATTTAGACCTATCCCCAAAAAACACATCAGGAGAATCTTTGGTTCAGCAGCATGTGAATGAGCAAGATAGGCGGAAATTCCCCGCACTTCAGCAGCGAGCTGCTCCACACGATCAGACAATTGCTTCATCTCCATTGAGAGAAAAATTCCCCCTATGGCCTCAGAGATATAGAGGAAAAAATATGCACAAAAAAAAAAAATTCTGACACATTTTTTTTTTTTTTTTTTTTTTTACAATTCTCTCCTGCTATTGAGTACCCTAGGATCTGCGGTATGGCTGGTGATTCTGTTATGATGAGTCACCGAAGGAGGAAAAAACAAAATACTAGCTGAGTCCAGAAAAACCAGAGAGGTTGGCAGCTATCGGATTGCAGACCCCTGAACCTATCCACAACAACTAGCAGTAGCCATGGGGGGTTCCTATGATGCCCTAGACCCCTCGATCACAGCCGGAGAACTACATAGCCTAAAGACAGAAAGGGGAAAAACTAAACTGCCCCAGAGCAGACCCCAAAGCAATAGGCAGCCCCCAACATATAATGACGGTGAAGCAAGATGAAAACACTAACACAGATAGAAAGATAGGTTGAGCAAATGATGGGGCCCAAGCTAACTAAATAGGACAGGATAGGAAAGCTGCTGTCTGCCATCCGCAAAAACCCTATCCAAAATGAGCCAACCGACTGATAGGAAAAACAGGCCCTGAAGTCGCTAGGCTTCAAAAGACTATATCAGCACTCAGGTATATTCTGAAGACAGAGCAAAAGATCAACAGATCAGAGACAAAAATGGAATTCAGCTCACCCCCAGCCAGGGATGGCAGAACTCCCAAAGAACAAGGCAAAACAAAAACAAAACTGAAGAGTACAAAGCAGAGCAGAAAAACTTAGTTTTGAGACGCAGGAATCAGACTGGTCTCCAAGAATCCAGCAGGATCACCAGCAAGGCAGAAGGGCGTTGGCTGCCTTATATCCAGTCCTCAATTCCAGCCACCCAGTCATCATCTAGCTCCCCAGGTGTTTGGTAATCAGCCTCACTACCTTCCTTCACTAGAGGAGGGAGTTCATCAGACCTCAATGGTGAAGGGAAAAATGAACTCACAACAAAGAGCCATCTGGGAGTACACTGACAGGGCAAGACATGTAGTCTGTCAACATCTGACGGAAACGTTGCCTCCTGCTGACTGGAGCCGTCTGTGATGGTGTAGACAACTGTGGCGGACACAACAAAACTTTGCCACATTTGGGCCATAGTGGTCTTGCCTTGTGCTGAGGCGCTGCCTCTGCTCCCTCTTTGTGCAGAGTTTCCTCCACTGCCTCGACGCACAGGGCTGCTTTGTAAAGCACTAGCACCACTGCTGTCGGGTGGAATGGAAAACATGATGACTGCACCAGTGTGTCTTGGTACTCCCGCAGTTTACGCTCCCGGGTCAATGGTGGTATGAGGCTTTGTGAGTTGTCCCGGTAGCGAGGATCTAGGAGGGTGTACACCCAATAATCAGTCGTGTTGAGAATGTGGTCGATGCGGTGGTCATTTCTCAGGCACTGCAGCATGAAATTAACCATGTGCTGCAGACTCCCAACTGCCAAAGAAACGCTGTCCCCTGCTTGATGTGTCATCTTTGCCTGCTCTGCATCACCCCACCCTCGCTGTACATACTGACTAGAGGATTGTGTACCTCCCTCCTCTGGAGAGATGTCTTCCTCCTCCATCGACTCCTCCTCATCCTCCTCACAAAGTGTCCCCTGCCTAGGCCTTTGTGAGGAACCATGTAGCGCAGACTGTCCAGAAGCAGATGGCATTTGGGACTCCTCATCCTTCACCTCTTCCAAAACCTCCTCCCTTAGTGCTTGCAGTGTTTTTTGTAGCAGGCAGATAAGGGGGACAGTCATTCTGACTAGTGCATCATCTGCACTCGCTATCCGCGTGGAATCATCGAAGGCACGCAAAACGAGGCAGATGTCCTTCATAGAGGCCCACTCAGTGGTGCTGAAGTGTGACCGGCGCACAGTGCGACTTGTTTGCGCCTAATGCAGCTGGTACTCCATGACTGCTGCCTGCTGCTCACACAACCGCTCCAACATATGTAACGTTGAATTCCACCTGGTGGGTAGGTCACATATGATGCGATGTTCCGGAAGGCGTAATCGGCGCTGCAGAGCAGCAAGGCGCGATCTTGCCGTGCTGGAACAACGCAAGTGAGCGCACTCTATGTGGACTTTGTGCAGCAGTGCATCAAGATCCGGATAGTCCCTCAGAAAGCTCTGCACGACCAAGTTCAGCACATGTGCCAGACATGGGATGAAAGTGAGGTTGCCTAGGCCAAGAGCTGCCACCAGATTTCGGCCATTGTCACACACTACCAAGCCTGGCTGGAGATTCGCTGGCAGAAACCACACATCGCTCTCCTGCTTGATGGCATTCCAGAGCTCCTGCGCTGTGTGGCTTCGATTCCCCAATGAAATTAATTTGAGTATGGCCTGTTGATGTTTGGCCATGGCTGTGCTCATATCGGTCGTAACAGGCTCCTGCTGCGCTGTTTCTGAGGAACTTGAGTAGGAGGAGGAGTCAATGTGTACAGACTGGATTCCTGCAATCCGTGGAATTGGCAGAACACGTACAGCGCCACTCTCCATATCTGTACCCGGTTCCACAACATTGACCCAATGGGCAGTGAGGGAAAGGTATCGTCCCTGTCCATGGTTACTGGTCCACGCATCGGTGGTCAGGTGGACCTTGCTACTGACGGCATTTAGTAGCGCATGTTGTATTTTTCCCTCCACATGTTTTTGCAGGGCAGGGACGGCTCGCCTGCTGAAATAAAAGCGGCTCGGTACAGTGTATTGAGGGACTGCCAATGCCATCACGTCCCAGAAGGTGTCAGTCTCCACCAGCCTGAATGAGAGCATTTCAAGTGCCAGTAGTTTGGCAATGCCAGCATTCAGAGCCTGTGCTCGAGGATGGTTTGCCGAGTATGGCCGCCTTTTATCCCATGCCTGTGCTACCGATGGCTGTAGAGTGGCCTGGGAGTGTGAGGAGGACTGGGAACGTGGTGCTGTGGGTGGAAGTTCACTGGATCTCCGGACAACATTGCCAGAGGTTCTTCCTTGGCGATCCTGTGAGGAAGCCGAACCAGCTGTGTGTGAGCTGGAGGAAGAGGCCCCAACATGAGCTGAAGAGGTGGTAGGTGGTGCTGTACGTTGGCCTACGTCTTCAGTGTGTCTGTGTAACTCCACCTCGTGCTTGGTCCGCACATGTTTCCACATATTTGTGGTATTGAGGTTGCTGACATATTTCCCTCTTTTGACTTTCTGTTGACACAGCTTGCATTTGACAAAGCAAATGTCATCTGCAACTGTGTCAAAAAAGGACCATGCACTGCAAGTCTTTGGAGGGCCCGTTTTGCCTTTTGAAAGAGGAATGCTCCTACTGGGTGCCGAAGTGGAGGCTACAGGCAACCAAGTCTGCTCCCTCCCTCTCCCTCCTGTTTTGGCCGTTCGGGGAATCTCTTCCTCAGAGCTGCTCCCACCACCTTCCTGTTCCTCACGCCATGATGGGTCAAGGACCTCATCATCTACACTCCCCTCTTCAAACACCTACTTCTCCTGGGTTGTCTCGCCAGCACCGTACGCACCAGAAAGTGGTAACTGAGTCTCATCATCATCTGATGCGTACTGAGGTGTGAACACTGCTGCTAGGCAAAAGAAAGCTACAGTGGTGGTTTATGTAGCCTGGGTAAAGCACAATATTTTTTTGAGAATCGCTATTTCTAACTGTCCCTCACAGTCTTCAACAGCAGCCTGTCCCTAACTGAATTCACAGCAGAGTGAACAGACATGGCGGCAGCGGCTTTTATAGTGCATCATGACATCATTTCAGCAGCCAATCACAGCCATGCCAATAGTTAACATGCCTACATGCCTAACAGGATGTGCCCACACTTCTGAGGATTCCCATTGGCTGAATCAAATGGAGCGGGCTCATAGAATTATGGGAACTTCCGATTCCGGTATTCGATATGAAAAAAGTATCGGAACTAAATATCGGAATTCCGATACAGCGAATATCGGCCAATACCCGATACTTGCGGTATCGGAATGCTCAACACTATTCATGGCCCATGTGTTTACTATGTAACTATCCCCTTATACTATGACATTTTATGGTATTTTATTATGTCCAACTTGTTTGGTTTTCCTTTTATTCCGTAATTAAATAAAAACTTTTTAAGTCTTTATCAATTTGGACTTTATTTTGGTTTATTCATATCTAATTGAGAAGGTTTCTATTGTCTTTTATGAATATTCATATATGCTATCTGTGTATATAGTGAGTGATTCTCACTGATTGTTGGCTTGGAAGCACCAATTAGTCTGGATGAATTAGAGGAGGCTCTAGATTCTATGGCAGGGAATAAGACACCGGGGTCTGATGGGCTGCCTGTGGAGGTATATAAACAGTACTCAAATATAATGCTTCCACAGCTGTTGAAGGTGTTTGAGGCGGCTAGGGAAGATGGGCACTTGCCCCGGTCCTTGAATGAAGCAATCATAGTGGTGATCCCCAAGGCTGATAAGGATCCATGTCTTCCAGAGTCATACAGGCCTATCCCCCTTTTAAACGTTGATGTCAAGATTTTTGCAAAGATTCTGGCGATGCGGCTGTCTAGAGTAATATCTAGTATTATTCATCCAGATCAAACTGGTTTTATGCCAGAGAAATCAACTGCAATTAATATCCGGCGGTTGTATCTAACTTTACAGATCCCATCTAAGGGAAAGGAACCCAGGGCTGTTGGATCTTTGGATGCTGCTAAAGCATTTGACAGCATCGAATGGCCACATCTGTGGGCTATATTAGCCAAGATGGGTTTCTATAAAAATTTTATTGCCTGGATACAGTTGCTGTATTCGTGTCCAGAGGCCAAAATTAGAATTAATGGGGAGATCTCAAATACAATTAACTTATACAGAGGGACCAGACAGGGGTGCCCTCTATCTCCCCTACTGTTTGCTCTGGCATTGAGCCCTTGGCAGTAGTAATTCGGGCGACACCTGAAATTAAGGGGTTTGGGTATGAGTCTTTGCAAGAAAAAATAGCTTTGTATGCTGATGACATGCTCTTGTTTTTGGGAGAGTGGCTATCTTCTCTGAGGGTGGCAATGGAAGTCTTTGGATCCTTCGCAGTGATCTCTGGTTTATGTATTAACTGGGAGAAATCTTCAATTATGCCGGTGAGAGATGCTCCCGAGAACTCCTTGGAATTGGCAGGACAATTAAATGTAATCAAAAAGTTTAAATAATTGGGAATTCATATTGGATATAATATACAAAATTTTGAGCGTTTAAATATTACCCCGCTACTTGCTAAATTTCATCAAAAAATAAAGGACTGGTGCAAGTTACCACTGAGTATGGTGGGAAGGGCAAACCTGGTAAAAATGGTTCTCATGCCACAAGCTTTGTATGCCCTCCACAATGCGCCCATTTGGATTCCTTGTCAAATCTTTTATCAGGTAAACAGAATATTTAAAGAGCTTATCTGGAAGAGGAGTGTTCCTAGAATTCGGTTGGAGGTTTTGCATACATCTAAAGAACTGGGGGGATTAGCGATTCCTTACCCGTTTCTGTATTATCTTGCAGCGCAGTTGCAGCATTTCAGAGGATGGAGGAGGAGGATTCCTTCATGTGAAGTTCCTCGGGATGTATGCTTACATGCGTATTGGGAAGGGACTTACTGGTGCAGGCGCTGGACTCAATGCGGTTCCGTCAGGGTCAAGCTATCAATAGTCCGATAATGAAGTGCATGGATAAGGTATGGAACACGGCCAAAGAAATATTGGGTATACAGGGAGTCACAGCGCATTCCCTGATCTGGAGAAACTTGACATGTACAGAGCTAAAGAAATTAGAGGGTTTGAGCTATGGGAGAGGAGAGGGCTTAAACTAGTATCACAGCTTTATTCGGAAGGGGAGTTTCGATCTTTTGAGGATCTCAAACAGACATTTTCCATCCTTAATAAAAGATTTTTTCAATGTCTCCAGCTGAGACATGCTTGTGAAGCACAACAGCGACTCGCTCCACTAGGTAATCCAGCTAAAACTCCGCTGTTGGATAGAGTAGTGATGGGAGCAGGATCAAGAGGTATTATATCCATGATATATGCAACCATGTTGGAAAAGAGAGTGGCAAGTTTGGAGATGCTGAAGAATAAGTGGCAAGTTGATGTAGGTGATTTAACAGATGATGAATGGGAGGATGCATTGCAAGAAGTCACGAAAGTCTCAGTTAGCGAGGCACAGAGAGTGTTGCATCTTTATTTGCTTCATCGAGTTTATCGAACCCCTGTATGGCTGTTGAAAATCGGCTATGCTAGAGAGGCAGATTGTTGGAAATGTGGAACGCCCAATGCTGATCTGATACACATGACCTGGAACTGTCCTCGGTTACGTAGGTTTTGGGGAGGTGTGAATGATTTACTTAATACTGTCTATATTTCAGGATCCTGACAGTGCCGGCATACAGCCTCCGCTGAGCAGGGACTCACCCGCACTGTAGGGACCCCTGGGGACCAGGATAGCCAGAAAGTATAGGTGTACAGGACCTGAGTGATGAAGTTTAGCAAGCCGGCACGGGACCTACGGTCATGTGACTGCAAGGGGGAGGGGCTTAGCGTCCTGCTTTCAGAGAAGACAGAAAACTCAGAGTCGGGCAAAATGGAGGTCATTCACAGTACGGACAGCGAGGTACAGGAGGGTAAACAGATGGGAGGTCAGACAAAGCCAAAGGTCATACACAAGAGGGTGACGCGGTACCAAGGGGACGAGCAGAGAGAAGTCGGGTCACAAGCAGAAAGTCATACACGAGAGGTAGCGCAGTACAAGAGGGACAGGCAGAACTCGTAACAGGGACAGAACCGGATCAAAACCAAACAAGCAAGCAAGATATCAGGCACAAGGCACACGTACGCACAAGGTCAACTAACTCAGCCGAGGGCAGGAGTATAACTGACACCGGACCTAGGTCCAGTGAGCATTAAATAGCCGCCCTCTGCCAGGGAGAGTCAAGAAAATAGCGTGCACTCAAGTCTTATTATTGAGGTGCAGGTGTAACGGACCTGTAGGTCCTATTACCAATAATAATATAGAATCACCGCACACTCAGAGAAATATAATGCCAACAAGTGTTCATTTTATTATGTACAAAACATGTGGGAGCCAAAAAAGAATATAAAGCACTAGATAGAAGCGATATATATAACGACGTTTCGGCTCAGCCCGAGCCTTTATCAGTTTATCGCTGCAAAATAGAGAGAAATACATCAAAATATATACAGAGACCAAAAAACAATTGCAGAAAAAACAGGAAAGAGAATATACAACACCAAATGAACATCACATTATCCAAATATAATACAGTGATAAAAACACATATATACATAGACATTATACTGCTTTCACGGAGAACATGGATATACGAAGCTGGAGCAAAGGCCCAGAAAACTAGTACCATACTCAATAGAATAGGGGGAATAGGGGGAAAGAAAAGGATTACCTGAATCCGTTTTCAAATCTTTTGAATAGATCGTAAGAGAACTTCCAAGAGAATAGCCCAAGTAAAACGGCTGAAAGGAATTCGTCAACATCATGGTTAGTAAAAATAGAAAAATAAATAAAGTTGTAACCGTAGTTATTCTAGTTTGGTGTATAGTGTATCAGCATTATGGGGAGAAAAGCATAACTACCATCCTTGTGATAAGAAGACTCATGCTCCTATTGATCAAGTATATGGTAATGTCATCAAAAAGTATTAGCCCACAGAATGTCTAAATAGTATAATGAGATTAATAAATCCACACAAGATGGCCATGTTAAACAACGCTCTTAGAAGAATGTAGGACGTCTCACATTACTATGTGTGTTGCGCATAATGTGCAAAATATCAGTAAATTTACTATGTAATAGCGCTCTAATTAGATGTCATTTGGAGGGAGAGTTACCTGTGATTATAGTGCTGTAAAGCGGCGCTCCCGCGCCTGGCTGCAATGGCGTCATGCTATAACCCTCAGTATGTGGCTGTATTTATATGGGAGCCCAGGTGGCCGCATCCGGCCGGAAGTAAAACCCCTGAACCGGAAGTGACGTCGCGCTGTCTTAATATAGACACTGCGCATGTCTGTGATGGTTGTCAGGGTGATCAGCAGATTGGCGTCCCTGTAATTTCTCTGATAGCGCCGAATAGTGTGTGTAAAGTGCGTAGAGGCTATAATTGTATGACATGTGGACAACATCGTAGTATTGCAAAAGAATAATAAGAAAAGTTAATATATACGCAGGCATATGGAAAACAATAAACCATGAAAAGAAATATGCAAAAGGAAAAAATAAAACAAAAATAACAAAAATGGTGAATAAAGAATAAGCGAATGAAATTAAAAAATAATAAAAATAGGGAATGAAAAATTGAAAATAAAAACAAAAATAAAAATAAAATTAAAAATAAAAAATTAAAAATAAAAAACCAACAATGTTGCTGACCATGCGCAACTAGTTAAATATGCATGCATTGTATATATAGGGTTATGAAGAAAATAAAGTAGAAAATAAAAAATAAAAAATAAAAGACTAAAAAATGAAAATTAAAAATAAAAAATAATAAAAAATAAAAAATCCAAAATAAGAGTCCAGTGGGCGGAGCAAAACTCACCTAGGGTAATAGCATGTTAGCGAGTCTGAAAAATAACAGAAGAAGCAGGGAAAAGGTTATTAGCAGTTATAGGAGCCAGTCTATCTCCCTATTAAGCCCCTTAGGGGCTAGAGTGTCTAACTTGTGTATCCAATATGTTTCTCTCTCTCTTAATAATTTAACATGGTCGCCCCCTCTCCTTGGGCGTGGTACATGCTCGATTACCTGAAATTTTAATTGTGCCACTGAATGTCGATATTTAGTGAAATGTTCAGGTAAAGGTAACCAGTTTTTTTGACACCTAATTGTTGATTTGTGGCTGGCAATGCGGTCCTTAACATGCTGGGTTGTTTCCCCTACGTAGAGGAGGCCACATGGGCATTTCACCAGGCAAACCACAAAGTTCGAATCACATGTATAGTAGCCACGTATAGGGAAGGATTTACCTGTCCTTGGATGAGTAATACTGTCTGACCTAATCACATTCGAACAGGCTGCGCAACTCAGACAAGGGAATGTGCCGCAACGGCGAGGGGCAAGTAGCCTCTGCGTAGTTGTAGGAAGTTTACTGCCTATGTCAGCCCTAACCACTTTATCGCGAATATTAGTAGGGCGTTTAGTGCAGATTAAAACTGGTGCTTCAAAAGAGCCGACGTCAGGGTAAGCCTTAAAAAGGAGGGGCCAGTGTTTTTTGATAATAGAATAGACTCTGGGCATTAGTGGATGGAAAGTATGTACAAATGGGATTCTTTCTTTTGCACATGTCCTCGGTAGAGGAGATGAAGGGGTTAATACCCGTTGTTTTTCAACCTCAAGTAGTTTTGCTGGATAACATCTGTCCTTAAATTTTTTTGTCATAATATCAAGTTTCTCATTACGAATGTCATGATCAGAGACGATACGTGCCACCCTATTAAATTGTGAGCGTGGAAGACTATTCTTGATGGCCTTCGGGTGACAACTCGAGTAGTGTAGAAGACTGTTGGTATCCGTTGGTTTACAGTATAAATCTGTGGAGAGATTCCCCTCACTATCTTGTAAAACTTTTGTATCTAGAAAAGGGACCGATTCCATATTGAAATGTAGTGTGAACTGTAATTCTGGACGGATGGAATTGAGGTGTAGGTAGAAATCATGTAATGATGATGTGGTTCCTGTCCAAATAAAGAAGATATCATCGATATAGCGGTGATATTCTATGGCATATTTTAAAAAAAGATCATTACAGAACACATGATTAATCTCGAAGTAGTTCATGTAGGCATTAGCATACGCCGGCGCTATGTTCGCGCCCATCGCAGTCCCGCACTTCTGTATATAATAGGTATCCTCGTACAAAAAGTAGTTCTCATGTAATACAAGACTGAGAAGATCTAGACAAAACTGTATTGAGTCTGTTGACAGTTCTGAGGAATTGAGTAAAAATTTTGCAGCTTCAATCCCTTTGTCATGGGTGATTGAAGTGTAGAGGCTATTGACATCGAGGGTGGTGAGAATACTGCCCGGGGGTACCTTGCCTAGCTGTTTAATGATATTTAGGAATTGACCCGTATCTAGAAGGAAGGATCTGGTCTGTTTAACTAGGGGTGTGAATATTTTCTCGAGAAAGATGGATAGTGGGGATAAAACAGAGTCGGTAGATGCGACAATTGGTCTGCCTGGCGGATTTTCTAGAGATTTATGTATCTTTGGAAGTATATAAAACACTGGTGTAATTGGATGGGGGTTCACAAGGAAACTGGCAGTTTTTTGATCAATTGTGTGACGGTCCAAGTATGTTTTAGTAAGATTCCTAATCTTGTGAGTGATAGTGGAAACCGGATCCCTAGGAATAATCCCATAAGTGCTGGTATCAGATAGTTGTCTATTCACTTCCCTGTTGTAATCCATGTAGTTCATGACAACTAAGGCACCGCCTTTATCAGCCGGTTTAATTATAATGTTCTTATTGCTGTTAATAGAGCTAAGAGCCTGTTTCTCAGCAGGTGATAGATTGGAGTGAGTAGGGAAGAGACCGAGTTGTGCCTGGTGGGACAGCATTTTAATCTCACGGTCCACTAATGAAATAAATGTCTCCGTCGCATGGTATGTGCAAGGAGGACAAAATTTACTTGGACTGCAAAGACCAAGTGTAGAAATTGACAATTCCGGAATCTGAACATCACCCGGTATTGGAGATCTCTCACCCATAGGGTTAGGAGATAAGCCAAAGTGGGTTTTAAGTCTAACTGTCCGGTAAAACCTCTTGAGATCCTTCTCAAGTTGAAATGCATCCCACTTAGGAGTGGGGCAGAAAGATAGTCCCTTCTGAAGCAATGAGAGCTCAGAGGGAGAGAGGAGATAGTCCGAAATGTTGATCACCAGGTCTGATACTGCATCTGGTGTCTCACCTGTGAACGCGTTGCCATTCTTTCTCCTGCCTCGCCTGGTGGGTCTGTGGTTCGCGGGTCCCCTCGACGGCCCCGTCCTAAAAAACGTTGTCTGCCAGAATTCATGGAGGACTCGCTCCCGGAACTGAAGGACCCATTTCCACGTTGGTAACGGGATCTGCGCCATTGGCCCGTAGTAGCAGATGTATCGTTCCATCTGTATACTCTGTTCATAGAATAATCGTCTGAATCACGTTGAAACTTCTGTCTCTTACGCTCCTGTAGAGACTTTTGATGTTCGGACAGGATTTTATCGGTTTTGGATTTCAATGATGACCACTCAGTTGAGGAAATAGAGGTGGAAAGTTGCGCTTCAATAGCCTGTATATTCTGCTTAGTTTCCACAATAGCCCTCTGTAGATATTCTACTGTCAATATAATGATGTCTAAGGAACACTTGTTGAGTATTTTTTTGTATTTATCACAATACTCTGTATTATCAGAGAAGAGAGTAGGGCGGAGATTGCTCCTGAGTCCCCTAGGAATTTTACTCTGTCTATGGTATTCAGCTAATGTGGTACAATGCAGGTCATATGAAATTAGTTTGCGTTTTGCTTTCTCGTAATCTCTAGTCCTTAGTTCTTGGACCGGAGTTCTCAAAAATTCATTGGAACTAGTAACTTGAGCCAAAATATTGGAACAAGTGGCCAAATCATATGCAAACGTGTCAGTAGACATGTAGACAATAGGGAATAGACTGGTGCAAACGCCAATGTAACAACGTAGTCAAGAAAATAGCGTGCACTCAAGTCTTATTATTGAGGTGCAGGTGTAACGGACCTGTAGGTCCTATTACAATAATAATATAGAATCACCGCACACTCAGAGAAATATAATGCCAACAAGTGTTCATTTTATTATGTACAAAACATGTGGGAGCCAAAAAAGAATATAAAGCACTAGATAGAAGCGATATATATAACGACGTTTCGGCTCAGCCCGAGCCTTTATCAGTTTATCGCTGCAAAATAGAGAGAAATACATCAAAATATATACAGAGACCAAAAAACAATTGCAGAAAAAACAGGAAAGAGAATATACAACACCAAATGAACATCACATTATCCAAATATAATACAGTGATAAAAACACATACACTCACTGGCCACTTTATTAGGTACACCATGCTAGTAAGGGGTTGGACCCCCTTTTGCCTTCAGAACTGCCTCAATTCTTCGTGGCAGAGATTCAACAAGGTGCTGGAAGCATTCCTCAGAGATTTTGGACCATATTGACATGATGGCATCACACAGTTGGCGCAGATTTGTCGGCTGCACATCCCTGATGCGAATCTCCCGTTCCACCACATCCCAAAGATGCTCTATTGGATTGAGATCTGGTGACTGAGGAGGCCATTTGAGTACAGTAAACTCATTGTCATGTTCAAGAAACCAATCTGAGATGATTCGAGCTTTATGACATGGCGCATTATCCTGCTGAAAGTAGCCATCAGATGTTGGGTACATTGTGGTCATAAAGGGATGGACATGGTCAGCAACAATACTCAGGTAGGCTGTGGCGTTGCAACGATGCTCAATTGGTACCAAGGGGCCCAAAGAGTGCCCAGAAAAAATTCCCCACACCATGACACCACCACCACCAGCCTGAACCGTTGATACAAGGCAGGATGGATCCATGCTTTCATGTTGTTTACGCCAAATTCTGACCCTACCATCCGAATGTCGCAGCAGAAATCGAGACTCATCAGACCAGGCAACGTTTTTCCAATCTTCTACTGTCCAATTTCGATGAGCTTGTGCAAATTGTAGCCTCAGTTTCCTGTTCTTAGCTGAGAGGAGTGGTACCCAGTGTGGTCTTCTGCTGCTGTAGCCCATCTGCCTCAAAGTTCGACGCACTGTGCGTTCAGAGATGCTCTTCTGCCTACCTTGGTTGTAACGGGTGGCAATTTGAGTCACTGTTGCCTTTCTATCAGCTCGAACCAGTCTGCCCATTCTCCTCTGACCTCTGGCATCAACATGGCATTTCCGGCCACAGAACTGCCGCTCACTGGATTTTTTTTCTTTTTCGGACCATTCTCTGTAAACCCTAGAGATGGTTGTGCGTGAAAATCCCAGTAGATCAGCAGTTTCTGAAATTCTCAGACCAGCCCTTCTGGCACCAACAATCATGCCACGTTCAAAGGCACTCAAATCACCTTTCTTCCCCATACTGATGCTCGGTTTGAACTGC
Organism: Dendrobates tinctorius; assembly: GCF_039654945.1. Taxonomy (NCBI): domain Eukaryota; kingdom Metazoa; phylum Chordata; class Amphibia; order Anura; family Dendrobatidae; genus Dendrobates; species Dendrobates tinctorius. The sequence goes on along the minus strand of NW_027361738.1, from coordinate 4,829,712 downwards.
AGGAGATTGTCTTGACCATGTCTACATGCCTAAATGCACTGAGTTGCCGCCATGTGATTGGCTGATTAGAAATTAAGTCTTAACACACAGTTGGACAGGTGTACCTAATAAAGTGGCCAGTGAGTGTATATACATAGACATTATACTGCTTTCACGGAGAACATGGATGTACGAAGCTGGAGCAAAGGCCCAGAAAACTAGTACCATACTCAATAGAATAGGGGGAATAGGGGGAAAGAAAAGGATTACCTGAATCCGTTTTCAAATCTTTTGAATAGATCGTAAGAGAACTTCCAAGAGAATAGCCCAAGTAAAACGGCTGAAAGGAATTCGTCAACATCATGGTTAGTAAAAATAGAAAAATAAATAAAGTTGTAACCGTAGTTATTCTAGTTTGGTGTATAGTGTATCAGCATTATGGGGAGAAAAGCATAACTACCATCCTTGTGATAAGAAGACTCATGCTCCTATTGATCAAGTATATGGTAATGTCATCAAAAAGTATTAGCCCACAGAATGTCTAAATAGTATAATGAGATTAATAAATCCACACAAGATGGCCATGTTAAACAACGCTCTTAGAAGAATGTAGGACGTCTCACATTACTATGTGTGTTGCGCATAATGTGCGCAAAACTTCCTACAACTACGCAGAGGCTACTTGCCCCTCGCCGTTGCGGCACATTCCCTTGTCTGAGTTGCGCAGCCTGTTCGAATGTGATTAGGTCAGACAGTATTACTCATCCAAGGACAGGTAAATCCTTCCCTATACGTGGCTACTATACATGTGATTCGAACTTTGTGGTTTACCTGGTGAAATGCCCATGTGGCCTCCTCTACGTAGGGGAAACAACCCAGCATGTTAAGGACCGCATTGCCAGCCACAAATCAACAATTAGGTGTCAAAAAAACTGGTTACCTTTACCTGAACATTTCACTAAATATCGACATTCAGTGGCACAATTAAAATTTCAGGTAATCGAGCATGTACCACGCCCAAGGAGAGGGGGCGACCATGTTAAATTATTAAGAGAGAGAGAAACATATTGGATACACAAGTTAGACACTCTAGCCCCTAAGGGGCTTAATAGGGAGATAGACTGGCTCCTATAACTGCTAATAACCTTTTCCCTGCTTCTTCTGTTATTTTTCAGACTCGCTAACATGCTATTACCCTAGGTGAGTTTTGCTCCGCCCACTGGACTCTTATTTTGGATTTTTTATTTTTTATTATTTTTTATTTTTAATTTTCATTTTTTAGTCTTTTATTTTTTATTTTTTATTTTCTACTTTATTTTCTTCATAACCCTATATATACAATGCATGCATATTTAACTAGTTGCGCATGGTCAGCAACATTGTTGGATTTTTATTTCAATTTTTTATTTTTAATTTTATTTTTATTTTTGTTTTTATTTTCAATTTTTCATTCCCTATTTTTATTATTTTTTAATTTCATTCGCTTATTCTTTATTCACCATTTTTGTTATTTTTGTTTTATTTTTTCCTTTTGCATATTTCTTTTCATGGTTTATTGTTTTCCATATGCCTGCGTATATATTAACTTTTCTTATTATTCTTTTGCAATACTACGATGTTGTCCACATGTCATACAATTATAGCCTCTACGCACTTTACACACACTATTCGGCGCTATCAGAGAAATTACAGGGACGCCAATCTGCTGATCACCCTGACAACCATCACAGACATGCGCAGTGTCTATATTAAGACAGCGCGACGTCACTTCCGGTTCAGGGGTTTTACTTCCGGCCGGATGCGGCCACCTGGGCTCCCATATAAATACAGCCACATACTGAGGGTTATAGCATGACGCCATTGCAGCCAGGCGCGGGAGCGCCGCTTTACAGCACTATAATCACAGGTAACTCTCCCTCCAAATGACATCTAATTAGAGCGCTATTACATAGTAAATTTACTGATATTTTGCACATTATGCGCAACACACATAGTAATGTGAGACGTCCTACATTCTTCTAAGAGCGTTGTTTAACATGGCCATCTTGTGTGGATTTATTAATCTCATTATACTATTTAGACATTCTGTGGGCTAATACTTTTTGATGACATTACCATATACTTGATCAATAGGAGCATGAGTCTTCTTATCACAAGGATGGTAGTTATGCTTTTCTCCCCATAATGCTGATACACTATACACCAAACTAGAATAACTACGGTTACAACTTTATTTATTTTTCTATTTTTACTAACCATGATGTTGACGAATTCCTTTCAGCCGTTTTACTTGGGCTATTCTCTTGGAAGTTCTCTTACGATCTATTCAAAAGATTTGAAAACGGATTCAGGTAATCCTTTTCTTTCCCCCTATTCCCCCTATTCTATTGAGTATGGTACTAGTTTTCTGGGCCTTTGCTCCAGCTTCGTACATCCATGTTCTCCGTGAAAGCAGTATAATGTCTATGTATATATGTGTTTTTATCACTGTATTATATTTGGATAATGTGATGTTCATTTGGTGTTGTATATTCTCTTTCCTGTTTTTTCTGCAATTGTTTTTTGGTCTCTGTATATATTTTGATGTATTTCTCTCTATTTTGCAGCGATAAACTGATAAAGGCTCGGGCTGAGCCGAAACGTCGTTATATATATCGCTTCTATCTAGTGCTTTATATTCTTTTTTGGCTCCCACATGTTTTGTACATAATAAAATGAACACTTGTTGGCATTATATTTCTCTGAGTGTGCGGTGATTCTATATTATTATTGGTAATAGGACCTACAGGTCCGTTACACCTGCACCTCAATAATAAGACTTGAGTGCACGCTATTTTCTTGACTACGTTGTTACATTGGCGTTTGCACCAGTCTATTCCCTATTGTCTACATGTCTACTGACACGTTTGCATATGATTTGGCCACTTGTTCCAATATTTTGGCTCAAGTTACTAGTTCCAATGAATTTTTGAGAACTCCAGTCCAAGAACTAAGGACTAGAGATTACGAGAAAGCAAAACGCAAACTAATTTCATATGACCTGCATTGTACCACATTAGCTGAATACCATAGACAGAGTAAAATTCCTAGGGGACTCAGGAGCAATCTCCGCCCTACTCTCTTCTCTGATAATACAGAGTATTGTGATAAATACAAAAAAATACTCAACAAGTGTTCCTTAGACATCATTATATTGACAGTAGAATATCTACAGAGGGCTATTGTGGAAACTAAGCAGAATATACAGGCTATTGAAGCGCAACTTTCCACCTCTATTTCCTCAACTGAGTGGTCATCATTGAAATCCAAAACCGATAAAATCCTGTCCGAACATCAAAAGTCTCTACAGGAACGTAAGAGACAGAAGTTTCAACGTGATTCAGACGATTATTCTATGAACAGAGTATACAGATGGAACGATACATCTGCTACTACGGGCCAATGGCGCAGATCCCGTTACCAACGTGGAAATGGGTCCTTCAGTTCCGGGAGCGAGTCCTCCATGAATTCTGGCAGACAACGTTTTTAGGACGGGGCCGTCGAGGGGACCCGCGAACCACAGACCCACCAGGCGAGGCAGGAGAAAGAATGGCAACGCGTTCACAGGTGAGACACCAGATGCAGTATCAGACCTGGTGATCAACATTTCGGACTATCTCCTCTCTCCCTCTGAGCTCTCATTGCTTCAGAAGGGACTATCTTTCTGCCCCACTCCTAAGTGGGATGCATTTCAACTTGAGAAGGATCTCAAGAGGTTTTACCGGACAGTTAGACTTAAAACCCACTTTGGCTTATCTCCTAACCCTATGGGTGAGAGATCTCCAATACCGGGTGATGTTCAGATTCCGGAATTGTCAATTTCTACACTTGGTCTTCGCAGTCCAAGTAAATTTTGTCCTCCTTGCACATACCATGCGACGGAGACATTTATTTCATTAGTGGACCGTGAGATTAAAATGCTGTCCCACCAGGCACAACTCGGTCTCTTCCCTACTCACTCCAATCTATCACCTGCTGAGAAACAGGCTCTTAGCTCTATTAACAGCAATAAGAACATTATAATTAAACCGGCTGATAAAGGCGGTGCCTTAGTTGTCATGAACTACATGGATTACAACAGGGAAGTGAATAGACAACTATCTGATACCAGCACTTATGGGATTATTCCTAGGGATCCGGTTTCCACTATCACTCACAAGATTAGGAATCTTACTAAAACATACTTGGACCGTCACACAATTGATCAAAAAACTGCCAGTTTCCTTGTGAACCCCCATCCAATTACACCAGTGTTTTATATACTTCCAAAGATACATAAATCTCTAGAAAATCCGCCAGGCAGACCAATTGTCGCATCTACCGACTCTGTTTTATCCCCACTATCCATCTTTCTCGAGAAAATATTCACACCCCTAGTTAAACAGACCAGATCCTTCCTTCTAGATACGGGTCAATTCCTAAATATCATTAAACAGCTAGGCAAGGTACCCCCGGGCAGTATTCTCACCACCCTCGATGTCAATAGCCTCTACACTTCAATCACCCATGACAAAGGGATTGAAGCTGCAAAATTTTTACTCAATTCCTCAGAACTGTCAACAGACTCAATACAGTTTTGTCTAGATCTTCTCAGTCTTGTATTACATGAGAACTACTTTTTGTACGAGGATACCTATTATATACAGAAGTGCGGGACTGCGATGGGCGCGAACATAGCACCGGCGTATGCTAATGCCTACATGAACTACTTCGAGATTAATCATGTGTTCTGTAATGATCTTTTTTTAAAATATGCCATAGAATATCACCGCTATATCGATGATATCTTCTTTATTTGGACAGGAACCACATCATCATTACATGATTTCTACCTACACCTCAATTCCATCCGTCCAGAATTACAGTTCACACTACATTTCAATATGGAATCGGTCCCTTTTCTAGATACAAAAGTTTTACAAGATAGTGAGGGGAATCTCTCCACAGATTTATACTGTAAACCAACGGATACCAACAGTCTTCTACACTACTCGAGTTGTCACCCGAAGGCCATCAAGAATAGTCTTCCACGCTCACAATTTAATAGGGTGGCACGTATCGTCTCTGATCATGACATTCGTAATGAGAAACTTGATATTATGACAAAAAAATTCAAGGACAGATGTTATCCAGCAAAACTACTTGAGGTTGAAAAACAACGGGTATTAACCCCTTCATCTCCTCTACCGAGGACATGTGCAAAAGAAAGAATCCCATTTGTACATACTTTCCATCCACTAATGCCCAGAGTCTATTCTATTATCAAAAAACACTGGCCCCTCCTTTTTAAGGCTTACCCTGATGTCGGCTCTTTTGAAGCACCAGTTTTAATCTGCACTAAACGCCCTACTAATATTCGCGATAAAGTGGTTAGGGCTGACATAGGCAGTAAACTTCCTACAACTACGCAGAGGCTACTTGCCCCTCGCCGTTGCGGCACATTCCCTTGTCTGAGTTGCGCAGCCTGTTCGAATGTGATTAGGTCAGACAGTATTACTCATCCAAGGACAGGTAAATCCTTCCCTATACGTGGCTACTATACATGTGATTCGAACTTTGTGGTTTACCTGGTGAAATGCCCATGTGGCCTCCTCTACGTAGGGGAAACAACCCAGCATGTTAAGGACCGCATTGCCAGCCACAAATCAACAATTAGGTGTCAAAAAAACTGGTTACCTTTACCTGAACATTTCACTAAATATCGACATTCAGTGGCACAATTAAAATTTCAGGTAATCGAGCATGTACCACGCCCAAGGAGAGGGGGCGACCATGTTAAATTATTAAGAGAGAGAGAAACATATTGGATACACAAGTTAGACACTCTAGCCCCTAAGGGGCTTAATAGGGAGATAGACTGGCTCCTATAACTGCTAATAACCTTTTCCCTGCTTCTTCTGTTATTTTTCAGACTCGCTAACATGCTATTACCCTAGGTGAGTTTTGCTCCGCCCACTGGACTCTTATTTTGGATTTTTTATTTTTTATTATTTTTTATTTTTAATTTTCATTTTTTAGTCTTTTATTTTTTATTTTTTATTTTCTACTTTATTTTCTTCATAACCCTATATATACAATGCATGCATATTTAACTAGTTGCGCATGGTCAGCAACATTGTTGGTTTTTTATTTTTAATTTTTTATTTTTAATTTTATTTTTATTTTTGTTTTTATTTTCAATTTTTCATTCCCTATTTTTATTATTTTTTAATTTCATTCGCTTATTCTTTATTCACCATTTTTGTTATTTTTGTTTTATTTTTTCCTTTTGCATATTTCTTTTCATGGTTTATTGTTTTCCATATGCCTGCGTGTATATTAACTTTTCTTATTATTCTTTTGCAATACTACGATGTTGTCCACATGTCATACAATTATAGCCTCTACGCACTTTACACACACTATTCGGCGCTATCAGAGAAATTACAGGGACGCCAATCTGCTGATCACCCTGACAACCATCACAGACATGCGCAGTGTCTATATTAAGACAGCGCGACGTCACTTCCGGTTCAGGGGTTTTACTTCCGGCCGGATGCGGCCACCTGGGCTCCCATATAAATACAGCCACATACTGAGGGTTATAGCATGACGCCATTGCAGCCAGGCGCGGGAGCGCCGCTTTACAGCACTATAATCACAGGTAACTCTCCCTCCAAATGACATCTAATTAGAGCGCTATTACATAGTAAATTTACTGATATTTTGCACATTATGCTCAACACACATAGTAATGTGAGACGTCCTACATTCTTCTAAGAGCGTTGTTTAACATGGCCATCTTGTGTGGATTTATTAATCTCATTATACTATTTAGACATTCTGTGGGCTAATACTTTTTGATGACATTACCATATACTTGATCAATAGGAGCATGAGTCTTCTTATCACAAGGATGGTAGTTATGCTTTTCTCCCCATAATGCTGATACACTATACACCAAACTAGAATAACTACGGTTACAACTTTATTTATTTTTCTATTTTTACTAACCATGATGTTGACGAATTCCTTTCAGCCGTTTTACTTGGGCTATTCTCTTGGAAGTTCTCTTACGATCTATTCAAAAGATTTGAAAACGGATTCAGGTAATCCTTTTCTTTCCCCCTATTCCCCCTATTCTATTGAGTATGGTACTAGTTTTCTGGGCCTTTGCTCCAGCTTCGTACATCCATGTTCTCCGTGAAAGCAGTATAATGTCTATGTATATATGTGTTTTTATCACTGTATTATATTTGGATAATGTGATGTTCATTTGGTGTTGTATATTCTCTTTCCTGTTTTTTCTGCAATTGTTTTTTGGTCTCTGTATATATTTTGATGTATTTCTATTTTGCAGCGATAAACTGATAAAGGCTCGGGCTGAGCCGAAACGTCGTTATATATATCGCTTCTATCTAGTGCTTTATATTCTTTTTTGGCTCCCACATGTTTTGTACATAATAAAATGAACACTTGTTGGCATTATATTTCTCTGAGTGTGCGGTGATTCTATATTATTATCTCTGCCAGGGAGAGGCGGAACAATTAACCCCCAGCCAGACCAGGACGGGCCAAAGCTAAACCCAGTACTGGATCATCATGACAGTACCCTCCTCTCAATGGGGGGCCACTGGACCCTCAGGTCTCTCAGGGTACTTGGCGTGAAAGGCCCGGACCAACCAATCCGCATGAACCGATCGAGCAGGAACCCACAAGCGTTCTTCAGAACCGTAGCCTTTCCAATGTACTAGATATTGAAGGGGACGATGGACCAACCTTGAGTCGACAATTCGTTCCACCTCGTACTCCGACTGCCCGGCTACCAAAACCGGTGTTGGGGAAGCTGATGATCCCTCCCCAGCGGACCTCACAGGTTTCAAAAGGGCCTTATGAAAAACATTTGGGATCCGCAGATATGGTGGGAGACGCAACCGAAAAGCCACCGGGTAGAGTTGAGCGAAACGGGTCGAAAAAATTCAAAAGTCGATGACTTTCGCCAAAGTAGGGTTTCATAAAATGAAACCCGACCTCAGCATGAGGTCGGCCACGAGGTCGGCGACTTTAGCGCCAAAGTCGCATTTCAAAACATGCTTCAGCGCCCTTTTTCAGCCAATGAGGAAGAATGGACACTGTGGGCAACGTGATGACATAGGCAGCGGTCCCCACCATCTTTGAGAAGGGCATGCAAGTGATTGGCTTGCTTTGGGGGGCGTCACAGGGGGTATAAAAGGGCGTGCACGCCGACCGCCATCTTACTTCTGCTGATCTCAGTATAGGGAGAGATGCTGCTGCTGCAGATTCTGTAGGGAGAGCGTTAGGCAGGGAAGAAGAAAAAAAATCAGCTGCTGCTGCTAGCGATTTTGCCTGCACAACACACCAGTGCAGTGCAAGGGGAGGCTATATTTTGGTGGATCAGCTGCATTGCTGGTTTCACACTGCTTTGCAAACTGCTTTTTTAAAAGCAATCCTTTTTTTTTTGTCCTGGTGAGATAATGAGCGTGCATTTTTTCACACCGTACAGCGGTGTACGCTGCTCTCTCAGTACCGTGTAACGGCTGTTATCACGGCCACAGTGAAGCTAAGGGTGTGACTCTGTAAGGATAAGTCAAGGAGTTGTTCCGTTCTTACAGACCTACACTCTAGGGAGATTCCAATCCTGCCCTGTCCTATATAACATTTTTCACACCTGTCAAATTCATCCTGTCATACAGCGGTGTGATATACACTGGGCCTGACACAATACATCAGTGTCCAGAAGTGTGTAAGGACATTCCATTTCTCCCATCCTATATAACATTTTTCACACCTGCCAAATTCATCCTGTCATACAGCGGTGTGATATACATTGGGCCTCACACAATACATCAGTGTCCAGAAGTGTGTAAGGACAATCCATTTCTGCCGTCCTATGTCACATTTTTCACACCAGCCTAATTCAGTCTGTCATACAGCGGTGTGATATACACTGGCCTGACACAATACATCAGTGTCCAGAAGTGTGTAAGGACATTCCATTTCACCCGTCATATGTCACATTTTACACACCAGCCAAATTCAGCCTGTCATACAGCGGTGTGATGTACACTGGCCTGACACAATACATCAGTGTCCAGAAGTGTGTAATGACATTCCATTTCTCCCGTCATATATCACATTTTACACACCAGCCAAATTCAGCCTGTCATACAGCGGTGTGATATACACTGGCCTGACACAATATATCAGTGTCCAGAAATGTGTAAGGACATTTCATTTCTCCCGTCACATATCACATTTTACACAACAGCCAAATTCAGCCTGTCATACAGCGGTGTGATATACATTGTGCCTCACACAATACATCAGTGTCCAGAAGAGTGTAAGGACAATCCATTTCTGCAGTCCTATGTCACATTTTTCACACCAGCCTAATTCAGTCTGTCATACAGAGGTGTGATATACATTGGGCCTCACACAATACATCAGTGTCCAGAAGTGTGTAAGGACATTCCATTTCTCCCGTCATATATCACATTTTACACACCAGCCAAATTCAGCCTGTCATACAGCGGTGTGATATATACTGGCCTGACACAATACATCAGTGTCCAGAAGTGTGTAAGGACATTCCATTTCTCCCGTCATATATCACATTTTACACACCAGCCAAATTCAGCCTGTCATACAGCGGTGTGATATACACTGGCCTGACACAATACATCAGTGTCCAAAAGTGGTAGGAGAATTAAATTCTCCCCTGTCCTATATACACCTTGTACCTTGTTTTACAGTTCCATATCGTTGGTGGAATTGTGGGTACATTTTTCAAAAAAATGAGGAAGTGTGGTGTAAGAGGCCGTGTTAGTGGGCGGGGGTTGCCAGCTGTTAATGATGGTGTTGGTGTTGGATCTGCTGGTAGTGGCAAAAGCAAAATAACACCTAATGCAGGAGGTGTTAAGCCTGCGTCATCGTCTGGCTCCACAAGGCCTCGAAGGCTCCCTTTTCTGGGAGTAGGTAAACCGCTTTTAAAGCCGGAGCTTCAGGAACAAGTTTTGGCCTACATTGCTGACTCGGCCTCCAGCTCTATCACCTCCTCTTCTGAACTTGTAAAAAATAAAAGCACTGAGTCGTCTTTGGAGGCTCATGGTCATGATCCACACCTTTCTTTGTGTCCTTCACCCCAACCAAAATTGAAGGATGCGGCAGGCCACACAACAGATTACTCCATGGAGCTGTTTTCACATACCATGCCTGGGTTATCAAGTGAAATGGTGAATTACCCAGGCCAAGATGAATCTGACATGGAGTGCACTGATGCACAGCCACTGATAGATAATTCTGCTGGTACATTCACTCAGAGCACCACATGTTCCTCGCAGTGTACTGAGCCAGATTCTGACCCTGATGAAGCTCAGGTGCCCCTTCCCGCATACTATACCACCATACACGGTGACACAGAGGAAGGTGCTCACGACATTGAAGAGGAGGTGACCCGGTTGTTGACCCAGATTGGCATCCATTGGGGGAAGAGGGTGCCGCTGCCAATAGCTCCGAAGAGGAGGAGGAGCATCCGCAGCAGGCATCAACATCGCAACAGCTGTTATCTGGCAGGCACGGAGCAGTCCAAAAACAGGTTACAAAAAGCCAAAAAGTTGCTGGACTGCTTGGCCAGACGGTCAAAATAGCACAGCGTGCAAGGACGCAAAATGTCTTCCATAGTAGGAAGAGTGCAGTGTGGCATTTTTTTGAACAAAATCCTAATGATCAGGCCAAGGTTATCTGTAAGAAGTGCGCAAAGACCTTTAGCCGAGGGAAAAATCTGAAAAATTTAAATACCAGTTGCATGCTTAGACATTTAACCACCATGCACTTGCAAGCGTGGACGGAACACCAAACCTCAAGTACCACATGTGCAAATGCTCCCAAAGAAGGTAGTCAGCAACGCTACATTGTTTCCCCCCCTGTAAGCCCACCGGTTAGCACAGCAGCAAATGTTGAGGTGTCGTTGCAAGGCCAAAGCTGTCAGGGAAACACAATGTTATATCAACGAAAGACTGAATCTAGGCCATCAGAAAGAACACCAACTCCATCACCATCATCAACCCTCTCACAGTCCGCCCTGTCCACCGCTAGTTCCACCATAGGCATCTCTCAAGTCCAGCTCACCCTGCCAGAGACTATGAGTAGGACAAGAAAGTACTCATGCTCTCATCCGCGTACACTGGGTTTCAACGCCCACATTGTCAAACTAATCTCTCGAGATGATGCCCTATCGGTTGGTGGAAAGCGCAGCTTTCCTCGAACTCATGGCCTACGCAGTACCACGCTATGAACTACCCAGTCGCCACTTCTTTTCTTGCAAAGCCATCCCAGCCCTCCACCTTCATGTGAAGGACCGCATTGTCCATGCACTCAAGCAATCAGTGAGTGGAAAGGTGCATCTCACAACTGATGCATGGTCCAGTAGGCATGGCCAGAGCCGTTACGTGTCCATCACTGCGCACTGGGTTAATGTGGTGGATTCAGGGTCCACAGAGGACAGCGGTGGTGGGACTGTGCTGCCTAGCCCACGGTATAGGAAACAGTTGGCTGTAGGCGTTCGACCCTCCTCCTCCTACTCCTCTAGAAGCGAAAGCTCGTCCCCAGAGTGCAGTCGCAGCGGCACTCAATCCGCAGCTGCCTGTGTTGCACACGAGGTGTCCCACTATCGATCAGCTAGTGGAAAGCATCAGCAGGCTGTGTTGAAGATGATGTGTTTGGGCGACAGACACACCGCGGAGGTACTGGCCGACTACTTTCAGCAACAAACTGAGTCATGGCTGGGCAGTCTACATCTTGAGGCAGGCAAGGTAGTCAGCGATAACGGCCGTAATTTTGTGGCTGCCATAGCCCTTTCAAAACTCAGACACATACCTTGCTTGGCTCACACCTTGAACCTGGTGGTGCAGTGCTCCCTCAATAATTATCCAGAGTTAACAGGCCTGCTCCAGAAGGTTCGAAAACTGTGCTCGCACATCCGCCGGTCGCCCGTACACTCCAGTCGCATGCAGAAGCTGCAGTGATTGCTACACCTTCCCAAGCACCGGCTAATTATCGACGTTGCAACTAGGTGGAACTCCACCCTGCACATGGTTGAGCGGCTGTGCGAACAGAGGCAGGCTGTAATGCGTTTGTGGGAGGATACCCGGACAGGCACTTTGAGGGCAGACATGGAGTTGACAGGTGTGCAGTGGTCAAAGCTGAAAGACCTCTGTAAAGTCCTTCAGTGTTTTGAGGAATGCACACGGCTGGTAAGCGCAGACGACGCCATCATAAGCATGAGCATCCCACTTATGCGTCTGCTCTTGCAAACTTTGACGCACATTAAGGAGCAGGCGTCTGCAGCCGAGGTTGAGGAGGAGGAAATCCTTGATGACAGTCAGCCATTGTCTGCTCCGGGACCTCTCCTGGACGAGGTGGAGGAAGAAGAGGAAGAGGAGGAGGAGGGTGATGATGGGGATGATTATTTAGGGGAGGAGGATGCTTCTCGTGTGTCCAGAGAAAATGTTGGCGTGGCAAGGTCTGGTACAGGGTTTGTGCGTGACTGGAGGGATGTGGATTTGCCAGAAAGTGCTCCTCCACCAAGCAGTCGCACTGCATCATTGACACCGGGAACATTGGCCCACATGTCAGATTATGCCTTGCAGATTCTAAAAAGGGACCCCCGCATTGCCAAAATGATGAACGATGACGACTACTGGTTGGCCAGCATCCTGGATCCACGCTATAAAGGCAAATTCCAAAATATCTTGCCACAGGAGAACCTTGACCTAATATTGGCTAACAAACAAGCTACTCTGGTAAACCGGTTGGTTGAGGCATTCCCAGCACACAGCAGCGGAGATGGTTCTCACACAAGCCGTAGGGGCCAGGGGCAGCTTGGAAGAGGTGTTCGTGGTGCACACATCAGAAGTTGCGTTGGAGACAGGGGTTTCATGACCATGTTGTGGACTGATTCTTCAAGTCCCGCTCACACGACTGGTAATACTGCATCGATGGAAAGTGACAAAAGACAGCACTTGTCAACTATGGTTACAAACTACTTTTCCTCCCATGTCGATGTTCTCCCTCACAGGTCATTCCCCTTTGACTATTGGGCCGCTAAACTGGACACCTGGCCTGAATTGGCACAAAAAGCGCTACAGGAGCTCGCTTGACAAGCTGCAAGTGTGCTATCGGAAAGAGTCTTCAGTGCTGCTGGATCAATCCTGACAGAAAAAAGGACCCATCTGTCGACCCAAAATGTGAATGATCTAACCTTCATTAAAATGAACCATGCATGGGCTTCCAAGGATTTTGTCCCACCTTCCCCTGATGACACATAGGTTGACAGAAAAATGGCTTGCTTTGGTGCTCCTCTTCCTGGGACTTGAACAATTTCTCCTTTTGCATCAGCTCAATGTCCAACATCAACATATGCCACTTTCTAAAACTCCCTAACTGTGCTGCCTCCCCCCCATGGCCGGAGTCACCACCTAGCGCATGAGACCGTGCGAGTGCCGTTGCCCTGGACAGGTGGGTAGGCTGACTCTTGGGTGCGGGCACTGGCACAGGGTCCCTCATAGTGCAATCAAGTGTCTCTGACGGTGGTGGTGCACACCCGCCGTCAGACACACCGCCGTACTATGAGGGGCCAAGTGCCAGTACCGACGCCCACGAGTGGGCCCCCCTTGCTTGGGCAGGGCCCCAGCATTTGCAATCTTTACCTCTCCCTGCTCCTCCGCTGTGTAGTCTGGGCCGTCAAATCCATACTGGGCCTGACACCGTCTGAGCCTGCCTCCTGATCTATAGACATATATTTTGAATGTGTACACTATGCTATCCATACATGTTATCCGGTGATACGGTACCCTTTCTCACTTTTGTGCAATCACGTGTAATCCATACTGGGCCTGACACCGTCTGAGCCTGCCTCCTGATCTATAGACATATATTTTGAATGTGTACACTATGCTATCCATACATGTTATCCGGTGATACGGTACCCTTTCTCACCTTTGTGCAATCACGTGTAATCTATACTGGGCCTGACACTGTCTGAGCCTGCCTCCTGATCTATAGACATATATTTTGAATGTGTACACTATGCTATCCATACATGTTATCCGGTGATACAGTACCCTTTCTCACCTTTGTGCAATCACGTGTAATCCATACAGGGCCTGAGAGCGGCTGGCGAGCTGTTAAGCAAGCTACAGCACCTGTGGTTTGGATACGTAAGTTTTTCATTTTCTCAGGAATGATGGTTAGGCCTAATTCCGGAACTGCGGTTGACCTGCACTTATTGGGAAATCATCGTTCGCTGGTAATAATTGTAATCCCAGATCCCCATCACTAACGGTGTTCAGCGGGTTATCTGCACCTGTAAGCGACAAACGCTGGCCCTTTCAGTGTAGCGCACATGCAGCCACGGACATGTAAGGGCATGACACACCAGTTATTGGCCAATCTCACGTGCCAGAGCCTCGCGTGTCCCTCTAGTAAGCCGGACTCAGACCGTGGGACATGACGGAGTCTCCTTCGTTAACGGAATTAAGCTTGCAATGTGTGCATCTTTTTTGTTGCTGGATGGTTGAGGTTGCCCGTGTTGAGTCAAATTACGCCGCAGGCTCCACTCCTGGTGGTGCCCTTCTGGACATTCCTTTAAGGTTCAGCTTTGCAACCATACTGCCCACGTAAATCAAACACTTTGCCTTCATGAACGCTGTTTGGAGGGTCGTGACTCATGGGAATAACGCCGTCCAATCAGTTAACCTGCTAGAGAGATCCTTCGTTGCTCCCAAGCATGACATCACACTCCCTAGGAGGACGGTAATGCCACTGTGGCGACCGTACTCCATGGGGCGACACAAGTGCCCTGATGCCCAGCCACTGCTCGATGAATCTGCTGGTACATTGACCCAGACCACTACATTCCCCTCGCACTCTACACAGCCTGAATCTGACCCTGATGAAACTCAGGTTACCCTTCCCATATACTGTTCCATCTTACACGGTGACAAAGAGGAAGCTGCAGATGAAAGTGCAGGTTCGGCCCACCCGCCGTCAGACACACCACCGTACTATCAGGGGCCCTGTGCCAGTGCTGTCGCCAACGAGTGGGGCCCCCCTGCTTGCTCAGGATCACAGCACTTGCAAGGTTGAAATACTGTGCAGTGAGATGGAAGATGGGGACGACGAGAAGTCCAGACTAGTACAGGGATTCCCTAGCGAGGAGACTTATTTCATTGTTTTCAATGTTGGGACAGCAAGTTTTGGGGAGCACTATACTCTGGAGAATGATAGATGGGGCCCACCATACACTGGAACATTCCAAAGGTGGACATCAGACACTGGATTTACAGGGCCCATTATACACTAGAGCATTAGAAATGGGGCCCATTATGTATGGAGCATTATTTGGGCCCATAAGACAGTGGAGCTTCATCCATTGGGACCAACATATACTGTAGCATTATTTGGAGCTCATCATATACTGTTTCAAACATTATATGGGACCAATGATTCTGTATGGAGAAATAGATGGGCCTCGTCATGAGATGTAAAAAGTGAAGTATTTTCCTTTGTAGTATACCACTATTTCTCTGCCGTATCGGAGCAGCATGAGTTGTCGTATGTGTTAAAGGGGCGCTCTTAAGCCCAGGGCACATGAAAACCTGGAGCCAGCCCTACCCCCCCACAACTTTAGCCAAATAACCCCCATTTTTCAGTGCGTAACTAGTATTATGAAGTAAATAAAGGGTGACAAGCTTCAGTAATAAGAATTTATGCTTTTGGCATTCAAATGGGCACTGTTGGTGTGTTTCCTGTCCTCCTCTCACTGCCGACTTTTCTTCCCCATTGACTTACATGCATTCTATGTGTCTATATCTATTTCATATCTGTTATAAACCCTGTCATAGGGCTCCATTATATGTCCATTTTGCAAGGCGGCAAGAAAATCTCGCCATACGAATGTCATACGGATTACATACGGATGCAGACATGCGCAAAATACGCAACCACACCTTGCTTACGGATGACATACCGAGCACTATTTAGGGGTCATTCATCCGTATTATGCATGTAAACTACTGACCGTATTTTGCGTCGGTTAGTGTGACCCCGGCCTTATGAAGAATCCAGAAGAGACTTTGATTTCTTTAAGAATTCTTGATGAATGCATACAAACAGCAGCAGGTAAAAAAGACTTTCTTCAGACAGGCTGAAAACACATGTGCTTCTAATGAAGCCAAGATGGAGAATGAGACACAGGGAGAAGAAGAAGGAAGTGACATCACACCAGAAGAGGGAGACAGGGAGACAGAAGGCCCCCAAGTCTTAGGTGGGAATAAAGTGGTGACAGCTTCTTTTCCTCCAGGTTCTGCTGCAAGAACATCAGTATCCATACAACCTCGGAGACCGGACTCCGGACCATGCGCTTTAACTTAAGGAAGGGCTCTGCTCTCACCCTTATCCTCAGTTCTCTTCTCCCCACGTTCCATACTAATCTATCTTCCTTCTGGAGAATCAGGCTTTCTCTTGCTCTTTCCCGTGCTGTGGCGCCCCCAGGAGTATGGGCGCCACAGTGGCATTACCTTCCTCCTAGGGAGTGTGATGTCATGCTTTTGGAAGCAATAAAGGGTCTCTCTGTCAGGTAAATACAACACACAGCACAGTTCCCACTCCAGGCCAGCAGAGGGAGCTCTGAACCAAAACTGGGGAAAGAGCTGCTCTCTGGAGGCCAGGAAGGGGAAGTTTAGTTAGTTCGTGTGAGGAGGGCGTAGTGTGTGGATGAGAGGAGAAGAGCTGGAGGATTGAGCAGAGTTCAGGCTCACTTCTAGCGTGGCGCATGGTTCCGGGGTCCGGTCCCGAGAAGTTTGAGAAACTGATGTTCCTGCAGCAGAAACCGGAGGAATAGGAAGCTGTAAATGCTCTGTTCACACATAAGACTAGGAGGCACAACAGCAACGTGTGAGCCAGAAGAAGGAGGATACAGCTGTCTGCCATACGAGGGGGTTCTAAAAGAGAGCAAGCAAGAGGATCTTCAGTGTAACTCAGTACTGCATGTACCTCAGATAAGCGCTAGAAAAGAGACTACACAACTCATCTGCATAGAGAGATTCCTGAGTTGCTTCCAGGCTAGCCAACTCCTGTTCCATCTGCAATCTGGATCCTGGACTTTGCAAAGCAAAGTAAAGGTAAAGGAAACTGCACCCTGTTGTGTCATTGCCTTCTTCCTGCAACCCCCTCAGTTCTGCTACATCTCTGTGCCTAACACTGCACCCTCTTCCTCAACACCTATTCTCACTGCCCTGGGACTACAGCTCTACCTGTGGGGAGCTATTACATCTTGCTGCCTTATACCATCTGTCCCAGAGAATCTGCCTGCAGCGTCGGATTAACCCCTTCATTGCCGAGCACCACAAGTGGCATCGCGTATCATCCACTTATAGACTTTAACCAGCCACGCTTAACCCCTTTTACATGGACGCCCAGGGCCACGGACCGGGTCACCGCTACTGTGACACTTCCCTCTGAGATATCGGCCCAGTACCACACTGCCCTGGCGGGCGATCCACGTGCCAACAGCTCCGACTCACAACAGTCTGCTGCAGCACTTGCTTCCACTCCATCCCTCTCTCGGGATCTTCTCTCTCTCACTGACCCTTTCCTAACATTCTCCCGCTCTCTTGTGCAGTCTAAGCTCCACCCACTTCTCCAGCACCCTTCATGAACCAAAGCAGCTGGCTTACAGGGTGCTCTGCTATTCTAAAGTGTCTGTGCTGGGTGCAGGTGTTGGAGTGTGGTCAGGTGTCTCCACCTTACCTGGATAGTGGGGTACCACACCTCAGAAGGAGGTGCAGTACCTCTGTGGCGACTGAACCCTCAGGGGCACCACATATGTACCAGGGTATCCGCCTTGTAGGTATAGGTTTACCTTTTTTAACATGATAGATTCCCTTTAAATTATACAAAATGTATAAATGTAATTAGGAATTGTATACTGGTGGCCCTCTGGGGCCGTGTAACTGCAGCATTACTGCAACCTACTAAACTGTTGTAGACGTGTAACTACGTGAACCTGTCACTCATGTGGGAGCTGTAGACCTAAAGCTGGCCATAAACTTATGATGGCAAATGGACCACTGCTCATTCTGCCGTCAGTGATCTCTCCCTTTACCACCTACACACTCCTCTGATACAAGTCGGGTCCTTTAAATTTCAAGCCTTTTTCTCTTCCCTGACATCACATTTCGTCAGGATCAAACAAAAGTAATCAATTGCGTATTTAGGCCTTAAAGGGGTATTCCCATTTCCAAGATTCTATCCCAATAAACAGGGTGGGCCATTTATATGGATACACCTAAATTAAATGGGAAGAGGGTCATGTGACAAACTTATTGAGAATTTCACAGGAAAAACAATGGTGTATCCATATAAATGGCCCACCCATGTTTATCCATATAAATGGCCCACCCTGTATTATCAAATGCCCCTATTAGAAATGTAGCATAGTTCTTATTTGCCATGTCTCTTTCCTCATGTGCAGGGCATTGCTGTAGCCTAGGTTTCCATGGTTACGACCACTAGCAACTAGATAAGTGCCACTATATGAGTGGCCGTAACCATGGATGCCTAAGGAAAGGGACATAGCATCTCAGGAGAACTATACTACCTTTCTAATTGGAGGTATTTGATATTATTATTATTAAACCTACTACATATTGGGGTAGGATCTTGGCGATGGGAATACCCTTTTTTTTAAGGCTTTCCTCATGTGCACCCCCCCTAAATAAATGCCTGTCGCATACAATATAGTTGCACTAAAAAGCTTAATCTGGTCCGATTTTTTGGCTAGTAGTCCGCAGTCTTTTATGCCAAGGGCTCATTCACATTTGCTTATTTTAGATTCGTTTTCTTTTTTTTAAATTTGGCAGTAGATGTTCATGATTTAATTTACATGTCACTTGCAAAAAGAGAAGAAAAAGTGACCTGTAAATATATATTTTACTTTTTCTTTATTTTTTTTTCTAAAATGCCCAGCATGTGGCAACAGCTCGGTATTGGTACCATTTTTACCACATAGACGTTTATTTAAGAAAAAAACAAAAAAAAGATTTTTAATTAGTTTAAGCATGCATTTTTTTTTGTTTTTTTTTCATTTGCTTTTCTGCAAAATTGGTTAATGCTTTAACCAAAAACGAATCTACTACATGAAAAATGGTCAACGCTGAGCAAAAGGGTTACAATATGGAGAGAAATGTGTGTTAAATATTAATAATCCGTTAATTTCTTATAAGACTCAGTTCTGTAGAATGCTTTAGCTTACACAACATAGGCTATTTTTAAGCTTGGCTCATGGTAGAAAGACAGCTCCATATATGTAGAGACCACGTGCTTTAGGAGACGTATATAATTCATGGCTAACTGTAGAGGGTGCTCTTCTTCCCTCACCATCATGAGACACAGACGCAAGATGACATAACTCAACAGCTGGTATGTTACTTTAGTACGAAGAAGCCGAACTGAGAGACAGACGCCATTTGCCATGTGGGATCTCAGAGCATGATCTAATGGACAATATCTCTTTCACTTATTTTTATTCACCTGTTTTTCTGTAATAACCTTTCTTTGATGGAAGAAACCAAATAAACCACTATATTTTTATCTGGTAACTAGTCCTGAATATTTTACAGGATATGCATTATTCTACATTGGAGAGCCAGCCAGATCTGAATTTTTGTACTTTTTTGCGGATTTCCCTCAACTTGCCCACACGGGGGAATGGACTTTGCTAACGTCAAATCATATGTGCAAGTTATCGGGAATTCCACTACTTACAAGAATCACATAGAACCTAGAAGTAAGAATTGCCAGATAGATTGAGAAGTACTACAAGTGCCAAAGTGCCAGACGTGCTGAAACCAAGACAACAGGAACCCAGCGTTGTCCATCAAAGGAGCTGAGACATTTCAAGGTAAGATAAAATGGATGTCATTAATTGTCTTGCTAAGCAGAGTAAATTGAAATTTAAGTCTGTAGACAATTCTAATTCAGAAGTTTTATGGTTAAGTTTATATGCCGAGTGTGAACTCGAGAATCAGAGGTTAGATTCTAAGTTTTTCAATAGAGAAAGAGAGAGATTAAAAAATATTCTACAGATGGTAGATATATTTCATAGATCTGTGTCAGAGAAATCCAAAAATGATTGTTGTTATGTTCTCGAGATTGGCTGTAAAGTTAGGGAGATTGACTGTAATCAAGTGTCTGTAGCGGCCATTGGAGGTGACCTTGCAGACGTGGAACAAGATGGAGAAGTAGGAGGAGACTTCAGAACTGACGTAGAGGACGTACAAGGGAAAGACGTACCACTAAAAATAGACGACTCACAGGCCCAAATCCGAAGTAGCGTGAGGAAGGATTTGATAAAGATATGCCAAATAATTCCTGCTTATGACAACAAAATAGATGTTTGTAGGAACTCTGAGATCTTTGAAAGTTGTTCTGATAAATTTGATTTATCTAACGAGGAGAAGAATCAGTTGTTCAAAATGTGGATCCCTGTAAATTTTGCTAGGAGATTGTCTTTAAAGTTATCTGGTGAAACACATGAGAATTTAACTGATAAAGACAGATTAAAAATTCTCATTTTTTGTTCATCAAATGAAAATCATCCAGATATTGATATTCTTCAAAAATTAAGGATTGGTCGGAAGGAATGTATTTTTACGTTCATGTCCATATATGAACGTTTGTACAAAATGCTGAGTGAGAATGTCAAAACACCGTCCCTCATAAGGAGTTTTGTAAGCAAATTTTGGTTTCTAAATCCTGCATCTCGTGTTATTGCGTCACAAAAAGATTCTTTGTTTGAATGTGCGCAATCCCTTGATTTTGCCAGAAAACACGAGAATCGTGAAAGGAAAGTAAATTGTGCTAATTTTGTGAAGACAGGCAGAGTAAAATCTTATCAGAAGCCGGTATTAGCAAAGCCTTCTAAAATGAGTTTTCCCCAAAATCAAATCTACGAAGAAAGAAAAAGAAAATCACATGTTTGTTATAAGCCATATGGAATGATGCAAAAGAACACCGAAAAGACACAAATGGAATTAAGAAAATTGATGAGTTCTGATTTTCTTTCTGTAACAAAGATGGCCGAATTTAACAGACAGAAACAGGTGGTGAGTGACATCATGGCCTGTAAACTGAATACTCTGCTCCAAGAATCTATCAGCTTTAAAATGGCAAGAACCTTTCAGGATATTTTTTTCAGAGAAATAAGTATGGGTGTAGGAATTGGCTAGGAAAAAAGTAATATATATTGTGTAACAGTGTTATACAATTAGTGAGTTATAGAGTATAATCCTGTAGTTTTATGGTTTGTGGATATATACATAGTCATACAGTATATATATAGAGTGTTTGTAGAAGTAGAAATAGTAGAACTGTATTTTTTAATGAAAATTAAAATCTACATCAGTAATAATATTTAGAATATGAATATGATATTAACCTTATTTTTTATGTTTCCTTAGAATTTTCATTTCAAAGCAGGACTTAATCGAGAAAAATTCTCTTCCAAGGATTTATGCCTTTATTTACACAGGAAGTTGCAATATTGCATGATTTTATATATCTAACCCTTAAAAGGAAATAACTAATTGCTTTTTAAAATGTTCTGGGTGTGTGCCTTTTACTGCATGGTTTGAATGACAACCATAGCAGGGGAATTTGAACCTTGTTCTAATAATACAAGTATACCAGTATGCTATGTCCCTGTTCCTTAGGAAAAGAATTTTAAAGGGGGTCTCAACTTTTGCAAAGCAATGGAATTTTTTTTCCAGGCCTAAATGTCAAGTATAGCTATACATATACATATATTTATGTCATGTGTATTTGGGGAATATTCAAAGAAATATTAAGAGACTAAATTGAAATAGTTTACAATGCATTGATAATTAGGATAATTTGGGTTAAAATACGTGTATTCATCACACCTTCGTATGTGAGGTATTTGGTTTAAACTTAATATGTGACACAGTCTGAGTGACAGTGACTGAGTGTATGAGCAGCTGCTGAGCGAGTAATGTGATATGTTTGTGAGACCTCAGGATCCTGAATGCATGAGAGAAAAAAAAAAAAAACCCAAAAGCTTTTATCTTTAGGAAATTATTAGAATATTAAGATACATAATGAAATATTATCTATACAACATATATTTCTATATTTCTATAGTAATTATTATTTCTTGATTTAGTTAATTGTGGATAAGTGCAAAGTGCAATTGCACATCAAAATGGTTTATGCAAATTAATTTTTCCAAAGGATAATTTTATGATATTCAAATTAATTTTAATGGTTACACATCTTCAGACAAATAATGGTATAAGCAAGTATAAATTTACATAATTTATACATTAATTATTTTTAATTTTGGTTTTGATAAATGAATTATTTCATAGAACAATATTTTTTGGTATTAAGGGGGAAAATATGTTTTTGATCCTGACTACATCATCACATTTGATTAATACTTCTTCTTCACACATTTTAATAGGAAAAAATATTAATAAGGTGCAATGGTATAAGTATTGGGTATAATAACAAGTATTATAAAGAGTCATTTCTTTACACTAAGAGGAATTACATGCAAAGTTGCATGATTTGAATATTTTGATAACACAAGTTTATGACAATTATGAAATAATCCAGATCATGGAAATATTAAGGGTATATGTTACTGAAGACATAACTACTCTGCATCAACATAAAGGCCTTATTCTTATTTTTATTTTTATTCTTATTTTTCATTATTTTTAATTCTTTCACCAATATTTAGTAAAGTAATATCTACTGAGAATATTGCTTCATTAAATATAGCAATTATATGGTTCTATTACTAAGGAAAATGTTTCACTTCTGAGTTATATGCAACAATTCTTTTATTCATTCATTCGCTCACTCATATATTCTTATTTTGGTTCATGGCTTTACATTCCTACATATTATTAGTATAATAAATATATTCCTTATTAATAAAGATGATAACACTGGTTACATAAAACACAGTGACACCTATGGGTTGAAAAAGGTAATTACACCTATGACATAAAAAAATGTTCTATCACATAAAAAAAATGGATAATAATGTATTATCACTTATTATTGGTTTATTATTTCAAATATTGAAATCCATATATGGTACAAATTCTGATAATAATTATATGGATATTACTGATTGCTATGGTACGCTGTGATATTATAGGATAGAAAATTACCAGATTTGGTATAGACTAGGGAATGAAGACTTCAAGCAAGATACTGAAATTATGTTAATAAAGACTTTTCACATTTCTAAACTTCATTGATTTTTATCAGTTGCAAGAAGAAGAATGCCGCAATCCAGAAGTCCCAGAAGGTAACAAAGCTATGATTACTGAGTAATAGACTGTGTTAATTACAAATGCAGTATTCACCACTGACAGTCACAAGTGCAGTATCCACCACCGACAGTCACAATTAAAGTGTCTAACCTGACAACCAGAGGACGATGATCCTATGATGCTGAGATGAACGGTGTTATCACGTTCTTATCAAGTTCCAGAGGTTTTCAATCACCTGAAAAGCTTCGATGAAAGCTGGTGAACAATGAAGGTAATTATCAGGAAGCTACAACCCTGACATATGTCCTGTGCATTAGGACAAGGACTGGTTATGGTGCTATGTTTAGCAAGGAAGAGTCATTTTAACCCTTGCTTTGCTGACCAAAGACGTCACACCTGTTCAAAGACCAGTGCCGATGGAGGATTCCAGAATATCCAAGGCGAGCCAATGTAAGCCCAGGTTTTTAAAGATGACACTGCACAGATATTAAAGCTGCATTTCATCTATAGACTTTGTTTCTTATCAACATTTGAATTTATGGACTTTGATTTGATACACCACACAATTCCTACAACATCTATATGCTATAAGAAAACTGTATTTTTAAAAGAACCAAGAAGAAGACAGAAGACATCAAAATGAAGACCAGATGACATCAGATGATGATGACTGGACCTGAGATGCTTCAATTTAGACTTAGGGAAGTATAATTATACATATTTTATATGAATATTGTTCACGGCTTACCATAACATGAATTCACATCAATTATGTCATTGAGTACTTATAACGGTAATCTAATATTATTATTATTATTATTATTGATATTAAATTATTTTGTCAAAGAAGAAGAAAAGAAGAAAAAAGATCGTTATATTTGATGGTTCCAATTAATGTCTGTCTCCCTCAAAAGGGGGAATTGTTAAATATTAATAATCCGTTAATTTCTTATAAGACTCAGTTCTGTAGAATGCTTTAGCTTACATGACATAGGCTATTTTTAAGCTTGGCTCATGGTAGAAAGACAGCTCCATATATGTAGAGACCACGTGCTTTAGGAGACGTATATAATTCATGGCTAACTGTAGAGGGTGCTCTTCTTCCCTCACCATCATGAGACACAGACGCAAGATGACATAACTCAACAGCTGGTATGTTACTTTAGTACGAAGAAGCCGAACTGAGAGACAGACGCCATTTGCCATGTGGGATCTCAGAGCATGATCTAATGGACAATATCTCTTTCACTTATTTTTATTCACCTGTTTTTCTGTAATAACCTTTCTTTGATGGAAGAAACCAAATAAACCACTATATTTTTATCTGGTAACTAGTCCTGAATATTTTACAGGATATGCATTATTCTACAATGTGGGGGAAAAAATACTGCATTCGACAACACATGCCTGATCCATATTGTCAAGTGTGAGAGTAAAGCCTCAAGACATAGACAGTAGTCCCTGTTGGAACGTCCTACTTAGCCATTGTGCCGCCATATGGTGCTCTATAAATGGTATCCAAAAAAAAAATATGGATGCCATGAAAAAATCCTCCATATGAGACCTAGAGGTGCAGAACTGGCTCTCTAGTTTGGCTATGATTATACAACGCTTTGCTTTTATGGAGCCATAATACAGTTGTGTACACAACACCATACTATATAATATATAAAGCTCAATGTGGGAGTGTATGTACTGTATGTATGTATGTCCGGGATTGGCATCCGCACGTCGCAGCTACAGCCATAAAATTTGGCACATTCAAGCAAAAAAGGAAGCACACTGTAGCGCCAAACCATGCAAACATGAAAAATGAATAATGAATTGCATTACTGCATTAGAAATATGAAAAATTGAGAAAGTTTAGTGCATAAAATGGCCAAGTTTATGCGCTAAACTTTCTCAATTTTAACCCCGCGCGTTCCAATTCACCAAACAATTTTACCCCTATCTACAAAATGGGGAAAAAGTGTATGTATGTATTGGCATCTGCACCATCGTAGCTACAGCCATAAAATTTAGCACAGTCACACACCTGGGCACAGAGAGCGTCATAGGCTATGTTGTGAGGCGAAATTTTAACTCCGCGCATTCCAATTCACCAAACAATTTTGCCCCTATCTACATAATGGGGAAATAGTGAAAGGAAAAGTGTTGGAGGCAAATTGAGAGCTGCCAGATGTGAACAAGGGGGACTTAAAGAATGAGAGCGATGGCGCCAAACAGTATATACCGTACAGTTGCTAAGGTGGGGCCCTGACATGGGATACTCACTACACACGGGGATATGAACACACACACAAAATGCACCACACACTACCACGTGCTTCAACACATATACCACCCTCAGCACACATTTCACCACACATACACCAACCTCGCCACATAAAAGTCCAAACACAAAAGTGGCCACTCAAAACTCGCCACGCTGTCCCAAAGCTGTTTAAAAGATGAAAAATGAGCTGTGATTGGTTGCTATCAGCAACAGTTTTCTTTGTAGGCAGTTGTGGTAACTGAGGCCTATTATTCTTATCATTTCTATGGTGTTATCGCCGGTCTGTAAAGCTGGAAATAACACAATTTATTACCGTGCCAACACAGACCACCCTCTGACACAGACTGCAGGGGGAGCCCAGTATCACACAGGATAGGATTAGATACACAGCTCAGCAGTCAGTATCACACAGGATAGGATTAGATACACAGCTCAGCAGTCAGTATCACACAGGAGAGGATTGGACACATGGCTCAGCAGTCAGTATCACACAGCATAGGATTAGATACACGGCTCAGCAGTCAGTATCACACAGCAGAGAATTAGACACACGGCTCCACAGTCACTATCACACAGGATAGGATTAGATACACAGCTCAGCAATTAGTATCACACAGTATAGGATTAGATACATGGCTCAGCAAGCAGTATTACACAGGATAGGATTAGATACACAGCTCAGCAGTCAGTATCACACAGGATAGGATTAGATACACAGCTCAGCAGTCAGTATCACACAGGCTAGGAATAGATACATGGCTCAGCAGGCAGTATCACACAGGATAGGATTAGATACGCAGCTCAGCACACAGTATCACACAGAATAGTATTAGATACACAGCTCAGTAGACAGTATCACACAGAATAGGATTAGATACACGACTCAGCAGTCAGTATCACACAGGATAGGATTAGATACACAGCTCAGCAGTCAGTATCACACAGGAGAGGATTAGACACATGGCTCAACAGGCAGTATCACACAGGATAGGATTAGATACACAGCTCAGCAGTCAGTATCACACAGGATAGGATTAGATACACAGCTCAGCAGTCAGTATCACACAGGATAGGAATAGATACATGGCTCAGCAGACAGAATCACACAGGATAGGATTAGATACGCAGCTCAGCACACAGTATCACACAGAATAGTATTAGATACACGGCTCAGCAGACAGTATCATACAGAATAGGATTAGATATGTGGCGCCCCTGAGGCTCGGTTGCCACAGAGGTACTGCACCTCCTCCTGAGGTGTGGTGCCCCACCATCCAGGTAAGGTGGGAAGCTCCTAACCACACTCCAACACCTGCACCCCACACCACAAAGTAGTGTAGCAAAGCACCTTCAGCGGCTCCCTGCTTGGAGTATAGCAAAGCACCCATTGGTGGCTCCCTGCTTGGAACACGAAACGTGCTGGGAGGTGGGTGGAGTTGAGTTTACATTAAAAGAGCGAGAAGAGTTTAGGATTCAGCAGTTAGTTAGTAGTCAGTCATTCAGTCATAGGCATTCAGTCATTCAGTCAGTCACTGAGAGTGAGTGAGGATGCAGAAGGACAGAGAGTGAGACAGAGAAGATCCCCGGGAGATGGATGGATGAAGGAAGTGCTGCAGCAGGCCACAGTGACCTGGGTCTGCTGGCACAAGAAATAGACATAGAAGGAAAACCTGATTGTTCCATAGAAAGAAAGGATTAGTACAGAATGTGAGGAGTAAAAGACAGAACAGAGGACGTGGGTTAGAGAAGAACCCTGCCTAGGAGTTCTAAGTGCAAGGCCGGGGCCCGGTCCCCGAGGTTGTATGGATACTAATGATCCTGCAGCAGACACCGGAGGAAAAGAAGTTAGCAATACTTTATTCCCACATCAGACTTGGTGGCACAACAGCAACATTGATAGTGAGCTGGGACTAGGAAGCAAGAAGTCCCCGAAGCAGGCTACAGCTGTCTGCCGTACAAGGAAAGTTCATAAGAACATCGGACAGGAGAAACTCCAGTGTAACTCAGTACTGGGAGTACTTCATTTATAGGCGCTATAAGAGGAGACGTTCAGAAAGGCACATGTTGGCGGAGTGTTGGAAAGGAGTATTCCACCTGGCCTGGAGGTTGACTGAGTCCCTGACCTGGAGGACACAGCACAGAGGCAGGCACCTGTTTGCACAACAGACTGTGAGTAAAGCTTTGGAACTACATGCCCTGGTGTCCTCCACTTATTCCTGCGCCAACACACCCGGCACTGCTACATCTTGGTGCCCAACACCGCCTGACCTACATCTCCCCTTGGCCTCCACATCTACACTGCCCTGGGACTACAGCTTCACCTGTGGGGAGCTTTTACATCTTTGCTGCATCATACCATCAGTCCCAGAGGATCTGCATGCAGCGTCGGCTTAACACCTCCTTGCCAAACACCACAGGTGGCGTCACGAACTATTCATTTAATCAACTACAATCCACCATTCAATCTCCCTTTTACTTGGGTGCCCAGGGCCACGGACCGGGTCACCGCTGCTGTGACACCTTTCCCCTTGAGTGACCGGCCCGGTACTGATTACCCCACAGCCCTGGGAGGGCGACCCAGATACACGGCTCAGCAGTCAGTATCACTCAGGATAGGATTAGATGCACGGTTTTTATGTGCAATATAATCATTATAATTTGTTATAACTAACCACAGTTGGTTACTATGCCCAGGCAACACCGGGCTCTTCAGCTAGTATAATATAAACGCCAGCAAATCTAATAAATGGATAATTAGATACTCGTGTCCATGGGATTAGCTCAGTATTGTAACTTCATTGATGTAAAATGGGATAAGCTGCAATAAAAAGTGCCGTCCTATGAACAGTGTCTCGGTTTCTTCACACCAATTGCTGTTTTGCACATCGGCAGCAAATAAAATGTTCTTACCACTGACAATTGGTTTAAGTCCGGGATCACACATGCGAGAAACTCGGACGAATCTCGCATGTTAATACCAGGCATTGCCGCCTGCACTTGGGAGCGGAGCGTGCGGCTGCATAGCAATTTGTGATCCTGGCCTAATTTGAAAACTCCCACATCAGGTGTCTGACAGGTTCACTGCCAAGAGGGTTTCTGGGGATTCAAATCAGAAATAATTTCTTTAATGGGAAAAATAGGTATGCATTTATTTTTTGTATTTCTGAATACTCCATTTATTATCAACATTGTGAAGGTTTCTTTGTTTTTTTTTTTTTGTATTTTTGTGAAGTTGCCTTTTTCATATTTTACTTTATGCAAATAAATTTTGGTTTGAATTCTTGCTGCAAGATGGTTTGTATTCTTGTGTTACCTGGCATTAAAATTCTGGTAATGTCTATTATAAAAATGAATCCCTATCGTATAGCTATCAATGTAGTGTTGGGAGTAAGCAATGCCACAGGAGATAGGGGTTGTGACAAGAGTTGAGCCAATTTTGCAAAATTTGGTTCGGATTACTATCGCCGGCGAATACTGTATTTGCAGTATTCACCAAACGTCAGTGGGTTTAGAGTTGAGCGAATATGTTCGGGACTGATCGTCAAACATAAATTCTGCACGAATAGAGTACAAAAAAGCCATGAATATGGCAAATTCGGATTTGAGGATGGTTTCATATTCTCCAGTTGTAATGCTACACGAGATGGAAAAAGCTGACTATACACATTGGGTAGCCGTGTGCTGAATGTTCGGCCAAAGGCTATCACTCCCGACTCCACATACTTGTGAGTGCTGGGGATTTTGAGATTATCTCCTGTTATGAATGAGTCACCGGAGGAGGAGAAAACAAAAATACAAGCTAAGTCCAGAAAACCGGAGAGGTTGGTAGCTATCGGATTGCAGACCCCTGATCCTATACACCACAACTAACAGTAGCCGTGGGGGGTTCCTATGGTGCCCTAGACCCCTCGTCACAGCCGGAGAACTACATAAGCCTAAAGTAGGAAAGGGGAAATCTAAACTGCCCCAGAGCAGACCCCAAAGCAATAGACAGCCCCCAACATGTATTGTCGGTGAAAAACAGATGAAAACACAAACACAGACAGAAATGCAGACTGAGCAAACGATGGGGCCCAACTAATTAGATAGGACAGGACAGAAAAGATGCTGGCTGCAATCCGCAAAAAACCCTTCCAAAAATGTCCCAACCATCTGATAGGGAAAAAGGCCCTGAAGTCACTAGACAAAAATCACTATATCAGCACTCAGGTATATTCTGAAAACAGAGCAAAGAGATCAACTGATCAGAGACAAAAATGGAATTCAGCCAGTCCCAACCAGGACTGGCTGAATACAAACACTAAGGAAACCAGACAAAATCTCATGGAATATTAGCAGGGCAAAAACTTAGCTTTTAGTAGACAAGAACAAAACTGGATGCAAGAGCTCAGAGCAGAAAGGATCACCAGCAGCCCTGCAGGGCGTCGGCTGCCTTATATCCACTCAGAAATTCCAGATGTCCAATCACACTCCGCCTGTTCAGATGACAGGTTCTTCCCATCCCAATCAATTTCACTACCTCTCTTCACCAGCAGAGGGAGTTCATCAGACATCAAAGGTGAAGGAGAGAATTAACTCACAACAATCTCCCCTGAGAACAAAAGTATCAGGCATTGCCACTCCACCTGCCCGGTCCTTCTCTCTCCTATCGGGGAAGAGGCGGGAGGTGCCCCTACACAGCAGATGGCCGAGCGATCCTCCCAAAATCTGTGGCTTTGACCGGCTTTCAACTAACGTGTATTGGGGCTGTTATTGTTACTGTCTCAAAAAAGGTAATGGTAAACTGTACCTCCCTTCTAATGGGATGGGGTCCCTTTACCTCTATGTAGCCCACCTGTAATTGGCAAGTAACAGTTCAGTGCTCATATTCTGCTACATGTGTAAGCTATTAAAATGAGCCTTTATTAGATTTTAATAACTTCATTATTCACTATTTTGAAGTCTTTTGGGTCCTGATTTATTAAACTGATTTCAGCAGAATTCTGGTGAAGTTGCGCAAAAATATTGCAACATTTGGAGTTTACTTTACAAGCCAGCTATGCCAATATGGACAGGGCATGGCTGCACCCACCTGCATAAAGAGTCTGACTGGGGTACATTGACGGCACCTGAATTGGGTGCATTGTACTCCAGCAATCCTCTTCTTAAACTGGCCTGCACAGCACAGTCTTAATGACTCGTGCATTCTATTTCATTATTAAAAAAAAAAAATTGTATATAATTTTTTTTTTTCACCAAGCCAAATCTAACCACTATTATTTCAGTTGCCAATACTTGCAGCAGGTCTTTGAAACCAAAATTGGCCAAGATATAAAAGTACATGCGAATAATTGCACTATGCTGGACTTTGGATACACAAACACTGTATTTTTCCAGTTAATGATCTTCACTTGTAGGCTTTCCGTGAATGCTTTATATGTGTATCAATTTTTTTTATTAAAGTTGTGGATCATTTGAATCTTCTCTTTTGTTTGTAGCAATGTAGCAACAAAACTGTTTGGGTATGACACTTGCACACCGCAAATACTGCAGCCATAGGAGACCAGAGACGCACAGACCACAATCTCCTATATTGTGTCTGCCTCAGCTGTGGACTGTGTATTCCCCATGGGGTGTCCAGTTCAACACTGCGGGGGAGTCAGGTGCCATTTTATTGTAGTCCAGAACTGTGCTCTTGGCTACAATTTACACCCCCATATCAACAGCTCACGTAGCTGTCGGTGACAGGAGGTCTGCGCAGTGGTTGTGAGATGTGGTGAGCACAGATCAGGAGCCTGACGCTGTACTAATATCAGGCTATTGAGCAGCTCGGTGGCCTGGGATTAGTCGTACAATGTCAGGCTGCCGACCTGTATTCACTTCAGTATTCAGAGCTCATCATCACGTTGCTGTGCTCTGAACACTGACTCATCTCTGCTCAGTCAGTGTAAAGTCTCATTCAGTTGTCCCTACATTATACATCTGAGTGAGGCTTTACACTGAGCACAGCCATGTATCTAGTCCCATCATGTGTGACGGTCTGCTGAGCCATGTATCTCATGCGGTCACTGAAACGGTGAGCAGCGCAGCTTCAACTAACAGAATCGGTGCTAACGACCGACCTCTGTGTCACTGTCCACTTGTCAATATCACTTTGCCGCCACTAACAAAATGGCTCCTATGCTTCATCCTGCCTTATCCTTTGGCAAACTTCTAGAAGGCGAGGAGTGACGTCTCACACATGGAGCAGATCCCACCAATGTGTACTGCAGTTGCACTATTTCACATTACATTCAATTTTTATGGCAAATATCAGCAGTTGCCCCCCACTCCCTCCAGTTTTTCCAGTTGAAAATATGAACAAAAATTGCTATTTTATACTATTAAAAAATATACGTTTTTGCATTTTTTTTTCCAATTGTTGAGAAAAAATGGGCACATCTAATATATAAAGCTCAAAGTGTGTATGTATGTACAGTATGTATGTATGTATGTGTGTATGTATGTGTGTGTGTATGTATGTATGTATGTGTGTATGTCCGGGATAGGCATCCGCACCGTCGCAGCTACAGCCACAAAATTTGGCACAGTCACACATCTGGACCCCGAGAGCGTCCTAAGCTATGTTGTGAGGTGAAATTTTAACCCCGTGCATTTCAATTCACCAAACAATTTTGCCCCTATCTACATACTGAGGGAAAAAGTGTGTGCGCGTCAAGCCCCGCCCCTCATTATGATGTCATAATGCCCCTATTTGCATACTGGGGAAACAGTGTGTGCGTATCAAGCCCTGCCCCTCATTATGATGTCACAATAGTTGCCATGGTGACGCTGATGTCATCATAGGTTGCAAACCCTGCCGCTGCTCATTATGATGTCATAATGGTTGACTATGGGATGGAGGATGTGTGATGGGTATATGGGCACTGGACTATGGGATGGAGGATATGTATGACGGGTATATGGGCACGGGCCTATGGGATGGTGGATATGTATGACGGGTATATGGGCACGGGACTATGGGATGGAGGATATGTATGACGGGTATATGGGCACGGGACTATGAGATTGAGGATGTGTGATGGGTATATGGGCACGGGAATATGGGATGGAGGATGTGTGACGGGTATATGGGCACGGGACTATGGGATGGACGATATGTATGACGGGTATATGGGCATGGGCCTATGGAATGGAGGATATGTATGATAGGTATATGGGCACGGGACTATGGGATTGAGGATATGTATGATGGGTATATGGGCACGGGACTATGGGATGGAGGATGTGTGACGGGTATATGGGCACGGGACTATGGGATGGACGATATGTATGACGGGTATATGGGCACGGGACTATGGGATGGAGGATGTGTGATGGGTATATGGGCACTGGACTATGGGATGGAGGATATGTACGACGGGTATAGGGGCACAAGACTATGGGATGGCGAATAAGTATGATGGGTATATGGGCACTCGACTATGGGATGGCGAATATGTATGATGGGTATATGGGCATGGGACTATGGGATGGACGATGTGTATGATGGGTATATGGGCATGGGACTATGAGATGAAGGATGTGTGATGGGTATATGGGCACTCGACTATGGGATGGCGAATATGTATGATGGGTATATGGGCATGGGACTATGGGATGGAGGATGTGTGATGGGTGTATGGGCATGGGACTATGGGATGGAGGATGTGTGATGGGTATATGGGCACTGGACTATGAGATGAAGGATGTGTGATGGGTATATGGGCATGGGACTATAGGATGGAGGATATGTATGGTGGGTATATGGGCACGGGCCTATGGCATGGAGGATGTGTGATGGGTATATGGGCACGGGCCTATGGGATGGAGGATATGTATGATGGGTATATGGGCACAGGACTATGGGATGGAGGATATGTATGATGGGTATATGGGCATTGGACTATGAGATGAAGGAAGTGTGATGGGTATATGGGCACTCGACTATGGGATGGCGAATATGTATGATGGGTATATGGGCATGGGACTATGGGATGGAGAATATGTATGATGGGTATATGGGCATGGGACTATGGGATGGAGGATGTGTGATGGGTATATGGGCACTCGACTATGGGATGGAGGATATGTATGATGGGTATATGGGCACGGGCCTATGGGATGGAGGATAATTATTTGTTTTAACTAACCACAGTTAGTTACTATGCCCGGGCAGTGCCGGGCTCTTCAGCTAGTTCCCTTTAAATCTGCCAGATCCATTTATCATCTACTGTAGATTATAAAGGGAATGTTGCTGATTAAATGTAGCCATTAAAATGAACTGTTATGCTCTGACTGGAACTAATTGTTTTTTGTTCTGGCTCTGACCGCCGTGAAGCCTAAATGCCTGTAGGTCCACTCTGATTGTCCCTCGGGATCAGGAAAAAACTTTATTTTTTTAATAAAGCCAATCGGTTCATGTTTTGTACTCCGTTAAGTGAATAAGGTAAAGCAAAGTTCTATGTTCAACCTCCGACCCTTCCTTCTGATGTCTGCTCCTTCTGACATGGATATATTCTCAAGGTCCATACAAGAACATGTCATAACTATTATAGGCATAGTGTGTTTTTTTAACCTATGCATTGTCTTAAGCGTTCTGGGTTGACAAATAACCTGAATAAATATTCGGCACTCCTCACTAAGGAATTTGGCAGGAGATAGCAGTAATTACATATACTACTACTACTACTTTTTGAAGCTATTTGACTATGGAGCCAGCCTGGTATGTATCTCGACCCATGCGCCAGACCACAGACTATTTAAAAGTTATTTTTTAGCATCTCCATTTGGAATACAAGCAGTGAGCTGAATCCATTTTTTTTCTTTCTTTTTGATGGCTATAACTTAATTACTTAATCAAAGTTCACATTGTGTCATTGTCTACGGTTGGGGGCTTGCAGCTGAAGCCCTAGAAAAACGTTTTCCGATGTTTGTGTTAATGGAGCCATCTACTATATAATAATTCTATCTGTCTGTCTGTTTGCAATGGAAATCCCGCATCGCTGATTGGTCGCGCCCGGCCAGCCGCGACCAATCAGCGACAGGCAGAGTCCGGCCGCAAATTGGTGCGGAGTTCGAACGGCGCACGCCACTGCTACCATCGGGAGATCTGCGGCGTTAGCCTCTTATCTCGCGACGGTTGCCTCGGGTCATCTCCTGCCACACGGATTTGCCGCAATCAGCGATATTGGCGTGGAATTTAAAGGGGATCTGTCACCCCATTTTTGGCCTATCAGCTGCAGCCACTGCCATCAGGGGCTTATTTACAGCATTCTGTAATGCTGTGGATAAGCCCCCGATGAAACCTGAAAGATAAGAAAAAAGAGTTAGCTTATACTCACCCCGGCGTTCGGTCCGGTCTGATGGGTGTTGCTGTCCCATCCGACACCTCCCATCTTCATATGATGACGCCCTCCTCCTTGCTTCTCCCTCAGTTCCTGCGCACGCGTACTTTATTGGCCCTGTTGAGGGCAGAGCAGAGTACTGCAGTGCGCAGGCGCCTGACCTCTCTGATCTTTCCCGGCGCCTGCGCACTGCAGTACTTTACTCTGCCCTCAACAGAGCAGATAAAGTACATGTGCACAGGAGCCAAGGGGAAGCAAGGAGGAGGACATAATTGTATGAAGATGGGAGGCGCCGGACAGCGACGAACCACCGCCCCCGCCTCCGGTGAGTATAATCTAAATTGTTTTTCTTATTTTTCAGGTTTCATCGGGGGCTTATCTACAGCATTACAGAATGCTGTAGATAAGCCCCTGATTGCGGTGGCCCCTGCTTATGGGGCAAAAATGGGGTGACTTATTCCCTTTAAATAAACTACATGCATATTCTAGAATACCAGATGTGTTAGAATCGGGCCACCATCTTGTTGATTATAATGAAGTAGATGGAGTCATTGTGTGCTCTATAGGTCATAATTTTTGTCCTCGTATGCCTTTTTGAGGCAGACACCAAGATGGCGTCTTGGTGCCTGCCTCAAATAGGCATATAATAATGCTAATATAGAACACTGACTCTGCCTGCATCATTATATTCAATGTTCCTGTTGGTGCGAACATCTGAATCCCATTCTATGGGGCTTCAGACACAAATACCGACAGGGCCACTGATCATAGTCCAATGTGAACAGTCTGAGAGGCACGGCACCGTATAGGGAATGTGTGTCTGACTGCAGAGTCCCCATAGATAGGTTAAGCTATAAAGGAACTTTGGGCAGTGCTTCCCCCCTCCCACTACTTCTCAGGTGATGCCATATATTAGGACGCCCACTGACCAATGGGAAAAAGGGGAAGGGGCGTCCGGCCACACCCTCAGGGGTTAAATTCTTGTGCTGGGCCGGAGAATTCCTCTTCCTCCCCTGGCTGATCAGTCAAAGTTTTGTCACCACCCTCCCTCCCTTATAAATTCGCAATTGTGCTGTGCGGCTATTGTATATAATGTTTATTTAAAAAAAAAAAAAAAATTTTGGACAATGTTTTCATTACTTGCATGATTTTGTTGTATTCAATGTCACAGCGGTAGTATGGGGGGCAAAGGTTCGTAACCTCTCATCAGCTTCCTTGCCCACCGTCAGTTACGGGGGGCTTTCGGCTCTGAGTCCGTTGAGAATTTGTATTTGCCTCTCTCGGTTTAGAATTCAGTAAACTGTGACCGACCTGTTCAACCCATCCAGGCCTTTTTGTTGTTTCGTTATTATGGGATTGGTGGGAGGCGGGGAGGCACCGTTTACGTCATACGGGTCTCTGCAGTCTAAGCAGGACTGTCTTAGGATGCCCAAGTCCTACTAGTTAATGAATGTCTCTAGAACCTTTTATAAGGGAATAATTGTCACGGCTAGATGATGACCAGGTCACAACATCTCCCACATCGGCAAGTATGTAGTCGACTAGTAAAGGGAAACCTGTCACCTCGTTTTTCAGCTATAAGCTGCGGCCACTGCCTTTCTACAGCATTCTAGAATGCTGTCGATAAGCCCTGAAAGGCAGTGGCCGCAGCTTATAGCTGAAAAGCGAGGTGACAGGTTGCCTTTATCAATGTAAGCCTATGGAGCGTCAGAACAAGGCCCCATAGGCTAGCATTATAGAAGAGACTTCTCGCTCTCACCGAGAGCATAGAGTGAGCCGAAGAGTCTGGAGAGCAATGAAAGGCGATTCCGACAGCTAAATAGGAAAGGGTTATTTACAGTTAGAGCAGTCACACTGTGGAATGCCGACCACAAGAAATAGTAATAGCAGACACTACAACAGCTTTTAAAAAGGGCTGGATGATTTCCTCAATACACATAACATTGTGGGTTATATTTAATTTAGTGACAAAATGGACAATTGGTGGAGAAAGGTTAAACTTGATGGACCCAAGTCTTTTTTCAACCTATGTATGTAGCTATGTATCTATGACATCACATAAAAGTGGAGCCGGACAGAGCTTGATCTCAGAGAAGATGGCAGTTGGGAAGTATATTACCCCACCACACTACAGTACATACACGTTTAGTGAAAAAAGCAAAACTTCATGAGGATTCTTCAAATATGTACGATGTACAGTATTGGTATGCCATATATTTCAGAAATATTCTATTACAAAGGAATATTAATTAATTCAGAATTTTTATTTAATTTTTTTAAATTAGGAATTCCCTATCAGTATGTCTTTGGAGTGTGGGAGGAAACCGGAGTACCCGGAGGAAACCCACGCAAACACGGGGAGAACATACAAACTCCTTGCAGATGTTTTCCTTAGTGACATTTAAATCCAGGATCCCAGTGCTGCAAAGCAACAGTGATAACCACTGAGCCACCGTGCTGCCCAAGTACAGCTTTGATGATGGACTTGCTGTACTAGATGTATATGGTGCCCTAAGGACAGATTGGACAAATGCATCTTCTGATGCTGCGAGCGGCCCTGGATAATCCACGCCGACAGGATGATATAATCCGGCGGAAGATGGACCCTAGGAGAAGAGATATAAAACTAATGTAAGTAATGGGACTCCATATTAGAGGATACTGCTTTGGTGTCATTGTGGCAGGACGGTAGAGAAATCTTATCCGTGCAGAGGAACAGGATCATTGTCACTCATCATACATGTGACAATCCCACCACTGACAGATAACATCTTCTCCACATGAAATATTCTCACTGGCCAACATCAAACAACATAGGCCTTATTATCACACTTACGTCTTCTAGGTTCTCGCTCTTCTACTATTTTGGCATTTTGCTCTTCTACCAGTTTTATTGCAGAGTTATTTTTCTTCTCAACTAGAAATTCATATAAAAAGTGAAAAAACAAGTCAATGATCATTGTCAGTCATCATACATGTGACAATCGTACCCACTGGGAGTTAACATCTCCTCCTCGTGACTAATTCTCAATCGCCGACATCAGACCTTATTGTCACACTTACCTCTGCTAGGTTCTGTCTCTGGGACTATTTCTGGGTCTTGATCTTCTCCCAGTCTTAGTGCAGATGTATTTATTGTCTCAACTGGAAATTCATCTAAAAAAGTAAGAAAAAAAAGTCAATGATCATTGTTAGTCATAAATGTGAAAATCCCACCATTGACATATAGCGATGAGCGAGTGTGCTCGTTACTGGAGTTTTCCGAGCATGCTTGGGTGTTCTCCACATGTATTCAGGTTCTCTAGCAGTCTCAAATCATGCAGCTGCGGGGACTAAAACTTGATTTCCGAGCACACCCAAACTACTCAGAGAACACCCGAGCATGTTCGGAAAACTCGAGTAAAGAGCACACTCACTTATCACTACATATAATATATCCTCCTCATGAATTATTCTCAGTTGCCGACATCAGACAACATAGACCTTATAGTCACACTTACCTCTGCTAGGCTCTGTCTCTGCAACTATTTCTGGGTCTTGTTCTTCTCCCAGTTTTAATGCAGATGTATTTTTGGCCTCAACTGGAAATTCATATAAAAAAGTAAGAAAAACAAGTCAATGATTATTGTCAGTCATAGATGTGAAAATCCCACCATTGACATATAGTGATGAGCGAGTGTGTTCATTACTCGAGTTTTCCGAGCATTTTGAGGGTGCTCATGAATTAAGTTTTAGTCCCCGCAGCTGCATGATTTGCAGCTTTTAGACAGCCTGAATACATGTGGGGATTGCCCGTTATTTCGGAAATCCTCACATGAATTCAGGCTGTCTAGCAGTCTCAAATCATGCAGCTGTGGGGACTAAAGCTTGATTTCCGAGCACGCCGAAACTACTCAGAGAACACCCAAGCATGTTCAGAAAACTCGAGTAAAGAACACATTCGCTTATCACTACATATAATATATCCTCCTTGTGAATTATTCTCAATCGCCGACATCAGACCACATAGACCTTATTGTCACACTTACCTCTGCTAGGCTCTGTCTCTGCAACTATTTCTGGGTCTTGTTCTCCCAGTTTTAATGCAGATGTATTTTTTGCCTCAACTGGAAAATTATACAAAAAAGTAAGAAAAACAAGTCAATGATCATTGTCAGTCATAGATGTGAAAATCCCACATTGACATATAATATATCCTCCTCCTCAATTATTCTCAGTCTCCGACATTAGACAACATAGACCTTATTGTCACACTTACCTCTGCTAGGCTCTGTCTCTGCGACTATTTCTGGGTCTTGATCTTCTCCCAGTTTTAATGCAGAGGTATTTTTTGTCTCATCTTGAAATTCATACAAAAAAAGTAAGAAAAACAAGTCAGTGATCATTGTCAGTCATAGATGTGAAAATCTCACCATTGACATACAGTGGGGAAAAAAAGTATTTAGTCAGTCAGCAATAGTGCAAGTTCCACCACTTAAAAAGATGAGAGGCGTCTGTAATTTACATCATAGGTAGACCTCAACTATGGGAGACAAACTGAGAAAAAAAAATCCAGAAAATCACATTGTCTGTTTTTTTTTTTCATTTTATTTGCATATTATGGTGGAAAATAAGTATTTGGTCAGAAACAAGCAATCAAGATTTCTGGCTCTCACAGACCTGTAACTTCTTCTTTAAGAGTCTCCTCTTTCCTCCACTCATTACCTGTAGTAATGGCACCTGTTTAAACTTGTTATCAGTATAAAAAGACACCTGTGCACACCCTCAAACAGTCTGACTCCAAACTCCACTATGGTGAAGACCAAAGAGCTGTCAAAGGACACCAGAAACAAAATTGTAGCCCTGCACCAGGCTGGGAAGACTGAATCTGCAATAGCCAACCAGCTTGGAGTGAAGAAATCAACTGTGGGAGCAATAATTAGAAAATGGAAGACATACAAGACCACTGATAATCTCCCTTGATCTGGTGCTCCACGCAAAATCCCACCCCGTGGGGTCAGAATGATCACAAGAACGGTGAGCAAAAATCCCAGAACCACGCGGGGGGACCTAGTGAATGAACTGCAGAGAGCTGGGACCAATGTAACAAGGCCTACCATAAGTAACACACTACGCCACCATGGACTCAGATCCTGCAGTGCCAGACGTGTCCCACTGCTTAAGCCTGTACATGTCCGGGCCCGTCTGAAGTTTGCTAGAGAGCATTTGGATGATCCAGAGGAGTTTTGGGAGAATGTCCTATGGTCTGATGAAACCAAACTGGAACTGTTTGGTAGAAACACAACTTGTCGTGTTTGGAGGAAAAAGAATACTGAGTTGCATCCATCAAGCACCATACCTACTGTAAAGCATGGTGGTGGAAACATCATGCTTTGGGGCTGTTTCTCTGCAAAGGGGCCAGGACGACTGATCTGGGTACATGAAAGAATGAATGGGGCCATGTATCGTGAGATTTTGAGTGCAAACCTCCTTCCATCAGCAAGGGCATTGAAGATGAAACGTGGCTGGGTCTTTCAACATGACAATGATCCAAAGCACACCGCCAGGGCAACGAAGGAGTGGCTTCGTAAGAAGCATTTCAAGGTCCTGGAGTGGCCTAGCCAGTCTCCAGATCTCAACCCTATAGAAAACCTTTGGAGGGAATTGAAAGTCCGTGTTGCCAAGCGAAAAGCCAAAAACATCACTGCTCTAGAGGAGATCTGCATGGAGGAATGGGCCAACATACCAACAACATTGTGTGGCAACCTTGTGAAGACTTACAGAAAACGTTTGACCTCTCTCATTGCCAACAAAGGATATATCACAAAGTATTGAGATGAAATTTTGTTTCTGACCAAATACTTATTTTCCACCATAATATGCAAATAAAATGAAAAAAAAACCAGACAATGTGATTTTCTGGATTTTTTTTTCTCAGTTTGTCTCCCATAGTTGAGGTCTACCTATGATGTAAATTACAGACGCCTCTCATCTTTTTAAGTGGTGGAACTTGCACTATTGCTGACTGACTAAATACTTTTTTTCCCCACTGTATAATATATCCTGCTCGTGAATTATTCTGTCGCCGACATCAGACAACAAAGACCTTATTGTCACACTTACCTCTGCTCGGTTCTGTCTCTGGGACTATTTTTGGGTCTTGATCTTCTCCCAGTTTTAATGCAGATGTATTTATTGTCTCAACTGGAAATTCATGTAAAAAAGTAACATATAATATATCCTCCTTGTGAATTATTCTCAGTCGCTGACATCAGACCACATAGACCTTATTGTCACACTTACCTCTGCTAGGTTCTGTCTTTACTACTATTTCTGGTCTTTGCTCTTCCAGTTTTAGTGCAGATGTATTTTTCGTATCAACTGGAAAATCATACAAAATATTAAGAAAAACAAGTCAATGATAACCTCCTATAAGATTAGAGTCATATCTTTATGGTTGCTGATGCCGGATTGCTATCAGCACAACCCTGTGGTCGGGTTCATAGCACACCTATAATTCTGCTACATAGAGGGGATCTATGCATCTCCTCTATGTAGCAGAGGCGATCGATTTATGGCAGTTTCTAGCCTCCTATGGAGCAATGCAAAAATAAAAAAAATGTTTTTAAAAATATTAAAAAATGTAAAAAAACAAAAGTTTAAATCACCCCTCTTTCGCCCCATTCAAAATTAAACAATAAAAAAATTCAAACCTACACATATTTGGTATTGCTGTGTTCAGAATCGCCCAATCTATCAATGAACAAAAAGATTAACTCTATCGCTAAACGGCTGAGCGAGA
Source organism: Dendrobates tinctorius (assembly GCF_039654945.1). NCBI lineage: Eukaryota > Metazoa > Chordata > Amphibia > Anura > Dendrobatidae > Dendrobates > Dendrobates tinctorius. The sequence continues at coordinate 4,787,907 of NW_027361738.1, read as the reverse complement.
AAACTAATCGAAACGCCATAATTAAGTTTTTTTGGTCGCCGCGATATTGCATTAACATGAAATAACAGGCGATCAAAAGAACGTATCTGCCTAAAAGTGTTATCATTAAAAACGTCAGCTCAGCGTGCAAAAACTAAATTCTCGCCCAACCAGAGATCCCAAAAAGTGGAGACGCTACGGGTCTCAGAAAAGGGCGCAATTTATTTTTTTATTTGCAAAGTTTGGAATATTTTTTCACCACTTAGATAAAAAGAACCTGTTTGGTGTCTATGAACTCGTAATGACTTGTAGAATCCAAGTCACAGGTCAGTTTTATCATTTAGTGAACCTAGCAAAAAAGTCAATCAAAAATTAAGTATGGGATTGCATTTATTTTGCAATTTTACTGTACTTGGAATTTTTTTCCTGTTTTCTGTTACACGACATGGTAAAAACAAAGGTATTGTTCAAAAGTACAACTCGTTCCACAAAAAATAAGCCCTCACATGGCCATATTGACCTAAAAATAAAAAACTTATGGCTCTGGAAAGAAGTAGAAAGAAAAACAAAAGCGCCAAAACGCAAAATCTAAACAAAGGTTCGGGGGTTAAGGGGTTTAAACATCTGTGGCACATTAAGGGTATATATAAGGTTAGTTTGGGGCCTGATTGAGCCATGGGCAGAGTATTCGTGATCAGTATCAGGCACCAGACTGTATGGCCCCTTATACCTTTTAATGCGCAGCACATAAGAGTGAGAATTTTATACGTTAACGTGTTGGATTGTTGTTTATTTTAAAGGTACAAAAAAGCAGTGATTTTCTGAGTCCTCATGTGACATTTACATTACACCTTATGATCAGTGGCGACAACAAGATGTCCTATAGACCTGCACATACCTGGCAATATGGGAGAGGGTGACTTGTTGTTTTCAGTAGTGAAGCACTGATTATCACCATCATTTCCAGTTGGAGAAGATTCTTTCTGCCTGTTTAGTAGAAGAAAAATAAATAAATTACAAGTGAAAGCAATGAAAATTAAAAAGACTCAGTTTTTATGGGCAATTAGGACACTTGGCCAAAATGAAGGGTATACCTTGCACAGGACTGCCTTCTGTCAGCATGAATGAATAATAACTAGTAATAAAGGGCTTTAATGAAATGGAAATGAAAGGCTGGTCATAATGATCAACTGTTATCACCAGCGTTATCACAAGCCAGACCCAACAGTGATGATCAATCATGGGATGGTGGATTCTGTATTTAGTATTGTGTCATATGCGTATTGTATTTGGTATTCTGAAGATATGTCAGTACTATACCCTATAATAATTTACTCACATATCTGAGTGTTTTGTGCTGGTCTCTAGAGAGCAATCTGGAGATGGCTCATGATCTTCATCTCTCATCATCCTGGTATTGGGGTCATATAGCTAAAATACACAGAGTAAAATTAAATATATATATATATATACAGTATATATAGTATCATAATACTATTTTAGTTATAGTTTTGTGGATTTACTGATCATATACTTACCTTAGAAAGTCTTTGAGAAGATGATACATAGTTTAGACTTTCTGGCCAATCACTGACCTCCTCATCTGAATTCATATATTTGGGTCTCTCAATGCCAGCTACAAAGTACAAGTATTATCAGAGATTATTAATATAATCACAGACAGTCACCATGTTATTACTAATAATGATGGGAACATATTGTCACATAAAATGAAAGACAAGACAAACGGCAACTTTAACCAGATGATGTCTCATTCTACTTACTGGGAAAGTAGCGGGTGTCCTCCTCTGACGTAATATCTGGCCTTAACGTTGGCATATTTTGAAGGTTCTCAAAGTCTAACTCACTCAGGAATGGATGACTCTTGATTTCATTTGCTCCTCCTGGAAATGGAAGACAAGAAAAAAGTGATCCAGACAATGTTAGGAAGACTGTACATTTTAAGTTAATCTAAACTGAAGATATAGCAGATCCAAAATATACTGTAAGTCATGGAATGAAGAATGGGGAATGGACAAGAAGATAATGCAGAGTCCTCAGTGTTTATCCTCATGGAAATGATCTATTTGTCAGGTCACAGAGGAGCTATAAGTCATTATTAATACTACTATATATATTACCTGTCCCGAGTCTATGTGTTGGATCTTTTATGAGTAGCTGAGTAATGATGCTTTGAGCTTTGGGATGAAGAGCACACTCTTGAAATTTCAAAGTGATGTCATCTGTTATATAAAAAGTAAATATTACAGAAAAGAAGGTCTCTACATTTACTATCATTTAAAAAACTCATCAAAAGCAACAAGTAACTAAATCAAAGAATGAACATAACAACTGAACCAAATTACTGTGGCATCACACAGCATTCAGAATATTTTACTTACCCGTGGTGATACTGTTGAAAATATCACTTTTGTATCTTCCTTTAAATGGCACATCGCCGGTAAGAAATTTATACATGATGATCCCTATTGACCACCAGTCAATAGGCCTTCCGTAGCCCTCCCCTAAGATGACTTCTGGGGCTATATAATGCAAGGTGCCAGTCATCTGAAAACCAACAGAACAATGAGAAGATGATCAATGAAAATAACTGTGACAAATAATATCAGTGGAAAAGTTTTCTATGTGAGAAAATATCCGAGAAGCAGTAATAGATCAGATCTGTAAAGAATAAGTTTTTTATGTATAGCTAACCCCATCAGCAGGAAACTCTCTGGTGATGTCGATAGTTTGAGCCTTGTAAATGTCTGATGTTGGTCTCATGAGTCCGAGTTTTGAAATCCCAAAATCGGTGACTTTGATATGTCCAGTTGATGATATCATGAGGCTGTAAAAGAAAAGATATTGTCAGCCCTAAGTAATAACCCATAGACTATAACTATAACTGTCTCCCTTTATTATCCTGCAGCGCTCACTTACTTTTCAGGCTTCAGGTCTCGATGAACCACACCATAGCTGTGCAGATATTCCACAGCAACAACCGTTTCTGCAAGGTACCTGCGGGCCAAGGCGAGGGGTAAACGACCATATAACTCTAAGAGACTGCCACAGTCTCCTCCTAGAGCAGAAAGCAAATATGACAGGTGAGGGTTTGTTACAATGTAAATTACACATGATGAGTGTGAATGAGAAATAAGCTGAGACATTGGGGCAGGGAGTCAATCATAGAGATACACTGTGTGATGTAGAGCGTATACTGTATACTGCAGAGTAATCCTATACAAAAAGAGAGCTGAGATCTGCCCCCTGCTGGTAAACTCTTACATTGCACTGTCAATCTCTGACAGCGGCATTTACAGCAGGTGACCTGGAGGCGAGCTGCTCTAAGCACTCATCGCTCCCATTCCATGTCAGTGGTTTGCTATGGCTGCTGAGTGTCTGCGGAAGACTACTATCCTTGCCACTATGGTACTTCTGTGAAGGTCAGTGTATAGCTTTGCTTCATAGTGGACCAAGATTTTCACCATATTCTGCAATGCCCATACTGCAGTACATAGTAATTACGATTATATAATCACAAGTTCAGGTCCCTTATGGAGACTAAAAAATAAAATACCAAAATATTTGGGAAAGAAAATTTAATATAAAAATCACTTTTTCTCCATTCAAAATAAATAAAAAAAAAATAAACTCAGATGGAATTGCAGTGTTTTTGTTGCCCCAACATCAGAAAAAAATGCAATAAGAAGCAATGAAAATTATTATCTGTCAGAAAGATGTAACCTTCCTAATCTGTTCTTATGAGCATGTAGAATGATGAAATATAAATACATTGGTAGCTTTATATGTTTAAGCAGAAATGGGCTGATTATAGATACAATGGATATGTCTTACCTGCTTCAAAGTCCATGACCATACACAGATGTCGTTTACCTGGGAAGGAACAAAGCGTGGAGACAACAAAGGGGCAATCAGCGAATATTGCGATGTCCCTTTCCAGATAGGCCATTTCAAGATACTCTGGATCCTCCAGGATACCCCTTGCTTGTTTCTTCATGGCGAATACCTTGTTTGTGTCTTTATGACGCACTAAGTAGACGGCCCTGTAGAGGAGAAAAATCCATAATTTATACAGAATTCTTACTAACAGTCTGTCTATACTGTATGTCAAATGATCTTCTGTCCTAATAGTTAATAGTGATTAATAGTGATGAGCGAGTATGCTCGTTATTCGAGTTTTCCGAGCATGCTCGGGTGTTCTCTGAGTAGTTTGGCGTGCTCGGAGATTTAGTTTGTGTCACCGCAGTTGCATGATTTGCGACTGCTAGACAGTCTGAATACTCGTGAGGAGGAATGCCTGTTTGTTAGGAAATCCCCACATGTATTCAGGCTGTCTAGGAGCCGCAAATCATGTAGCTACGGCGACACAAACTAAATCTCCGAGCATGCCAAAATACTCAGAGAACACCCGAGCATGCTCGGAAATCACGAGTAACAAGTACACTCACTCATCACTAATAGTTAATACTAGATGTATGGCCGTCACTAGAAACCAATGTCTGGAAATACACAAAATTACTCAGCATAAATGATCACTTAGGGCTCATACTCACTTACGAGAGACTCGAACGATTCTAGTGTTAGTCTCTCGCATGAAAACTCGGCACTGCCGCCGGCACTGGGACTGGAGCGTGCGGCTGCATAGAGATACATGTAGCCGCACGCTCCGGTCCCAGTGCGAGTATCGAGAATCGTGTGAGTCTCTCGCAAGTGAGTATGAGCCCTTATGGGAGGTTTTCATACATATCACATCATAACTGAGCTGAATCATGACAAATAGATGTGGAGTAGATGACTAGATGTAGATTAGATCTAGTGCAAAGTGGTACCGATAACAACAGCTCAACACACCAAAAACAAGTCCTTACAAAGCTCTATGGGATGAAAAAATAAAAATGTTACACATCTTGGAATACAGTAAAATTTAGATGTGGACTCATATACAGGAATTTCCAAAAGGCAGGACATATAGACTGAGGCACCATCATAAGGAGTTTGGGAAAAATGAAGATTATACATAACGCTCACCCTAAAGATCCTCTGCCAATCTCTTTGATCTGGGTATAGTCGCTCATACTTGGTTTTCTCATAGGGGTCAATGATCTGATCACGGCCTAGAAGAATAAGAAATGACAATAAGACATATAAGTTGCAGGAAGATAAAAGCTGCAGATGCAGGAACTTCTCTACATTATGTCCCCGCTGATTACACTGCAGCAGATGTAAAGGACATGATACCAGCAGGACGCTCCCCAGACACTATTATATTATAGGGATATCCTCCATACACATGTATCATTGTACTGGAGGGGATGGTAAGGGACATCACACAGAGGAGACAGGAATAATAATAATAGGTCCAATCTACATTAAGAATAGAGTTAACCCACTGTACTCTGGGGTGTAACATGTGATGTGTAATTCATACCCCGTTATCTGATGATATACAGATGTTTTCTCTGATACTTACACTGGCAGATTCGGGGATCTCTGGTGTCTCAGATATTCCACCATCAGCAGTTGCCGGCTCAGTTGTCTCTAATATAATGATAAAATAATGAGACATCATGTATTAGACGATATCAGAACTTAATATATAACACATCGATATAAGGAAGGAAAGACAAGTAAATGGTATAATACTAGTTATATGGATATTCTGCACATACTGTATATACTTATGGCACATCCATAGATAGATATACTCTGCCATAAATGTGTGATTGTTCGTGATCTGACAGTGACTTGGATGGGGACCTTGTGAGGTCCTCTGTGCATTTTGGGGCTGAGAAGATCCCAGAAGAGAGAACCAGAGGGGTTTTCAGAATTGCATGAGCCCTCTCCATTACAGTCTACAGGAGGTTCAGGAGCCGTCACCGGCCTCATACAGAGGATGAAGAGTAAATTTATATATTCTCTGGTGTCTCCATAATATTAATGTTTGTAGGAATGTGAGATGATCAGCTTACCTTCAATCAGATCACTTTTTAGCCCTGGCTCACTGGTATTGGGGTCAGCGATATTTCGGTGTTGCCCCTCTTTGGAGTCACCGGCCGGTGTTTCCTGATGGATATAATATGTGCAATTAATATAACAACTCACAAATACTAAATTACAGTACACAAAAGACAGAATGGACTAAACCTGGATTTACATAATTGCGGGGAATATACACGGCCGCTCTGCCCAGTAAATCCACATTAATATATAAGGAACTTGTATATACAACAGTTCTCCAATAACATCTATTACCAGAACTGCAGCATTTACAAGAAGGAAGATTGTGAAGATAAAGCGAGACCGATGTGATATGAAAGGTCCGCACCACTGAGCACAGTACAGACTGTCACCACAGAGGATGGAGCAGAGACAGGCTGCCATAAAAGATCCTGTATCTGCCTGGAGCGGACAGGGGGCTTCTATGATGAGAAATATGACTATCTGCTATATGACTAGTAATCTGGAGAAGATCAGACAAGAAAGACATGAGATATAGAAGATGACGGATTCTTACCAAATGCTTCAGTGGGCGGGCAATAAACTCTAGTACATACAGGAAATGTTGGGCCAATTGTTTAAAAAAGGCCAGATCTCCACATTGGGATCTTTCTTCAGCCTATAAAAATGGAAATAAACAAAAAAGGAAAATCATGAGAGAAAGTAGAGAATATAGGACGCTATTTATGTCACCATTTTACTCCTGCAATCTACAGCTACAATTAATACATATATGGATATTTCTTATAAGCTATAAATTATATTGCTCTTGGCCAAACTATATATTTCATGTAAAGAAACTTGTATTTTATAAATATTATTCATTATTGTTTCATGTGCTGTGAATATTATTCATTATTATTGTTATATGCTTTGCCCAGATTGTCTGTTACCTGTTGTACTAATGTCCTGAGGTTCATCTGTAAATGCTCAAGATATTCTGAGCTAATACGACCTTGTTGGTGTTTGGTCAGGCAGTCTCTCACTAGCTTCACAACCAGCCGGTAAGTGAAGCTGAGGACGCCATCGGGTAGTGGTAGCACATGGGCAGGGGCATAGATGGCAAGAATCCCCTGGAGTGTGCCAACACCTCAAGTTTATCTGAAGAAATTCCAGACATTTCAAAAAAATCCAAGTGCAGTCAGTATATCACCAGCTTCATAGCCAATCACTGACAACAATGACACCTGGGCAGTAAGCAATTGGGTAGGTAGTGGTGGTGCATTATGATGTCATAATGGAGTCTTGTGGTGGAATGTTAACATGCCATCAGTGATGTCATCATGGAATCGGGGATGGAATCTTAACCCAGTTACAACTTTGAAAGTATAGTTACATCCAAGGTTGTGTCCCTGTCTTTTTTAGGCAGCACCAGAGCCCGCATCTCTACCCGCACATGACAGTTGATGGTGTGATCAGCTGTCATGTCCTGCAAATAGATGCAGATGGATTTTGGCTGTCAACCACTTATATGCTGCTGTCAATCACTGACAACTGCATATCAGACATGCTGACCGAAACCGTGTCACAAGTCTCGCTCATCAGCGCCCTTGTCACATGATTCTGGGGTTGCGATGGGTTATCATAAAAGCCGGGGGTCTGCAGAAGACCAGTGTGCCTGTCCATTGATCTTCTTTTATGAACACCGACTCATGGCCGGCGTTCAGATGTTTTTCCTACCACTTAATTAAAAAAAGAACCTATACATGTTTGGTATCTGCATTCTCGTACTGTCCTGTAGAATCATATTACCAGGTCAGTTTTAGCATTTAGTAAACATTTTAAATTAAAAAAATTTGTGGAATTGCACTGTTTTGCAATTTCACAGCACTAGAAATTTTTTCCCCGTTTTCAAGTACAATATATGTAATCTATGGTGTCATTTAAAACTGCAACTCAGCCTGCAATAAACAAGCCCTCATAGGCTATATTGATGGTAAAAAAAATGTTCTGACTCTGAGAAGAAGGGGAGCAAAAAAATGAAAGCACATAAAATGGAAAATCGTAAGGTGGTGAAGGGGTTAAAGGGGCATCTCACCATAAATGGAAGTTGCCTAGCAACATTCTAGTAACAATTAACGTGGCAAGATTATGGGTTGGGCATCAGAACCAGAATCAGGGAAAGAGGGAAAACCATGGCTTTGCTCTTCTGATCAGGCTTTTATATCCGTCTTTCCCCAAAAATATTATTTTAACCAGGTTTTGGATGCTAAATATTCTTTACATGTGTAAACATTTACTTTTTCTTCATATTGTGACCAGGGTGGACAGGGAGTAAAATTCAGCCCTGGCATTGTAGAGCACGCAGGCTCACGCTATCACCGCCCCCCTCCCCAGCTTGTATTTTATGAATATTATCCATTGTTGTTTTATATGCTTTGCCCAGATTGTCTGTTACCTGTTGTACTGATGTCCTGATGTTCATCTGTAAATGCTCAAGATATTCTGAGCTTATACGACCTTGTTGGTGTTTGGTCAGGCAGTCTCTCACTAGCTTCATAACCAGCCGGTAAGTGAAGCTGAGGACGCCATCGGGTATTGGTAGCACATTGTCAGGGGCATAGATGGTAAGAATCCCCTGGAGTAGTGCCAACTCCTCAAGTTTATCTGAAGAAATGTCAGACATTTCAAGCAAATCCAAGCGCAGTCAGTATATCACCAGCTTCGCAGCCAATCACTGACAATAATGACACCTGGGCAGTAAGCACTTGGTTAAGTAGTGGCGGTGCATTATGATGTCATAATGGAATCTTGGGGTGGAATGTTAACTTGACATCAGTGATGTCATAATGGAATCTGGTGATGGAATCTTAAAGGGACATCTCACCATAAAAGGAAGTTGCCTAGCAATAATTATTGTGGCAACACCATAGGCTTAGCATCAGTTTCAAACTCAGGCATGGAGGGAAGAACCAGATTTCATAATAATAATATTGCAATATATAGCTAAGTTCTCACATTGAATATTTTCACTGCATAGAAAACGCATTTTCTTACAGTCCCCACAAAGTGGATGGGATTTATAGAAATCTCATGCCCACTATGATTTTTACGCTGAGATTTATATGCAGATTTTATCCATAGAATTGCATTAGATGAGGAAAATACGCAGGTAAAAAACACAAAATGCATAAAATCCACACATGACTCTATCAATAAAGCTTTGTTAAAGCCGAGTACCAGGAAGTATCAAAATTAAAACAGATTTATTCAACAGATAACATAGCAAAGAAACAAAAAAACGCAGTCAAAAAGATACAAAAATAGGTGGAAAAATGCAGCAGAAAATCTGCAACATCAAGAACTCACCAACTACTGTAACACAGACAGGGGCTGGATGGCACTTTTCAGCCTGGGGAGCAATCACAAGGCAGTGGCCCTCGAGTTGCAGTGGCCCTCCTTTTCCCTCCCTATCTCTGGCCATTGTATTAAAGCAGCAGAGATAACAGGCTTTAAAAATAGGCTGGTATGTAGATATGGGAACAGTAAGTAGCTTGCTGCATAGATATGGTAGCAGAACCAAGCGTACTCCAGAGATATGGAAGCAGAACCAAGCTTACTCCAGAGATATGGGAGCAGAATGGAGCTTACTCCAGAGATATGGGAGCAGAATGGAGCTTACTCCAGAGATATGGGAGCAGAATAGGGATGGGCGAATCCTGAAATACTCGGAATCGCTAGACTCTAACGAGTCTGACTCAGAAACTCGCTATTCGTTGCAAGTCTAGCGAGTCCAATGTTAATGAATGGGGATGCGAGTATTGCAGCGATTCCTCTGCTGCCATTTTTTTTACTCTTTACTCTCGCAAGTGGCCCCTAGCTTAGCGATTTAGAATTCATCCCTAAAGCACAGAAAATCGTTTCTACATCACACTAGAAGCTAAACAGGAAGTCGCCTGTGCTAACCAATTTACTGCACAGGCTGATCTGATATTCTGCACACACAGGGCGATCTGTTCTGCACACACAGGGCGATCAGATCTGCACACACAGGCCCACCAAAGATGTGTAGCAGACGTGATACAGAGAGGCTGATCGGCCTGGTTGAAGAGTGGCCCCAGCTGTGGCAGCCCACCCACCCTGGCTATGGTGATGAAAGACAGCGAAATATGGCTTGGAGGTCCATCGCCAGAAGTATGTTCCCGTCATTTGATCACGCTGGAGAAGATGGGCAGGCAAACATGGGTAAGAGTTATGTGATGTCATTTCTTCTATTTTCTTTTACTGTACCCTTTTTTGGATTAGGAGAGAGTGAGATTTCTTGTGTCACCATTGGCGTCTGTGACGCACTGAAACCGTGGTACCCAGCACCGGGCCGGGGTCTGCTTCACTGGGGGATGTGATGTGACCCGTGCTGTAGTCTCAGGGGATGCACAGTGCAAAGGGGATAACTACAGGGGACTGTAATAGGAGGACAATCAAGGCTAGTGATGCGTATTGGCACAGCAGGAAGGTAACGTGCGTGCTATTAGCTGGTAGCAGAGAAGCCCTGCACTCTCCCTGAAAAAATTGTTTAGTGCGCAAAGGCAGTCACCTAGGTGGACTGTGGTGCTGTCTGCGTCACCGCTCTGGGGTGAAGTGCGTGCTGTAACTTAGCAGAGAAGCAACGCACTCTCCCTGAAAAAATTGTTTAGTGCACACAAGCAGGCAGCGTGCGTGCTATTAGCTAGTGGGATAGATAGCAGCAACGCACTGGTCTGCCACAGAAACAATAACGCTGCAGGGGTAAATATGACCCCAATAATATCTGGTGGAAAAAAAAAAGAAAATTTGCTCAGCTATGCTTCTAATTTCAGCTCTGATGGAAGCTTAGTGAGTAAGCTAAGCTCTGAGGATGGTGCTGTATGCACTGTAAGGCTGCTCCTGCCTTTCTCCCTGCCTACAGTCCTCTACAAAACTCCTCCGTCCTGGTAGTTCTGAAAATAACTTTTGTGTTATATGTGTGGAATCTTGAGGTCTTACACTGACTAACAGTCCCTAGATCTGCTCTATGTCTCCAACTCGCCCTGCACTAGCTCAGATCGTCACAGGAATGTGCCCAAAATGGCGGGGGCAGGGTTTATATACAGCCTTGCCTGTGATACATGACATAGGCATCACGATGGACAGCAGCCAATCATAGTAGTGCTCTTCACAGTTTTCTCACCTAACAAACTAGGCTGTCTCTGAAAATTAACATATTCTGTATTCTGCGAGTCGCGAATACAGTATATAGGAGTCCTAGACTCGCTAAGACTCGCTGCTGACAGCGGGACACAAAATCGCTAAGAAACTAGGATTGCTTGTATTAAACTCTGAAAAAACTAGGATTGCCATTGATTTGCATTGGACTTGTTACTGTGCGAGTAATCTCTTGGAAACTCGCAGAGTACCGACTCCTGAGAGTCCCCTACTACTCGCAGAGTAACGAGTCCTAACTAGAGTTGAGCGAAACGGGTCAAAAAAATTCAAAAGTCACCGACTTTTGGCAAAGTCGGGTTTCATAAAAAGAAACCCGACCCTAGGATGAGATCGGTCACGAGGTCGGCGACTTACGCGCCAAAGTTGCGTTTCAAAAGTTTGTTTTGCGCTCTTTTTCAGCCAATCAGGATCCACGGACACTGTGGGCAACGTGATGACATAGGCACGGGTCACCACCATCTTTCAGAAGGGCATGCAAGTGATTGGCTTGCTTTGGTGGGCGTCACAGGGGGTATAAAAGGGCGCGCACGCCGACCGCCATCTTACTTCTGCCGATCTTAGTATAGGGAGAGGTTGCTGCTGATTCTGTAGGGAGAGCGTTAGGCAGGGAAGAAGACAAAAAAACTGCTTCTGCTGCTAGCGATTTGGCCTGCACAACACACCAGTCACTGTGTGTGCAGTGCAAGGGGAGGCTATATAGTGGTGTATCAGTGGTGTTGGTTGTTGGGCTGCCTTCTAAGGCTTCCTGACATTCCTGCATTGCTGTTTACCCACTGCTCCGCAAACTGCTTTTTTAAAAGCAATCCCAATTTTTTTTTTTTGTCCTGCTGAAAAGAAAAAAAAACTGCTTCTGCTGCTAGCAATTTGGCCTGCACAACACACCAGTCACTGTGTGTGCAGTGCAAGGGGAGGCTATATAGTGGTGAATCAATGGTGTTGGTTGTTGGGCTGCCTTCTAAGGCTTCCTGACATTCCTGCATTGCTGTTTACCCACTGCTCCGCAAACTGCTTTTTTAAAAGCAATCCCAATTTTTTTTTTTTGTCCTGCTGAAAAGAAAAAAAAACTGCTTCTGCTGCTAGCAATTTGGCCTGCACAACATACCAGTCACTGTGTGTGCAGTGCAAGGGGAGGCTATATAGTGGTGTATCAGTGGTGTTGGTTGTTGGGCTGCCTTCTAAGGCTTCCTGACATTCCTGCATTGCTGTTTACCCACTGCTCCGCAAACTGCTTTTTTAAAAGCAATCCAATCTCCCTTATCCTCTAGTCACTTTTGTCACAGCTGTGCCATCGAGCCTGTCACATAGCGCTCAGATATTCATTGGGCCTCACACAATCCAAAAGTGTCCAGTGTCCAAAAGTGTGTGCAGAGATTCAAAATCTCCCTTATCCTCTAGTCACTTTTGTCACAGCTGTGCCATCGAGCCTGTCACATAGCGCTCAGATATCAGTGGGCCTCACACAATCCAAAAGTGTCCATCCAGTGTCCAAAAGTGTGTGCAGAGATTCAAAATCTCCCTTATCCTCTAGTCACTTTGGTCACAGCTGTGCCATCGAGCCTGTCACATAGCGCTCAGATATTCATTGGGCCTCACACAATCCAAAAGTGTCCAGTGTCCAAAAGTGTGTGCAGAGATTCAAAATCTCCCTTATCCTCTAGTCACTTTGGTCACAGCTGTGCCATCGAGCCTGTCACATAGCGCTCAGATATCAGTGGGCCTCACACAATCCAAAAGTGTCCATCCAGTGTCCAAAAGTGTGTGCAGAGATTTAAAATCTCCCTTATCCTCTAGTCACTTTGGTCACAGCTGTGCCATCGAGCCTGTCACATAGCGCTCAGATATTCATAGGGCCTCACACAATCCAAAAGTGTCCAGTGTCCAAAAGTGTGTGCAGAGATTCAAAATCTCCCTTATCCTCTAGTCACTTTGGTCACAGCTGTGCCATCGAGCGTGTCACATAGCGCTCAGATATTCATTGGGCCTCACACAATCCAAAAGTGTCCAATGTCCAAAAGTGTGTGCAGAGATTCAAAATCTCCCTTATCCTCTAGTCACTTTGGTCACAGCTGTGCCATCGAGCCTGTCACATAGCGCTCAGATATCAGTGGGCCTCACACAATCCAAAAGTGTCCATCCAGTGTCCAAAAGTGTGCGCAGAGATTCAAAATCTCCCTTATCCTCTAGTCACTTTGGTCACAGCTGTGCCATCGAGCCTGTCACATAGCGCTCAGATATTCATTGGGCCTCACACAATCCAAAAGTGTCCAGTGTCCAAAAGTGTGTGCAGAGATTCAAAATCTTCCTTATCCTCTAGTCACTTTGGTCACAGCTGTGCCATCGAGCCTGTCACATAGCGCTCAGATATCAGTGGGCCTCACACAATCCAAAAGTGTCCAGTGTCCAAAAGTGTGTGCAGAGATTCAAAATCTCCCTTATCCTCTAGTCACTTTGGTCACAGCTGTGCCATCGAGCCTGTCACATAGCGCTCAGATATCAGTGGGCCTCACACAATCCAAAAGTGTCCATCCAGTGTCCAAAAGTGTGTGCAGAGATTCAAAATCTCCCTTATCCTCTAGTCACTTTGGTCACAGCTGTGCCATCGAGCCTGTCACATAGCGCTCAGATATTCATTGGGCCTCACACAATCCAAAAGTGTCCAGTGTCCAAAAGTGTGTGCAGAGATTCAAAATCTCCCTTATCCTCTAGTCACTTTGGTCACAGCTGTGCCATCGAGCCTGTCACATAGCGCTCAGATATCAGTGGGCCTCACACAATCCACAAGTGTCCACTGTCCACAAGTGTCTGCAGAAATTAAAAATCTCCCCTGTCCTATCGACACCTTGTACCTTGTTTTACATTACTATATAGTTTGTTGGATTTTGTCTACATTTCTACCAAAAATGAGGAAGGCTGGTGGAAGAGGCCGTGGAATTAGGCGGGGGTTGGCAGCTGGTAATGATGGTGTTGGTGGTGGATCTGATGGTAGTGGCAAGAGCAAAATAGGACCGAATGCAGGAGGTGCTGACCCTGCGTCATCGTCTGGCTACATAAGGCCTCGAACGCTTAGTTTTCTAGGAGTTGGCAAACCGCTTTTAAAGCCAGAGCATCAGGAAAAAGTTTTGTCTTACATTGCTGACTCAGCCTCCAGCTCTATCGCCTCCTCTTCTTCAGTTGTAAAAAGTAAAAGCACTGAGTCGTCATTGGAGACTCATGTTCATGAACCACACCTTTCCTTGTGTCCTTCACCCCAACCAAGATTGAAGGATGATGCAGGCCATACTACTGATTACTCCATGGAGCTGTTTTCACATACCATGCCTGGATTATCAAGTGAAATGGTGAATTACCCAGGCCAAGATGAATCTGACATGGAGTGCACTGATGCACAGCCGCTGATGGATGATTCTGCTGGTACATTCACTCAGAGCACTACATTGTCCTCGCAGTGTACAGAGCCAGATTCTGACCCTGATGAGACTCAGGTGCCCCTTCCCGCACACTATACCACCATACACGGTGACACAGAGGAAGGTGCACATGACATAGAAAAGGAGGTGATGGATGACCCAGTTGTTGACCCAGATTGGCATCCATTGGGGGAAGAGGGTGCTGCTTCCAATAGCTCAGATGAGGAGCATCCACAGCAGACATCGACATCGCAACAGCTGTTATCTGGCAGGCCCGGAGCACTCCAAAGACAGGTTCCAAACATCAAAAGAGTTGCTGGACAGCTTGTCCAGAGGGTCAAAAGATCACAGCGTGCTAGGCCGCAAAATGTCTGCCAAAGTAGGAAGAGTGCAGTGTGGCACTTTTTTGACCAAAATCCTCATGATCAGGCCAAGGTTATCTGTAAGAAGTGCGCAAAGACCTTTAGCCGAGGGAAAAATCTGAAAAATTTGAATACCAGTTGCAT
This sequence comes from Dendrobates tinctorius, assembly GCF_039654945.1. Taxonomy (NCBI): domain Eukaryota; kingdom Metazoa; phylum Chordata; class Amphibia; order Anura; family Dendrobatidae; genus Dendrobates; species Dendrobates tinctorius. Next base: position 4,772,816 of record NW_027361738.1, on the reverse strand, counting down.
GCTTAGACATTTAACCAGCATGCACTTGCAAGCGTGGACACAACACCAAACCTCAAGTGCCACATGTGCAACTGATCACAATGAAGGTAGTCAGCAACGCTACATTGTTTCCCCCACTGTAAGCCCACCGGTTAGCACAGCAGCAAATGTTGAGGTGTCGTTGCAAGACCACAGCAGTCAGGGAATCCCACTGTTATATCAACGAAAGACTGATTCTAGGCCATTAGAAAGAACACCAACTCCATCACCATCATCAACCCTCTCTCAGTCCGCCCTGTCCACCGCTACTTCCACCATATGCAGCTCTCAAGTCCAGCTCACCCTCCCAGACACTATGAGTAGGTCAAGAAAGTACTCAGTCTCTCATCCGCGTACACTGGGTTTGAACGCCCACATTGCCAAACTAATCTCGTTTGAGATGATGCCCTTTCGGTTGGTGGAAAGCACAGCTTTCCGCGAACTCATGGCCTATGCAGTACCACGCTATGACCTACCCAGTCTCCACTTCTCTCGCAAAGCCATCCCAGCCCTCCACCATCATGTGAAAGACCGCATTGTCCATGCATTCAAGCAGTCAGTGAGCGGAAAGGTGCACCTCATAACTGATGCATGGTCCAGTCGGCATGGCCAGGGCCGTTACGTGTCCATCACTGCGCACTGGGTTAATGTGGTGGATGTAGGGTCCACAGGGGACAGCGGTGGTGGGACAGTGCTGCCTAGCCCACGGTATAGGAAACAGTTGGCTGTAGGCGTTCGACCCTCCTCCTCCTCCTCCTCCAGAAGCGAAAGCTCGTCCACAGAGTGCAGTCGTACGAGCACTCCATCTGCAGCTGCCACTGTTGCACACGATGTGTCCCCCTATCGAGCAGCTAGTGGAAAGCGTCAGCAGGCTGTGTTGCAGATGATGTGTTTGGGCGACAGACACACCGCCGAGGTGCTGGCCGAGTACTTGAAGCGACAAACTGAGTCATGGCTGGGCAGTGTACATCTTGAGGCAGGCAAGGTAGTTAGTGATAACGGCCGTAATTTTGTGGCAGCCATAGCCCTTTCAAAACTCAGCCACATACCTTGCTTGGCTCACACCTTGAACCTGGTGGTGCAGTGCTTCCTCAAAAATTATCCGGAGTTAACAGCCCTGCTCCAGAAGGTGCGAAGACTGTGCGCGCACATCCGCCGGTCGCCTGTACACTCCGTTCGTATGCAGAAGCTGCAGCGATTGCTCCACCTTCCCAACCACCGCCTCATTATCGACATTGCAACAAGGTGGAACTCCACCCTGCACATGGTGGAGCGGCTGTGCGAGCAGAGGCAGGCCATAATGCATTTGTGGGAGGATACACGGCCAGGCAGTTTGAGAGCAGACATGGAGTTGACAGGCGTGCAGTGGTCGAAGCTGAAAGACCTTTGTAAAGTCCTTCAGTGTTTTGAGGAATGCACACGGCTGGTAAGCGCAGACGACGCCATCCTAAGCATGAGCATCCCACTTATGCGTCTGCTCATGCAAACTTTGACGCACCTTAAGGAGCAGGCGTCTGCAGCCAATGTTGATGAGGAGGAAGAGGAGGAGGGAATCCTTGATGACATTCAGCCATTGTCTGCTCAGGGACCTCTCCTGGACGAGGTGGAGGAAGAAGAGGAGGAGGAGGATGATGGGGATGATTACTTAGGGGAGGAGGATGCATCTCGTGGGGCAAGTGAAAATGTTGGCGTGCCAAGGTCTGGTACAGGGTTTGTGCGTGACTGGAGGGATGTGGATTTGCCAGAAAGTGCTCCTCCACCCAGCACTCGCAGTGCATCATTGACACCGGGAACATTGGCCCACATGTCAGATTATGCCTTGCGGATCCTAAAAAGGGACCCCCGCATTGCCAAAATGATGAACGATGACGACTACTGGTTGGCCAGCATCCTGGATCCACGCTATAAAGGCAAATTACAAAACATCCTGCCACAGGAGAACCTTGACCTAATATTGGCTAATAAACAAGCAACTCTGGTAAATCGGTTGCTTGAGGCATTCCCAGCACAGCAGCGGTGATGGTTCTCACACGAGCCGTACGGGCCGGGGGCAGCTTGGCAGAGGTGTTCGTGGTGCACACAGCAGAAGTGGCGTTGGAGACAGGGGTTTCATGACAATGTTGTGGACTGATTTTTCAAATACCGCTCACACAACTGGTAATACTCCATCGATGGAAAGTGACAGGAGACAGCAGTTGTCAACTATGGTTACAAACTACTTTTCCTCCCATATCGATGTTCTCCCACACAGGTCATTCCCCTTTGACTATTGGGCCGCTAAACTGGACACCTGGCCTGAATTGGCCCAATATGCCTTACAGGAGCTCGCTTGCCCAGCTGCAAGTGTGCTATCGGAAAGAGTCTTCAGTGCAGCTGGATCAATCCTGACAGAAAAAAGGACCCGTCTGTCAACCCAAAATGTGGATGATCTAACCTTCATTAAAATGAACCATGCATTGGTTTCCAAGGATTTTGTCCCACCTTCCCCTGATGACACATAGGGTGACAGAAAAATGGCTTGCTTTGGTCCACCTCTTCCTGGTACTTCACCTATTTCGCCTTTTGCATCAGCTGAATGTCCAACATCAACATATGCCACTTTCTAAAACTCCCTGACTGTGCTGCCCCCCCCCCCATGGCCGGGGTCACCACCTACCGCACGACACCGTGCAAGTGCCGTTGCCCTGGACAGGTGGGTAGGCCGACTCTTGGGCGCGGGCACTGGCACAGGGTCCCTCATAGTGCAATCAAGTGTCTCTGACGGTGGTGGTGCACACCCGCCGTCAGACACACCGCTGTACTATGAGGGGCCCAGTGCCAGTACCGACGCCCACGAGTGGGTCCCCCTTGCTTGGCCAGGGCCCCAGCATTTGCAATCTTTACCTCTCCCTGCTCCTCCGCTGTGTAATCTGGGCCGTCAAATCCATACTGTGCCTGACACCGTCTGAGCCTGCCTCCTGAGACATATATTTTGAATGTGTACGCTATCCATAAATGTTATCCAGGGATACGGTACCCTTTCTAACCTTTGTGCAATGACGTGCAATCCATACTGGGCCTAACACCGTCTGAGCCTGCCTCATGCTGTATAGACATATATTTTGAATGTGTACGCTATCCATACATGTTATCCAGGGATACGGTACCCTTTCTAACCTTTGTGCAATGACGTGCAATCCATACTGGGCCTAACACCGTCTGAGCCTGCCTCATGCTGTATAGACATATATTTTGAATGTGTACGCTATCCATACATGTTATCCGGGGATACGGTACCCTTTCTAACCTTTGTGCAATAACGTGCAATCCATACTGGGCCTAACACCGTCTGTGCCTGCCTCATGCTGTATAGACATATATTTTGAATGTGTACGCTATCCATACATGTTATCCGGGGATACGGTACCCTTTCTAACCTTTGTGCAATGACGTGCAATCCATACTGGGCCTAACACCGTCTGAGCCTGCCTCATGCTGTATAGACATATATTTTGAATGTGTACGCTATCCATACATGTTATCCGGGGATACGGTACCCCTTCTAACCTTTGTGCAATGACGTGCAATCCATACTGGGCCTAACACCGTCTGAGCCTGCCTCATGCTGTATAGACATATATTTTGAATGTGTACACTATCCATACATGTTATCCGGGGATACGGTACCCTTTCTAACCTTTGTGCAATGACGTGCAATCCATACTGGGCCTAACACCGTCTGAGCCTGCCTCATGCTGTATAGACATATATTTTGAATGTGTACGCTATCCATACATGTTATCCGGGGATACGGTACCCTTTCTAACCTTTGTGCAATGACGTGCAATCCATACTGGGCCTAACACCGTCTGAGCCTGCCTCATGCTGTATAGACATATATTTTGAATGTGTACGCTATCCATACATGTTATCCAGGGATACGGTACCCTTTCTAACCTTTGTGCAATCACGTGCAATCCATACTGGGCCTAACACCGTCTGAGCCTGCCTCATGCTGTATAGACATATATTTTGAATGTGTACGCTATCCATACATGCTATCCGGGGATACGGTACCCCTTCTAACCTTTGTGCAATGACGTGCAATCCATACTGGGCCTAACACCGTCTGAGCCTGCCTCATGCTGTATAGACATATATTTTGAATGTGTACGCTATCCATACATGTTATCCAGGGATACGGTACCCTTTCTAACCTTTGTGCAATGACGTGCAATCCATACTGGGCCTAACACCGTCTGAGCCTGCCTCATGCTGTATAGACATATATTTTGAATGTGTACGCTATCCATACATGTTATCCGGGGATATGGTACCCTTTCTAACCTTTGTGCAATGACGTGCAATCCATACTGGGCCTAACACCGTCTGAGCCTGCCTCATGCTGTATAGACATATATTTTGAATGTGTACGCTATCCATACATGTTATCCGGGGATACGGTACCCTTTCTAACCTTTGTGCAATGACGTGCAATCCATACTGGGCCTAACACCGTCTGAGCCTGCCTCATGCTGTATAGACATATATTTTGAATGTGTACGCTATCCATACATGTTATCCGGGGATACGGTACCCTTTCTAACCTTTGTGCAATGACGTGCAATCCATACTGGGCCTAACACCGTCTGAGCCTGCCTCATGCTGTATAGACATATATTTTGAATGTGTACGCTATCCATACATGTTATCCAGGAATACGGTACCCTTTCTAACCTTTGTGCAATCACGTGCAATCCATACTGGGCCTAACACCGTCTGAGCCTGCCTCATGCTGTATAGACATATATTTTGAATGTGTACGCTATCCATACATGTTATCCGGGGATACGGTACCCCTTCTAACCTTTGTGCAATGACGTGCAATCCATACTGGGCCTAACACGGTCTGAGCCTGCCTCATGCTGTATAGACATATATTTTGAATGTGTACGCTATCCATACATGTTATCCAGGGATACGGTACCCTTTCTAACCTTTGTGCAATCACTTGCAATCCATACTGGGCCTAACACCGTCTGAGCCTGCCTCATGCTGTATAGACATATATTTTGAATGTGTACGCTATCCATACATGTTATCCGGGGATACGGTACCCTTTCTAACCTTTGTGCAATGACGTGCAATCCATACTGGGCCTAACACCGTCTGAGCCTGCCTCATGCTGTATAGACATATATTTTGAATGTGTACGCTATCCATACATGTTATCCGGGGATACGGTACCCTTTCTAACCTTTGTGCAATGACATGCAATCCATACTGGGCCTAACACCGTCTGAGCCTGCCTCATGCTGTATAGACATATATTTTGAATGTGTACACTATCCATACATGTTATCCAGGGATACGGTACCCTTTCTAACCTTTGTGCAATCACGTGCAATCCATACTGGGCGTGAGAACGGCTGGCGAGCTGTTAAGCAAGCTACAGCACCTGTCCAGACAAGTACAGGGATTCCCTAGCGAGGAGACTTATTTGATTGTTTTCAATGTTGGGACAGCAATTTTTGGGGAGCACTATACTCTGGAGAATGATAGATGGGGCCCACCATACACTGGAACATTCCAAAGGTGGACATCAGACACTGGAGCAGCATTTACAGGGCCCATTATACACTAGAGCATTAGAAATGGGGCCCATTATGTTTGGAGCATTATTTGGGCCCATAAGACAGTGGAGCTTCATCCATGGGGACCAACATATACTGTAGTATTATGTGGAACTCATCATATACTGTTTCAAACATTATATGGGACCAATGATTTTGTATGGAGAAATAGATGGGCCTCGTCATGAGATGTAAAAAGTGAGGTATTTTTCATTGTACTATACCGCTATTTCTCTGCCGTATCGGAGCATGATGAGTTGTGGTATGTGTTAAAGGGGCGCTCTTTCGCCCAGGGCACATGAAAACCTGCAGCCAGCCCTCCCCCCCACAACTCTAGCCAAATAACCCCCATTTTTCAGTGCGTAACTTGTATTATGAAGTTAATTAAGGTTGACAAGCTTAAGTAAGAAGAATTGATGCTTTTGGCATTCAAATGGGCACTGTAGGTGTGTTTCCTGTCCTCCTCTCACTGCCGACTTTTATTCCCCATTGACTTACATTGGGTTTCGTGTTTCGGGACGACCCCGACTTTTCCCTATAATCGGACGATCTTGCTCGACCCGACTTTTGGAAAAGTCGGGTTTCACGAAACGAAACGCGACCCTAAAAAACCAAAAGTCGCTCAACTCTACTTACAATAATTACCTGTTGGTGATAAGTGGTGATGGATGGCAGCAGCATCTACAACAGGCCAGCCCGCCCTCCCCTACGCACGTTTCGGATTACTCCTTTATCAGGGGGCGTGGTAAATGTTGACCTAAGTGATGTTATAAAGGGAGGAGGCCGGAAATAATGTAATACCTAATAAGGGAAGAGGTGGTGCATCGCCATGGTGTCCAAGATGCCAGCATCCGACACAGGAACCCCCAGCGCCGGAAACACATTATCATGTGACCAGACGCCGGAGGCACCACGTGCCGGGGACCGACGCGATGAACCAAGAAGGCGTCGCATGTGCAGAGGAGGGGGAGCGGGAACAAGTGACGCGCTACCAGGGAGGTGAAATAGTGTATATGTACAAGGCATGGCAGGCTGCACCCAAACCACGGTGTCCCTGAGGTCTGGCGTGGGATGCATCGCCGACACAAGATATGCAGAAGGGCAACATAATACAATAGAAAGCAGAGTAATACAGAATAGTACAAATACATAAGAAGCAGTACCACCGCACATGCAGCAGTGCCAACAATCAAAAAACACCCTATATGTATCCCACAAGTTTTTATAATAGAAATAGAAACATACCCTTCACTGCATAATATTTAAAGGGGAATGCCATATATATTTTTTGATAGATAATATAAAAATAGATAAGAATTCATATTATATTCACAATTTTCAAGCAATATCAAAATTGATATACAATCATATCACAAAGAAAGATATAATAATATTATATTTAATTATTGCCCACAAAATATATAGAACAGCATTACCAAGATATGATTATATAAGAGACATTATCATACAGTCCTAATTATATATCATTGAAAAAAATAGAAAAATAAATAAAATAAACAAAATAAAGATATTCACAAAACATCCCCCCGACTCATCTTCAACCTCGTCAAAGGATCAAAGGATCTTTTTCAAACATAGGTATAGGATGGACATAGAAAACAGTAGAAATTAGTCCATCTGTACAAGGTACCGCCACTATCCTGGACTCCGTCCAATGATCTTCATAGATCCACAAAATATCATAAAAATACCTAATACATGAAAAACACAATTAAAAATATAATAAAAACAATAAAAAATAGCAAGGATTAGATCCACCCAATGTCCACCTGGAACAGTAAGGTGGTCACAGGAACGGATCGAAACTCAAATTCTCGTTTAGTCCTTGTGGATATACCGTATTAAGCGTCCAGATCCAGCGAGTCTCAAGTTTACCCAATCTTTGAAACAGATTGCCACCACGAATCCCAATATTTAAGGCATCGATACCCATCACCTGTACACAGTCACAGTCATGAAAGTTTTTAAAGTGTCGGGGTAACGTTATAAGAGTGAATGCATCCATGTGGCCAGCCGCCGCCTGAATATCCAACACATACTCGCGCACGCGAACCTTGAATTGTCTAGTTGTTAAACCGACATAAATTAATCCACATGGACAGGTGGCGTAATAAATAACATATCTCGTAGCACAAGTAATATATTTATTGATCTTAAAATTTTTAATGCCACCTGAATCGGAAAAAGAATCACACTTTTCAATGTTGGGACAGGCAACTCAATGTCCACACGGAACACACCCACTCCTATGTGTGAAATTATCCAAAAATGTACCCTTTCTCTCACTTGTATAATGACTATGGGTGAGGTGATTGCGCAGATTCTTAGGACGCCAAAATGTAATGACTGGTATGTCCAGAATAAATTTGCCAATTATTGGGCCAATTTTCAATATAGGACATGCTTTAGACAAAGCCTGCCTGACCTGCCTAGAATGGGAATGATAATTTGCAATGAAGCGTAACTTCCAGGTCCCTCCATCTTCCTAGCTGATTCCCTATTGTACAGTAGGCCATTTGGGGAAGAATAATTAGCCCTGTTATAGGCTCTTTTGAGTAGATGCCGACTATAGCCACGTTCCAAGAATCTCATTTTTAGCTCCTCTGCTCTTCTCTCAAAATCCTCATTAATAGAGCAAATCTGACAAAGTTGGAGGAACTGACCAATGGGAACAGACCTTACCATGTGATCAGGATGACATAGCGAAGCGTGTAACAACAGATTAGTAGAAGTCATCTTCCTAAAAATATCTGTCTGCCACAGACCATCAGTATCCTGTTAAACAATGACATAGAGGAACTCAATCTTATCAGCATCGCATGTGAATGTTTAACGTATATTTTGGTCGTTGCTATTCAGGCGACCAATAAACTCCTGTAGTTCCAGAGTAATACAGCGTAGTACCCTACCAGACCAAAAATATAGGGCAAAATGGAGGAAATATACACTCCCTGATCGCCTCCCTCCACACGACCAGGGGGACGCGGCTTCTTAGATGGTACAGAAGATTTGGCGCGTGCTGGGCAGACCCTGAAAACATGACCAGTCTGCCCATAGCTAAAACATGCCCCCACACCACGACGAACTGGAGGAAACACCGCTGGAGAACCACCTCTTCCCACCTGCCTGGGCTCGTCTTCCTGCACCAGTGTGTCCTCCTCCCTAGCAAGGACTACATTGGGCATATTCGCCAAAGCCACAAAAAACTCGTCTACCGACCGTAGAGATGGTGAATTGGCCGGCAAGGAGAAGGCCCAGGATTGGGGATCACCCTCAAGGAGAATCCCACCTGCTGTTCCTCACTCCCTCATGAGCGATTGTGGAGCCTGAAGTGTAGCTTGTAGGCCTCCTTAAAAAACAAAAAATTCTCTCTCCCTCCAGGAAACCTGTCTGGGAGAGGTAACTTGGGCTGTGGTTGAGCCTGCATCTGAGCTGAAGCCCCGTACCCCACCAACTGCTGTAGCTGCTGCTCCACCACACCACGCAGCACCCCACGCTCCTCAGTGAGGGTCTGCAGCAATTGGAAACAGGTCTGCATTAGGGCCATGGCTCACCAGAAAAAATGGGACTGTTGGTAATAATGTCACAGTACAGTAGGGAAAAGGCAGGAGACATGGAACCTGGGCCCCTGAACTGTCCCTCAGGCTTAGGGGGTGCCCTGACTTTCCTTAACTTGGGGGTACACTTAATGGTAGTGAGGCCCAATTCTCTGACCTGTCCCTATCCCCTGTTTAGTCATGAGCTCAACCCCAACCCCCTCCCCAGGAGGTGAGACAGGGAATAAAGTAAATTGCACCAAATAACACAAGGGAAAATAAAACAGACACCACGGGGTTAAAGCAACTATAAACCCAAACTTAGCTTTATCTGCTGCCAATGCTCCAAGCAGCAGAGAAAGGCACCCGATCAGCATCTAGCAGCAACTCCACTGCTCCAGATAAGCTGAAGGGGTTCCAGACTTCACCAAGGTTCGTTAGCAAATGACCAGTATTACCAACAGGGAGCTGCAGCAGCTGATGATCTTTTATAGGAAGGAGGGGGGAGGTCACCACCTGCTGGCTAATTGAACATGTAGTAACACCAGCGGCCACCGGGAGAAAACCAGCAGCAGAGCAACTACAGTTGTAGTAACACCAGCAGCCACCGGGGAAAAAACCCATATAACCCCCAGGGCCTGAAAGGAAAAAGGTTTATATAAGAGAGTCCAGACTCTGACACAGATCCAAAAATGGATTGTGACAAATAAGCTCGGTTCTGCTCCCATACCGCTGTAGTAAGCTCGGTTCTGCTCCCATATCTCTGGAGTAAGCTCTTTTCTGAGCCAATATCTCTGTAGTAAGCTCCATTCTGCTCCCATATCTCTGGAGTATTCTCCGTTCTGATCCATATCCATATCTGTGTAGTAAGCTCAGTTCTCCCATATGTCTGTAGTAAGCTCGGTTCTGCTCCCATATCTCTGGAGTATGCTCAGTTCTGCTCCCATATCTCTGTAGTAAGCTTGATTCTGCTCCCATATATCTGGAGTAAGCGCTGCTCTGCTTCCATTTTTCTGTAGTAAGCTCTGTTCTGCTCCCATATCTCTGGAGTAAGCTCTGTTCTGCTCCCATATCTCTGGAGTATGCTCAGTTCTGCTCCCATATCTCTGTAGTAAGCTTGATTCTGCTCCCATATATCTGGAGTAAGCGCTGCTCTGCTTCCATATTTCTGTAGTAAGCTCTGTTCTGCTCTAGGGATGGGCGAATCTACTCGTTAGGACTAGAGTTGAGCGACTTTTGGTTTTTTAGGGTCGCGTTTCGTTTCGTGAAACCCGACTTTTCCAAAAGTCGGGTCGAGCAAGATCGTCCGATTATAGGGAAAAGTCGGGGTCGTCCCGAAAACGAAACCCAATGTAAGTCAATGGGGAATAAAAGTCGGCAGTGAGAGGAGGACAGGAAACACACCAACAGTGCCCATTTGAATGCCAAAAGCATCAATTCTTCTTACTTAAGCTTGTCAACCTTAATTAACTTCATAATACAAGTTACGCACTGAAAAATGGGGGTTATTTGGCTACAGACTGTGGGGGGGGAGGGCTGGCTCCAGGTTTTCATGTGCCCTGGGCGAAAGAGCGCCCCTTTAACACATACCACAACTCATCATGCTCCGATACGGCAGAGAAATAGCGGTATAGTACAATGAAAAATACCTCACTTTTTACATCTCATGACGAGGCCCATCTATTTCTCCATACAGAATCATTGGTCCCATATAATGTTTGAAACAGTATATGATGAGCTCCACATAATGCTACAGTATATGTTGGTCCCCATGGATGAAGCTCCACTGTCTTATGGGCCCAAATAATGCTCCAAACATAATGGGCCCCATTTCTAATGCTCTAGTGTATAATGGGCCCTGTAAATGCTGCTCCAGTGTCTGATGTCCACCTTTGGAATGTTCCAGTGTATGGTGGGCCCCATCTATCATTCTCCAGAGTATAGTGCTCCCCAAAAATTGCTGTCCCAACATTGAAAACAATCAAATAAGTCTCCTCGCTAAGGAATCCCTGTACTTGTCTGGACTCCTCGTCGTCCCCATCTTCCATCTCACTGCACAGTATTTCAACTTTGGAAGTGCTGTGATCCTGGGCAAGCAGGGGGGGCCCACTCGTTGGCGACGGCACTGGCACAGGGCCCCTGATAGTACGGTGGTGTGTCTGATGGCGGGTGGGCCGAACCTGCACTTTCATCTGCAGCTTCCTCTTTGTCACCGTGTAAGATGGAACTGTATATGGGAAGGGTAACCTGAGTTTCATCAGGGTCAGATTCAGGTCGTGTAGCGTGCGAGGGGAATGTAGTGGTCTGGGTCAATGTACCAGCAGATTCATCGAGCAGTGGCTGGGCATCAGTGCACTTGTGTCGCCCCCAGGAGTACGGTCGCCACAGTGGCATTACCTTCTTCCTAGGGAGTGTGATGTCATGCTTGGGAGCAACGAAGGATCTCTCTAGCAGGTTAACTGATTGGGCGGCGTTATTCCAACGAGTCATGACCCTCCAAACAGTGTTCATGAAGGCAAAGTGTTTGTTTTACGTGGGCAGTATGGTTGCAAAGCTGAACCTTAAAGGAATGTCCAGAAGGGCACCACCAGGAGTGGAGCCTACGGTTAAATTCGACTCCACCTGGGAAACCTCAACCATGCCAGCTACAGAACAGATGCACACATTGCAAGCTTAATTCCGTTAACGAACGAGACTCCATCATGCCCCGCGGTCCGAGTCCGGCTTACTAGAGGGACACGTGAGGCTCTGGCACATGAGATTGGCCAATAACTGGTGTGTCATGCCCTTACATGTCCGTGGCTGCATGTGCGCTACACTGAAAAGGCCAGCGTTTGTCGCTTACAGGTGCAGATAACCCGCTGAACAACGTTAGTGATGGGGATCACTGATTACAATTATTACCCGCGAACAATGATTTCCCAGTAAGTGCAGGTCAACCGCAGTTCCGGAATTAGGCCTAACCGTCATTCCTGAAAAAATGAAAAACTTACGTGTGCAAACCACAGGTGCTGTAGCTTGCTTAACAGCTCGCCAGCCGTTCTCACGCCCAGTATGGATTACACGTGATTGCACAAAGGTTAGAAAGGGTACCGTATCCCCGGATAACATGTATGGATAGTGTACACATTCAAAATATATGTCTCAGGAGGCAGGCTCAGACGGTGTCAGGCCCAGTATGGATTGCACGTGATTGCACAAAGGTTAGAAAGGGTACCGTATCCCCGGATAACATGTATGGATAGCGTACACATTCAAAATATATGTCTCAGGAGGCAGGCTCAGACGGTGTTAGGCCCAGTATGGATTGCACGTGATTGCACAAATGTTAGAAAGGGTACCGTATCCCCAGATAACATGTATGGATAGCGTACACATTTAAAATATATGTCTCAGGAGGCAGGCTCAGACGGTGTTAGGCCCAGTATGGATTGCACGTGATTGCACAAAGGTTAGAAAGGGTACCGTATCCCCGGATAACATGTATGGATAGCGTACACATTCAAAATATATGTCTCAGGAGGCAGGCTCAGACGGTGTCAGGCACAGTATGGATTTGACGGCCCAGATTACACAGCGGAGGAGCAGGGAGAGGTAAAGATTGCAAATGCTGGGGCCCTGGCCAAGCAAGGGGGGCCCACTCGTGGGCGTCGGTACTGGCACTGGGCCCCTCATAGTACGGCGGTGTGTCTGACGGCGGGTGTGCACCACCACCGTCAGAGACACTTGATTGCACTATGAGGGACCCTGTGCCAGTGCCCGCGCCCAAGAGTCGGCCTACCCACCTGTCCAGGGCAACGGCACTCGCACGGTGTCGTGCGGTAGGTGGTGACCCCGGCCATGGGGGGGGAGGCAGCACAGTTAGGGAGTTTTAGAAAGTGGCATATGTTGATGTTGGACATTCAGCTGATGCAAAAGGCGAAATAGGTGAAGTACCAGGAAGAGGTGGACCAAAGCAAGCCATTTTTCTGTCACCCTATGTGTCATCAGGGGAAGGTGGGACAAAATCCTTGGAAACCCATGCGTGGTTCATAGAATCATAGAATCATAGAATCATAGAATCATAGAATCGTAGAGTTGGAAGGGACCTCCTGGGCCATCTGGTCCAACCCCCTGCTCAAAGCAGGATTCGCTAAATCATCCCAGTCAGATGTCTGTCCAGCCTCTGTTTGAAGACTTCCATTGAAGGAGAACTCACCACTTCTCGTGGCAGCCTGTTCCACTCATTGATCACTCTAACTGTCAAAAAGTTTTTTCTAATATCTAATCTGTGTCTCTTCCCATTCAGTTTCATCCCATTGCTTCTAGTCTTTCCTTGTGCAAATGAGAATAAAGTTGATCCTTCTACAATGTGACAGCCCTTTAGATATTTGTAGACAGCTATTAAGTCTCCTCTCAGTCTTCTCTTTTGCAAACTAAACATTCCCAAATCCTGCAACCTTTCCTCATAAGACAGGGTTTGCAGACCGGTCACCATTCTGGTCGCTCTTTTCTGAACTTGCTCCAGTTTGTTGATGTCTTTTTTAAAATGTGGTTCCCAAAACTGGACACAATATTCCAGATGAGGTCTGACCAAAGAGGAGTAGAGGGAAATAATGACTTCACGTGATCTAGACTGTATGCTTCTGTTAATACATCCTAGAATTGCATTTGCCTTTTTTGCTGCTGCATCACACTGTTGACTCATATTCAGTCTGTGATCTATTAGTATATGTTCATTTTAATGAAGGTTAGATCATCCACATTTTGGGTTGACAGACGGGTCCTTTTTTCTGTCAGGATTGATCCAGCTGCACTGAAGACTCTTTCCGATAGCACACTTGCAGCTGGGCAAGCGAGCTCCTGTAAGGCATATTGGGCCAATTCAGGCCAGGTGTCCAGTTTAGCGGCCCAATAGTCAAAGGGGAATGACCTGTGCGGGAGAACATCGATATGGGAGGAAAAGTAGTTTGTAACCATAGTTGACAACTGCTGTCTCCTGTCACTTTCCATCGATGCAGTATTACCAGTTGTGTGAGCGGTATTTGAAAAATCAGTCCACAACATTGTCATGAAACCCCTGTCTCCAACGCCACTTCTGCTGTGTGCACCACGAACACCTCTGCCAAGCTGCCCCCGGCCCGTACGGCTCGTGTGAGAACCATCACCGCTGCTGTGTGCTGGGAATGCCTCAAGCAACCGATTTACCAGAGTTGCTTGTTTATTAGCCAATATTAGGTCAAGGTTCTCCTGTGGCATGATGTTTTGTAATTTGCCTTTATAGCGTGGATCCAGGATGCTGGCCAACCAGTAGTCGTCATCGTTCATCATTTTGGCAATGCGGGGGTCCCTTTTTAGGATCCGCAAGGCATAATCTGACATGTGGGCCAATGTTCCCGGTGTCAATGATGCACTGCGAGTGCTGGGTGGAGGAGCACTTTCTGGCAAATCCACATCCCTCCAGTCACGCACAAACCCTGTACCAGACCTTGGCACGCCAACATTTTCACTTGCCCCACGAGATGCATCCTCCTCCCCTAAGTAATCATCCCCATCATCCTCCTCCTCCTCCTCCTCTTCTTCCTCCACCTCGTCCAGGAGAGGTCCCTGAGCAGACAATGGCTGAATGTCATCAAGGATTCCCTCCTCCTCTTCCTCCTCATCAACATTGGCTGCAGACGCCTGCTCCTTAAGGTGCGTCAAAGTTTGCATGAGCAGACGCATAAGTGGGATGCTCATGCTTAGGATGGCGTCGTCTGCGCTTACCAGCCGTGTGCATTCCTCAAAACACTGAAGGACTTTACAAAGGTCTTTCAGCTTCGACCACTGCACGCCTGTCAACTCCATGTCTGCTCTCAAAGTGCCTGGCCGTGTATCCTCCCACAAATGCATTATGGCCTGCCTCTGCTCGCACAGCCGCTCCACCATGTGCAGGGTGGAGTTCCACCTTGTTGCAATGTCGATAATGAGGCGGTGGTTGGGAAGGTGGAGCAATCGCTGCAGCTTCTGCATACGAACGGAGAGTACAGGCGACCGGCGGATGTGCGCGCACAGTCTTCGCACCTTCTGGAGCAGGGCTGTTAACTCCGGATAATTTTTGAGGAAGCACTGCACCACCAGGTTCAAGGTGTGAGCCAAGCAAGGTATGTGGCTGAGTTTTGAAAGGGCTATGGCTGCCACAAAATTACGGCCGTTATCACTAACTACCTTGCCTGCCTCAAGATGTACACTGCCCAGCCATGACTCAGTTTGTCGCTTCAAGTACTCGGCCAGCACCTCGGCGGTGTGTCTGTCGCCCAAACACATCATCTGCAACACAGCCTGCTGACGCTTTCCACTAGCTGCTCGATAGGGGGACACATCGTGTGCAACAGTGGCAGCTGCAGATGGAGTGCTCGTACGACTGTGCTCTGTGGACGAGCTTTCCCTTCTGGAGGAGGAGGAGGAGGAGGGTCGAACGCCTACAGCCAACTGTTTCCTATACCGTGGGCTAGGCAGCACTGTCCCACCACCGCTGTCCCCTGTGGACCCTGCATCCACCACATTAACCCAGTGCGCAGTGATGGACACGTAACGGCCCTGGCCATGCCGACTGGACCATGCATCAGTTGTGAGGTGCACCTTTCCGCTCACTGACTGCTTGAGTGCATGGACAATGCGGTCTTTCACATGATGGTGGAGGGCTGGGATGGCTTTGCGAGAGAAGAAGTGGCGACTGGGTAGGTCATAGCGTGGTACTGCATAGGCCATGAGTTCGCGGAAAGCTGTGCTTTCCACCAACCGAAAGGGCATCATCTCAAACGAGATTAGTTTGGCAATGTGGGCGTTCAAACCCAGTGTACGCGGATGAGAGACTGAGTACTTTCTTGACCTACTCATAGTGTCTGGGAGGGTGAGCTGGACTTGAGAGCTGCATATGGTGGAAGTAGCGGTGGACAGGGCGGACTGAGAGAGGGTTGATGATGGTGATGGAGTTGGTGTTCTCTCTGATGTCCTAGAATCAGTCTTTCGTTGATATAACAGTGGGATTCCCTGACTGCTGTGGCCTTGCAACGACACCTCAACATTTGCTGCTGTGCTAACCGGTGGGCTTACAGTGGGGGAAACAATGTAGCGTTGCTGACTACCTTCGTTGTGATCAGTTGCACATGTGGCACTTGAGGTTTGGTGTTGTGTCCACGCTTGCAAGTGCATGCTGGTTAAATGTCTAAGCATGCAACTGGTATTCAAATTTTTCAGATTTTTCCCTCGGCTAAAGGTCTTTGCGCACTTCTTACAGATAACCTTGGCCTGATCATGAGGATTTTGTTCAAAAAAGTGCCACACTGCACTCTTCCTACTTTGGCAGACATTTTGCGGCCTAGCACGCTGTGATCTTTTGACCCTCTGGACAAGCTGTCCAGCAACTCTTTTGATGTTTGGAACCTGTCTTTGGAGTGCTCCGGGCCTGCCAGATAAAAGCTGTTGCGATGTCGATGTCTGCTGTGGATGCTCCTCATCTGAGCTATTGGAAGCAGCACCCTCTTCCCCCAATGGATGCCAATCTGGGTCAACAACTGGGTCATCCATCACCTCCTCTTCTATGTCATGTGCACCTTTCTCTGTGTCACCGTGTATGGTGGTATAGTGTGCGGGAAGGGGCACCTGAGTCTCATCAGGGTCAAAATCTGGCTCTATACACTGCGAGGACAATGTAGTGCTCTGAGTGAATGTACCAGCAGAATCATCCATCAGCGGCTGTGCATCAGTGCACTCCATGTCAGATTCATCTTGGCCTGGGTAATTCACCATTTGACTTGATAATCCAGGCATGGTATGTGAAAACAGCTCCATGGAGTAATCAGTAGTATGGCCTGCGTCATCCTTCAATCTTGGTTGGGGTGAAGGACACAAGGAAAGGTGTGGTTCATGAACATGAGCCTCCAATGACGACTCAGTGCTTTTACTTTTTACAACTGAAGAAGAGGAGGCGATAGAGCTGGAGGCTGAGTCAGCAATGTAAGACAAAACTTTTTCCTGATGCTCTGCCTTTAAAAGCGGATTGCCAACTCCTAGAAAACTAAGCGTTCGAGGCCTTATGTAGCCAGACGATGATGCAGGGTCAGCACCTCCTGCATTCGGTCCTATTTTGCTCTTGCCACTACCATCAGATCCACCACCAACACCATCATTACCAGCTGCCAACCCCCGCCCAATTCCACGGCCTCTTCCACCAGCCTTCCTCATTTTTGGTAGAAATGTAGACAAAATCCAACAAACTATATAGTAATGTAAAAGTAATGTAAGGTGTCTATAGGACAGGGGAGTTTTAGAATTTCTGCACACACTTGTGGACAGTGGACACTTGTGGATTGTGTGAGGCCCACTGATATCTGAGCGCTATGTGACACGCTCGATGGCACAGCTGCCTGTGACCAAAGTGACGAGAGGATAATGGAGATTTTGAATCTCTGCGTACACTTTTGGACACTGGACACTTGTGGATTGTGTGCGGCCCACTGATATCTGAGCGCTATGTGACACGCTCGATGGCACAGCTGCCTGTGACCAAAGTGACGAGAGGATAATGGAGATTTTGAATCTCTGCGTACACTTTTGGACACTGGACACTTGTGGATTGTGTGCGGCCCACTGATATCTGAGCGCTATGTGACACCCTCGATGGCACAGCTGCCTGTGACCAAAGTGACGAGAGGATAATGGAGATTTTGAATCTCTGCGTACACTTGTGGACAGTGGACACTTGTGGATTGTGTGAGGCCCACTGATATCTGAGCGCTATGTGACACGCTCGATGGCACAGCTGCCTGTGACCAAAGTGACGAGAGGATAATGGAGATTTTGAATCTCTGCGTACACTTGTGGACAGTGGACACTTGTGGATTGTGTGAGGCCCACTGATATCTGAGCGCTATGTGACACGCTCGATGGCACAGCTGCCTGTGACCAAAGTGACGAGAGGATAATGGAGATTTTGAATCTCTGCGTACACTTTTGGACACTGGACACTTGTGGATTGTGTGCGGCCCACTGATATCTGAGCGCTATGTGACACGCTCGATGGCACAGCTGCCTGTGACCAAAGTGACGAGAGGATAATGGAGATTTTGAATCTCTGCGTACACTTTTGGACACTGGACACTTGTGGATTGTGTGCGGCCCACTGATATCTGAGCGCTATGTGACACGCTCGATGGCACAGCTGCCTGTGACCAAAGTGACGAGAGGATAATGGAGAGTTTGAATCTCTGCGTACACTTTTGGACACTGGACACTTGTGGATTGTGTGCAGCCCACTGATATCTGAGCGCTATGTGACACGCTCGATGGCACAGCTGCCTGTGACCAAAGTGACGAGAGGATAATGGAGATTTTGAATCTCTGCGTACACTTGTGGACAGTGGACACTTGTGGATTGTGTGAGGCCCACTGATATCTGAGCGCTATGTGACACGCTCGATGGCACAGCTGCCTGTGACCAAAGTGACGAGAGGATAATGGAGATTTTGAATCTCTGCGTACACTTGTGGACAGTGGACACTTGTGGATTGTGTGAGGCCCACTGATATCTGAGCGCTATGTGACACGCTCGATGGCACAGCTGCCTGTGACCAAAGTGACGAGAGGATAATGGAGATTTTGAATCTCTGCGTACACTTTTGGACACTGGACACTTGTGGATGTGTGCGGCCCACTGATATCTGAGCGCTATGTAACACGCTCGATGGCACAGCTGCCTGTGACCAAAGTGACGAGAGGATAATGGAGATTTTGAATCTCTGCGTACACTTGTGGACAGAGGACACTTGTGGATTGTGTGAGGCCCACTGATATCTGAGCGCTATGTGACACGCTCGATGGCACAGCTGCCTGTGACCAAAGTGACGAGAGGATAATGGAGATTTTGAATCTCTGCGTACACTTGTGGACAGTGGACACTTGTGGATTGTGTGAGGCCCACTGATATCTGAGCGCTATGTGACACGCTCGATGGCACAGCTGCCTGTGACCAAAGTGACGAGAGGATAATGGAGATTTTGAATATCTGCGTACACTTTTGGACACTGGACACTTGTGGATTGTGTGCGGCCCACTGATATCTGAGCGCTATGTGACACGCTCGATGGCACAGCTGCCTGTGACCAAAGTAACGAGAGGATAATGGAGATTTTGAATCTCTGCGTACACTTTTGGACACTGGACACTTGTGGATTGTGTGCGGCCCACTGATATCTGAGCGCTATGTGACACGCTCGATGGCACAGCTGCCTGTGACCAAAGTGACGAGAGGATAATGGAGATTTTGAATCTCTGCGTACACTTTTGGACACTGGACACTTGTGGATTGTGTGCGGCCCACTGATATCTGAGCGCTATGTGACACGCTCGATGGCACAGCTGCCTGTGACCAAAGTGACGAGAGGATAATGGAGATTTTGAATCTCTGTGTACACTTGTGGACAGTGGACACTTGTGGATTGTGTGAGGCCCACTGATATCTGAGCGCTATGTGACACGCTCGATGGCACAGCTGCCTGTGACCAAAGTGACGAGAGGATAATGGAGATTTTGAATCTCTGCGTACACTTGTGGACAGTGGACACTTGTGGATTGTGTGAGGCCCACTGATATCTGAGCGCTATGTGACACGCTCGATGGCACAGCTGCCTGTGACCAAAGTGACGAGAGGATAATGGAGATTTTGAATCTCTGCGTACACTTTTGGACACTGGACACTTGTGGATTGTGTGCGGCCCACTGATATCTGAGCGCTATGTGACACGCTCGATGGCACAGCTGCCTGTGACCAAAGTGACGAGAGGATAATGGAGATTTTGAATCTCTGCGTACACTTTTGGACACTGGACACTTGTGGATTGTGTGCGGCCCACTGATATCTGAGCACTATGTGACACGCTCGATGGCACAGCTGCCTGTGACCAAAGTGACGAGAGGATAATGGAGATTTTGAATCTCTGCGTACACTTTTGGACACTGGACACTTGTGGATTGTGTGCGGCCCACTGATATCTGAGCGCTATGTGACACGCTCGATGGCACAGCTGCCTGTGACCAAAGTGACGAGAGGATAATGGAGATTTTGAATCTCTGCGTACACTTGTGGACAGTGGACACTTGTGGATTGTGTGAGGCCCACTGATATCTGAGCGCTATGTGACACGCTCGATGGCACAGCTGCCTGTGACCAAAGTGACGAGAGGATAATGGAGATTTTGAATCTCTGCGTACACTTGTGGACAGTGGACACTTGTGGATTGTGTGAGGCCCACTGATATCTGAGCGCTATGTGACACGCTCGATGGCACAGCTGCCTGTGACCAAAGTGACGAGAGGATAATGGAGATTTTGAATCTCTGCGTACACTTTTGGACACTGGACACTTGTGGATTGTGTGCGGCCCACTGATATCTGAGCGCTATGTGACACGCTCGATGGCACAGCTGCCTGTGACCAAAGTGACGAGAGGATAATGGAGATTTTGAATCTCTGCGTACACTTTTGGACACTGGACACTTGTGGATTGTGTGCGGCCCACTGATATCTGAGCGCTATGTGACACGCTCGATGGCACAGCTGCCTGTGACCAAAGTGACGAGAGGATAATGGAGATTTTGAATCTCTGCGTACACTTTTGGACACTGGACACTTGTGGATTGTGTGCGGCCCACTGATATCTGAGCGCTATGTGACACGCTCGATGGCACAGCTGCCTGTGACCAAAGTGACGAGAGGATAATGGAGATTTTGAATCTCTGCGTACACTTGTGGACAGTGGACACTTGTGGATTGTGTGAGGCCCACTGATATCTGAGCGCTATGTGACACGCTCGATGGCACAGCTGCCTGTGACCAAAGTGACGAGAGGATAATGGAGATTTTGAATCTCTGCGTACACTTGTGGACAGTGGACACTTGTGGATTGTGTGAGGCCCACTGATATCTGAGCGCTATGTGACACGCTCGATGGCACAGCTGCCTGTGACCAAAGTGACGAGAGGATAATGGAGATTTTGAATCTCTGCGTACACTTTTGGACACTGGTGGATTGTGTGCGGCCCACTGATATCTGAGCGCTATGTGACACGCTCGATGGCACAGCTGCCTGTGACCAAAGTGACGAGAGGATAATGGAGATTTTGAATCTCTGCGTACACTTTTGGACACTGGACACTTGTGGATTGTGTGCGGCCCACTGATATCTGAGCGCTATGTGACACGCTCGATGGCACAGCTGCCTGTGACCAAAGTGACGAGAGGATAATGGAGATTTTGAATCTCTGCGTACACTTGTGGACAGTGGACACTTGTGGATTGTGTGAGGCCCACTGATATCTGAGCGCTATGTGACACGCTCGATTGCACAGCTGCCTGTGACCAAAGTGACGAGAGGATAATGGAGATTTTGAATCTCTGCGTACACTTGTGGACAGTGGACACTTGTGGATTGTGTGAGGCCCACTGATATCTGAGCGCTATGTGACACGCTCGATGGCACAGCTGCCTGTGACCAAAGTGACGAGAGGATAATGGAGATTTTGAATCTCTGCGTACACTTTTGGACACTGGACACTTGTGGATTGTGTGCGGCCCACTGATATCTGAGCGCTATGTGACACGCTCGATGGCACAGCTGCCTGTGACCAAAGTGACGAGAGGATAATGGAGATTTTGAATCTCTGCGTACACTTTTGGACACTGGACACTTGTGGATTGTGTGCGGCCCACTGATATCTGAGCGCTATGTGACACGCTCGATGGCACAGCTGCCTGTGACCAAAGTGACGAGAGGATAAGGGAGATTGGATTGCTTTTAAAAAAGCAGTTTGCGGAGCAGTGGGTAAACAGCAATGCCAGCGTGTCAGGAAGCCTTAAAAGGCAGCCCAACAACCAACACCACTGATACACCACAATATAGCCTCCCCTTGCACTGCACACACAGTGACTTGTGTGTTGTGAAGGCCAAATCGCTAGCAGCAGAAGCAGTTTTTTTGTCTTCTTCCCTGCCTAACGCTCTCCCTACAGAATCAGCAGCAACCTCTCCCTATACTAAGATCGGCAGAAATAAGATGGCGGTCGGCGTGCACGCCCTTTTATACCCCCTGTGACGCCCACCAAAGCAAGCCAATCACTTGCATGCCCTTCTGAAAGATGGTGGTGACCCGTGCCTAGGTCATCACGTTGCCCACAGTGTCCGTGGATCCTGATTGGCTGAAAAAGAGCGCAAAACAAACTTTTGAAACGCGACTTTGGCGCGTAAGTCGCCGACCTTGTGGCCGACCTCATCCTAGGGTCGGGTTTCGTTTCATGAAACCCGACTTTGCCAAAAGTCGGCGACTTTTGAATTTTTTCGACCCGTTTCGCTCAACTCTAATTGTAAGACTTTATGCACTTTATTATACATACAGTATGTTGGACATTTGTTCATGTATACATTCTGATGTTTAAGCCCATATACTTCTGTGTATAGAAGTGAGAGTGATGGGTATACATGTATACAGTGACTGCTTTATCTCTATGGCTGATATAGCTGGGCACTGTGCAATATGAATCAGGGCTGCAGTGCAGGGTGTTATATCCACTGATGTTTTTAACTCCTTCTATCTTTATCTGCTCATCTTGACTAATAAAAATTATATATTTTTTGCATTACATGGACTCTTGTGATTGCAACTTTTGTTGGTTTCCTTCCCTCCTTTGTATGATTATTGGCAATCTGTTCTTACCAGTCCTATGCATTGTTTGGGGATCTATGGCCAGTCATATTTATATGATTTTGTGAGATTTATATATAATATATACATTTGGATATTATCCATTCATATATTCCTTTTGGTCCATTGTTACCCCAGACATTCTAATGTCTTTCATATATTTCCTTATATCTAAGTACAGCAGCATATAGAAATAATGCCCCCATGCCTCCTTATAATAATTCTCCTTCACCCTTTATAGTAATGATATTGACCCCGTACCTTCTTACCCCCGTGATTGCTTATAATAATATGTCTCCTGTTCTCTCCCTGTAATGATACTGATTTTGCAGTCTGCCTCCTGATAGTAATGCCCCTGAGCAGGAGCATACGTAGAAATCACTGGAACGCCAAACCAAAAGTCTTATTATTATTATTTATTATTATTATTATTATTATTATTATAGCGACATTTAATCCATGGCGCTTTACATGTGAAGAGGGGTGTACATAATAAAAGACAAGTGCAGTAATCTTTTTTTAACTCCTTAGTGACTGAGCCAATTTGCAGCTTACTGACCAGGCCAATTTTTACAATTCTGACGACTGTCACTTTGAGGTTATAACTTTGGAACACTTTAACAGATCCCGACGATTCTGCCCTTAAATCAGAGAGATATGTTACACAAAATACTTAATAAATAACATTTCCCACATGCCTGCTTTACAGTAGCATAATTTTTTTTGTTAGGAAGTTATAAGGGTTAAAAGTTGACCAGCAATTTCACATTTTTACAACAAATTTGCAAAACCATTTTTTTTAATGACCACCTCACATTTGAAGTCACTTTGAGAGGTCAATATGACAGAAAATACACAAAAGTGACACCATTCTAACAACTGCACCCCTCAAGGTGCTCAAAACCATTCAAGAAGTTTATTAACCCTTTACGTGCTTCACAGGAACTGAACAACGTGGAAGAAAAAATTTAACATTTAACTTTTTTTTACAAACATTTTATTTCAGAACCAATTTTTTTATTTTCACAAGCGTAAAAAGAGAAAATAAAACACAAAATTTGTTGTGCAATTTTTCCTGAATACGGTGATACCCCATATGGGGGGTAAACCACTGTTTGGGCGCACGGCAGGGCTTGGAATGGAAGGAGCGCCGTTTGACTTTTTCAATGCAGAATTGGCTGGAATTGAAATCGGATGCCATGCCGCGTTTGTAGAGTCCCTGATGTGCCTAAACAGTGGAAACCCCCAACAATTGACACCATTTTGGAAACTAGACCATTTAAGGAACTTAACTAGATGTGTGGTGAGCACTTTGAACCTCCAAGTGCTTCACAGAAGTTTATAACGCAGAGCCGTGAAAATAAAAAATCATATTTTTTTCACGAAAATTATCTTTTTGTCCCCGAATTTTTATTTTCACAAGGGTAACAGGAGAAATTAGACCCCCAAAGTTGTGCAATTTGTCCTGAGTGCGCCGATACCCCTTATATGGTGGTAAA
Organism: Dendrobates tinctorius; assembly: GCF_039654945.1. Taxonomy (NCBI): domain Eukaryota; kingdom Metazoa; phylum Chordata; class Amphibia; order Anura; family Dendrobatidae; genus Dendrobates; species Dendrobates tinctorius. The sequence continues at coordinate 4,748,418 of NW_027361738.1, read as the reverse complement.
CAACTGTTAGGGGGCACGGCAGAGCTCAGAAGTGAAGGAACGTCATTTGACTTTTTCAATGCAGAATTGACTGGAATTGAGGTCAAATGCCATGTCGCGTTTGGAGACCCCTTGATGTGCCTAAACAGTAGAAACCCCCTACAAGTGACACCATTTTGGAAACTAGACCCCCCAAAGAGTTTATCTAGGTGTGTGGTGAGCACTTTGAACCCCTAAGTGCTTCACAAAAGTTTATAACGCAGAGTCGTGAAAATAAAAAATCATTTTTTTTCCACAAAAATGATTTTTTAGCCACCAATTTTTTAATTTTCCCAAGTGTAACTGTACAAATTAGATCCCCAAAGTTGTTGTGCAATTTGTCTTGAGTACGCTGATTCCCCATATGTTGGGGTAAACCACTGTTTGGGCACACGTCGGGGCTTGGAAGGGAGGGAGCATCATTTGACTTTTTCAACTCAAAATTGGTTGGAATCAATGGTGGCACCATGTCGTGTTTGGAGACCCTGTGATGTGCCTAAGTAGTGGAAACCCCTCAATTCTAACAACAACCCTAACCCCAACACACCCGTAACCTTAATCCCAACCCTAATCATAACTCTAACCACAAACCTAACCCCAACACACCCCTAACTCTAATCCCAACCCTAACCATAACCCTAACCCCAACACAACCCTAACCCTAACCACAACCCTAACCACAAACCTAACATCAACACACCCCTAGCCCTAATTCTTAACCCTAGTCCCAACCCTAACCCTAATGCCAAAGCTAACCCTAATCCTAACGCCAATCCCAACCCTAACCCTAATTCCCACCCTAATACTAACCCTAACCCTAATGGAAAAATGAAAATAAAAATATTTTCTTTATTTCATTATTTTTCCCCACCTATGGGGTGATAAAGTGGGGGTTTATTTACTATTTTTTTTATTTTGATCACTGTGATAGGGTCTATCACAGTGACCAAAATGAACCAATAGGAAAAATCTTCCTATTGTTGCCGGGTACCGGCCGGCAGATCTCGGCGGGCACACTGCACATGCGCTCACCATTTTCTTCCCAGAAGAAGATGGCGGCGCCCATGGAGGGTAAGCATGAGGGCCGAGGACCACCGGGAGGTACCGGGGGGGTTGGGGATCCTATTTCTCTCTCCTCTGATGCGCGATCACATCATAGGAGAGAGAAATTGAATGGCACATTGGACTTTTTTTTTCGGTCGCCGTTATACGGTTAATAACGGCGATGGCAAAAGCGGGGTCAGTAAAAATCAACCTGAATCATGTTCTTTGGAGTCTTGGCTACCTCCGGCAGCTGAGACCCCGGAGAAAATCTGACTCTGGGGGTTGCTATACACTTTCTCCACAGCGCTGTTAATTAAAGGCGATGTGGTTTAAGTACACTTAACTACCACAATTAAAAGGCGTATTGGTGGTCGTTAAGGGGTTAAACTGTTTATTTTTTAAATATTTTCTATTTTCTTGTACAGATAACATCATAAACACAAATATACTTGTAGCAAAATTATGCAAAACAATGCAAAACATTTTAGAAGTTTCTTCCAGTGGTACAGTACTCAGCACTTCTGCTCCTACTAACATTAGGTCAAACATCTAATACATCATCTAAGAGTAGGTATGGTACAGGGAAGACATAGGGAAAAAGTCAGGGAGGAGGGAAAAAAAGAAAGAAAAGAAGCACGTAACATCAATTGGTTAGCTTAGTTACATAGTCATCCCATGGATTCCATATGCGATTAACCCCTTCCCGACCTTTGACACAGCATATGCATCATGAAAGTAGGTGCCAATCCGACCTGTGACGCATATGCTGTCATGGAAGGATCGCGTTCCTGCGGGTCGGGTGACTGGGGTCATTGAAAGGTCACCTGACCCGAAGGCACAAGACCCTTTGTACTTCACCTCGGGGGGTGCGTTAGCCCCCCGTGGCTACGATCGCTCTGATTGGCTGTTAAAAGTGAAACAGACAATCAGAGCAATTTGTAATATTTCATCAATGAAATTTGGTGAAATATTACAATCCAGCCATGGCTGATGCTGCAATAGCATCTGTCATGGCTGGAGACAGAGATCCGACCCCCCACACCAAATGAGGGGGGCGATCACCCCCCGCCACTGACTAACGGCGTCGATCTGCCGCCGCCGTAACCATCTGCTCCCCTTCCCTCCACTTCCCCCGCCTTCTGATCCCCCCTCACCTGTCCCAGTACCTCCGATGTCCCTGTGTCCGTCCCGGTGTCCCTCCCGGATCCTTCATGGGCGCTGCCATCCTGCAAAATGGCGGGCGCATGCGCAGTGCGCCCGCCGGCCGGCAGATTCCATTCATTTATTTTGATCACTGTGATAAACTCTCACAGTGATCAAAATAAAAAAAAGTAAATAACCCCCCCCCCTTTTATCACCCCCATAGGTAGGGGCAAATAATAAAATAAAGAAAATATTTTTTATTTTTCCATTAGGGTTAGAATTAGGGTTAGGGTTGGAATTAGGGTTAGGGTTGAAATTAGGGTTAGGGATGGAATTAGGTTTAGGGTTGGAATTAGGGTTAGGGTTGGAATTAGGGTCAGGGTTAGAATTACGGTTAGGGTTGGAATTAGGGTTAGGGTTGGAATTAGGGTTGGGATTAGGGCTACGGTTGGAATTAGGGTTAAGATTAGGGTTAGGCTTGTGTTTAGGGTTAGAGTTGGGATTAGGGTTAGGGGTGTGTTGAGGTTAAGGTTGTGGTTATGGATAGGGTTGGGATTAGGGTTAGGAGTGTGTTGGGGTTTGGGTTGGAGTTAGAATGGGGGTTTCCACTATTTAGGCACATCAGGGGGTCTCCAAACGCGGCATGGTGCCACCATTGATTCCAGCCAATTTTGCGTTCAAAAAGTCAAACAGTGCTCCCTCCATTCTGAGCCCCGACGTGTGCCCAAACAGTGGTTTACCCAACATATGGGGTTTCAGCGTACTCAGGAAAAATTGCACAACATCTTTGGGGGTCTAATTTCTCCTGTAAGGCTGGTTTCACATTTGCGTTTTTTTGCGCTGGAAAAAAACGCATATGTGCGCATGCGTTTTTTCCCCTATATTTAACATGGGTGCGCATACCTGCGCGCTGGTAAGCGCACGTATGCAATTTTCATGCGCTGCGTTTTTTTGGGGTGTGCGTTTGTATTTTCCAGACGCAGCATGTTGCATTTTTTGGCCCTGCAAAAAAGCGCATGCGCACGTATGCGCACGTTTTGTGCTAAAAATGGCCATTATAGCCTATGGATGCGCATACATGCGCACTGGCATGCTCATGTATGCGTTTTTTTGCACATGCGTTTTTTTTTGTTAACCATGGAATTTAGGGGTTTGGGTTAGAGTTAGGGTTAGTTAAGGGGGTTTAGGGTTAGGGTTAGGGTCAGGGTCAGGGTTAGGGTTGGGGTTAGGGTCAGGGTTAGGGTTAAGTATGGTTTGGTTAAGGGTTAGGGTCAGGGTTAGGGTTAGGGTTAGGGTCAGGGTTAGGGTTAAGTATGGTTTGGTTGAGGGTTAGGGTCAGGGTTAGGGTTAGGGTTAGGGTCAGGGTTAGGGTTAGGGTTAGGGTTAGGGTCAGGGTTAGGGTTAGGGTTAGGGTTAGTTAGGGTTTAGGGTTTGGGTTAGGGTTAAGTATGGTTTGGTTAAGGGTTAGGGTCAGGGTTAGGGTTAGGGTCAGGGTTAAGGTTAAGTATGGTTTGGTTAAGGGTTAGGGTCAGGGTTAGGGTTAGGGTCAGGGTTAGGGTCAGGGTTAGGGTTAGGGTTAGGGTCAGGGTTAGGGTTAGGGTTAGGGTCAGGGTTAGGGTTAGGGTTAGGGTCAGGGTTAGGGTTAGGGTTAGGGTCAGGGTTAGGGTTAGGGTTAGGGTCAGGGTTAGGGTTAGGGTTAGGGTCAGGGTTAAGGTCAGGGTTAGGGTTAGTTAGGGTTTAGGGTTTGGGTTAGGGTTAAGTATGGTTTGGTTAAGGGTTAGGGTCAGGGTTTGGGTTAGGGTTAGGGTCAGGGTTAGGGTTAGGGTCAGGGTTAGGGTTAGGGTTAGGGTCAGGGTTAGGGTTAGTAAAGTCATGGTTTGGGTTAGTGTGAGGGGCCACCTAATGTTGGAAAAAAACGCAAACGCGGTAAAAACGCACTAAAAACGCATACAAACGCATAAAAACGCTGCGTTTTTTTCATGCATGCTCAAAAAAATGCTTGAAAAAAACGCAGCAGTTGTATGCTTTTGTATGCGTTTTTTCAATGCGTTTTTTTGCGGGAAAAACGCGCTGCAAAAAAAAGCAAGTGTGAAACTAGCCTTACCCTTGGGAAAATAAAAAATTGGGTACTAAAAAAATTATTATTTTATTCTCTGCGTTATAAACTTCTGTGAAGAACTTGGGGATTCAAAGTGCTCACCACACATCTAGATGAGTTCCTTGGGGGATCTAGTTTCCAAAATAGGGTCACTTGTGGGGGGTTCCTACTGTTTAGGCACATCATGGGCTCTGCAAACCTAACATGACGCCCGCAGACCATTCCATCAAGTTGGCATTTCAAAACTTCACTACTTCCCTTCCGAGCCCCGACGTGTGCCCAAACAGTGGTTCCCCCCCATATATGGGGTACCAGCATACTCAAGACAAATTGCACAACAACTTTTGTGGTCCAATTTCTCCTGTTACCCTTGTCAAAATAAAAAATTGTGGGCTAAAATATCATTTTTGAGGAAAAAAAAAGATTTTTTATTTTCACCGCTCTGCGTTATAAACTTCTGTGAAGCACTTGGGGGGTTCAGAGTGCTCACATCACATCTAGATAAGTTCCTTAAAGGGTCTACTTTTCAAAATGGTGTCACTTGTGGTTTTTTACACTCTTTAGGCACACAGGGGCTCTCCAAGTGCGTCATGGTGTCCGCTAACGATTGAAGCTAATTTTTGTATTTGAAAAGTCAAATGGCACTCCTTTCCTTCTGGGCCCTGCCGTGCGCCCAAACAGTGGTTTATAACCACATTTGAGGTATCGATGTACTCAGGAGAAAGTGAACAGCAAATTTTAGGATCCACTTTATCCTGTTGTCCATGTGAAAATAAAAAACTGAGGCTAGAAGATAATTTTTGTGAAAAAATGTACTTTCTTTTTTTTACAGATCAATTTGTGAAGCACCTGGGGGTTCAAAGTGCTCACTATGCATCTAGATAAGTTCCTTGGGTGGTCTAGTTTCCAAAATGGAGCCACTTGTGGGGGAGCTCCAATGTTTAGGCACAGAGAGACTCTCCAAATGCGACATGGCAACAGCTAAATATTCTAGCATATTTTCCATTCAAAAAGTCAAATGGCACTCCTTCCCTTCTGAGCCCTGCCGTGCACTAAACAGTGGTTTATGACCACACATGAGGTATCGTTGTACTCAGGAGAAATTGCCCAACAAAGTTAGGATCCAATTTATCCTGTTACCCATGTGAAAATGAAAAAAATTAATGCTAAAATAAATTTTTTGTCAGAAAAATTAAAATGTCCATTTTTTCCTTCCATATTGCTTTAGTTCCTGTGAGGCACCTGAAGTGTTAATAATCTTCTTGAATGTAGTTTTGAGTAGCTTGAGGGGTGCAGTTTTTAGAATTATGTCACTTTTGGGTATTTTCTGCCATATAGACCCCTCAAAGTGACTTCAAATGTGAGGTGGCCCCTAAAAAAATGGTTTTGTATATTTTGTTGTAAAAATGAGAAATCGCTGGTCAACTTTTAACCCTTATAACTTCCTAACAAAACAAAATTTTGTTTCCAAAAAAATTGTGCTGATGTAAAGTAAACATGTGGGAAATGTTATTTATTAACTATTTCGTGTCACATAACTCTCTGGTTTAACAGAATAAAAATTCAAAATATGAAAATTGCGAAATTTTCAAAATTTTCACCAAATTTCCGTTTTTTCACAAATAAACGCAAAAATTATCAACCTAAATTTACCACTATCATGAAGCCCAATATGTCACAAAATACAATCTCAGAATCGCAAGGATCCGTTGAAGCGTTCCTGAGTTATTACCTCATAAAGGGACACTGGTCAGAATTGCAAAAAATGGCCTGGTCATTAAGGTCAAAATAGACTGGGTCATGAAGGGGTTGAACAAATCAAGTTCATTATTAATGCAGGCCGTAAGAATCTCCATATGTCTTCATTTCTTTAATCTTCAAGCTGAGTTTTTTCATGGAAGGAGCTGATCTTTTCTTCCAGTATGAGGCTATTAGACACTTTGACGATGTTAGGATATGGAGGAGCAGCCTGGCTGGACCCTTGCTCATAGATACGGGTGGATCATTAAGTAAATAAGCCACAGGATCCAGAGGTATCTCTACAGCCAACACCTAAGAAATCAACCCCTGTACTCTCTTCCAGAAGGGGGGTATAGTCTGGCAATCCCAGAATATATGTGGCAATGAGCCCTCTGCCCCCAGGCATCTCCAGCATCTATCTGACATGGCAGGGTAAATATTATGTAAAACCTCCTGCGTATGATATCAATACATCAGTATCTTGTACTGATTTTCCTTCTGTATTGTGCATGGTGAAGATTTAGCTGCCTTTGACCATTTGACCTGCCATATAGGAAGCAGAAGTTCCCTCCCCAGGTATCTCTCCCACTTAATCATGTAAGTATGTTTAGGAGGGGGTCTAATGGCAGAGTGAGCAGTATATTATAAAAGTCTGTGATCAAACCCTTTGTAGAGGGGTTCCCTTTACAGAGTCGTTCAAAGGGAGTGGGGGTAGAGAACATTGTGTTTTTATATAAAGATAAGGCCAGGTGGCGAATTTGTAAGTATGAGAAGTAGGTCCTAAGTGGGAGATTAAACCGCTCTCTAAGAGTCTGGAAAGGAAGAATATTTATGTTAAAGGGGTCTAAAATATCTGCGTAATAAAATAATTGTGCTTGAAGCCATGGTTCTGTCATAGCTGCAGGAATACTATAAAGTATGGAGAGTGTAAAAAAGAAGGAGATAATATGGGGACCTGGGGGAGATCAATGGAAAGGCCCTGTTGCTTATCCTCCAAATTTTCATTGTAAATGCCATAGAGCCCAGCAGAGGAACTGAGGGGCATGTACTCCCATCTCTCCATAACAATGAATCGGGATGCGCTGGAGCCATCCAAAGTTTATCGATTTCTACCCATTTGCTATAAGCCCGCAAGGAGGCCCAAGCTGGTATCCTTCTAAGGTGCACGGCCAAGTTATATCTCCAGACGTCTGGAAAGGTAATACCCCCCTGCGTTTTTGGAGAGGTGAGGACTGATTAAGCTATTCGATGTAGCAGTACAGTAATCTTAAACAACACAGGTCACAACTGGTACAGGAGGAGAGAGGACCCTGCCCATGAGGGCTCACAATCTACAAGGGCTGGGTGAGGATACAATAGGTGAGGGCCGAGCTGGTCATGCAGTGGTTTGGTGGATCGGTGGTTACTGCAGGTTGTAGGCGTGTTGGAAGAGGTAGGTCTTCAGGTTCCTTTTGAAGGTTTCCACGGTAGGTGAGAGTCTGATATGTTGTGATAGAGTTCCAGAGTAGGGCGGATCCACCGGAGAAATCTTATATGCGTTTGTGGGAAGAGGAGATAAGAGGGGAGTCGAGAAGATCTTGTGAGGATCGGATGTTGCGTACAAGTAAGTACCGGGAGACGAGGTCACAGATGTATGGAGGGCACAGGTTGTGGATGGCTTTGTATATCATGGTTAGGGTTTTGAGCTGGAGCCTTTGGGTAATACGGAGCCAGTGCAGGGATTGACAGAGGAGGGAGGCTGGGGAATAGCAGGGAGACAGGTGGATTAGTCAGGCAGCGGAGTTTAGAATAGATTGGAGGAGTGCGAGAGTGTTAGCGGGGAGGCCATAGAGCAGGAGGTTGCAGTAGTCAAGGTGGGAGATGAAGAGGGCATGGATTAGGGTTTTTGCAGATTCTTGGTTGAGGAATGTACGGATCCGAGAAATATTTTTGAGTAGAGATGAGCGACTTTGCCTTGTTTAGGGTCAAGTCGGGTTTCATGAAACCCGACTTTCTCAAAAGTCGAGTCGAACGAAATGGGCCGACTATCCGGAAAAGTCGGAGGTCCGACTGAAACACGAAACCCAATGCAAGTCAATGGGGAAGCAAAGTCGTCAGGGAGAGGAGGACAGTAAACACACCTACAGTGCCCATTTCAATGCCAACGACATCAATTCTTATTACTTAAGCTTGTCAAGCTTAATTTACTTTATAATAATAGTTACGCATTGAAAACTGGGGGTTATTTGGCTAAAGTTGTGGGGGGGTAGGGCTGGCGCCAGGTTTTCGTGTGCCCCGGGTGAAAGAGTGTCAGTGGGCCCCTTTAACACATACCACAATTCATGATGCTCCGATACAGCAGAGAAATATTGGTATAGTGCAATGAGAAATACTTCACTTCTTACATTACATGACTGATATCTATTTTAAATTCTACAATAGCGCAAAAAGTATATTCCTCCATACAGTATTATGTCCACCACATAGTGCACCATACAGAATAATGAGCCCCATATAATGCTCCATACAGAATAATTACTCCCATATAATGTTCCATACAGTATATGATGAGCTCCACATAATGCTACAGTTTATGATGGTCCCCATATAATGTGCCATACAGTATAGGACGGTCCCCATAGAATAGAATGCGCCCCACATATTGCTCCATACAGTATAATGAGTCGCATATAAAGCTCCATACAGTATATGATGGGCCCCATATATTGCTCCATACAGAATGGGCTCCAGCCCCATAAATAATGAACCCCATATGATGCTCCAGTATATGATGGGCACCATGGATGATTCTCCATTGTATGATGGGCCTATATATTGCTCCATATATAATGGGCCCCATATGATGCTCTAGTATATGATGGGCCCCATGGATGATCCCCCATTGCATGATGGGCCTATATTATGCTCCATATATAATGGGCCCCATATGATGCTCCAGTATATGATGGGCCCCATGGATGATGCTCCATTGTATGATGGGCCTATATTATGCTCCATATATAATGGGCCCCATATGATGCTCTAGCATATGATGGGCCCCATATGATGCTCCAGTATATGAAGGGCCCCATGGATGATGCTCCAGTGTATGATGGGCCTATATACTGTGTGCAGAATTATAAGGCAAATGAGTATTTTGATCACATCATCCTTTTCATACATATTGTCCTACTCCAAGCTATATAGGCTTGAAAGCCAACTGTCAATTATGTAAATCAGGTGATTTGCATCTCTGTAATGAGGAGGGGTGTGGTCTAATGACATAAACACCCTATATAAGGTGTGCTTAATTATTAGGTAACTTCCTTTCCTTTGGCAAAATGGGTCAGAAGAGAGATTTGACGGACTCTGAAAAGTCAAAAATTGTGAGATGTCTCGCAGAGGGATGCAGCAGTCTTGAAATTGCCAAACTTTTGAAGCGTGATCACTGAACAATCAGGCATTTCATGGCAAATAGCCAACAGGGTCACAAAAAGCGTTTTTATTAAAAAAATGCTCAAAATAACTGTCCATGAATTGAGGAAAATCAAGCGTGAAGCTGCCAAGATGCCATTTGCCACCAGTTTTGCCATATTTCAGAACTGCAACGTTACTGGAGTATCAAAAAGCACAAGGTGTGCCATACTCTGGGACATGACCAAGGTAAGGAAGGCAGGAAAACGACCACCTTTGAACAAGAAACATAAGATGAAATGTGAAGACTGGGCCAAGAAATATGTTAAGACAGTTTTTTGTAAGGTTTTATGGACTGATGAAATGAGAGTGACTCTTGATGGGCCAGATGGATGGGCCCGAGGCTGGATCAGTAAATGCTGTAGAGCTCCACTCTGACTCAGACGCCAGCAAGGTGGAGGTGGGGTACTGGTATGGGCTGGTATCATCAAAGATAAACTTGTGGGACCTATTCGGGTTGAGGATGGAGTGAAGCTCAACTCCCAGACCTACTGCTAGTTTCTGGAAGACACCTTCTTCAACCAGTGGTACAGGAAGAAGTCAGCATTGTTCAAGAAAATCATGATTTTCATGCAGGCCAATGCTCCATCACATGCATCCAAATACTCCACAGCGTGGCTGCCCAGTAAAGGTTTAAAAGAAGAAAAAATAATGACATGGCCCCCTTGTTCACCTAATCTGAACCCCATAGAGAACCTGTGGTCCCTCATAAAATGTGAGATCTACAGGGAGTCAAAACATTACACCTCTGGGAACAGTGTCAGGGAGGCTGTGGTGGCTGCTGCACGCAATGTTGATCGTAAACAGATCAAGCAACTGACAGAATGTATGGATGGAAGGCTTTTGAGTGTCATCGTAAAGAAAGGTGGCTATGTTGGTCACTTTTTTTTTGTTTTGAATGTCAGAAATGTTTATTTCTACATTTTGTGTTGTTATATTGGTTTACCTGGTGAAAACAAACAAGTGAGATGGGTATATACTGCACAGTAATAGTTACCTGCACAAACAGATATCCTCCTGAGATAGCCAAATCTAAAAAAAACCCACTCCAACTTCCAAAAATATTAAGCTTTGATATTTATGAGTCTTTTCGGTTGATTGAGAACATAGTTGTTGTTCAATAATAAAAAGAATCCTCTCAAATACAACTTGCCTAGTAATAATTATGCAAACAAATATCAACCTAGGGCCTTGTCAGATCACTCCCCTGTTATGGCGACATTTAATTGGGAAAATGGTGGGAGAGGGGAACGGGCACCATGGTCGTTTAACGCATTCTGGTTACCTATTATTCAAGCAGATGCTAGGATCCCTGATTGCTAAAATAATTTTTTGCTATTAATGAGGGTACAGCCCCCAGGGAAATAATATGGGATGCGTCTAAAGCTTATCTGAGAGGACTGTTGATCTCGGAAGTGAATAGAGTTAGAACTAAGTCTAGAGAATATGAGGAACTTTTACAGAAGGAAGCTATCTCTGCAGAATTGCAATATTTGAAAACTCTGTCGGATATACATTTTAACGCATTAAAAGATGGGGAAAAACAATCAACCCAACATAAGCTTTCAAAAGCTGCAGATAAACGATACTTCCGGCGGCAGGTCTATTTCGGGGAGGGGGAGGGAACTGGACAGCTACTAGCTACCCTGATCAAGACTCAATCTGACCCTGCAATGGTAGCGGAGATAAAAAAACAAAAATGGGGAACTAGAAAGATCTTCTGGGGCAATTCTAGCAACTTTTAGCGAGTTTTTGAGACATTATATAATTCGCAGGGCGGGTTCTCTGACGAGTTGCTCAGTAGCTTTTTGGGGACTGCTGGTCTGCCTACTCTGTCAGAATCGGAAGCTGTTGGGCTGGAGGCACCAATTACTCTGGAGGAATTAGAGGAGGCTCTAGATCAGTGATGGCTAACCTTGGCACTCCAGCTGTTGTAAAACTACAACTCCCAGCATGCCCTTGCAACCTGCAGCAGTTGAGGCAGCAGTTGAGGCATGCTGGGAGTTGTAGTTCTCCAACAGCTGGAGTGCCAAGGTTCACCATCACTGCTCTAGATTCTATGGCAGGGAATAAGACACCGGGGTCTGATGGGCTGCCTGTGGAGGTATATAAGCAATACTCAAATATAATGCTTCCACAGCTGTTGAAGGTGTTTGAGGCAGCTAGGGAAGATGGGCACTTGCCCCGGTCCTTGAATGAAGCAATCATAGTGGTGATCCCCAAGGCTGATAAGGATCCTTGTCTTCCAGAGTCATACAGGCCTATCTCCCTTTTAAACATTGATGTCAATATTTTTGCAAAGATTCTGGCGATGCGGCTGTCTGGAGTAATATCTAGAATAATTCATCCAGATCAAACTGGTTTTATGCCAGAGAAATCAACTGCGATTAATATCAGGCGGTTGTATCTAAATTTACAGATCCCATCTAAGGGATAGGAACCTAGGGCTGTTGCATTTTTGGATGCTGCTAAAGCATTTGACTGCGTCGAATACCCATATCTCTGGGCTATATTAGCCAAGATGGGTTTCTGTAAAAATTTTATTGCCTGGATACAGCTGCTGAATTCGAGTCCAGAGGCCAAAATTAGAATTAATGGGGAGATCTCAAATACAATTAACTTATACATAGGGACCAGACAGGGGTGCCCCCTGTCTCCCCTACTGTTTGATCTGGCATTGAGCCCTTGGCAGTAGTAATTCGGGCGACACCTGAAATTAAGGGGTTTGGGTATGAGTCTTTGCAAGAAAAAATAGTGTTGTATGCTGATGACATGCTCTTGTTTTTGGAGAGTGGCCATCTTCTCTGAGGGTGGCAATGTAAGTCTTTGGATCCTTCGCAGTGATCTCTGGTTTATGTATTAACTGGGAGAAATCTTCAATTATGCCGGTGGGAGATGCTCCCGAGAACTCCTTGGAATTGGCCGGACGATTAAATGTAGTCAAAGAGTTTAAATAATTGGGAATTCATAGTAACATAGTAACATAGTTTTGAAGGCTGAAGGAAGACCTTATGTCCATCTAGTTAAGCCTATTTTTAGTGCAGCTGTTCTGCATTGTTGATCCAGGGGAAGGCAAAAAACCCACAGAGTAGAAGCAAATTTTCTCCATAGGGAAAAAAATTCCTTCCCCTAAGTTGGGTCAACCATCTACCTATAATATTATGTTATTCGTAACCTTCTATACTGTTAATCACAAGAAAAACATCCATTCCTTTCTTAAATTCATTCAGTGAGTTGGCCATCACCACTTCCTCAGGAAGAGAATTCCAGAGCCTCACTGCTCTTACCGTGAAGAACGCTCTTCTATGCTGGTGTAGAAATTGTCTTTCCTCCAAACGAAGAGAATGCCCCCTTGTTCTTGTCACAGTCCTTGGTACAAACAGTTCATTGGAGAGATCTCTGTATTGCCCTCTGATATACTTGCACATATATATTAGGTCTCCAGTAAGTCTTCTCTTTTCTAGAGTAAATAGGCCTAATTTTGATAACCTTTCTCGGTTTTGTAGTGAACCAACTCCATTTATCATTTTAGTAGCCCGCCTTTGAACCCTTTCAAGTTCAGTAATGTCTTTCTTGAGCACCGGCGTCCAAAATTACACACAATACTCCAAGGGTGGTCTGACGAGTGATTTGTACAGAGGGAGAATTATGTTTTCATCTCGTGTCCCCAGACCTCTTCTAATGCATCCCATGACCCTATTTGCTTTGGTGGCAGCTGCCTGACACTGGGCACTAGTGTTGAGCGACTTTTGGTTTTTTAGGGTCGAGTTTCGTTTCATGAAACCCAACTTTTCCAAAAGTCGGGTCGAGCAAAATCGGCCGACTTTAGGGAAAAGTCGGGGTCGTCCCGAAACACGAAACCCAATGTAAGTCAATGGAGAATTAAAGTCGACAGTGAGAGGAGGACAGGAAACACACCAACAGTGCCCATTTGAATGCCAAAAGCATAAATTCTTGTTACTGAAGCTTGTCAACCTTAATTAACTTCATAATACTAGTTATGCACTGAAAAATGGGGGTTATTTGGCTACAGTTGTGGGGGGGGAGGGCTGGCTCCAGGTTTTCGTGGGCCCAGGGCCAAAGAGCGCCCCTTTAACACATACCACAACTCATGATGCTCCGATACGGCAGAGAAATAGCAGTATAGTACAATGAAAAATACTTCACTTCTTACATCTCATGACTGATATCCATTTTAAATTCTCCAATACCTCCAAAAACGGACAGTATATAACTCCATACAGTATTATGGCCAGCGCTTAGTGCGCTATACAGAGTAATGAGGCCCATATATTTCTCCATACGGAATCATTATTCCCATATAATGTTTCAAACCATATATGATGAGCTCCACATAATGCTATAGTATATGTTGGTCCCAATGGATGAAGCTCCACTGTCTTATGGGCCCAAATAATGCTCCATATATAATGGGCCCCATTTCTATTGCTCTAGTGTATAATGGGCCCTGTAAATGCTGCTCCAGTGTCTGATGTCCACCTTTGGAATGCTCCAGTGTATGGTGGGCCCCATATATCATTCACCAGAGTATAGTGCTCTCCAAAAATTGCTGTCCCAACATTGAAAACAATGACATAAGTCTCCTTGCTAGGGAATCCCTGCACTACTCTGAACTCCTTGTCATCCCCATCTTCCATCTCACTGCACTTGGCTGTTTAGGCCCTCCCACCGGCAGAAACACTTTTGCGTACTATGCGGTGCCCTGTGCCAGTGCCATCGCCCATGAGTATGCCCCCCACCTGCTCAAGGAACCTGCACTTTCATCTGTACCTTCCTCTTTGTCACCGTGTAAGGTGGTATAGTATGCAGGAAGGGGAACCTGAGTTTCCTCTGGGTCAGATTCTGGCTGTGTAGAGTGCGAGGGGAATGTAGTGGTCTGGGTCAATGTACCAGCAGCATCATCCAGCAGTGGCTGGGCCTCAGTGCTCTTGTGGCGTCCCCAAGAGTACGGTCGCCACTGTGGCATTGCCTTCCTCCTAGGGAGTGTGTTGTCAAGCTTGGGAGCAACGAAGGATCTCTCTAGCAGTGAAACCAACACACAACACATTTCCCACTCCAGGCCAGCAGGGAAACCTCTGAACCTGACTGCTGAGGAGCTGCTCTCTGTTGTCGGGAGGAGGTAAGTTAGGGCACTCTGTGCAGGGAAGTGTGTGGACATGAGAAGGGGAGCTGGAGGATGAGCAGAGTTAAGGCTCACTCCTACCTGGAGCGCATGGTCCCGATTCCGGTCTCCGAGTTTGTAGGGACACTGACGTTCCTGCAGCAGAAACCGGGGGAAGTAGCAGCTATAAATGCTCTGTACCCAACTAAGGCTCGGAGGCCCCAGCATCGACGTGTGCGAGGAAGAAGGAAAAGGCTACAGCTGTCTGCCATACAAGTAAAGTCTGAGGAACATCTGTTAGACAGGAGGCGTTTCAGTGAACCACGGTCCTGTGAGTGCTTCCCCCACAAGCGCTAGAAAGGAGACGTTCAGGAAGGTACATGTTGGCGGAGTGTTGGAAGGGAGCTTTCCATTCTGGTCCCGGAGGTTGGCAGAGGTCCTCACCCGGAGGACACAGCACGGAGGCAGGCATCTGTGTAAACTGCAGACTGTGAGTAAAGCTTTGGAACTGCACGCTCTGGTGTCCTACAGTTATTCCAGCACCGCTACATCTGGGTACCAGCACCTACACCGCCTGTGCCTTTCCCCCATCACTACATCTACACTTCCCTGGGACTCCAGCTCCACCTGTGGGGAGCTTCACCATCTTTGCTGCACAACAACATCAGTCCCAGAGGATCTGCATGCAGCGTCAGCCTAACATCTATGTTGCCGAACACCACAGGTGGCGTCAAACTATCTATATAAACTCTTTACCATTATACCACGCCATTTACATGGGTGCCCAGGGCCACCGTCCGGGTCACCGCTGCTGTGACACATCCCACTGACACCGGCCCGGTACCGAGTACCCTACAGCCCTGGGAGGGCGACCCATATGCCGACTGCTGATCGGGCGGCGTTATTCCCACGAACCTCCAAACAGCGTCCCTGAAGGCAAAGTTTTTGGTTTCCGGGGGCAGTATGATTGCAAAGCTGAACCTTAATGGAATGTCCAAAAGAGCACCACCAGGAGTGGAGCCTGTGGCTTAATTGGACTGCACCCGGGAAACCACTACCATACAAGCTACAGAAAAGATGGACAGATTGCAAGCTTTGTCGATTCTGTGTGTGGTGTGGTATGTCAGTTTGTAGTTGTGCTAGCGATTTCTCAGCTTTATTCCGTTAACGACCGAGACTCCGGCATGGCCCCGCGGTACACGTCAAGCTTACTAGAGGGATACGCGAGGCTGTGGCACGTGGGATCGAGCAATAACAGGTCTAGCATTCCAGTACATGTCCGGGGCTGCATGCACGCTACACTGAAAGGACCAGCTTTTGTCGCTTACAGGTGCAGATAACCTGCTGAACTCCGTTAGTGATGGGGATCTGGGATTCAGATTATTCCCCGCGAACGATGATTTCCCAGTAAGTTCAGGTCAACCGCAATTCCGGTGTTAGGCCTAACCGTCATTCCTGAAAAAATTACGTGTCCAAACCACAGGTGCTGTAGCTTGCTTAACAGCTCGGCAGCCGTTCTCAGGCCCAGTATGGATTCAACAACATTGTAGAAAGTTGATAAAGGGTACAGTTTCACCGAATAACACATATATATGTAGCCTAGTTTACACATTAAAAAAAAATGTCTATAGATCAGGAGGCAGACTCAGATGTTCTCAGGCCCAGTATGGATTTGACCAGATTGTACAAAGTTGAGAAAGGGTACTTTATCACTGGATAGCAGGTATATATAGCATAGTTTAAACATGTAAAATCTCCGTGTTCTCAGTATGGATTACACAGCAATCTAAAAAGTGGAAAAAGGAAATGCATTTGAGGCGTACACAACTATATACTTTTGGTGTTATTTTTAAATCTTCATATATATTTCTGTCTCAGTAATACAGTCCAGCCTCTCCGCAATAGGAAATGAGATGCATACAATTAATGACATAAAGGCTATTGATTGCAGAAATCTAGGAATTATTATTCACGGGAAAAACTTCCATCACAATTCTCATAGGCGATGCTGACCCTCAATTAATTTGTGTGTTGAGACAGTGAAAAACATTTTTTTGTGAATAAAGTCTTGCTGTATCGCACTTCCGTTGATTCCATCACTGTTACTCATCTCAATCCAATTTTTATCACAGGGAGCGATTTTTTATCACAGGGAGCGATGTAAACATGGTGCTCACTGGCTATCATGATCTGTCACGTAACTTTGGAGTGCAAAAGACAGAAGCCACAGGTCGTAGGCGATTCTATTTGATTGGCATGAGAGGGCACATTTTGAAATGTGCGCCGGAATGTCACACGTTTGTGAGTAGGAAAACTGTGAAAGCTGATGATAAATCACCACTGCATGTAATTGTGAGTCGACGTCCATAAGAAATGGAAGCCACTGATCATCTGGAGCTAGAGCCCGGCCAGCAGGACAGGGCATAGCTACATCTTAACCATCATCTTTTAGTTCAATCAATTTGTAGTGGCAGTCCCAGTGAAGGATTTGACAGCCCAGACTACACAGCGGAGGAGCAGGGAGAGGTAAACATTGCAAATGCTGGGGCCCTGCCCAAGCAAGGGGGGCCCACTCGTGGGCGTCGGTACTGGCACTGGGCCCCTCATAGTACGGCGGTGTGTCTGACGGCGGGTGTGCACCACTACTGTCAGAGACACTTGATTGCACTATGAGGGACCCTATGCCAGTGCCTGCGCCCAAGAGTCGGCCTACCCACCTGTCCAGAGCAACGGCACTCGCACAGTTTTGTGCTCTAGGTGGTGACCCCGGCCATGGCGGGGGGCGCCCACTTAGGGAGGTTTACAAAGTGGCATATGTAGATGTGGGTCATTCCGCTGCTGCAAAAGGCGAAATAGGTCAAGATCGCGGAATAGGTGGAGGACCAAAGCAAGCCATTTTTCTGGCAACCTATGTGTCATCAAGGGAAGGTGGGACAAAATCCTTGGAAACCCATGCATGGTTCATTTTAATGAAGGTTAGATCATCCACATTTTGGGTTGACAGACGGGTCCTTTTTTCTGTCAGGATTGATCCAGCTGCACTGAAGACTCTTTCCGATAGCACACTTGCATCTGGGCAAGCGAGCTCCTGTAAGGCATATTGTGCCAATTCAGGCCAGGTGTCCAGTTTAGCGGCCCAATAGTCAAAGGGGAATGACCTGTGCGGGAGAACATCGATATGGGAGGAAAAGTAGTTGTTAACCATAGTTGACAACTGCTGTCTCCTGTCACTTTCCATCGATGCAGTATTACCAGTTGTGTGAGCGGTCCGTGAAAAATCAGTCCACAACATTGTCATGAAACCCCTGTCTCCAACGCCACTTCTGCTGTGTGCACCACGAACACTTCTGCCAAGCTGCCCCCGGCCCGTACGGCTCGTGTGAGAACCATCACCGCTGCTGTGTGCTGGGAATGCCTCAACCAACCGGTTAACCAGAGTTGCTTTTTTAGTAGCCAATATTAGGTCAAGGTTCTCCTGTGGCATGATGTTTTGTAATTTGCCTTTATAGCATGGATCCAGGATGCTGGCCAACCAGTAGTCGTCATCGTTCATCATTTTGGCAATGCGTGGGTCCCTTTTTAGGATCTGCAAGGCATAATCTGACATGTGGGCCAATGTTCCCGATGTCAATGATGCACTGCGAGTGCTGGGTGGAGGAGCACTTTCTGGCAAATCCACATCCCTCCAGTCACGCACAAACCCTGTAACAGACCTTGCCACGCCAAGCCAACATTTTCACTTGCCCCACGAGATGCATCCTCCTCCCCTAAGTAATCATCCCCATCATCATCCTCCTCCTCCGCTTCTTCCTCCACCTCGTCCAGGAGAGGTCCCTGAGCAGACAATGGCTGAATGTCATCAAGGATTCCCTCCACCTCTTCCTCCTCGTCAACATTGGCTGCAGACGCCTGCTCCTTAAGGTGCGTCAAAGTTTGCATGAGCAGATGCATAAGTGGGATGCTCATGCTTAGGATGGCGTCGTCTGCGCTTACCAGCCGTGTGCATTCCTCAAAACACTGAAGGACTTTACAGAGGTCTTTCAGCTTCGACCACTGCACACCTGTCAACTCCATGTCTGCTCTCAAAGTGCCTGGCCGTGTATCCTCCCACAAATGCATTATGGCCTGCCTCTGCTCGCACAGCCGCTCAACCATGTGCAGGGTGGAGTTCCACCTTGTTGCAATGATAATGAGGCGGTGGTTGGGAAGGTGGAGCAATCGCTGCAGCTTCTGCATACGAATGGAGTGTACAGGCAACCGGCGGATGTGCGCGCACAGTCTTCGCACCTTCTGGAGCAGGGCTGTTAGCTCCGGATAATTATTGAGGAAGCACTGCACCACCAGGTTCAAGGTGTGAGCCAAGCAAGGTATGTGGCTGAGTTTTGAAAGGGCTATGGCTGCCACAAAATTACAGCCGTTATCACTATCTACCTTGCCTGCCTCAAGATGTACACTGCCCAGCCATGACTCAGTTTGTCGCTGAAAGTACTCGGCCAGCACCTCGGCAGTGTGTCTGTCGCCCAAACACATCATCTGCAGCACAGCCTGCTGACGCTTTCCACTAGCTGCTTGATAGGGGGACACCTCGTGTGCAACAGTGGCAGCTGCAGATGGAGTGCTCGTACGACTGCGCTCTGTGGACGAGCTTTCGCTTCTGGAGGAGGGTCGAACACCTACAGCCAACTGTTTCCTATACCGTGGGCTAGGCAGCACTGTCCCACCACCGCTGTCCCCTGTGGACCCTGCATCCACCACATTAACCCAGTGCACAGTGATGGACACGTAACGGCCCTGGCCATGCCGACTGGACCATGCATCAGTTGTGAGGTGCACCTTTCCACTCACTGACTGCTTGAGTGCATGGACAATGCGGTCTTTCACATGATGGTGGAGGGCTGGGATGGCTTTGCGAGAGAAGAAGTGGCGACTAGGTAGGTCATAGCGTGGTACTGCATAGGCCATGAGTTCGCGGAAAGCTGCGCTTTCCACCAACCGATAGGGCATCATCTCTAACGAGATTAGTTTGGCAATGTGGGCGTTCAAACCCAGTGTATGCGGATGAGAGACTGAGTACTTTCTTGACCTACTCATAGGGTCTGGGAGGATGAGCTGGATTGAGAGCTGCATATGGTGGAAGTAGCGGTGGACAGGGTGGACTGAGAGAGGGTTGATGATGGTGATGGAGTTGGTGTTCTTTCTGATGACCTAGATTCAGTCTTTCGTTGATATAACAGTGGGATTCCCTGACTGCTGTGGCCTTGCAACGACACCTCAACATTTGCTGCTGTGCTAACTGGTGGGCTTACAGTGGGGGAAACAATGTAGCGCTGCTGACTACCTTCTGTGTGATCAGTTGCACATGTGGTACTTGAGGTTTGGTGTTGTGTCCACACTTGCAAGTGCATGCTGGTTAAATGTCTAAGCATGCAACTGGTATTCAAATTTTTCAGATTTTTCCCTCGGCTAAAGGTCTTTGCGCACTTCTTACAGATAACCTTGGCCTGATCATGAGGATTTTGTTCAAAAAAGTGCCACACTGCACTCTTCCTACTTTGGCAGACATTTTGCGGCCTAGCACGCTGTGATATTTTGACCCTCTGGACAAGCTGTCCAGCAACTCTTTTGATTTTTGGAACCTGTCTTTGGAGTGCTCCGGGCCTGCCAGATAACAGCTGTTGCAATGTCGATGTCTGCTGTGGATGCTCCTCCTCATCTGAGCTATTGGAAGCAGCACCCTCTTCCCCCAATGGATGCCAATCTGGGTCAACAACTGGGTCATCCATCACCTCCTCTTCAATGTCATGTGCACCTTCCTCTGTGTCACCGTGTATGGTGGTATAGAGTGCGGGAAGGGGCACCTGAGTCTCATCAGGGTCAGAATCTGGCTCTGTACACTGCTAGGACAATGTAGTGCTCTGACTGAATGTACCAGCAGAATCATTTATCAGTGGCTGTGCATCAGTGCACTCCATGTCAGATTCATCTTGGCCTGGGTAATTCACCATTTCACTTGATAATCCAGGCATGGTATGTGAAAACAGCTCCATGGAGTAATCAGTAGTATGGCCTGCGTCATCCTTCAATCTTGGTTGGGGTGAAGGACACAAGGAAAGGTGTGGTTCTTGAACATGAGCCTCCAATGACGACTCAGTGCTTTTATTTTTTACAACTTCAGAAGAGGAGGCGATAGAGCTGGAGGCTGAGTCAGCAATGTAAGACAAAACTTTTTCCTGAAGCTCTGGCTTTAAAAGCGGTTTGCCAACTCCTAGAAAACTAAGCCTTCGAGGCCTTGTGGAGCCAGACGATGACGCAGGCTCAACACTTCCTGCATTCAGTCCTATTTTGCTTTTTTGCCACTACCATCAGATCCACCACCAACACCATCATTACCAGCTGCCAACCCCCGTCCAATTCCACGGCCTCTTCCACCAGCCTTCCTCATTTTTGGTAGAAATGTAGAAAAAATCCAACAAACTATATAGTAATGTAAACCAAGGTACAAGGTGTCTATAGGACAGGGGAGATTTTGAATTTCTGCACACACTTGTGGACACTGGACACTTTTGGATTGTGTGAGGCCCACTGAATATCACAGTGCTATGTCACAGGCTCGATGTCGCAGGTGTGAATAATGTCACTAGAGGATAACGGAGATTTTGAATTTCTGCACACACTTGTGGACACTGGACACTTTTGGATTGTGTGAGGCCCACTGAATATCACAGCGCTATGTCACAGGCTCGATGTCGCAGGTGTGAAAAATGTCACTAGAGGATAACGGAGATTTTGAATTTCTGCACACACTTGTGGACAATGGACACTTTTGGATTGTGTGAGGCCCACTGAATATCACAGCGCTATGTCACAGGCTTGATGTCACAGGTGTGAAAAATGTCACTAGAAGATAACGGAGATTTTGAATTTCAGCACACACTTGTGGACACTGGACACTTTTGGATTGTGTGAGGCCTACTGAATATCACAGCGCTATGTCACATGTCACAGGCAGAAATTGGCTAGTGTATGACAAACTACAAGGTGTATATAGAATTGGGCAGAATAGGAATCTCCCTAGAGTGTAGGTCTGTAAGAACGGAACAAGTCCTCGACTTATCCTTACTGAGCAACACACAGATAGCTTCACTGTGGCCGTGATAACAGCCGTTACACGGTACTGAGAGAGGAGCGTGCACGTACACGGCTGTCCGGTGTACGTAAAATTGTCAAGCTCCATGTTTTTTAAGTATACGGACTGACACACGCTGTCTCTCTATAGTTTTGAATGTGATCAAACAGCAAATATATTTAACTGTTTGAAAGCTAGACAAAACTAGAAGGTGCAGGTCTGTAAGAACGGAACATGTCCTCGACTTATTCTTACAGAGCGACACACAGATAGCTTCACTGTGGCCGTGATAACAGCCGTTACACTGTACTGAGAGAGGAGCGTGCACGTAGACAGCTGTCCGGTGTACGTAAAATTGTCAAGCTCCATGTTTTTTAAGTATACGGACTGACACACGCTGTCTCTCTATAGTTTTGAATGTGATCAAACACCAAATATATTTAACTGTTTGAAAACTAGACAAAACTAGAAGGTGCAGGTCTGTAAGAACGGAACATGTCCTCGACTTATCCTTACAGAGCGACACACAGATAGCTTCACTGTGGCTGTGATAACAGCTGTTACACGGTACTGTGTGAGGAGTGTCACCGCTGTATGGTGTGAAAAAATGCACGCTCAGTACCTCACCAGGACAAAAAAAAAATTGGGATGGCTTTTAAAAAAGCAGTTTGCAGAGCAGTGGGTAAACAGCAATGCAGCCGTCAGGAAGCCTTAGAAGGCAGCCTAACAACCAACACCGCTGATCCAGCAAAATATAGCCTCCACTTGCACTGCACACACAGTGACTGGTGTGTTGTACAGGCAAAATCGCTAGCAGCAGAAGCAGTTTTTGGTGTCTTCTTCCCTGCCTAACACTCTCCCTACAAAATCAGCAGCAGCTCTCCCTATTCTGAGATCAGAATGAGTAACATGGCGGTCGGTGTGCACGCCCTTTTATACCCCCTGTGACGCCCACCAAAGCAAGCCAATCACTTGCATGCCCTTCTGAAAGATGGTGGTGACCCCTGGCTATGTCATCACGTTGCCCACAGTGTCCGTGGATCCTGATTGGCTGAAAAAGAGCGCAAAACAAACTTTTGAAACGCGACTTTGGCACTTAAGTCGCCGACCTTGTGGCCGACCTCATCCTAGGGTCGGCGACTTTTGAAATTTTTCGACCCGTTTCACTCAACTCTACTGGGCACTCCAATTTAGCTTCTTATTGACTAAGATGTCTAAGGCCTCTTTCACACATCAGGTTTTCGCCGTCAGGCGCGATCCGGCGCTTTTGACAAAAACCGGATCCGGCGATATGCAATGCCGGATCCGGTTTCCCCCCCATTGACTTGCATTAGAGCCGGATCGAGCCGGATGTCCATGCGTTTCATCCGATTTTCGCCGGATCCGGCAATGTGACGCGATCCGGCGTCTGGAAAAAACGACTACTGTAACGTTTTTTGTCTCCGGCGAAAAAGCCGGACACGCCGGATCCGGCGTGTCCGGCTTTTTCATACAATGAAAGCCTATGAGCGCCGCAATGCGCCTGATCCGGCGACAGCCGGATCCGGTGGCCGGATCCGTTTTTTTTGGTCTGAGCATGCTCAGTAGCTCTGCCCACAAGACATATATAAAAGCAAGACAGTGGGACCCTCAGCCACACCCAACATGACACCCAAGCCAAGAACCAGGAGCAGGAGAAGGCAGCAGACATCTGCAGCAGCACCATCAGCACCACCCCAAATGGAGCAGCATGCTGAACAACGGGAGGGGAGTCCAGCAGCAGATGAGAGACGGTAATTATCAAATCCCCCATTCCTCCAAACTAGGGCTATGGAATATCAAGATATTCATTGGCCCTTTGTTTCTCTTTATTCAACAGCCGCCCAATAGATGCAGCAGCAGCAGCAATGGCGGCAGCAGCAGGAACACCACCCACAGCCATGGAGTCTGGCCATGAGGAAGACAGCACATCTTCTTCTGGGAGCCCTCCCTCGCATCGTCAGCGTTTGACGGTAAGTTTTTATTTCCAAAATCCATCATCTCTGTAATATATGTCTATTCATTGCCTTTTATTTCAAAACAGGAATCACAAGATGAAGAGGAGCTCCCAGAAGAAGAAGGAAGAGGTGGACAGACACTTGGAGTGGGCTCACAATTGGTAAGTTTTTTGCATCAAACGCAGAAACACAACATCACACTACACACAACACATAGAAAACAATGTTCTGCAGACCACACACAGCAAACAAATGCCTACATCCAAAGACATAACATTTTTTGTTTTCTTCTCTAGTCTTCCCAATCTGGTGCTCGGCCAAGAGGTCCTCGCAGTGCCTCCCGGGGTCGTCGGCGACAGCAACGCGGCGGTCACCAGCGTGTAAGTATAAATATTTTTGCTTTGTTTTTTTTGCACTTTTTATTTCATTTCTTTTGTGGAGGCTAATTATGTTATTTTTGTCTTTTTCTTTAACAGCCTTCACAGCGTGCTCCCGACTCTGACGGTGAGGATGGAGGGATTGATGTGAACCACCTCATCGATCTCGTCAGAGAAAGGGAGCCGCTCTGGAATATGGCTGACCGCCGCCACGCTGACCTTATCGTTACCCGACGACTCTGGGAGGAAATCTGTTCGCTCCTTGTGGACCGCTGGGAGGACCTCGAAGCTCGGGCCCAGATTAAAGAGCGTAAGTATATACAGTACCGGTTGCTTGATTTAAACCAGTGTTTCCCGAACTCCAGTCCTCGTGGTCCCCACGGATCATGTGTTCAGGATTTCTATTTACTTTGGAAATCCTGAAAACATGACCCCTGGGGACCATGAGGACTGGAGTTTGGGAAACACTGATGTTGTATACTAACCACTTTGTCCTTTCTCGTTTCAGGGGAGAGAATTGTGAAGCGGTGGCGGTCTGTGAGGGATCGTTTCAAGAAGGAGTTCAATAAAGAGATGCGGGCCCCGAGTGGATCTGGAGGACACAGGAGCAAGTACAAGTACGCACGAGCCCTGTCGTTCCTCCGGGAGACAATGCTCACCAGAAGGTAAATATTACACACCACATGTGACAAAAAAATGTTTAGATGTAACTTTTTTTTTTCAGCCAGGGCCATACCATGTCACTATTTTAATTGTTTTTTTTTCTCTTTATTCCACAGCACGGTGAGCAGCACTCGGGAGCCTGCACGATTGGACCCTTCTGAGGCGATCCCTGAGGAGACCGGCACCGAGGGACACTTTGACCGCCCCGGTACATCTGCACCTTCCCAGCCTTCCCACACATTCGACCCATCTGTCCCATCCACCAGCACAGGAGCATCGTGGCTGCCTACATTACATGAAGCTGCTGGTGAGGAGATCGCTTTCCCTTTACCCCACCCTTCTGCCCCTGCCACCTCTAGTACACCTGCGGGTACTGGGCGGCAGTGGCAGAGGGGTCAGGAAAAGAGTTATGCGCCAGAGTTCTTGCATCTGAATGCATCTTTCCAGAACTGTCTAAAAGTCTTGTCAGAGCAAATCTCCGCAGGCTTTCAGCAGATCAACTCCAGCATTCTGGAGGTGAAGACACTTCTGCAAACCATGCATTCAGAAGCAAGATCTTCGCCAAACCACACCTTTTTCAGGTCTGTTGTGGAGCGCATGGCAACACTATCTCCTACCCAGCAGATGCATGTAATGCATTCGTGCCACGGTGCTCTACAGCAGGTTACCTCCCAACCTCCACCTCCCACCACTGTAGTTCCTCCACCTGCACCCCCTCCAGCCACTTTCCATCCTCCCCCTCCTATTACATCTGCACCCCCTCCAGCCACTTTCCATCCTCCCCCTCCTATTACATACCAGCAACCTGCCCAGTACCAGCAACCTCCCCAGTACCAGACATCTCCCCACTTCCAGCAACCTGCCCCGTACCAAACTCCTTCCCCGTACCAAACTCCTTCCCCATACAACTTTCCATCAACATCATCTGCTCCTAGAGTCCCTGCCCAACCCTCCACTCCACCGCCCACCACCTCTTCTGCCTCCCACATGTCCACCCATTCTGTAGCTTTTTCCACACCATCACCTCTAACTGTTCCTTCCCCACCACGATCCCAGTCCTCTCTCCACACTCCCATTGTCGAAGTGTCCCGCAGCCCCTCCAGCAGTATTTCCACCCCACACTACACAGATTTATGATGTGTTTTGTAATAAAAATGCCCAGTTGGTTTCAAACCTTTATTAAAAAAGTTTTTTTTAACTTTAAAAACAGTTTACAAAAAAAAAATATTTTAAATAAAAGTTAAATTATTGTTTACACTGGTTGTCTGTCATTTCTTTCTGTTTAAAAAAAAAGGTTAAATACAGGGTATTTAAAAGGTAAAAAGGTATTCAAAACCAGGTATATAACTGTGGGTAAATTTTAGCTTTTTGCCACAGTTGTGTTCCTGGTTGTGTTTGAAGCAAAGTATTTCACCTAAAAAGTTGTGTTTATTGTTGGTGATTTCCTAACAATGTACACAACTTTTGTTAAAAGGTGAAATACTTTGCATAAAACACAACCAGGTGCACACCTGTGGCCTAAAGCTAAAAATAGAGACCATGACAAGATAGCCAACTTTGGTTGGCAAAGGTATATACTGTTGGTACAGAAGGTACACAAGTTTGGTTAGGGCACAAATCTTTCACACTCTGTCATCCTGCCAGTGTACTCTGCCTTGAGGTGACATAAAGTATAGTGCAAAATTGTCCCTCATTACTGAAACCGTCACAGAACTTCTAGTGGTAATGTCATGGTAATCTTGCAAGGTGGTTTCTTCAGAGGTGTCCTCAATGGAAATGGGTTCCTTGTAGATAACAAAATTGTGGAGTACCACGCAAGCTTTGATCACCTCGTCAACAGTTTCTGTCTTGAGGTTGATCGCAGTCAATAGGACCCGCCATTTGGCTGTCAGAATACCAAAGGTACATTCAACCATTCTTCTTGCTCTTGTGAGGCGGTAATTAAAAATGCGTTTTGGTCTTGTCAATCCCCTGCTAGAGTACAGTTTCAAAAGGTGTTCTGACAGCTGGAAGGCTTCATCCCCTACACAGACAAATGGCATAGGTGGACCAGATGTTTGCGGCAGCGGTCTAGGTGGTGGGAACTGGAAGGTGTTTCCAAACAGTTTACGCCCCATGGCAGACAGTTTGAAAACTTGAGAGTCATTGGAGCGGCCATAGGCCCCAATATCAACAGCAATAAATTTGTATTCCGCGTCAGTGATGGCCATGAGGACAATTGAAAAATATTTCTTGTAATTGAAATATTCCGATCCCGATCCGGCTGGCTTTACAATGCGGATATGTTTCCCGTCCACAGCGCCCAAGCAGTTGGGAAACTGACATATCTGTTGAAACTTGTCAGCAATTTCAATCCACCTCTCTGTTGTGGGCTCTGGTAAAAACTCTTCAGCTAAGGAGTCCCACAGTGCACGGCATGTGTACTTCACTATTCCAGATATGGTGGAAATCCCGAGTCTGTACTGGAAATGCAGTGACGAAAGGGATTCTCCAGTTGCAAGAAATCTGTGGGGAATTAAAAAACAATCAATTAGTTTTAAATCATAGCATTACATACCAAAACTCAGCTATAACACTTGGAGATACAAACTACCACCAACAATATTGCAGTGAAAGTGTGCTCTGATGCGATCACATCCAATAAATGTGGCTTACCTTAAAGTCACCATCAGACGCTCTGCGGATGAAACAGAGAAGCGGCAATAGGTGTCCGCTTTTCTTATGAGGTGTGCAATGCGCTCCACCAAGTAATCAAAATTCTCCATTTTCATCCGAACATATCCAAAAAATTTATCCGGGTTTCGTCGAAGGTCCATGCAGAGTGTAGAATAGACCCCACGCGTCATTCTCTTGGCTGTGATGGGGTGGATCCACAAACGTCGTCTACGATGCCTGATGCGCTGCTGTCTCGCTCTCTCCTTCTCCAGAACAATCACCCTCAAACGATTCGCCTCCGCTATAAAATCCGCCAAATTCTTCAAAATATTTCCAATCACAACATCCATCTTCGCCAACTTGCTCTTCTCTCCAACCTGCACTTTCTCCTCTACAACCTGTCAAAGAAGGGCTGTAGGAACACGCTATATATAGTTTTCCAGTAGCCAATCCCGTTCGGAAGGCCTCAAGGGTCAATTTTAAAAACCGGATCCGGCGTAATCCGAAAAACGGATAGAAGAACGGATGAACCGGATGAGACGGATCCGGTTTTGTCTGTCAAGAACAAGACGGATCCGGCAGAATACCGGATCCGGCACATCAGGTTTTACAAAACATTTGCCGGATCCGGCGTTCCGGCACGACGCCGGATCGCGCCTGACGCCGAAAACCTGATGTGTGAAAGTAGCCTAAGTCTTTTTCCATGTCTGATTTCCCAAGCAGTTTCCCATTTAGTAAGTAATTGTAGCATCTGTTTCTCCTTCTCATGTGCATAACCTTACACTTATCCGTGTTAAACCTCATTTGCCATTTTTCAGCCCAATTCTCCAATATTCATATTGGATATAATATACAAGATTTTGAGCATTTAAATATTACCCCGCTACTTGCTAAATTTAAAAAAAAAATAAATGACTGGTGCAAGTTACCACTGAGTATGGTGGGAAGGGCAAACCTGGTAAAAATGGTTCTCATGCCACAAGCTTTGTATGCCCTCCACAATGCGCCCATTTGGATTCCTGGTCGAATCTTTTATCAGATAAACAGAATATTTAGAGAGCTTATCTGGAAGAGGAGAGTTCCTAGAATTCGGTTGGAGGTTTTGCATACATCTAAAGAACTGGGGGGGTTAGCGGTTCCTGACCCGTTTCTGCATTATCTTGCAGCGCAGTTGCAACATTTCAGAGGATGGGGGGAGGAAAATTCCTTCATGTGAAGTTCCTCGTGATGTATGCTTACATGCGTAGTGGGAAGGGACTTACTGGTGCAGGCGCTAGACTCAGTGCAGTTCCGTCAGGTTCAAGCTATCAATACTCCGATAATGAAGTGCATGGATAAGGTATGGAACATGGCCAAAGAAATATTAGGTATACAGGGAGTCACGGCGCATTCCCTGATCTGGAGAAACTTGACATGTACAGAGCTAAATAAATTAGAGGGTTTGAGCTATGGGAGAGGAGAGGGCTTAAACTAGTATCACAGCTTTATTTGGAAGGGGAGTTTGGCTCTTTTGAGGATCTCAAACAGACATTTTCCATCCCTAATAAAAGATTTTTTCAATATCTCCAGCTGAGACATGCTTGTGAAGCACAACAGTGACTCTCTCCACTAGGTAATCTAGCTAAAACTCCGCTATTGGATAGAGTAGTGATGGGAGGAGGATCAAGAGGTATTATATCCATGATATATGCAACCATGTTGGAAAAGAGAGTGGCAAGTTTGGAGACACTGAAGAATAAGTGGCAAGTTGATGTAGGTGATTTAACAGATGATGAATGGGAGAATGCATTGCAAGAAGTCACGAAAGTCTCGGTTACCGAGGCGCAGAGTGTCGCATCTTTATTTGTTTCATCGAGTTTATCGAACCCCTGTATGGCTGTTGAAAATGGGCTATGCTAGAGAGGCAGATTGTTGGAAATGTGGAACGCCCAATGCGGATCTGATACACATGACCTGGAACTGGCCTCGGTTACGTAGGTTTTGGGGAGGTGTCTATTACTTATTACTGTCTATCAATGTCAAATGGTACTAGACCCCAAAATGGCTCTTCTGGGGCAGGTGGAGACTTTGCCGCTTTCGGAGGAGCACCAGCAGGCAGTCTCACGAATATTATATCAAGCTCGTAAAAGGGTGGTGGCTCACTGGAAGAGATCTTCCGTACCCACAATCATGGAAGTTACTGATGCAGTTAATAATAATATAGATATGGAAAAATATGTGTATCAAAAGAGAAGAACAACTAAGAAATGGGAAGATATGTGGGCACCTTGGTTGGACACACCCGGGTTGGCACCTCCTAGATTAACATGGATGAGAGCGCTGAGGAGGATATAACCCAAAAATTGTAGCTGTGAGAGATCAAATGCATCGGGAGAGACGAGAGGTGTTTTTTCGGGTGAGGGTGGGGGGTGAGTTGGGAGGGATTTTTGTGAGGTTCTATTGTGTTTATGTAATACACTATTTGGGAAATATCCTGTATATGACTACCTGTTTTTTCAATTTTTGAAAATGTTTAATAAAAAATTACCTGATATAAAAAAATAATTATGCAAACAGTGTATAATGCTCCATATATAATGGGCCCCATTTATAATGCGCAGGTGTATGATGGGCCCCATGGATGATGCTCCAGTGTATGATGGGCCCCATTTATAATGCTCCAGTGTATGATGGGCCCATATGATGCTCCAGTGTATAATGGACCCTATCTATGATGCTCAAGTGTATGATGGGCCCCATTTATAATGCTCCAGTGTATGATGGGCCCATATAATGCTCCATATATAATGGGCCCCATATGATGCTCCAGTGTATAATGGGCCATATATATGATGCTCAAGTGTATGATGGGCCCCATATATAATTCTCCAGTGTATAATGCTCTCCCCATATATTGCTCCAAACATTAAAAAAATGAAATACCTCTCATCGCTGGGCACTGCTCTACTCTAGACTCCTCAGCATCACTATCTTCCAGCTCTCTGCACTTGGACTGTTCAGGCAGAGGGCGTACAGACGTGAAGTCATCGCGCTCTCTGATCTGAATGTCACTGTCAGGAAACGCGGAAGAGGTCACAGCGGTGGAGCAGGGAGAGGTAAGTATTGCAAGTGCTGGTGCCCTGAGCAAGCAGGGGGGCCCACTCGTGGGCAACGGCAGTGGCACAGGGCCCCTCATAGTACGACGGTGTCTGTGACGGCGAGTGAGCCCCCACCCTCAAAGACTTTTGCGTACTGTGAGGGGCCCTAAGCCAGTGCCGTCGCCCACGAGTGGGCCCCCCCACCTGCTCAGGGCCCCGACACTTGCCCGGGTGCGCCAGGTACTGATGTCGGCCCTGGGGGGGTACAGGCCAGTTAGGGAGGTGGAAAAACTGGCATATGTTGAGGTGTAGGCTGGACGTTCAGCAGCTGCAAATGGAGGAATTGCAGAAGTCGAAGGAAGAGGAGTACAAAGTGAGCCATTTTGCTGGCAACCTATGTGTCATCAGGGGAAGGTGGTACAAAATGCTTTGAAACCCAGGCATGGTTCATTTTAATGAAGGTGAGATCACCAACATTTTGGGTCAACAGCCGGGTCCTTCTTTCTGTCAGGATTGATCCAGCAGCACTGAAGACTCTTTCTGATAGCACACTACCAGCAGGGCAAGCGAGCTCCTGTAAGGCATATTGTGCCAATTCAGGCCAGGTGTCCAGTTTAGAGGGCCAGTAGTCAAAGGGGAATGAACTGTGAGGGAGAACATCGATAGGGGAGGAGAGGTAATTTTGAACCATAGTTGACAACTGCTGTCTCCTGTCTGTTGCAATCGATTCAGTATTAACAGTCATGTGAGCGGTCCTCGAGAAATCAGTCCACAACATGGTCATGAAACACCTGTCTCCAACACCAGTTCGGCTGTGTGCACCATGAATACCTCTTCCATTTGGCCCAGTACGGCTCGAGGTAGAACCTGCACCGCTGCTGTGTGCTGGGAATGCCTCTTACAAATGGTTTACCAGAGTTGCTTGTTTGTTCGCCAATATTAGCTCTAGGTTCTCCTGTGGCATGATGTTCTGTAATTTGCCTTTATAGCATGGATCGAGGATGCTGGCCAACCAATAGTCGTCATCCTTCATAATTTTGACAATGCGGGGGTCCCTTTTTAGGATCCGCAAGAGATAATCACACATGTGGGCCAATGTTCCAGGTGTCAATGATGCACTGACAGTGGTGGGTGGAGAAGCACTTTCTGCCAAATCCACATCCCTCCAGTCACGCACAATCCCTGTACATGACCTGGGCAAGCCAACATTTTCACTTGCCCCCCGAGAAGCATCCTCCTCCCCAAAATAATCATGCCCCTCATCCTCCTCCTCTTCCTCTTCTTCCTCCACCTCGTCCAGGACAGTTCCCTGAGCAGACAATGGCTGTCTGTCATCAAGGCTTCCCTCCTCCTCCTCCTCCTGTTCCTCCTCCTCTGCAGACGCCTGATCCTTAATGTGCGTCAAAGTTTGCATGAGCAGATGCATAAGTGGTATGCTCATGCTTATGATGGCGTCGTCTGCGCTTACCAGCCGTGTGCATTCCACAAAACACTGAAGGACTTTACAGAGGTCTTTCAGCTTGGACCACTGCAAACCCGACAACTCCATGTCTGCCCTCAAACTGCCTGCCCGTGTATCCTCCCACAAATGCATTACAGCCTGCCTCTGTTCGCACAGCCTCTCAACCATGTGCATGGTGGAGTTCCACCTTGTTGCAACATCTGATTAGGCGGTGCTTGGGGAGGTGGAGCGATCGCTGCAGCCTCTGCATACGACTGGAGTCTACGGGCGAGCGACGGATATGCGAGCACAGTCTTCGCATCTTATGGAGCAGGGATGAACTCTGGATAATTGTTTAGGAAGCACTGCACCACCAGGTTCAAGGTTTGAGCCAGCACAACACACAAGAACACACTGACCATAAGTCCTGAATGTAAATATATACATACTTTATTATTTTATAAATAAAGGTACTTGAGGTATTTTAAAAGTAGCAAAGCATCAGTGTTTTATAATATAAAAATATACATAAGAGGGCAGTACTATCCATTTCATAAGGACATATTATTGCAGTAAATGGTGCTAACAAATATATATATATATCTTAACAGTGAAAAAACATTTTTTAAAAACCAAAATGATAATATATATTCATAAGTAAGGTGCAAACATATTGTTAAAATTTTTTATATCAATTCCCTATAGGTGTACATCATAATTATACAAATAAGAAAAGGTATATAAAGTGCAAAAAATAGATAGGAATTAAAATGCAATATTAGTGCAAAAATAGTGAACACCATATGTGTCACTGCATAGATATACCATGTGAATAATGGGAATAATACCCAATAGCACCAATAGGTGTCAGTATATGCATAGTTTATGTCATGGACCAGGAAAATTTCTGAAAACAGCGTTAGACATCAAAGAGTATGGTAAGTATAAGGTATAACTTACAAGCTACACTGCACCTGATCTGGACAGCCGCCCTCCCCAACACGTGTTTCAACCCTTAGCCTTCTTCAGGGGGTGGCACCTATAGGAGACAGGTAAGTATATATACCCAAACTCAACCAATCGCACATCGGATATAGCAAAACTGGCCAATCAAAGCGGCAGGGTGTGTTTAACAATCACCATGATGAACCTCCCATCCTATTCTACCTCATACGTCATTTAATCAAAGTCATATCATTATAAGCTGTGAATCACTGCAATATGTGTGAAAACAGGAGACCAGGCCCTAATAGCGCGTGACTAACAAGAAGTAATCATCACCGCTCATAAATACAAAGCGTCCCTGGTAACATAATGACAGGCATACTGCGCATGACAGTTAAAACATGGCCACTGCTACTCATAGGTATACAGCGCCCATAGTAACTAGTGTTGAGCGATACCATCCGATATTCAGAAATATCAGATCGGATTGGATCGGCCCGATACACAAAAAGTATCGGGTATCGCCGATTCCGATACCGGAAGTCCCATTCAAGTCAATGGGACAGAAATATCGGAATTAAAAAAAACCCTTTCTTGCCTTGTACATCCTATTTGGGAGGGGGAAGAGTGTGGGCAGTGCGTGGGCGGACACTGTGCATGTCTGTGTGTGCGGGAGGGGCCTGTGCAGGCCTCTCTGGGGTCTGTGCTGACTGTCGGGGGCCTGTGCCAGCTGCCGGTGGTCTGTACGGGCCTCTCGGGGGTCTGTACAGGCCTGATGGGGGCCTGTGCCGGCTGCCGGTGGTCTGTACGGGCCTGTTGGGGGCCTGCGCCGGCTGTCGGTGGTCTGTGCTGGCTGCCGGGGGACTGTGCCGGCTGCCGGTGGTCTGTACGGGCCTCTCGGGGGTCTGTGCCGACTGTCGGTGGTCTGTACGGGCCTCTCGGGGGCCTGTGCCGGCTGTCTGTGGTCTGTGCCGGTTGCCGGGGGCCTGTGCCGGCTGCCGGTGGTTTGTGCGGGCCTCTCGGGGGCCTGTGCCGGCTGTCGGTGGTCTGTGCGGGCCTGCCGGGGGTCTTGTGTGTGTGCATGCATCGTCCGATGGGACTACAAGTCCCATCGGGCGATGCCTGCTACAATGACAGTGATTGACACATTAGCCAATGATGGGACAGTAGTAGTTCCATCATCCGGCTAATGTATTGAATGTAAAAAAAAAAACCATACTACATACATACTACATATATACTACATTCATACAGCATACATACTACATACATGCTACATATATACTACATTCATACAACATACATACATACTACATACATGCTACATATATACTACATTCATACAACATACATACATACTACATACATGCTACATATATACTTCATTCATACAGCATACATACATACTACATACATACTACATTCATACAGCATACATACTACATACATGCTACATATATACTACATTCATACAACATACATACATACTACATACATTCTACATATATACTACATTCATACAACATATATACATACTACATACTACATACATGCTACATATATACTACATTCATACAGCATACATACTACATACTACAAACATGCTACATATATACTACATTCATACAACATACATACATACTACATACATTCTACATGTATACTACATTCATGCAACATACATACATACATACATACTACATACATGCTACATATATACTACATTCATACAACATACATACATACTACATATATGCTTCATATATACTACATTCATACAACATACATACATAGTACATACATACTACATACATACATACTACATGCAGCATACATATTACATACATACTGCATGCAATACATTCATACAATACATACATATAGACATACAGTACATATAACATAGAGTACATACTCACCATCACTTGTCACTTTGATCCCCGAAGCCAGTGTCATCTGTGGAAAAATATGAAAATAACAAACAAACAATATACTCCCTGATCCGCAGAAATCCCGCGTGTCCCACACCGATCTCCCGTGGAGAACAGCAGCATCAGCTGATGCGACTGCTCTCTACGGGGCTCCAGGAATCCAGTGATGGGAGATAGGTATCCTTCCGCACTGTATTCCTCCGCCACTGTAAAAAAATAGTCCCTGGTCTCACTTTATGGCAAAAGGTGCATGGGAACTTTCTCACACAGCAATGCCAAAAGTGAGACTAGGGACTATTTTTTTACGGTGGCGGAGGAATACAGTGTGGAAGGATACCTACCTCCCGTCATTGGATTATTGAAGCCCCTAGAGAGCGGTCGCATCAGCTGATGCTGCTGTTCTCCACGGGAGATCTGCGTGTGACCCTCGTGGATTTCTGCGGATCAGGGAGTATATGGCTTGTTTGTTATTTTCATATTTTTTCATAGATGACACTGGCTTCGGGGATCAAAGTGACAAGTGATGGTGAGTATGTACTCTATGTTATATGTACTGTATGTCTATATGTATGTATTGTATGAATGTAGTATATATGTAGCATGTATGTAGTATGTATGTATGTTGTATGAATGTAGTATATATGTAGCATGTATGTATGTTGTATGAATGTAGTATATATGTAGCATGTATGTAGTATGTAGTATATATGTATGTTGTATGAATGTAGTATATATGAAGTATGTATGTAGTATGTATGTATGTTGTATGAATGTAGTATATATGTAGTATGTATGTAGTATGTTGGGGTTTTTTTTTACATTCAACACATTAGCCGGATGATGGGACTACTACTGTCCCATCATTGGCTAATGTGTCAATAACTGTCATTGTAGCAGGCATCGCCCGATGGGACTTGTAGTCCCATCGGACGATGCCTGCACACATACAAGACCCCCGGCAGGCCCGCACAGACCACCGGCAGCCAGCACAGACCACCGACAGCCGGCACAGGCCCCTGAGAGGCCCGTACAGACCACCGGCAGCCGGCACAGGCCCCCGGCAGCCGGCACAGACCACTGACAGCCAGCACAGGCCCCCGAGAGGCCCGTACAGACCACCGGCAGCCGGCACTGGCCCCCGACAGGCCTGTACAGACCCCCGAGAAGCCCGTACAGACCACCGGCAGCCGGCACAGGCCCCCGAGAGGCCCGTACAGACCACCGACAGCCAGCGCAGGCCCCCAAGAGGCCCATAGAGACCACCGGCACAGGCCCCCGACAGGCCTGTACAGACCCCCGAGAGGCCCGTACAGACCACCGGCAGCCGACACAGACCCCCGACAGTCGGCACAGACCCCCCGCAGTCGGCACAGACCGCGCATCATGATGACATCATTTCAGCAGCCAATCACAGCCACAACAGTGGCTTATTACATTATGGGGACTTCCGATTCCGGTATCCGATATTGAAAAAATATCGGTACTCGGTATCGGAATTCCGATACAGCGAATATCGGCCGATACCCAATATTTGCAGTATCGGAATGCTCAACACTAATAGTACATAACGAATCACACTGCACATGACCGGAAGAAAATGGCCGCCGCTATTCATAGATACACAGTGTTCCTAGTAACAACAAGTCGTACTGCGCATGACAGGAAAAAGATGGCCGCCGCTACTCATGATTACAAAGCGTCCATGGTAACTTAGATACTTAAATTGCGCATGACAGGAAAAAATGACCGCCGCTAGTCCTAATTGCATAGCGTACGTTATTACTTGTAGATGATACAAAAGTGTCCATGTTGATATCAATATTCATACTGCCCCTAAGCAGAGAAAAAAAAAAATGACCGCCGCTGTAAATATATAGCATCCATTAGAAATCACTGCGCATAATATAAAATTGGTAACCATTATTCTTAAATATCTAGCTCAGTAATATATGAAACAAACCACTGTGCATAGGCAGAAAAAGAAGAACATGGACGCCAATATCCAAGGAGTAACAATATCCATAATGACCAAATGTCACATATAATTAAGAGCCATCCTTTTATAATACCAGATGATCATGACAACCAAAATTAAGGCGCCTAAAGGATGGTACATGATATCATTAGGCATATATAACATAATAGGCGCATAATAGATGGGACATGATATCATTAGGCATATGTTAATA
Organism: Dendrobates tinctorius; assembly: GCF_039654945.1. NCBI lineage: Eukaryota > Metazoa > Chordata > Amphibia > Anura > Dendrobatidae > Dendrobates > Dendrobates tinctorius. The sequence continues at coordinate 4,711,420 of NW_027361738.1, read as the reverse complement.
TCAATAATAGCTATGGTAAGATGAAATAACATTGGCATAGACAAGAACACCACTCCTTACACTTTTACGAGGAGGAAGGTGTACTAGTACAAGATACACAAGATATTCCGTCTGACATGTGTGGTGAGATATTAAATGGTTATCTGTAATCCTTTTAGATCTAGTGTATCTTGCAGTAGTACGCCTTTCTCCTCCTAAAAGTGTAAGGAGTGGTGTTCTTGTCTATGCCAATGTTATTTCATCTTACCTTAGCTATTATTGATATTAACATATGCCTAATGATATCATGTCCCATCTATTATGCACCTATTATGTTATATATGCCTAATGTTATCATGTACCATCCTTTTTGCGCCTTAATTTTGGTTGTCATGATCGTCCGGTATTATACAAGGATGGCTCTTAATTCTATGTGACATTTGGTCATTATGGATATTGTTTCTCCTTAGATGTTGGCGTCCATGTTCTTGTTCTTTTTCTGCCTATGCACAGTGGTTTGTTTCATATATTACTGCGCTAGATATTTAAGAATAATGGTTACCATTTTTATGTTATGCGCAGAGTGATTTCTAATGGATGCTATAAATTTACAGCGGCGATCATTTTTTTTTCCCCTGCTTAGGGGCAGTATGAATATTGATATCAACATGGACGCTTTTGTATCATCTACAAGTAATAACGTACGCTACGCAATTAGGACAAGCGGCGGTCATTTTTTCCTGTCATGCGCAATTTAAGTATCTAAGTTACCATGGAAGCTTTGTAATCATGAGTAGCGGCGGCCATCTTTTTCCTGTCATGTGCAGTACGACTTGTTGTTACTAGGAACGCTGTGTATATATGAGTAGCGGTGGCCATTTTCTTCCGGTCATGCGCAGTGTGATTCGTTATGTTACTATGGGCGCTGTATATCTACGAGTAGCGGCGGCCATGTTTTAACTGTCATGCGCAGTATGCGTGTCATTATGTTACCAGGGACGCTTTGTATTTATGAGCGGTGACGATTACTTCTTGATTGTCACGCGCTATTAGGGCCTGGTCTCCTGTTTTCACACATATTGCAGCGATTCACAGCTTATAATGATATGGTTTTGATTAACCCCTTCACCCCCAAGGGTGGTTTGCACGTTCATGACCGGGCCAATTTTTACAATTCTGACCACTGTCCCTTTATGAGGTAATAACTCTGAAACGCTTCCACGGATCCCGGTGATTCTGTCATTGTCTTCTCGTGACATATTGTACTTCATGTTAGTGGTAAAATTTCATTCAAATAACTTGCGTTTATTTGTGAAAAAAATGGAAATTTGGCAAAAATTTTTAAAATTTTGCAATTTTCCACCTTTGAATTTTTATGCCCTTAAATCACAGAGATACGGCACACAAAAAACTTAATAAATAACATTTCCCACATGTTTACTTTACATCAGCACAATTTTGGAACCAAAATTTTTTTTTGTTAGGAAGTTATAAGGGTTAAAAGTTGACCAGCGATTTCTCATTTTTACAACACCATTTTATTTTTACAGACCACATCACATTTGAAGCCACTTTGAGGGATCTATATGATAGAAAATACCCAAAAGTGACACGATTCTAAATACTTCACCCCTTAAGGTGCTCAAAACCACATTCAAGAAGTTTATTAACCCTTCAGGTGCGTCACAGGAATTTTTTTGAATATTTAAAAAAAAAATGAACATTTAACTTTTTTCACAAAAAAAATACTTCAGGTTCAATTTTTTTTATTTTACAAAGGGTAACAGGAGAAATTGGACTGCAAAAGTTATTCTGCAGTTTGTCCTGAGTACGCTGATACCTGATATGTGGGGGGAACCACTTTTTCGGCGCATGGCAAAGCTCAGAAGGGAAGAAGCGCCGTTTGACTTTTCCAATGCAAATTTGGCTGGAATTCAGATCGGACGCCATGTCACGTTTGGAGAGCCCCTTATGTACCTAAACAGTGGAAACCCCCAACAAGTGACCCCATTTTGGAAACTAGACCCCCCAAGGAACTTATCTAGATGTGTGATGAGAACTTTGAACCCACAAGGGCTTCACAGAAGTTTATAACGTACAGCGGTACAATTACAAAATCATATTTTTCCACAAAAATGATCTTTTCACCCCTAATTTTTATTTTCCCAAGGGTAACAGGACCCTAAAAGTTATTCTACAATTTGTCCTGAGTACGCTGATACCCCGTATGTGGGTGTAAATGACTATTTGGGCGCATGGCAGAGCTCAGAAGGGAAGCAGCGCCATTTGACTTTTTTGGCTGGAATTGAGATGGGACACCATGTCGCGATTGGAAAACCCCTGATGTACCAAAACAGTGAAACCCCCCACAAATGACACCATTTTGGAAACTAGACCCCCCAAGGAACTTATCTAGATGTGTGGTGGGAACTTTGAACCCCCAAGGGCTTCACAGAAGTTTATAACGTACAGCCGTACAATTAAAAAATCATATTTTTTCCACAAAAATGATCTTTTCACCCTCAATTCTTATTTTTCCAAGGGTAACAGGACCCTAAAAGTTATTGTGCGATTTGTCCTGAGTACGCTGATACCCCACATGTGGGGGTAAACCACTATTTGGGCGCATGGCAGAGCTCGGAAGGGAAGCAGCGCCATTTGACGTTTTTGGCTGGAATTGAGATTGGACACCATGTCGCATTTGGAAAACCCCTGATGTACCTAAACAGTGGAAACCCCCCACAAGTGACCCCATTTTGGAAACTAGACCCCCTTAGGAACTTATCTAGATGTCTGGTGGGCACTTTGAACCCCCAAGGGCTTCACAGAAGTTTATAACGACCGGGTGTGAAAATAAAAAAATCGTATTTTTTCAACAAACAAGATCATTTAGTCCCCAATTTTTTCATTTTCCCAAGGGTAACAGGAGAAATTGGACACCAAAAGTTGTTATCCAAGTTGTCCTGAGTACGCTGATACCTCATATGTGGGAGAAAACGACTATATGGGCACACGTCGGGGCTCAGGAGGGAAGTAGTGACGTTTTGGAATGCAGACTTTGATGGAATGGTCTGCGGGTGTCATGTGCATTTGGAGAACCCCTGATGTACTTAAACTATTGAAACTCCCCACAAGTGACCCCATTTTGGAAACTAGACCCCCCAGAGAACTTATCTAGATGACTTATCTAGATGTGTGGTGAGCACTTTGAACCCCCAAGTGCTTCACAGAAGTTTATAACGCCCGGGCGTGAAAATAAAAAAATCATTTTTTTCCACAAAAATTATATTTTTGCCCCCATTTTTTAATTTTCCTAAGGGTAACAGGAGAAATTGGACCCCAAAAGTTGTTTTGCAATTTGTCCTGAGTAGGCTGATACCCCATATGTGGGGGTAAAACACTGGGCACATGGCAGAGCTTGGAACGGAAGGAGCACCATTTGACTTTTTCAACGCAGAATTGGCTGGAATTGAGATTAGACGCCATGCTGCATTTGGAGAGCACCTGATGTGCCCAAACAGTGGAAACCCCCAATTCTAACTCCAACCCGAACCCCAACACACCCCTAACCCTAATCTCAGCCCTAACTCTAGCCCTAGCCCTAACCCTAGCCCTAACACTAGCCCTAACCCTAACCCTAATGGGAAAATGGAAATAAATACATTTTCTTTTAATTTTATTATTTTTCCCTAACTAAGGGGGTGATAACGGGGGTTCATTTACTATTTATGGCGGTTTTTATGTTTGGCAGCTGTCGCACACTAAAAGACGCTTTTTACTGTAAAAATAGTTTTTGCATCACAACATATTGAGAGCTATAATTTTTGTATATTTTGACCCACCGAGTCATGTTAGGTCTTATTTTTTGCGGGACGAGTTGACGTTTTTATTGGTACCATTTTCGGGCACATGACATCTTTTGATCGCTTTTTATTCCGATTTTTGGGACACAGATTGAACAAAAATCAGCATTTCATGAATTTCTTTTGGGGGGGTGCGTTTACACCGTTCCGCCTGCGGTAAAATTGATAAGGTGGTTTTATTCTTCGGGTCAGTACGGTTACAGCGATACCTCATTTAGGTCGTTTTTTTATGCTTTGTCGGTTTTATGCAATGAAAACAATTTTACATAAAACATAATTATTTTTGCATCGCTTTATTCTGCGAGCTATAACTTTTTTATTTTTTTGCTGATGATGCTGTATGTGGCTCGTTTTTTGCGGGACCAGATGACGTTTTCATCGGTACCATGGATATTTATATGCGTCTTTTTGATCGCGCGTTATTGCACTTTTTGTTCGGCAGTATGATAATAAATCATTATTTTTTGCTTCGTTTTTTATTTTTATTTTTTAAGGTGTTCGCTAAAGGGGTTAAGTAATGGGACAGTTTTATAGGGCGGGTCGTTATGGACGCGACGATACCAAATATGTGCACTTTTATTGTTTTTTTGTTATTTCCAAAAAATTTATTTATTTAGGAATATTTTTTTTTAATTATTTATTTAGCGATTTTTTTTAAATTATTTGTACACTTTTTTTTCAACTTTATTACATTGTCCCAGGTGGGACATCACTGTCCTGTGACAGATCGCTGATCTGTCACATCACAGATCACTGTGACAGATCAGCGATCTGTCACAGGCACTGCACAGGCTTTCCTCATGCCGCAGCTTTGCAGGCACTGAGGAAGCCAGCTCCCTGCAGGCCCCCGAAGATCCCCGTCGCCATCTTGGATTCGGGGGCCTGCAGGGAAAGAGCCCCCCACAGCAGCGCTGCACATTACGCTGCTGTGGGTGGCTCAGGGAAGCACGGAGGGAGCCCCCTCCCTGCCGACGCTTCCCTTTAACCCCGGTACACCGCGATCGTGTTTGATCGCGGTGTGCAAGGGGTTAACGTGTCAGGGACGGTCCGTGACCGCCCCTGACACATTGTGCTGGGTGTCAGCTGTGATAGTCAGCTGACACCCGGCCGCGATCAGCGGCGCTCACCACGTGGGCGCCGCTGATCGCTATGACATAATATTCCGTCCATGGAAATTAGGTCCAGGGTCACATGGACAGAATATTTTGTCCATTGTAGGTAAGGGGTTAAATGATGTATGAGGTAGAATAGGATGGGAAGTTCATCATGGTGATTGTTAAACACACCCTTCCACTTTGATTGGCCAGTTTTGCCATATCCGATGTACGATTGGTTGAGTTTGGGTATATATACTTACCTGTCTCCTATAGGCGCCACCCCCTGACAAAGGATAAGGGCCGAAACACGTGTTGGGGAGGGCGGCTGTCCAGATCAGGTGCAGTGTAGCTTGTAAGTCATACCTTATACTTACCATACTCTTTGATGTCTAATGCTGTTTTCAGAAATTTTTCTGGTCCATGACATAAACTATGCATATACTGATACCTGCTGGTGCTATTGGGTATTATTCCCATTATTCATGTGGTATATCTATGCAGTGACACATATGGTGTTCACTATTTTTGCACTAATATTGCACTTTAATACCTATATATTTTTTGCACTTTATATACGTTTTCTTATTTGTATAATTATGATGTAAACCTATAAGGAATTGATATAAAATGTTTACTAATTTGTATGCACCTTACTTATGAATATATATTATCATTTTGGTTTAAAAAAAATTTTTTTTCCACTGTTGAGATATATATATTTGTTAGCACCATTTACTGCAATAATATGCCCTTATGAAATGGATAGTACTGCCCTCTTATGTATATTTTTATATTATAAAACACTGATGCTTTGCTACTTTTAAAATGCCTCAAGTACCTTTATTTATAAAATAATAAAGTATATATATTTTTACAATCAGGACTTATGGTCAGTGTGTTCTTTGTGTGTTGTGCTGTGTTCAGTGATTTGACTGTCCTAACAATTATAATTATATAGTCTGTGGGGTTATCAGCAGTAGATACCACTGGGTCTGCATATATCACCGTGTGATTGCTGCTGCTGGTTTTTCCCGTTTCCCTTTATGTGTGGTGATTAGTGTTGAGCGATACCACCCGATACTGAAAAATATCGTATCGGAATGGACCGGCCGATCTAAAAAAAGTATCGGGTATCGCCGATTCCGATCCCGGAAGTCCCATTCAAGTCAATGGAACAGAAATATCGGAATTAAAAAAAACCTTTCTTTCCCTGTTGGTTAATTCTACATGGAGAAAAACAACTAATAATAATGTAGAATGTATTGTGGGAGACATTAAAGCCATAGAGCTTTAGCCCAATCAAATGGAATCGCAGTATTTTTTTTTTTTAAAGACATTCGTAGTTACAAAGATATTGACTATGTTAAAGTCTTTAATTTTTTTGTCAGATATGTATGTTTCACTACTTCCATGCTCTTTCACCTTCTTTTTTACTTCTCCCACACTTTCTCCTTCATCATCTTCAGCAGCAGCAGTATCTTCTTCTTTTATTCTTCTTCATATTCTACTTCTTCATCTTCTTCCTATTCTTCTTCATCATATTCTTATTTGTGTCAGGCATTCCTGTAGTTGTTATCTATAAAAGTTTGAAGATTACACCTTCCGTTCAGCCTGTCACAAAAGATTTACAACAGGATTTGTCCGCGTTCAGTTTGGCCTGCAGCAGCAGGCCTTTTCCAGGGGCACCACGAGGAGGAACGGACTCACCCCCATACACTTAGTCTTCTTCTGCTTATAAATTAAATAATATCATTTGCTCTGATTGTTAGTCTTATGCTTCATGTTCTTCTGCTTTTGGTTTTTATGCTTCTTGGTCTTCTGTCTCTTGTTGTTCTGCATCTTGCTGGTTGTCTTCCTGTTCTTTGTCCTCTTGGTCATCTTCTTCAGGGTCATCTTTTAAGTATTATTCTGTGTGGTCTTCAGGGTCGTCGTCTTCAGGGTCATTGTCAGGGAGATCCAGAGTGAGAACTAAAAACCATTTCCACAAGCTTGAACTTGGAAAAGTAGCAGAAGGTACAAGAAGGCTGAGGAACTGCCGAGAACCAGCTGACGGTACTGGAACCCGGAGGGCAGCAGAATGAACAAGAGCCAATGGCACAACCGTGGACCAGCTGACATTGCTGGAACACGGTTACTAAGCAGGAGGTACCTGTCCTACAAAGCATTACCAAGGACCAGCAGACGTTGCTGGAACTCGGATACCAAGAAGGATGCACCTAGGCCAAAGGCACTGCCGAGAACCAGCTGACGGTGCTGGAACCCGGATGGGTAGCATTAGCTACAAGAGTCAATGGAACTACCGAGAACCAGCTGACGGTGCTGGAACCTGGAGGGGTAGCAGAAGGAACAACAGCCAATGGCACAACCGTGGACCAGCTGACGGTGCTGGAACATGGTTACTAAGCAGGAGGTACCTGTGCTCCAAAGCACTACCAAGGACCAGCAGACGTTGCTGGAACTCGGATACCAAGAAGGAGGCACCTAGGCCAAAGGCTCTGCCGAGAACCAGCTGACGGTGCTGGAACCCGGATGGGTAGCAGAAGGTACCCAGGAAAAAAACAAAGCTGCAAGGCAGTGAGCCGGCCGCAGATACCGAAACCCACAGTTCTACAGGGGGTGCTTGTCCTATTGGCACTACGGAACCAGCCTTTATTACCAGAACCCGCAGCCCACATAGGAAGCACCGAAACTGCAGGCACCATAGACTCGGCTAACCCGACCGCAACACGACAGGACAACGTATCGGTGGCAAAGTGACGTTGACACTACCCAGAAACAGCAGGCGTGCTGGAACCAGGCTGGGCAGGAGGGAGAAGCTTACTACAGACATATGGAAGAAGAACTGAGCTTACTACATAGATATGGATATGGATCAGAACGGAGAATACTCCAGAGATATGGGAGCAGAATGGAGCTTACTACAGAGATATTGGCTCAGAAAAGAGCTTACTCCAGAGATATGGGAGCAGAACCGAGCTTACTACAGCGGTATGGGAGCAGAACCGAGCTTACTTGTCACAATCCATTTTTGGATCTGTGTCAGAGTCTGGACTCTCTTATATAAACCTTTTTCCTTTCAGGCCCTGGGGGTTAATATGGGTTTTTTTCCCGGTGGCTGCTGGTGTTACTACAACTGTAGTTGCTCTGCTGCTGGTTTTCTCCTGGTGGCCGCTGGTGTTACTACATGTTCAATTAGCCAGCATGTGGTGACCTCCCCCCTCCATCCTATAAAAGATCATCAGCTGCTGCAGCTCCCTGTTGGTAATACTAGTCATTTGCTAACGAACCTTGGTGAAGTGTGGACCTACCTGGTGGAGAAGGGGTTCAGCTTATCTGGAGCAGTGGAGTTGCTGCTGGATGCTGATTGGGTGCCTTTCTCTGCTGCTTGGAGCATTGGCAGCAGATAAAGCTAAGTTTGCGTTTATAGTTGCTTTAACCCCGTGGTATCTGTTTTATTTTCCCTTGTGTTATTTGGTGCAGTTTACTTTATTCCCTGTCTCACCTCTTGGGGAGGGGGTTGGGGTTGAGCTCATGGCTAAACAGGGGATAGGGACAGGTCAGAGAATTGGGCCTCACTACCATTAAGTGTACCCCCAAGTTAAGGAAAGTCAGGGCACCCCCTAAACCTGAGGGACAGTTCAGGGGCCCAGGTTCCATGTCTCCTGCCTTTTCCCTACTGTCCTGTGACATTATTACCAACAATCCCATTTTTTCTGGTGAGCCATGGCCATAATGCATACCTGTCTCCAATTGCTGCAGACCCTCACTGAGGAGCGTGGGGTGCTGCGTGGTGTGGTGGAGCAGCAGCTACAGCAGTTGGTGGGTACGGGGCTTCAGCTCAGATGCAGGTTCAACCAGAGCCCAAGTTATCTCTCCCAGACAGGTTTTCTGGAGGGAGAGAATTTTTTGTTTTTAAGGAGGCCTACAAGCTATACTTCAGGCTCCACAATCGCTCATTAGGGAGTGAGGAACAGCAGGTGGGATTCACTATAGCCCTCCTTGAGGGTGATCCCCAATCCTGGGCCTTCTCCTTGCCGGCCGATTCACCATCTCTACGGTCGGTAGACGAGTTTTTTGTGGCTTTGGCGAATATGCCCAATGTAGTCCTTGCTAGGGAGGAGGACACACTGGTGCAGGAAGACGAGCCCAGGCAGGTGGGAAGAGGTGGTTCTCCAGCGGTGTTTCCTCCAGTTCGTCGTGGTGTGGGGGCATGTTTTAGCTATGGGCAGACTGGTCATGTTTTCAGGGTCTGCCCAACGAACGCCAAATCTTCTGTACCATCTAAGAAGCCGCGTCCCCCTGGTCGTGTGGAGGGAGGCGATCAGGGAGTGTATATTTCCTCCATTTTGCCCTATATTTTTGGTCTGGCATGGTACTACTCTGTACTACTCTGGAACTACAGGAGTTTATTGGTCGCCTGAATAGCAACAACCAAAATATACGTTAAACATTCACATGCGATGCTGATAAGATTGAGTTCCTCTCTGTCATTGTTTAAAAGGATACTGATGGTCTGGGGCAGACCGATATTTTTAGGAAGATGACTTCTACTAATATGTTGTTACACGCTTCGCTATGTCATCCTGATCACATGGTCAGGTCTGTTCCCATTGGTCAGTTCCTCCAACTTTGTCGGATTTGCTCTATTAATGAGGATTTTGAGAGAAGAGCAGAGGAGCTAAAAATGAGATTCTTGGAACATGGCTATAGTCGGCATCTACTCAAAAGAGCCTATAACAGGGCTATTTATTCTTCCCAAAATGGCCTACTGTACAATAGGGAATCAGCTAGGAAGATGGAGGGACCTGGAAGCTATGCTTCATTGCAAATTATCATTCCCATTCTAGGCAGGTCAGGCAGGCTTTGTCTAAAGCATGTCCTATATTGAAAATTGACCCAATAATTGGCAAATTTATTCTGGATATACCAGTCATTACATTTAGGCGTGCTAAGAATCTGTGCAATCACCTCACCCGTAGTCATTATACAAGTGAGAGAAAGGGTACATTTTTGGATAATTTCACACATAGGAGTGGGTGTGTTCCGTGTGGACATTGAGTTGCCTGTCCCAACATTGAAAAGTGTGATTCTTTTTCCGATTCAGGTGGCGTTAAAAATTTTAAGATCAATAAATACATTACTTGTGCTACGAGATATGTTATTTATTATGTCACCTGTCCATGTGGATTAATTTATGTCGGTTTAACAACTAGACAATTCAAGGTTCGCGTGTACGAGTATGTGTTGGATATTCAGGCGGCGGCTGGCCACATGGATTCATCCACTCTTAAAACGTTACCCCGTCACTTTAAAAACTTTCATGACTGTGACAGTACGGTGCTACAGGTGAGGGGTATCGATGCCTTAAATATTGGGATTCGTGGTGGCAATCTGTTTCAAAGATTGGGTAAACTTGAGACTCGCTGGATCTGGACGCTTAATACGGTATATCCACAAGGACTAAACGAGAATTTGAGTTTCGATCCGTTCCTGTGACCACCTTACTGTTCCAGGTGGACATTGGGTGGATCTAATCCTTGCTATTTTTTATTGTTTTTATTATATTTTTAATTGTGTATTTTTCATGTATTAGGTATTTTTATGATATTTTGTGGATCTATGAAGATTCCAGAGTCCAGGATAGTGGCGGTACCTTGTACAGATGGACTAATTTCTACTGTTTTCTATGTCCATCCTATACCTATGTTTGAAGAAGATCCTTTGACGAGGTTGAAGATGAGTCGGGGGGATGTCTTTTGGATATCTTTATTTTGTTTATTTTATTTTATTTATTTTTCTATTTTTTTCAATGATATATAATTAGGACTGTATGATAATGTCTCTTATATAATCATATCTTGGTAATGCTGTTCTATATATTTTGTGGGCAATAATTAAATATAATATTATTATATCTTTCTTTGTGATATGATTGTATATCAATTTTGATATTGCTTGAAAATTGTGAATATAATATGAATTCTTATCTATTTTTATATTATCTATCAAAAAATATATATGGCATTCCCCTTTAAATATTATGCAGTGAAGGGTATGTTTCTATTGCTATTATAAAAACTTGTGGGATACATATAGGATGTTTTTTGATTGTTGGCACTGCTGCATGTGCGGTGGTGCTGCTTCTTATGTATTTGTACTATTCTGTATTACTCTGCTTTCTATTGTATTATGTTGCCCTTCTGCATATCTTGTGTCGGCAGTGCATCCCACGCCAGACCTCAGGGACACCATGGTTTGGGTGCGGGCTGCCATGCCTTGTACATATACACTATTTCACCTCCCTGGCAGCGCGTCACTTGTTCCCGCTCCCCCTCCTCTGCACATGCGACGCCTTCTTGGTTCATCGCGTCGGTCCCCGGCACGTGGTGCCTCCGGCGTCTGGTCACATGATAATGTGTTTCCAGTGCTGGGAGTTCCTGTGTCGGATGCTGGCATCTTGGACACCATGGTGATGCACCACCTCTTCTCTTATTAGGTATTACATTATTTCCGGCCTCCTCCCTTTATAACATCACTTAGGTCAACCTTTACCACGCCCCCTGATAAAGGAGTAATCCGAAACGTGCGTAGGGGAGGGCGGGCTGGCCTCTTGTAGACGCTGCTGCCATCTATCACCACTTATCACCAACAGGTAATTATTGTAAGACTTTATGCACTTTATTATACATACAGTATGTTGGACATTTGTTCATGTATACATTCTGATGTTTGAGCCCATATACTTCTGTGTATAGAAGTGAGAGTGATGGGTATACATGTATGCAGTGACTGCTTTATCTCTATGGCTGATATAGCTGGGCACTGTGCAATATGAATCAGGGCTGCAGTGCAGGGTGTTATGTCCACTGATGTTTTTAACTCCTTCTATCTTTGTCTGCTCATTTTGACTAATAAAAATTATATATTTTTTGCATTACATGGACTCTTGTGATTGCAATTTTTGTTGGTTTCCTTCCCTCCTTTGTATGATTATTGGCAATCTGTTCTTACCAGTCCTATGCATTGTTTGGGGATCTATGGCCAGTCATATTTATATGATTTTGTGAGATTTATATATAATATATACATTTGGATATTATCCATTCATATATTCCTTTTGGTCCATTGTTACCCCAGACATTCTAATGTCTTTCATATATTTCTTTATATCTAAGTACAGCAGCATATAGAAATAATGCCCCCATGCCTCCTTATAATAATTCTCCTTCACCCTTTATAGTAATAATATTGACCCCGTACCTTCTTACCCCCGTGATTGCTTATAATAATATGTCTCCTGTTCTCTCCCTGTAATGATACTGATTTTGCAGTCTGCCTCCTGATAGTAATGCCCCTGAGCAGGAGCATAAGTAGAAATCACTGGAACGCCAAACCAAAAGTCTTATTATTATGTATTATTATTATTATTATTATAGCGACATTTAATCCATGGCGCTTTACATGTGAGGAGGGGTGTACATAATAAAAGACAAGTACAGTAATCTTTTTTTAACTCCTTAGTGACTGAGCCAATTTGCAGCTTACTGACCAGGCCAATTTTTACAATTCTGACGACTGTCACTTTGAGGTTATAACTTTGGAACACTTTAACAGATCCCGCCGATTCTGAGACTGTTTTTCATGACATATTTTACTTCATGTTAGTGGTAAATGTTCTTCGAAATGACTTGTGTTTATTTATGAAAAAAACGGAAATATGGCAAAAAAATTTCAAATTTTGCAATTTTCAAATTTTGAATTTTTATGCCCTTAAATCAGAGAGATATGTTACACAAAATACTTAATAAATAACATTTCCCACATGCCTGCTTTACAGTAGCATAATTTTTGTTGTTAGGAAGTTATAAGGGTTAAAAGTTGACCAACGATTTCACATTTTTACAACAAAATTTGCAAAACCATTTTTTTAGGGACCACCTCACATTTGAAGTCACTTTGAGAGGTCAATATGACAGAAAATACACAAAAGTGACACCATTCTAACAACTGCACCCCTCAAGGTGCTCAAAACCACATTCAAGAAGATTATTAACCCTTTACGTGCTTCACAGGAACTGAACAACGTGGAAGAAAAAATTTAACATTTAACTTTTTTTTACAAACATTTTATTTCAGAACCAATTTTTTTATTTTCACAAGCGTAAAAAGAGAAAATAAAACACAAAATTTGCTGTGCAATTTTTCCTGAATACGGTGATACCCCATATGTGGGGGTAAACCACTGTTTGGGCGCACGGCAGGGCTTGGAATGGAAGGAGCGCCGTTTGACTTTTTCTATGCAGAATTGGCTGGAATTGAAATCGGATGCCATGCCGCGTTTGTAGAGTCCCTGATGTGCCTAAACAGTGGAAACCCCCAACAATTGACACCATTTTGGAAACTAGACCCCTTAAGGAACTTAACTAGATGTGTGGTGAGCACTTTGAACCTCCAAGTGCTTCACAGAAGTTTATAACGCAGAGCCGTGAAAATAAAAAATCATATTTTTTTTACAAAAATAATCTTTTTGTCCCTGAATTTTTATTTTCACAAGGGTAACAGGAGAAATTAGACCCCCAAAGTTGTGCAATTTGTCCTGAGTTCGTCGATACCCCTTATGTGGGGGTAAATGACTGTTAGGGGGCACGGTAGAGCTCAGAAGTGAAGGAACGTCATTTGACTTTTTCAATGCAGAATTGGCTGGAATTGAGGTCAAACGCCATGTCACGTTTGGAGACCCCTTGATGTGCCTAAACAGTGGAAACCCCCTACAAGTGACACCATTTTGGAAACTAGACCCCCCAATGAGTTTATCTAGGTGTGTGGTGAGCACTTTGAACCCCCTAGTGCTTCACAGAAGTTTATAACGCAGCCGTGAAAATAAAAAATAATTTTTTTTCCACAAAAATGATTTTTTAGCCACCAATTTTTTAATTTTCCCAAGGGTAACTGTAGAAATTAGACCCCCAAAGTTATTGTGCAATTTGTCTTGAGTACGCTGATTCCCCATATGTTGGGGTAAACCACTGTTTGGGCACACGTCGGGGCTTGGAAGGGAGAGAGCATCATTTGACTTTTTCAACGCAAAATTGGTTGAAATCAATGGTGGCACCATGTCGCGTTTAGAGACCCTGTGATGTGCATAAGTAGTGGAAACCCCTCAATTCTAACAACAACCCTAACCCCAACACACCCGTAACCTTAATCCCAACCCTAATCATAACTCTAACCACAAACCTAACCCCAACACACCCCTAACTCTAATCCCAACCCTAACCATAACCCTAACCCCAACACAACCCTAACCCTAACCACAACCCTAACCACAAACCTAACACCAACACACCCCTAGCCCTAATTCTTAACCCTAGTCCCAACCCTAACCCTAATGCCAAACCTAACCCTAATCCTAACGCCAATCCCAACCCTAACCCTAATTCCCACCCTAATGCTAACACTAACCCTAATGGAAAAATGAAAATAAAAATATTTTCTTTATTTCATTATTTTTCCCACCTATGGGGTGATAAAGTGGGGGTTTATTTGCTATTTTTTTATTTTGATCACTGTGATAGGGTCTATCACAGTGACCAAAATGAACCAATAGGAAAAATCTTCCTATTGTTGCCGGGTACCGGCCGGCATATCTCGGCGGGCGCACTGCGCATGCGCCCACCATTTTCTTCCCAGAAGAAGATGGCGGCACCCATGGAGGGTAAGCACGAGGGCCGAGGACCACCGGGAGGTACCGGGGGGGTTGGGGATCCTATTTCTCTCTCCTCTCATGTGCGATCACATCATAGGAGAGAGAAATTGAATGGCACATTGGACTTTTTTTTCGGTCGCCGTTATACGGTTAATAACGGCGATGGCAAAAGCGGGGTCAGTAAAAATCAACCCGAATCATGTTCTTTGGAGTCTCGGCTACCTCCGGCAGCTAAGACCCCGGAGAAAATCCGACTCTGGGGGTTGCTATACACTTTCTCCACAGCGCTGTTAATTAACGGCGATGTGGTTTAGGTACCCTTAACTACCGCAATTAAAAGGCGTATTGGTGGTCGTTAAGGGGTTAAACTGTTTATTTTTTAAATATTTTCTATTTTCTTGTACAAATAACATCATAAACACAAGTAGACTTGTAGCAATATTATGCAAAACAATGCAAAACATTTTAGAAGTTTCATCCAGTGGTACAGTACTCAGAACTTCTGCTCCTACTAACATTAGGTCAAACATCTAATACATCATCTAAGAGTAGGTGTGGTACAGGGAAGACATAGGGAAAAAGTCAGGGAGGGGGGAAAAAAAAGAAAGAAAAGAAGCACGTAACATCAATTGGTTAGCTTAGTTACATAGTCATCCCATGGATTCCATATGCGATTAACCCCTTCCTGACCTTTGACACAGCGTATGCATCCTGAAAGTCAGTGCCAATCTGACCTGTGGCGCATATGCTGTGTCATGGAAGGATCGCGTTCCTGCGCGTCAGGTGACTGGGGTCACTGAAAGGTCACCTCACCCGAAGGCACAAGACCCTTTGTACTTCACCTCGGGGGGTGCGTTAGCCCCCCCCGTGGCTACGATCGCTCTGATTGGCTGTTAAAAGTGAAACAGCCAATCAGAGCGATTTGTAATATTTCATCAATGAAATTTGGTGAAATATTACAATCCAGCCATGGCTGATGCTGCAATAGCATCTGTCATGGCTGGAAACCGAGATCCGACCCCCCCACACCAAATGATGGGGGCGATCAGCCCCCACCACTGACTAACGGCGTCGATCTGCCGCCGCCGTAACCATCTGCTCCTCTCCCCCTTCCCTCCACTTCCCCCGCCTTCTGATCCCCCCTCACCTGTCCTAGTATCTCCGATGTCCCTGTGTCCGTCCCGGTGTCCCTCCCAAATCCTTCATGGGCGCTGCCATCCTGCAAAATGGCGGGCACATGCGCAGTGCGCCCACCGGCTGGCAGATTCCGTTCATTTATTTTGATCACTGTGATAAACTCTCACAGTGATCAAAATAAAAAAAGTAAATAAACCCCCCCTTTATCACCCCCAAAGGGGGCGCCGGAGAGCTGTGCCTGTGTAGTTACGTCACGGTGGTGACGTGGGAGGAATGGGTCCATGTGTGTTCCTCCACACGGGGATATGAACACACACACAAAATGCGCCACACACTACCACGTGCTTCAACACATATACCACCATCAGCACACATTTCACCACACATACACCAACCTCGCCACCTAAAAGTCCAAACACAAAAGTCGCCACTCAAAACTCGCCACGCTGTCCCAGAGCTGTTTAAAAGATGAAAAATGAGCTGTGATTGGTTGCTATCAGCAACAGTTTTCTTTGTAAACAGTTGTGGTAACTGAGGCCTATTATTCTTATCATTTCTATGGTGTTATCATCCTTCTGTAAAGCTGGAAATAACACAATTTATTACCGTGCCAACACAGACCACCCTCTGACACAGACTGCAGGGGGAGCCCAGTATCACACAGGACAGAATTAGACACACGGCTCAGCAGACAGTATCACACAGGATAGGATTAAATACACAGCTCAGCCGTCAGTATCACACAGGATAGGATTAGATACACAGCTCAGCAGTCAGTATCACACAGGATAGGATTAGATACACAGCTCAGCAGTCAGTATCACACAGGATAGGAATAGATACACGGCTCAGCAGACAGTATCACACAGGATAGGATTAGATACGCAGCTCAGCACACAGTATCACACAGAATAGTATTAGATACACTGCTCAGCAGACAGTATCACACAGAATAGGATTAGATACACGGCTCAGCAGTCAGTATCACACAGGATAGGATTAGATGCACGGTTTTATGTGCAATATAATCATTATAATTTGTTATAACTAACTACAGTTGGTTACTATGCCCAGGCAACGCCGGGCTCTTCAGCTAGTATAATATAAACGCCAGCAAATCTAATAAATGGATAATTAGATACTTGTGTCCATGGGATTAGCTCAGTATTGTAGCTTCATTGATGTAAAATGGGATAAGCTGCAATAAAAAGTGCCGTCCTATGAACAATGTCTCGGTTTCTTCACACCAATTGCTGTTTGTGCACATCGGCAGCAAATAAAATGTTCTTACCACCGACAATTGGTTTAAGTCCGGGATCACACATGCGAGAAACTTGGACGAGTCTCGCATGATAATACCCGGAACTGCCGCCTGCACTCGGGAGCGGAGCGTGCGGCTGCATAGCAATGTGTGATCCTGGCCTAATTTGAAAACTCCCACATCAGGTGTCTGACAGGTTCACTGCCAAGAGGGTTTCTGGGGATACAAATCAGCAATAATTTCTTTAATTGGAAAAACTAGTATGCATTTTTTTTTTTTGCATTTCTGAATATTCCAATTTATTATCAACATTATGAAGGTTGCTTTGTTTTGTTTGTTTTTTTGTGAAATTGCTTTTTTCATATTTTACTTTATGCAAACAAATTTTGGTTTGAATTCTTGCTGCAAGATGGTTTGTATTCTCCTGTTACCTGGCATTAAAATTCAGGTTGTGTCTATTATAAAAATGAATCCCTATCGTATAGCTATCAATGTAGTGTTGGGAGTAAGCAATGCCACAGGAGATAGGGGTTGTGACAAGAGTTGAGAGAATTTTGCAAAATTTGGTTCGGATTACGATCGCCGGCGATTATTATATTTGCAGTATTCACCAAACGTCAATGGGTCTAGAGTTGAGCGAATATGTTCGGGACTGATCATCAAACATAAATTCTGCACGAATAGGGTACAAAAAAAGGCATGAATATGGCAAACTCGGATTTGGTGATGGTTTACGAACATATTCTCTCAACTCTAGTTGTAAAGCTACACGAGATGGAAAAAGCTAACCATACACATTGGGTAGCCGTGTGCTGAATGTTCGGTCAAAGACTATCACTCCCGTCTCCACATACTTGTGAGTGCTAGGGATTTTGGGATTATCTCCCTTGAGAACAAAAGTATCAGGCATTGCCACTCCACCTGCCCGGTCCTTCTCTCTTCTATGGGGGGAGAGCCAGGAGCTGCCCATACACATCAGATGGCCAAGCGATCCTCCCAAAATCTGTGGCTTTGACCGGCTTTCAACTAACGTGTATTGGGGCTGTTATTGTGACTGTCCCAAAAAAGGTAATGGTAAACTGTACCTCCCTTCTAATGGGATGGGGTCCCTTTACCTCTATGTAGCCCACCTGTAATTGGCAAGTAACAGTTCAGTGCTCATATTCTGCTACATGTGTAAGCTATTAAAATGAGCCTTTATTAGATTTTAATAACTTCATTATTCACTATTTTGAAGCCTTTTGGGTCCTGATTTATTAAGCTGTTTTCAGCATAATTCTGGTGAAGTTGCACAAAAATCTTGCAACATTTGGAGTTTACTTTACAAGCCAGCTATGCCAATATGGACAGGGCATGGCTGCACCCACCTGCATAAAGAGTCTGACTGGGGTATATTGACGGCACCAGAATTGGGTGGATTGTACTCCAGCAATCCTCTTCTTAAACTGGCCTGCACAGCACAGTCTTAATGAATCGTCCCTTCTATTTTATTATTAAAAAAAAAATTGTATATAATTTTTTTTTTCCCCCAAGCCAAATCTAACCACTATTATTTCACGTTGCCAATACTTGCAGCAGGTCTCTGAGACCAAAATCAACCAAGATATAAAAGTACATGCGAATAATTGCACTATGCTGGACTATGGATACACAAACACTATATTTTTCCAGTTAATGATCTTCACTTGTAGGCTTTCCGTGAATGCTTTATATGTGTATCAATTTTTTTTATTAAAGTTGTGGATAATTTGAATCTTCTCTTTTGTTTGTGCAATGTAGCAAAGCCCTGCAGCCCATTGTAGAGCACGGGAACATGGAATAACTATTATTGGCATAGTGTGTTTTTATTAACCTATTCGTTGTCTTAAGCATTCTGCGTTAAAAAATAACCTGAATAAAGGTTCGGCACTCATCACTAAGGAATTTGGCAGGAGATAGCAGTAATTACATATACTACTACTTTTTGAAGCTACTTGACTATGGAGCCAGCCTGGTATGTATCTCGATCCATGCGCCAGCCCACAGACTATTTAAAAGGTATTTTTTAGGATCTCCATTTGGACTACAAGCAGTGAGCTGGATCCATTTTTTTTCTTTCTTCTTGATGGCTATAACTTATTAACTTGATCAGAAGCGTAGCTAGGGGTTCGGCTTATGGTGGGGGCGAAAAAATCTGAGTGGGCTCCTAACCGGTAACCCTGATTACAACTCAGGTTGGCACACTCAAGTCGTGAGTATAGGAGAACCTCAGCAGATGACCGCGCTGTAACTGAAACAAATCTCTATACAAAAAACAATACTGATATTACCGCCATATGGTGATCTCATAGTGGTAGATACCAGTCCTGCAGCATATACAAGAGTTTACTATACAGTTACATATGATAACTTACAGGCCCCGTTCTTTCTGATAATCGTTCACTTTTACACTTTACTCAGACCGACATGTCTACTTCTCCAGCCAGGACTCATCTGCAGAGAATACAACAAAGACACATTTGACTTCTCACATTTCCAGCTTAGTACCCATCTATCTCCAACCTGCACAAACTACTCACCCAATACTGAGCCGTTGCTGCCGTATGTGTCCCTACTATTGTACCTGATACAGCAGCAGTGGCTCAGCATTGGGGTATGTGTCCCTACTATTGTACCTGATACCCCAATACTGAGCCGCTGCTGCCGTATGTGTCCCTATTACTGCTCCTGATACCCCAATACTGAACCGCTGCTGCCATATGTGTCCCTATATTGTACCTGATACCCCAATACTGAGCCACTGCTGCCGTATGTGTCCCTATTACTGCACCTGATACCCCAATACTGACCGCTGCTGCCGTATGTGTCCCTACTATTGTACCTGATACCCCAATACTGAGCCGCTGCTGCCGTATGTGTCCCTACTATTGTACCTGATACCCCAATACTGAGCTGCTGCTGCTGCCGTATGTGTCCCTATTAATGCACCTGCTGTGTGGTACAAGCGCAGGAATCCTCTAACTGCCTCACATAATAATGCCACTATTGTGCCCTTTACATAGCAGAATGTCTCTTGTGCCCTCACAGTAGCTCTCACACTGTATATAGACCCCCATACTGTATGATGGCCCCCACAGTAGCTCCCACGCTGTATATAGATCCCCATACTGTATGATGGCCCCCACAGTAACTCCCACACTGTATATAGACCCCCATACTGTATGATGGCCCCCAAAGTAGCTCCCACACTGTATATAGACCTCCATGCTGTATGATGGCCCCCACAGTAGCTCCCACACTGTATATAGACCCCCATATTGTATGATGGCCCCCACAGTAGCTCCCACACTGTATATAGACCCCCATACTGTATGATGGCCCTCACAGTAGCTCCCACACTGTATATAGGCCCCCATACTGTATGACAGCCCCCACAGTAGCCTTTAAACTGTACTGTATAATGGCCCCCACATTAGCGCTCACGCTCTATACTGGCCCCACACTAGCTCCCATACTGTATAATGACCCCTGCATTAGCTCTCACGCTCTATACTGGCCCCACACCAGCTCCCATACTGTATACTGACTCCCGCATTAGCTCATCCGCTGGATTATGACCCTCGAATTAGCTCTAACACTGTATAATGGCCCCCGCTGTAGCTCCCATGCCTCTGATTCTGGTCTCTGTCAGTCCCTGTCTGTGAGCTACAACCTGCACAGTCCTGATATATATGACAAAGAACTAAATAGAAGAAAATATAAACAGCCAGTGGGTGCGTATAGAGTCCAGGATATGGGTATAGCTCCCTGAATGTACCCAGGTGACCCTAAAAGAAATATTCTTGGCTGAACAAGACCCCAAAGAGGGAGAAAGAAAGAGGGAATTAGAAGAGAGGGAGGTAAAATATTACTCATGTAAAGAAGAAAAGTGCACCCTGGTACGTCTTCTCTTTTATTCCCCTTTCTGCCTTTGGGGGGGTCTTGTCCAGACTGAGTATATGTTCAGGGGTCTATATGTGATCAGCTATACGCACCTGCTGGCTGTTTGTATTTTCTTCTATTTGGCTCTTTATCATATATATTCATCCTCAACTTTGTGGGGATTATTTTTTTTAGTAAAAAGTTATATACCGTAATTGGCTTTTCATGTTTGCCACCCTGGATTTACAATATGAGATGATATGACCCTCACCCCGGCTACAGGACCAAGTCACGGGGGGGGGGGTGTATGTATACTGCATATATACATATATGTAGAGATAAATGAAATATACGGCTGCCAAACATTTCAGGCATTTACCGATCTTCAATATAGCAGCAAAAATGAAAGTAGCACACCGCTTAGACAAAATGAAAAAAAACAGAGTTTTGATTCTCCTGGAAAAAGGTTCTCAGTAAACTGAAACATTGCTGAGCCCCAATGAGCTATTAAACACTATTTCTTAATTTTGTCAATAGACTGCTGCCTTCAGTTTTTACTACTTTAGATTTTTACATTTATATACCATATATACCATATACCGTATATATTCGAATATAAGCCGAGATTTTCAGCCCGTTTTTTGGGGCTGAAAGTCCCCCTCTCGGCTTATATTCGAGTCATATACACCGGGGGGTCAGAGGGGGAGGGGGGGCGGGTGTGTCAGGTCATACTTACCCGTCCTGACGCTGTCTCTTGAGCCCCCAGCTTCTCCCCGTGCTCTCTCTTCCTGCCTTCAGCGGTCACGTGGTGCCGCTCATTAAAACTCATGAATATGCGCATATTAATGAGCGGCACCATGTGACCGCTGAAGGCAGGAAGAGAGAGCGCGGAGAAGCTGGGGGCTCAAGAGACAGCGTCAGGACGGGTAAGTATAGCGATACTCACCTGTCCTGCGTCCATGGCTGCTTGCTGCTGTCTGTCATCGGTCAGTGACTTCAGACAGCAGAGGGCGCGGTGACGTGGTTAGTGCGTGCCGCGCCCCCTGCAGTCTGAACGTCACTGACTGATGACGTGGCAGATAGCGGTGAGCAGCCATGGACGCAGGACAGGTGAGAATCTGACACCCAGCGACGGAGAGGTGAGTATGTCATTTTTTTATTTTTACATGCAGCAGCAGCATGGGGGCAGCACATGGGGGAATAATCTTAAGGAGCTTCTAATGGGGGCAGCACATGGGGGAACAATATGGAGCTTCTAATGGGGGCAGTATATGGGGGAACAATATGGAGCTTCTAATGGGGGCAGCATATGGGGGAACAATATGGAGCTTCTAATGGGGGCAGCATATGGGGGAACAATATGGAGCTTCTAATGGGGGCAGTATATGGGGGAACAATATGGAGCTTCTAATGGGGGCAGCATATGGGGGAACAATATGGAGCTTCTTATGGGGGCAGCATATGGGGGAACAATATGGAGCTTCTAATGGGGGCAGTATATGGGGGAACAATATGGAGCTTCTAATGGGGGCAGTATATGGGGGAACAATATGGAGCTTCTAATGGGGGCAGCATATGGGGGAACAATATGGAGCTTCTAATGGGGGCAGCATATGGGGGAACAATATGGAGCTTCTAATGGGGGCAGCATATGGGGGAACAATATGGAGCTTCTAATGGGGGCAGTATATGGGGGAACAATATGGAGCTTCTAATGGGGGCAGCATATGGGGGAACAATATGGAGCTTCTAATGGGGGCAGCATATGGGGGAACAATATGGAGCTTCTAATGGGGGCAGCATATGGGGGAACAATATGGAGCTTCTTATGGGGGCAGCATATGGGGGAACAATATGGAGCTTCTAATGGGGGCAGTATATGGGGGAACAGTATGGAGCTTCTAATGGGGGCAGCATATGGGGAAACAATATGGAGCTTCTAATGGGGGCAGCATATGGGGGAACAATATGGAGCTTCTTATGGGGGCAGCATATGGGGGAACAATATGGAGCTTCTAATGGGGGCAGTATATGGGGGAACAATATGGAGCTTCTAATGGGGGCAGCATATGGGGGAACAATATGGAGCTTCTAATGGGGGCAGCATATGGGGGAACAATATGGAGCTTCTAATGGGGGCAGCATATGGGGGAACAATATGGAGCTTCTTATGGGGGCAGCATATGGGGGAACAATATGGAGCTTCTAATGGGGGCAGTATATGGGGGAACAATATGGAGCTTCTAATGGGGGCCGCATATGGGGGAACAATATGGAGCTTCTAATGGGGGCAGCATATGGGGGAACAATATGGAGCTTCTTATGGGGGCAGCATATGGGGGAACAATATGGAGCTTCTAATGGGGGCAGCATATGGGGGAACAATATGGAGCTTCTTATGGGGGCAGTATATGGGGGAACAATATGGAGCTTCTAATGGGGGTAGTATATGGTGGAATAATCTATGGAGCTTCTTATGGGGGCAGTATATGGGGGAATAATCTATGGAGCTTCTTATGGGGGCAGCATATGGGGAATAATCTATGGAGCATTTCCCACCCTAGGCTTATACTCGAGTCAATAAGTTTTCCCAGTTTTTTGTGGCAAAATTAGGGGGGTCGGCTTATACTCGGGTCGGCTTATACTCGAGTATATACGGTATATGATATCACTCATGTCAGTGGCTCTGAGGCACAGTGAGATTTATGGCAGCTGATTTGCACTGACAGAGACATCTTCTGAGCTGTATAAGAGTTCAAGCAGCCGCCATAAATCTACTGTGCCTCAGATACAAGAAAATAAACCATCCAGGATTTGTCAGGAGGTGAGCAGCGTCCTCCCCCCTCCTCACTGCACAGACCCCTCAGGGCCCCCCGAGTTCTTACTCACAGCACCGTCTTGTCCTGCTCCTGTCCAGGTGAAGAAGCTAGTGCTGTGTGGTGACCTCTCTCCTGCAGACACACAAGGAGCAGTGTGGGCATGTCTGCAGTTCGCCGGAGGAAGCTTAAAGCTATAATCTCCCTGCAACTACAGTGCAGCTTAGCTACATCAGTGAGCTGCGCACGCTGACATGGTTTACAGTGGCAGAAGCTCTGGATGGGCCCCTCAGATCAAGAGGCCCGGGGCGACTGCACCCTGTGCCCCCCTGCTAGCTACGCTGCTGAACTTGATCTAAGTTCACATTGTGTCTTTGTCTATGGTTGGGGGCTTGCAGCTGAAGCCCTAGAAAAACGTTTTCCGATGTTTGTGTTAATGGAGCCATCTACTATATAATCGTCTAATTTTGTCTGTCTGTTTGCAATGGAAATCCCGCGTTGCTGATTGGTCGCGGCCGGCCGGACGCGACCGATCAGCTACAGGCGCAGTCCGGCCGCGAATTGGCACGGATTTCGAACGACGCACGCCACCGCCAGGCGATATGCTGCGTTAGCCGCTGATCTCCCGACAGTTGCCTCGGGTCATCTCCTGCACGCACGGATTTGCCGCAATCAGCGATATTGGCGCGGAATTTAAATGGGATCTGTCACCCCATTTTTGGCCTATCAGCTGCAGCCACCACCATCAGGGGCTCATCTACAGCATTTTGTAATGCTGTAGATAAGCCCCCGGTGAAACCTGAAAGCTAAGAAAAAAGAGTTAGATTATACTCACCCTGGTGTCTGGTCCAATGGGTGTCGCCGTAACATCCGGCACCTCCCATCTTCATATGATGACGCATGCATACTTTATCGGCCCTGTTGAGGGCAGAGCAGAGTACTGCAGTGCACAGGCGCCGAACCTCTCTGACCTTTCCTGGTGCCTGCGCACTGCAGTACTTTACAATACCCTCAACAGAAGCAAGGAGGAGGACATCATCGTATGAAGATGGGAGGCACCGGACCACGACACCCCCCCCCCCCCCCGGTGAGTATAATCTAACATGTTTTTCTTATTTTTCAGGTTTCATCAGGGGCTTATCTACAGCATTACAGCATTACGTTATCATCTTTGAATCGTCCTGTGAGCGCGGTGCCTTTCTCTATCTAAAAATTTATTATTATATTATTATTATTATTTCAGCTATAAGCTGCGGCCACTGCCTTTCTACAGCATTCTAGAATGCTGTTGATAAGCCCCGAAAGGCAGTGGCCGCAGCTTATAGCTGAAAAACGAGGTGACAGGTTCCCCTTAACAATATAAGCCTATGGAGCGTCCGAACAAGGCCCCATAGACTTGCATTATAGAAGAGACTTCTTGCTCACACCGAGAGCATAGAGTGAGCCGAAGAGTCTGAAGAGCGATGACAGGCGATTCTGACAGCTAAATAGGAAAGGGTTATTTACAGTTAGAGCAGTCACACTGTGGAATGCCCAACTACAAGAACTACTAATAGCAGACACTACAACAGCTTTTAACCAGGGCTGGATGATTTCCTCAATACACATAACATTGTGGGTTATATTTAATTTAGTGACAAAATGGACAATTGGTGGAGAAAGGTTAAACTTGATGGACCTAGGTCTTTTTTCAACCTATGTATGTAGCTATGTATCTATGACATCACACAAAACAGGAGCCGGACAGAGCTTGATCTCAGAGAAGACGGCAGTAGGGAAGTATATTACCCCACCACACTACAATACATACACGTTTAGTGAAAAAAGCAAAACATCATGAGGATTCTTCAAACATGTATGACGTACAGTATTGGTATGCCATATATTTCAGAAATATTCTATTACAAAGGAATATTAATTAATTCAGAATTTTTATTTAATTTTTTTAAATTGGGAATTCCCTATCAGTATGTCTTTGGAGTGTGGGAGGAAACCGGAGTACCCGGAGGAAACCCACGCAAACACGGGGAGAACATACAAACTCCTTGCAGATGTTTTCCTTAGTGACATTTAAACCCAGGATCCCAGTGCTGCAAAGCAACAGTGATAACCACTGAGCCACCGTGCTGCCCAAGTACAGCTTTGATGATGGACTTGCTGTACTAGATGTATATGGTGCCCTAAGGACAGATTGGACAAATGCATCTTCTGATGCTGCGAGCGGCCCTGGATATTCCACGCCGGCAGGATGATATAATCCGGCGGAAGATGGAACCTTTGAGAAGAGATATAAAACTAATGTAAGTAATGGGACTCCATATTAGAGGATACTGCTTTGGTGTCATTGTGGCAGGACGGTAGAGAAATCTTATCTGTGCAGAGGAACAGGATCATTGTCACTCATCATACATGTGACAATCCCACCACTGACAGATAACATCTTCTCCACATGAATTATTCTCACTGGCCAACATCAATCAACATAGGCCTTATTATCACACTTACGTCTTCTAGGTTCTCGCTCTTCTACTATTTTGGCATTTTGATCTTCTACCAGTTTTATTGCAGAGTTATTTTTCTTCTCAACTAGAAATTTATATAAAAAGTAAAAAATCAAGTCAATGATCATTGTCAGTCATCATACATGTGGCAATTGTATAACTGGGAGTTAACATCTCCTCCTCGTGACTATTTCTCAATCGCCGACATCAGACAACATTGACCTTATTGTCACACTTACCTCTGCTAGGTTCTGTCTCTGGGACTATTTCTGGGTCTTGATCTTCTTCCAGTTTTAATGCAGATGTATTTTTTGTCTCATCTTGAAATTCATGTAAAAAAGTAAGAAAAACAAGTCAATGATCATTGTCAGTCATCATACATGTGGCAATCGTATAATTGGGAGTTAACATCTCCTCCTCGTGACTAATTCTCAATCGCCGACATCAGACAACATTGACCTTATTGTCACACTTACCTCTGCTAGGTTCTGTCTCTGGGACTATTTCTGGGTCTTGATCTTCTTCCAGTTTTAATGCAGAGGTATTTTTTGTCTCATCTTGAAATTCATGTAAAAAAGTAAGAAAAACAAGTCAATGATCATTGTCAGTCATAGATGTGAAAATCCCACCATTGATATATAATATATCCTCCTCGGGAATTATTCTCAGTCGCCAACATCAGACAACATAGACCTTATTGTCACACTTACCTCTGCTAAGTTCTGTCTTTACTACTATTTCTGGTTTTTGCTCTTCCAGTTTTAGTGCAGATGTATTTTTCGTATCAACTGGAAATTCAGGTAAAAAAGTAAGAAAAACAAGTCATTGATCATTGTCAGTCATCAATGTGAAAATCCCACCATTGACATATAGTGATGGGTGAGTGTGCTTGTTAATGGAGCTTTCCGAGCATGCTCAGGTGTTCTCCAAGTATTTTGAGCATACTCGTGAATTAAGTTTTAGTCCTCGCAGCTGCATGATTTGCGGCTGCTGGAACGCCTGAATACATGTGGGGATTTTTGCTAAAGAACGGGCAATCGCCACATGTATTCAGGCTGTCAGCCGCAAATCATGCAGCTGCGGGGACTGACTGTCTGATGTCGGTGACTGAGAATAATTCCCGAGAAGGATATATTATATGTAGTGATGAGCGATTGTGCTCGTTACTTGAGTTTTCCAAGCATTCTCAGGTGTTCTCCGGGTGCTCTCCGAGTGCTCTCCGAGTATTTTGGGCGTGCTCGGAAATTAAATTTTAGTCCCTGCAGCTGCATGGTTTGCAGCTGCTAGACAGTCTGAATACATGCGGGGATGATTGCATGTTTTTTTGGAAATCCCCACATGTATTCAGGCTCTCTAGCAGTCTCAAATCATGCAGCTGCGGGGACTAAAACTGGATTTCCGAGCACGCCCAAACTACTCAGAGAACACCCGAGCATGTTCGGAAAACTCGAGTAAAGAGCACACTCGCTTATCACTACATATAATATATCCTCCTCATGAATTATTCTCAGTTGCCGACATCAGACAGCATAGACCTTATTGTCACACTTACCTCTACTAGGTTCTGTCTCTGCTACTATTTCTGGGTCTTGATCTTCTCCCAGTTTTAATGCAGAGGTATTTTTCGCCTCAACTGGAAATTCATATAAAAAAGTAAGAAAAACAAGTCAATGATTATTGTCAGTCATAGAAGTGAAAATCCCACCATTGACATATAGTGATGAGCGAGTGTGTTCGTTACTCGAGTTTTCCGAGCATTTTGATCGTGCTCATGAATTAAGTTTTAGTCCCCGCAGCTGCATGATTTGCAGCTTCTAGACAGCCTGAATACATGTGCGTATTGCCAGTTTTTTCGGAAATCCTCACATGAATTCAGGCTCTCTAGCAGTCTCAAATCATGCAGCTGCGGGGACTAAAACTTGATTTCCGAGCACGCCGAAACTACTCAGGGAACACTCGAACATGTTCAGAAAACTCGAGTAAAGAGCACATTCGCTCATCACTACATATAATATATATAAAGTGCTCTCAGTGAGAGAAACAAAATAGGAATCTTGTGGGTATGATACCTTTTAATGGCTAACAAATAATAGTGAATGTTGTTACAAAGCAAGCTTTCGGGACTGCTTACGTCCCTTCATCAGGCTGATATGCATATCAGCAGCTTATCAGCTTGATGAAGGGACGTAAGGAGTCCCGAAAGCTTGCTTTGTAACAACATTCACTATTATTTGTTAGCCATTAAAAGGTATCATACCCACAAGATTCCTATTTTGTTTCTCTCACTGAGAGCACTTTATATATTTTTTTCTACTGGCTAACACGGTACCAAACCACTTTTTTCGTTTTACATATAATATATCCTCCTCGTGAATTATTCTGAATCGCCAACATCAGACCACATAGACCTTATTGTCACACTTACCTCTGCTAGGCTCTGTCTCTGCAACTATTTCTGGGTCTTGCTCTTCTCCCAGTTTTAAAGCAGATGTATTTTTTGCCTCAACTGGAAAATTATATAAAAAAGTAAGAAAAACAAGTCAATAATCATTGTCAGTCATAGATGTGAAAATACCACATTGACATATAATATATCCTCCTCCTCAATTATTCTCAGTCTCCGACATCAGACCACATAGACCTAATTGTCACACCTCTGCTAGGTTCTGTCTCTGGGACTATTTCTGGGTCTTGATCTTCTCCCAGGTTTAATGCAGAGGTATTTTTTGTCTCATCTTGAAATTCATATAAAAAAGTAAGAAAAACAAGTCAATGATCATTGTCAGTCGTAGATGTGAAAATCCCTCCATTGACACATAATATATCCTGCTCGTGAATTATTCTGTCGCCGACATCAGACAACAAAGACCTTATTGTCACACTTACCTCTGCTCGGTTCTGTCTCTGGGACTATTTTTGGGTCTTGATCTTCTCCCAGGTTTAATGCAGATGTATTTATTGTCTCAACTGGAAATTCATGTAAAAAAGTAACATATAATATATCCTCCTTGTGAATTATTCTCAGTCGCTGACATCAGACCACATAGACCTTATTGTCACACTTACCTCTGCTAGGTTCTGTCTTTACTACTATTTCTGGTTTTTGCTCTTCCAGTTTTAGTGCAGATGTATTTTTCGTATCAACTGGAAAATCATACAAAAAATTAAGAAAAACAAGTCAATGAAAAACTCCTATAAGATTAGAGTCATATCTTTATGGTTGCTGATGCCGGATTGCTATGAGCGCAACCCTGTGGTCGGCATTCATAGCACACCTATAATTCTGCTACATAGAGGGGATCTATGCATCTCCTCTATGTAGCAGAGGCGATTGATTTATGGCAGTTTCTAGCCTCCCATGGAGCAATGCAAAAATAAAAAAAATGTTTTTAAAAAATATAAAAAAACAAAAGTTTAAATCCCCCCCTCTTTCGCCTCATTCAAAATTAAACAATAAAAAAAATCAAACCTACACATATTTGGTATTGCTGTGTACAGAATCACCCGATCTATCAATAAAAAAAAGGATTAACCCTATCGCCAAACGGCTGAGCGAGAAAACAAATCGAAACGCCATAATTAAGTTTTTTTGGTCGCCGCGATATTGCATTAGCATGAAATAACAGGCGATCAAAAGAACGTATCTGCATAAAAGTGTTATCATTAAAAACGTCAGCTCGGCGTGCAAAAAATAAATCCTCGCCCAACCAGAGATCCCAAAAAGTGGAGACGCTACGGGTCTCAGAAAAGGGCGCAATTTTTTTTTTTTGCAAAGTTTGGAATTTTTCTTCACCACTTAGATAAAAAAGAACCTAGACATGTTTGGTGTCTATGATCTCGTAATGACCTGGAGAATCAAAATAACAATTCAGTTTTAGCATTTAGTGAACCTAGCAAAAAAGCCAATCAAAAATTAAGTGTAGGATTGCATTTATTTTGCAATTTTACTGCACTTTGAATTTTTTTTCCTGTTTTCTGTTACACGACATGGTAAAACCAAAGGTATTGTTCAAGAGTACAACTCGTCCCACAAAAAATAAGCCCTCACACGGCAATATTGACCTAAAAATTAAAAAAACTTATGGCTCTGGAAAGAAGGGGAAAGAAAAACGAAAATGCAAAATCGGAAAAAAGCTTCGGGAGTTAAGTGGTTGAAACATCTGTGGCACATTAAGGGTATATATAGGGTTAGTTTGGGGCCTGACTGAACCATGGGCAGAGCATTCGTGATCAGTATCAGGCACCAGACTGTATGGCCCCTTATACCTTTTAATGCGCAGCACATAAGAGTGAGAATTTTATACAGTAAAGTGTTGGATTGTTGATTATTTTAAAGGCACAAAAAAGCAGTGATTTTCTGAGCCCTCATGTAACATTTACATTACACCTTATGATCAGTGGCGACAACAAGATGTCCTATAGACCTGCACATACCTGGCAATATGGGAGAGGGTGACTTGTTGTTTTCAGTAGTGAAGCACTGATTGTCACCATCATTTCCAGTTGGAGAAGATTCTTTCTGCCTGTTTAGTAGAAAAAAAATAAATTACAAGTGAAAGCAATGAAAAATAAAAAGACTCCTTTTTTATGGGCAATTAGGACACTTGACCAAAATGAAGGGTATACCTTGCACAGGACTGCCTTCTGTCAGCAAGAATGAAGAATAACTAGTAATAAAGGGCTTTAATGAAATTGAAATGAAAGGCTGGTCATAATGATCAACTGTTATCACCAGCGTTATCACAAGCCAGACATTACAGTGATGATCAATCATGGGGGCGGTGAGTTCTGGATTTAGTATTGTGTCATATGCGTCTTGTATTTGGTATTCTGAAGATATGTCAGTCCTATACCCTGTAATAATCTACTCACACGTCTGAGTGTTTTGTGCTGGTCTCTAGAGAGCAATCTGGAGATGGCTCATGATCTTCATCTCTCATCATCATGGTATTGGGGTCATATAGCTAAAATACACAGAGTAAAATTAATTATATATATATATAGTATTTTCATACTATTTTAGTTATAGTGTTGTGGATTTACTGATCATATACTTACCTTAGAAAGCCTTTGAGAAGATGATACATAGTTTAGACTTTCTGGCCAATCACTGACCTCCTCACTTGTGTCATCCTCATCTGAATCCATATGTTTGGGTCTCTTAATGCCAGCTACAAAGTACAAGTATTATCAAAGATTATTAATATAATCACAGACAGTCACCATGTTATTACTAATAATGATGCGAACATATTGTCACATAAAATAAAAGACTAGACAAATGGCAACTTTAACCAGATGACGTCTCATTCTACTTACTGGGAAAGTAGCGGGTGTCCTCCTCTGACGTAATATCTGGCCTTAACGTTGGCATATTTTGAAGGTTCTCAAAGTCTAACTCACTCAGGAATGGATGACTCTTGATTTCATTTGCTCCTCCTGGAAACGGAAGACAAGAAAAAAGTGATCCAGACAATGTTAGGAAGACTGTACATTTTAAGTTAATCTAAACTGAAGATATAGCAGATCCAAAATATACTGTAAGTCATGGCATGAAGAATGGGGAATGGACAAGAAGATAACGCAGAGACCTCAGTGTTGATCCTCATGGAAATGATCTATTTGTCAGGTCACAGAGGAGCTATAAGTCATTATTAATACTACTATATATATTACCTGTCCCGAGTCTATGTGTTGGATCTTTTATGAGTAGCTGAGTAATGATGCTTTGAGCTTTGGGATGAAGAGCATGCTTTTTAAATTTCAAAGTGATGTTATCTGTTATGTAAAAAGTAAATATTACAGAAAAGAAAGTCTCTACATTTACTATCATTTAAAAAAACTCATCAAAAGCAACAAGTAACTAAACCAAAGAATGAACATAACAACTGAACCAAATTACTGTGGCATCACACAGCATTCAGAATATTTTACTTACCTGTGGTGATACTGTTAAAAATAATACTTTTGTATCTTCCTTTAAATGGCACATCGCCAGTAAGAAATTTATACATGATGATCCCTAGTGACCACCAGTCAATAGGCCTTCCGTAGCGCTCCCCTAAGATGACTTCTGGGGCTATATAATGCAATGTACCAATCATCTGAAAACCAACAGAACAATGAGAAGATGATCAATGAAAATAACTGTGACAAATAATATCAGTGGAAAAGTTTTCTATGTGAGAAAATATTCGAGAAGCAGAAATAGATCAGATCTGTAAAGAATAAGTTTTTTATGTATAGCTAACCCCATCAGCAGGAAACTCTCTGGTGATGTCTTCAGTTTGAGCCTTGTAAATGTCTGATGTTGGTCTCATGAGTCCGAGTTTTGAAATACCAAAATCGGTGACTTTGATATGTCCAGTTGATGATATCATGAGGCTGTAAAAGAAAAGATATTGTCAGCCCTAAGTAATAACCCATAGACTGTATACCAAACTATAACTGTCTCTCCCTTTATTATACTGCAGCGCTCACTTACTTTCCAGGCTTCAGGTCTCGGTGAACCACACCATAGCTGTGCAGATATTCCACAGCAACAACCGTTTCTACAAGGTACCTGCGGGCCCAGGCGAGGGATAAATGACCATATAACTTTAAGAGACTGCCACAGTCTCCTCCTAGAGCAGAAAGCAAATATGACAGGTGAGGGTTTGTTATAATGTAAATTACACATGATGAGTGTGAATGAGAAATAAGCTGAGACATTGGGGCAGGGAGTCAATCATAGAGATACACTGTGTGATGTAGAGCGTATACTGTATACTGCAGAGTAATCCTATACAAAAAGAGAGCTGAGATCTGCCCCCTGCTGGTAAACTCTTACATTGCACTGTCAATCTCTGACAGCGGCATTTACAGCAGGTGACCTGGAGGCGAGCTGCTCTAAGCACTCATCGCCCCCATTCCATGTCAGTGTTTGCTATGGCTGCTGAGTGTCTGCGGAAGACTACTATCCTTGCCACTATGGTACTTCTGTGAAGGTCAGTGTATAGCTTGGCTTCATAGTGGACCAAGATTTTCACCATATTCTGCAATGCCCATATTGCAGTACATAGTA
This sequence comes from Dendrobates tinctorius, assembly GCF_039654945.1. Lineage (NCBI taxonomy): Eukaryota > Metazoa > Chordata > Amphibia > Anura > Dendrobatidae > Dendrobates > Dendrobates tinctorius. Next base: position 4,678,097 of record NW_027361738.1, on the reverse strand, counting down.
ATTACGATTATATAATCGCAAGTTCAGGTCCCTTATGGAGACTAAAAAATAAAATAACAAAAATATTTGGGGAAAGAAAATTTTATATAAACATCACTTTTTCTCCATTCAAAATAAATAATAAAAAAACAAATAAACTCAGATGGAATTGCAGTGTTTTTGTTGCCCCAACATCAGAAAAAAATGCAATAAGAAGCAATGAAAATTATTATCTGTCAGAAAGATGTAACCCTCCTAAACTGTTCTTATGAGCATGTAGAATAATGAAATATAAATACATTGGTAGCTTTATATGTTTAAGCAGAAATGGGCTGATTATAGATACAATGGATATGTCTTACCTGCTTCAAAGTCCATGACCATACACAGATGTCGTTTAGTTGGGAAGGAACAAAATGTGGAGACAACAAAGGGACAATCAGCGAATATTGCGATGTCCCTTTCCAGATAGGCCATTTTAAGATTCTCTGGATCCTCCAGGTTACTCCTTGCTTGTTTCTTCATGGCGAATACCTTGTTTGTGTCTTTATGACGCACTAAGTGGACGGCCCTGTAGAGGAGAAAAATCCATAATTTATACAGAATTCTTACTAACAGTCTGTCTATATGTCAAATGATCTTCTGTCCTAATAGTTAATAGTGATTAATAGTGATGAGCGAGTATGCTCGTTACTTGAGTTTTCCGAGCATGCTCGGGTGTTCTCTGAGTATTTTGGCGTGCTCGGAGATTTAGTTTGTGTCACCGCAGCTGCATGATTTGCGACTGCTAGACAGCCTGAATACGCGTGAGGAGGAATGCCTGTTTGTTAGGAAATCCCCACATGTATTCAGGCTGTCTAGGAGCCGCAAATCATGCAGCTACGGCGACACAAACTAAATCTCTGAGCATGCCAAAATACTCAGAGAACACCCGAGCATGCTCAGAAATCACGAGTAACAAGTATACTCGCTCATCACTAATAGTTAATACTAGATGTATGGCCGTCACTAGAAACCAATGTCTGGAAATACACAAAATTACTCAGCATAAATGATCACTTAGGGCTCATACTCACTTACGAGAGACTCGCATGATTCTCGTGCTAGTCTCTCACATGAAAACCCGGCACTGCCACTGGCACTGGGAACAGAGCGTGCGGCTGCATAGAGATACATGTAGCCGCACACTCCAGTCCCAGTGCCGGCGGCTGTGCCAGGTTTCCATGTGACACTGGCACCAGAATAGTGCGAGTCTCTCGCAAGTGAGTATGAGTCCTTATGGGAGGTTTTCATACATATCACATCATAACTAAGCTGAATCATGACAAATAGATGTGGAGTAGATGACTAGATGTAGATTAGATCTAGTGCAAAGTGGTACCGATAACAACAGCTCAACACACCAAAAACAAGTCCTTACAAAGCTCTATGGGATGAAAAAATAAAAATGTTACACATCTTGGAATACAGTAACATTTAGATGTGGACTCATATACAGGAATTTCCCTAAGGCAGGACATATAGACTGAGGCACCATCATAAGGAGTTTGGGAAAAATGTAGATTATACATAACGCTCACCCAAAACCTCCACTGCTGATCTCTTTGATCTGGGTATAGTCGCTCTTACTTGGTTTTCTCATAGGGGTCAATGATCTGATCACGGCCTAGAAGAATAAGAAATGACAATGAGACATAAAAGTTGCAGGAAGATAAAAGCTGCAGATGCAGGAACTTCTCTACATTATGTCCCTGCTGATTACACTGCAGCAGATGTAGAGGACATGATACCAGCAGGACGCTCCCCAGACACTATTATATTATAGGGATATCCTCCATACACATGTATCATTGTACTGGAGGGGATGGTAAGGGACATCACACAGAGGAGACAGGAATAATAATAATAGGTCCAATCTACATTAAGAATAGAGTTAACCCACTGTACTATGGGGTGTAACATGTGATGTGTAATTCATACCCCGTTATCTGATGATATACAGATGTTTTCTCTGATACTTACACTGGCAGATTCGGGGATCTCTGGTGTCTCAGATATTCCACCATCAGCAGTTGCCGGCTCAGTTGTCTCTAATATAATGATAAAATAATGAGACATCATGTATTAGACGATATCAGAACTTAATATATAACACATCGATATAAGGAAGGAAAGACAAATAAATGGTATAATACTAGTTATATGGATATTCTGCACATACTGTATATACTTATGGCACATCCATAGATAGATATACTCTGCCATAAATGTGTGATTGTTCGGGATCTGACAGTGACTTGGATGAGGACCCTGTGAGGTCCTCTGTGCATTTTGGGGCTGAGAAGATCCCAGAAGAGAGAACCGGAGGGGTTTTCAGAATTGCATGAGCCCTCTCTATTACAGTCTATAGGAGGTTCAGGAGCCGTCACCGGCCTCATACAGAGGATGAAGAGTAAATTTATATATTCTCTGGTGTCTCCATAATATTAATGTTTGTAGGAATGCGAGATGATCAGCTTACCTTCAATCAGATCACTTTTTAGCCCTGGCTCACTGGTATTGGGGTCAGCGATATTTCGGTGTTGCCCCTCTTTGGAGTCACCGGCCGGTGTTTCCTGATGGATATAATATGTGCAATTAATATAACAACTCACAAATACTAAATTACAGTACACAAAAGACAGAATGGACTAAACCTGGATTTACATAATTGCGGGGAATATACACGGCCGCTCCGCCCAGAAAATACACATTAATATATAAGGGACTTGTATATACAACAGTTCTCCAATAATATCGATTACCAGAACTGCAACATTTACAAGAAGGAAGATTGTGAAGATAAAACGACATGAGATATAGAAGATGACGGATTCTTACCAAATGCTTCAGTGGGCGGGCAATAAACTCTAGTACATACAGGAAATGTTGGGCCAATTGTTTAAAGAAGGCCAAATCTCCACATTGGGATCTTTCTTCAGCCTATAAAAATGGAAATAAACAAAAAAGGAAAATCATGAGAGAAAGTAGAGAATATAGGACGCTATTTATGTCACCATTTTACTAGTGCAATCTACAGCTACAATTAATACATATATGGATATTTCTTATAAGCTATAAATTATATTGCTCTTGGCCAAACTACATATTTCATGTAAATAAACTTGTATTTTATAAATATTATTCATTATTGTTTCATGTGCTGTGAATATCATTCATTATTATTGTTACATGCTTTGCCCAGATTGTCTGTTACCTGTTGTACTAATGTCCTGATGTTCATCTGTAAATGCTCAAGATATTCTGAGCTTATAAGACCTTGTTGGTGTTTGGTCAGGCAGTCTCTTACTAGCTTCACAACCAGCCGGTAAGTGAAGCTGAGGACGCCATCGGGTAGTGGTAGCACATGGGCAGGGGCATAGATGGCAAGAATCCCCTGGAGTAGTTCCAACTCCTCAAGTTTATCTGAAGAAATTCCAGACATTTAAAAAAAATCCAAGTGCAGTCAGTATATCACCAGCTTCATAGCCAATCACTGACAACAATGACACCTGGGCAGTAAGCACTTGGATAGGTAGTGGTGGTGCATTATGATGTCATAATGGAATCTTGTGGTGGAATGTTAATATGTCATCAGTGATGTCATCATGGAATCCCAGGATGGAATCTTACCCAGTTACAACTTTGAAAGTATAGTTACATCCATGGTTGTGTCCCTGTTTTTTTTAGGCAGCACCAGAGCCCGCATCTCTACCCGTACATGACAGCTGATGTGATCAGCTGTCATGTCCTGCAAATAGATGCAGATGGATTTTGGCTGTCAACCACTTATATGCTGCTGTCAATCACTGACAACTGCATATCAGACGTGCTGACCGAAACCATGTCACAAGTCTCGCTCATCAGCGCCCTTGTCACATGATTCTGGGGTTGCGATGGGTTATCATAAAAGCCAGGGGTCTGCAGAAGACCAGTGTGCCTGTCCATTGATCTTCTTTTAGGAACACCGACTCATGGCCGGCGTTCAGATGTTTTTCCCACCACTTAATTAAAAAAAGAACCTATACATGTTTGGTATCTGCATTCGCGTACTGTCTGTAGAATCATATTACCAGGTCAGTTTTAGCATTTAGTAAACATTTTAAATTAAAAAAATTTGTGGAATTGCACTGTTTTGCAATTTCACAGCACTTGAAATTTTTTCCCCGTTTTCAAGTACAATATATGTAATCTATGGTGTCATTTAAAACAACAACTCGGCCTGCAATAAACAAGACCTCATAAGCTATATTGATGGTAAAAAATGTTCTGGCTCTGAGAAGAAGAGGAGCAAAAAAACGAAAGCACATAAAATGGAAAATCATAAGGTGGTGAAGGGGTTAAAGGGGCATCTCACCATAAAGGGAAGTTGCCTAGCAACATTCTAGTAACAATTAAAGTGGCAACATTATGGGTTGGGCATCAGAACCAGAATCAAGGAAAGAGGGAAAACCATGGCTTTGCTCTTCTTATGAGGCTTTTATATCCGTCTTTCCCCAAAAAAATTATTTTAACCAGGTTTTGGATGCTAAATATTCTTTACATGTGTAAACATTTACTTTTTCTTCATATTGTGACCAGGGTGGACTGGGAGTAAAATTCAGCCCTGGCATTGTAGAGCACGCAGGCCCACGCTATCACCGCCCCCCTCCCCAGCTTGTATTTTATGAATATTATCCATTGTTGTTTTATATGCTTTGCCCAGATTGTCTGTTACCTGTTGTACTGATGTCCTGATGTTCATCTGTAAATGCTCAAGATATTCTGAGCTTATACGACCTTGTTGGTGTTTGGTCAGGCAGTCTCTCACTAGCTTCATAACCAGCCGGTAAGTGAAGCTGAGGACGCCATCGGGTATTGGTAGCACATTGTCAGGGGCATAGGTGGTAAGAATCCCCTGGAGTAGTGCCAACTCCTTAATTTTATCTGAAGAAATGTCAGACATTTCAAACAAATCCAAGCGCAGTCAGTATATCACCAGCTTTGCAGCCAATCACTGACAATAATGACCCCTGGGCAGTAAGCACTTGGTTAAGTAGTGGCGGAGCATTATGATGTCATAATGGAATCTTGGGGTGGAATGTTAACTTGTCATCAGTGATGTCATAATGGAATCTGGTGATGGAATCTTAAAGGGACATCTCACTATAAAAGGAAGTTGCCTAGCAATAATTATTGTGGCAATACCATAGGCTGAGCATCAGTTTCAAACTCAGGCATGGAGCGAAGAACCAGATTTCATAATAATAATACAGGATACATTTTTCTTGTGATTACGCTGAGATTTATATGCAGATTTTATCTATAGAATTGCATTAGATGAGGAAAATACATAGGTAAAAAACGCAAAATGCATAAAATCCACACATGAATCTTTCAGTAAACCTTTGTTAAAGCCGAGTACCAGGAAGTATCAAAATTAAAGCAGATTTATTCAACACATAACATACTAAATTAACCAAAAATCACAGTCAAAAAGATACAAAAATAGGTGGAAAATGCAGCAGAAAATCTGCGACATCAAAAACTCACCAACTACACTTCACGGGAACTTAGCCTACCAAACAAATAGCACCAGAGCAGATCAAAATATTACCAGCATATACAGTAGTGATAATACCGCCATACGGATCATTAGCTAAAACCAATGTACTATTACTGATATCACCACCATACAGTGTCCATAAAATGGTACTATCAGTTTTACACAAGTGCACTGCAGACCATATATGTGTGTACTGTGCAGATTCTCACCAAAGACGTTCTCAATAATCGCAGTCATTCATTTTTCCTTTCATTTTCCATTTGGCCCAAAACAGCATGATCACTTTTTCAATCCATAACTCATCCCTGCACAATGTGGGTCGCCCTCCCAGGGCTGTGGGGTACTTGGTACCGGGTCGGTGTCAGTGGGATGTGTCACAGCGGCGGTGACCCGGTCCGTGGCCCTGGGCGCCCAAGTAATGGGGGAATTGAAATCGTGAAATGTAATTGATTGAATGAATAGTTCGTGACGCCACCTGTGGTGTTCGACAAGTGAGATGTTAAGCCGACGCTACATGCAGATCCTCTGGGGCTGGTGGTGTGTTGCAGCCAAAATGGTGAAGCTCCCCACAGGTGGAGCTGTAGTCCCAGGGCAGTGTGGATGTACGGGTAGAGGAGAGGCGCAGGCAGTGTAGAAGCGGGTACCCAGATGTAGCGGTACAGAGTGTGTTGGCTCGGTCACATTAAGAAAATCGGCAAAGAAACTCCTAGAAAGGGCGTCTGCCTTAACATTCTTAGTGCCCGGAAGAAAAGAGACCAGAAAATTAAAACGCGTGAAAAACAAGGCCCATCTAGCCTGTCTAGGATTCAAGCATTTGGCCGACTCTAGATAAATCAAATTTTTGTGTTCGGTGAGGACCACAACTTGATGTTTAGCTCACTCCAATCAATGTCTCCACTCCTCAAATGCCCATTTCATGGCCAACAATTCCCGATTCCCCACATCAGAGTTGCGTTCAGATGGGGAGAACTTTCGAGAAAAGAAGGCACAGGGATTCATCTTAGAAGTCACATGGTCTTTTTGGGACAAAACAGCTCCTGCACCAATCTCAGAAGCATCTACCTCCACCTGAAATGGAAGTGAGACATCAGGTTGCCGTAAAACTGGAGTTGAAGTAAATCTCCGCTTAAGCTCCTGAAATGCTGAGACAGCCTCAGGAGACCAATTCAGCACATCAGCACCCTTCTTGGTCAGATCAGTCAGTGGTTTAACAATACCAGAAAAATTACCAATAAATTTACGATAGAAATTGGCAAAACCCAAAAACTTCTGGAGGGCCTTCAAAGAAGTAGGCTGAACCCAATCATAAATGGCCTGTACCTTGGCCGGGTCCATTTCAATAGTCGATGGAGACAAAATAAATCCCAAAAATGAAATCCTCTGTACACCAAAGAGGCATTTCGATCCCTTAACAAACAGGGAATTCTCCCTCAAAATCCGGAACACAGTCCGTGTTCCACATGAGAATCCCAATCACTAGAAATGATCACAATATCATCCAGATAGATGATCAAAAACTTATCCACAAAGTCATGGAAAATATCATTCATAAAGGACTGGAAGACAGAAGGGGCATTAGTGAGCCCAAAAGGCATCACCAGGTACTCAAAATGTCCCTCCGGAGTATTAAACGCCGTTCCATTCATCCCCGTGCTTGATGCGAATGAGGTCAAGCTTAGTAAACCAGCAGGCACTCTTAACTCTGGAGAATAAATCAGACATCAGAGGTAACAGGTACTGATATTTAACCGTCATCTTGTTAAGGGAACGATAATCAATACACGGTCTTAATGAACCATCTTTCTTTGCCACAAAAAAAACAGCACCTAAAGGTGACGAGGATGGTCTAATATGACCCTTCTCCAACGACTCCTTAATATAGGACGGCATAGCATCATGCTCGGGTACTGATAAGTTGAATAGCCGACCCTTGGGAAATTTACACCCAAGCATCAACTCAATTGCACAGTCATAACTCCTATGAGGAGGCAAAGATGCAGACTTACTCTCACTAAATACATCAGAAAAATCGGCTAGATAATCAGGAATATCTTGAGACTGAGGAGAGGTGGAGAAAACAGGAGCATCCCTAAGAACACACTGACAACCCCAACTCACCACAGACCCAGACTTCCAATCCAAAACTGGATTATGAGTTTGCAACCAGAGAAAACCCAGAACAATAGTATCATGCAAATTATGCAGCACCAAAAATTTACAATTTTCTTGGTGGTCTGGGGCAACTCGCATTATCACCTGGGTCCAACACTGAGGTTTATTCTCCGCCAAAGGAGTAGCATCAATACCCCTCAAAAGAATAGGCATCTGCAGAGGCGTCATGGAAAAACCACAACGTTTAGCAAAGTCCAAATCCATCAGATTCAACGCTGCTCTTGAATCCACGAAAGCCTTAGTAGAAAACGTGGATAAGGAGCAGATCAAAGTAATTGCCAAATGGAACTTAGGTTGTACACTGCCCACAGCAAATGTGTGTGCAAAACATTTCTCTCGTTTAGGGCAGACAGAAATAGTATGAGAGGCGTCTCCACAGAAATAACACAGCTTATTACGCCTTCTAAACTCCTGACATTGCGCCCTAGACAAAACCCCATCACAATGCATAGGTTCAGACGTTTGTTCAAAAGGTGGCATCGCCTCCCGCGTAGTCTTACGTTCATGTAAACGCCGATCAACTTGAATGGCTAATGACATAGAATCATCCAGACCAGAGGGAACAAGAAATCCCACCATAACATCTTTTACGGTCTCTGATAAACCCTTCCAAAAAAGAGCTGCCAATGCACTATCATTCCATGTAGTAAGGACCTCCCATTTTCAGAATTGTTGACAGTATAACTCTGCAGAATTCTGACCCTGGTTTAATGCCAACAGGGTTCTCTCAGCTAGATCAACAGCATTAGGTTCATAATACAACAATACCAAGGCCTGAAAAAATGCATCCACATTAGTCAAAACAGGATTTTCAGGTGTCCGAGAAAAAGCCCAATCCTGGGGATCACCGTGCAACAAGGAGATGACAATTTTAACCTGCTGCACAGAGCTCCCCGATGAGCTAGGCTTCAAGGCAAGAAATAATTTACAATTATTCTTAAAATTGAGAAATTTAGACCGATCCCCAGAAAACACATCTGGAGTAGAGATCTTAGGTTCAGCAGCATGTGACTGAGTGAGGTAGGAGGAAATTCCCTGTACTTCAGCAGCAAGTTGCTCCACACGATCAGACAATTGCTTAATCTCCATTAGGAAAAAAAAAATCCTCCTACGGCCCCAGAAAGAAAAAAAAAAAGGAAAAAAAAAAAATTCTGACACTTTTTTTCTTTTCAACAACTTTTTCCTGCTTTTGAGTACCCTAGAATCTGCGGTATTTCTGGTGACTCTGTTATGAATGGGTCACCGAGGAGAAAAAGACTAAACAAGCTAAGTCACAGAAAACCAGAGAGGTTGGTAACTATGCAGATTGCAGATCCCTGATCCTAACCACACAACTAGCAGCAGCCGTGGAGCGTACCTGCGATGGTCCTAGATGCTTCGTCACAGCCGGAGGACTAAATAAGCCTAAAGCAAGAAAAGGGATAAACTAACTGCCCCAGAGCAGACCCCAAAGGAAAGACAGCCCCCTCACATGTATTGACGGTGAAACAAGATGAAAGCACAAACACAGGCAGGAAAATAGGCTGAGCAAATGATGGGGCCCAAACTAACTAGAAAGGATTGGAAAGGAAAGACACTGTCTGCAATCTGCCAAAAACCCTACAAAAATAATGTCCAACACGTCTGATAGCAAAATTAACCCTCTGTGGCAACTGAGCCCTCAGGGGCACCACAAATGTAACACAGACAGGGGCTGGCTGGCACTTTTCAGCCTGGGGAGCAATCACAAGGCAGTGGCCCTCGAGTTGCAGTGGCCCTCCTTTTCCCTCCTTATCTCTAACCATTGCATTAAAGCAGCAGAGATAACAGGCTTTAAAAATAGGCTGGTACGTAGATATGAGAACAGTAAGGAGCTTGCTGCATAGATATGTGAGCAGAATGGAGCTTACTCCAGAGATAGGGAGCAGAACAGAGCATACTACAGAGATATGGGAGCAGAGCTGAGCATACTCCAGAGATATGGGAGCAGAACCGAGCTTACTACAGACATATGGGAGAACTGAGCTTACTACACAGATATGGATCAGAACGGAGAATACTCCAGAGATTTGGGAGCAGAATGAAGCTTACGACAGAGATATTGGCGCAGAAAAGAGCTTACTCCAGATATATGGGAGCAGAACCGAGCTTACTGTAGCGGTACGGGAGCAGAACCGAGCTTACTTGTCACAATCCATTTTTGGATCTGTGTCAGAGTCTGGACTCTCTTTTATAAACCTTTTTCCTTTCAGGCCCTGGGGGTTAATATGGGTTTTTGCCCCCGGTAACTGCTGGTGTTACTACAACTGTAGTTGCTCTGCTGTTGGTTTTCTCCCGGTGGCCGCTGGTGTTACTACATGTTCAAATAGCCAGCAGGTGGTGACCTCCCCCTCCTTCCCATAAAAGGTCATCAGCTGCTACAGCTCCCTGTTGGTAATACTGGTCATTTGCTAACGAACCTTGGTGAAGTCTGGACCTACCTGGTGGAGAAGGGGTTCAGCTTATCTGGAGCAGTGGAGTTGCTTCTGGATGCTGATCGGGTGCCTTTCTCTGCTGCTTGGAGCATTGGCAGCAGATAAAGCTAAGTTTGGAATTTTAGTTGTTTTAACCCTGTGGTGTCTGTTTTATTTTCCCTTGTGTGTTATTTGGTGCAATTTACTTTATTCCCTGTCTCACCTCCTGGGGAGGGGGTTGGGGTTTAGCTCAGGGCTAAACAGGAGATAGGGACAGGTCAGAGAATTGGGCCTCACTACCATTAAGTGTACCCCCAAGTTAAGGAAAGTCAGGGCACCCCTTAGCCTGAGGGGCAGTTCAGGGGCCCAGGTTCCACGTCTCCTGCCTTTTCCCTACTGTCCTGTGACATTATTACCAACCGTCCCATTTTTTCTGGTGAGCCATGGCCCTAATGCAGACCTGTCTCCAATTGCTGCAGACCCTCACTGAGGAGCGTGGGGTGCTGCGTGGTGTGGTGGAGCAGCAGCTACAGCAGTTGTTGGGGTACGGGGCTTCAGCTCAGATGCAGGCTCAACCAGAGCCCAAGTTATCTCTCCCAGACAGGTTTTCTGGAGGGAGAGAGAATTTTTTGTTTTTTAAGGAGGCCTTCAAGCTACACTTCAGGCTCCACCCTCGTTCATTAGGGAGTGAGGAACAGCGGGTGGGATTCATTATAGCCCTCCTTGAGGGTGATCCCCAATCCTGGGCCTTCTCCCTGCTTGCCGATTCACCATCTCTATGGTCGGTGGACGAGTTTTTTGCGGCTTTGGCGAATATGCCCCATGTAGTCCTTGCTAGGGAGGAGGACACACTGGTGCAGGGAGACGAGCCCAGGCAGGTGGGAGGAGATGGTTCCCCAGTGGTGTTGCCTGCAGTTCATCGTGGTGTGGGGGCATGTTTTAGCTGTGGGCAGACTGGTCATGTTTTCAGGGTCTGCCCAGCACGCGCCAAATCTTCTGTACCATCTAAGAAGCCGCGTCCCCCTGGTCGTGTGGAGGGAGGCAATCAGGGAGTGTATATTTCCTCCATTTTGCCCTCTCTGTCTACATCCATGATATATTTTTGGTCTGGCATGGTACTACTCTGTACTACTCTGGAACTACAGGAGTTTATTGGTTGCCTGAATAGCAACGACCAAAATGTACGTTAAACATTCACATGCGATGCTGATTAAGCTCCTCTATATCATTGTTTAAAAGGATACTGATGGTCTGGGGCAGACCGATATTTTTAGGAAGATGACTTCTACTAATCTGTTGTTACACGCTTCGCTATGTCATCCTGATCACATGGTCAGGTCTGTTCCCATTGGTCAGTTCCTCCAACTTTGTCGGATTTGCTCTATTAATGAGGATTTTGAGAGAAGAGCAGAGGAGCTAAAAATGAGATTCTTGGAACGTGGCTATAGTCGGCATCTACTCAAGAGAGCCTATAACAGGGCTAAATAGTCTTCCCAAAATGGCCTACTGTACAATAGGGAATCAGCTAGGAAGATTGAGGGACCTGGAAGTTATGCTTCATTGCAAATTATCATTCCCATTCTAGGCAGGTCAGGCAGCCTTTGTCTAAAGCATGTCCTATATTGAAAATTGACCCAATAATTGGCAAATTTATTCTGGGTATAACAGCCATTACATTTAGGCGTGCTAAGAGTCTGCGCGATCACCTCACCTGTACTCACTATACAAGTGAGAGAATGGATACATTTTTGGATAATATCACACATAGGAGTGGGCGTGTTCCGTGTGGACATTGCATTGCCTGTCCCAGCATTGAAAAGTGTGATTCTTTTTCCGATTCAGGTGGCGTTAAAAATTTTAAGATCAATAAATACATTACTTGTGCTACGAGATATGCTATTTATTACACCACCTGTCCATGTGGATTAATTTATGTCGGTTTAACAACTAGACAATTCAAGGTTCGCGTGTGCGAGTATGTGTTGGATATTCAGGCGGCGGCTGGCCACACGGATGCATCCACTCTTAAAACATTACCCTGTCACTTTAAAAACTTTCATGACTGTGACAGTACGGTGCTACAGGTGAGGGGTATCGACGCCTTAAATATTGGTATCCGTGGTGGCAATCTGTTTCAAAGATTGGGTAAACTTGAGACTCGCTGGATCTGGACGCTTAATACGGTATATCCACATGGACTAAACGAGAATTTGAGTTTCGTTCCGTTCCTGTGACCACCTTACTGTTCCAGGTGTCCATTGGGTGGATCTAATCCTTGCTATTTTTTATTGTTTTTATTATATTTTTAATTGTATGTTTTTCATGTATTAGGTATTTTTATGATATTTTGTGGATCTATGAAGTTCTTTGGACGGAGTCCAGGATGGTGGCGGTACCTTGTACAGATGGACTAATTTCTACTGTTTTCTATGTCCATCCTATACCTACAGTAGGTTTGAAGAAGATCCTTTGACGAGGTTGAAGATGAGGCGGGGGGATGTCTTGTAGATATCTTTATTTTGTTTATTTTATTTAGTTTTCTATTTTTTCAATGATATATAATTAGGACTGTATGATAATGTCTCTTATATGACTATATTTTGGTAATGCTGTTCTATATATTTTGTGGGCAATAATTAAATATAATATTATTATATCTTTCTTTGTGATATGATTGTATATCAATTTTGATATTGCTTGAAAATTGTGAATTTAATATGAATTCTTATCTATTTTTATATTATCTATCAAAAAATATATATGGCATTCCCCTTTAAATATTATGCAGTGAAGGGTATGTGTCTATTTCTATTATAAAAACTTGTGGGATACATAGAGGGTGTTTTTTGATTGTTGGCGCTGCTGCATGTGCGGTGGTGCTGCTTCTTATGTATTTGTACTATTCTGTATTACTCTGTGTTCTATTGTATTATGTTGCCCTTCTGCGTCTTTTGTGTCGGCGGTGCATCCCACGCCAGACCTCAGGGACCCCGTGGTTCGGGTGCGGGCTGCCATGCATTGTACATATACAGTATTTCACCTCCCTGGTAGCGCGTCACTTGTTCCCGCTCCCCCTCCTCTGCGCATGCGACGCCTTCTTGGTTCATCGCGTCGGTCCCCGGCACATGGTGCCTCCGGCGTCTAGTCACATGATAATGTGTTTACGGCGGTGGGGGTTCCTATGTCGGATGCCGGCATCTTGGACACCATGGCGATGCACCGCCTCTTCCCTTATTAGGTATTACATTATTTCCGGCCTCCTCCCTTTATAACATCACTTAGGTCAACCTTTACAACGCCCCCTGATGAAGGAGTAATCCGAAACGTGCATAGGGTAGGGCGGGCTGGCCTCTTGTAGACGCTGCTGCCATCCATCACCACTTATCACCAACGGGTAATTATTGTAAGACTTTATGCACTTTATTATACATACAGTATGTTGGACATTTGTTCATGTATACATTCTGATGTTTGAGCCCATATACTTCTGTGTATAGAAGTGAGAGTGATGGGTATACATGTATGCAGTGACTGCTTTATCTCTTTGGCTGATATAGCTGGGCACTGTGCAATATGAATCAGGGCTGCAGTGCAGGGTGTTATATCCACTGATGTTTTTAACTCCTTCTATCCTTGTCTGCTCATCTTGACTAATAAAAATTCTATATTTTGTGCATTACAAGGACTCTTGTGATTGCAATTTTTGTTGGTTTCCTTCCCTCCTTTGTATGATTATTGGCAATGTGTCCTTACCAGTCCTATACATTGTTTGGGGATCTATGGCCAGTCATATTTATATGATTTTGTGAGATTTATATATAATATATACATTTGGATATTATCCATTCATATATTCTTTTGGGCCATTGGTACCCCAGACATTCTAATGTCTTTCATATATTTCCTTATATCTAAGTACAGCAGCATATAGAAATAATGCCCCCATGCCTCCTTAGTCTCTTGTTCTTTCCCTGTAATGATACTGATTTTGCAGTCTGTCTCCTGATAGTAATGCCCCTGACCAGAAGCATACGTAGAAATCACTGGAACGCCAAACCAAAAGTCTTATTATTATTATTATTTATTATTATTATAGCGACTTTTATTCCATGGCGCTTTACATGTGAGGAGGGGTGTACATAATAAAAAAAATAAAGACAAGTACCGTAATCTTTTTTAACCCCTTAGTGACAGAACCCGCTGATTCTGAGACAGTTTTTTCGTGACATGTTTTACTTCATGTTAGTGGTAAACTTTCTTCTAAATGACTTGCATTTATTTATGAAAAAAGGGAAATATGGCAAAAAATTTTAAAATTTTGCAATTTTCAAGTTTTGTGCCCTTAAATAAGAGAGATGTTACACAAAATACTTAATAAGTAACATTTCCCACATGCCTGCTTTACAGTAGCATAATTTTGGAACCCAATTTTTTTTTTGTTAGGAAGTTATAAGGGTTAAAAGTTGACCAGCGATTTCACAGTTTTACAATAAAATTTGCAAAACCATTTTTTAGGGACCACCTCACATTTGAAGTCACTTTGAGAGGTCAATATGACAGAAAATACACAAAAGTGACACAATTCTAACAACTGCACCCCTCAAGGTGCTCAAAACCACATTCAAGAAGTTTATTAACTCTTTACGTGCTTCACAGGAACTGAACAATGTGGAAGAAAACATTTAACATTTAACTTTTTTTTTAACAAACATTTTATTTCAGAACCGATTTTTTTATTTTCACAAGTGTAAAAAGAGAAAATAAAACACAAAATTTGTTGTGCAATTTTTCCTGAATATGCTGATACCCCATATATGGGGGTAAACCACTCTTTGGGCGCACGGCAGGGCTTGGAATGGAAGGAGCGCCGTTTGACTTTTTCAATGCAGAATTGGCTGGAATTGAAATCGGACGCCATGTCGCGTTTGTAGAGCCCCTGATGTGCCTAAACAGTGGAAACCCTCAACAATTGACACCATTTTGGAAACTAGACCCCTTACGGAACTTAACTAGATGTGTGGTGAGCACTTTGAACCTCCAAGTGCTTCACAGAAATTTATAACACAGATGCGTGAAAATAAAAAATCATATTTTCTTCACGAAAATTATCTTTTTGTCCCCAAATTTTTATTTTCACAAGGGTAACAGGAGAAATTGGACCACAAAAGTTGTTGTGCAATTTGTCCTGAGTACGCTGGTATCCCATATAGGGGGGGAACCACTGCTTGGGCACACGTCGGGGATCGGAAGGGAAGTAGTGACGTTTTGAAATGCCGACTTGATGGAATGGTCTGTGGGCGTCATGTTACGTTTGCAGAGCCCATGATGTGCCTAAATAGTAGAAACCCCCCACAAGTGACCCCATTTTGGAAACTAGATCCCCCAAGGAACTCATCTAGATGTGTGGTGAGCACTTTGAATTCCCAAATTCTTCACAGAAGTTTATAACGCAGAGCCTTGAAAATAAAAAATCTTTTTCCACAAAAATATTTTTTTAGTACCCAATTTGTTATTTCCCTAAGGGTAACAGGAGAAATTCGATCCCCATAGATGTTGTGCAATTTTTCCTGAGTATGCTGATAGCCCATATGTTGGGGTAAACCACTGTTTGGGCACATGTCGGGGCTCGGAATGGAGGGAGCACTGTTTGACTTTTTGAACGCAAAAACTTGTGGTTTTTTTCACTGTTTAGGCACACAGGGGCTCTCCAAATGCGTCATGGTGTCCGCTAACGATTGGAGCTAATTTTTGTATTTGAAAAGTCAAATGGCACCGTGCGCCCAAACAGTGGTTTATAACCACATATGAGGTATCGGTGTACTCAGGAGAAATTGACCAACAAATTTTAGGATCCACTTTATCCTGTTGTCCATGTGAAAATAAAAAACAGGCTAAGGCTATGTGACCACGTAGCGTTTTATTCCTGACACTAAAACCGGACTCCTTCCCAGAAATCGCGTGTTTTTTTCCACGCGATTTCACCGCGATTATGTTCGCGAATTTCACGTGCAATATTCAAGCACTTTCCAAGCGATTTGAAGCATCGCGTGGAAAGTGATTGCCAGGTTGGTCACACTCGTCAAACATAGTGTTTGACAAGTGTGAGCAGCTTTTTACTATTGAGGCCGCCTTACGCTGAGGCTGGGAATGCAGCGCGGGACGTCGGAAGGTAAATATACCCCGATTTTTTTATTTTTTATTCTTTTTTTACAGGGGTATGGTACCCAGGGCCTGGAGGACAGTCTCCTCTCCTCCACACCGTGGGTACCAACCGCACATGAGACGCTTAACTTTGCGCATGGTGGGCATAGCCACATGCGGGAAGTAAGCGATTCTCATGCATTCCTATGGGTGCGGAATCGCGGCAATTCTTTGCGATTCCACACAAAAGAATGAGCATGCTGCGATTTTTTCCGCGATGCGATTCCGCTGCGGAAAAAAACGCAGCATTAGCACAGCATGTGCGGAATGCCATAGAAATGCATGGGGTAAGTTCTGTACACAATTTTTAAACGTTTTTGCGCCAAAAATAGCGGCAAAAACGCTTAAAAATCACATCGTGGGCACACAGCCTAAAAGAACATTTTTGTGAAAAAAAGTACTTTCTTTTTTTATGGATCAATTTGGGAAGCACCTGGGGGTTCAAAATGATCACTATGCATCTAGATAATTTCCTTGGATGGTCTAGTTTCCAAAATGGGGTCACTTGTGGGGGAGCTCCAATGTTTAGGCACACAGAGACTCTTCAAATGCGACATGGTAACCGCTAAATATTTCAGGATATTTTCCATTCAAAAAGTCAAATGGCGCTCCTTACCTTCTGAGCCCTGCCATGCGCTCAAACAGTGGTTTATGACCACACTTGAGGTATCGGTGCACTCAGGAGAAATTGCCCAACAAATTTTAGGATCCAATTTATCCTGATACCCATGTGAAAATGAAAAAATTGATGCTAAAAGAAATTTTTTGTCAGAAAAATTAAAATGTCCATTTTTTCCTTCCATATTGCTTTAGTTCCCGTGAGGCACCTGAAGTGTTAATAATCTTCTTGAATGTAGTTTTGAGTAGCTTGAGGGGTGCAGTTTTTAGAATTATGTCACTTTTGGGTATTTTCTGCCATATAGACCCCTCAAAGTGACTTCAAATGTGAGGTGGTCCCTAAAAAAAATGGTTTTGTATATTTTGTTGTAAAAATGAGAAATCGCAGGTCAACTGTTAACCCTTATAACTTCCTAACAAAACAAAATTTTGTTTCCAAAAAAATTGTGCTGATGTAAAATAGACATGTGGGAAATGTTATTTATTATCTATTTTGTGTCATATAACTCTCTGGTTTAACAAAATAAAAATTCAAAATACGAAAATTGCGAAATTTTCAAAATTTTCGCCAAATTTCCGTTTTTTGCACAAATAAATGCAAAAATTATCAATCTAAATTTACCACTATCATGAAGCCCAATATGTCTCAAAATACAATCTCAGAATAGCAAGGATGCGTTGAAGCGTTCCTCATAAAGGGACACTGGTCAAAATTGCAAAAAATGGCCTGGTCATTAAGGTCAAAATAGGCTGGGTCATGAAGGGGTTAAAAAAATCAAGTTCATTATTAATACAGGCCGTAAGAATCTCCATACGTCTTCATTTCTTTAATCTTCAAGCTGAGTTTTTTCATGGAAGGAGCTGATCTTTTCTTCCAGTATGAGGCTATTAGACACTTTGACGATGTTAGGATATGGAGGAGCAGCCTGGCTGGACCCTTGCTCATAGATACGGGTGGAACATTAAGTAAATAAGCCACAGGATCCTGAGGTATCTCTACATCCAACACCTAAGAAATCAACCCCTGTACTCTCTTCCAGACAGGGGATATAGTCTGGCAATCCCAGAATATATATGGCAATGAGACCACAGCCCCAAGGCATCTCCAGCATGTATCCGACGTGGCAGGGTAAATATTATGTAAAACATCCTGCGTATGATACCAATACCTCAGCATCTTGTACTGATTTTCCTTCTGTTTTGTGCATGGTGATGATTTAGCTGCCTTAGACCATATGACCTGCCAGATAGGAAGCGGAAGTTCCCTCCCAAGGGATCTCTCCCACTTAATCATGTAAGTATGTTTAGGAGGGGGTCTAATGGCAGAGTGAACAGTATATTATAAAAATCTGTGATCAAACCCTTTGTAGAGGGGTTCCCTTTACAGAGTCGTTCAAAGGGAGTGGGGGTAGAGAACGTTGTGTTTTTAGATAAAGATAAGGCCAGGTGGCGAATTTGTAAGTATGAGAAGTAGGTCCTAAGTGGGAGATTAAACCACTTTCTAAGAGTCTGGAAAGGAAGAATATTTATGTTAAAGGGGTCTACAATATCTGCGTAATAAAATAATTGTGCTTGAAGCCATGGTTCTGTCATAGCTGCAGGAATACTATAAAGTATGGAGAGTGTAAAAAAGAAGGAGATCATATGGGGACCTGGGGGAGATCAATGGAAAGGCCTTGTTGCTTATCCTCCAAATTTTCATTGTAAATGCCATAGAGCCCAGCAGAGGAACTGAGGGGCATGTACTCCCATCTCTCCATAACAATGAATTGGGATGCGCTGGAGCCTGCCCACGAGGGCTCACAATCTACAAGGGCTGGGAGAGGATACAATAGGTGAGGACCGAGCTGGTCATGCAGTGGTTTGGTGGATCGGTGGTTACTGCAGGTTGTAGGCTTGTAGGAAGACGTAGGTCTTCAGGTTCCTTTTGAAGGTTTCTACGGTAGGTGAGAGTCTGATATGTTGTGATAGAGTTCCAGAGTAGGGCGGATGCACCAGAGAAATCTTGTATGCGTTTGTGGGAAGAGGAGATAAGTGGGGAGTCGAGAAGAAGATCTTGTGAGGATCGGATGTTGCGTGCAAGTAAGTACCGGGAGACGAGGTCACAGATGTATGGGGGGCACAGGTTGTGGATGGCTTTGTATATCATGGTTAGGGTTTTGAGCTGGAGTCTTTGGGTAATGGGGAGCCAGTGCAGGGATTGACAGAGGAGGGAGGCTGGGGAATAGCGGGGAGACAGGTGGATTAGTCAGGCAGCGGAGTTTAGAATAGATTGGAGGGGTGCGAGAGTGTTAGCAGGTAGGCCATAGAGCAGGAGGTTGCTGTAGTTAAGGCGGGAGATGAAGAGGGCATGGATAAGGGTTTTTACAGATTCTTGGTTGAAGAATGTACGGATCCGAGAAATATTTTTGAGTAGAGATGAGCTACTTTGCCTTGTTTAGGGTCGAGTCAGGTTTCATGAAACCCGACTTTCTCAAAACTCGAGTCGAACAAAATCGGCCGACTATCGGGAAAAGTCGGAGGTCCGACTGAAACACGAAACCCAATGCAAGTCAATGGGAAAGCAAAGTCGTCAGGGAGTGGAGGACAGTAAACACACCTACAGTGCCCATTTCAATGCCAATGACATCAATTCTTATTACTTAAGCTTGTCAAGCTTAATTTACTTTATAATAATAGTTACACATTGAAAACTGGGGGTTATTTGGCTAAAGGTGTGGGGGGGTAGGGCTGGCTCCAGGTTTTCGTGTGCCCTGGGCGAAAGAGTGCCAGTGGGCCCCTTTAACACATACCACAATTCATGATGCTCCGATACAGCAGAGAAATATTGGTATAGTGCAATGAGAAATACTTCACTTCTTACATTACATGACTGATATCTATTTTATATTCTACAATAGCTCAAAAACCAGACAGTATATTCCTCCATACAGTATTATGTCCACCACATAGTGCGCCATACAGAATAATGAGCCCCATATATTGCTCCATACGGAATAATTGGTCCCATATAATGTTCCATACAGTATATGATGAGCTCCACATAATGCTACAGTATATGATGGTCCCCATATAATGTGCCATACAGTATAGGACGGTCCCTATAGAGTAGAATGAGCCCCACATATTGCTCCTTACAGTATAATGAGTCGCATATAAAGCTCCATACAGTATATGATGGGCCCCATATATTGCTCCATACAGAATGGGCTCCAGTCCCATAAATAATGAACCCCATATGATGCTGCAGTATATGATGGGCCCCATGGATACTGCTCCATTGTATAATGGGCCTATATTATGCTCCATATATAATGGGCCCCATATGATGCTCTAGCATATGATGGGCCCCATATGATGCTCCAGTATATGATGGGGCCCCATGGATGATGCTCCAGTGTATGATGGGCCTATACACTGTGCAGAATTATAAGGCAAATGAGTATTTTGATCACCTCATCCTTTTCATACATGTTGTCCTACTCCAAGCTGTATAGGCTTGAAAGCCAACTGCCAATTATGTAAACCAGGTGATTTGCATCTCTGTAATGAGGAGGGGTGTGGTCTAATGACATCAACACCCTATTTAAGGTGTGCGTAATTATCAGGTAACTTCATTTCCTTTGGCAAAATGGGTCAGAAGAGAGATTTGACGGACTCTGAAAAGTCAAAAATTGTGAGATGTCTTGCAGGGGGATGCAGCAGTCTTGAAATTGCCAAACTTTTGAAGTGGGATCACTGAACAATCAAGCGTTTCATGGCAAATAGCCAACAGGGTCACAAGAAGCGTGTTGATAAAAAAAGGCTCAAAATAACTGTCCATGATTTGAGGAAAATCAAGCGTGAAGCTGCCAAGATGCCATTTGCCACCAGTTTTGCCATATTTCAGAACTGCAATGTTACTGGAGTATCAAAAAGCACAAGGTGTGCCATACTCAGGGACATTGCCAAGGTAAGGAAGGCTGGAAAACGACCACCTTTGAACAAGAAACATAAGATAAAATTTCAAGACTGGGCCAAGAAATATGTTAAGACAGTTTTTTGTAAGGTTTTATGGACTGATGAAATGAGAGTGACTCTTGATGGGCTAGATGGATGGGCCCGAGGCTGGATCAGTAAAGGCGATAGAGCTTCACTCTGACTCAGATGCCAGCAAGGTGGAGGTGGGGTACTGGTAGGGGCTGGTATCATCAAAGATGAACTTGTGGGACCTATTCAGGTTGAGGATGGAGTGAAGCTCAACTCCCAGACCTATTGCCAGTTTCTGGAAGACACCTTCTTCAACTAGTGGTACAGGAAGAAGTCGGTATTCAAGAAAATCATGATTTTCATGCAGGCCAATGCTCCATCACATGCATCCAAATACTCCACAGCGTGGCTGCCCAGTAAAGATCTAAAAGAAGAAAAAATAATGACATGGCCCCCTTGTTCACATGATCTGAACCCCATAGAGAACTTGTGGTCCCTCATAAAATGTGAGATCTACAGGTAGTCAAAACATTACACCTCTGGGAACAGTGTCAGGGAGGCCGTGGTGGCTGCTGCACTCAATGTTGATCGTAAACAGATCAAGCAACTGACAGAATGTATGGATGGAGGGTTTTTGAGTGTCATCGTAAAGAAAGGTGGCTATGTTGGTTCCCTTTTTTTTGTTTTGAATGTCAGAAATGTTTATTTCTACATATTGTGTTGTTATATTGGTTTACCTGGTGAAAATAAACAAGTGAGATGGGTATATATTTGTTTTTTATTGAGTTGCCTAATAATTCTGCACAGTAATAGTTACCTGCACAAACAGATATCCTCCTAAGGTAGCCAAATATAAAAAAAACCCACTCCAACTTCCAAAAATATTAAGCTTTGATATTTATGAGTCTTTTCGGTTGATTCAGAACATAGTTGTTGCTCAATAATTGTCACAATCCAATTCTTGGAGCCGTGTCAGCTTCTGATTAACGCATGTAAACCTTTTTTTTCCTTCAAGCCTTTGGCTTAATGTTAGTTTTGCCCCCCGGTGGCAAATGGGTGTCATTGCATCCTAATAGTTGCTTTGGTTACCTTTTGCCCCCGGTGGCCACAAGTGTCATTGCACTTGATGTTTTCTTTGCTTTGCGTTTTTCCCCCGGTGGTCACTGGGGTTATAGCAGCTTTTGGCCCTTGATCATTTGACCATTCCCTTTTCCTATATAGAGTCACATGGTCTATGAGCAGGTGTGGGTGATAGCGTCTTTTTGGGATTCCAACCACGGTGAAGGGAGCAGCAGGCTGCGGTGTGAAGCCACTGCGGAAACCTGGTGAAGTTAGCAGCTGGCTTGAAGGTTGGAGCCACTGCTGAAACTGGTGTGGAACTCTGTCTGCCCGGTGTCCGCAGCAGAGTGAGATGGTGAAGGTGGCAGCTGGCTCTGAGGTGTCGAGCCACTGCGAAAAGTTAATCCGGTGATGCACTCTGCTGCCTGGTGCTGCAGCAGAGCAAGATAAGTGTTTTTGGTGTTTCCCCTGTTTGTATTTTTCCCTGGTGTGTATTAGTACAGCGGTGGGGCCAGTGCCTGCACCACCCAGCTCCCTAGCAAGGGATAGGTGTAGGGTGTGCTAGGGTGACAGGTATCCGGCTCAGTGACAGGTGAGGAGCCTGTATAGGGAACGTTAGAAGTGTGAGGGAAACTGGCTCAGGGGAGTGCAGGAGGTCTCCACGACCCCATTCCCTATCGCAGGGCCCACCATTGTAACTGTTTCCCCTTCCCTCGTGTCTTGTTGTTTCAGTTACCGGCCTGCGGGTCGTGTCACACAGGACAGTTACACGTGCCAGTTTTGTTGTTTTAGTTACCGACCTGCGGGTCGTGTCACACAGGACGGGTTCACGTGACTTTATCACCAACCTTACATTTTCTCTGGTGAGCCATGGGCCTAGTACAGTCCGGTGAGCAATTGCTGCTGGTTCTCACTGAGGAGAGTGAGGAGCTGCATGGTGTGTTGGAGCAGCAGCAGCACTTATCAGGGTCTGGGGCCTCCCCTCTGGCTCAACCAGAACCACAATGTGCGGCTTTGGCAAATATGCCCCGTAGTGTCCCTGCTGGGGAGCAGGACTTGCTCATACACGCGGACGCACCCAGACAGGTGGGAGGAGTTGGTGTCCCCATGCCATGGTGCTGTCTGGGGTTCCCCGAGGTGAAGGGGTACATCCCTGTAGTGAGCAGACTGGTGATTTAGTCCGCGGGGCTCATGCCGAAAATTCTCTAACATCGAAGAAACCGCCCCCTCCTGGTCGTGTGGAGGAAGACGGCCAGGAAGAGTATATTTCCCTCTTCCTTCCCTTCCCAATTGTGGCTCTGGCAGATATGCCCCCTGGAGTCCCTGCTGAGGAGCGGGACTTGCTCATACAGGCGGACACACCCAGGCAGGTGGGAGGAGTTGGTGTCCCCATGGTGCTGTCTGGGGTTCACCGAGGTGAAGGGGTACATTCCTGTAGTGAGCACACTGGTGATATGGTCCGCGGGGCTCACGTCGAAAATTCTTTACCATCTAAGAAGCCTCCCCCTCCTGGTCGTGTGGAGGAAGATGACCAAGGAGTGTATATTTCCTCCATATCCCCGTCCCCTTCTCCTCCAGTAGTGGCAGCAGGGGTGCTACCAGGGAGTAGGGGTAAGTCGCAAACTTCACTACAAGCTGCCCCTCTGAGTCGGAGTCCTCTTAGGAGGGGGGTCAGAGAGGAGAGATTGCCTCTGAGCCTTGTGGGGGTGTGAGTGTTAGGACATGGGGGGATGCCTCTGTTGTCGGTGCTGTGAGGAGTTCGCCATCTATTGGTAAGAGAGTGAATGGCAATAAACGTTCAGGTCCGGACCTGGGTGCGTACGTGTTTGGGTGTCTGAGTTATCCTTTGTTATACCCAGGCCTAGCTCGTTCCCCAGGTCGGCGCTCTGGAGATTTGTGGTGCCTCCAGAGTATACATCTTCACCTCCATCTACCCTCTCTTGCCATGACCGGGAGTGTCAGATGATGGTTGAAGTGAACTCTCATGGAACAAGGCGTCCTCACTGTAGGTGGTATACAGTGTAATACGGTGTTAAGGGTCCAGAGGCCCCTCATTGAAGGAGGGGTACTGTCACGATCCAATTCTTGGAGCCGTGTCAGCTTCTGGATTAATGCATGTAAACCTTTTTTTTTCCTTCAAGTCTTTGGCTTAAGGTTAGTTTTGCCCCCGGTGGCAATGGGTGTCATTGCATCCTAATAGTTGCTTTGGTTACTTTTTGCCCCTGGTGGCCACAAGTGTCTCATTGCACTTAATGTTTTCTTTGCTTTGCCTTTTGCCCCCAGTGGTCACTGGGGTTATAGCAGCTTTTGGCCCCTGATCATTTGACCATTCCCTTTTCCTATACAGGGTCACATGGTCTATGAGCAGGTGTGGGTGATAGCGTCTTTTTGGGATTCCAACCACGGTGAAGGGAGAAGCTGGCTGAGGTGTGAAGCCACTGCAGAAACCTGGTGAAGTTAGCAGCTGGCTTGAAGGTTGGAGCCACTGCTGAAACTGGTGTGGAACTCTGTCTGCCCGGTGTCCGCAGCAGAGTGAGATGGTTAAGGTGGCAGCTGGCTCTGAGGTGTCAAGCCACTGCAAAAAGTTAATCCGGTGATGCACTCTGCTGCCTGGTGCTGCAGCAGAGCAAGATAAGTGTTTTTGGTGTTTCCCCTGTTTGTATTTTTCCCTGGTGGGGCCAGTGCCTGCACCACCCAGCTCCCTAGCAAGGGATAGGTGTAGGGTGTGCTATGGTGACAGGTATCCGGCTCGGCGACAGGTGAGGAGCCTGTATAGGGAACGTTAGAAGTGTGAGGGACATTGACTCAGGGGAGTGCAGCAGGTCTCCACGTCCCCATTCCCTATTGCAGGGCCCACACAGGACGGGTTCACGTGACAATAATAAAAAGAATCCTCTGAAATACAACTTGCCTAGTAATAATTATGCAATCAAGTATCAACCTAGGGCCTTGTCAGATCACTCCCCTGTTATGTCGACATTTAATTGGGAAAATGGCGGGAGAGGGGAATGGGCACCATGGTCGTTTAACGCATTCTGGTTACCTATTAGTCAAGCAAATGCTTGCTATTAATGAGGGTACAGCCCCCCAGGGAAATAATATGGGATGCGTCTTAAGCTTATCTGAGAGGACTGCCCATCTCGGAAGTGAATAGAGTTAGAACTAAGTCTAGAGAATATGAGGAACTTTTACAGAAGGAAGCTATCTTTGCAGAATTGCAAAATTTGAAAACTCCGTCGGATATACATTTTAACGCATTAAAAGATGCGGAAAAATGATCAACCCAACATAAGCTTTCAAAAGCTGCAGCTGAACGATACTTCCGGCGGCAGGTCTATTTTGGGGAGGGGGAGGGAACTGGACATCTACTAGCTACCCTGATCAAGACTCAATCTGGCCCTGCAATGGTAGCGGAGATAAAAAACCAAAAATCGTGAACTATAAAGATCTTCTGGGGCAATTCTAGCAACTTTTACCGAGTTTTTTGAGACATTATATAATTCGCAGGGCGGGTTCTCTGACGAGTTGCTCAGTAGCTTTTTGGGGACTGCTGGTCTGCCTACTCTGTCGGAATCGGAAGCTGTTGGGCTGGAAGCACCAATTAGAAACCTTCTCAATTAGATATGAATAAACCAAAATAAAGTCACTCCTTGAGAAAGCCACGGTAGGCTAAACGTACGTTGGAGGGAGCTGGAGATACATTGAGCCACTGATCACGGGTATCTATGATCTTATTACATTTCCTATGCACTTTATTTGAGCTTTCAGACCCTGTGTCTGCTTACTATATGCACTTTAGATTGCTGATGGATTTTTTATGATCACTATATTTATCGGATCGGATTGGATCGGCCGATCTAAAAAAAATATCGGGTATTGCCGATTCCGATCCCGGAAGTCCCATTCAAGTCAATGGAACAGAAATATCGGAATTGAAAAAAACCCTTTCTTTCCTTGTAGGTTAATTCTACATGAAGAAAAACAACTAAGAATAATGTAGAATGTATTGTGGGAGGTGTATGAGACATTAAAGCCATAGAGCTTTAGCCCAATCAAATGGAATAGCAGTAATAATTTTTTTTATTTTAAAGACGATTGGAGTTACAAAGATATTGACTATGTTAACCTCTTTTATATTTTGTCAGATATGTATGTTTCACTACTTCCATGCTCTTCACCTTTTTTACTTCTCCCACACTTTCTCCTTCATCATCCTCAGCAGCAGCATCTATTTCATAAACTTCTTCTTCACCTTATTCATCTTCTTCTTCTTCTTCTTCTTCTTCTTCTTCTTCACCTTCTTCCTATTATTCTTTTTTTTACATTCTTCATATTCTTCTTATTCAACTATTATTCTTCTTCATATTCTACTTCATCTTCTTCCTATTCTTCTTCATCATATTCTTATTTGTGACAGGCATTCCTGTAGTTGTTATCTATAAAAGTTTGAAGATTACACCTTCCGTTCTGCCTGTCACAAAAGATTTACAACAGGATTTGTCCGCGTTCAGTTTGGCCTGAGGAGGAATGGACTCACCCCCATACACTGCTTAGTCTTCTTCTGCTTATAATTTAGATAATATCATTTGCTCTTATTTTTAGTCTTATGCTTAATGTTCTTCTGCTTTTGGTTTTTCTGCTTCTTGGTCTTCTGTCTCTTGTTGTTCTGCATCTTGGTGGTTGTCTTCATGTTCTTTGTCCTCTTGGTATTCTAAAGGGTCATCTATTTGGTCTTCTTCGATGTGGTCTTCAGGGTCGTCGTCTTCAGGGTCATCGTCAGGGATATCCAGAGTGAGAATCAAAATACAATTCCACAAGCTTGAACTTGGAAAAGTAGCAGAAGGTACAAGAAGGCAGAGGAACTGCCGAGAACCAGCTGACGGTGCTGGAACCCGGAGGGGCAGCAGAAGGAAGAAGAGCCAATGGCACAACCGTGGACTAGCTGTGCTACAAAGCACTACCAAGGACCAGCAGACGTTGCTGGAACTCGGATACCAAGAAGGAGGCACCTAGGCCAAAGGCACTGCCGAGAACCAGCTGACAGTGCTGGAACCCGGATGGGTAGCAGAAGCTGCAAGAGCAAATGAAACTAGCGAGGACCACTGTGACGCCGCGCTCACCTGGGGCGGGACCTCGGGCCCGACGTCATCTCTTCCGGACCCGCGGTCACTCCGGGGGTCCCGCCGGGTGCGCACGCGCACCTCTCGTACCTAGGTCCTTCTCTCCTTCATGTTATGTCTGCGCTTGCGCGCTTTTCTCAGTCCGGTCTCCAGGTCAGTCCTCTCTATGGTACTGGAGGACATGACCCGGAAGCTCTCATGATCATGTGCTATATCAGGCTACCTCTTCCTAGGGGAGGTGCCTGATTATTGTTGTGCTTCCTGGCTTGGTCTGCCGTGTCCCTGCCTGGCTGGCTCCAGTGCCTGAGGGAGAACCGCCTTTATGCCAAGCTCGACAAATGTGCCTTCGAGCAAATGTCCCTGCCATTCTTGGTGTACATTATCTCAGAATCAGGTCTACGCATGGATCCGGCAAAGGTGTCCGCTGTCCTCGATTGGCCACAGCCCCATGGGGTGAAGGCAATCCAACGCTTCCTTGGTTTTGCGAACTACTACCAACAGTTCATTCCTCATTTCTCCTCGTTGGTTCGCCCCATCTCGTCCCTTATCTGCAAGGGAGCTAACCCAAAGGCTTGGCCCTCTGAGGCTGAAGAGGCCTTCCAGTCGTTGAAACAAGCCTTCGCCGCTGCTACGGCGCTTCACTGACCTGAGGTTAGTAGACCTTTCACTCTCGAGGTGGACGCATCCTCTACCGGGGCTGGTGCAGTCCTTCTGCAGAAATCCTCTTCTGGACGTTTTGTCACCTGTGGCTTCTTTTCTAAAGTATTTTCCTCCACTGAACAGAACTACTCCATTGGCGACAAAGAGCTATTGGCCATTAAATTGGCCTTGGAGGAGTGGATGTACTTACTGGAAGGCGTCATACATCCATTCAAGATCTTCATGGACCATAAGAACCTGGCGCACAGAGGCTCAATCCTCGGCAAGCCAGGTGGTCCCTATTCTTCGCGCGCTTTGACTTTGAACTACATTTTCGGCCCGGCGATAAAAACGTTAGAGCGGATGCGTTGTCAAGATCATTCCTGTCATCTGATGCAGAGGAAGAACCCTCTCATATCATTGATCCATCAAAAGTAATTACCGTGGCTCCTGTCAAGTTAATCACGTTACCTCCGGGAAGAACCTTTGTGGCTGAGAATAACCGAAAAAGAGTGTTAAATTGGGGACATTCATCCAAGATTTCCGGCCACGTTGGTGTCCAAAAGACTTTGGACTTAATCTCTCGCTATTATTGGTGGCCTTCACTCTCCCAGGATGTTAAAGACTTTGTGGCATCTTGCCTGTCCTGTGCCCAGAACAAGATACCCAGACAACCACCCTCTGGTCTTCTGCTCCCGCTTCACGTTCCGTCGGCTCCATGGCAGCACATAGCGATGGATTTCATTACTGATCTGCCTTGCTCTTCCGGTTGTACTGTGGTCTTGGTGGTTGTAGACCAATTTTCAAAGATGGCCTACTTCATTCCTCTTCCCGGACTACCCTCTGCTCCTGACTTGGCGAAGATCTTCATTTCCCATATCTTCAGGATTCACGGCTTCCCCCAGCGCATCGTGTCAGACAGAGGGGTCCAATTCACCTCTCGGTTCTGGAGAGCTCTATGCGGACTCATGAAAGTGTCATTGGATTTCTCTTCCGCCTATCACCCCCAAACCAATGGGCAGGTGGAACGTACCAACCAGATCCTTACATCCTACCTCCGGCATTTTTCTAATGCTCATCAGAATGACTGGGTCAGTATACTTCCTTGGGCTGAGTTCGCCTACAATAATCACTCCAGTGAATCGTCCACCAAGTCTCCTTTCTTCATCGTCTTTGGACAGCATCCCAATGTGCCTCTACCGGTACTTCCTGTCTCGGGGGTACCTGCTGCCGATTCTCTGTCTGTGGAGTTCTCCAGGGTATGGCAGGAGACCAAAACCGCTCTCGAGAAAGCACGGGACAGAATGAAATTACACGCTGACAAGAGGCGCCTGGACGTTCCTCCATTTCTCCCTGGTGACAAGGTGTGGCTCTCCACCAAATACGTCCGCCTTAAGGTACCATCTTACAAACTGGGTCCCCATTACATTGGTCCTTTTGAGGTCCTCAGGCGGATTAATGATATTGCTTACAAATTGAAGCTGCCTCCTTCACTCCGTATTCCCAATTCCTTCCTTCCACGTGTCTCTCCATAAACCTGTGGTTCTTAACCGGTTTCATCCTTCTCCAGGCCACACACCCCAGCCTGTTGGCTTGGGGGATGAGTTTGAGGTGAATGACATTTTGGCCATGAAGAAGGTAAGAGGGAGAACCATGTTCTTGATCGATTGGAAGGGTTTTGGCCCCGAGGAGAAGTCATGGGAGCCCAGGGAGAATATCCACGCACCCCAGATTTTGTCTAAGTTCCTCTCCAGTTTTAGAAAGAGGGGGCGTAAAGGGGGGGTACTGTCACGCCGCGCTCACCTGGGGGCGGGACCTCGGCCCCGACGTCATCTCTTCTGGACCCGCGGTCACTCCGGGGGTCCCGCTGGGTGTGCACGCACACCTATCGTACCTAGGTCCCTGTCTCCTTCATGTTATGTCTGCGCTTGCTCGCTTTTCTCAGTTCGGGCTCCAGGTCAGTCCTCTCTATGGTACTGGAGGACTTGACCCGGAAGCTCTCATGATCATGTGCTATATCAGGCTACCTCTTCCTAGGGGAGGTGCCTGATTATTGTTTTGCTTCCTGGCTTGGTCTGCCGTGTCCCTGCCTGGCTGTGCACTGTATTTGGGTCCCCTGCCTTGCACTCTGTTGTGACTCTTGGCACATGCTCTGAACCTGCACTCTGCCTTGTACTCGGTTGTTCCTCCTGGCACACGCTCTGACCCTGTGCTCTGTCTTGTACTTAGTTGTGCCTCCTGGCACACACTCTGATCCTGTGCTCTGTCTTATACTCAGTTGTGCCTACTGGCACACACTCGGAACCTGTGCCTTTTCTCATACTCAGTTGTGCCTCCTGGCACATGCTCTGATCCTGTACTCTGTCTCTTACTCAGTTGTGCCTCCTAGCACACGTTCCAATCCTGCACTCTGTCTTATGCTCAGTTGTGCCCTCTGGCACACACCCTGCTCCTGTACTCTGTTACACCTCCTGGCACACCTGCTGCCTGACTCAGTGCTCTGATGTGCTCCTTGCACGCATCCTGCTTCACTCACACCCGGGCGTACGAAGTCTCTGTATACCACGTGTTCCCGTGTCCACGCTTTACACGTTCCTGCAGACACACTCACCCACTCGTGTCTCCTGTGAGCCGGCCGCCTGGTGCCAGCAGTCGTGGTACCTCACCCCCTGGGGCTTGCACCTGACACTCCCTGTATAGGGAGTGGTCTTCACTAGGTCAGCTCGCCCTGGGAGGGTTGGTGCCACGACCCAGAGGGTCCACTCCAGGAGTCGTCACAACCAGCTGATGGTGCTGGAACCCGGAGGGGCAGCAGAAGGAACAAGAGCCAATGGCACAACCGTGGACCAGCTGACGGTGCTGGAACATGGTTACTAAGCAGGAGGTACCTGTGCTTCAAAGAACTACCAAGGACAAGCAGACGTTGCTGGAACTCGGATACCGAGAAGGAGGCACCTAGGCCAAGGGCTCTGCCGAGAACCAGCTGATGGTGCTGGAACCCGGATGGGTAGCACAAGGTACCCATAATCAACAAAGTTGCAAGGCCGCGAGCAGGACGCAGTTACCAAAACCCACAGTCAAACAGGGGGTGCTTGTCCTATTGGCACTACGGAACCAGCCTTTATTACCAGAACCCGCAGCCCACATAGGAAGCACCGAAAATGCAGGCACCATAGACTCGGCTAACCCGACCGCAACACGACAGGACAACTTATTGGTGGCAAAGTGACGTTGACACTACCCAGAAATAGCAGGCGTGCTGGAACCAGGCTGGGCAGGAGGGAGTGCCTGTGCCAAAGAGACTTCCAAGAACCAGCTGACGGTGCTGGAACCCAGCATGGCAGCAGAAGGAACAACAGCCAATGGCACAACCGTGGACCAGCTGACAGTGCTGGAACACGGTTACCAAGCAGGAGGTACCTGTGCTAGAAAGCACTACCAAGGACCAGCAGATGTTGCTGGAACTCGGATACCAAGAAGGAGGCACCTAGGCCAAAGGCTCTGCCGAGAACAAGCTGACGGTGCTGGAACCCGGATGGGTAGCAGAAGCTGCAAGAGCAAATGAAACTAGCGAGGACCAGCTGATGGTGCTGGAACCCGGAGGGGCAGCAGAAGGAACAAGAGCCAATGCCACAACCGTGGACCAGCTGACGGTGCTGGAACATGGTTACTAAGCAGGAGGTACCTGTGCTACAAAGCATTACCAAGGACAAGCTGACGTTGCAGGAACTCGGATACCGAGAAGGAGGCACCTAGGCCAAAGGCTCTGCCGAGAACCAGCTGACGGTGCTGGAACCTGGATGGGTAGCACAAGGTACCCATAATCAACAAAGTTGCAAGGCCACGAGCAGGACGCAGTTACCGAAACCCACAGTCCAACAGGGGGTGCTTGTCCTATTGGCACTACGGAACCAGCCTTTATTACCAGAACCCGCAGCCCACATAGGAAGCACCGAAAATACAGGCACCATAGACTCGGCTAACCCGACCGCAACACGACACGACAATGTATTGGTGGCAAAGTGACGTTGACACTACCCGAAAACAGCAGGCGTGCTAGAACCAGGCAGGGCAGGAGGGGGTACTTGTTCCTGGGTTACAGGGGCTCTGTCACGTCAGTGGATCCCTTGATGTGTGTCCGGCAAGGTCTCCTGCTCTGTCCACATTCCCACTACTAGTAATGGGAATGTAGACAGAGCAGGAGACATTGCCGGACACACATCAGGGGATCCACTGACGTGACAGAGCCCCTGTAACCCAGGAACAAGTGTGGATTGTGCAGACGCCACTTCAGAGCAGCAGCTGGCGGGGATGGAGGCTAGGGGAAATACTAGAGACAGTGGAGCCAGAGGCCTAAGTGGAGCATGGTTAAAAATCAGTAGTAGTGTGACTGTGTAGGCAGCAGGAGACTTTGTCATCCAAACAGCAGAGGAGCAGATGGCGTTACTGAACCCCACTGACACCGGAGCGAGTGTTTCTATCTTTGCGGATGGCACTTCCAAGCAACAACTGGCTGTGTTGAAGCCCAGGATAAATCATGGAGCTGGCTGAGGCCAACTGGGAGCAAGTAGAAAATAAGATGTCGTGTGATTTGGGAGGCAGCAGGAGACATTGCCGTCTACACAGCAGGGGAACAGCAGACATTACTGAACCCCACTAACACAGGAGCTTGTGTGTTTTTCTCAGTGAAGACGGCACTTCTGAACACCAACTGGCGTTGTTGGAGCCCAGGATGAAGCTTGGAGCAGGCTGAGGCCTGATATTTTAGGCATGTGGAGGCAGCAGGAGACATTGACGTCTACACAGCAGGGGAACAGCAGACATTACTGAACCCCACTAACACAGGAGCTAGTGTGTTTTTCTCTGTGAAGACGGCACTTCTGAACACCAACTGGCGTTGTTGGAGCCCTGGATGAAGCATGGAGCAGGCTGAGGCCTGATGTTTTTGGCATGTGGAGGCAGCAGGAGACATTTCCGTCTACACAGCAGGGGAATAGCAGACATTACTGAACCCCACTAACACAGGAGCTAGTGTGTTTTTCTCTGTGAAGACGGCACTTCTGAACACCAACTGGCGTTGTTGGAGCCCAGGATGAAGCATGGAGCAGGCTGAGGCCTGATGTTTTTGGCATGTGGAGGCAGCAGGAGACATTGACGTCTACACAGCAGGGGAACAGCAGACATTACTGAACCCCACTAACACAGGAGCTTGTGTACTTTTCTCTGTGAAGACGGCACTTCTGAACACCAACTGGCGTTGTTGGAGCCCAGGATAAAGCATGGAGCAGGCTGAGGCCTGATGTTTTTGGCATGTGGAGGCAACAGGAGACATTGCCGTCTACACAGCAGGGGAACAGCAGACATTACTGAACTCCACTAACACAGGAGCTAGTGTGTTTTTCTCTGTGAAGACGGCACTTCTGAACACCAACTGGCATTGTTGGAGCCCAGGATAAAGCATGGAGCAGGCTGAGGCCTGATGTTTTTGGCATGTGGAGGCAGCAGGAGACATTGCCGTCTACACAGCAGGGGAACAGCAGACATTACTGAACCCCACTAACATAGGAGCTTGTGTGTTTTTCTCTGTGAAGATGGCACTTCTGAACACCAACTGGCGTTGTTGGAGCACAGGATCAATCATGCAGCAGGCGGAGGCGAACTTGCAGCAGGTTTTATATAGGTTGTAGACTACTACTGATTGTAACCGTGCTCCACTATGGCCTCTGGCTCCACTGTCTCTAGTATTTCTCCTGGCCTCCAATCCCACCAGTTACAGCTCTGAAGTGGCGTCTGCACAATCCACACTTGTTCCTGTGTAACTGGGGCTCAGTCACGTCAGTTGATCCCCTGATGTGTGTCCGGCAAGGTCTCCTGCTCTGTCCTCATTCACACTACTAGTAATGGGAATGTGGACAGAGCAGGAGACATTGCCGGACACATATCAGGGGATCAACTGACATGACTGAGCCCCAGTAACACAGGAACAAGTGTGGATTGTGCAGATGCCACTTCAGAGCAGCAACTGGCGGGGTTGGAGGGCAGGGGAAAAACTAGAGACAGTGGAGCCACAGGCCTAAGTGGAGCACGGTTAAAAATCAGTAGTAGTTTGAATGTGGATGGAGCAGGAGACTTTGCCGTCCGCACAGCAGGGAAGCAGCTGGCATTAATGAACCCCACTAACACAGGAGCTAGTGTTTTTTTCTGTGCAGAAGACACTTCTGAGGGACAACTGGCTGTGTTGAAGCCCAGGGATTATAGTTCAGGTGGTAGAAACATGAACACAACAGGAGACCTGGATACTGTTGCCAACCAATTATTTATTCGGGAAGAGGACTGGCAAATTCTGGCGAGATCCAGGCCTTGTTCATTTTCAGAAAAGTAAGCCGGTCAACGTTATCGGAAGATAGTCGCGTGCGACGGTCTGTTAGTACACCACCTGTGGCACTAAAGACGCGTTCCGATAATGCACTGGCAGCAGGGCAAGCCAGCACCTCCAATGCATACTGGCTAAGCTCTGGCCATGTATCCAGCTTAGAGACCCAAAACTAGAAGTGGGAAGAGCTGTTATGATGAGTCACCGAAGGAGGAAAAAACAAAATACTAGCTAAGTCCAGAAAAACCAGAGAGGTTGGCAGCTATCGGATTGCAGACCCCTGAACCTATCCACAACAACTAGCAGTAGCCATGGGGGGTACCTACGGTGCCCTAGACCCCTCGATCACAGCCGGAGAACTACATAGCCTAAAGACAGAAAGGGGAAAAACTAAACTGCCCCAGAGCAGACCCCAAAGCAATAGGCAGCCCCCAACATATAATGACGGTGAAGCAAGATGAAAACACTAACACAGATAGAAAGATAGGTTGAGCAAATGATGGGGCCCAAGCTAACTAAGTAGGACAGGATAGGAAAACTGCTGTCTGCCATCCGCAAAAACCCTATCCAAAATGAGCCAACCGACTGATAGGAAAAACAGGCCCTGAAGTCGCTAGGCTTCAAAAGACTATATCAGCACTCAGGTATATTCTGAAGGCAGAGCAAAAGATCAACAGATCAGAGACAAAAATGGAATTCAGCTCACCCCCAGCCAGGGATGGCAGAACTCCCAAAGAACAAGGCAAAACAAAAACAAAACTGAAGAGTACAAAGCAGAGAAGAAAAACTTAGCTTTGAGACGCAGGAATCAAACTGGTCTCCAAGAATCCAGCAGGATCACCAGCAAGGCAGAAGGGCGTCGGCTGCCTTATATCCAGTCCTCAATTCCAGCCACCCAGTCATCATCTAGCTGCCCAGGTGTTTGGTAATCAGCCTCACTACCTTCCTTCACCAGAGGAGGGAGTTCATCAGACCTCAGTGACGAAGGGGAAAATGAACTCACAACAGTACCTCCCCCTTGAGGAGGGGTCACCGAACCCTCATCCATGCCACCAGGGCGATCCGGGTGAGCCTGATGAAAGGCACGCACCAATCTTTCGGCATGAATATCAGAGGCAGAGACCCAGGAATTATCCTCCTGACCATAACCCTTCCACTTAACCAAATACTGGAGTCTCCGTCTAGCCAGACGGGAATCCAGTATCTTCTCTACCTCATATTCCATGTTACCTTCAACCAATATAGGGTCAGGAGGTGCCACCACAGGAACTACTGGTTCAACAAACCTCTTCAACAAGGACTTATGAAACACATTATGAATTTTAAATGTGACAGGAAGAGCCAACCGAAAAGAGACCGGATTAATAATCTCCAAAATCTTGTAAGGTCCAATAAATCTAGGCTTAAACTTAGGAGAAGCCACCTTCATAGCGATATTTTTTGATGACAACCAAACCATATCACCCACCTTAAACTGGGGACCAACGGTCCTACGCCGGTTGGAAAACCGCTGGGCCTTTTCCTGGGAGAGAGACAACTTATCCACTACTTGGTCCCAGATCTGGTGCATTCTCTCCACCACAGTGTCAACACCTGGGCAGGCAGAAGGCTCCACCTGCCCTGAAGAAAATCGAGGGTGAAACCCAAAGTTACATAAAAAAGGTGACATCAAAGTGGCAGAACTAGCTCTATTATTTAAAGCAAATTCGGCCAAGGGCAAAAATGAAACCCAATCATCCTGATCGGCAGAAATAAAATATCTCAAATACGACTCCAAAGTCTGGTTTGTTCTCTCCGTCTGCCCATTGGTCTGAGGGTGAAACGCAGAGGAGAAGGACAACTGAATTCCCAGCTTGGAACAGAAAGTCCTCCAAAATCTAGACACAAACTGAACTCCTCTGTCAGATACAATGTTCTCAGGAATCCCGTGCAAGCGAACCACCTGTTGCAAAAACAAGGACACCAACTCAGAGGAAGATGGCAACTTAGGGAGTGGTACAAGATGGACCATCTTAGAGAATCTATCACAAATCACCCAAATAACAGTCATTCTCTGAGAGACAGGCATATCAGAGATAAAATCCATTGAAATATGGGTCCATGGCCTCCTGGGCACCGGCAAAGGCATCAACAAGCCACTAGAGCGAGAACAAGGTTTAGACCGGGAGCAAGTCCCACAGGACTGCACAAAATTCCTGACATCATGAGACAAGGCGGGCCACCAAAAAGACCGACTCACCAGATCTCTAGTACCAAAAATACCTGGATGACCAGCCAATGCAGAGCAATGAACCTCAGACATCACTCTCTTCCTCCACTGGTCATGAACATACAACTTTCCACTGGGACAACGCTCAGGTTTGTCCTCCTGAAACTCTTCCAGAGCACGTCTCAAATCGGGCGAGATGGCAGAAATAACTACCCCCTCGCCTAAGATGGTAGCAGGCTTAGTCACAACAGGAGAATCAGCAAAGAAACTCCTAGAGAGGGCGTCTGCCTTGACATTCTTAGTGCCCGGAAGAAAAGAGACCACAAAATCAAAACGTGTGAAAAACAAGGCCCACCTAGCCTGTCTAGGATTCAAGCGCTTGGCCGACTCCAGGTAAATCAAATTCTTGTGGTCAGTAAGGACCACGACTTGGTGTTTGGCTCCCTCCAACCAATGTCTCCACTCCTCAAATGCCCATTTCATGGCCAACAGTTCCCGATTCCCCACATCATAGTTACGTTCGGATGGGGAGAACTTTCGGGAAAAGAAAGCGCAAGCATTCATTTTAGATATCACAGGATCTTTTTGGGACAACACCGCTCCTGCACCAATCTCAAAAGCGTCCACCTTCACCTTAAACGGGAGTGAGACATCAGGTTGCCGCAAAACCGGAGCAGAAGTGAATCTTCGCTTCAGCTCCTGAAAGGAAGAAACAGCCTCCGGAGACCAATTCAGCACATCAGCACCCTTCCTAGTCAAATCCGTCAATGGCTTGGCAATACCAGAAAAATTAGCTATAAATTTCCGATAAAAATTAGCAAAACCCAAAAACTTCTGGAGAGCCTTCAAAGAAGTGTGTTGAACCCAATCATAAATGGCCTGTACCTTGGCCGTGTCCATTTCAATAGTTGACGGAGACAAAATAAATTCCAAAAATGAAATCCTCTGCACCCCAAAAAGGCATTTCGATCCCTTGACATACAGGGAATTCTCCCTCAAAATCCGGAACACAGTCCGAACATGTTCCACATGAGAGTCCCAATTCTTGGAGAAGATCAAAATATCATCGAGATAGATAATCAAAAATTTATCCACAAAGTCTCGGAATATATCGTTCATGAAGCACTGGAAGACAGAAGGGGCATTAGTGAGCCCAAAAGGCATCACCAAGTACTCAAAATGTCCCTCCGGAGTATTAAACGCCGTCTTCCATTCATCCCCACGCTTAATGCGAATAAGATTATACGCCCCCCTGAGGTCAAGCTTTGCAAACCAGCAAGCACCTTTAACTCTGGAGAATAGATCAGAAATCAGGGGTAACGGATACTGATATTTAACAGTAATTTTGTTGAGGGCACGATAGTCAATACAAGGCCTTAATGAACCATCCTTTTTAGCCACGAAAAAAAACCCAGCACCTAAGGGTGAAGAGGATGGTCTAATATGACCCTTCTCCAATGACTCCTTAATATACGATCGCATAGCCTCGTGCTCGGGTACAGATAAATTGAAAAACCGACCCTTGGGGAATTTACACCCCGGGTTCAGCTCAATTGCACATAACTCCTATGAGGAGGCAAAGACGCAGACTCATTCTCACTAAATACATCATAAAAGTCAGCCAAATAGTCAGGAACATCATGCCACTGGGGAGAGGTGGAGAAAACAGGAGCATCACTAAGGGCACACCGACAACCCCAACTCACCACAGACAAAGATTTCCAATCCAGAACTGGATTATGGATTTGCAACCAGGGAAACCCCAGAACAATGGTATCATGCAAATTATGCAACACCAAAAATCTGCAATTTTCTTGATGGTCTGGGGCGACCCGCATTACCACCTGGGTCCAAAACTGAGGTTTATTCTTCGCCAAAGGAGTAGCATCAAGACCCCTCAAAGGGATAGGCGTCCGCAGAGGTGTCATAGGAAATCCACAACGTTTAGCAAAATCCAAGTCCATCAGGTTCAGAGCTGCTCCCGAATCCACAAAAGCCATGGCGGAAAATGTGGACAGGGAGCAGATCAGAGTAATTGCCAGAAGAAACTTAGGTTGAACACCACCCACAGAAAACGTGTGTGCACAACGTTTCTCTCGTTTAGGGCAGACAGAAATAATATGTGAGGCATCTCCAAAAAAAACACACCTTATTACGCCTTCTGAACTCCTGACGTTGTGCCCTAGACAAAACTCGATCACATTGCATAGGTTCAGACATTTGTTTGCTACCTTGGATCTAATCCTTATAAACAGGGAGGAAATGGTTGAGGAGGTAAAAGTGGCTGGGACCCTAGGAGGTAGCGACCATGCTATTTTAGAATTTTGGATAACTAGAGGCGGAAGACCTGTGAAGACTCAGACGTCAAGGTTAGATTTCAGAAAGGCAGATTTTAAGGGATTCAGAAAGAGAATTGGAGGGATCCAATGGCTGGATATCCTTAAAGACAAAAATGTCCAGGAAGGATGGGAAATCTTGAAAAATTAAATTCTCAAAGCACAGTTGTTAACAATTCCGAAAAGAGGGAAGAATAGGAAGCAGTTAAGGAAACCAGGATGGATGAACACAGAACTTAAGCACATGCTAAAAAGGAAGAAAAAAATGTTTATAAAATGGAAAGAGGGAGGCATATCTAAAGAAGAATATAATGCTGTCTGCAGAACCTGCAGGGCACAAATCAGATTAGCTAAAGCTGAAAATGAATTGAGGCTTGCAAGAGATGTCAAAAGCAATAATAAAGGATTTTGGGGATATGTCAAAAGTAAAAGAAAAGTCAAAGATGCTATAGGATTTTTACAGGATGAAAATGATGCAATGGTAAGACAGGATGTTGAGAAGGCTGAACTTTTAAATTCCTATTTTGCATCTGTTTTCTCTCAGAAAGGAAATGTAACATCAACTGTTATTCACTGTCCTATTAAGGGAATAGAAGAATCCAGGATATCTATAAACAGAAAGATAGTGAGGAAACACTTAGCTAGCCTAAATGAATTCAAGTCTCCAGGTCCAGATGAATTACACCCCAGAGTACTGAAGGAGATAGCAGAAGAAATTTTTGAACCCCTCTCTATAATCTTTGAAAATTCTTGGAGAACAGGAGAAGTGCCAGAAGACTGGAGAAGAGCAAATGTTGTTCCTATCTTCAAAAAGGGGAAGAATGTGGACCCAGGTAACTATAGGCCGGTGAGTCTGACTTCTATACCAGGAAAGATCTTTGAACAAATTATTAAACAACATGTATGTCAATACCTGGATAAGAATTAAGTGATTAAACAGAGTCAGCATGGGTTTGTAACTAATAAGTCATGTCAGACTAACTTAATTTCCTTCTATGACGGTATCACTGATTGGGTGGATCAAGGAAATGCTGTAGATATAGTATATCTTGACTTCAGCAAAGCATTTGACAAAGTCTCTCATACAATCCTTATTGAAAAAATGATTAAGTATGGAATGGACAAGGCAACTGTTAGGTGGATTCATAACTGGCTTAGTGATCGGACCCAAAGAGTGGTCGTAAATGGCTGCACATCCAGTTGGAAGAATGTCTCAAGTGGGGTACCACAGGGCTCTGTCCTGGGCCCTCTATTGTTCAACATCTTTATCAATGATTTAGATGAAGGCATTGAGGGTAAACTGATTAAATTTGCTGATGACACAAAGCTAGGAGGGATAGCTAATACTAGAGAAGAGAGAGAGAGGATTCAAAAAGATTTAAATAAACTGGAGAAGTGGGCAGCAACAAACAGAATGGTTTTTAACAGGGAGAAATGCAAAGTACTACATCTGGGCAATAAAAATGGAAAAAGCATATATAGAATGGGAGGAATAGGGCTAAGTGACAGCACATGTGAAAAAGACTTGGGTATACTAATAGATCACAGACTGAATATGAGTCAACAGTGTGATGCAGCAGCAAAAAAGGCAAATGCAATTCTAGGATGTATTAACAGAAGCATACAGTCTAGATCACGTGAAGTCATTATTTCCCTCTACTCCTCTTTGGTCAGACCTCATCTGGAATATTGTGTCCAGTTTTGGGCACCACATTTTAAAAAAGACATCAACAAACTGGAGCAAGTTCAGAAAAGAGCGACCAGAATGGTGACCGGTCTGCAAACCCTGTCTTATGAGGAAAGGTTGCAGGATTTGGGAATGTTTAGTTTGCAAAAGAGAAGACTGAGAGGAGACTTAATAGCTGTCTACAAATATCTAAAGGGCTGTCACATTGTAGAAGGATCAACTTTATTCTCATTTGCACAAGGAAAGACTAGAAGCAATGGGATGAAACTGAATGGGAGGAGACACAGATTAGATATTAGAAAAAACTTTTTGACAGTTAGAGTGATCAATGAGTGGAACAGGCTGCCACGAGAAGTGGTGAGTTCTCCTTCAATGGAAGTCTTCAAACAGAGGCTGGACAGACATCTGACTGGGATGATTTAGCGAATCCTGCTTTGAGCAGGGGGTTGGACCAGATGGCCCAGGAGGTCCCTTCCAACTCTACGATTCTATGATTCTATGATTCAACAGGTGGCAACATCTTTCGTGTAGTTTTGTGTTCACGTAAACGCCGATCAACCTGAATGGCTAATGACATAGAATCGTCAAGACCAGAGGAAACAGGAAATCCCACCATAGTATCTTTTACAGTTTCTGACAAACCCTTCCGAAAGAGGGCTGCCAAGGCACCATCATTTCAGGTAGTAAGGACCGCCCACTTTCGGAATTTTTCACAGTACAACTCTGCCGAATCCCGACCCTGGCTTAATGCCAACAGGGTCTTTTCAGCCTGATCAGTAGCATTAGGTTCATCATACAACAACCCCAAGGCTTGAAAAAATGCGTTCACATTATTCAGAATAGGATAATCAGGTTTCAAAGAAAATGCCCAATCCTGGGGATCGCCGTGCAGCAAAGAGATGACAATCTTAACCTGCTGCGCGGAGTTCCCCGACGAGTTAGGCTTCAAGGCAAAAAATAATTTACAATTATTCTTGAAATTCAAGAATTTAGACCTATCCCCAAAAAACACATCAGGAGAATCTTTGGTTCAGCAGCATGTGAATGAGCAAGATAGGCGGAAACTCCCCGCACTTCAGCAGCGAGCTGCTCCACACGATCAGACAATTGCTTCATCTCCATTGAGAGAAAAATTCCCCCTACGGCCTCAGAGATATAGAGGAAAAAATATGCACAAAAAAAAAAAAATTCTGACACACTTTTTTTTTTTTTTTTTTTTTACAATTCTCTCCTGCTATTGAGTACCCTAGGATCTGCGGTATGGCTGGTGATTCTGTTATGATGAGTCACCGAAGGAGGAAAAAACAAAATACTAGCTGAGTCCAGAAAAGCCAGAGAGGTTGGCAGCTATCGGATTGCAGACCCCTGAACCTATCCACAACAACTAGCAGTAGCCATGGGGGGTTCCTACGATGCCCTAGACCCCTCGATCACAGCCGGAGAACTACATAGCCTAAAGACAGAAAGGGGAAAAACTAAACTGCCCCAGAGCAGACCCCAAAGCAATAGGCAGCCCCCAACATATAATGACGGTGAAGCAAGATGAAAACACTAACACAGATAGAAAGATAGGTTGAGCAAATGATGGGGCCCAAGCTAACTAAATAGGACAGGATAGGAAAGCTGCTGTCTGCCATCCGCAAAAACCCTATCCAAAATGAGCCAACCGACTGATAGGAAAAACAGGCCCTGAAGTCGCTAGGCTTCAAAAGACTATATCAGCACTCAGGTATATTCTGAAGACAGAGCAAAAGATCAACAGATCAGAGACAAAAATGGAATTCAGCTCACCCCCAGCCAGGGATGGCAGAACTCCCAAAGAACAAGGCAAAACAAAAACAAAATTGAAGAGTACAAAGCAGAGCAGAAAAACTTAGTTTTGAGACGCAGGAATCAGACTGGTCTCCAAGAATCCAGCAGGATCACCAGCAAGGCAGAAGGGCGTCGGCTGCCTTATATCCAGTCCTCAATTCCAGCCACCCAGTCATCATCTAGCTGCCCAGGTGTTTGGTAATCAGCCTCACTACCTTCCTTCACTAGAGGAGGGAGTTCATCAGACCTCAATGGTGAAGGGAAAAATGAACTCACAACAAAGAGCCATCTGGGAGTAC
This sequence comes from Dendrobates tinctorius, assembly GCF_039654945.1. Classification (NCBI taxonomy): domain Eukaryota; kingdom Metazoa; phylum Chordata; class Amphibia; order Anura; family Dendrobatidae; genus Dendrobates; species Dendrobates tinctorius. The sequence goes on along the minus strand of NW_027361738.1, from coordinate 4,635,608 downwards.
ACTGACAGGGCAAGACATGTAGTCTGTCAACATCTGACGGAAACGTTGCCTCCTGCTGACTGGAGCCGTCTGTGATGGTGTAGACAACTGTGGCGGACACAACAAAACTTTGCCACATTTGGGCCATAGTGGTCTTGCCTTGTGCTGAGGCGCTGCCTCTGCTCCCTCTTTGTGCAGAGTTTCCTCCACTGCCTCGACGCACAGGGCTGCTTTGTAAAGCACTAGAACCACTGCTGTCGGGTGGAATGGAAAACATGATGACTGCACCAGTGTGTCTTGGTACTCCCGCAGTTTACGCTCCCGGGTCAACGGTGGTATGAGGCTTTGTGAGTTGTCCCGGTAGCGAGGATCTAGGAGGGTGTACACCCAATAATCAGTCGTGTTGAGAATGTGGTCGATGCGGTGGTCGTTTCTCAGGCACTGCAGCATGAAATTAACCATGTGCTGCAGACTCCCAACTGCCAAAGAAACGCTGTCCCCTGCTTGATGTGTCATCTTTGCCTGCTCTGCATCACCCCACCCTCGCTGTACATACTGACTAGAGGATTGTGTACCTCCCTCCTCTGGAGAGATGTCTTCCTCCTCCATCGACTCCTCCTCATCCTCCTCACAAAGTGTCCCCTGCCTAGGCCTTTGTGAGGAACCACGTAGCGCAGACTGTCCAGAAGCAGATGGCATTTGGGACTCCTCATCCTTCACCTCTTCCAAAACCTCCTCCCTTAGTGCTTGCAGTGTTTTTTGTAGCAGGCAGATAAGGGGGACAGTCATTCTGACTAGTGCATCATCTGCACTCGCTATCCGCGTGGAATCATCGAAGGCACGCAAAACGAGGCAGATGTCCTTCATAGAGGCCCACTCAGTGGTGCTGAAGTGTGACCGGCGCACAGTGCGACTTGTTTGCGCCTAATGCAGCTGGTACTCCATGACTGCTGCCTGCTGCTCACACAACCGCTCCAACATATGTAACGTTGAATTCCACCTTGTGGGTAGGTCACATATGATGCGATGTTCCGGAAGGCGTAATCGGCGCTGCAGAGCAGCAAGGCGCGATCTTGCCGTGCTGGAACAACGCAAGTGAGCGCACTCTATGTGGACTTTGTGCAGCAGTGCATCAAGATCCGGATAGTCCCTCAGAAAGCTCTGCACGACCAAGTTCAGCACATGTGCCAGACATGGGATGAAAGTGAGGTTGCCTAGGCCAAGAGCTGCCACCAGATTTCGGCCATTGTCACACACTACCAAGCCTGGCTGGAGATTCGCTGGCAGAAACCACACATCGCTCTCCTGCTTGATGGCATTCCAGAGCTCCTGCGCTGTGTGGCTTCGATTCCCCAATGAAATTAATTTGAGTATGGCCTGTTGATGTTTGGCCATGGCTGTGCTCATATCGGTTGTAACAGGCTCCTGCTGCGCTGTTTCTGAGGAACTTGAGTAGGAGGAGGAGTCAATGTGTACAGACTGGATTCCTGCAATCCGTGGAATTGGCAGAACACGTACAGCGCCACTCTCCATATCTGTACCCGGTTCCACAACATTGACCCAATGGGCAGTGAGGGAAAGGTATCGTCCCTGTCCATGGTTACTGGTCCACGCATCGGTGGTCAGGTGGACCTTGCTACTGACGGCATTTAGTAGCGCATGTTGTATTTTTCCCTCCACATGTTTTTGCAGGGCAGGGACGGCTCGTCTGCTGAAATAAAAGCGGCTCGGTACAGTGTATTGAGGGACTGCCAATGCCATCACGTCCCGGAAGGTGTCAGTCTCCACCAGCCTGAATGAGAGCATTTCAAGTGCCAGTAGTTTGGCAATGCCAGCATTCAGAGCCTGTGCTCGAGGATGGTTTGCCGAGTATGGCCGCCTTTTATCCCATGCCTGTGCTACCGATGGCTGTAGAGTGGCCTGGGAGTGTGAGGAGGACTGGGAACGTGGTGCTGTGGGTGGAAGTTCACTGGATCTCCGGACAACATTGCCAGAGGTTCTTCCTTGGCGATCCTGTGAGGAAGCCGAACCAGCTGTGTGTGAGCTGGAGGAAGAGGCCCCAACATGAGCTGAAGAGGTGGTAGGTGGTGCTGTACGTTGGCCTACGTCTTCAGTGTGTCTGTGTAACTCCACCTCGTGCTTGGTCCGCACATGTTTCCACATATTTGTGGTATTGAGGTTGCTGACATATTTCCCTCTTTTGACTTTCTGATGACACAGCTTGCATTTGACAAAGCAAATGTCATCTGCAACTGTGTCAAACAAGGACCATGCACTGCAAGTCTTTGGAGCGCTCGTTTTGCCTTTTGAAAGAGGAATGCTCCTACTGGGTGCCGAAGTGGAGGCTACAGGCAACCAAGTCTGCTCTCTCCCTCTCCCTCCTGTTTTGGCCATTCGGGGAATCTCTTCCTCAGAGCTGCTCCCACCACCTTCCTGTTCCTCACGCCATGATGGGTCAAGGACCTCATCATCTACACTCCCCTCTTCAAACACCTACTTCTCCTGGGTTGTCTCGCCAGCACCGTACGCACCAGAAAGTGGTAACTGAGTCTCATCATCATCTGATGCGTACTGAGGTGTGAACACTGCTGCTAGGCAAAAGAAAGCTACAGTGGTGGTTTATGTAGCCTGGGTAAAGCACAATATTTTTTTGAGAATCGCTATTTCTAACTGTCCCTCACAGTCTTCAACAGCAGCCTGTCCCTAACTGAATTCACAGCAGAGTGAACAGACATGGCGGCTGCGGCTTTTATAGTGCATCAAGACATCATTTCAGCAGCCAATCACAGCCATGCCAATAGTTAACATGCCTACATGCCTAACAGGATGTGCCCACACTTCTGAGGATTCCCATTGGCTAAATCAAATGGAGCGGGCTCATAGCATTATGGGAACTTCCGATTCCGGTATTCGATATGAAAAAAGTATCGGAACTAAATATCGGAATTCCGATACAGCGAATATCGGCCAATACCCGATACTTGCGGTATCGGAATGCTCAACACTATTCATGGCCCATGTGTTTACTATGTAACTATCCCCTTATACTATGACATTTTATGGTATTTTATTATGTCCAACTTGTTTGGTTTTCCTTTTATTCCGTAATTAAATAAAAACTTTTTAAGTCTTTATCAATTTGGACTTTATTTTGGTTTATTCATATCTAATTGAGAAGGTTTCTATTGTCTTTTATGAATATTCATATATGCTATCTGTGTATATAGTGAGTGATTCTCACTGATTGTTGGCTTGGAAGCACCAATTAGTCTGGATGAATTAGAGGAGGCTCTAGATTCTATGGCAGGGAATAAGACACCGGGGTCTGATGGGCTGCCTGTGGAGGTATATAAACAGTACTCAAATATAATGCTTCAACAGCTGTTGAAGGTGTTTGAGGCGGCTAGGGAAGATGGGCACTTGCCCTGGTCCTTGAATGAAGCAATCATAGTGGTGATCCCCAAGGCTGATAAGGATCCATGTCTTCCAGAGTCATACAGGCCTATCCCCCTTTTAAACGTTGATGTCAAGATTTTTGCAAAGATTCTGGCGATGCGGCTGTCTAGAGTAATATCTAGTATTATTCATCCAGATCAAACTGGTTTTATGCCAGAGAAATCAACTGCAATTAATATCCGGCGGTTGTATCTAACTTTACAGATCCCATCTAAGGGAAAGGAACCCAGGGCTGTTGCATCTTTGGATGCTGCTAAAGCATTTGACAGCATCGAATGGCCACATCTGTGGGCTATATTAGCCAAGATGGGTTTCTATAAAAATTTTATTGCCTGGATACAGTTGCTGTATTCGTGTCCAGAGGCCAAAATTAGAATTAATGGGGAGATCTCAAATACAATTAACTTATACAGAGGGACCAGACAGGGGTGCCCTCTATCTCCCCTACTGTTTGCTCTGGCATTGAGCCCTTGGCAGTAGTAATTCGGGCGACACCTGAAATTAAGGGGTTTGGGTATGAGTCTTTGCAAGAAAAAATAGCTTTGTATGCTGATGACATGCTCTTGTTTTTGGGAGAGTGGCTATCTTCTCTGAGGGTGGCAATGGAAGTCTTTGGATCCTTCGCAGTGATCTCTGGTTTATGTATTAACTGGGAGAAATCTTCAATTATGCCGGTGAGAGATGCTCCCGAGAACTCCTTGGAATTGGCAGGACAATTAAATGTAATCAAAGAGTTTAAATAATTGGGAATTCATATTGGATATAATATACAAAATTTTGAGCGTTTAAATATTACCCCGCTACTTGCTAAATTTCATCAAAAAATAAAGGACTGGTGCAAGTTACCACTGAGTATGGTGGGAAGGGCAAACCTGGTAAAAATGGTTCTCATGCCACAAGCTTTGTATGCCCTCCACAATGCGCCCATTTGGATTCCTCGTCAAATCTTTTATCAGGTAAACAGAATATTTAAAGAGCTTATCTGGAAGAGGAGTGTTCCTAGAATTCGGTTGGAGGTTTTGCATACATCTAAAGAACTGGGGGGATTAGCGATTCCTTACCCGTTTCTGTATTATCTTGCAGCGCAGTTGCAGCATTTCAGAGGATGGAGGAGGAGGATTCCTTCATGTGAAGTTCCTCGGGATGTATGCTTACATGCGTATTGGGAAGGGACTTACTGGTGCAGGCGCTAGACTCAATGCGGTTCCGTCAGGGTCAAGCTATCAATAGTCCGATAATGAAGTGCATGGATAAGGTATGGAACACGGCCAAAGAAATATTGGGTATACAGGGAGTCACAGCGCATTCCCTGATCTGGAGAAACTTGACATGTACAGAGCTAAAGAAATTAGAGGGTTTGAGCTATGGGAGAGGAGAGGGCTTAAACTAGTATCACAGCTTTATTCGGAAGGGGAGTTTCGATCTTTTGAGGATCTCAAACAGACATTTTCCATCCTTAATAAAAGATTTTTTCAGTGTCTCCAGCTGAGACATGCTTGTGAAGCACAACAGCGACTCGCTCCACTAGGTAATCCAGCTAAAACTCCGCTGTTGGATAGAGTAGTGATGGGAGGAGGATCAAGAGGTATTATATCCATGATATATGCAACCATGTTGGAAAAGAGAGTGGCAAGTTTGGAGATGCTGAAGAATAAGTGGCAAGTTGATGTAGGTGATTTAACAGATGATGAATGGGAGGATGCATTGCAAGAAGTCACGAAAGTCTCAGTTAGCGAGGCACAGAGAGTGTTGCATCTTTATTTGCTTCATCGAGTTTATCGAACCCCTGTATGGCTGTTGAAAATCGGCTATGCTAGGGAGGCAGATTGTTGGAAATGTGGAACGCCCAATGCGGATCTGATACACATGACCTGGAACTGTCCTCGGTTACGTAGGTTTTGGGGAGGTGTGAATGATTTACTTAATACTGTCTATCTATCAGGATCCTGACAGTGCCGGCGTACAGCCTCCGCTGAGCAGGGACTCACCCGCACTGTAGGGACCCCTGGGGACCAGGATAGCCAGAAAGTATAGGTGTACAGGACCTGAGTGATGAAGTTTAGCAAGCCGGCACGGGACCTACGGTCATGTGACTGCAAGGGGGAGGGGCTTAGCGTCCTGCTTTCAGAGAAGACAGAAAACTCAGAGTCGGGCAAAATGGAGGTCATTCACAGTACGGACAGCGAGGTACAGGAGGGTAAACAGACGGGAGGTCAGACAAAGCCAAAGGTCATACACAAGAGGGTGACGCGGTACCAAGGGGACGAGCAGAGAGAAGTCGGGTCACAAGCAGAAAGTCATACACGAGAGGTAGCGCAGTACAAGAAGGACAGGCAGAACTCGTAACAGGGACAGAACCGGATCAAAACCAAACAAGCAAGCAAGATATCAGGCACAAGGCACACGTACGCACAAGGTCAACTAACTCAGCCGAGGGCAGGAGTATAACTGACACCGGACCTAGGTCCAGTGAGCATTAAATAGCCGCCCTCTGCCAGGGAGAGGCGGAACAATTAACCCCCAGTCAGACCAGGACGGGCCAAAGCTAAACCCAGTACTGGATCATCATGACAGTACCCTCCTCTCAATGGGGGGCCACTGGACCCTCAGGTCTCTCAGGGTACTTGGCGTGAAAGGCCCGGACCAACCGATCCGCATGAACCGATCGAGCAGGAACCCACAAGCGTTCTTCAGAACCGTAGCCTTTCCAATGTACTAGATATTGAAGGGGACGATGGACCAACCTTGAGTCGACAATTCGTTCCACCTCGTACTCCGACTGCCCGGCTACCAAAACCGGTGTTGGGGAAGCTGATGATCCCTCCCCAGCGGACCTCACAGGTTTCAAAAGGGCCTTATGAAAAACATTTGGGATCCGCAGATATGGTGGGAGACGCAACCGAAAAGCCACCGGGTAGAGTTGAGCGAAACGGGTCGAAAAAATTCAAAAGTCGACGACTTTCGCCAAAGTAGGGTTTCATGAAATGAAACCCGACCTCAGCATGAGGTCGGCCACGAGGTCGGCGACTTTAGCGCCAAAGTCGCATTTCAAAACATGCTTCAGCGCCCTTTTTCAGCCAATGAGGAAGAACGGACACTGTGGGCAACGTGATGACATAGGCAGCGGTCCCCACCATCTTTGAGAAGGGCATGCAAGTGATTGGCTTGCTTTAGGGGGCGTCACAGGGGGTATAAAAGGGCGTGCACGCCGACCGCCATCTTACTTCTGCTGATCTCAGTATAGGGAGAGATGCTGCTGCTGCAGATTCTGTAGGGAGAGCGTTAGGCAGGGAAGAAGAAAAAAAATCAGCTGCTGCTGCTAGCGATTTTGACTGCACAACACACCAGTGCAGTGCAAGGGGAGGCTATATTTTGGTGGATCAGCTGCATTGCTGGTTTCACACTGCTTTGCAAACTGCTTTTTTAAAAGCAATCCTTTTTTTTTTGTCCTGGTGAGATACTGAGCGTGCATTTTTTCACACCGTACAGCGGTGTACGCTGCTCTCTCAGTACCGTGTAACGGCTGTTATCACGGCCACAGTGAAGCTAAGGGTGTGACTCTGTAAGGATAAGTCAAGGAGTTGTTCCGTTCTTACAGACCTACACTCTAGGGAGATTCCAATCCTGCCCTGTCCTATATAACATTTTTCACACCTGTCAAATTCATCCTGTCATACAGTGGTGTGATATACACTGGGCCTGACACAATACATCAGTGTCCAGAAGTGTGTAAGGACATTCCATTTCTCCCATCCTATATAACATTTTTCACACCTGCCAAATTCATCCTGTCATACAGCGGTGTGATATACATTGGGCCTCACACAATACATCAGTGTCCAGAAGTGTGTAAGGACAATCCATTTCTGCCGTCCTATGTCACATTTTTCACACCAGCCTAATTCAGTCTGTCATACAGCGGTGTGATATACACTGGCCTGACACAATACATCAGTGTCCAGAAGTGTGTAAGGACATTCCATTTCTCCCGTCATATGTCACATTTTACACACCAGCCAAATTCAGCCTGTCATACAGCGGTGTGATGTACACTGGCCTGACACAATACATCAGTGTCCAGAAGTGTGTAATGACATTCCATTTCTCCCGTCATATATCACATTTTACACACCAGCCAAATTCAGCCTGTCATACAGCGGTGTGATATACACTGGCCTGACACAATATATCAGTGTCCAGAAATGTGTAAGGACATTTCATTTCTCCCGTCACATATCACATTTTACACAACAGCCAAATTCAGCCTGTCATACAGCGGTGTGATATACATTGTGCCTCACACAATACATCAGTGTCCAGAAGAGTGTAAGGACAATCCATTTCTGCCGTCCTATGTCACATTTTTCACACCAGCCTAATTCAGTCTGTCATACAGAGGTGTGATATACATTGGGCCTCACACAATACATCAGTGTCCAGAAGTGTGTAAGGACATTCCATTTCTCCCGTCATATATCACATTTTACACACCAGCCAAATTCAGCCTGTCATACAGCGGTGTGATATATACTGGCCTGACACAATACATCAGTGTCCAGAAGTGTGTAAGGACATTCCATTTCTCCCGTCATATATCACATTTTACACACCAGCCAAATTCAGCCTGTCATACAGCGGTGTGATATACACTGGCCTGACACAATACATCAGTGTCCAAAAGTGGTAGGAGAATTAAATTCTCCCCTGTCCTATATACACCTTGTACCTTGTTTTACAGTTCCATATCGTTGGTGGAATTGTGGGTACATTTTTCAAAAAAATGAGGAAGTGTGGTGTAAGAGGCCGTGTTAGTGGGTGGGGGTTGCCAGCTGTTAATGATGGTGTTGGTGTTGGATCTGCTGGTAGTGGCAAAAGCAAAATAACACCTAATGCAGGAGGTGTTAAGCCTGCGTCATCGTCTGGCTCCACAAGGCCTCGAAGGCTCCCTTTTCTGGGAGTAGGTAAACCGCTTTTAAAGCCGGAGCTTCAGGAACAAGTTTTGGCCTACATTGCTGACTCGGCCTCCAGCTCTATCGCCTCCTCTTCTGAACTTGTAAAAAATAAAAGCACTGAGTCGTCTTTGGAGGCTCATGGTCATGATCCACACCTTTCTTTGTGTCCTTCACCCCAAACAAATTTGAAGGATGCGGCAGGCCACACAACAGATTACTCCATGGAGCTGTTTTCACATACCATGCCTGGGTTATCAAGTGAAATGGTGAATTACCCAGGCCAAGATGAATCTGACATGGAGTGCACTGATGCACAGCCACTGATAGATGATTCTGCTGGTACATTCACTCAGAGCACCACATGTTCCTCGCAGTGTACTGAACCAGATTCTGACCCTGATGAAGCTCAGGTGCCCCTTCCCGCATACTATACCACCATACACGGTGACACAGAGGAAGGTGCACACGACATTGAAGAGGAGGTGATGGATGACCCAGTTGTTGACCCAGATTGGCATCCATTGGGGGAAGAGGGTGCCGCTGCCAATAGCTCCGAAGAGGAGGAGGAGCATCTGCAGCAGGCATCAACATCGCAACAGCTGTTATCTGGCAGGCACGGAGCAGTCCAAAAACGGGTTACAAAAAGCCAAAAAGTTGCTGGACTGCTTGTCCAGACGGTCAAAATAGCACAGCGTGCAAGGACGCAAAATGTCTTCCATAGTAGGAAGAGTGCAGTGTGGCATTTTTTTGAACAAAATCCTAATGATCAGGCCAAGGTTATCTGTAAGAAGTGCGCAAAGACCTTTAGCCGAGGGAAAAATCTGAAAAATTTAAATACTAGTTGCATGCTTAGACATTTAACCACCATGCACTTGCAAGCGTGGACGGAACACCAAACCTCAAGTACCACATGTGCAAATGCTCCCAAAGAAGGTAGTCAGCAACGCTACATTGTTTCCCCCACTGTAAGCCCACCGGTTAGCACAGCAGCAAATGTTGAGGTGTCGTTGCAAGGCCAAAGCTGTCAGGGAATCACAATGTTATATCAACGAAAGACTGAATCTAGGCCATCAGAAAGAACACCAACTCCATCACCATCATCAACCCTCTCACAGTCCGCCCTGTCCACCGCTAGTTCCACCATAGGCATCTCTCAAGTCCAGCTCACCCTGCCAGAGACTATGAGTAGGACAAGAAAGTACTCATGCTCTCATCCGCGTACACTGGGTTTCAACGCCCACATTGTCAAACTAATCTCTCGAGATGATGCCCTATCGGTTGGTGGAAAGCGCAGCTTTCCTCGAACTCATGGCCTACGCAGTACCACGCTATGAACTACCCAGTCGCCACTTCTTTTCTCGCAAAGCCATCCCAGCCCTCCACCTTCATGTGAAGGACCGCATTGTCCATGCACTCAAGCAATCAGTGAGTGGAAAGGTGCATCTCACAACTGATGCATGGTCCAGTAGGCATGGCCAGAGCCGTTACGTGTCCATCACTGCGCACTGGGTTAATGTGGTGGATTCAGGGTCCACAGAGGACAGCGGTGGTGGGACTGTGCTGCCTAGCCCACGGTATAGGAAACAGTTGGCTGTAGGCGTTCGACCCTCCTCCTCCTACTCCTCTAGAAGCGAAAGCTCGTCCCCAGAGTGCAGTCGCAGCAGCACTCCATCCGCAGCTGCCAGTGTTGCACACGAGGTGTCCCCCTATCGATCAGCTAGTGGAAAGCATCAGCAGGCTGTGTTGAAGATGATGTGTTTGGGCGACAGACACACCGCGGAGGTACTGGCCGACTACTTTCAGCAACAAACTGAGTCATGGCTGGGCAGTCTACATCTTGAGGCAGGCAAGGTAGTCAGCGATAACGGCCGTAATTTTGTGGCTGCCATAGCCCTTTCAAAACTCAGACACATACCTTGCTTGGCTCACACCTTGAACCTGGTGGTGCAGTGCTCCCTCAATAATTATCCAGAGTTAACAGGCCTGCTCCAGAAGGTTCGAAAACTGTGCTCGCACATCCGCCGGTCGCCCGTACACTCCAGTCGTATGCAGAAGCTGCAGTGATTGCTACACCTTCCCAAGCACCGGCTAATTATCGACGTTGCAACAAGGTGGAACTCCACCCTGCACATGGTTGAGCGGCTGTGCGAACAGAGGCAGGCTGTAATGCATTTGTGGGAGGATACCCGGACAGGCACTTTGAGGGCAGACATGGAGTTGACAGGTGTGCAGTGGTCAAAGCTGAAAGACCTCTGTAAAGTCCTTCAGTGTTTTGAGGAATGCACACGGCTGGTAAGCGCAGACGACGCCATCATAAGCATGAGCATCCCACTTATGCGTCTGCTCTTGCAAACTTTGACGCACATTAAGGAGCAGGCGTCTGCAGCCGAGGTTGAGGAGGAGGAAATCCTTGATGACAGTCAGCCATTGTCTGCTCCGGGACCTCTCCTGGACGAGGTGGAGGAAGAAGAGGAAGAGGAGGAGGAGGGTGATGATGGGGATGATTATTTAGGGGAGGAGGATGCTTCTCGTGTGTCCAGAGAAAATGTTGGCGTGGCAAGGTCTGGTACAGGGTTTGTGCGTGACTGGAGGGATGTGGATTTGCCAGAAAGTGCTCCTCCACCAAGCAGTCGCACTGCATCATTGACACCGGGAACATTGGCCCACATGTCAGATTATGCCTTGCAGATCCTAAAAAGGGACCCCCGCATTGCCAAAATGATGAACGATGACGACTACTGGTTGGCCAGCATCCTGGATCCACGCTATAAAGGCAAATTCCAAAATATCTTGCCACAGGAGAACCTTGACCTAATATTGGCTAACAAACAAGCTACTCTGGTAAACCGGTTGGTTGAGGCATTCCCAGCACACAGCAGCGGAGATGGTTCTCACACGAGCCGTAGGGGCCAGGGGCAGCTTGGAAGAGGTGTTCGTGGTGCACACATCAGAAGTGGCGTTGGAGACAGGGGTTTCATGACCATGTTGTGGACTGATTCTTCAAGTCCCGCTCACACGACTGGTAATACTGCATCGATGGAAAGTGACAAAAGACAGCACTTGTCAACTATGGTTACAAACTACTTTTCCTCCCATGTCGATGTTCTCCCTCACAGGTCATTCCCCTTTGACTATTGGGCCGCTAAACTGGACACCTGGCCTGAATTGGCACAAAAAGCGCTACAGGAGCTCGCTTGACAAGCTGCAAGTGTGCTATCGGAAAGAGTCTTCAGTGCTGCTGGATCAATCCTGACAGAAAAAAGGACCCATCTGTCGACCCAAAATGTGGATGATCTAACCTTCATTAAAATGAACCATGCATGGGCTTCCAAGGATTTTGTCCCACCTTCCCCTGATGACACATAGGTTGACAGAAAAATGGCTTGCTTTGGTGCTCCTCTTCCTGGGACTTGAACAATTTCTCCTTTTGCATCAGCTCAATGTCCAACATCAACATATGCCACTTTCTAAAACTCCCTAACTGTGCTGCCTCCCCCACATGGCCGGGGTCACCACCTAGCGCATGAGACCGTGCGAGTGCCGTTGCCCTGGACAGGTGGGTAGGCCGACTCTTGGGCGCGGGCACTGGCACAGGGTCCCTCATAGTGCAATCAAGTGTCTCTGACGGTGGTGGTGCACACCCGCCTTCAGACACACCGCCGTACTATGAGGGGCCAAGTGCCAGTACCGACGCCCACGAGTGGGCCCCCCTTGCTTGGGCAGGGCCCCAGCATTTGCAATCTTTACCTCTCCCTGCTCCTCCGCTGTGTAGTCTGGGCCGTCAAATCCATACTGGGCCTGACACCGTCTGAGCCTGCCTCCTGATCTATAGACATATATTTTGAATGTGTACACTATGCTATCCATACATGTTATCCGGTGATATGGTACCCTTTCTCACCTTTGTGCAATCACGTGTAATCCATACTGGGCCTGACACCGTCTGAGCCTGCCTCCTGATCTATAGACATATATTTTGAATGTGTACACTATGCTATCCATACATGTTATCCGGTGATACGGTACCCTTTCTCACCTTTGTGCAATCACGTGTAATCTATACTGGGCCTGACACTGTCTGAGCCTGCCTCCTGATCTATAGACATATACACTCACTGGCCACTTTATTAGGTACACCATGCTAGTAACGGGTTGGACCCCCTTTTGCCTTCAGAACTGCCTCAATTCTTCGTGGCAGAGATTCAACAAGGTGCTGGAAGCATTCCTCCGAGATTTTGGACCATATTGACATGATGGCATCACACAGTTGGCGCAGATTTGTCGGCTGCACATCCCTGATGCGAATCTCCCGTTCCACCACATCCCAAAGATGCTCTATTGGATTGAGATCTGGTGACTGAGGAGGCCATTTGAGTACAGTGAACTCATTGTCATGTTCAAGAAACCAATCTGAGATGATTCGAGCTTTATGACATGGCGCATTATCCTGCTGAAAGTAGCCATCAGATGTTGGGTACATTGTGGTCATAAAGGGATGGACATGGTCAGCAACAATACTCAGGTAGGCTGTGGCGTTGCAACGATGCTCAATTGGTACCAAGGGGCCCAAAGAGTGCCAAGAAAAAATTCCCCACACCATGACACCACCACCACCAGCCTGAACCGTTGATACAAGGCAGGATGGATCCATGCTTTCATGTTGTTTACGCCAAATTCTGACCCTACCATCCGAATGTCGCAGCAGAAATCGAGACTCATCAGACCAGGCAACGTTTTTCCAATCTTCTACTGTCCAATTTCGATGAGCTTGTGCAAATTGTAGCCTCAGTTTCCTGTTCTTAGCTGAGAGGAGTGGTACCCAGTGTGGTCTTCTGCTGCTGTAGCCCATCTGCCTCAAAGTTCGACGCACTGTGCGTTCAGAGATGCTCTTCTGCCTACCTTGGTTGTAACGGGTGGCAATTTGAGTCACTGTTGCCTTTCTATCAGCTCGAACCAGTCTGCCCATTCTCCTCTGACCTCTGGCATCAACAAGGCATTTCCGGCCACAGAACTGCCGCTCACTGGATTTTTTTTCTTTTTCGGACCATTCTCTGTAAACCCTAGAGATGGTTGTGCGTGAAAATCCCAGTAGATCAGCAGTTTCTGAAATACTCAGACCAGCCCTTCTGGCACCAACAATCATGCCACGTTCAAAGGCACTCAAATCACCTTTCTTCCCCATACTGATGCTCGGTTTGAACTGCAGGAGATTGTCTTGACCATGTCTACATGCCTAAATGCACTGAGTTGCCGCCATGTGATTGGCTGATTAGAAATTAAGTCTTAACACACAGTTGGACAGGTGTACCTAATAAAGTGGCCAGTGAGTGTATTTTGAATGTGTACACTATGCTATCCATACATGTTATCCGGTGATACAGTACCCTTTCTCACCTTTGTGCAATCACGTGTAATCCATACAGGGCCTGAGAGCGGCTGGCGAGCTGTTAAGCAAGCTACAGCACCTGTGGTTTGGACACGTAAGTTTTTCATTTTCTCAGGAATGATGGTTAGGCCTAATTCCGGAATTGCGGTTATTGGGAAATCATCGTTCGCTGGTAATAATTGTAATCCCAGATCCCCATCACTAACGGTGTTCAGCGGGTTATCTGCACCTGTAAGCGACAAACGCTGGCCCTTTCAGTGTAGCGCACATGCAGCCACGGACATGTAAGGGCATGACACACCAGTTATTGGCCAATCTCACGTGCCAGAGCCTCGCGTGTCCCTCTAGTAAGCCGGACTCAGACCGTGGGACATGACGGAGTCTCCTTCGTTAACGGAATTAAGCTTGCAATGTGTGCATCTTTTTTGTTGCTGGATGGTTGAGGTTGCCCGTGTTGAGTCAAATTACGCCGCAGGCTCCACTCCTGGTGGTGCCCTTCTGGACATTCCTTTAAGGTTCAGCTTTGCAACCATACTGCCCACGTAAATCAAACACTTTGCCTTCATGAACGCTGTTTGGAGGGTCGTGACTCATGGGAATAACGCCGTCCAATCAGTTAACCTGCTAGAGAGATCCTTCGTTGCTCCCAAGCATGACATCACACTCCCTAGGAGGACGGTAATGCCACTGTGGCGACCGTACTCCATGGGGCGACACAAGTGCCCTGATGCCCAGCCACTGCTCGATGAATCTGCTGGTACATTGACCCAGACCACTACATTCCCCTCGCACTCTACACAGCCTGAATCTGACCCTGATGAAACTCAGGTTACCCTTCCCATATACTGTTCCATCTTACACGGTGACAAAGAGGAAGCTGCAGATGAAAGTGCAGGTTCGGCCCACCCGCCGTCAGACACACCACCGTACTATCAGGGGCCCTGTGCCAGTGCTGTCGCCAACGAGTCGGGCCCCCCTGCTTGCTCAGGATCACAGCACTTGCAAGGTTGAAATACTGTGCAGTGAGATGGAAGATGGGGACGACGAGAAGTCCAGACTAGTACAGGGATTCCCTAGCGAGGAGACTTATTTCATTGTTTTCAATGTTGGGACAGCAAGTTTTGGGGAGCACTATACTCTGGAGAATGATAGATGGGGCCCACCATACACTGGAACATTCCAAAGGTGGACATCAGACACTGGATTTACAGGGCCCATTATACACTAGAGCATTAGAAATGGGGCCCATTATGTATGGAGCATTATTTGGGCCCATAAGACAGTGGAGCTTCATCCAATGGGACCAACATATACTGTAGCATTATTTGGAGCTCATCATATACTGTTTCAAACATTATATGGGACCAATGATTCTGTATGGAGAAATAGATGGGCCTCGTCATGAGATGTAAAAAGTGAAGTATTTTCCTTTGTAGTATACCACTATTTCTCTGCCGTATCGGAGCAGCATGAGTTGTGGTATGTGTTAAAGGGGCGCTCTTAAGCCCAGGGCACATGAAAACCTGGAGCCAGCCCTACCCCCCCACAACTTTAGCCAAATAACCCCCATTTTTCAGTGCGTAACTAGTATTATGAAGTAAATAAAGGGTGACAAGCTTCAGTAATAAGAATGTATGCTTTTGGCATTCAAATGGACACTGTTGGTGTGTTTCCTGTCCTCCTCTCACTCCCGACTTTTCTTCCCCATTGACTTACATGCATTCTATGTGTCTATATCTATTTCATATCTGTTATAAACCCTGTCATAGGGCTCCATTATATGTCCATTTTGCAAGGCGGCAAGAAAATCTCGCCATACGAATGTCATACGGATTACATACGGATGCAGACATGCGCAAAATACGCAACCACACCTTGCTTAGGCTGGTTTCACATTTGCTTTTTTTTGCGCTGGAAAAAAACGCTTACGTGCGCATGCGTTTTTTCCCCTATATTTAACATGGGTGCGCATACCTGCGCGATGGCATGCGCACGTATGCGATTTTCATGCGCTGCGTTTTTTTGGGGTGTGCGTTTGTATTTTCCAGACGCAGCATGTTGCATTTTTTGGCCCTGCAAAAAAGCGCATGTGCACGTATGCGCACGTTTTGCGCTAAAAATGGCCATTATAGCCTATGGATGCGCATACGTGCGCACTGGCATGCGCATGTAAGCGTTTTTTTAGCGCTGCGTTTTTTTGGTGGTGTCCACTTGTTGTACTAGTTATAATCTTCTAAAGTCAAAAAAAAAAAGTCTATATAAAGGAGGTGCCTGCCAAAACTCTGCCACTACTACACTGACAGATTGGAGAGCAGACAGTCAACAAGGAACCCATCTTCTATCAGCGAAGAATGTGAGTATATTACATTATATGCCTGTCCTTTTAAATTATGTATGTACTAATGATTTTTATTATTTTTACATGCAGTATGTCTTCAGAATCCGAGTATTCCCCATCGCGGCAGGAATTGGCGCAAGCAGACCGTGAGGTGATTATTTTCGTGCATCTGGTAAGTATATCTGCAGCTTCTCCAAATCTCTTACGTTTTTTTCAACTTTTTTAAGACATCGTCATCATCATCTTCTGCGGACGGGACTAGTGAGGGCGAAGAGCAGGAGCAGTGAAGCCAAGTCCCGGTGGTGATACGGAATGTATGTATCAAATGATTTGTAATGTTCTTTATTTTTTATCTTCTATTTTTACTCTTTTTTATGTTTCTTTTTTTGTAACTTTTTATTCAATTTAAATTTGATTATTCTAATGAATGTGTTTTGTCTAGGTTCCACAACGGGATGAAGACGTCTACCTGGATAATGAGCAGCTCATCAGCCTGGTCCAGGAGCGTTCGCCGTTGTGGGACAGCCGTGACCGGCTGCACAAGGACATTGTGGTGACCCGGCGGCTATGGAATGAGGTGGCCGCAGCGTTGATGGATGGCTGGGACAGCGCCACAGCATCCTCCAAAAAGGCGTTTAGTGAGTATTTCCCTGCTCTGTATTGTGCCGCAGTGACTGTTGTCCTTGACGGCACTGTTGGGTTTCGTGCTAGGCATATTCTAGCAGGAAACCCAACAGTGTCATCGGGGTCTACAGTGACTGCTTTGAGTATTGTATTGCTACATTGTGCCGCAGTGACTGTTGTCCTTGACGGCACTGTTGGGTTTCGTGCTAGGTGTATTCTAGCAGGAAACCCAACAGTGTCATCGGGGTCTACAGTGACTGCTTTGAGTATTGTATTGCTACATTGTGCCGCAGTGACTGTTGTCCTTTACGGCACTGTTGGGTTTCGTGCTAGGTGTATTCTAGCAGGAAACCCAACAGTGTCATCGGGGTCTACAGTGACTGCTTTGAGTATTGTATTGCTACATTGTGCCGCAGTGACTGTTGTCCTTGACGGCACTGTTGGGTTTCGTGCTAGGTGTATTCTAGCAGGAAACCCAACAGTGTCATCGGGGTCTACAGTGACTGCTTTGAGTATTGTATTGCTACATTGTGCCGCAGTGACTGTTGTCCTTGACGGCACTGTTGGGTTTCGTGCTAGGTGTATTCTAGCATGAAACCCAACAGTGTCATCGGGGTCTACAGTGACTGCTTTGAGTATTGTATTGCTATATTGTGCCGCATTGACTGTTGTCCTTGACGGCACTGTTTTTTTTTTAACAACAGTGGACAAAGTCCGAACACGTTGGCGTTCGATCAAGGACCGCTTCAACAGTGATGTTCGTGCTGAGGGCCAGGTTCGCAGTGGATCTGCGTCAAGGACCAGAACTAGATACCGTCACTATCACGCGTTGCAGTTCCTAAGACCGGTCCTTGCCACGAGATCGTAAGTATTATAAATTTTGGGTTTTTATTTTTATTAATCTGTGTTTTTCTAATCCACAGCTGATGCTTCTTGTAAAGGCATGGTAGTAATGATTTTCCTTTCTTCCACAGCACCTGGAGCAGCACCCTGCAACCTGGCCCTGGAGCGGTCCTTCCTCGGACGTCCTCTGACCCGTCCCAGCCATCCGACAGCCAGGAAGCACCTTGCAGGTCAACCACACACACAGCTGGTGACCAGGAAGCTGGGCCATCAGGTGTTCCCCTGTCCCAGGTCTCTGCCACTGGTTATGCGGGCACTACCCGCCAGCGGCAGAGGGCCTTGGACCGGAATGTCTTGCCCGAGTTTATGCATTTGAGCGAGGCCTTTAATTCCAGCCTCAAGTCACTGTCCGACAGAGTTGAAAGCGGTTTTGCACTCATGGAACGTGGTTTTAACCACTTTGAACACCGCTTCAATTCTGTAGAACAGCGCCTTGACTGTCTGGAGGCCGACCTCAACAGACCAGCACACCATTTTTTTAGTAAGATTGAAAAGGGCATGGCGGAACACCTTAGTCCTGAGCAACAGCTGAATGTGCTGCAGGCCTGCAACAATGCTTTCTTGCAGGCTATGCAGCATAATCGGTACGGTCAGCAGTCAGTGGTGTCATTTCCACCTGTGCCACCATTGACTCGCTTCACCTCACTACCGACTTGTGCTGCATACCACTGCACGGACACCTCTATTCAAAGCCAGGACACCCACCGTTACACCACCACAAGTCTGAGTGCAGCTGGTCACTTCACCGACACCACCATGGCAAGCGCTGCTCCTGTCTGGAGCACCACCGCCACTCCCATGCATGCGTGGAGCTCAGCCACCACTAGGCAAACATGGAACAGCCCTGCCGCTACAACAACATGTAGTAGCCCTGCCACCACCACTCTGCAAACCTGGACCATCACTGCCGCCACCAGTCCTCCTGCAAGGACGAGCACTGCCAACGAAGAACAGCAGCAGCAGCCACCTCAGCAGCAGCAGCCACCTCAGCAGCAGCCACCTCAGCAGCAGCAGCAGCCACCTCAGCAGCAGCAGCCACCTCAGCAGCAGCAGCAACCACCTCAGCAGCAGCAGCAGCCACCTCAGCAGCAGCAGCAGCCACCTCAGCAGCAGCCGCCACCTCAGCAGCAGCAGCAGCCACCTCAGCAGCAGCAGCAGCCACACCAGCAGACGGGGGACCTACATTCAATATTTGCCCCTAGTTCAAGGCGAAATCTATCAAGGCGGGCATTGGGCCAAAGTCGGTCCAGGCACACAAGCCTACGGCGACATGCCATTACAACTAATGTACCTGAACAGATTTCCTCTCCTCCAAGTGTTCCTAGTTTAATTCCCTTAACTGGACTACCTTCCCCCACAAGTTTTGTTGCCCCTTCCCCTCAAACACCGTCTTCAACTGCAAGTGTTGCATATTCCCTGCACACCCCCAAATTGAAACCATCTGCCCCCAAACGCCGGAAAAAATAATTTTTTGGTTTATTTTTGTGATTAAAAATAAATTTACATTTGTGGTTCACCATTACAAAGTTTCATTAATGTTGTTTGCGCCGCTCACACACACTGATGGGTAAATACATGTTAAAAACCAACCCAAGGCCTAGTATAGTCATATGTGAAATAACACGGACTAGTATAGTAATACCAAGGCCTAGTGTAATAACTCGAGTTTTACCAACTTGGATCTGGTTTCATGAAAAACAAACTGTTGAAACTTGTCTTAAAAATAAGTTTCTTTCTAGTTTCACCAGTTTGTTTTTTGTGAAACAAGATGCTAGTTGTTAAAAATCGAGTTATTACAGTAGGCCTTGGTATGACTATACTAGGCCGTGGTATTTCACATATTACTATACTACTAGCCCCAAGGCCTACTATACTCATATTTGAAATACCACGGCCTAGTGTAGTCATTACAAGGCCTAGTGTAATAACTCTAGTTTTACCAACTAGAATCTGGTTTCATGAAAAACAAACTGTTGAAACTTGTCAAGTTTCACCAGTTTGTTTTTCGTGAAACAAGATCCTAGTTGGTAAAAATCAAGTAGGCCTTGGTATTACTATACTAGGCCGTGGTATTTCACATATTACTATACTACTAGCCCCAAGGCCTACTATACTCATATTTGAAATACCACGGCCTAGTGTAGTCATTCCAAGGCCTAGTGTAATAACTCTAGTTTTACCAACTAGAATCTGGTTTCATGAAAAACAAACTGTTGAAACTTGTCTAAAAAATAAGTTTCTTTCTAGTTTCACCAGTTTGTTTTTTGTGAAACAAGATGCTAGTTGTTAAAAATCGAGTTATTACAGTAGGCCTTGGTATGACTATACTAGGCCGTGGTATTTCACATATTACTATACTACTAGCCCCAAGGCCTACTATACTCATATTTGAAATACCACGGCCTAGTGTAGTCATTACAAGGCCTAGTGTAATACTCGAGTTTTACCAACTAGAATCTGGTTTCATGAAAAACAAACTGTTGAAACTTGTCAAGTTTCACCAGTTTGTTTTTCGTGAAACAAGATCCTAGTTGGCAAAAATCGAGTAGGCCTTGGTATGACTATACTAGGCCGTGGTATTTCACATATGACTATACTAGTAGGCCCAAGGCCTACTATACTCATATTTGAAATACCACGGCCTAGTATAGTCATTCCAAGGCCTAGTGTAATAACTTGTAAGTTGGAATGGAGCAGATTACATTCATCCACTCAATGCTGACTTGTATTCCCCATGGACTTTCATTGGGGTTGGGTTTTGAGGGTTGTGTTTTGAGAAAATCACATACTTTTTTTTCAACTAGTTGCACAATTTTCTCTTGAAAAAAATTGGTTTCCCGATTCATGGCCTGCAGCTTTGCTCGTTCCAATATATTTTTATTTAATTGGAGTTTAAAAAATATAGTGCACTCAGTAATGGTATCAAATAAGGTTTTTTATTACCATAAACAAACAAAAACATTACACCATTTCATCTTGCCAGTGCACCCGTCCTACATCAGAAATAAAGTAGGCCGCAAATTGGTCCCTCATTTGGCCAACTTCAACGGATGACCTGAGAGTGTGCTGAGTGAATTCAGGCAATGGGTTAGGAGCATCATCGTCCAGTTCAAAGGTCGGGTGCTCTTTAGCCATCACAAAGTTATGTAGAACCACACAGGCCTTCACCACCTCATCGACTGTTTCAAGTTTAAGATTAATGGCCGTGCCCAGAATTCGCCATATGGAGACAAGAATCCCAAAAGCACACTCGACAGTTCTTCTGGCCCTGGTCAGCCTGTAATTAAATATTTTTTTGGTGTGGTCCAAGTCCCGGCTGGAGTAGGGTTTCAGTAAGTTTCCGCACATTTGAAAAGCCTCATCGCCAACCATTACAAAGGGCAGTGGCGGAGCTTCGGTGTGAGGAAGAGGCCGTGGCATAGGGAAATTAAATTGGTTGCCATACAACCTCCGGCCCATGTCTGAGTTTTTAAAAGCCTGTGAGTCATTACCACGGCCAAATGCTCCAATGTCCACTGCTACAAACATACATCCGGCATCCGCAATCGCCATGAGTACTATTGAAAAGTACTTTTTGTAATTATAGTACTCAGATCCCGTTCTTTGGGGTTTGATGATCCGTATGTGTTTACCATCAACAGCTCCCAAACAGTTGGGAAAATTGCATACTGTCCAGAATTTGTCAGCAATTTCCATCCACTTTTCAGCGGTGGGCAGGGGCATAAATTCTGGACAAAGAACATTCCAGAGAGCCCGGCAGGTGTCAGCAACAATTCCAGACAAGGTAGAGATTCCAATACGGTACTGGAAGTGTAGTGAAGATAGGGTTTCTCCAGTCGCCAGGAATCTGTGAGCAGACAAAGAAGTAAAATTAATATTTATGTATATTATTTTAAAAAACTATAAAATAAAATATTAGTACATTCACGAAAACTAATTACCCAAGGTTTTGAATACTAAATTTAAAAAAAAAACATCAGACCGCACCCCTTGGTTTTTAAAACATACCGTAATGTCACCAGTAGCCGTTCCTCAGGAGGAATCGCACGACGGAGCTGTGTGTCCTGTCTCCGGATGGATTGTTGGACACGAGCAAGCAAATCCATGAAACTTTCGTGGGACATCCGGATATAATCTGTAAATTTCTCCGGGTTTGACTGGAGCTCGCTGTAGAGGGTGTGGTATGCCCCACGGCTCTCCCGGAGTTCAACAATCGGATGTATCCACATACGCCACCGTCTTCGCTGCCTCTCTCTCTTCCTTTGTTCATGGCAAACAACTGCATACGCCTGAGCCATCGCGATGTCCAAATCCAAGTTGAAGTGAAAACTCTTCCAGCGCAGATCCATGGTCACGAGAAGAATCAAGCAAATGTGAAGAATACTGTAGACAGGGTCTATATATTAACATACCACACCCACAATGAAGTCCCATTGGTCTTGTGTGTTGTTGAATGGTTGTTTTTTCTTTTTTTTGGGGTTTTTCCAAAGTCTGTAAAAAAACGCAAATGCACAAAAAACGCATACAAACGCACAAAAACGCTGCGTTTTTTTCCTGCATGCGCATAAAAATGCTTGAAAAAAACGCAGCGTTTGTATGCATTTGTATGCGTTTTTTTTATGCGTTTTTTTGCGGGAAAAACGCGCAGCAAAAAAAGCAAGTGTGAAACTAGCCTTACGGATGACATACCGAGCACTATTTAGGGGTCATTCATCCGTATTATGCATGTAAACTACTGACCGTATTTTGCGTCGGTTAGTGTGACCCCGGCCTTATGAAGAATCCAGAAGAGACTTTGATTTCTTTAAGAATTCTTGATGAATGCATACAAACAGCAGCAGGTAAAAAAGACTTTCTTCAGGCAGGCTGAAAACACATGTGCTTCTAATGAAGCCAAGATGGAGAATGAGACACAGGGAGAAGAAGAAGGAAGTGACATCACACCAGAAGAGGGAGACAGGGAGACAGAAGGCCCCCAAGTCTTAGGTGGGAATAAAGTGGTGACAGCTTCTTTTCCTCCAGGTTCTGCTGCAAGAACATCAGTATCCATACAACCTCGGAGACCGGACTCCGGACCATGCGCTTTAACTTAAGGAAGGGCTCTGCTCTCACCCTTATCCTCAGTTCTCTTCTCCCCACGTTCCATACTAATCTATCTTCCTTCTGGAGAATCAGGCTTTCTCTTGCTCTTTCCCGTGCTGTGGCGCCCCCAGGAGTATGGGCGCCACAGTGGCATTACCTTCCTCCTAGGGAGTGTGATGTCATGCTTTTGGAAGCAATAAAGGGTCTCTCTGTCAGGTAAATACAACACACAGCACAGTTCCCACTCCAGGCCAGCAGAGGGAGCTCTGAACCAAAACTGGGGAAAGAGCTGCTCTCTGGAGGCCAGGAAGGGGAAGTTTAGTTAGTTCGTGTGAGGAGGGCGTAGTGTGTGGATGAGAGGAGAAGAGCTGGAGGATTGAGCAGAGTTCAGGCTCACTTCTAGCGTGGCGCATGGTTCCGGGGTCCGGTCCCGAGAAGTTTGAGAAACTGATGTTCCTGCAGCAGAAACCGGAGGAATAGGAAGCTGTAAATGCTCTGTTCACACATAAGACTAGGAGGCACAACAGCAACGTGTGAGCCAGAAGAAGGAGGATACAGCTGTCTGCCATACGAGGGGGTTCTAAAAGAGAGCAAGCAAGAGGATCTTCAGTGTAACTCAGTACTGCATGTACCTCAGATAAGCGCTAGAAAAGAGACTACACAACTCATCTGCATAGAGAGATTCCTGAGTTGCTTCCAGGCTAGCCAACTCCTGTTCCATCTGCAATCTGGATCCTGGACTTTGCAAAGCAAAGTAAAGGTAAAGGAAACTGCACCCTGTTGTGTCATTGCCTTCTTCCTGCAACCCCCTCAGTTCTGCTACATCTCTGTGCCTAACACTGCACCCTCTTCCTCAACACCTATTCTCACTGCCCTGGGACTACAGCTCTACCTGTGGGGAGCTATTACATCTTGCTGCCTTATACCATCTGTCCCAGAGAATCTGCCTGCAGCGTCGGATTAACCCCTTCATTGCCGAGCACCACAGGTGGCATCGCGTATCATCCACTTATAGACTTTAACCAGCCACGCTTAACCCCTTTTACATGGACGCCCAGGGCCACGGACCGGGTCACCGCTACTGTGACACTTCCCTCTGAGATACCGGCCCAGTACCACACTGCCCTGGCGGGCGATCCACGTGCCAACAGCTCCGACTCACAACAGTTTGCTGCAGCACTTGCTTCCACTCCATCCCTCTCTCGGGATCTTCTCTCTCTCACTGACCCTTTCCTAACATTCTCCCGCTCTCTTGTGCAGTCTAAGCTCCACCCACTTCTCCAGCACCCTTCATGAACCAAAGCAGCTGGCTTACAGGGTGCTCTGCTATTCTAAAGTGTCTGTGCTGGGTGCAGGTGTTGGAGTGTGGTCAGGTGTCTCCACCTTACCTGGATAGTGGGGTACCACACCTCAGAAGGAGGTGCAGTACCTCTGTGGCGACTGAACCCTCAGGGGCACTACATATGTACCAGGGTATCCGCCTTGTAGGTATAGGTTTGCCTTTTTTAACATGATAGATTCCCTTTAAATTATACAAAATGTATAAATGTAATTAGGAATTGTATACTGGTGGCCCTCTGGGGCCGTGTAACTGCAGCATTACTGCAACCTACTAAACTGTTGTAGACGTGTAACTACGTGAACCTGTCACTCATGTGGGAGCTGTAGACCTAAAGCTGGCCATAAACTTATGATGGCAAATGGACCACTGCTCATTGTGCCGTCAGTGATCTCTCCCTTTACCACCTACACACTCCTCTGATACAAGTCGGGTCCTTTAAATTTCAAGCCTTTTTCTCTTCCCTGACATCACATTTCGTCAGGATCAAACAAAAGTAATCAATTGCGTATTTAGGCCTTAAAGGGGTATTCCCATTTCCAAGATTCTATCCCAATAAACAGGGTGGGCCATTTATATGGATACACCT
This sequence comes from Dendrobates tinctorius, assembly GCF_039654945.1. Taxonomy (NCBI): domain Eukaryota; kingdom Metazoa; phylum Chordata; class Amphibia; order Anura; family Dendrobatidae; genus Dendrobates; species Dendrobates tinctorius. The sequence goes on along the minus strand of NW_027361738.1, from coordinate 4,610,960 downwards.
AAATTAAATGGGAAGAGGGTCATGTGACAAACTTATTGAGAATTTCACAGGAAAAACAATGGTGTATCCATATAAATGGCCCACCCATGTTTATCCATATAAATGGCCCACCCTGTATTATCAAATGCCCCTATTAGAAATGTAGCATAGTTCTTATTTGCCATGTCTCTTTCCTCATGTGCAGGGCATTGCTGTAGCCTAGGTTTCCATGGTTACGACCACTAGCAACTAGATAAGTGCCACTATATGAGTGGCCGTAACCATGGATGCCTAAGGAAAGGGACATAGCATCTCAGGAGAACTATACTACCTTTCTAATTGGAGGTATTTGATATTATTATTATTAAACCTACTACATATTGGGGTAGGATCTTGGCGATGGGAATACCCTTTTTTTTAAGGCTTTCCTCACGTGCCCCCATCCCCCTAAATAAATGCCTGTCGCATACAATATAGTTGCACTAAAAAGCTGAATCTGGCCCGATTTTTTGGCTAGTAGTCCGCAGTCTTTTATGCCAAGGGCTCATTCACATTTGCTTATTTTAGATTCGTTTTCTTTTTTTTAAATTTGGCAGTAGATGTTCATGATTTAATTTACATGTCACTTGCAAAAAGAGAAGAAAAAGTGACCTGTAAATATATATTTTACTTTTTCTTTATTTTTTTTTCTAAAAGGCCCAGCATGTGGCAACAGCTCGGTATTGGTACCATTTTTACCACATAGACGTTTATTTAAGAAAAAAACAAAAAAAAGATTTTTAATTAGTTTAAGCATGCATTTTTTTTTGGTTTTTTTTCATTTGCTTTTCTGCAAAATTGGTTAATGCTTTAACCAAAAACGAATCTACTACATGAAAAATGGTCAACGCTGAGCAAAAGGGTTACAATATGGAGAGAAATGTGGGGGAAAAAATACTGCATTCGACAACACATGCCTGATCCATATTGTCAAGTGTGAGAGTAAAGCCTCAAGACATAGACAGTAGTCCCTGTGGGAACGTCCTACTTAGCCATTGTGCCGCCATATGGTGCTCTATAAATGGTATCCAAAAAAAAAATATGGATGCCATGAAAAAATCCTCCATATGAGACCTAGAGGTGCAGAACTGGCTCTCTAGTTTGGCTATGATTATACAACGCTTTGCTTGTATGGAGCCATAATACAGTTGTGTACACAACACCGTACTATATAATATATGAAGCTCAATGTGGGAGTGTATGTACTGTATGTGTGTATGTCCGGGATTGGCATCCGCACCGTCGCAGCTACAGCCATAAAATTTGGCACATTCAAGCAAAAAAGGAAGCACACTGTAGCGCCAAACCATGCAAACATGAAAAATGAATAATGAATTGCATTACTGCATTAGAAATATGAAAAATTGAGAAAGTTTAGTGCATAAAATGGCCAAGTTTATGCGCTAAACTTTCTCAATTTTAACCCCGCGCGTTCCAATTCACCAAACAATTTTACCCCTATCTACAAAATGGGGAAAAAGTGTATGTATGTATTGGCATCTGCACCATCGTAGCTACAGCCATAAAATTTAGCACAGTCACACACCTGGGCACAGAGAGCGTCATAGGCTATGTTGTGAGGCGAAATTTTAACTCCGCGCGTTCCAATTCACCAAACAATTTTGCCCCTATCTACATAATGGGGAAATAGTGAAAGGAAAAGTGTTGGAGGCAAATTGAGAGCTGCCAGATGTGAACAAGGGAGACTTAAAGAATGAGAGCGATGGCGCCAAACAGTATATACCGTACAGTTGCTAAGGTGGGGCCCTGACATGGGATACTCACTACACACGGGGATATGAACACACACACAAAATGCACCACACACTACCACGTGCTTCAACACATATACCACCCTCAGCACACATTTCACCACACATACACCAACCTCGCCACATAAAAGTCCAAACACAAAAGTGGCCACTCAAAACTCGCCACGCTGTCCCAAAGCTGTTTAAAAGATGAAAAATGAGCTGTGATTGGTTGCTATCAGCAACAGTTTTCTTTGTAGGCAGTTGTGGTAACTGAGGCCTATTATTCTTATCATTTCTATGGTGTTATCGTCCGTCTGTAAAGCTGGAAATAACACAATTTATTACCGTGCCAATACAGACCACCCTCTGACACAGACTGCAGGGGGAGCCCAGTATCACACAGGATAGGATTAGATACACAGCTCAGCAGTCAGTATCACACAGGATAGGATTAGATACACAGCTCAGCAGTCAGTATCACACAGGAGAGGATTGGACACATGGCTCAGCAGTCAGTATCACACAGCATAGGATTAGATACACGGCTCAGCAGTCAGTATCACACAGCAGAGAATTAGACACACGGCTCCACAGTCACTATCACACAGGATAGGATTAGATACACAGCTCAGCAATTAGTATCACACAGTATAGGATTAGATACACGGCTCAGCAAGCAGTATTACACAGGATAGGATTAGATACACAGCTCAGCAGTCAGTATCACACAGGATAGGATTAGATACACAGCTCAGCAGTCAGTATCACACAGGCTAGGAATAGATACATGGCTCAGCAGGCAGTATCACACAGGATAGGATTAGATACGCAGCTCAGCACACAGTATCACACAGAATAGTATTAGATACACAGCTCAGTAGACAGTATCACACAGAATAGGATTAGATACACGACTCAGCAGTCAGTATCACACAGGATAGGATTAGATACACAGCTCAGCAGTCAGTATCACACAGGAGAGGATTAGACACATGGCTCAACAGGCAGTATCACACAGGATAGGATTAGATACACAGCTCAGCAGTCAGTATCACACAGGATAGGATTAGATACACAGCTCAGCAGTCAGTATCACACAGGATAGGAATAGATACATGGCTCAGCAGACAGAATCACACAGGATAGGATTAGATACGCAGCTCAGCACACAGTATCACACAGAATAGTATTAGATACACGGCTCAGCAGACAGTATCACACAGAATAGGATTAGATATGTGGCGCCCCTGAGGCTCGGTTGCCACAGAGGTACTGCACCTCCTCCTGAGGTGTGGTGCCCCACCATCCAGGTAAGGTGGGAAGCTCCTAACCACACTCCAACACCTGCACCCCACACCACAAAGTAGTGTAGCAAAGCACCTTCAGCGGCTCCCTGCTTGGAGTATAGCAAAGCACCCATTGGTGGCTCCCTGCTTGGAACACGAAACGTGCTGGGAGGTGGGTGGAGTTGAGTTTACATTAAAAGAGCGAGAAGAGTTTAGGATTCAGCAGTTAGTTAGTAGTCAGTCATTCAGTCATAGGCATTCAGTCATTCAGCCAGTCACTGAGAGTGAGTGAGGATGCAGAAGGACAGAGAGTGAGACAGAGAAGATCCCCGGGAGATGGATGGATGAAGGAAGTGCTGCAGCAGGCCACAGTGACCTGGGTCTGCTGGCACAAGAAATAGACATAGAACGAAAACCTGATTGTTCCATAGAAAGAAAGGATTAGTACAGAATGTGAGGAGTAAAAGACAGAACAGAGGACGTGGGTTAGAGAAGAACCCTGCCTAGGAGTTCTAAGTGCAAGGCCGGGGCCCGGTCCCCGAGGTTGTATGGATACTAATGATCCTGCAGCAGACACCGGAGGAAAAGAAGTTAGCAATACTTTATTCCCACATCAGACTTGGTGGCACAACAGCAACATTGATAGTGAGCTGGGACTAGGAAGCAAGAAGTCCCCGAAGCAGGCTACAGCTGTCTGCCGTACAAGGAAAGTTCATAAGAACATCGGACAGGAGAAACTCCAGTGTAACTCAGTACTGGGAGTACTTCATTTATAGGCGCTATAAGAGGAGACGTTCAGAAAGGCACATGTTGGCGGAGTGTTGGAAAGGAGTATTCCACCTGGCCTGGAGGTTGACTGAGTCCCTGACCTGGAGGACACAGCACAGAGGCAGGCACCTGTTTGCACAACAGACTGTGAGTAAAGCTTTGGAACTACATGCCCTGGTGTCCTCCACTTATTCCTGCGCCAACACACCCGGCACTGCTACATCTTGGTGCCCAACACCGCCTGACCTACATCTCCCCTTGGCTTCCACATCTACACTGCCCTGGGACTACAGCTTCACCTGTGGGGAGCTTTTACATCTTTGCTGCATCATACCATCAGTCCCAGAGGATCTGCATGCAGCGTCGGCTTAACACCTCCTTGCCAAACACCACAGGTGGCGTCACGAACTATTCATTTAATCAACTACAATCCACCATTCAATCTCCCTTTTACTTGGGTGCCCAGGGCCACGGACCGGGTCACCGCTGCTGTGACACCTTTCCCCTTGAGTGACCGGCCCGGTACCGATTACCCCACAGCCCTGGGAGGGTGACCCAGATACACGGCTCAGCAGTCAGTATCACACAGGATAGGATTAGATGCACGGTTTTTATGTGCAATATAATCATTATAATTTGTTATAACTAACCACAGTTGGTTACTATGCCCAGGCAACACCGGGCTCTTCAGCTAGTATAATATAAACGCCAGCAAATCTAATAAATGGATAATTAGATACTCGTGTCCATGGGATTAGCTCAGTATTGTAACTTCATTGATGTAAAATGGGATAAGCTGCAATAAAAAGTGCCGTCCTATGAACAGTGTCTCGGTTTCTTCACACCAATTGCTGTTTTGCACATCGGCAGCAAATAAAATGTTCTTACCACTGACAATTGGTTTAAGTCCGGGATCACACATGCGAGAAACTCGGACGAATCTCGCATGTTAATACCAGGCATTGCCGCCTGCACTTGGGAGCGGAGCGTGCGGCTGCATAGCAATTTGTGATCCTGGCCTAATTTGAAAACTCCCACATCAGGTGTCTGACAGGTTCACTGCCAAGAGGGTTTCTGGGGATTCAAATCAGAAATAATTTCTTTAATGGGAAAAATAGGTATGCATTTATTTTTTGTATTTCTGAATACTCCATTTATTATCAACATTGTGAAGGTTTCTTTGTTTTTTTTTTTTTGTTTTTTTGTGAAGTTGCCTTTTTCATATTTTACTTTATGCAAATAAATTTTGGTTTGAATTCTTGCTGCAAGATGGTTTGTATTCTTGTGTTACCTGGCATTAAAATTCTGGTAATGTCTATTATAAAAATGAATCCCTATCGTGTAGCTATCAATGTAGTGTTGGGAGTAAGCAATGCCACAGGAGATAGGGGTTGTGACAAGAGTTGAGCCAATTTTGCAAAATTTGGTTCGGATTACGATCGCCGGCGAATATTGTATTTGCAGTATTCACCAAACGTCAGTGGGTTTAGAGTTGAGCGAATATGTTCGGGACTGATCGTCAAACATAAATTCTGCACGAATAGAGTACAAAAAAGCCATGAATATGGCAAATTCGGATTTGAGGATGGTTTCATATTCTCCAGTTGTAATGCTACACGAGATGGAAAAAGCTGACTATACACATTGGGTAGCCGTGTGCTGAATGTTCGGCCAAAGGCTATCACTCCCGACTCCACATACTTGTGAGTGCTGGGTATTTTGAGATTATCTCCTGTTATGAATGAGTCACCGGAGGAGGAGAAAACAAAAATACAAGCTAAGTCCAGAAAACCGGAGAGGTTGGTAGCTATCGGATTGCAGACCCCTGATCCTATACACCACAACTAACAGTAGCTGTGGGGGGTTCCTATGGTGCCCTAGACCCCTCGTCACAGCCGGAGAACTACATAAGCCTAAAGTAGGAAAGGGGAAATCTAAACTGCCCCAGAGCAGACCCCAAAGCAATAGACAGCCCCCAACATGTATTGTCGGTGAAAAACAGATGAAAACACAAACACAGACAGAAATGCAGACTGAGCAAACGATGGGGCCCAACTAATTAGATAGGACAGGACAGAAAAGATGCTGGCTGCAATCCGCAAAAAACCCTTCCAAAAATGTCCCAACCATCTGATAGGGAAAAAGGCCCTGAAGTCACTAGACAAAAATCACTATATCAGCACTCAGGTATATTCTGAAAACAGAGCAAAGAGATCAACTGATCAGAGACAAAAATGGAATTCAGCCAGTCCCAACCAGGACTGGCTGAATACAAACACTAAGGAAACCAGACAAAATCTCATGGAATATTAGCAGGGCAAAAACTTAGCTTTTAGTAGACAAGAACAAAACTGGATGCAAGAGCTCAGAGCAGAAAGGATCAACAGCAGCCCTGCAGGGCGTCGGCTGCCTTATATCCACTCAGAAATTCCAGATGTCCAATCACACTCCGCCTGTTCAGATGACAGGTTCTTCCCATCCCAATCAATTTCACTACCTCTCTTCACCAGCAGAGGGAGTTCATCAGACATCAAAGGTGAAGGAGAGAATGAACTCACAACAATCTCCCCTGAGAACAAAAGTATCAGGCATTGCCACTCCACCTGCCCGGTCCTTCTCTCTCCTATCGGGGAAGAGGCGGGAGGTGCCCCTACACAGCAGATGGCCGAGCGATCCTCCCAAAATCTGTGGCTTTGACCGGCTTTCAACTAACGTGTATTGGGGCTGTTATTATTACTGTCTCAAAAAAGGTAATGGTAAACTGTACCTCCCTTCTAATGGGATGGGGTCCCTTTACCTCTATGTAGCCCACCTGTAATTGGAAAGTAACAGTTCAGTGCTCATATTCTGCTACATGTGTAAGCTATTAAAATGAGCCTTTATTAGATTTTAATAACTTCATTATTCACTATTTTGAAGTCTTTTGGGTCCTGATTTATTAAACTGATTTCAGCAGAATTCTGGTGAAGTTGCGCAAAAATATTGCAACATTTGGAGTTTACTTTACAAGCCAGCTATGCCAATATGGACAGGGCATGGCTGCACCCACCTGCATAAAGAGTCTGACTGGGGTACATTGACGGCACCTGAATTGGGTGCATTGTACTCCAGCAATCCTCTTCTTAAACTGGCCTGCACAGCACAGTCTTAATGACTCGTGCCTTCTATTTCATTATTAAAAAAAAAAAATTGTATATAATTTTTTTTTTTCACCAAGCCAAATCTAACCACTATTATTTCAGTTGCCAATACTTGCAGCAGGTCTTTGAAACCAAAATTGGCCAAGATATAAAAGTACATGCGAATAATTGCACTATGCTGGACTTTGGATACACAAACACTGTATTTTTCCAGTTAATGATCTTCACTTGTAGGCTTTCCGTGAATGCTTTATATGTGTATCAATTTTTTTTATTAAAGTTGTGGATCATTTGAATCTTCTCTTTTGTTTGTAGCAATGTAGCAACAAAACTGTTTGGGTATGACACTTGCACACCGCAAATACTGCAGCCATAGGAGACTAGAGACGCACAGACCACAATCTCCTATATTGTGTCTGCCTCAGCTGTGGACTGTGTATTCCCCATGGGGTGTCCAGTTCAACACTGCGGGGGAGTCAGGTGCCATTTTATTGTAGTCCAGAACTGTGCTCTTGGCTACAATTTACACCCCCATATCAACAGCTCACGTAGCTGTCGGTGACAGGAGGTCTGCGCAGTGGTTGTGAGATGTGGTGAGCACAGATCAGGAGCCTGACGCTGTACTAATATCAGGCTATTGAGCAGCTCGGTAGCCTGGGATTAGTCGTACAATGTCAGGCTGCCGACCTGTATTCACTTCAGTATTCAGAGCTCATCATCACGTTGCTGTGCTCTGAACACTGACTCATCTCTGCTCAGTCAGTGTAAAGTCTCATTCAGTTGTCCCTACATTATACATCTGAGTGAGGCTTTACACTGAGCACAGCCATGTATCTAGTCCCATCATGTGTGACGGTCTGCTGAGCCATGTATCTCATGCGGTCACTGAAACGGTGAGCAGCGCAGCTTCAACTAACAGAATCGGTGCTAACGACCGACCTCTGTGTCACTGTCCACTTGTCAATATCACTTTGCCGCCACTAACAAAATGGCTCCTATGCTTCATCCTGCCTTATCCTTTGGCAAACTTCTAGAAGGCGAGGAGTGACGTCTCACACATGGAGCAGATCCCACCAATGTGTACTGCAGTTGCACTATTTCACATTACATTCAATTTTTATGGCAAATATCAGCAGTTGCCCCCCACTCCCTCCAGTTTTTCAAGTTGAAAATATGAACAAAAATTGATATTTTATACCATTAAAAAATATACGTTTTTGCATTTTTTTTTCCAATTGTTGAGAAAAAATGGGCACATCTAATATATAAAGCTCAAAGTATGTATGTATGTATGTATGTATGTATGTGTGTATGTATGTGTGTATGTCCGGGATAGGCATCCGCACCGTCGCAGCTACAGCCACAAAATTTGGCACAGTCACACATCTGGACCCCGAGAGCGTCCTAAGCTATGTTGTGAGGTGAAATTTTAACCCCGTGCATTTCAATTCACCAAACAATTTTGCCCCTATCTACATACTGAGGGAAAAAGTGTGTGCGCGTCAAGCCCCGCCCCTCATTATGATGTCATAATGCCCCTATTTGCATACTGGGGAAACAGTGTGTGCGTATCAAGCCCTGCCCCTCATTATGATGTCACAATAGTTGCCATGGTGACGCTGATGTCATCATAGGTTGCAAACCCTGCCGCTGCTCATTATGATGTCATAATGGTTGACTATGGGATGGAGGATGTGTGATGGGTATATGGGCACTGGACTATAGGATGGAGGATATGTATGACGGGTATATGGGCACGGGCCTATGGGATGGTGGATATGTATGACGGGTATATGGGCACGGGACTATGGGATGGAGGATATGTATGACGGGTATATGGGCACGGGACTATGAGATTGAGGATGTGTGATGGGTATATGGGCACGGGACTATGGGATGGAGGATGTGTGACGGGTATATGGGCACGGGACTATGGGATGGACGATATGTATGACGGGTATATGGGCATGGGCCTATGGAATGGAGGATATGTATGATAGGTATATGGGCACGGGACTATGGGATTGAGGATATGTATGATGGGTATATGGGCACGGGACTATGGGATGGAGGATGTGTGACGGGTATATGGGCACGGGACTATGGGATGGACGATATGTATGACGGGTATATGGGCACGGGACTATGGGATGGAGGATGTGTGATGGGTATATGGGCACTGGACTATGGGATGGAGGATATGTACGACGGGTATAGGGGCACAAGACTATGGGATGGCGAATAAGTATGATGGGTATATGGGCACTCGACTATGGGATGGCGAATATGTATGATGGGTATATGGGCATGGGACTATGGGATGGACGATGTGTATGATGGGTATATGGGCATGGGACTATGAGATGAAGGATGTGTGATGGGTATATGGGCACTCGACTATGGGATGGCGAATATGTATGATGGGTATATGGGCATGGGACTATGGGATGGAGGATGTGTGATGGGTGTATGGGCATGGGACTATGGGATGGAGGATGTGTGATGGGTATATGGGCACTGGACTATGAGATGAAGGATGTGTGATGGGTATATGGGCATGGGACTATAGGATGGAGGATATGTATGGTGGGTATATGGGCACGGGCCTATGGCATGGAGGATGTGTGATGGGTATATGGGCACGGGCCTATGGGATGGAGGATATGTATGATGGGTATATGGGCACAGGACTATGGGATGGAGGATATGTATGATGGGTATATGGGCATTGGACTATGAGATGAAGGAAGTGTGATGGGTATATGGGCACTCGACTATGGGATGGCGAATATGTATGATGGGTATATGGGCATGGGACTATGGGATGGAGAATATGTATGATGGGTATATGGGCATGGGACTATGGGATGGAGGATGTGTGATGGGTATATGGGCACTCGACTATGGGATGGAGGATATGTATGATGGGTATATGGGCACGGGCCTATGGGATGGAGGATAATTATTTGTTATAACTAACCACAGTTAGTTACTATGCCCGGGCAGTGCCGGGCTCTTCAGCTAGTTCCCTTTAAATCTGCCAGATCCATTTATCATCTACTGTAGATTATAAAGGGAATGTTGCTGATTAAATGTAGCCATTAAAATGAACTGTTATGCTCTGACTGGAACTAATTGTTTTTTGTTCTGGCTCTGACCGCCGTGAAGCCTAAATGCCTGTAGGTCCACTCTGATTGTCCCTCGGGATCAGGAAAAAACTTTATTTTTTTAATAAAGCCAATCGGTTCATGTTTTGTACTCCGTTAAGTGAATAAGGTAAAGCAAAGTTCTATGTTCAACCTCCGACCCTTCCTTCTGATGTCTGCTCCTTCTGACATGGATATATTCTCAAGGTCCATACAAGAACATGTCATAACTATTATAGGCATAGTGTGTTTTTTTAACCTATGCATTGTCTTAAGCGTTCTGGGTTGACAAATAACCTGAATAAATGTTCGGCACTCCTCACTAAGGAATTTGGCAGGAGATAGCAGTAATTACATATACTACTACTACTACTTTTTGAAGCTATTTGACTATGGAGCCAGCCTGGTATGTATCTCGACCCATGCGCCAGACCACAGACTATTTAAAAGTTATTTTTTAGCATCTCCATTTGGAATACAAGCAGTGAGCTGAATCCATTTTTTTTCTTTCTTTTTGATGGCTATAACTTAATTACTTAATCAAAGTTCACATTGTGTCATTGTCTACGGTTGGGGGCTTGCAGCTGAAGCCCTAGAAAAACGTTTTCCGATGTTTGTGTTAATGGAGCCATCTACTATATAATAATTCTATCTGTCTGTCTGTTTGCAATGGAAATCCCGCATCGCTGATTGGTCGCGCCCGGCCGGCCGCGACCAATCAGCGACAGGCAGAGTCCGGCCGCAAATTGGTGCGGAGTTCGAACGGCGCACGCCACTGCTACCATCGGGAGATCTGCGGCGTTAGCCTCTTATCTCGCGACGGTTGCCTCGGGTCATCTCCTGCCACACGGATTTGCCACAATCAGCGATATTGGCGTGGAATTTAAAGGGGATCTGTCACCCCATTTTTGGCCTATCAGCTGCAGCCACTGCCATCAGGGGCTTATTTACAGCATTCTGTAATGCTGTGGATAAGCCCCCGATGAAACCTGAAAGATAAGAAAAAAGAGTTAGCTTATACTCACCCCGGCGTTCGGTCCGGTCTGATGGGTGTTGCTGTCCCATCCGACACCTCCCATCTTCATATGATGACGCCCTCCTCCTTGCTTCTCCCTCAGTTCCTGCGCACGCGTACTTTATTGGCCCTGTTGAGGGCAGAGCAGAGTACTGCAGTGCGCAGGCGCCTGACCTCTCTGATCTTTCCCGGCGCCTGCGCACTGCAGTACTTTACTCTGCCCTCAACAGAGCAGATAAAGTACATGTGCACAGGAGCCAAGGGGAAGCAAGGAGGAGGACATAATTGTATGAAGATGGGAGGCGCCGGACAGCGACGAACCACCGCCCCCGCCTCCGGTGAGTATAATCTAACTTGTTTTTCTTATTTTTCAGGTTTCATCGGGGGCTTATCTACAGCATTACAGAATGCTGTAGATAAGCCCCTGATTGCGGTGGCCCCTGCTTATGGGGCAAAAATGGGGTGACTTATTCCCTTTAAATAAACTACATGCATATTCTAGAATACCAGATGTGTTAGAATCGGGCCACCATCTTGTTGATTATAATGAAGTAGATGGAGTCATTGTGTGCTCTATAGGTCATAATTTTTGTCCTCGTATGCCTTTTTGAGGCAGACACCAAGATGGCGTCTTGGTGCCTGCCTCAAATAGGCATATAATAATGCTAATATAGAACACTGACTCTGCCTGCATCATTATATTCAATGTTCCTGTTGGTGCGAACATCTGAATCCCATTCTATGGGGCTTCAGACACAAATACCGACAGGGCCACTGATCATAGTCCAATGTGAACAGTCTGTGAGGCACGGCACCGTATAGGGAATGTGTGTCTGACTGCAGAGTCCCCATAGATAGGTTAAGCTATAAAGGAACTTTGGGCAGTGCTTCCCCCCTCCCACTACTTCTCAGGTGATGCCATATATTAGGACACCCACTGACCAATGGGAAAAAGGGGAAGGGGCGTCCGGCCACACCCTCAGGGGTTAAATTCTTGTGCTGGGCCGGAGAATTCCTCTTCCTCCCCTGGCTGACCAGTCAAAGTTTTGTCACCACCCTCCCTCCCTTATAAATTCGCAATTGTGCTGTGCGGCTATTGTATATAATGTTTATTTAAAAAAAAAAAAAAAATTTTGGACAATGTTTTCATTACTTGCATGATTTTGTTGTATTCAATGTCACAGCGGTAGTATGGGGGGCAAAGGTTCGTAACCTCTCATCAGCTTCCTTGCCCACCGTCAGTTACGGGGGGCTTTCGGCTCTGAGTCCGTTGAGAATTTGTATTTGCCTCTCTCGGTTTAGAATTCAGTAAACTGTGACCGACCTGTTCAACCCATCCAGGCCTTTTTGTTGTTTCGTTATTATGGGATTGGTGGGAGGCGGGGAGGCACCGTTTACGTCATACGGGTCTCTGCAGTCTAAGCAGGACTGTCTTAGGATGCCCAAGTCCTACTAGTTAATGAATGTCTCTAGAACCTTTTATAAGGGAATAATTGTCACGGCTAGATGATGACCAGGTCACAACATCTCCCACATCGGCAAGTATGTAGTCGACTAGTAAAGGGAAACCTGTCACCTCGTTTTTCAGCTATAAGCTGCGGCCACTGCCTTTCTACAGCATTCTAGAATGCTGTCGATAAGCCCTGAAAGGCAGTGGCCGCAGCTTATAGCTGAAAAGCGAGGTGACAGGTTGCCTTTATCAATGTAAGCCTATGGAGCGTCAGAACAAGGCCCCATAGGCTAGCATTATAGAAGAGACTTCTCGCTCTCACCGAGAGCATAGAGTGAGCCGAAGAGTCTGGAGAGCAATGAAAGGCGATTCCGACAGCTAAATAGGAAAGGGTTATTTACAGTTAGAGCAGTCACACTGTGGAATGCCGACCACAAGAAATAGTAATAGCAGACACTACAACAGCTTTTAAAAAGGGCTGGATGATTTCCTCAATACACATAACATTGTGGGTTATATTTAATTTAGTGACAAAATGGACAATTGGTGGAGAAAGGTTAAACTTGATGGACCCAAGTCTTTTTTCAACCTATGTATGTAACTATGTATCTATGACATCACATAAAAGTGGAGCCGGACAGAGCTTGATCTCAGAGAAGATGGCAGTTGGGAAGTATATTACCCCACCACACTACAGTACATACACGTTTAGTGAAAAAAGCAAAACTTCATGAGGATTCTTCAAATATGTACGATGTACAGTATTGGTATGCCATATATTTCAGAAATATTCTATTACAAAGGAATATTAATTAATTCAGAATTTTTATTTAATTTTTTTAAATTAGGAATTCCCTATCAGTATGTCTTTGGAGTGTGGGAGGAAACCGGAGTACCCGGAGGAAACCCACGCAAACACGGGGAGAACATACAAACTCCTTGCAGATGTTTTCCTTAGTGACATTTAAATCCAGGATCCCAGTGTTGCAAAGCAACAGTGATAACCACTGAGCCACCGTGCTGCCCAAGTACAGCTTTGATGATGGACTTGCTGTACTAGATGTATATGGTGCCCTAATCATAGATTGGGCAAATGCATCTACTGATGCTGCGAGCGGCCCTGGATAATCCACGCCGACAGGATGATATAATCCGGCGGAAGATGGACCCTAGGAGAAGAGATATAAAACTAATGTAAGTAATGGTACTCCATATTAGAGGATACTGCTTTGGTGTCATTGTGGCAGGACAGTAGAGAAATCTTATCCGTGCAGAGGAACAGGATCATTGTCACTCATCATACATGTGACAATCCCACCACTGACAGATAACATCTTCTCCACATGAAATATTCTCACTGGCCAACATCAAACAACATAGGCCTTATTATCACACTTACGTCTTCTAGGTTCTCGCTCTTCTACTATTTTGGCATTTTGCTCTTCTACCAGTTTTATTGCAGAGTTATTTTTCTTCTCAACTAGAAATTCATATAAAAAGTGAAAAAACAAGTCAATGATCATTGTCAGTCATCATACATGTGACAATCGTACCCACTGGGAGTTAACATCTCCTCCTCGTGACTAATTCTCAATCGCCGACATCAGACCTTATTGTCACACTTACCTCTGCTAGGTTCTGTCTCTGGGACTATTTCTGGGTCTTGCTCTTCTCCCAGTCTTAGTGCAGATGTATTTATTGTCTCAACTGGAAATTCATCTAAAAAAGTAAGAAAAAAAAGTCAATGATCATTGTTAGTCATAAATGTGAAAATCCCACCATTGACATATAGCGATGAGCGAGTGTGCTCGTTACTGGAGTTTTCCGAGCATGCTTGGGTGTTCTCCACATGTATTCAGGTTCTCTAGCAGTCTCAAATCATGCAGCTGCGAGGACTAAAACTTGATTTCCGAGCACACCCAAACTACTCAGAGAACACCCGAGCATGTTCGGAAAACTCGAGTAAAGAGCACACTCACTTATCACTACATATAAAATCTCCTCCTCATGAATTATTCTCAGTTGCCGACATCAGACAACATAGACCTTATAGTCACACTTACCTCTGCTAGGCTCTGTCTCTGCAACTATTTCTGGGTCTTGTTCTTCTCCCAGTTTTAATGCAGATGTATTTTTGGCCTCAACTGGGAATTCATATAAAAAAGTAAGAAAAACAAGTCAATGATTATTGTCAGTCATAGATGTGAAAATCCCACCATTGACATATAGTGATGAGCGAGTGTGTTCATTACTCGAGTTTTCCGAGCATTTTGAGGGTGCTCATGAATTAAGTTTTAGTCCCCGCAGCTGCATGATTTGCAGCTTTTAGACAGCCTGAATACATGTGGGGATTGCCCGTTATTTCGGAAATCCTCACATGAATTCAGGCTGTCTAGCAGTCTCAAATCATGCAGCTGTGGGGACTAAAGCTTGATTTCCGAGCACGCCGAAACTACTCAGAGAACACCCAAGCATGTTCAGAAAACTCGAGTAAAGAGCACATTCGCTTATCACTACATATAATATATCCTCCTTGTGAATTATTCTCAATCGCCGACATCAGACCACATAGACCTTATTGTCACACTTACCTCTGCTAGGCTCTGTCTCTGCAACTATTTCTGGGTCTTGTTCTCCCAGTTTTAATGCAGATGTATTTTTTGCCTCAACTGGAAAATTATACAAAAAAGTAAGAAAAACAAGTCAATGATCATTGTCAGTCATAGATGTGAAAATCCCACATTGACATATAATATATCCTCCTCCTCAATTATTCTCAGTCTCCGACATTAGACAACATAGACCTTATTGTCACACTTACCTCTGCTAGGCTCTGTCTCTGCGACTATTTCTGGGTCTTGATCTTCTCCCAGTTTTAATGCAGAGGTATTTTTTGTCTCATCTTGAAATTCATACAAAAAAAGTAAGAAAAACAAGTCAGTGATCATTGTCAGTCATAGATGTGAAAATCTCACCATTGACATATAATATATCCTGCTCGTGAATTATTCTGTCGCCGACATCAGACAACAAAGACCTTATTGTCACACTTACCTCTGCTCGGTTCTGTCTCTGGGACTATTTTTGGGTCTTGATCTTCTCCCAGTTTTAATGCAGATGTATTTATTGTCTCAACTGGAAATTCATGTAAAAAAGTAACATATAATATATCCTCCTTGTGAATTATTCTCAGTCGCTGACATCAGACCACATAGACCTTATTGTCACACTTACCTCTGCTAGGTTCTGTCTTTACTACTATTTCTGGTCTTTGCTCTTCCAGTTTTAGTGCAGATGTATTTTTCGTATCAACTGGAAAATCATACAAAATATTAAGAAAAACAAGTCAATGATAACCTCCTATAAGATTAGAGTCATATCTTTATGATTGCTGATGCCGGATTGCTATCAGCACAACCCTGTGGTCGGGTTCATAGCACACCTATAATTCTGCTACATAGAGGGGATCTATTCATCTCCTCTATGTAGCAGAGGCGATCGATTTATGGCAGTTTCTAGCCTCCTATGGAGCAATGCAAAAATAAAAAAAATGTTTTTAAAAATATTAAAAAATGTAAAAAAACAAAAGTTTAAATCACCCCTCTTTCGCCCCATTCAAAATTAAACAATAAAAAAATTCAAACCTACACATATTTGGTATTGCTGTGTTCAGAATCGCCCAATCTATCAATAAACAAAAAGATTAACCCTATCGCTAAACGGCTGAGCGAGAAAACAAATCGAAACGCCATAATTAAGTTTTTTTGGTCGCCGCGATATTGCATTAACATGAAATAACAGGCGATCAAAAGAACGTATCTGCCTAAAAGTGTTATCATTAAAAACGTCAGCTCAGCGTGCAAAAACTAAATTCTCGCCCAACCAGAGATCCCAAAAAGTGGAGACGCTACGGGTCTCAGAAAAGGGCGCAATTTATTTTTTTATTTGCAAAGTTTGGAATATTTTTTCACCACTTAGATAAAAAGAACCTGTTTGGTGTCTATGAACTCGTAATGACTTGTAGAATCCAAGTCACAGGTCAGTTTTAGCATTTAGTGAACCTAGCAAAAAAGTCAATCAAAAATTAAGTATGTGATTGCATTTATTTTGCAATTTTACTGTACTTGGAATTTTTTTCCTGTTTTCTGTTACACGACATGGTAAAAACAAAGGTATTGTTCAAAAGTACAACTCATTCCACAAAAAATAAGCCCTCACATGGCCATATATTGACCTAAAAATAAAAAACTTATGGCTCTGGAAAGAAGTGGAAAGAAAAACAAAAGCGCCAAAACGCAAAATCTAAACAAAGGTTCGGGGGTTAAGGGGTTTAAACATCTGTGGCACATTAAGGGTATATATAAGGTTAGTTTGGGGCCTGATTGAGCCATGGGCAGAGTATTCGTGATCAGTATCAGGCACCAGACTGTATGGCCCCTTATACCTTTTAATGCGCAGCACATAAGAGTGAGAATTTTATACATTAACGTGTTGGATTGTTGTTTATTTTAAAGGCACAAAAAAGCAGTGATTTTCTGAGTCCTCATGTGACATTTACATTACACCTTATGATCAGTGGCGACAACAAGATGTCCTATAGACCTGCACATACCTGGCAATATGGGAGAGGGTGACTTGTTGTTTTCAGTAGTGAAGCACTGATTATCACCATCATTTCCAGTTGGAGAAGATTCTTTCTGCCTGTTTAGTAGAAGAAAAATAAATAAATTACAAGTGAAAGCAATGAAAATTAAAAAGACTCAGTTTTTATGGGCAATTAGGACACTTGGCCAAAATGAAGGGTATACCTTGCACAGGACTGCCTTCTGTCAGCATGAATGAATAATAACTAGTAATAAAGGGCTTTAATGAAATGGAAATGAAAGGCTGGTCATAATGATCAACTGTTATCACCAGCGTTATCACAAGCCAGACCCAACAGTGATGATCAATCATGGGATGGTGGATTCTGTATTTAGTATTGTGTCATATGCGTATTGTATTTGGTATTCTGAAGATATGTCAGTACTATACCCTATAATAATTTACTCACATATCTGAGTGTTTTGTGCTGGTCTCTAGAGAGCAATCTGGAGATGGCTCATGATCTTCATCTCTCATCATCCTGGTATTGGGGTCATATAGCTAAAATACACAGAGTAAAATTAAATATATATATATATATATATATACAGTATATATAGTATTATAATACTATTTTAGTTATAGTTTTGTGGATTTACTGATCATATACTTACCTTAGAAAGTCTTTGAGAAGATGATACATAGTTTAGACTTTCTGGCCAATCACTGACCTCCTCATCTGAATCCATATATTTGGGTCTCTCAATGCCAGCTACAAAGTACAAGTATTATCAGAGATTATTAATATAATCACAGACAGTCACCATGTTATTACTAATAATGATGGGAACATATTGTCACATAAAATGAAAGACAAGACAAACTGCAACTTTAACCAGATGACGTCTCATTCTACTTACTGGGAAAGTAGCGGGTGTCCTCCTCTGACGTAATATCTGGCCTTAACGTTGGCATATTTTGAAGGTTCTCAAAGTCTAACTCACTCAGGAATGGATGACTCTTGATTTCATTTGCTCCTCCTGGAAATGGAAGACAAGAAAAAAGTGATCCAGACAATGTTAGGAAGACTGTACATTTTAAGTTAATCTAAACTGAAGATATAGCAGATCCAAAATATACTGTAAGTCATGGAATGAAGAATGGGGAATGGACAAGAAGATAATGCAGAGACCTCAGTGTTTATCCTCATGGAAATGATCTATTTGTCAGGTCACAGAGGAGCTATAAGTCATTATTAATACTACTATATATATTACCTGTCCCGAGTCTATGTGTTGGATCTTTTATGAGTAGCTGAGTAATGATGCTTTGAGCTTTGGGATGAAGAGCACACTCTTGAAATTTCAAAGTGATGTCATCTGTTATATAAAAAGTAAATATTACAGAAAAGAAGGTCTCTACATTTACTATCATTTAAAAAACTCATCAAAAGCAACAAGTAACTAAATCAAAGAATGAACATAACAACTGAACCAAATTACTGTGGCATCACACAGCATTCAGAATATTTTACTTACCCGTGGTGATACTGTTGAAAATATCACTTTTGTATCTTCCTTTAAATGGCACATCGCCGGTAAGAAATTCATACATGATGATCCCTATTGACCACCAGTCAATAGGCCTTCCGTAGCCCTCCCCTAAGATGACTTCTGGGGCTATATAATGCAAGGTGCCAGTCATCTGAAAACCAACAGAACAATGAGAAGATGATCAATGAAAATAACTGTGACAAATAATATCAGTGGAAAAGTTTTCTATGTGAGAAAATATCCGAGAAGCAGTAATAGATCAGATCTGTAAAGAATAAGTTTTTTATGTATAGCTAACCCCATCAGCAGGAAACTCTCTGGTGATGTCGATAGTTTGAGCCTTGTAAATGTCTGATGTTGGTCTCATGAGTCCGAGTTTTGAAATCCCAAAATCGGTGACTTTGATATGTCCAGTTGATGATATCATGAGGCTGTAAAAGAAAAGATATTGTCAGCCCTAAGTTATAACCCATAGACTATAACTATAACTGTGTCCCTTTATTATCCTGCAGCGCTCACTTACTTTTCAGGCTTCAGGTCTCGATGAACCACACCATAGCTGTGCAGATATTCCACAGCAACAACCGTTTCTGCAAGGTACCTGCGGGCCAAGGTGAGGGGTAAACGACCATATAACTCTAAGAGACTGCCACAGTCTCCTCCTAGAGCAGAAAGCAAATATGACAGGTGAGGGTTTGTTACAATGTAAATTACACATGATGAGTGTGAATGAGAAATAAGCTGAGACATTGGGGCAGGGAGTCAATCATAGAGATACACTGTGTGATGTAGAGCGTATACTGTATACTGCAGAGTAATCCTATACAAAAAGAGAGCTGAGATCTGCCCCCTGCTGGTAAACTCTTACATTGCACTGTCAATCTCTGACAGCGGCATTTACAGCAGGTGACCTGGAGGCGAGCTGCTCTAAGCACTCATTGCTCCCATTCCATGTCAGTGGTTTGCTATGGCTGCTGAGTGTCTGCGGAAGACTACTATCCTTGCCACTATGGTACTTCTGTGAAGGTCAGTGTGTAGCTTGGCTTCATAGTGGACCAAGATTTTCACCATATTCTGCAATGCCCATACTGCAGTACATAGTAATTACGATTATATAATCACAAGTTCAGGTCCCTTATGGAGACTAAAAAATAAAATACCAAAATATTTGGGGAAAGAAAATTTAATATAAAAATCACTTTTTCTCTATTCAAAATAAATAATAAAAAAAAAATAAACTCAGATGGAATTGCAGTGTTTTTGTTGCCCCAACATCAGAAAAAAATGCAATAAGAAGCAATGAAAATTATTATCTGTCAGAAAGATGTAACCCTCCTAATCTGTTCTTATGAGCATGTAGAATAATGAAATATAAATACATTGGTAGCTTTATATGTTTAAGCAGAAATGGGCTGATTATAGATACAATGGATATGTCTTACCTGCTTCAAAGTCCATGACCATACACAGATGTTGTTTACCTGGGAAGGAACAAAACGTGGAGACAACAAAGGGGCAATCAGCGAATATTGCGATGTCCCTTTCCAGATAGGCCATTTCAAGATACTCTGGATCCTCCAGGATACCCCTTGCTTGTTTCTTCATGGCGAATACCTTGTTTGTGTCTTTATGACGCACTAAGTAGACGGCCCTGTAGAGGAGAAAAATCCATAATTTATACAGAATTCTTACTAACAGTCTGTCTATACTGTATGTCAAATGATCTTCTGTCCTAATAGTTAATAGTGATTAATAGTGATGAGCGAGTATGCTCGTTACTTGAGTTTTCCGAGCATGCTCGGGTGTTCTCTGAGTATTTTGGCGTGCTCGGAGATTTAGTTTGTGTCACCGCAGTTGCATGATTTGCGACTGCTAGACAGTCTGAATACTCGTGAGGAGGAATGCCTGTTTGTTAGGAAATACCCACATATATTCAGGCTGTCTAGGAGCCGCAAATCATGCAGCTATCGCTATGGCGACACAAACTAAATCTCCGAGCATGCCAAAATACTCAGAGAACACCCGAGCATGCTCGGAAATCACGAGTAACAAGTACACTCACTCATCACTAATAGTTAATACTAGATGTATGGCCGCCACTAGAAACCAATGTCTGGAAATACACAAAATTACTCAGCATAAATGATCACTTAGGGCTCATACTCACTTACGAGAGACTCGCACGATTCTCGTGTTAGTCTCTCACATGAAAACTCGGCACTGCCGCCGGCACTGGGACTGGAGCGTGCGGCTGCATAGAGATACATGTAGCCGCACGCTCCGGTCCCAGTGCGAGTATCGAGAATCGTGTGAGTCTCTCGCAAGTGAGTATGAGCCCTTATGGGAGGTTTTCATACATATCACATCATAACTGAGCTGAATCATGACAAATAGATGTGGAGTAGATGACTAGATGTAGATTAGATCTAGTGCAAAGTGGTACCGATAACAACAGCTCAACACACCAAAAACAAGTCCTTACAAAGCTCTATGGGATGAAAAAATAAAAATGTTACACATCTTGGAATACAGTAAAATTTAGATGTGGACTCATATACAGGAATTTCCAAAAGGCAGGACATATAGACTGAGGCACCATCATAAGGAGTTTTGGAAAAATGAAGATTATACATAATGCTCACCCTAAAGATCCTCTGCCAATCTCTTTGATCTGGGTATAGTCGCTCATACTTGGTTTTCTCATAGGGGTCAATGATCTGATCACGGCCTAGAAGAATAAGAAATGACAATAAGACATATAAGTTGCAGGAAGATAAAAGCTGCAGATGCAGGAACTTCTCTACATTATGTCCCCGCTGATTACACTGCAGCAGATGTAGAGGACATGATACCAGCAGGACGCTCCCCAGACACTATTATATTATAGGGATATCCTCCATACACATGTATCATTGTACTGGAGGGGATGGTAAGGGACATCACACAGAGGAGACAGGAATAATAATAATAGGTCCAATCTACATTAAGAATAGAGTTAACCCACTGTACTCTGGGGTGTAACATGTGATGTGTAATTCATACCCCGTTATCTGATGATATACAGATGTTTTCTCTGATACTTACACTGGCAGATTCGGGGATCTCTGGTGTCTCAGATATTCCACCGTCAGCAGTTGCCGGCTCAGTTGTCTCTAATATAATGATAAAATAATGAGACATCATGTATTAGACGATATCAGAACTTAATATATAACACATCGATATAAGGAAGGAAAGACAAGTAAATGGTATAATACTAGTTATATGGATATTCTGCACATACTGTATATACTTATGGCACATCCATAGATAGATATACTCTGCCATAAATGTGTGATTGTTCGGGATCTGACAGTGACTTGGATGAGGACCCTGTGAGGTCCTCTGTGCATTTTGGGGCTGAGAAGATCCCAGAAGAGAGAACCGGAGGGGTTTTCAGAATTGCATGAGCCCTCTCCATTACAGTCTACAGGAGGTTCAGGAGCCGTCACCGGCCTCATACAGAGGATGAAGAGTAAATTTATATATTCTCTGGTGTCTCCATAATATTAATGTTTGTAGGAATGCGAGATGATCAGCTTACCTTCAATCAGATCACTTTTTAGCCCTGGCTCACTGGTATTGGGGTCAGCGATATTTCGGTGTTGCCCCTCTTTGGAGTCACCGGCCGGTGTTTCCTGATGGATATAATATGTGCAATTAATATAACAACTCACAAATACTAAATTACAGTACACAAAAGACAGAATGGACTAAACCTGGATTTACATAATTGCGGGGAATATACACGGCCGCTCTGCCCAGTAAATCCACATTAATATATAAGGAACTTGTATATACAACAGTTCTCCAATAACATCTATTACCAGAACTGCAGCATTTACAAGAAGGAAGATTGTGAAGATAAAGCGAGACCGATGTGATATGAAAGGTCCGCACCACTGAGCACAGTACAGACTGTCACCACAGAGGATGGAGCAGAGACAGGCTGCCATAAAAGATCCTGTATCTGCCTGGAGCGGACAGGGGGCTTCTATGATGAGAAATATGACAATCTGCTATATGACTAGTAATCTGGAGAAGATCAGACAAGAAAGACATGAGATATAGAAGATGACGGATTCTTACCAAATGCTTCAGTGGGCGGGCAATAAACTCTAGTACATACAGGAAATGTTGGGCCAATTGTTTAAAAAAGGCCAGATCTCCACATTGGGATCTTTCTTCAGCCTATAAAAATGGAAATAAACAAAAAAGGAAAATCATGAGAGAAAGTAGAGAATATAGGACGCTATTTGTCACCATTTTACTCCTGCAATCTACAGCTACAATTAATACATATATGGATATTTCTTATAAGCTATAAATTATATTGCTCTTGGCCAAACTATATATTTCATGTAAAGAAACTTGTATTTTATAAATATTATTCATTATTGTTTCATGTGCTGTGAATATTATTCATTATTATTGTTATATGCTTTGCCCAGATTGTCTGTTACCTGTTGTACTAATGTCCTGAGGTTCATCTGTAAATGCTCAAGATATTCTGAGCTAATACGACCTTGTTGGTGTTTGGTCAGGCAGTCTCTCACTAGCTTCACAACCAGCCGGTAAGTGAAGCTGAGGACGCCATCGGGTAGTGGTAGCACATGGGCAGGGGCATAGATGGCAAGAATCCCCTGGAGTGTGCCAACACCTCAAGTTTATCTGAAGAAATTCCAGACATTTCAAAAAAATCCAAGTGCAGTCAGTATATCACCAGCTT
Source organism: Dendrobates tinctorius (assembly GCF_039654945.1). Lineage (NCBI taxonomy): Eukaryota > Metazoa > Chordata > Amphibia > Anura > Dendrobatidae > Dendrobates > Dendrobates tinctorius. The sequence goes on along the minus strand of NW_027361738.1, from coordinate 4,587,478 downwards.
CATAGCCAATCACTGACAACAATGACACCTGGGCATTAAGCAATTGGGTAGGTAGTGGTGGTGCATTATGATGTCATAATGGAGTCTTGTGGTGGAATGTTAACATGCCATCAGTGATGTCATCATGGAATCGGGGATGGAATCTTAACCCAGTTACAACTTTGAAAGTATAGTTACATCCAAGGTTGTGTCCCTGTCTTTTTAGGCAGCACCAGAGCCCGCATCTCTACCCGCACATGACAGTTGATGGTGTGATCAGCTGTCATGTCCTGCAAATAGATGCAGATGGATTTTGGCTGTCAACCACTTAAATGCTACTGTCAATCACTGACAACTGCATATCAGACATGCTGACCGAAACCGTGTCACAAGTCTCGCTCATCAGCGCCCTTGTCACATGATTCTGGGGTTGCGATGGGTTATCATAAAAGCCGGGGGTCTGCAGAAGACCAGTGTGCCTGTCCATTGATCTTCTTTTATGAACACCGACTCATGGCCGGCGTTCAGATGTTTTTCCTACCACTTAATTAAAAAAAGAACCTATACATGTTTGGTATCTGCATTCTCGTACTGTCCTGTAGAATCATATTACCAGGTCAGTTTTAGCATTTAGTAAACATTTTAAATTAAAAAAATTTGTGGAATTGCAATTTCACAGCACTAGAAATTTTTTCCCCGTTTTCAAGTACAATATATGTAATCTATGGTGTCATTTAAAACTGCAACTCAGCCTGCAATAAACAAGCCCTCATAGGCTATATTGATGGTAAAAAAAATGTTCTGACTCTGAGAAGAAGGGGAGCAAAAAAATGAAAGCACATAAAATGGAAAATCGTAAGGTGGTGAAGGGGTTAAAGGGGCATCTCACCATAAATGGAAGTTGCCTAGCAACATTCTAGTAACAATTAACGTGGCAAGATTATGGGTTGGGCATCAGAACCAGAATCAGGGAAAGAGGGAAAACCATGGCATTGCGCTTCTGATCAGGCTTTTATATCCGTCTTTCCCCAAAAATATTATTTTAACCAGGTTTTGGATGCTAAATATTCTTTACATGTGTAAACATTTACTTTTTCTTCATATTGTGACCAGGGTGGACTGGGAGTAAAATTCAGCCCTGGCATTGTAGAGCACGCAGGCTCACGCTATCACCGCCCCCCTCCCCAGCTTGTATTTTATGAATATTATCCATTGTTGTTTTATATGCTTTGCCCAGATTGTCTGTTACCTGTTGTACTGATGTCCTGATGTTCATCTGTAAATGCTCAAGATATTCTGAGCTTATACGACCTTGTTGGTGTTTGGTCAGGCAGTCTCTCACTAGCTTCATAACCAGCCGGTAAGTGAAGCTGAGGACGCCATCGGGTATTGGTAGCACATTGTCAGGGGCATAGATGGTAAGAATCCCCTGGAGTAGTGCCAACTCCTCAAGTTTATCTGAAGAAATGTCAGACATTTCAAGCAAATCCAAGCGCAGTCAGTATATCACCAGCCTTGCAGCCAATCACTGACAATAATGACACCTGGGCAGTAAGCACTTGGTTAAGTAGTGGCGGTGCATTATGATGTCATAATGGAATCTTGGGGTGGAATGTTAACTTGACATCAGTGATGTCATAATGGAATCTGGTGATGGAATCTTAAAGAGACATCTCACCATAAAAGAAAGTTGCCTAGCAATAATTATTGTGGCAACACCATAGGCTTAGCATCAGTTTCAAACTCAGGCATGGAGGGAAGAACCAGATTTCATAATAATAATATTGCAATATATAGCTAAGTTCTCACATTGAATATTTTCACTGCATAGAAAACGCATTTTCTTACAGTCCCCACAAAGTGGATGGGATTTATAGAAATCTCATGCCCACTATGATTTTTACGCTGAGATTTATATGCAGATTTTATCCATAGAATTGCATTAGATGAGGAAAATACGCAGGTAAAAAACACAAAATGCATAAAATCCACACATGACTCTATCAATAAAGCTTTGTTAAAGCCGAGTACCAGGAAGTATCAAAATTAAAACAAATTTATTCAACACATAACATAGCAAAGAAACAAAAAAACGCAGTTAAAAAGATACAAAAATAGGTGGAAAAATGCAGCAGAAAATCTGCGACATCAAGAACTCACCAACTACTCTAACACAGACAGGGGCTGGATGGCACTTTTCAGCCTGGGGAGCAATCACAAGGCAGTGGCCCTCGAGTTGCAGTGGCCCTCCTTTTCCCTCCCTATCTCTGGCCATTGTATTAAAGCAGCAGAGATAACAGGCTTTAAAAATAGGCTGGTATGTAGATATGGGAACAGTAAGTAGCTTGCTGCATAGATATGGTAGCAGAACCAAGAGTACTCCAGAGATATGGAAGCAGAACCAAGCTTACTCCAGAGATATGGGAGCAGAATGGAGCTTACTCCAGAGATATGGGAGCAGAATAGGGATGGGCGAATCCTGAAATACTCGGAATCGCTAGACTCTAACGAGTCTGACTCGGAAACTCGCTATTCGTTGCAAGTCTAGCGAGTCCAATGTTAATGAATGGGGATGCGAGTATTGCAGCGATTCCTCTGCTGCCATTTTTTTTACTCTTTACTCTCGCAAGTGGCCCCTAGCTTAGCGATTTAGAATTCATCCCTAAAGCACAGAAAATCGTTTCTACATCACACTAGAAGCTAAACAGGAAGTCGCCTGTGCTAACCGATTTACTGCACAGGCTGATCTGATATTCTGCACACACAGGGCGATCTGTTCTGCACACACAGGGCGATCAGATCTGCACACACAGGCCCACCAAAGATGTGTAGCAGACGTGAAACAGAGAGGCTGATCGGCCTGGTTGAAGAGTGGCCCCAGCTGTGGCAGCCCACCCACCCTGGCTATGGTGATGAAAGACAGCGAAATATGGCTTGGAGGTCCATCGCCAGAAGTATGTTCCCGTCATTTGATCACGCTGGAGAAGATGGGCAGGCAAACATGGGTAAGAGTTATGTGATGTCATTTCTTCTATTTTCTTTTACTGTACCCTTTTTTGGATTAGGAGAGAGTGAGATTTCTTGTGTCACCATTGGCGTCTGTGACGCACTGAAACCGTGGTACCCAGCACCGGGCCGGGGTCTGCTTCACTGGGGGCTGTGATGTGACCCGTGCTGTAGTCTCAGGGGATGCACAGTGCAAAGGGGATAACTACAGGGGACTGTAATAGGAGGACAATCAAGGCTAGTGATGCGTATTGGCACAGCAGGAAGGTAACGTGCGTGCTATTAGCTGGTAGCAGAGAAGCCCTGCACTCTCCCTGAAAAAATTGTTTAGTGCGCAAAGGCAGTCACCTAGGTGGACTGTGGTGCTGTCTGCGTCACCGCTCTGGGGTGAAGTGCGTGCTGTAACTTAGCAGAGAAGCAACGCACTCTTTCTGAAAAAATTGTTTAGTGCACACAAGCAGGCAGCGTGCGTGCTATTAGCTAGTGGGATAGATAGCAGCAACGCACTGGTCTGCCACAGAAACAATAACGCTGCAGGGGTAAATATGACCCCAATAATATCTGGTGGAAAAAAAAAGAAAATTTGCTCAGCTATGCTTCTGATTTCAGCTCTGATGGAAGCTGAGTGAGTAAGCTAAGCTCTGAGGATGGTGCTGTATGCACTGTAAGGCTGCTCCTGCCTTTCTCCCTGCCTACAGTCCTCTACAGAACTCCTCCGTCCTGGTAGTTCTGAAAATAACTTTTGTGTTATATGTGAGGAATCTTGAGGTCCTACACTGACTAACAGTCCCTAGATCTGCTCTATGTCTCCAACTCGCCCTGCACTAGCTCAGATCGTCACAGGAATGTGCCCAAAATGGCGGGGGCAGGGTTTATATACAGCCTTGCCTGTGATACATGACATAGGCATCACGATGGACAGCAGCCAATCATAGTAGTGCTCTTCACAGTTTTCTCACCTAACAAACTAGGCTGTCTCTGAAAATTAACATATTCTGTATTCTGCGAGTCCCGAATACAGTATATAGGAGTCCTAGACTCGCTAAGACTCGCTGCTGACAGCGGGACACAAAATCGCTAAGAAACTAGGATTGCTTGTATTAAACTCTGTAAAAACTAGGATTGCCATTGATTTGCATTGGACTCGTTACTGTGCGAGTAATCTCTTGGAAACTTGCAGAGTACCGACTCCTGCGAGTCCCCTACTACTCGCAGAGTAACGAGTCCTAAGGAGTAGATTCGCCCATCCCTAGAGCAGAACAGAGCTTACTACAGAAATATGGAAGCAGAGCAGCGCTTACTCCAGATATATGGGAGCAGAATCAAGCTTACTACAGAGATATGGGAGCAGAACTGAGCATACTCCAGAGATATGGGAGCAGAACAGAGCTTACTCCAGAGATATGGGAGCAGAACAGAGCTTACTCCAGAGATATGGGAGCAGAACAGAGCTTACTACAGAAATATGGAAGCAAAGCAGCGCTTACTCCAGATATATGGGAGCAGAATCAAGCTTACTACAGAGATATGGGAGCAGAACTGAGCATACTCCAGAGATATGGGAGCAGAACTGAGCTTACTACAGACATATGGGAGAAGAACTGAGCTTACTACACAGATATGGATATGGATCAGAACGGAGAATACTCCAGAGATATGGGAGCAGAATGGAGCTTACTACAGAGATATTGGCTCAGAAAAGAGCTTACTCCAGAGATATGGGAGCAGAACCGAGCTTACTACAGCGGTATGGGAGCAGAACCGAGCTTACTTGTCACAATCCATTTTAGGATCTGTGTCAGAGTCTGGACTCTCTTATATAAACCTTTTTCCTTTCAGGCCCTGGGGATTATATGGGTTTTTTCCCCGGTGGCTGCTGGTGTTACTACAACTGTAGTTGCTCTGCTGCTGGTTTTCTCCCGGTGGCCGCTGGTGTTACTACATGTTCAATTAGCCAGCAGGTGGTGACCTCCCCCCTCCTTCCTATAAAAGATCATCAGCTGCTGCAGCTCCCTGTTGGTAATACTGGTCATTTTCTAACGAACCTTGGTGAAGTCTGGATCTACCTGATGGAGAAGGGGTTCAGCTTATCTGGAGCAGTGGAGTTGCTGCTAGATGCTGATCGGGTGCCTTTCTCTGCTGCTTGGAGCATTGGCAGCAGATAAAGCTAAGTTTGGGTTTATAGTTGCTTTAACCCCGTGGTGTCTGTTTTATTTTCCCTTGTGTTATTTGGTGCAATTTACTTTATTCCCTGTCTCACCTCCTGGGGAGGGGGTTGGGGTTGAGCTCATGACTAAACAGGGGATAGGGACACGTCAGAGAATTGGGCCTCACTACCATTAAGTGTACCCCCAAGTTAAGGAAAGTCAGGGCACCCCCTAATCCTGAGGGACAGTTCAGGGGCCCAGGTTCCATGTCTCCTGCCTTTTCCCTACTGTCCTGTGACATTATTACCAACAGTCCCATTTTTTCTGGTGAGCCATGGCCCTAATGCAGACCTGTTTCCAATTGCTGCAGACCCTCACTGAGGAGCGTGGGGTGCTGCGTGGTGTGGTGGAGCAGCAGCTACAGCAGTTGGTGGGGTACGGGGCTTCAGCTCAGATGCAGGCTCAACCACAGCCCAAGTTACCTCTCCCAGACAGGTTTTCTGGAGGGAGAGAGAATTTTTTGTTTTTTAAGGAGGCCTACAAGCTACACTTCAGGCTCCACAATCGCTCATGAGGGAGTGAGGAACAGCAGGTGGGATTCACTATAGCCCTCCTTGAGGGTGATCCCCAATCCTGGGCCTTCTCCTTGCCGGCCGATTCACCATCTCTACGGTCGGTAGACGAGTTTTTTGTGGCTTTGGCGAATATGCCCAGTGTAGTCCTTGCTAGGGAGGAGGACACACTGGTGCAGGAAGACGAGCCCAGGCAGGTGGGAAGAGGTGGTTCTCCAGCGGTGTTTCCTCCAGTTCGTCGTGGTGTGGGGGCATGTTTTAGCTATGGGCAGACTGGTCATGTTTTCAGGGTCTGCCCAGCACGCGCCAAATCTTCTGTACCATCTAAGAAGCCGCATCCCCCTGGTCGTGTGGAGGTAGGCGATCAGGGAGTGTATATTTCCTCCATTTTGCCCTATATTTTTGGTCTGGTAGGGTACTACGCTGTATTACTCTGGAACTACAGGAGTTTATTGGTCGCCTGAATAGCAACGACCAAAATATACGTTAAACATTCACATGCGATGCTGATAAGATTGAGTTCCTCTATGTCATTGTTTAACAGGATACTGATGGTCTGTGGCAGACAGATATTTTTAGGAAGATGACTTCTACTATTCTGTTGTTACACGCTTCGCTATGTCATCCTGATCACATGGTAAGGTCTGTTCCCATTGGTCAGTTCCTCCAACTTTGTCAGATTTGCTCTATTAATGAGGATTTTGAGAGAAGAGCAGAGGAGCTAAAAATGAGATTCTTGGAACGTGGCTATAGTCGGCGTCTACTCAAAAGAGCCTATAACAGGGCTAATTATTCTTCCCAAAATGGCCTACTGTACAATAGGGAATCAGCTAGGAAGATGGAGGGACCTGGAAGTTACGCTTCATTGCAAATTATCATTCCCATTCTAGGCAGGTCAGGCAGGCTTTGTCTAAAGCATGTCCTATATTGAAAATTGACCCAATAATTGGCAAATTTATTCTGGACATACCAGTCATTACATTTTGGCGTCCTAAGAATCTGCGCAATCACCTCACCCGTAGTCATTATACAAGTGAGAGAAAGGGTACATTTTTGGATAATTTCACACATAGGAGTGGGTGTGTTCCGTGTGGACATTGAGTTGCCTGTCTCAACATTGAAAAGTGTGATTCTTTTTCCGATTCAGGTGGCGTTAAAAATTTTAAGATCAATAAATACATTACTTGTGCTACGAGATATGTTATTTATTACGCCACCTGTCCATGTGGATTAATTTATGTCGGTATAACAACTAGACAATTCAAGGTTCGCGTGCGCGAGTATGTGTTGGATATTCAGGCGGCGGCTGGCCACATGGATGCATTCACTCTTAAAACGTTACCCCGACACTTTAAAAACTTTCATGACTGTGACAGTACGGTGCTACAGGTGAGGGGTATCGATGCCTTAAATATTGGGATTCGTGGTGGCAATCTGTTTCAAAGATTGGGTAAACTTGAGACTCGCTGGATCTGGACGCTTAATACGGTATATCCACAAGGACTAAACGAGAATTTGAGTTTCGATCCGTTCCTGTGACCACCTTACTGTTCCAGGTGGACATTGGGTGGATCTAATCCTTGCTATTTTTTATTGTTTTTATTATATTTTTAATTGTGTTTTTCATGTATTAGGTATTTTTATGATATTTTGTGGATCTATGAAGATCATTGGACGGAGTCCAGGATAGTGGCGGTCCCTTGTACAGATGGACTAATTTCTACTGTTTTCTATGTCCATCCTATACCTATGTTTGAAAAAGATCCTTTGATCCTTTGACGAGGTTGAAGATGAGTCGGGGGGATGTTTTGTGAATATCTTTATTTTGTTTATTTTATTTATTTTTCTATTTTTTTCAATGATATATAATTAGGACTGTATGATAATGTCTCTCTTATATAATCATATCTTGGTAATGCTGTTCTATATATTTTGTGGGCAATAATTAAATATAATATTATTATATCTTTCTTTGTGATATGATTGTATATCAATTTTGATATTGCTTGAAAATTGTGAATATAATATGAATTCTTATCTATTTTTATATTATCTATCAAAAAATATATATGGCATTCCCCTTTAAATATTATGCAGTGAAGGGTATGTTTCTATTTCTATTATAAAAACTTGTGGGATACATATAGGGTGTTTTTTGATTGTTGGCACTGCTGCATGTGCGGTGGTACTGCTTCTTATGTATTTGTACTATTCTGTATTACTCTGCTTTCTATTGTATTATGTTGCCCTTCTGCATATCTTGTGTCGGCGATGCATCCCAAGCCAGACCTCAGGGACACCGTGGATTGGGTGCGGGCTGCCATGCCTTGTACATATACACTATTTCACCTCCCTGGTAGCGCGTCACTTGTTCCCGCTCCCCCTCCTCTGCACATGCAACGCCTTCTTGGTTCATCGCGTCGGTCCCCGGCACGTGGTGCCTCCGGCGTCTGGTCACATGATAATGTGTTTCCGGCGCTGGGAGTTCCTGTGTCGGATGCTGGCATCTTGGACACCATGGCGATGCACCACCTCTTCCCTTATTAGGTATTACATTATTTCCGGCCTCCTCCCTTTATAACATCACTTAGGTCAACATTTACCACGCCCCCTGATAAAGGAGTAATCCGAAACGTGCGTAGGGGAGGGCGGGCTGGCCTGTTGTAGACGCTGCTGCCATCCATCACCACTTATCACCAACAGGTAATTATTGTAAGACTTTATGCACTTTATTATACATACAGTATGTTGGACATTTGTTCATGTATACATTCTGATGTTTGAGCCCATATACTTCTGTGTATAGAAGTGAGAGTGATGGGTATACATGTATACAGTGACTGCTTTATCTCTATGGCTGATATAGCTGGGCACTGTGCAATATGAATCAGGGCTGCAGTGCAGGGTGTTATATCCACTGATGTTTTTAACTCCTTCTATCTTTGTCTGCTCATCTTGACTAATAAAAATTATATATTTTTTGCATTACATGGACTCTTGTGATTGCAACTTTTGTTGGTTTCCTTCCCTCCTTTGTATGATTATTGGCAATCTGTTCTTACCAGTCCTATGCATTGTTTGGGGATCTATGGCCAGTCATATTTATATGATTTTGTGAGATTTATATATAATATATACATTTGGATATTATCCATTCATATATTCCTTTTGGTCCATTGTTACCCCAGACATTCTAATGTCTTTCATATATTTCCTTATATCTAAGTACAGCAGCATATAGAAATAATGCCCCCATGCCTCCTTATAATAATTCTCCTTCACCCTTTATAGTAATGATATTGACCCCGTACCTTCTTACCCACGTGATTGCTTATAATAATATGTCTCCTGTTCTCTCCCTGTAATGATACTGATTTTGCAGTCTGCCTCCTGATAGTAATGCCCCTGAGCAGGAGCATACGTAGAAATCACTGGAACGCCAAACCAAAAGTCTTATTATTATTTATTATTATTATTATTATTATTATTATTATTATTATTATAGCGACATTTAATCCATGGCGCTTTACATGTGAGGAGGGGTGTACATAATAAAAGACAAGTGCAGTAATCTTTTTTTAACTCCTTAGTGACTGAGCCAATTTGCAGCTTACTGACCAGGCCAATTTTTACAATTCTGACGACTGTCACTTTGAGGTTATAACTTTGGAACACTTTAAAAGATCCCGACGATTCTGCCCTTAAATCAGAGAGATACAGTGGGGAAAAAAAACTATTTAGTCAGTCAGCAATAGTGCAAGTTCCACCACTTAAAAAGATGAGAGGCGTCTGTAATTTACATCATAGGTAGACCTCAACTATGGGAGACAAACTGAGAAAAAAAAATCCAGAAAATCACATTGTCTGTTATTTTTTCATTTTATTTGCATATTATGGTGGAAAATAAGTATTTGGTCAGAAACAAGCAATCAAGATTTCTGGCTCTCACAGACCTGTAACTTCTTCTTTAAGAGTCTCCTCTTTCCTCCACTCATTACCTGTAGTAATGGCACCTGTTTAAACTTGTTATCAGTATAAAAAGACACCTGTGCACACCCTCAAACAGTCTGACTCCAAACTCCACTATGGTGAAGACCAAAGAGCTGTCAAAGGACACCAGAAACAAAATTGTAGCCCTGCACCAGGCTGGGAAGACTGAACCTGCAATAGCCAACCAGCTTGGAGTGAAGAAATCAACTGTGGGAGCAATAATTAGAAAATGGAAGACATACAAGACCACTGATAATCTCCCTCGATCTGGTGCTCCATGCAAAATCCCACCCCGTGGGGTCAGAATGATCACAAGAACGGTGAGCAAAAATCCCAGAACCACGCGGGGGGACCTAGTGAATGAACTGCAGAGAGCTGGGACCAATGTAACAAGGCCTACCATAAGTAACACACTACGCCACCATGGACCCAGATCCTGCAGTGCCAGACGTGTCCCACTGCTTAAGCCTGTACATGTCCGGGCCCGTCTGAAGTTTGCTAGAGAGCATTTGGATGATCCAGAGGAGTTTTGGGAGAATGTCCTATGGTCTGATGAAACCAAACTGGAACTGTTTGGTAGAAACACAACTTGTCGTGTTTGGAGGAAAAAGAATACTGAGTTGCATCCATCAAACACCATACCTACTGTAAAGCATGGTGGTGGAAACATCATGCTTTGGGGCTGTTTCTCTGCAAAGGGGCCAGGACGACTGATCCGGGTACATGAAAGAATGAATGGGGCCATGTATCGTGAGATTTTGAGTGCAAACCTCCTTCCATCAGCAAGGGCATTGAAGATGAAACGTGGCTGGGTCTTTCAACATGACAATGATCCAAAGCACACCGCCAGGGCAACGAAGGAGTGGCTTCGTAAGAAGCATTTCAAGGTCCTGGAGTGGCCTAGCCAGTCTCCAGATCTCAACCCTATAGAAAACCTTTGGAGGGAGTTGAAAGTCCGTGTTGCCAAGCGAAAAGCCAAAAACATCACTGCTCTAGAGGAGATATGCATGGAGGAATGGGCCAACATACCAACAACAGTGTGTGGCAACCTTGTGAAGACTTACAGAAAACGTTTGACCTCTGTCATTGCCAACAAAGGATATATCACAAAGTATTGAGATGAAATTTTGTTTCTGACCAAATACTTATTTTCCACCATAATATGCAAATAAAATGAAAAAAAACAGACAATGTGATTTTCTGGATTTTTTTTTCTCAGTTTGTCTCCCATAGTTGAGGTCTACCTATGATGTAAATTACAGACGCCTCTCATCTTTTTAAGTGGTGGAACTTGCACTATTGCTGACTGACTAAATACTTTTTTTACCCACTGTATGTTACACAAAATACTTAATAAATAACATTTCCCACATGCCTGCTTTACAGTAGCATCATTTTTTTTGTTAGGAAGTTATAAGGGTTAAAAGTTGACCAGCGATTTCACATTTTTACAACAAATTTGCAAAACCATTTTTTTTAATGACCACCTCACATTTGAAGTCACTTTGAGAGGTCAATATGACAGAAAATACACAAAAGTGACACCATTCTAACAACTGCACCCCTCAAGGTGCTCAAAACCATTCAAGAAGTTTATTAACCCTTTACGTGCTTCACAGGAACTGAACAATGTGGAAGAAAAAAATTTAACATTTAACTTTTTTTTACAAACATTTTATTTCAGAACCAATTTTTTTATTTTCACAAGCGTAAAAAGAGAAAATAAAACACAAAATTTGTTGTGCAATTTTTCCTGAATACGGTGATACCCCATATGTGGGGGTAAACCACTGTTTGGGCGCACGGCAGGGCTTGGAATGGAAGGAGCGCCGTTTGACTTTTTCAATGCAGAATTGGCTGGAATTGAAATCGGATGCCATGCCGCGTTTATAGAGTCCCTGATGTGCCTAAACAGTGGAAACCCCCAACAATTGACACCATTTTGGAAACTAGACCAATTAAGGAACTTAACTAGATGTGTGGTGAGCACTTTGAACCTTCAAGTGCTTCACAGAAGTTTATAACGCAGAGCCGTGAAAATAAAAAATCATATTTTTTTCACGAAAATTATCTTTTTGTCCCCGAATTTTTATTTTCACAAGGGTAACAGGAGAAATTAGACCCCCAAAGTTGTGCAATTTGTCCTGAGTGCGCCGATACCCCTTATATGGTGGTAAACGACTGTTAGGGGGCACGGCAGAGCTCAGAAGTGAAGGAACGTCATTTGACTTTTTCAATGCAGAATTGGCTGGAATTGAGGTCAAATGCCATGTCGCGTTTGGAGACCCTTTGATGTGCCTAAACAGTAGAAACCCCCTACAAGTGACACCATTTTGGAAACTAGACCCCCCAAGGAGTTTATCTAGGTGTGTGGTGAGCACTTTGAACCCCTAAGTGCTTCACAAAAGTTTATAACGCAGAGTCGTGAAAATAAAAAATCATTTTTTTTCCACAAAAATGATTTTTTAGCCACCAATTTTTCAATTTTCCCAAGGGTAACTGTAGAAATTAGATCCCCAAAGTTGTTGTGCAATTTGTCTTGAGTACGCTGATTCCCCATATGTTGGGGTAAACCACTGTTTGGGCACACGTCGGGGCTTGGAAGGGAGGGAGCATCATTTGACTTTTTCAACTCAAAATTGGTTGGAATCAATGGTGGCACCATGTCGCGTTTGGAGACCCTGTGATGTGCCTACGTAGTGGAAACCCCTCAATTCTAACAACAACCCTAACCCCAACACACCCCTAACTCTAATCCCAACCCTAACCATAACCCTAACCCCAACACAACCCTAACCCTAACCACAACCCTAACCACAAACCTAACATCAACACACCCCTAGCCCTAATTCTTAACCCTAGTCCCAACTCTCACAGTGATCAAAATAAAAAAAGTAAATAAACCCCCCCCTTTTATCACCCCCATAGGTAGGGGCAAATAATAAAATAAAGAAAATATTTTTTATTTTTCCATTAGGGTTAGAATTAGGGTTAGGGTTGGAATTAGGGTTAGGGTTGAAATTAGGGTTAGGGATGGAATTAGGTTTAGGGTTGGAATTAGGGTTAGGGTTGGAATTAGGGTCAGGGTTAGAATTACGGTTAGGGTTGGAATTAGGGTTAGGGTTGGAATTAGGGTTGGGATTAGGGCTACGGTTGGAATTAGGGTTAAGATTAGGGTTAGGCTTGTGTTTAGGGTTAGAGTTGGGATTAGGGTTAGGGGTGTGTTGAGGTTAAGGTTGTGGTTATGGATAGGGTTGGGATTAGGGATAGGAGTGTGTTGGGGTTTGGGTTGGAGTTAGAATGGGGGTTTCCACTATTTAGGCACATCAGGGGGTCTCCAAACGCAGCATGGTGCCACCATTGATTCCAGCCAATTTTGCGTTCAAAAAGTCAAACAGTGCTCCCTCCATTCTGAGCCCCGACGTGTGCCCAAACAGTGGTTTACCCAACATATGGGGTTTCAGCGTACTCAGGAAAAATTGCACAACATCTTTGGGGGTCTAATTTCTCCTGTTACCCTTGGGAAAATAAAAAATTGGGTACTAAAAAAATTATTATTTTATTCTCTGCGTTATAAACTTCTGTGAAGAACTTGGGGATTCAAAGTGCTCACCACACATCTAGATGAGTTCCTTGGGGGATCTAGTTTCCAAAATAGGGTCACTTGTGGGGGGTTCCTACTGTTTAGGCACATCATGGGCTCTGCAAACCTAACATGACGCCCGCAGACCATTCCATCAAGTTGGCATTTCAAAACTTCACTATTTCCCTTCCGAGCCCCGACGTGTGCCCAAACAGTGGTTCCCCCCCATATATGGGATACCAGCATACTCAAGACAAATTGCACAACAACTTTTGTGGTCCAATTTCTCCTGTTACCCTTGTCAAAATAAAAAATTGTGGGCTAAAATATCATTTTTGAGGAAAAAAAAAGATTTTTTATTTTCACCGCTCTGCGTTATAAACTTCTGTGAAGCACTTGGGGGGTTCAGAGTGCTCACATCACATCTAGATAAGTTCCTTAAAGGGTCTACTTTTCAAAATGGTGTCACTTGTGGTTTTTTACACTGTTTAGGCACACAGGGGCTCTCCAAGTGCGTCATGGTGTCCGCTAACGATTGAAGCTAATTTTTGTATTTGAAAAGTCAAATGGCACTCCTTTCCTTCTGGGCCCTGCCGTGCGCCCAAACAGTGGTTTATAACCACATTTGAGGTATCGATGTACTCAGGAGAAAGTGAACAGCAAATTTTAGGATCCACTTTATCCTGTTGTCCATGTGAAAATAAAAAACTGAGGCTAGAAGATAATTTTTGTGAAAAAATGTACTTTCTTTTTTTTACAGATCAATTTGTGAAGCACCTGGGGGTTCAAAGTGCTCACTATGCATCTAGATAAGTTCCTTGGGTGGTCTAGTTTCCAAAATGGGGTCACTTGTGGGGGAGCTCCAATGTTTAGGCACAGAGAGACTCTCCATATGCGACATGGCAACCGCTAAATATTCTAGCATATTTTCCATTCAAAAAGTCAAATGGCACTCCTTCCCTTCTGAGCCCTGCCGTGCACTCAAACAGTGGTTTATGACCACACATGAGGTATCGTTGTACTCAGGAGAAATTGCCTAACAAATTTAGGATCCAATTTATCCTGTTACCCATGTGAAAATGAAAAAATTGATGCTAAAATAAATTTTTTGTCAGAAAAATTAAAATGTCCATTTTTTCCTTCCATATTGCTTTAGTTCCTGTGAGGCACCTGAAGTGTTAATAATCTTCTTGAATGTAGTTTTGAGTAGCTTGAGGGGTGCAGTTTTTAGAATTATGTCACTTTTGGGTATTTTCTGCCATATAGACCCCTCAAAGTGACTTCAAATGTGAGGTGGCCCCTAAAAAAATGGTTTTGTATATTTTGTTGTAAAAATGAGAAATCGCTGGTCAACTTTTAACCCTTATAACTTCCTAACAAAACAAAATTTTGTTTCCAAAAAAATTGTGCTGATGTAAAGTAAACATGTGGGAAATGTTATTTATTAACTATTTCGTGTCACATAACTCTCTGGTTTAACAGAATAAAAATTCAAAATATGAAAACTGCGAAATTTTCAAAATTTTCACCAAATTTCCGTTTTTTCACAAATAAACGCAAAAATTATCAACCTAAATTTACCACTATCATGAAGCCCAATATGTCACAAAATACAATCTCAGAATCGCAAGGATCCATTGAAGCGTTCCTGAGTTATTACCTCATAAAGGGACACTGGTCAGAATTGCAAAAAATGGCCTGGTCATTAAGGTCAAAATAGACTGGGTCATGAAGGGGTTGAACAAATCAAGTTCATTATTAATGCAGGCCGTAAGAATCTCCATATGTCTTCATTTCTTTAATCTTCAAGCTGAGTTTTTTCATGGAAGGAGCTGATCTTTTCTTCCAGTATGAGGCTATTAGACACTTTGACGATGTTAGGATATGGAGGAGCAGCCTGGCTGGACCCTTGCTCATAGATACGGGTGGATCATTAAGTAAATAAGCCACAGGATCCAGAGGTATCTCTACAGCCAACACCTAAGAAATCAACCCCTGTACTCTCTTCCAGAAGGGGGGTATAGTCTGGCAATCCCAGAATATATGTGGCAATGAGCCCTCTGCCCCCAGGCATCTCCAGCATCTATCTGACATGGCAGGGTAAATATTATGTAAAACCTCCTGCGTATGATATCAATACATCAGTATCTTGTACTGATTTTCCTTCTGTATTGTGCATGGTGATGATTTAGCTGCCTTTGACCATATGACCTGCCATATAGGAAGCAGAAGTTCCCTCCCCAGGTATCTCTCCCACTTAATCATGTAAGTATGTTTAGGAGGGGGTCTAATGGCAGAGTGAGCAGTATATTATAAAAGTCTGTGATCAAACCCTTTGTAGTTGGGTTCCCTTTACAGAGTCGTTCAAAGCGAGTGGGGGTAGAGAACATTGTGTTTTTATATAAAGATAAGGCCAGGTGGCGAATTTGTAAGTATGAGAAGTAGGTCCTAAGTGGGAGATTAAACCGCTCTCTAAGAGTCTGGAAAGGAAGAATATTTATGTTAAAGGGGTCTAAAATATCTGCGTAATAAAATAATTGTGCTTGAAGCCATGGTTCTGTCATAGCTGCAGGAATACTATAAAGTATGGAGAGTGTAAAAAAGAAGGAGATAATATGGGGACCTGGGGGAGATCAATGGAAAGGCCCTGTTGCTTATCCTCCAAATTTTCATTGTAAATGCCATAGAGCCCAGCAGAGGAACTGAGGGGCATTTACTCCCATCTCTCCATAACAATGAATTGGGATGCGCTGGAGCCATCCAAAGTTTATCGATTTCTACCCATTTGCTATAAGCCCGCAAGGAGGCCCAAGCTGGTATCCTTCTAAGGTGCACGGCCAAGTTATATCTCCAGACGTCTGGAAAGGTAATACCCCCCTGCGTTTTTGGAGAGGTGAGGACTGATTAAGTTATTCGATGTAGCAGTACAGTAATCTTAAACAACACAGGTCACAACTGGTACAGGAGGAGAGAGGACCCTGCCCATGAGGGCTCACAATCTACAAGGGCTGGGTGAGGATACAATAGGTGAGGGCCGAGCTGGTCATGCAGTGGTTTGGTGGATCGGTGGTTACTGCAGGTTGTAGGCGTGTTGGAAGAGGTAGGTCTTCAGGTTCCTTTTGAAGGTTTCCACGGTAGGTGAGAGTCTGATATGTTGTGATAGAGTTCCAGAGTAGGGTGGATCCACCGGAGAAATCTTGTATGCGTTTGTGGGAAGAGGAGATAAGAGGGGAGTCGAGAAGATCTTGTGAGGATCGGATGTTGCGTGCAAGTAAGTACCGGGAGACGAGGTCACAGATGTATGGAGGGCACAGGTTGTGGATGGCTTTGTATATCATGGTTAGTGTTTTGAGCTGGAGCCTTTGGGTAATACGGAGCCAGTGCAGGGATTGACAGAGGAGGGAGGCTGGAGAATAGCAGGGAGACAGGTGGATTAGTCAGGCAGCGGAGTTTAGAATAGATTGGAGGGGTGCGAGAGTGTTAGCGGGGAGGCCATAGAGCAGGAGGTTGCAGTAGTCAAGGTGGGAGATGAAGAGGGCATGGATTAGGGTTTTTGCAGATTCTTGGTTGAGGAATGTACGGATCCGAGAAATATTTTTGAGTAGAGATGAGTGACTTTGCCTTGTTTAGGGTCAAGTCGGGTTTCATGAAGCCCGACTTTCTCAAAAGTCGAGTCGAACGAAATGGGCCGACTATCCGGAAAAGTCGGAGGTCTGACTGAAACACGAAACCCAATGCAAGTCAATGGGGAAGCAAAGACGTCAGGGAGAGGAGGACAGTAAACACACCTACAGTGCCCATTTCAATGCCAACGACATCAATTCTTATTACTTAAGCTTGTCAAGCTTAATTTACTTTATAATAATAGTTACGCATTGAAAACTGGGGGTTATTTGGCTAAAGTTGTGGGGGGGTAGGGCTGGCGCCAGGTTTTCGTGTGCCCCGGGTGAAAGAGTGTCAGTGGGCCCCTTTGACACATACCACAATTCATGATGCTCCGATACAGCAGAGAAATATTGGTATAGAGCAATGAGAAATACTTCACTTCTTACATTACATGACTGATATCTATTTTAAATTCTACAATAGCGCAAAAAGTATATTCCTCCATACAGTATTATGTCCACCACATAGTGCACCATACAGAATAATGAGCCCCATATAATGCTCCATACAGAATAATTAGTCCCATATAATGTACCATACAGTATATGATGAGCTCCACATAATGCTACAGTTTATGATGGTCCCCATATAATGTGCCATACAGTATAGGACGGTCCCCATAGAATAGAATGCGCCCCACATATTGCTCCATACAGTATAATGAGTCGCATATAAAGCTCCATACAGTATATGATGGGCCCCATATATTGCTCCATACAGAATGGGCTCCAGCCCCATAAATAATGAACCCCATATGATGCTCCAGTATATGATGGGCACCATGGATGATTCTCCATTGTATGATGGGCCTATATATTGCTCCATATATAATGGGCCCCATATGATGCTCTAGTATATGATGGGCCCCATGGATGATCCCCCATTGCATGATGGGCCTATATTATGCTCCATATATAATGGGCCCCATATGATGCTCCAGTATATGATGGGCCCCATGGATGATGCTCCATTGTATGATGGGCCTATATTATGCTCCATATATAATGGGCCCCATATGATGCTCTAGCATATGATGGGCCCCATATGATGCTCCAGTGTATGAAGGGCCCCATGGATGATGCTCCAGTGTATGATGGGCCTATATACTGTGTGCAGAATTATAAGGCAAATGAGTATTTTGATCACATCATCCTTTTCATACATATTGTCCTACTCCAAGCTATATAGGCTTGAAAGCCAACTGTCAATTATGTAAATCAGGTGATTTGCATCTCTGTAATGAGGAGGGGTGTAGTCTAATGACATAAACACCCTATATAAGGTGTGCTTAATTATTAGGTAACTTCCTTTCCTTTGGCAAAATGGGTCAGAAGAGAGATTTGACGGACTCTGAAAAGTCAAAAATTGTGAGATGTCTTGCAGAGGGATGCAGTAGTCTTGAAATTGCCAAACTTTTGAAGCGTGATCACTGAACAATCAGGCATTTCATGGCAAATAGCCAACAGGGTCACAAGAAGCGTGTTGATAAAAAAAGGCTCAAAATAACTGTCCATGAATTGAGGAAAATCAAGCGTGAAGCTGCCAAGATGCCATTTGCCACCAGTTTTGCCATATTTCAGAACTGCAACGTTACTGGAGTATCAAAAAGCACAAGGTGTGCCATACTCTGTGACATGACCATGGTAAGGAAGGCAGGAAAACGACCACCTTTGAACAAGAAACATAAGATGAAATGTGAAGACTGGGCCAAGACATATGTTAAGACAGTTTTTTGTAAGGTTTTATGGACTGATGAAATGAGAGTGACTCTTGATGGGCCAGATGGATGGGCCCGAGGCTGGATCAGTAAATGCTGTAGAGCTCCACTCTGACTCAGACGCCAGCAAGGTGGAGGTGGGGTACTGGTATGGGCTGGTATCATCAAAGATAAACTTGTGGGACCTATTCGGGTTGAGGATGGAGTGAAGCTCAACTCCCAGACCTACTGCTAGTTTCTGGAAGACACCTTCTTCAACCAGTGGTACAGGAAGAAGTCAGTATTGTTCAAGAAAATCATGATTTTCATGCAGGCCAATGCTCCATCACATGCATCCAAATACTCCACAGCGTGGCTGCCCAGTAAAGGTCTAAAAGAAGAAAAAATAATGACATGGCCCCCTTGTTCACCTAATCTGAACCCCATAGAGAACCTCTGGTCCCTCATAAAATGTGAGATCTACAGGGAGTCAAAACATTACACCTCTGGGAACAGTGTCAGGGAGGCTGTGGTGGCTGCTGCACGCAATGTTGATCGTAAACAGATCAAGCAACTGACAGAATGTATGGATGGAAGGCTTTTGAGTGTCATCGTAAAGAAAGGTGGCTATTTTGGTCCCTTTTTTTTTGTTTTGAATGTCAGAAATGTTTATTTCTACATTTTGTGTTGTTATATTGGTTTACCTGGTGAAAATAAACAAGTGAGATGGGTATATACTGCACAGTAATAGTTACCTGCACAAACAGATATCCTCCTAAGATAGCCAAATCTAAAAAAAACCCACTCCAACTTCCAAAAATATTAAGCTTTGATATTTATGAGTCTTTTCGGTTGATTGAGAACATAGTTGTTGTTCAATAATAAAAAGAATCCTCTCAAATACAACTTGCCCAGTAATAATTTTGCAAACAAATATCAACCTAGGGCCTTGTCAGATCACTCCCCTGTTATGGCGACATTTAATTGGGAAAATGGTGGGAGAGGGGAACGGGCACCATGGTCGTTTAACGCATTCTGGTTACCTATTATTCAAGCAGATGCTAGGATCCCTGATTGCTAAAATAATTTTTTGCTATTAATGAGGGTACAGCCCCCAGGGAAATAATATGGGATGCGTCTAAAGCTTATCTGAGAGGACTGTTGATCTCGGAAGTGAATAGAGTTAGAACTAAGTCTAGAGAATATGAGGAACTTTTACAGAAGGAAGCTATCTCTGCAGAATTGCAATATTTGAAAACTCCATCGGATATACACTCACTGGCCACTTTATTAGGTACACCTGTCCAACTGTGTGTTAAGACTTAATTTCTAATCAGCCAATCACATGGCGGCAACTCAGTGCATTTAGGCATGTAGACATGGTCAAGACAATCTCCTGCAGTTCAAACCGAGCATCAGTATGGGGAAGAAAGGTGATTTGAGTGCCTTTGAACGTGGCATGATTGTTGGTGCCAGAAGGGCTGGTCTGAGTATTTCAGAAACTGCTGATCTACTGGGATTTTCACGCACAACCATCTCTAGGGTTTACAGAGAATGGTCCGAAAAAGAAAAAAAATCCAGTGAGCGGCAGTTCTGTGGCCGGAAATGCCTTGTTGATGCTAGAGGTCAGAGGAGAATGGGCAGACTGGTTCGAGCTGATAGAAAGGCAACAGTGACTCAAATTGCCACCCGTTACAACCAAGGTAGGCAGAAGAGCATCTCTGAACGCACAGTGCGTCGAACTTTGAGGCAGATGGGCTACAGCAGCAGAAGACCACACTGGGTACCACTCCTCTCAGCTAAGAACAGGAAACTGAGGCTACAATTTGCACAAGCTCATCGAAGTTGGACAGTAGAAGATTGGAAAAACGTTGCCTGGTCTGATGAGTCTCGATTTCTGCTGCGACATTCGGATGGTAGGGTCAGAATTTGGCGTAAACAACATGAAAGCATGGATCCATCCTGCCTTGTATCAACGGTTCAGGCTGGTGGTGGTGGTGTCATGGTGTGGGGAATTTTTTCTGGGCACTCTTTGGGCCCCTTGGTACCAATTGAGCATCGTTGCAACGCCACAGCCTACCTGAGTATTGTTGCTGACCATGTCCATCCCTTTATGACCACAATGTACCCAACATCTGATGGCTACTTTCAGCAGGATAATGCGCCATGTCATAAAGCTCGAATCATCTCAGATTGGTTTCTTGAACATGACAATGAGTTCACTGTGCTCAAATGGCCTCCTCAGTCACCAGATCTCAATCCAATAGAGCATCTTTGGGATGTGGTGGAACGGGAGATTCGCATCAGGGATGTGCAGCCGACAAATCTGCGCCAACTGTGTGATGCCATCATGTCAATATGGTCCAAAATCTCTGAGGAATGCTTCCAGCACCTTGTTGAATCTCTGCCACGAAGAATTGAGGCAGTTCTGAAGGCAAAAGGGGGTCCAACCCGTTACTAGCATGGTGTACCTAATAAAGTGGCCAGTGAGTGTACATTTTAACGCATTAAAAGATGGGGAAAAACAATCAACCCAACATAAGCTTTCAAAAGCTGCAGATAAACGATACTTCCGGCGGCAGGTCTATTTCGGGGAGGGGGAGGGAACTGGACATCTACTAGCTACCCTGATCGAGACTCAATCTGGCCCTGCAATGGTAGCGGAGATAAAAAAAACAAAAATGGGGAACTAGAAAGATCTTCTGGGGCAATTCTAGCAACTTTTAGCGAGTTTTTGAGACATTATATAATTCGCAGGGCGGGTTCTCTGACGAGTTGCTCAGTAGCTTTTTGGGGACTGCTGGTCTGCCTACTCTGTCAGAATCGGAAGCTGTTGGGCTGGAGGCACCAATTAGTCTGGAGGAATTAGAGGAGGCTCTAGATCAGTGATGGCTAACCTTGGCACTCCAGCTGTTGTAAAACTACAACTCCCAGCATGCCCTTGCAACCTGCAGCAGTTGAGGCATGCTGGGAGTTGTAGTTCTCCAACAGCTGGAGTGCCAAGGTTCACCATCACTGCTCTAGATTCTATGGCAGGGAATAAGACACCGGGGTCTGATGGGCTGCCTGTGGAGGTATATAAGCAGTACTCAAATATAATGCTTCCACAGCTGTTGAAGGTGTTTGAGGCAGCTAGGGAAGATGGGCACTTGCCCCGGTCCTTGAATGAAGCAATCATAGTGGTGATCCCCAAGGCTGATAAGGATCCTTGTCTTCCAGAGTCATACAGGCCTATCTCCCTTTTAAACATTGATGTCAAGATTTTTGCAAAGATTCTGGCGATGCGGCTGTCTGGAGTAATATCTAGTATTATTCATCCAGATCAAACTGGTTTTATGCCAGAGAAATCAACTGCGATTAATATCAGGGGGTTGTATCTAAATTTACAGATCCCATCTAAGGGATAGGAACCTAGGGCTGTTGCATTTTTGGATGCTGCTAAACCATTTGACTGCGTCGAATACCCATATCTCTGGGCTATATTAGCCAAGATGGGTTTCTGTAAAAATTTTATTGCCTGGATACAGCTGCTGAATTCGAGTCCAGAGGCCAAAATTAGAATTAATGGGGAGATCTCAAATACAATTAACTTATACATAGGGACCAGACAGGGGTGCCCCCTGTCTCCCCTACTGTTTGATCTGGCATTGAGCCCTTGGCAGTAGTAATTCGGGCGACACCTGAAATTAAGGGGTTTGGGTATGAGTCTTTGCAAGAAAAAATAGTGTTGTATGCTGATGACATGCTCTTGTTTTTGGGAGAGTGGCCATCTTCTCTGAGGGTGGCAATGTAAGTCTTTGGATCCTTCGCAGTGATCTCTGGTTTATGTATTAACTGGGAGAAATCTTCAATTATGCCGGTGGGAGATGCTCCCGAGAACTCCTTGGAATTGGCCGGACGATTAAATGTAGTCAAAGAGTTTAAATAATTGGGAATTCATAGTAACATAGTAACATAGTTTTGAAGGCTGAAGGAAGACCTTATGTCCATCTAGTTAAGCCTATTTTTAGTGCAGCTGTTCTGCATTGTTGATCCAGGGGAAGGCAAAAAACCCACAGAGTAGAAGCAAATTTTCTCCATAGGGAAAAAAATTCCTTCCCCTAAGTTGGGTCAACCATCTACCTATAATATTATGTTATTCGTAACCTTCTATACTGTTAATCACAAGAAAAACATCCATTCCTTTCTTAAATTCATTCAGTGAGTTGGCCATCACCACTTCCTCAGGAAGAGAATTCCAGAGCCTCACTGCTCTTACCGTGAAGAACGCTCTTCTATGCTGGTGTAGAAATTGTCTTTCCTCCAAACGAAGAGAATGCCCCCTTGTTCTTGTCACAGTCCTTGGTACAAACAGTTCATTGGAGAGATCTCTGTATTGCCCTCTGATATACTTGCACATATATATTAGGTCTCCAGTAAGTCTTCTCTTTTCTAGAGTAAATAGGCCTAATTTTGATAACCTTTCTCGGTTTTGTAGTGAACCAACTCCATTTATCATTTTAGTAGCCCGCCTTTGAACCCTTTCAAGTTCAGTAATGTCTTTCTTGAGCACCGGCGTCCAAAATTACACACAATACTCCAAGGGTGGTCTGACGAGTGATTTGTACAGAGGGAGAATTATGTTTTTATCTCGTGTCCCCAGACCTCTTCTAATGCATCCCATGACCCTATTTGCTTTGGTGGCAGCTGCCTGACACTGGGCACTAGTGTTGAGTGACTTTTGGTTTTTTAGGGTCGAGTTTCGTTTCATGAAACCCAACTTTTCCAAAAGTCGGGTCGAGCAAAATCGGCCGACTTTAGGGAAAAGTCGGGGTCATCCCGAAACACGAAACCCAATGTAAGTCAATGGAGAATTAAAGTCGACAGTGAGAGGAGGACAGGAAACACACCAACAGTGCCCATTTGAATGCCAAAAGCATAAATTCTTGTTACTGAAGCTTGTCAACCTTAATTAACTTCATAATACTAGTTATGCACTGAAAAATGGGGGTTATTTGGCTACAGTTGTGGGGGGGGAGGGCTGGCTCCAGGTTTTCGTGGGCCCAGGGCCAAAGAGCGCCCCTTTAACACATACCACAACTCATGATGCTCCGATACGGCAGAGAAATAGCAGTATAGTACAATGAAAAATACTTCACTTCTTACATCTCATGACTGATATCCATTTTAAATTCTCCAATACCTCCAAAAACGGACAGTATATAACTCCATACAGTATTATGGCCAGCGCTTAGTGCGCTATACAGAGTAATGAGGCCCATATTTTTCTCCATATGGAATCATTATTCCCATATAATGTTTCAAACCGTATATGATGAGCTCCACATAATGCTATAGTATATGTTGGTCCCAATGGATGAAGCTCCACTGTCTTATGGGCCCAAATAATGCTCCATATATAATGGGCCCCATTTCTATTGCTCTAGTGTATAATGGGCCCTGTAAATGCTGCTCCAGTGTCTGATGTCCACCTTTGGAATGCTCCAGTGTATGGTGGGCCCCATATATCATTCACCAGAGTATAGTGCTCTCCAAAAATTGCTGTCCCAACATAGAAAACAATGACATAAGTCTCCTTGCTAGGGAATCCCTGCACTACTCTGAACTCCTTGTCGTCCCCATCTTCCATCTCACTGCACTTGGCTGTTTAGGCCCTCCCACCGGCAGAGACACTTTTGCGTACTATGCGGTGCCCTGTGCCAGTGCCATCGCCCATGAGTATGCCCCCCCACCTGCTCAAGGAACCTGCACTTTCATCTGCACCTTCCTCTTTGTCACCGTGTAAGGTGGTATAGTATGCAGGAAGGGGAACCTGAGTTTCCTCTGGGTCAGATTCTGGCTGTGTAGAGTGTGAGGGGAATGTATTGGTCTGGGTCAATGTACCAGCAGCATCATCCAGCAGTGGCTGGGCCTCAGTGCTCTTGTGGCGTCCCCAAGAGTACGGTCGCCACTGTGGCATTGCCTTCCTCCTAGGGAGTGTGTTGTCAAGCTTGGGAGCAATGAAGGATCTCTCTAGCAGTGAAACCAACACACAACACATTTCCCACTCCAGGCCAGCAGGGAGACCTCTGAACCTGACTGCTGAGGAGCTGCTCTCTGTGGTCGGGAGGAGGTAAGTTAGGGCACTCTGTGCAGGGAAGTGTGTGGACATGAGAAGGGAAGCTGGAGGATGAGCAGAGTTAAGGCTCACTCCTAGCTGGAGCGCATGGTCCCGATTCCGGTCTCCGAGTTTGTAGGGACACTGACGTTCCTGCAGCAGAAACCGGGGGAAGTAGCAGCTATAAATGCTCTGTACCCAACTAAGGCTCGGAGGCCCCAGCATCGACGTGTGCGAGGAAGAAGGAAAAGGCTACAGCTGTCTGCCATACAAGTAAAGTCTGAGGAACATCTGTTAGACAGGAGGCGTTTCAGTGAACCACGGTCCTGTGAGTGCTTCCCCCACAAGCGCTAGAAAGGAGACGTTCAGGAAGGTACATGTTGGCGGAGTGTTGGAAGGGAGCTTTCCATTCTGGTCCCGGAGGTTGGCAGAGGTCCTGACCCGGAGGACACAGCATGGAGGCAGGCATCTGTGTAAACTGCAGACTGTGAGTAAAGCTTTGGAACTGCACGCTCTGGTGTCCTACAGTTATTCCAGCACCGCTACATCTGGGTACCAGCACCTACACCGCCTGTGCCTTTCCCCCATCACTACATCTACACTTCCCTGGGACTCCAGATCCACCTGTGGGGAGCTTCACCATCTTTGCTGCACAACACCATCAGTCCCAGAGGATCTGCATGCAGCGTCGGCCTAACATCTATGTTGCCGAACACCACAGGTGGCGTCAAACTATCTATATAAACTCTTTACCATTATACCACGCCATTTACATGGGTGCCCAGGGCCACCGCTGCTGTGACACATCCCACTGACACCGGCCCGGTACCGAGTACCCCACAGCCCTGGGAGGGCGACCCATATGCCGACTGCTGATCGGGCGGCGTTATTCCCACGAACCTCCAAACAGCGTCCCTGAAGGCAAAGTTTTTGGTTTCTGGGGGCAGTATGATTGCAAAGCTGAACCTTAATGGAATGTCCAAAAGAGCACCACCAGGAGTGGAGCCTGTGGCTTAATTGGACTGCACCCGGGAAACCACTACCATACAAGCTACAGAAAAGATGGACAGATTGCAAGCTTTGTCGATTCTGTGTGTGGTGTGGTATGTCAGTTTGTAGTTGTGCTAGCGATTTCTCAGCTTTATTCCGTTAACGACCGAGACTCCGGCATGGCCCCGCGGTACACGTCAAGCTTACTAGAGGGATACGCGAGGCTGTGGCACGTGAGATCGAGCAATAACAGGTCTAGCATTCAAGTACATGTCCGGGGCTGCATGCATGCTACACTGAAAGGACCAGCTTTTGTAGCTTACAGGTGCAGATAACCTGCTGAACTCCGTTAGTGATGGGGATCTGGGATTCAGATTATTCCCCGCGAACGATGATTTCCCAGTAAGTTCAGGTCAACCGCAATTCCGGTGTTAGGTCTAACCGTCATTCCTGAAAAAATTACGTGTCCAAACCACAGGTGCTGTAGCTTGCTTAACAGCTCGGCAGCCATTCTCAGGCCCAGTATGGATTCAACAACATTGTAGAAAGTTGATAAAGGGTACAGTTTCACCGAATAACACGTATATATGTAGCCTAGTTTACACATTAAAAAAAAATGTCTATAGATCAGGAGGCAGACTCAGATGTTCTCAGGCCCAGTATGGATTTGACCAGTTTGTACAAAGTTGAGAAAGGGTACTTTATCACTGGATAGCAGGTATATATAGCATAGTTTAAACATGTAAAATCTCAGTGTTCTCAGTATGGATTACACAGCAATCTAAAAAGTGGAAAAAAGGAAATGCATTTGAGGCGTACACAACTATATACTTTTGGTGTTATTTTTAAATCTTCATATATATTTCTGTCTCAATAATACAGTCCAGCCTCTCCGCAATAGGAAATGAGATGCATACAATTAGTGACATAAGGGCTATTGATTGCAGAAATCTAGGAATTATTATTCACAATTCTCATAGGCGATGCTGACCCTCAATTAATTTGTGTGTTGAGACAGTGAAAACATTTTTTTGTGAATAAAGTCTTGCTGTATCGCACTTCCGTTGATTCCATCACTGTTACTCATCTCAATCCAATTTTTATCACAGGAAGCGATGTAAACATGGTGCTCACTGGCTATCATGATCTGTCACGTAACTTTGGAGTGCAAAAGACAGAAGCCACAGGTCGTAGGCGATTCTATTTGATTGGCATGAGAGGGCACATTTTGAAATGTGCGCCGGAATGTCACACGTTTGTGAGTAGGAAAACTGTGAAAGCTGATGATAAATCACCACTGCATGTAATTGTGAGTCGACGTCCATAAGAAATGGAAGCCGCTGATCATCTGGAGCTAGAGCCCGGCCAGCAGGACAGGGCATAGCTACATCTTAACCATCATCTTTTAGTTCAATAAATTTGTAGTGGCAGTCCCAGTGAAGGATTTGACAGCCCAGACTACACAGCGGAGGAGCAGGGAGAGGTAAACATTGCAAATGCTGGGGCCCTGCCCAAGCAAGGGGGGCACCCTCGTGGGCGTCGGTACTGGCACTGGGCCCCTTATAGTACGGCAGTGTGTCTGACGGCGGGTGTGCACCACCACTGTCAGAGACACTTGATTGCACTATGAGGGACCCTATGCCAGTGCCTGCGCCCAAGAGTCGGCCTACCCACCTGTCCAGGGCAACGGCACTCGCACAGTTTTGTGCTCTAGGTGGTGACCCCGGCCATGGCGGGGGGCGCCCACTTAGGGAGGTTTACAAAGTGGCATATGTAGATGTGGGTCATTCCGCTGCTGCAAAAGGCGAAATAGGTCAAGTTCGCGGAATAGGAGGAGGACCAAAGCAAGCCATTTTTCTGGCAACCTATGTGTCATCAAGGGAAGGTGGGACAAAATCCTTGGAAACCCATGCATGGTTCATTTCAATGAAGGTTAGATCATCCACATTTTGGGTTGACAGACGGGTCCTTTTTTCTGTCAGGATTGATCCAGCTGCACTGAAGACTCTTTCCGATAGCACACTTGCATCTGGGCAAACGAGCTCCTGTAAGGCATATTGTGCCAATTCAGGCCAGGTGTCCAGTTTAGCGGCCCAATAGTCAAAGGGGAATGACCTGTGCGGGAGAACATCGATATGGGAGGAAAAGTAGTTGTTAACCATAGTTGACAACTGCTGTCTCCTGTCACTTTCCATCGATGCAGTATTACCAGTTGTGTGAGCGGTCTGTGAAAAATCAGTCCACAACATTGTCATGAAACCCCTGTCTCCAACGCCACTTCTGCTGTGTGCACCACGAACACTTCTGCCAAGCTGCCCCCAGCCCGTACGGCTCGTGTGAGAACCATCACCGCTGCTGTGTGCTGGGAATGCCTCAACCAACCGGTTAACCAGAGTTGCTTGTTTAGTAGCCAATATTAGGTCAAGGTTCTCCTGTGGCATGATGTTTTGTAATTTGCCTTTATAGCGTGGATCCAGGATGCTGGCCAACCAGTAGTCGTCATCGTTCATCATTTTGGCAATGCGTGGGCCCCTTTTTAGGATCTGCAAGGCATAATCTGACATGTGGGCCAATGTTCCCGGTGTCAATGATGCACTGCGAGTGCTGGGTGGAGGAGCACTTTCTGGCAAATCCACATCCCTCCAGTCACGCACAAACCCTGTAACAGACCTTGCCACGCCAAGCCAACATTTTCACTTGCCCCACGAGATGCATCCTCCTCCCCTAAGTAATCATCCCCATCATCATGCTCCTCCTCCGCTTCTTCCTCCACCTCGTCCAGGAGAGGTCCCTGAGCAGACAATGGCTGAATGTCATCAAGGATTCCCTCCACCTCTTCCTCCTCGTCAACATTGGCTGCAGACGCCTGCTCCTTAAGGTGCGTCAAAGTTTGCATGAGCAGATGTATAAGTGGGATGCTCATGCTTAGGATGGCGTCGTCTGCGCTTACCAGCCGTGTGCATTCCTCAAAACACTGAAGGACTTTACAGAGGTCTTTCAGCTTCGACCACTGCACACCTGTCAACTCCATGTCTGCTCTCAAAGTGCCTGGCCGTGTATCCTCCCACAAATGCATTATGGCCTGCCTCTGCTCGCACAGCCGCTCAACCATGTGCAGGGTGTTCCACCTTGTTGCCATGATAATGAGGCAGTGGTTGGGAAGGTGGAGTAATCGCTGCAGCTTCTGCATACGAATGGAGTGTACAGGCAACCGGCGGATGTGCGCGCACAGTCTTCGCACCTTCTGGAGCAGGGCTGTTAGCTCCGGATAATTATTGAGGAAGCACTGCACCACCAGGTTCAAGGTGTGAGCCAAGCAAGGTATGTGGCTGAGTTTTGAAAGGGCTATGGCTGCCACAAAATTACGGCCGTTATCACTATCTACCTTGCCTGCCTCAAGATGTACACTGCCCAGCCATGACTCAGTTTGTCGCTGAAAGTACTCGGCCAGCACCTCGGCAGTGTGTCTGTCGCCCAAACACATCATCTGCAACACAGCCTGCTGACGCTTTCCACTAGCTGCTCGATAGGGGGACACCTCGTGTGCAACAGTGGCAGCTGCCGATGGAGTGCTCGTACGACTGCGCTCTGTGGACGAGCTTTCGCTTCTGGAGGAGGGTCGAACACCTACAGCCAACTGTTTCCTATACCGTGGGCTAGGCAGCACTGTCCCACCACCGCTGTCCCCTGTGGACCCTGCATCCACCACATTAACCCAGTGCGCAGTGATGGACACGTAACGGCCCTGGCCATGCCGACTGGACCATGCATCAGTTGTGAGGTGCACCTTTCCACTCACTGACTGCTTGAGTGCATGGACAATGTGGTCTTTCACATGATGGTGGAGGGATGGGATGGCTTTGCGAGAGAAGAAGTGGCGACTAGGTAGGTCATAGCGTGGTACTGCATAGGCCATGAGTTCGCGGAAAGCTGCGCTTTCCACCAACCGATATGGCATCATCTCTAACGAGATTAGTTTGGCAATGTGGGCGTTCAAACCCAGTGTACGCGGATGAGAGACTGAGTACTTTCTTGACCTACTCATAGGGTCTGGGAGGATGAGCTGGACTTGAGAGCTGCATATGGTGGAAGTAGCGGTGGACAGGGTGGACTGAGAGAGGGTTGATGATGGTGATGGAGTTGGTGTTCTTTCTGATGGCCTAGATTCAGTCTTTCGTTGATATAACAGTGGGATTCCCTGACTGCTGTGGCCTTGCAACGACACCTCAACATTTGCTGCTGTGCTAACTGGTGGGCTTACAGTGGGGGAAACAATGTAGCGCTGCTGACTACCTTCTTTGTGATCAGTTGCACATGTGGTACTTGAGGTTTGGTGTTGTGTCCACGCTTGCAAGTGCATGCTGGTTAAATGTCTAAGCATGCAACTGGTATTCACATTTTTCAGATTTTTCCCTCGGCTAAAGGTCTTTGCGCACTTCTTACAGATAACCTTGGCCTGATCATGAGGATTTTGTTCAAAAAAGTGCCACACTGCACTCTTCCTACTTTGGCAGACATTTTGCGGCCTAGCACACTGTGATATTTTGACCCTCTGGACAAGCTGTCCAGCAACTCTTTTGATTTTTGGAACCTGTCTTTGGAGTGCTCCGGGCCTGCCAGATAACAGCTGTTGCAATGTCGATGTCTGCTGTGGATGCTCCTCCTCATCTGAGCTATTGGAAGCAGCACCCTCTTCCCCCAATGGATGCCAATCTGGGTCAACAACTGGGTCATCCATCACCTCCTCTTCAATGTCATGTGCACCTTCCTCTGTGTCACCGTGTATGGTGGTATAGTGTGCGGGAAGGGGCACCTGAGTCTCATCAGGGTCAGAATCTGGCTCTGTACACTGCGAGGACAATGTAGTGCTCTGACTGAATGTACCAGCAGAATCATTTATCAGTGGCTGTGCATCAGTGCACTCCATGTCAGATTCATCTTGGCCTGGGTAATTCACCATTTCACTTGATAATCCAGGCATGGTATGTGAAAACAGCTCCATGGAGTAATCAGTAGTATGGCCTGCGTCATCCTTCAATCTTGGTTGGGGTGAAGGACACAAGGAAAGGTGTGGTTCATGAACATGAGCCTCCAATGACGACTCAGTGCTTTTATTTTTTACAACTTCAGAAGAGGAGGCGATAGAGCTGGAGGCTGAGTCAGCAATGTAAGACAAAACTTTTTCCTGAAGCTCTGGCTTTAAAAGCGGTTT
The DNA here is from genome assembly GCF_039654945.1 of Dendrobates tinctorius. Lineage (NCBI taxonomy): Eukaryota > Metazoa > Chordata > Amphibia > Anura > Dendrobatidae > Dendrobates > Dendrobates tinctorius. The sequence continues at coordinate 4,556,540 of NW_027361738.1, read as the reverse complement.
GCCAACTCCTAGAAAACTAAGCCTTCGAGGCCTTGTGGAGCCAGACGATGACGCAGGCTCAACACTTCCTGCATTCTGTCCTATTTTGCTTTTTTGCCACTACCATCAGATCCACCACCAACACCATCATTACCAGCTGCCAACCCCCGTCCAATTCCACGGCCTCTTCCACCAGCCTTCCTCATTTTTGGTAGAAATGTAGAAAAATCCAACAAACTATATAGTAATGTAAACCAAGGTACAAGGTGTCTATAGGACAGGGGAGATTTTGAATTTCTGCACACACTTGTGGACACTGGACGCTTTTGGATTGTGTGAGGCCCACTGAATATCACAGCGCTATGTCACAGGCTCGATGTCGCAGGTGTGAAAAATGTCACTAGAGGATAACGGAGATTTTGAATTTCTGCACACACTTGTGGACACTGGACACTTTTGGATTGTGTGAGGCCCACTGAATATCACAGCGCTATGTCACAGGCTCGATGTCGCAGGTGTGAAAAATGTCACTAGAGGATAACGGAGATTTTGAATTTCTGCACACACTTGTGGACACTGGACACTTTTGGATTGTATGAGGCCCACTGAATATCACAGCGCTATGTCACAGGCTTGATGTCACAGGTGTGAAAAATGTCACTAGAAGATAACGGAGATTTTGAATTTCAGCACACACTTGTGGACACTGGACACTTTTGGATTGTGTGAGGCCCACTGAATATCACAGCGCTATGTCACAGGCAGAAATTGGCTAGTGTATGACAAACTACAAGGTGTATATAGAATTGGGCAGAATAGGAATCTCCCTAGAGTGTAGGTCTGTAAGAACGGAACAAGTCCTCGACTTATCCTTACTGAGCGACACACAGATAGCTTCACTGTGGCCGTGATAACAGCCGTTACACTGTACTGAGAGAGGAGCGTGCACGTACACGGCTGTCCGGTGTACGTAAAATTGTCAAGCTCCGTGTTTTTTTAAGTATACGGACTGACACATGCTGTCTCTCTATAGTTTTGAATGTGATCAAACAGCAAATATATTTAACTGTTTGAAAGCTAGACAAAACTAGAAGGTGCAGGTCTGTAAGAACGGAACATGTCCTCGACTTATCCTTACAGAGTGACACACAGATAGCTTCACTGTGGCTGTGATAACAGCCGTTACACGGTACTGTGTGAGGAGTGTGCACCGCTGTATGGTGTGAAAAAATGCACGCTCAGTACCTCACCAGGACAAAAAAATTGGGATGGCTTTTAAAAAAGCAGTTTGCAGAGCAGTGGGTAAACAGCAATGCAGCCGTCAGGAAGCCTTAGAAGGCAGCCTAACAACCAACACCGCTGATCCAGCAAAATATAGCCTCCACTTGCACTGCACACACAGTGACTGGTGTGTTGTACAGGCAAAATCGCTAGCAGCAGAAGCAGTTTTTGGTTTCTTCCCTGCCTAACACTCTCCCTACAAAATCATCAGCAGCAGCAGCTCTCCCTATTCTGAGATCAGAATGAGTAACATGGCGGTCGGTGTGCACGCCCTTTTATACCCCCTGTGACGCCCACCAAAGCAAGCCAATCACTTGCATGCCCTTCTGAAAGATGGTGGTGACCCCTGGCTATGTCATCACATTGCCCACAGTGTCCGTGGATCCTGATTGGCTGAAAAAGAGTGCAAAACAAACTTTTGAAACGCGACTTTGGCGCTTAAGTCGCCGACCTCGTGGCCGACCTCATCCTAGGGTCGGGTTTCGTTTCATGAAACCCGACTTTGCCAAAAGTCGGCAACTTTTGAAATTTTTCGACCCGTTTCACTCAACTCTACTGGGCACTCCAATTTAGCTTCTTAATGACTAAGATGCCTAAGTCTTTTTCCATGTCTGATTTCCAAAGCAGTTTCCCATTTAGTAAGTAATTGTAGCATCTGTTTCTCCTTCTCATGTGCATAACCTTACACTTATCCGTGTTAAACCTCATTTGCCATTTTTCAGCCCAATTCTCCAATATTCATATTGGATATAATATACAAGATTTTGAGCATTTAAATATTACCCCGCTACTTGCTAAATTTAAAAAAAAAATAAATGACTGGTGCAAGTTAACGCTGAGTATGGTGGGAAGGGCAAACCTGGTAAAAATGGTTCTCATGCCACAAGCTTTGTATGCCCTCCACAATGCGCCCATTTGGATTCCTGGTCGAATCTTTTATCAGATAAACAGAATATTTAGAGAGCTTATCTGGAAGAGGAGAGTTCCTAGAATTCGGTTGGAGGTTTTGCGTACATCTAAAGAACTGGGGGGGTTAGCGGTTCCTGACCCGTTTCTGCATTATCTTGCAGCGCAGTTGCAACATTTCAGAGGATGGGGGGAGGAAAATTCCTTCATGTGAAGTTCCTCGTGATGTATGCTTACATGCGTAGTGGGAAGGGACTTACTGGTGCAGGCACTAGACTCAGTGCAGTTCCGTCAGGTTCAAGCTATCAATACTCCGATAATGAAGTGCATGGATAAGGTATGGAACATGGCCAAAGAAATATTAGGTATACAGGGAGTCACGGCGCATTCCCTCATCTGGAGAAACTTGACATGTACAGAGCTAAATAAATTAGAGGGTTTGAGCTATGGGAGAGGAGATGGCTTAAACTAGTATCACAGCTTTATTTGGAAGGGGAGTTTGGCTCTTTTGAGGATCTCAAACAGACATTTTCCATCCCTAATAAAAGATTTTTTCAATATCTCCAGCTGAGACATGCTTGTGAAGCACAACAGTGACTCGCTCCACTAGGTAATCTAGTTAAAACTCCGCTGTTGGATAGAGTAGTGATGGGAGGAGGATCAAGAGGTATTATATCCATGATATATGCAACCATGTTGGAAAAGAGAGTGGCAAGTTTGGAGACACTGAAGAATAAGTGGCAAGTTGATGTAGGTGATTTAACAGATGATGAATGGGAGAATGCATTGCAAGAAGTCACGAAAGTCTCGGTTACCGAGGCGCAGAGTGTCGCATCTTTATTTGTTTCATCGAGTTTATCGAACCCCTGTATGGCTGTTGAAAATGGGCTATGCTAGAGAGGCAGATTGTTGGAAATGTGGAACACCCAATGCGGATCTGATACACATGACCTGGAACTGGCCTCGGTTACGTAGGTTTTGGGGAGGTGTCTATTACTTATTACTGTCTATCAATGTCAAATGGTACTAGACCCCAAAATGGCTCTTCTGGGGCAGGTGGAGACTTTGCCGCTTTCGGAGGAGCACCAGCAGGCAGTCTCACGAATATTATATCAAGCTCGTAAAAGGGTGGTGGCTCACTGGAAGAGATCTTCCGTACCCACAATCATGGAAGTTACTGATGCAGTTAATAATAATATAGATATGGAAAAATATGTGTATCAAAAGAGAAGAACAACTAAGAAATGGGAAGATATGTGGGCACCTTGGTTGGACACACCCGGGGTGGCACCTCCTAGATTAACATGGATGAGAGCGTTGAGGAGAATATAACCCAAAAATTGTAGCTGTGAGAGATCAAATGCATCGGGAGAGACGAGAGGTGTTTTTTCGGGTGAGGGTGGGGGGTGAGTTGGGAGGGATTTTTGTGAAGTTCTATTGTGTTTATGTAATACACTATTTGGGAAATATCCTGTATATGACTACCTGTTTTTTTTCAATTTTTGAAAATGTTTAATAAAAAATTACCTGATATAAAAAAAATAATTATGCAAACAGTGTATAATGCTCCATATATAATGGGCCCCATTTATAATGCGCAGGTGTATGATGGGCCCCATGGATGATGCTCCAGTGTATGATGGGCCCCATTTATAATGCTCCAGTGTATGATGGGCCCATATGATGCTCCAGTGTATAATGGACCCTATCTATGATGCTCAAGTGTATGATGGGCCCCATTTATAATGCTCCAGTGTATGATGGGCCCATATAATGCTCCATATATAATGGGCCCCATATGATGCTCCAGTGTATAATGGGCCATATATATGATGCTCAAGTGTATGATGGGCCCCATATATAATTCTCCAGTGTATAATGCTCTCCCCATATATTGCTCCAAACATTAAAAAAATGAAATACCTCTCATCGCTGGGCACTGCTCTACTCTAGACTCCTCAGCATCACTATCTTCCAGCTCTCTGCACTTGGACTGTTCAGGCAGAGGGCGTACAGACGTGAAGTCATCGCGCTCTCTGATCTGAATGTCACTGTCAGGAAACGCGGAAGATGTCACAGCGGTGGAGCAGGGAGAGGTAAGTATTGCAAGTGCTGGTGCCCTGAGCAAGCAGGGGGGCCCACTCGTGGGCAACGGCAGTGGCACAGGGCCCCTCATAGTACGACGGTGTCTGTGACGGCGAGTGAGCCCCCACCCTCAAAGACTTTTGCGTACTGTGAGGGGCCCTAAGCCAGTGCCGTCGCCCACAAGTGGGCCCACCCCACCTGCTCAGGGCCCCGGCACTTGCCCGGGTGTGCCAGGTACTGATGTCGGCCCTGGGGGGGTACAGGCCAGTTAGGGAGGTGGAAAAACTGGCATATGTTGAGGTGTAGGCTGGACGTTCAGCAGCTGCAAATGGAGGAATTGCATAAGTCGAAGGAAGAGGAGTACGAAGTGAGCCATTTTGCTGGCAACCTATGTGTCATCAGGGGAAGGTGGTACAAAATGCTTTGAAACCCAGGCATGGTTCGTTTTAATGAAGGTGAGATCACCAACATTTTGGGTCAACAGCCGGGTCCTTCTTTCTGTCAGGATTGATCCAGCAGCACTGAAGACTCTTTCTGATAGCACACTACCAGCAGGGCAAGCGAGCTCCTGTAAGGCATATTGTGCCAATTCAGGCCAGGTGTCCAGTTTAGAGGGCCAGTAGTCAAAGGGGAATGAACTGTGAGGGAGAACATCGATAGGGGAGGAGAGGTAATTTTGAACCATAGTTGACAACTGCTGTCTCCTGTCTGTTGCAATCGATTCAGTATTAACAGTCATGTGAGCGGTCCTCGAGAAATCAGTCCACAACATGGTCATGAAACACCTGTCTCCAACACCAGTTCGGCTGTGTGCACCACGAATACCTCTTCCATTTGGCCCAGTACGGCTCGTGGTAGAACCTGCACCGCTGCTGTGTGCTGGGAATGCCTCTTACAAATGGTTTACCAGAGTTGCTTGTTTGTTCGCCAATATTAGCTCTAGGTTCTCCTGTGGCATGATGTTCTGTAATTTGCCTTTATAGCATGGATTGAGGATGCTGGCCAACCAATTGTCGTCATCCTTCATAATTTTGACAATGCGGGGGTCCCTTTTTAGGATCCGCAAGAGATAATCACACATGTGGGCCAATGTTCCAGGTGTCAGTGGTGGGTGGAGAAGCACTTTCTGCCAAATCCACATCCCTCCAGTCACGCACAAACCCTGTACATGACCTGGGCAAGCCAACATTTTCTCTTGCCCACCGAGAAGCATCCTCCTCCCCAAAATAATCATGCCCCTCATCCTCCTCCTCTTCCTCTTCTTCCTCCACCTCATCCAGGACAGTTCCCTGAGCAGACAATGGCTATCTGTCATCAAGGCTTCCCTCCTCCTCCTCCTCCTGTTCCTCCTCCTCTGCAGACGCCTGATCCTTAATGTGAGTCAAAGTTTGCATGAGCAGATGCATAAGTGGTATGCTCATGCTTATGATGGCGTCGTCTGCGCTTACCAGCCGTGTGCATTCCACAAAACACTGAAGGACTTTACAGAGGTCTTTCAGCTTGGACCACTGCAAACCCGACAACTCCATGTCTGCCCTCAAACTGCCTGCCCATGTATCCTCCCACAAATGCATTACAGCCTGCCTCTGTTCGCACAGCCTCTCAACCATGTGCATGGTGGAGTTCCACCTTGTTGCAACATCTGATTAGGCGGTGCTTGGGGAGGTGGAGCGATCGCTGCAGCCTCTGCATACGACTGGAGTCTACGGGCGAGCGACGGATATGCGAGCACAGTCTTCGCATCTTATGGAGCAGGGATTAACTCTGGATAATTGTTTAGGAAGCACTGCACCACCAGGTTCAAGGTTTGAGCCAGCACAACACACAAGAACACACTGACCATAAGTCCTGAATGTAAATATATACATACTTTATTATTTTATAAATAAAGGTACTTGAGGTATTTTAAAAGTAGCAAAGCATCAGTGTTTTATAATATAAAAATATACATAAGAGGGCAGTACTATCCATTTCATAAGGACATATTATTGCAGTAAATGGTGCTAACAAATATATATATATATACTGTATATCTCAACAGTGAAAAAACATTTTTTAAAAACCAAAATGATAATATATATTCATAAGTAAGGTGCAAACATATTGTTAAAAATTTTATATCAATTCCCTATAGGTGTACATCATAATTATACAAATAAGAAAACGTATATAAAGTGCAAAAAATAGATAGGTATTAAAATGCAATATTAGTGCAAAAATAGTGAACACCATATGTGTCACTGCATAGATATACCATGTGAATAATGGGAATAATACCCAATAGCACCAATAGGTGTCAGTATATGCATAGTTTATGTCATGGACCAGGAAAATTTCTGAAAACAGCGTGAGACATCAAAGAGTATGGTAAGTATAAGGTATAACTTACAAGCTGCACTGCACCTGATCTGGACAGCCGTCCTCCCCAACACGTTTTTCAACCCTTAGCCTTCTTCAGGGGGTGGCGCCTATAGGAGACAGGTAAGTATATACCCAAACTCAACCAATCGCACATCGGATATAGCAAAACTGGCCAATCAAAGTGGCAGGGTGTGTTTAACAATCACCATGATGAACCTCCCATCCTATTCTACCTCATACGTCATTTAATCAAAGCCATATCATTATAAGCTGTGAACCACCATAATATGCAAATAAAATGAAAAAAAAACAGACAATGTGATTTTCTGGATTTTTTTTTCTCAGTTTGTCTCCCATAGTTGAGGTCTACCTATGATGTAAATTACAGACGCCTCTCATCTTTTTAAGTGGTGGAACTTGCACTATTGCTGACTGACTAAATACTTTTTTTCCCCACTGTATATACTACATTCATACAGCATACATACTACATACATGCTACATATATACTACATTCATACAACATACATACATACTACATACATGCTACATATATACTACATTCATACAGCATACATACATACTACATACATACTACATTCATACAGCATACATACTACATACATGCTACATATATACTACATTCATACAACATACATACATACTACATACATGCTACATATATACTACATTCATACAACATACATACATACTACATACATGCTACATACACTCACTGGCCACTTTATTAGGTACACCTGTCCAACTGTGTGTTAAGACTTAATTTCTAATCAGCCAATCACATGGCGGCAACTCAGTGCATTTAGGCATGTAGACATGGTCAAGACAATCTCCTGCAGTTCAAACCGAGCATCAGTATGGGGAAGAAAGGTGATTTGAGTGCCTTTGAACGTGGCATGATTGTTGGTGCCAGAAGGGCTGGTCTGAGAATTTCAGAAACTGCTGATCTACTGGGATTTTCACGCACAACCATCTCTAGGGTTTACAGAGAATGGTCCGAAAAAGAAAAAAAATCCAGTGAGCGGCAGTTCTGTGGCCGGAAATGCCATGTTGATGCCAGAGGTCAGAGGAGAATGGGCAGACTGGTTCGAGCTGATAGAAAGGCAACAGTGACTCAAATTGCCACCCGTTACAACCAAGGTAGGCAGAAGAGCATCTCTGAACGCACAGTGCGTCGAACTTTGAGGCAGATGGGCTACAGCAGCAGAAGACCACACTGGGTACCACTCCTCTCAGCTAAGAACAGGAAACTGAGGCTACAATTTGCACAAGCTCATCGAAATTGGACAGTAGAAGATTGGAAAAACGTTGCCTGGTCTGATGAGTCTCGATTTCTGCTGCGACATTCGGATGGTAGGGTCAGAATTTGGCGTAAACAACATGAAAGCATGGATCCATCCTGCCTTGTATCAACGGTTCAGGCTGGTGGTGGTGGTGTCATGGTGTGGGGAATTTTTTCTGGGCACTCTTTGGGCCCCTTGGTACCAATTGAGCATCGTTGCAACGCCACAGCCTACCTGAGTATTGTTGCTGACCATGTCCATCCCTTTATGACCACAATGTACCCAACATCTGATGGCTACTTTCAGCAGGATAATGCGCCATGTCATAAAGCTCGAATCATCTCAGATTGGTTTCTTGAACATGACAATGAGTTTACTGTACTCAAATGGCCTCCTCAGTCACCAGATCTCAATCCAATAGAGCATCTTTGGGATGTGGTGGAACGGGAGATTCGCATCAGGGATGTGCAGCCGACAAATCTGCGCCAACTGTGTGATGCCATCATGTCAATATGGTCCAAAATCTCTGAGGAATGCTTCCAGCACCTTGTTGAATCTCTGCCACGAAGAATTGAGGCAGTTCTGAAGGCAAAAGGGGGTCCAACCCCTTACTAGCATGGTGTACCTAATAAAGTGGCCAGTGAGTGTATATACTACATTCATACAGCATACATACTACATACTACAAACATGCTACATATATACTACATTCATACAACATACATACATACTACATACATTCTACATGTATACTACATTCATGCAACATACATACATACATACTACATACATGCTACATATATACTACATTCATACAACATACATACATACTACATATATGCTTCATATATACTACATTCATACAACATACATACATAGTACATACATACTACATATATACATACTACATGCAGCATACATATTACATACATACTGCATGCAATACATTCATACAATACATACATATAGACATACAGTACATATAACATAGAGTACATACTCACCATCACTTGTCACTTTGATCCCCGAAGCCAGTGTCATCTGTGGAAAATTTGAAAATAACAAACAAACAATATACTCCCTGATCCGCAGAAATCCCGCGTGTCCCACGCCGATCTCCCGTGGAGAACAGCAGCATCAGCTGATGCGACTGCTCTCTACGGGGCTCCAGGAATCCAGTGATGGGAGGTAGGTATCCTTCCGCACTGTATTCCTCCGCCACTGTAAAAAAATAGTCCCTGGTCTCACTTTATGGCAAAAGGTGCATGGGAACTTTCTCACACAGCAATGCCAAAAGTGAGACTAGGGACTATTTTTTTACGGTGGCGGAGGAATACAGTGTGGAAGGATACCTACCACCCGTCATTGGATTATTGAAGCCCCTAGAGAGCGGTCGCATCAGCTGATGCTGCTGTTCTCCACGGGAGATCTGCGTGTGACCCTCGTGGATTTCTGCGGATCAGGGAGTATATGGCTTGTTTGTTATTTTCATATTTTTTCATAGATGACACTGGCTTCGGGGATCAAAGTGACAAGTGGTGGTGAGTATGTACTCTATGTTATATGTACTGTATGTCTATATGTATGTATTGTATGAATGTAGTATATATGTAGCATGTATGTAGTATGTATGTATGTTGTATGAATGTAGTATATATGTAGCATGTATGTAGTATGTATGTATGTTGTATGAATGTAGTATATATGTAGCATGTATGTAGTATGTAGTATATATGTATGTTGTATGAATGTAGTATATATGAAGTATGTATGTAGTATGTATGTATGTTGTATGAATGTAGTATATATGTAGTATGTATGTAGTATGTTGTTTTTTATTTTACATTCAACACATTAGCCGGATGATGGGACTACTACTGTCCCATCATTGGCTAATGTGTCAATCACTGTCATTGTAGCAGGCATCGCCCGATGGGACTTGTAGTCCCATCGGACGATGCCTGCACACATACAAGACCCCCGGCAGGCCCGCACAAACCACCGGCAGCCAGCACAGACCACCGACAGCCGGCACAGGCCCCTGAGAGGCCCGTACAGACCACCGGCAGCTGGCACAGGCCTCCGGCAGCCGGCACAGACCACCGACAGCCGGCACAGGCCCCCGAGAGGCCCGTACAGACCACCGGCAGCCGGCACTGGCCCCCGACAGGCCTGTACAGACCCCCGAGAAGCCCGTACAGACCACCGGCAGCTGGCACAGGCCCCCGAGAGGCCCGTACAGACCACCGACAGCCAGCGCAGGCCCCCAAGAGGCCCATACAGACCACCGGCACAGGCCCCTGACAGGCCTGTACAGACCCCCGAGAGGCCCGTACAGACCACCGGCAGCCGACACAGACCCCCGACAGTCGGCACAGACCCCCCGCAGTCGGCACAGACCGCACATCATGATGACATCATTTCAGCAGCCAATCACAGCCACAACAGTGGCTTATTACATTATGGGGACTTCCGATTCCGGTATCCGATATTGAAAAAATATCGGTACTCGGTATCGGAATTCCGATACAGCGAATATCGGCCGATACCAAATATTTGCAGTATCGGAATGCTCAACACTAATAGTACATAACGAATCACACTGCACATGACCGGAAGAAAATGGCCGCCGCTATTCATAGATACACAGTGTTCCTAGTAACAACAAGTCGTACTGCGCATGACAGGAAAAAGATGGCCGCCGCTACTCATGATTACAAAGCGTCCATGGTAACTTAGATACTTAAATTGCGCATGACAGGAAAAATGACCGCCGCTAGTCCTAATTGCATAGCGTACGTTATTACTTGTAGATGATACAAAAGTGTCCATGTTGATATCAATATTCATACTGCCCCTAAGCAGAGAAAAAAAAAATGACCGCCGCTGTAAATATATAGCATCCATTAGAAATCACTGCGCATAATATAAAATTGGTAACCATTATTCTTAAATATCTAGCACAGTAATATATGAAACAAACCACTGTGCATAGGCAGAAAAAGAACAAGAACATGGACGCCAATATCCAAGGAGTAACAATATCCATAAAGACCAAATGTCACATATAATTAAGAGCCATCCTTTTATAATACCGGATGATCATGACAACCAAAATTAAGGCGCCCTAAGGATGGTACATGATATCATTAGGCATATATAACATAATAGGCGCATAATAGATGGGACATGATATCATTAGGCATATGTTAATATCAATAATAGCTAAGGTAAGATGAAATAACATTGGCATAGACAAGAACACCACTCCTTACACTTTTACGAGGAGGAAGGTGTACTAGTACAAGATACACAAGATATTCCGTCTGACATGTGTGGTGAGATATTAAATGGTTATCTGTAATCCTTTTAGATCTAGTGTATCTTGCAGTAGTACGCCTTTCTGTTTTTTTTTTTATTTCCAAAAAATGTATTTATTTAGGAATATTTTTTTTTAATTATTTATTTAGCGATTTTTTAAAAATTATTTTTACACTTTTTTTTTAACTTTATTACATTGTCCCAGGTGGGACATCACTGTCCTGTGACAGATCGCTGATCTGTCACATCACAGATCACTGTGACAGATCAGCGATCTGTCACAGGCACTGCACAGGCTTTCCTCATGCCTGCGCTTTGCAGGCAATGAGGAAGCCAGCTCCCTGCAGGCCCCCGAAGATCCCCGTCGCCATCTTGGATTCGGGGGCCTGCAGGGAAAGAGCCCCCCACAGCAGCACTGCACATTACGCTGCTGTGGGGGGCTCAGGGAAGCACGGAGGGAGCCCCCTCCCTGCCGACGCTTCCCTTTAGCCCCGGTACACCGCGATCGTGTTTGATCGCGGTGTGCAAGGGGTTAATGTGTCAGGGATGGTCCGTGACTGCCCCTGACACATTGTGCTGGGTGTCAGCTGTGATAGTCAGCTGACACCCGGCCGCGATCAGCGGCGCTCACCACGTGGGCGCCGCTGATCGCTATGACGTAATATTCCGTCCATGGAAATTAGGTCCAGGGTCACATGGACAGAATATTTCGTCCATTGTAGGTAAGGGGTTAAATGATGTATGAGGTAGAATAGGATGGGAAGTTCATCATGGTGATTGTTAAACACACCCTTCCACTTTGATTGGCCAGTTTTGCCATATCCGATGTACGATTGGTTGAGTTTGGGTATATATACTTACCTGTCTCCTATAGGCGCCACCCCCTGACAAAGGATAAGGGCCGAAACATGTGTTGGGGAGGGCGGCTGTCGAGACCAGGTGCAGTGTAGCTTGTAAGTCATACCTTATACTTACCATACTCTTTGATGTCTAATGCTGTTTTCAGAAATTTTTCTGGTCCATGACATAAACTATGCATATACTGATACCTGCTGGTCCTATTGGGTATTATTCCCATTATTCATGTGGTATATCTATGCAGTGACACATATGGTGTTCACTATTTTTGCACTAATATTGCACTTTAATACCTATATATTTTTTGCACTTTATATACGTTTTCTTATTTGTATAATTATGATGTAAACCTATAAGGAATTGATATAAAATGTTTACTAATTTGTATGCACCTTACTTATGAATATATATTATCATTTTGGTTTAAAAAATTTTTTTTTTCCACTGTTGAGATATATATATTTGTTAGCACCATTTACTGCAATAATATGCCCTTATGAAATGGATAGTACTGCCCTCTTATGTATATTTTTATATTATAAAACACTGATGCTTTGCTACTTTTAAAATGCCTCAAGTACCTTTATTTATAAAATAATAAAGTATATATATTTTTACATTCAGGACTTATGGTCAGTGTGTTCTTGTGTGTTGTGCTGTGTTCAGTGATTTGACTGTCCTAACAATTATAATTATATAGTCTGTGGGGTTATCAGCAGTAGATACCACTGGGTCTGCATATATCACCGTGTGATTGCTGCTGCTGGTTTTTCCCGTTTCCCTTTATGTGTGGTGATTAGTGTTGAGCGATACCACCCGATACTGAAAAATATCGTATCGGAATGGATCGGCCGATCTAAAAAAAGTATCGGGTATCGCCGATTCCGATCCCGGAAGTCCCAGTCAAGTCAATGGAACAGAAATATCGGAATTAAAAAAAACCTTTCTTTCCCTGTTGGTTAATTCTACATGGAGAAAAACAACTAATAATAATGTAGAATGTATTGTGGGAGGTGTAGGAGACATTAAAGCCATAGAGCTTTAGCCCAATCAAATGGAATCGCAGTATTTTTTTTTTTTTTAAAGACGTTCGTAGTTACAAAGATATTGACTATGTTAAAGTCTTTAATTTTTTTGTCAGATATGTATGTTTCACTACTTCCATGCTCTTTCACCTTCTTTTTTACTTCTCCCACACTTTCTCCTTCATCATCTTCAGCAGCAGCAGTATCTTCTTCTTTTATTCTTCTTTTATTCTTCTTCTTTTATTCTTCTTCATATTCTACTTCTTCATCTTCTTCCTATTCTTCTTCATCATATTCTTATTTGTGTCAGGCATTCCTGTAGTTGTTAAAAAGTTGTTAGTTGTTAAAAGTTTGAAGATTACACCTTCCGTTCAGCCTGTCACAAAAGATTTACAACAGGATTTGTCCGCGTTCAGTTTGGCCTGCAGCAGCAGGCCTTTTCCAGGGGCACCACGAGGAGGAACGGACTCACCCCCATACACTTAGTCTTCTTCTGCTTATAAATTAAATAATATCATTTGCTCTGATTGTTAGTCTTATGCTTCATGTTCTTCTGCTTTTGGTTTTTATGCTTCTTGGTCTTCTGTCTCTTGTTGTTCTGCATCTTGCTGGTTGTCTTCCTGTTCTTTGTCCTCTTGGTCATCTTCTTCAGGGTCATCTTTTAAGTATTCTTCTGTGTGGTCTTCAGGGTCGTCGTCTTCAGGGTCATTGTCAGGGAGATCCAGAGTGAGAACTAAAAACCATTTCCACAAGCTTGAACTTGGAAAAGTAGCAGAAGGTACAAGAAGGCTGAGGAACTGCCGAGAACCAGCTGATGGTACTGGAACCCGGAGGGCAGCAGAATGAACAAGAGCCAATGGCACAACCGTGGACCAGCTGACGTTGCTGGAACACGGTTACTAAGCAGGAGGTACCTGTGCTACAAAGCATTACCAAGGACCAGCAGACGTTGCTGGAACTCGGATACCAAGAAGGAGGCACCTAGGCCAAAGGCACTGCCGAGAACCAGCTGACGGTGCTGGAACCCGGATGGGTAGCATTAGCTACAAGAGTCAATGGAACTACCGAGAACCAGCTGACGGTGCTGGAACCCGGAGGGGTAGCAGAAGGAACAACAGCCAATGGCACAACCGTGGACCAGCTGACGGTGCTGGAACACGGTTACTAAGCAGGAGGTACCTGTGCTCCAAAGCACTACCAAGGACCAGCAGACGTTGCTGGAACTCGGATACCAAGAAGGAGGCACCTAGGCCAAAGGCTCTGCCGAGAACCAGCTGACGGTGCTGGAACCCGGATGGGTAGCAGAAGGTACCCAGGAAAAAAACAAAGCTGCAAGGCAGTGAGCCGGCCACAGATGCCGAAACCCACAGTTCTACAGGGGGTGCTTGCCCTATTGGCACTACGGAACCAGCCTTTATTACCAGAACCCGCAGCCCACATAGGAAGCACCGAAACTGCAGGCACCATAGACTCGGCTAACCCGACCGCAACACGACAGGACAACGTATCGGTGGCAAAGTGACGTTGACACTACCCGGAAACAGCAGGCGTGCTGGAACCAGGCTGGGCAGGAGGGAGAAGCTTACTACAGACATATGGAAGAAGAACTGAGCTTACTACACAGATATGGATATGGATCAGAACGGAGAATACTCCAGAGATATGGGAGCAGAATGGAGCTTACTACAGAGATATTGGCTCAGAAAAGAGCTTACTCCAGAGATATGGGAGCAGAACCGAGCTTACTACAGCGGTATGGGAGCAGAACCGAGCTTACTTGTCACAATCCATTTTTGGATCTGTGTCAGAGTCTGGACTCTCTTATATAAACCTTTTTCCTTTCAGGCCCTGGGGGTTAATATGGGTTTTTTCCCCGGTGGCTGCTGGTGTTACTACAACTGTAGTTGCTCTGCTGCTGGTTTTCTCCTGGTGGCCGCTGGTGTTACTACATGTTCAATTAGCCAGCAGGTGGTGACCTCCCCCCTCCATCCTATAAAAGATCATCAGCTGATGCAGCTCCCTGTTGGTAATACTGGTCATTTGCTAATGAACCTTGGTGAAGTCTGGACCTACCTGGTGGAGAAGGGGTTCAGCTTATCTGGAGCAGTGGAGTTGCTGCTGGATGCTGATTGGGTGCCTTTCTCTGCTGCTTGGAGCATTGGCAGCAGATAAAGCTAAGTTTGGGTTTATAGTTGCTTTAACCCCGTGGTGTCTGTTTTATTTTCCCTTGTGTTATTTGGTGCAGTTTACTTTATTCCCTGTCTCACCTCTTGGGGAGGGGGTTGGGGTTGAGCTCATGGCTAAACAGGGGATAGGGACAGGTCAGAGAATTGGGCCTCACTACCATTAAGTGTACCCCCAAGTTAAGGAAAGTCAGGGCACCCCCTAAACCTGAGGGACAGTTCAGGGGCCCAGGTTCCATGTCTCCTGCCTTTTCCCTACTGTCCTGTGACATTATTACCAACAATCCCATTTTTTCTGGTGAGCCATGGCCATAATGCATACCTGTCTCCAATTGCTCCAGACCCTCACTGAGGAGCGTGGGGTGCTGCGTGGTGTGGTGGAGCAGCAGCTACAGCAGTTGGTGGGGTACGGGGCTTCAGCTCAGATGCAGGCTCAACCAGAGCCCAAGTTATCTCTCCCAGACAGGTTTTCTGGAGGGAGAGAATTTTTTGTTTTTAAGGAGGCCTACAAGCTACACTTCAGGCTCCACAATCGCTCATTAGGGAGTGAGGAACAGCAGGAGGGATTCACTATAGCCCTCCTTGAGGGTGATCCCCAATCCTGGGCCTTCTCCTTGCCGGCCGATTCACCATCTCTACGGTCGGTAGACGAGTTTTTTGTGGCTTTGGCGAATATGCCCAATGTAGTTCTTGCTAGGGAGGAGGACACACTGGTGCAGGAAGACGAGCCCAGGCAGGTGGGAAGAGGTGGTTCTCCAGCGGTGTTTCCTCCAGTTCGTCGTGGTGTGGGGGCATGTTTTAGCTATGGGCAGACTGGTCATGTTTTCAGGGTCTGCCCAGCGAACGCCAAATCTTCTGTACCATCTAAGAAGCCGCGTCCCCCTGGTCATGTGGAGGGAGGCGATCAGGGAGTGTATATTTCCTCCATTTTGCCCTATATTTTTGGTCTGGTAGGGTACTACTCTGTACTACTCTGGAACTACAGGAGTTTATTGGTCGCCTGAATAGCAACAACCAAAATATACGTTAAACATTCACATGCGATGCTGATAAGATTGAGTTCCTCTCTGTCATTGTTTAACAGGATACTGATGGTCTGGGGCAGACCGATATTTTTAGGAAGATGACTTCTACTAATCTGTTGTTACACGCTTCGCTATGTCATCCTGATCACATGGTCAGGTCTGTTCCCATTGGTCAGTTCCTCCAACTTTGTGGGATTTGCTCTATTAATGAGGATTTTGAGAGAAGAGCAGAGGAGCTAAAAATGAGATTCTTGGAACGTGGCTATAGTCGGCATCTACTCAAAAGAGCCTATAACAGGGCTATTTATTCTTCCCAAAATGGCCTACTGTACAATAGGGAATCAGCTAGGAAGATGGAGGGACCTGGAAGCTATGCTTCATTGCAAATTATCATTCCCATTCTAGGCAGGTCAGGCAGGCTTTGTCTAAAGCATGTCCTATATTGAAAATTGACCCAATAATTGGCAAATTTATTCTGGATATACCAGTCATTACATTTAGGCGTGCTAAGAATCTGTGCAATCACCTCACCCGTAGTCATTATACAAGTGAGAGAAAGGGTACATTTTTGGATAATTTCACACATAGGAGTGGGTGTGTTCCGTGTGGACATTGAGTTGCCTGTCCCAACATTGAAAAGTGTGATTCTTTTTCCGATTCAGGTGGCGGCTGGCCACATGGATGCATTCACTCTTAAAATGTTACCCCGACACTTTAAAAACTTTCATGACTGTGACAGTACGGTGCTACAGGTGAGGGGTATCGATGCCTTAAATATTGGGATTCGTGGTGGCAATCTGTTTCAAAGATTGGGTAAACTTGAGACTCGCTGGATCTGGACGCTTAATACGGTATATCCACAAGGACTAAACGAGAATTTGAGTTTCGATCCATTCCTGTGACCACCTTACTGTTCCAGGTGGACATTGGGTGGATCTAATCCTTGCTATTTTTTATTGTTTTTATTATATTTTTAATTGTGTTTTTCATGTATTAGGTATTTTTATGATATTTTGTGGATCTATGAAGATCATTGGACGGAGTCCAGGATAGTGGCGGTCCCTTGTACAGATGGACTAATTTCTACTGTTTTCTATGTCCATCCTATACCTATGTTTGAAGAAGATCCTTTGACGAGGTTGAAGATGAGTCGGGGGGATGTCTTTTGGATATCTTTATTTTGTTTATTTTATTTTATTTATTTTTCTATTTTTTTCAATGATATATAATTAGGACTGTATGATAATGTCTCTTATATAATCATATCTTGGTAATGCTGTTCTATATATTTTGTGGGCAATAATTAAATATAATATTATTATATCTTTCTTTGTGATATGATTGTATATCAATTTTGATATTGCTTGAAAATTGTGAATATAATATGAATTCTTATCTTTTTTATATTATCTATCAAAAAATATATATGGCATTCCCCTTTAAATATTATGCAGTGAAGGGTATGTTTCTATTTCTATTATAAAAACTTGTGGGATACATATAGGATGTTTTTTGATTGTTGGCACTGCTGCATGTGCGGTGGTGCTGCTTCTTATGTATTTGTACTATTCTGTATTACTCTGCTTTCTATTGTATTATGTTGCCCTTCTGCATATCTTGTGTCGGCGGTGCATCCCACGCCAGACCTCAGGGACACCGTGGTCTGGGTGCGGGCTGCCATGCCTTGTACATATACACTATTTCACCTCCCTGGTAGCGCGTCACTTGTTCCCGCTCCCCCTCCTCTGCACATGCGACGCCTTCTTGGTTCATCACGTCGGTCCCCGACACGTGGTGCCTCCGGCGTCTGGTCACATGATAATGTGTTTCCAGTGCTGGGAGTTCCTGTGTCGGATGCTGGCATCTTGGACACCATGGTGATGCACCACCTCTTCCCTTATTAGGTATTACATTATTTCCGGGCTCCTCCCTTTATAACATCACTTAGGTCAACCTTTACCACGCCCCCTGATAAAGGAGTAATCCGAAACGTGCGTAGGGGAGGGCGGGCTGGCCTCTTGTAGACGCTGCTGCCATCCATCACCACTTATCACCAACAGGTATTTATTGTAAGACTTTATGCACTTTATTATACATACAGTATGTTGGACATTTGTTCATGTATACATTCTGATGTTTGAGCCCATATACTTCTGTGTATAGAAGTGAGAGTGATGGGTATACATGTATGCAGTGACTGCTTTATCTCTATGGCTGATATAGCTGGGCACTGTGCAATATGAATCAGGGCTGCAGTGCAGGGTGTTATGTCCACTGATGTTTTTAACTCCTTCTATCTTTGTCTGCTCATCTTGACTAATAAAAATTATATATTTTTTGCATTACATGGACTCTTGTGATTGCAATTTTTGTTGGTTTCCTTCCCTCCTTTGTATGATTATTGGCAATCTGTTCTTACCAGTCCTATGCATTGTTTGGGGATCTATGGCCAGTCATATTTATATGATTTTGTGAGATTTATATATAATATATACATTTGGATATTATCCATTCATATATTCCTTTTGGTCCATTGTTACCCCAGACATTCTAATGTCTTTCATATATTTCCTTATATCTAAGTACAGCAGCATATAGAAATAATGCCCCCATGCCTCCTTATAATAATTCTCCTTCACCCTTTATAGTAATAATATTGACGCCGTACCTTCTTACCCCCGTGATTGCTTATAATAATATGTCTCCTGTTCTCTCCCTGTAATGATACTGATTTTGCAGTCTGCCTCCTGATAGTAATGCCCCTGAGCAGGAGCATAAGTAGAAATCACTGGAACGCCAAACCAAAAGTCTTATTATTATGTATTATTATTATTATTATTATAGCGACATTTATTCCATGGCGCTTTACATGTGAGGAGGAGTGTACATAATAAAAGACAAGTACAGTAATCTTTTTTTAACTCCTTAGTGACTGAGCCAATTTGCAGCTTACTGACCAGGCCAATTTTTACAATTCTGACGACTGTCACTTTGAGGTTATAACTTTGGAACACTAACAGATCCCGCCGATTCTGAGACTGTTTTTCATGACATATTTTACTTCACGTTAGTGGTAAATGTTCTTCGAAATGACTTGTGTTTATTTATGAAAAAAACGGAAATATGGCAAAAAATTTTAAAATTTTGCAATTTTCAAATTTTGAATTTTTATGCCCTTAAATCAGAGAGATATGTTACACAAAATACTTAATAAATAACATTTCCCACATTCCTGCTTTACAGTAGCATAATTTTTGTTGTTAGGAAGTTACAAGGGTTAAAAGTTGACCAACGATTTCACATTTTTACAACAAAATTTGCAAAACCATTTTTTTAGGGACCACCTCACATTTGAAGTCACTTTGAGAGGTCAATATGACAGAAAATACACAAAAGTGACACCATTCTAACAACTGCACCCCTCAAGGTGCTCAAAACCACATTCAAGAAGATTATTAACCCTTTACGTGCTTCACAGGAACTGAACAACGTGGAAGAAAAAATTTAACATTTAACTTTTTTTTACAAACATTTTATTTCAGAACCAATTTTTTTATTTTCACAAGCGTAAAAAGAGAAAATAAAACACAAAATTTGCTGTGCAATTTTTCCTGAATATGGTGATACCCCATATGTGGGGGTAAACCACTGTTTGGGCGCACGGCAGGGCTTGGAATGGAAGGAGCGCCGTTTGACTTTTTCAATGCAGAATTGGCTGGAATTGAAATCGGATGCCATGCCGCGTTTGTAGAGTCCCTGATGTGCCTAAACAGTGGAAACCCCCAACAATTGACACCATTTTGGAAACTAGACCCCTTAAGGAACTTAACTAGATGTGTGGTGAGCACTTTGAACCTCCAAGTGCTTCACAGAAGTTTATAACGCAGAGCCGTGAAAATAAAAAATCATATTTTTTTACAAAAATTATCTTTTTGTCCCTGAATTTTTATTTTCACAAGGGTAACAGGAGAAATTAGACCCCCAAAGTTGTGCAATTTGTCCTGAGTGCGCCGATACCCCTTATGTGGGGGTAAATGACTGTTAGGGGGCACGGTAGAGCTCAGAAGTGAAGGAACGTCATTTGACTTTTTCAATGCAGAATTGGCTGGAATTGAGGTCAAACGCCATGTCACGTTTGGAGACCCCTTGATGTGCCTAAACAGTGGAAACCCCCTACAAGTGACACCATTTTGGAAACTAGACCCCCCAAGGAGTTTATCTAGGTGTGTGGTGAGCACTTTGAACCCCCTAGTGCTTCACAGAAGTTTATAATGCAGCCGTGAAAATAAAAAATCATTTTTTTTTCCGCAAAAATGATTTTTTAGCCACCAATTTTTTAATTTTCCCAAGGGTAACTGTAGAAATTAGACCCCCAAAGTTATTGTGCAATTTGTCTTGAGTACGCTGATTCCCCATATGTTGGGGTAAACCACTGTTTGGGCACACGTCGGGGCTTGGAAGGGAGGGAGCATCATTTGACTTTTTCAACGCAAAATTGGTTGGAATCAATGGTGGCACCATGTCGCGTTTAGAGACCCTGTGATGTGCCTAAGTAGTGGAAACCCCTCAATTCTAACAACAACCCTAACCCCAACACACCCGTAACCTTAATCCCAACCCTAATCATAACTCTAACCACAAACCTAACCCCAACACACCCCTAACTCTAATCCCAACCCTAACCATAACCCTAACCCCAACACAACCCTAACCCTAACCACAACCCTAACCACAAACCTAACACCAACACACCCCTAGCCCTAATTCTTAACCCTAGTCCCAACCCTAACCCTAATGCCAAACCTAACCCTTATCCTAATGCCAATCCCAACCCTAACCCTAATTCCCACCCTAATGCTAACACTAACCCTAATGGAAAAATGAAAATAAAAATATTTTCTTTATTTCATTATTTTTCCCCACCTATGGGGTGATAAAGTGGGGGTTTATTTACTATTTTTTTATTTTGATCACTGTGATAGGGTCTATCACAGTGACCAAAATGAATCAATAGGAAAAATCTCCCTATTGTTGCCGGGTACCGGCCGGCAGATCTCGGCGGGCGCACTGCGCATGCGCCCACCATTTTCTTCCCAGAAGAAGATGGCGGCACCCATGGAGGGTAAGCACGAGGGCCGAGGACCACCGGGAGGTACCGGGGGGGTTGGGGATCCTATTTCTCTCTCCTCTCATGTGCGATCACATCATAGGAGAGAGAAATTGAATGGCACATTGGACTTTTTTTTCGGTCGCCGTTATACGGTTAATAACGGCGATGGCAAAAGCGGGGTCAGTAAAAATCAACCCGAATCATGTTCTTTGGAGTCTCGGCTACCTCCGGCAGCTGAGACCCCGGAGAAAATCCGACTCTGGGGGTTGCTATACACTTTCTCCACAGCGCTGTTAATTAACGGCGATGTGGTTTAGGTACCCTTAACTACCGCAATTAAAAGGCGTATTGGTGGTCGTTAAGGGGTTAAACTGTTTATTTTTTAAATATTTTCTATTTTCTTGTACAAATAACATCATAAACACAAGTAGACTTGTAGCAATATTATGCAAAACAATGCAAAACATTTTAGAAGTTTCATCCAGTGGTACAGTACTCAGAACTTCTGCTCCTACTAACATTAGGTCAAACATCTAATACATCATCTAAGAGTAGGTGTGGTACAGGGAAGACATAGGGAAAAAGTCAGGGAGGGGGGAAAAAAAAAGAAAGAAAAGAAGCACGTAACATCAATTGGTTAGCTTAGTTACATAGTCATCCCATGGATTCCATATGCGATTAACCGCTTCCTGACCTTTGACACAGCGTATGCATCCTGAAAGTCAGTGCCAATCTGACCTGTGACGCATATGCTGTGTCATGGAAGGATCGCGTTCCTGCGGGTCGGGTGACTGGGGTCACTGAAAGGTCACCTCACCTGAAGGCACAAGACCCTTTGTACTTCACCTCGGGGGGTGCGTTAGCCCCCCCGTGGCTACGATCGCTCTGATTGGCTGTTAAAAGTGAAACAGCCAATCAGAGCGATTTGTAATATTTCATCAATGAAATTTGGTGAAATATTACAATCCAGCCATGGCTGATGCTGCAATAGCTTCTGTCATGGCTGGAAACCGAGATCCGACCCCCCACAGCAAATGATGGGGGCGATCAGCCCCCACCACTGACTAACGGCGTCGATCTGCCGCTGCCGTAACCATCTGCTCCCCTCCCCCTTCCCTCCACTTCCCCCGCCTTCTGATCCCCCTCACCTGTCCTAGTATCTCCGATGTCCCTGTGTCCGTCCCGGTGTCCCTCCCAGATCCTTCATGGGCGCTGCCATCCTGCAAAATGGCGGGCGCATGCGCAGTGCGCCCGCCGGCCGGCAGATTCCGTTCATTTATTTTGATCACTGTGATAAACTCTCACAGTGATCAAAATAAAAAAAGTAAATAAACCCCCCCTTTATCACCCCCAAAGGGGGCGCCGGAGAGCTGTGCCTGTGTAGTTACGTCACAGTGGTGACGTGGGAGGAACGGGTCCGTGTGTGTTCCTCCACACGGGGATATGAACACACACACAAAATGCGCCACACACTACGTGCTTCAACACATATACCACCATCAGCACACATTTCACCACACATACACCAACCTCGCCACCTAAAAGTCCAAACACAAAAGTCGCCACTCAAAACTCGCCACGCTGTCCCAGAGCTGTTTAAAAGATGAAAAATGAGCTGTGATTGGTTGCTATCAGCAACAGTTTTCTTTGTAAACAGTTGTGGTAACTGAGGCCTATTATTCTTATCATTTCTATGGTGTTATCATCCTTCTGTAAAGCTGGAAATAACACAATTTATTACCGTGCCAACACAGACCACCCTCTGACACAGACTGCAGGGGGAGCCCAGTATCACACAGGACAGAATTAGACACACGGCTCAGCAGACAGTATCACACAGGATAGGATTAAATACACAGCTCAGCCGTCAGTATCACACAGGATAGGATTAGATACACAGCTCAGCAGTCAGTATCACACAGGAGAGGATTAGATACACAGCTCAGCAGTCAGTATCACACAGGATAGGATTAGATACACAGCTCAGCAGTCAGTATCAGACAGGATAGGATTAGATACACAGCTCAGCAGTCAGTATCACACAGGATAGGAATAGATACACGGCTCAGCAGACAGTATCACACAGGATAGGATTAGATACGCAGCTCAGCACACAGTATCACACAGAATAGTATTAGATACACTGCTCAGCAGACAGTATCACACAGAATAGGATTAGATACACGGCTCAGGAGTCAGTATCACACAGGATAGGATTAGATGCACGGTTTTATGTGCAATATAATCATTATAATTTGTTATAACTAACTACAGTTGGTTACTATGCCCAGGCAACGCCGGGCTCTTCAGCTAGTATAATATAAACGCCAGCAAATCTAATAAATGGATAATTAGATACTCGTGTCCATGGGATTAGCTCAGTATTGTAGCTTCATTGATGTAAAATGGGATAAGCTGCAATAAAAAGTGCCGTCCTATGAACAATGTCTCGGTTTCTTCACACCAATTGCTGTTTGTGCACATCGGCAGCAAATAAAATGTTTTACCACCGACAATTGGTTTAAGTCCGGGATCACACATGCGAGAAACTTGGACGAGTCTCGCATGATAATACCCGGAACTGCCGCCTGCACTCGGGAGCGGAGCGTGCGGCTGCATAGCAATGTGTGATCCTGGCTTAATTTGAAAACTCCCACATCAGGTGTCTGACAGGTTCACTGCCAAGAGGGTTTCTGGGGATACAAATCAGCAATAATTTCTTTAATTGGAAAAACTAGTATCTTTTTTTTTTTTTTTTGTATTTCTGAATATTCCAATTTATTATCAACATTATGAAGGTTGCTTTGTTTTGTTTTTTTTGTGAAATTGCTTTTTTCATATTTTACTTTATGCAAACAAATTTTGGTTTGAATTCTTGCTGCAAGATGGTTTGTATTCTCCTGTTACCTGGCATTAAAATTCAGGTAGTGTCTATTATAAAAATGAATCCCTATCGTATAGCTATCAATGTAGTGTTGGGAGTAAGCAATGCCACAGGAGATAGGGGTTGTGACAAGAGTTGAGAGAATTTTGCAAAATTTGGTTCGGATTACGATCGCCGACGAATATTGTATTTGCAGTATTCACCTAACGTCAATGGGTCTAGAGTTGAGCGAATATGTTCGGGACTGATCGTCAAACATAAATTCTGCACGAATAGGGTACAAAAAAAGGCATGAATATGGCAAACTCGGATTTGGTGATGGTTTACGAACATATTCTCTCAACTCTAGTTGTAAAGCTACACGAGATGGAAAAAGCTAACCATACACATTGGGTAGCCGTGTGCTGAATGTTCGGCCAAAGACTATCACTCCCGTCTCCACATACTTGTGAGTGCTAGGGATTTTGGGATTATCTCCCTTGAGAACAAAAGTATCAGGCATTGCCACTCCACCTGCCCGGTCCTTCTCTCTTCTATGGGGGGAGAGCCAGGAGCTGCCCATACACATCAGATGGCCAAGCGATCCTCCCAAAATCTGTGGCTTCGACCGGCTTTCAACTAACGTGTATTGGGGCTGTTATTGTGACTGTCCCAAAACATGGTAATGGTAAACTGTACCTCCCTTCTAATGGGATGGGGTCCCTTTACCTCTCTGTAGCCCACCTGTAATTGGCAAGTAACAGTTCAGTGCTCATATTCTGCTACATGTGTAAGCTATTAAAATGAGCCTTTATTAGATTTTAATAACTTCATTATTCACTATTTTGAAGCCTTTTGGGTCCTGATTTATTAAGCTGTTTTCAGCATAATTCTGGTGAAGTTGCACAAAAATCTTGCAACATTTGGAGTTTACTTTACAAGCCAGCTATGCCAATATGGACAGGGCATGGCTGCACCCACCTGCATAAAGAGTCTGACTGGGGTATATTGACGGCACCAGAATTGGGTGGATTGTACTCCAGCAATCCTCTTCTTAAACTGGCCTGCACAGCACAGTCTTAATGAATCGTCCCTTCTATTTTATTATTAAAAAAAAAATTGTATATAATTTTTTTTTTCCCCCAAGCCAAATCTAACCACTATTATTTCACGTTGCCAATACTTTCAGCAGGTCTCTGAAACCAAAATCGGCCAAGATATAAAAGTACATGCGAATAATTGCACTATGCTGGACTATGGATACACAAACACTGTATTTTTCCAGTTAATGATCTTCACTTGTAGGCTTTCCGTGAATGCTTTATATGTGTATCAATTTTTTTTATTAAAGTTGTGGATAATTTGAATCTTCTCTTTTGTTTGTGCAATGTAGCAAAGCCCTGCAGCCCATTGTAGAGCACGGGTTCTTAAGAAGAATGTTCCCATTTTTATTTTTGCATTGATTTATATAATCATGTATTATTAAAATGACACGATTTTAACATTTATTTATTTTTTTCTGCTGCCAGTTTATACAGTATTTGCTGCTGTGTAACTGTTTGGGTATGACACTTGCACACCGCAAATACTGCAGCCATAGGAGACTAGAAACGCACAGATCACAATCTCCTATATTGTGTGTTTCTCAGCTGTGAACTGTGCATTCCCCAATAAAGCCAATCGGTTCATGTTTTGGACTCCGTTAAGTCAATAAGGTAAAGCAAAGTTCTATGATCAACCTCCGACCCTTCTGATGTCTGCTCCTTCTGACATGGATATATTCTCAAGGTCCATACAAGAACATGGAATAACTATTATTGGCA
Organism: Dendrobates tinctorius; assembly: GCF_039654945.1. Classification (NCBI taxonomy): domain Eukaryota; kingdom Metazoa; phylum Chordata; class Amphibia; order Anura; family Dendrobatidae; genus Dendrobates; species Dendrobates tinctorius. Next base: position 4,530,416 of record NW_027361738.1, on the reverse strand, counting down.
TAGTGTGTTTTTTTTAACCTATTCGTTGTCTTAAGCATTCTGCGTTAAAAAATAACCTGAATAAAGGTTCGGCACTCCTCACTAAGGAATTTGGCAGGAGATAGCAGTAATTACATATACTACTACTTTTTGAAGCTATTTGACTATGGAGCCAGCCTGGTATGTATCTCGATCCATGCGCCAGACCACAGACTATTTAAAAGGTATTTTTTAGGATCTCCATTTGGACTACAAGCAGTGAGCTGGATCCATTTTTTTTCTTTCTTCTTGATGGCTATAACTTAATAACTTGATCAGAAGCGTAGCTAGGGGTTCGGCTTGGGGGGGGCGAAAAAATCTGAGTGGGCTCCCAACCGGTAACCCTGATTACAACTCAGGTTGGCACACTCTAGTCGTGAGTATAGGAGAACCTCAGCAGATGACCGCTCTGTAACTGAAACAAATCTCTATACAAAAAACAATACTGATATTACCGCCATATGGTGATCTCATAGTGGTAGATACCAGTCCTGCAGCATATACAAGAGTTTACTATACAGTTACATATGATAACTTACAGGCCCCGTTCTTTCTGATAATCATTCACTTTTACACTTTACTCAGACCGACATGTCTACTTCTCCAGCCAGGACTCATCTGCAGAGAATACAACAAAGACACATTTGACTTCTCACATTTCCAGCTTAGTACCCATCTATCTCCAACCTGCACAAACTACTCACCCAATACTGAGCCGTTGCTGCCGTATGTGTCCCTACTATTGTACCTGATACGGCAGCAGTGGCTCAGCATTGGGGTATGTGTCCCTACTATTGTACCTGATACCCCAATACTGAGCCGCTGCTGCCGTATGTGTCCCTATTGCTGCACCTGATACCCTAATACTGAACCGCTGCTGCCATATGTGTCCCTACTATTGTACCTGATACCCCAATACTGAGCCACTGCTGCCGTATGTGTCCCTATTACTGCACCTGATACCCCAATACTGACCGCTGCTGCCGTATGTGTCCCTACTATTGTACCTGATACCCCAATACTGAGCCGCTGCTGCCGTATGTGTCCCTACTATTGTACCTGATACCCCAATACTGAGCTGCTGCTGCCATATGTGTCCCTATTAATGCACCTGCTGTGTGGTACAAGCGCAGGAATCCTCTAACTGCCTCACATAATAATGCCACTATTGTGCCCTTTACATAGCAGAATGTCTCTTGTGCCCTCACAGTAGCTCTCATACTGTATAAAGACCCCCATACTGTATGATGGCCCCCACAGTAGCTCCCACGCTGTATATAGACCCCCATACTGTATGATGGCCCCCAAAGTAGCTCCCACACTGTATATAGACCTCCATACTGTATGATGGCCCCCACAGTAGCTCCCACACTGTATATAGACCCCCATATTGTGTGATGGCCCCCACAGTAGCTCCCACACTGTATATAGACCCCCATACTGTATGATGGCCCCCACAGTAGCTCCCACACTGTATATAGGCCCCCATACTGTATGACAGCCCCCACAGTAGACTTTAAACTGTACTGTATAATGGCCCCCACATTAGCTCCCATACTGTATAATGGCCCCTGCATTAGCGCTCACGCTCTATACTGGCCCCACACTAGCTCCCATACTGTATAATGACCCCTGCATTAGCTCTCACGCTCTATACTGGCCTCACACCAGCTCCCATACTGTATAATGGCCCCTGCATTAGCTCTCATGCTATATACTGACTCCCGCATTAGCTCATCCGCTGGATTATGACCCTCGAATTAGCTCTAACACTGTATAATGGCCCCCGCTGTAGCTCCCATGCCTCTGATTCTGGTCTCTGTCAGTCCCTGTCTGTGAGCTACACCTGCACAGTCCTGATATATATGACAAAGAACTAAATAGAAGAAAATATAAACAGCCAGTGGGTGCGTATAGAGTCCAGGATATGGGTATAGCTCCCTGAATGTACCCAGGTGACCCTAAAAGAAATATTCTTGGCTGAACAAGACCCCAAAGAGGGAGAAAGAAAGAGGGATTTAGAAGAGAGGGAGGTAAAATATTACTCATGTAAAGAAGAAAAGTGCACCCTGGTATGTCTTCTCTTTTATTCCCCTTTCTGCCTTTGGGGGGGTCTTGTCCAGACTGAGTATATGTTCAGGGGTCTATATGTGATCAGCTATACGCACCTGCTGGCTGTTTGTATTTTCTTCTATTTGGCTCTTTATCATATATATTCATCCTCAACTTTGTGGGGATTATTTTTTTTAGTAAAAAGTTATATACCGTAATTGGCTTTTCATGTTTGCCACCCTGGATTTACAATATGAGATGATATGACCCTCACCCCGGCTACAGGACCAAGTCACGGGGGGGGGGTGTATGTATACTGTATATATACATATATGTAGAGATATATGAAATATACGGCTGCCAAACATTCCAGGCATTTACCGATCTTCAATATAGCAGCAAAAATGAAAGTAGCACACCGCTTAGACAAAATGAAAAAAACCAGAGTTTTGATTCTCCTGGAAAAAGGTTCTCAGTAAACTGAAACATTGCTGAGCCCCAATGAGCTATTAAAACACTATTTCTTAATTTTGTCAATAGACTACTGCCTTCAGTTTTTACTACTTTAGATTTTTACATTTATATACCATATATACCATTATGATATCACTCATGTCAGTGGCTCTGAGGCACAGTGAGATTTATGGCAGCTGATTTGCACTGACAGAGACATCTTCTGAGCTGTATAAGAGTTCAAGCAGCCGCCATAAATCTACTGTGCCTCAGATACAAGAAAATAAACCATCCAGGATTTGTCAGGAGGTGAGCAGCGTCCTCTCCCCTCCTCACTGCACAGACCCCTCAGGGCCCCCGAGTTCTTACTCACAGCACCGTCTTGTCCTGCTCCTGTCCAGGTGAAGAAGCTGGTGCTGTGTGGTGACCTCTCTCCTGCAGACACACAGGAGCAGTGTGGGCATGTCTGCAGTTCGCTGGAGGAAGCTTAAAGCTATAATCTCCCTGCATCTACAGTGCAGCTTAGCTACATCAGTGAGCTGCGCACGCTGACATGGTTAACAGTGGCAGAAGCTCTGGATGGGCCCCTCAGATCAAGGGGCCCGGGGCGACTGCACCCTGTGCCCCCCTGCTAGCTACGCTGCTGAACTTGATCTAAGTTCACATTGTGTCTTTGTCTATGGTTGGGGGCTTGCAGCTGAAGCCCTAGAAAAACGTTTTCCGATGTTTGTGTTAATGGAGCCATCTACTATATAATCGTCTAATTTTGTCTGTCTGTTTGCAATGGAAATCCCGCGTTGCTGATTGGTCGCGGCCGGCCGGACGCGACCGATCTGCTACAGGCGCAGTCCAGCCGCGAATTGGCACGGATTTCGAACGACGCACGCCACCGCCAGGCGATATGCTGCGTTAGCCGCTGATCTCCCGACGGTTGCCTCGGGTCATCTCCTGCACGCACGGATTTGCCGCAATCAGCGATATTGGCGCGGAATTTAAATGGGATCTGTCACCCCATTTTTGGCCTATCAGCTGCAGCCACCACCATCAGGGGCTCATCTACAGCATTTTGTAATGCTGTAGATAAGCCCCTGGGGAAACCTGAAAGATAAGAAAAAAGAGTTAGATTATACTCACCCTGGTGTCTGGTCCAATGGGTGTCGCCGTAACATCCGGCACCTCCCATCTTCATATGATGACGCATGCATACTTTATCGGCCCTGTTGAGGGCAGAGCAGAGTACTGCAGTGCACAGGCGCCGAACCTCTCTGACCTTTCCTGGTGCCTGCGCACTGCAGTACTTTACAATACCCTCAACAGAAGCAAGGAGGAGGACATCATCGTATGAAGATGGGAGGCACCGGACCACGACACCCACCCCCCCTGGTGAGTATAATCTAACATGTTTTTCTTATTTTTCAGGTTTCATCAGGGGCTTATCTACAGCATTACAGCATTACGTTATCATCTTTGAATCGTCCTGTGAGCGCGGTGCCTTTCTCTATCTAAAAATTTATTATTATATTATTATTATTATTATTTCAGCTATAAGCTGCGGCCACTGCCTTTCTACAGCATTCTAGAATGCTGTTGATAAGCCCCGAAAGGCAGTGGCCGCAGCTTATAGATGAAAAACGAGGTGACAGGTTCCCCTTAACAATGTAAGCCTATGGAGCGTCCGAACAAGGCCCCATAGACTTGCATTATAGAAGAGACTTCTTGCTCACACCGAGAGCATAGAGTAAGCCGAAGAGTCTGAAGAGCGATGACAGGCGATTCTGACAGCTAAATAGGAAAGGGTTATTTACAGTTAGAGCAGTCACACTATGGAATGCCCAACTACAAGAACTACTAATAGCAGACACTACAACAGCTTTTAACCAGGGCTGGATGATTTCCTCAATACACATAACATTGTGGGCTATATTTAATTTAGTGACAAAATGGACAATTGGTGGAGAAAGGTTAAACTTGATGGACCTAGGTCTTTTTTCAACCTATGTATGTAGCTATGTATCTATGACATCACACAAAACAGGAGCCGGACAGAGCTTGATCTCAGAGAAGACGGCAGTTGGGAAGTATATTACCCCACCACACTAAAGTACATACACGTTTAGTGAAAAAAGCAAAACTTCATGAGGATTCTTCAAACATGTATGACGTACAGTATTGGTATGCCATATATTTCAGAAATATTCTATTACAAAGGAATATTAATTAATTCAGAATTTTTATTTAATTTTTTTAAATTGGGAATTCCCTATCAGTATGTCTTTGGAGTGTGGGAGGAAACCGGAGTACCCGGAGGAAACCCACGCAAACACGGGGAGAACATACAAACTCCTTGCAGATGTTTTCCTTAGTGACATTTAAACCCAGGATCCCAGTGCTGCAAAGCAACACTGATAACCACTGAGCCACCGTGCTGCCCAAGTACAGCTTTGATGATGGACTTGCTGTACTAGATGTATATGGTGCCCTAAGGACAGATTGGACAAATGCATCTACTGATGCTGCGAGCGGCCCTGGATATTCCACGCCGGCAGGATGATATAATCCGGCGGAAGATGGAACCTTTGAGAAGAGATATAAAACTAATGTAAGTAATGGGACTCCATATTAGAGGATACTGCTTTGGTGTCATTGTGGCAGGACGGTAGAGAAATCTTATCCGTGCAGAGGAACAGGATCATTGTCACTCATCATACATGTGACAATCCCACCACTGACAGAAAACATCTTCTCCACATGAATTATTCTCACTGGCCAACATCAATCAACATAGGCCTTATTATCACACTTACGTCTTCTAGGTTCTCGCTCTTCTACTATTTTGGCATTTTGATCTTCTACCAGTTTTATTGCAGAGTTATTTTTCTTCTTAACTAGAAATTTATATAAAAAGTAAAAAATCAAGTCAATGATCATTGTCAGTCATCATACATGTGGCAATTGTATAACTGGGAGTTAACATCTCCTCCTCGTGACTATTTCTCAATCGCCGACATCAGACAACATAGACCTTATTGTCACACTTACCTCTGCTAGGTTCTGTCTCTGGGACTATTTCTGGGTCTTGATCTTCTTCCAGTTTTAATGCAGATGTATTTTTTGTCTCATCTTGAAGTTCATGTAAAAAAGTAAGAAAAACAAGTCAATGATCATTGTCAGTCATCATACATGTGGCAATCGTATAATTGGGAGTTATCATCTCCTCCTTGTGACTAATTCTCAATCGCCGACATCAGACAACATTGACCTTATTGTCACACTTACCTCTGCTAGGTTCTGTCTCTGGGACTATTTCTGGGTCTTGATCTTCTTCCAGTTTTAATGCAGATGTATTTTTTGTCTTATCTTGAAATTCATGTAAAAAAGTAAGAAAAACAAGTCAATGATCATTGTCAGTCATCATACATGTGGCAATCGTATAATTGGGAGTTAACATCTCCTCCTCGTGACTAATTCTCAATCGCCGACATCAGACAACATTGACCTTATTGTCACACTTACCTCTGCTAGGTTCTGTCTCTGGGACTATTTCTGGGTCTTGATCTTCTCCCAGTTTTAATGCAGAGGTATTTTTTGTCTCATCTTGAAATTCATGTAAAAAAGTAAGAAAAACAAGTCAATGATCATTGTCAGTCATAGATGTGAAAATCCCACCATTGATATATAATATATCCTCCTCGGGAATTATTCTCAGTCGCCAACATCAGACAACATAGACCTTATTGTCACACTTACCTCTGCTAGGTTCTGTCTTTACTACTATTTCTGGTTTTTGCTCTTCCAGTTTTAGTGCAGATGTATTTTTCGTATCAACTGGAAATTCAGGTAAAAAAGTAAGAAAAACAAGTCATTGATCATTGTCAGTCATCAATGTGAAAATCCCACCATAGACATATAGTGATGGGTGAGTGTGCTTGTTACTGGAGCTTTCCAAGCATGCTCAGGTGTTCTCCAAGTATTTTGAGCATACTCGTGAACTAAGTTTTAGTCCTCGCAGCTGCATGATTTGCGGCTGCTGGAACGCCTGAATACATGTGGGGATTTTTGCTAAAGAACAAGCAATCGCCACATGTATTCAGGCTGTCAGCCGCAAATCATGCAGCTGCGGGGACTGACTGTCTGATGTCGGTGACTGAGAATAATTCCCGAGAAGGATATATTATATGTAGTGATGAGCGATTGTGCTCGTTACTTGAGTTTTCCAAGCATTCTCAGGTGTTCTCCGGGTGCTCTCCGAGTATTTTGGGCGTGCTCGGAAATTAAATTTTAGTCCCTGCAGCTGCATGGTTTGCAGCTGCTAGACAGCCTGAATACATGCGGGGATGATTGCATGTTTTTTTGGAAATCCCCACATGTATTCAGGCTCTCTAGCAGTCTCAAATCATGCAGCTGCGGGGACTAAAACTGGATTTCCGAGCACGCCCAAAATACTCAGAGAACACCCGAGCATGTTCGGAAAACTCGAGTAAAGAGCACACTCGCTTATCACTACATATAATATATCCTCCTCATGAATTATTCTCAGTTGCCGACATCAGACAACATAGACCTTATTGTCACACTTACCTCTACTAGGTTCTGTCTCTGCTACTATTTCTGGGTCTTGATCTTCTCCCAGTTTTAATGCAGAGGTATTTTTCGCCTCAACTGGAAATTCATATAAAAAAGTAAGAAAAACAAGTCAATGATTATTGTCAGTCATAGATGTGAAAATCCCACCATTGACATATAGTGATGAGCGAGTGTGTTCGTTACTCGAGTTTTCCGAGCATTTTGATCGTGCTCATGAATTAAGTTTTAGTCCCCGCAGCTGCATGATTTGCAGCTTCTAGACAGCCTGAATACATGTGGGGATTGCCAGTTTTTTCGGAAATCCTCACATGAATTCAGGCTCTCTAGCAGTCTCAAATCATGCAGCTGCGGGGAATAAAACTTGATTTCCGAGCATGCCGAAACTACTCAGGGAACACTCAAACATGTTCATAAAACTCGAGTAAAGAGCACATTCGCTCATCACTACATATAATATATATAAAGTGCTCTCAGTGAGAGAAACAAAATAGGAATCTTGTGGGTATGATACCTTTTAATGGCTAACAAATAATAGTAAATGTTGTTACAAAGCAAGCTTTCGGGACTGCTTACGTCCCTTAATCAGGCTGATATGCATATCAGCAGCTTATCAGCTTGATGAAGGGACGTAAGCAGTCCCGAAAGCTTGCTTTGTAACAACATTCACTATTATTTGTTAGCCATTAAAAGGTATCATACCCACAAGATTCCTATTTTGTTTCTCTCACTGAGAGCACTTTATATATTTTTTTCTACTGGCTAACACGGTACCAAACCACTTTTTTCGTTTTACATATAATATATCCTCCTCGTGAATTATTCTCAGTCGCCGACATCAGACCACATAGACCTTATTGTCACACTTACCTCTGCTAGGCTCTGTCTCTGCAAGTATTTCTGGGTCTTGCTCTTCTCCCAGTTTTAAAGCAGATGTATTTTTTGCCTCAACTGGAAAATTATATAAAAAAGTAAGAAAAACAAGTCAATAATCATTGTCAGTCCTTGATGTGAAAATCCCACATTGACATATAATATATCCTCCTCCTCAATTATTCTCAGTCTCCGACATCAGACCACATAGACCTAATTGTCACACTTACCTCTGCTAGGTTCTGTCTCTGGGACTATTTCTGGGTCTTGATCTTCTCCCAGGTTTAATGCAGAGGTATTTTTTGTCTCATCTTGAAATTCATATAAAAAAGTAAGAAAAACAAGTCAATGATCATTGTCAGTCGTAGATGTGAAAATCTCTCCATTGACACATAATATATCCTGCTCGTGAATTATTCTGTCGCCGACATCAGACAACAAAGACCTTATTGTCACACTTACCTCTGCTCGGTTCTGTCTCTGGGACTATTTTTGGGTCTTGATCTTCTCCCAGGTTTAATGCAGATGTATTTATTGTCTCAACTGGAAATTCATGTAAAAAAGTAACATATAATATATCCTCCTTGTGAATTATTCTCAGTCGCCGACATCAGACCACATAGACCTTATTGTCACACTTACCTCTGCTAGGTTCTGTCTTTACTACTATTTCTGGTTTTTGCTCTTCCAGTTTTAGTGCAGATGTATTTTTCGTATCAACTGGAAAATCATACAAAAAATTAAGAAAAACAAGTCAATGAAAAACTCCTATAAGATTAGAGTCATATCTTTATGGTTGCTGATGCCGGATTGCTATGAGCTCAACCCTGTGGTCGGCGTTCATAGCACACCTATAATTCTGCTACATAGAGGGGATCTATGCATCTCCTCTATGTAGCAGAGGCGATTGATTTATGGCAGTTTCTAGCCTCCCATGGAGTAATGCAAAAATAAAAAAATGTTTTTAAAAAATATAAAAAAACAAAAGTTTAAATCCCCCCTCTTTCGCCTCATTCAAAATTAAACAATAAAAAAAATCAAACCTACACATATTTGGTATTGCTGTGTACAGAATCACCCGATCTATCAATAAAAAAAAGATTAACCCTATCGCCAAACGGCTGAGCGAGAAAACAAATCGAAACGCCATAATTAAGTTTTTTTGGTCGCCGCGATATTGCATTAACATGAAATAACAGGCGATCAAAAGAACGTATCTGTATAAAAGTGTTATCATTAAAAACGTCAGCTCGGCGTGCAAAAAATAAATCCTCGCCCAACCAGAGATCCCAAAAAGTGGAGACGCTACGGGTCTCAGAAAAGGGCGCAATTTTTTTTTTTTGCAAAGTTTGGAATTTTTCTTCACCACTTAGATAAAAAAGAACCTAGACATGTTTGGTGTCTATGAACTCGTAATGACCTGGAGAATCAAAATCACAGGTCAGTTTTAGCATTTAGTGAACCTAGCAAAAAAGCCAATCAAAAATTAAGTGTGGGATTGCATTTATTTTGCAATTTTACTGCACTTACACGACATGGTAAAACCAAAGGTATTGTTCAAGAGTACAACTCGTCCCACAAAAAATAAGCCCTCACACGGCAATATTGACCTAAAAATAAAAAAACTTATGGCTCTGGAAAGAAGGGGAAAGAAAAACGAAAATGCAAAATCGGAAAAAAGCTTCGGGAGTTAAGGGGTTAAAACATCTGTGGGACATTAAGGGTATATATAGGGTTAGTTTGGGGCCTGATTGAACCATGGGCAGAGCATTCGTGATCAGTATCAGGCACCAGACTGTATGGCCCCTTATACCTTTTATGCGCAGCACATAAGAGTGAGAATTTTATACAGTAAAGTGTTGGATTGTTGATTATTTTAAAGGCACAAAAAAGCAGTGATTTTCTGAGCCCTCATGTAACATTTACATTACACCTTATGATCAGTGACGACAACAAGATGTCCTATAGACCTGCACATACCTGGCAATATGGGAGAGGGTGACTTGTTTTCAGTAGTGAAGCACTGATTATCACCATCATTTCCAGTTGGAGAAGATTCTTTCTGCCTGTTTAGTAGAAAAAAAATAAATTACAAGTGAAAGCAATGAAAAATAAAAAGACTCCTTTTTTATGGGCAATTAGGACACTTGGCCAAAATGAAGGGTATACCTTGCACAGGACTGCCTTCTGTCAGCAAGAATGAAGAATAACTAGTAATAAAGGGCTTTAATGAAATTGAAATGAAAGGCTGATCATAATGATCAACTGTTATCACCAGCGTTATCACAAGCCAGACATTACAGTGATGATCAATCATGGGGGCGGTGAGTTCTGGATTTAGTATTGTGTCATATGCGTCTTGTATTTGGTATTCTGAAGATATGTCAGTACTATACCCTGTAATAATCTACTCACACGTCTGAGTGTTTTGTGCTGGTCTCTAGAGAGCAATCTGGAGATGGCTCATGGTCTTCATCTCTCATCATCATGGTATTGGGGTCATATAGCTAAAATACACAGAGTAAAATTAATTATATATATATATAGTATTTTCATACTATTTTAGTTATAGTTTTGTGGATTTACTGATGATATACTTACCTTAGAAAGTCTTTGAGAAGATGATACATAGTTTAGACTTTCTGGCCAATCACTGACCTCCTCACTTGTGTCATCCTCATCTGAATCCATATGTTTGGGTCTCTTAATGCCAGCTACAAAGTACAAGTATTATCAAAGATTATTAATATAATCACAGACAGTCACCAAGTTATTACTAATAATGATGGGAACATATTGTCACATAAAATAAAAGACAAGACAAACGGCAACTTTAACCAGATGACGTCTCATTCTACTTACTGGGAAAGTAGCGGGTGTCCTCCTCTGATGTAATATCTGGCCTTAACGTTGGCATATTTTGAAGGTTCTCAAAGTCTAACTCACTCAGGAATGGATGACTCTTGATTTCATTTGCTCCTCCTGGAAACGGAAGACAAGAAAAAAGTGATCCAGACAATGTTAGGAAGACTGTACATTTTAAGTTAATCTAAACTGAAGATATAGCAGATCCAAAATATACTGTAAGTCATGGCATGAAGAATGGGGAATGGACAAGAAGATAACGCAGAGACCTCAGTGTTGATCCTCATGGAAATGATCTATTTGTCAGGTCACAGAGGAGCTATAAGTCATTATTAATACTACTATATATATTACCTGTCCCGAGTCTATGTGTTGGATCTTTTATGAGTAGCTGAGTAATGATGCTTTGAGCTTTGGGATGAAGAGCATGCTTTTTAAATTTCAAAGTGATGTTATATGTTATGTAAAAAGTAAATATTACAGAAAAGAAAGTCTCTACATTTACTATCATTTAAAAAAACTCATCAAAAGCAACAAGTAACTAAACCAAAGAATGAACATAACAACTGAACCAAATTACTGTGGCATCACACAGCATTCAGAATATTTTACTTACCTGTGGTGATACTGTTAAAAATAATACTTTTGTATCTTCCTTTAAATGGCACATCGCCAGTAAGAAATTTATACATGATGATCCCTAGTGACCACCAGTCAATAGGCCTTCCGTAGCGCTCCCCTAAGATGACTTCTGGGGCTATATAATGCAATGTACCAATCATCTGAAAACCAACAGAACAATAAGAAGATGATCAATGAAAATAACTGTGACAAATAATATCAGTGGAAAAGTTTTCTATGTGAGAAAATATCCGAGAAGCAGAAATAGATCAGATCTGTAAAGAATAAGTTTTTTATGTATAGCTAACCCCATCATCAGGAAACTCTCTGGTGATGTCTTCAGTTTGAGCCTTGTAAATGTCTGATGTTGGTCTCATGAGTCCGAGTTTTGAAATACCAAAATCGGTGACTTTGATATGTCCAGTTGATGATATCATGAGGCTGTAAAAGAAAAGATATTGTCAGCCCTAAGTAATAACCCATAGACTGTATACCAAACTATAACTGTCTCTCCCTTTATTATACTGCAGCGCTCACTTACTTTCCAGGCTTCAGGTCTCTATGAACCACACCATAGCTGTGCAGATATTCCACAGCAACAACCGTTTCTGCAAGGTACCTGCGGGCCCAGGCGAGGGATAAGCGACCATATAACTTTAAGAGACTGCCACAGTCTCCTCCTAGAGCAGAAAGCAAATATGACAGGTGAGGGTTTGTTATAATGTAAATTACACATGATGAGTGTGAATGAGAAATAAGCTGAGACATTGGGGCAGGGAGTCAATCATAGAGATACACTGTGTGATGTAGAGCGTATACTGTATACTGCAGAGTAATCCTATACAAAAAGAGAGCTGAGATCTGCCCCCTGCTGGTAAACTCGTACATTGCACTGTCAATCTCTGACAGCGGCATTTACAGCAGGTGACCTGGAGGTGAGCTGCTCTAAGCACTCATCGCCCCCATTCCATGTCAGTGGTTTGCTATGGCTGCTGAGTGTCTGCGGAAGACTACTATCCTTGCCACTATGGTACTTCTGTGAAGGTCAGTGTATAGCTTGGCTTCATAGTGGACCAAGATTTTCACCATATTCTGCAATGCCCATATTGCAGTACATAGTAATTACGATTATATAATCACAAGTTCAGGTCCCTTATGGAGACTAAAAAATAAAATAACAAAAATATTTGGGGAAAGAAAATTTTATATAAACATCACTTTTTCTCCATTCAAAATAAATAATAAAAAAACAAATAAACTCAGATGGAATTGCAGTGTTTTTGTTGCCCCAACATCAGAAAAAAATGCAATAAGAAGCAATGAAAATTATTATCTGTCAGAAAGATGTAACCTTCCTAAACTGTTCTTCTGAGCATGTAGATTAATGAAATATAAATACATTGGTAGCTTTATATGTTTAAGCAGATATGGGCTGGATAGAGATACAATGGATATGTCTTACCTGCTTCAAAGTCCATGACCATACACAGATGTCGTTTAGTTGGGAAGGAACAAAACGTGGAGACAACAAAGGGACAATCAGCGAATATTGCGATGTCCCTTTCCTGATAGGCCATTTCAAGATACTCTGGATCCTCCAGGTTACTCCTTGCTTGTTTCTTCATGGCGAATACCTTGTTTGTGTCTTTATGACGCACTAAGTGGACGGCCCTGTAGAGGAGAAAAATCCATAATTTATACAGAATTCTTACTAACAGTCTGTCAATATGTCAAATGATCTTCTGTCCTAATAGTTAATAGTGATTAATAGTGATGAGCGAGTATGCTCGTTACTTGAGTTTTCCGAGCATGCTCGGGTGTTCTCTGATTATTTTGGCGTGCTCGGAGATTTAGTTTGTGTCACCGCAGCTGCATGATTTGCGACTGCTAGACAGCCTGAATACACGTGAGGAGGAATGCCTGTTTGTTAGGAAATCCCCACATGTATTCAGGCTGTCTAGGAGCCGCAAATCATGCAGCTACGGCGACACAAACTAAATCTCCGAGCATGCCAAAATACTCAGAGAACACCCGAGCATGCTCGGAAATCACGAGTAACAAGTATACTCGCTCATCACTAATAGTTAATACTAGATGTATGGCCGTCACTAGAAACCAATGTCTGGAAATACACAAAATTACTCAGCATAAATGATCACTTAGGGCTCATACTCACTTACGAGAGACTCGCATGATTCTCGTGCTAGTCTCTCGCATGAAAACCCGGCACTGCCACTGGCACTGGGAACAGAGCGTGCGGCTGCATAGAGATACATGTAGCCGCACACTCCAGTCCCAATGCCGGCGGCTGTGCCAGGTTTCCATGTGACACTGGCACCAGAATAGTGCGAGTCTCTCGCAAGTGAGTATGAGTCCTTATGGGAGGTTTTCATACATATCACATCATAACTGAGCTGAATCGGGACAAATAGATGTGGAGTAGATGACTAGATGTAGATTAGATCTAGTGCAAAGTGGTACCGATAACAACAGCTCGACACACAAAAAACAAGTCCTTACAAAGCTCTATGGGATGAAAAAATAAAAATGTTACACATCTTGGAATACAGTAACATTTAGATGTGGACTCATATACAGGAATTTCCCTAAGGCAGGACATATAGACTGAGGCACCATCATAAGGAGTTTGGGAAAAATGTAGATTATACATAACGCTCACCCAAAACCTCCACTGCTGATGTCTTTGATCTGGGTATAGTCGCTCTTACTTGGTTTTCTCATAGGGGTCAATGATCTGATCACGGCCTAGAAGAATAAGAAATGACAATGAGACATAAAAGTTGCAGGAAGATAAAAGCTGCAGATGCAGGAACTTCTCTACATTATGTCCCCGCTGATTACACTGCAGCAGATGTAGAGGACATGATACCAGCAGGACGCTCCCCAGACACTATTATATTATAGGGATATCCTCCATACACATGTATCATTGTACTGGAGGGGATGGTAAGGGACATCACACAGAGGAGACAGGAATAATAATAATAGGTCCAATCTACAATAAGAATATAGTTAACCCACTGTACTATGGGGTGTAACATGTGATGTGTAATTCATACCCCGTTATCTGATGATATACAGATGTTTTCTCTGGTACTTACACTGGCAGATTCGGGGATCTCTGGTGTCTCAGATATTCCACCATCAGCAGTTGCCGGCTCAGTTGTCTCTAATATAATAATAAAATAATGAGACATCATGTATTAGACGATATCAGAACTTAATATATAACACATCGATATAAGAAAGGAAAGACAAATAAATGGTATAATACTAGTTATATGGATATTCTGCACATACTGTATATACTTATGGCACATCCATAGATAGATATACTCTGCCATAAATGTGTGATTGTTCGGGATCTGACAGTGACTTGGATGAGGACCCTGTGAGGTCCTCTGTGCATTTTGGGGCTGAAAAGATCCCAGAAGAGAGAACCGGAGGGGTTTTCAGAATTGCATGAGCCCTCTCCATTACAGTCTACAGGAGGTTCAGGAGCCGTCACCGGCCTCATACAGAGGATGAAGAGTAAATTTATATATTCTCTGGTGTCTCCATAATATTAATGTTTGTAGGAATGCGAGATGATCAGCTTACCTTCAATCAGATCACTTTTTAGCCCTGGCTCACTGGTATTGGGGTCAGCGATATTTCGGTGTTGCCCCTCTTTGGAGTCACCGGCCGGTGTTTCCTGATGGATATAATATGTGCAATTAATATAACAACTCACAAATACTAAATTACAGTACACAAAAGACAGAACGGACTAAACCTGGATTAACATAATTGCGGGGAATATACACGGCCGCTCCGCCCAGTAAATCCACATTAATATATAAGGGACTTGTATATACAACAGTTCTCCAATAATATCTATTACCAGAACTGCAGCATTTACAAGAAGGAAGATTGTGAAGATAAAACGACATGAGATATAGAAGATGACGGATTCTTACCAAATGCTTCAGTGGGCGGGCAATAAACTCTAGTACATACAGGAAATGTTGGGCCAATTGTTTAAAAAAGGCCAAATCTCCATATTGGGATCTTTCTTCAGCCTATAAAAATGGAAATAAACAAAAAAGGAAAATCATGAGAGAAAGTAGAGAATATAGGACGCTATTTATGTCACCATTTTACTAGTGCAATCTACAGCTACAATTAATACATATATGGATATTTCTTATAAGCTATAAATTATATTGCTCTTGGCCAAACTACATATTTCATGTAAATAAACTTGTATTTTATAAATATTATTCATTATTGTTTCATGTGCTGTGAATATCATTCATTATTATTGTTATATGCTTTGCCCAGATTGTCTGTTACCTGTTGTACTAATGTCCTGATGTTCATCTGTAAATGCTCAAGATATTCTGAGCTTATAAGACCTTGTTGGTGTTTGGTCAGGCAGTCTCTCACTAGCTTCATAACCAGCCGGTAAGTGAAGCTGAGGACGCCATCGGGTAGTGGTAGCACAAGGGCAGGGGCATAGATGGCAAGAATCCCCTGGAGTAGTTCCAACTCCTCAAGTTTATCTGAAGAAATTCCAGACATTTAAAAAAAATCCAAGTGCAGTCAGTATATCACCAGCTTCATAGCCAATCACTGACAACAATGACACCTGGGCAGTAAGCACTTGGATAGGTAGTGGTGGTGCATTATGATGTCATAATGGAATCTTGTGGTGGAATGTTAACATGTCATCAGTGATGTCATCATGGAATCCCAGGATGGAATCTTACCCAGTTACAACTTTGAAAGTATAGTTACATCCATGGTTGTGTCCCTGTCTTTTTTAGGCAGCACCAGAGCCCGCATCTCTACCCGTACATGACAGCTGATGTGATCAGCTGTCATGTCCTGCAAATAGATGCAGATGGATTTTGGCTGTCAACCACTTATATGCTGCTGTCAATCACTGACAACTGCATATCAGACGTGCTGACCGAAACCATGTCACAAGTCTCGCTCATCAGCGCCCTTGTCACATGATTCTGGGGTTGCGATGGGTTATCATAAAAGCCAGGGGTCTGCAGAAGACCAGTGTGCCTGTCCATTGATCTTCTTTTAGGAACACAGACTCATGGCCGGCGTTCAGATGTTTTTCCCACCACTTAATTAAAAAAAGAACCTATACATGTTTGGTATCTGCATTCGCGTACTGTCTGTAGAATCATATTACCAGGTCAGTTTTAGCATTTAGTAAACATTTTAAATTAAAAAAATTTGTGGAATTGCACTGTTTTGCAATTTCACAGCACTTGAAATTTTTTCCCCGTTTTCAAGTACAATATATGTAATCTATGGTGTCATTTAAAACAACAACTCGGCCTGCAATAAACAAGACCTCATAAGCTATATTGATGGTAAAAAATGTTCTGGCTCTGAGAAGAAGAGGAGCAAAAAAACGAAAGCACATAAAATGGAAAATCATAAGGTGGTGAAGGGGTTAAAGGGGCATCTCACCATAAAGGGAAGTTGCCTAGCAACATTCTAGTAACAATTAAAGTGGCAACATTATGGGTTGAGCATCAGAACCAGAATCAAGGAAAGAGGGAAAACCATGGCTTTGCTCTTCTTATGAGGCTTTTATATCCGTCTTTCCCCAAAAAATCATTTTAACCAGGTTTTGGATGCTAAATATTCTTTACATGTGTAAACATTTACTTTTTCTTCATATTGTGACCAGGGTGGACTGGGAGTAAAATTCAGCCCTGGCATTGTAGAGCACGCAGGCCCACGCTATCACCGCCCCCCTCCCCAGCTTGTATTTTATGAATATTATCCATTGTTGTTTTAGATGCTTTGCCCAGATTGTCTGTTACCTGTTGTACTGATGTCCTGATGTTCATCTGTAAATGCTCAAGATATTCTGAGCTTATACGACCTTGTTGGTGTTTGGTCAGGCAGTCTCTCACTAGCTTCATAACCAGCCGGTAAGTGAAGCTGAGGACGCCATCGGGTATTGGTAGCACATTGTCAGGGGCATAGGTGGTAAGAATCCCCTGGAGTAGTGCCAACTCCTTAATTTTATCTGAAGAAATGTCAGACATTTCAAGCAAATCCAAGCGCAGTCAGTATATCACCAGCTTTGCAGCCAATCACTGACAATAATGACACCTGGGCAGTAAGCACTTGGTTAGGTAGTGGCGGAGCATTATGATGTCATAATGGAATCTTGGGGTGGAATGTTAACTTGTCATCAGTGATGTCATAATGGAATCTGGTGATGGAATCTTAAAGGGACATCTCACTATAAAAGGAAGTTGCCTAGCAATAATTATTGTGGCAATACCATAGGCTGAGCATCAGTTTCAAACTCAGGCATGGAGCGAAGAACCAGATTTCATAATAATAATATTGCGATATATAGTTTAGTTCTCACATTGAATATTTTCACTGCAAAGAAAACACATTTTCTTACAGTCCCCACAAAGTTGATGGGATTTATAGAAATTTCATGCCCACTGTGATTTTTTATACCCTGTATAAAATGACCTGCGGTGCGTGAGTTTGAAATCCACAATATACAGGATACATTTTTCTTGTGATTACGCTGAGATTTATATGCAGATTTTATCTATAGAATTGCATTCGATGAGGAAAATACATAGGTAAAAAACGCAAAATGCATAAAATCCACACATGAATCTTTCAGTAAACCTTTGTTAAAGCCGAGTACCAGGAAGTATCAAAATTAAAGCAGATTTATTCAACACATAACATACTAAATTAACCAAAAATCACAGTCAAAAAGATACAAAAATAGGTGGAAAATGCAGCAGAAAATCTGCGACATCAAAAACTCACCAACTACACTTCACGGGAACTTAGCCTACCAAACAAATAGCACCAGAGCAGATCAAAATATTACCAGCATATACAGTAGTGATAATACCGCCATACGGATCATTAGCTAAAACCAATGTACTATTACTGATATCACCACCATACAGTGTCCATAAAATGGTACTATCAGTTTTACACAAGTGCACTGCAGACCATATATGTGTGTACTGTGCAGATTCTCACCAAAGACGTTCTCAATAATCGCAGTCATTCATTTTTCCTTTCATTTTCCATTTGGCCCAAAACAGCATGATCACTTTTTCAATCCATAACTCATCCCTGCACAATGTGGGTCGCCCTCCCAGGGCTGTGGGGTACTCGGTACCGGGCCGGTGTCAGTGGGATGTGTCACAGCGGCGGTGACCCGGTCCGTGGCCCTGGGCGCCCAAGTAATGGGGGAATTGAAATCGTGAAATGTAATTGATTGAATGAATAGTTCGTGACGCCACCTGTGGTGTTCGACAAGTGAGATGTTAAGCCGACGCTACATGCAGATCCTCTGGGGCTGGTGGTGTGTTGCAGCCAAAATGGTGAAGCTCCCCACAGGTGGAGCTGTAGTCCCAGGGCAGTGTGGATGTACGGGTAGAGGAGAGGCGCAGGCAGTGTAGAAGCAGGTACCCAGATGTAGCGGTACAGAGTGTGTTGGCTCGGTCACATTAAGAGAATCGGCAAAGAAACTCCTAGAAAGGGCGTCTGCCTTAACATTCTTAGTGTCCGGAAGAAAAGAGACCAGAAAATTAAAACGCGTGAAAAACAAGGCCCATCTAGCCTGTCTAGGATTCAAGCATTTGGCCGACTCTAGATAAATCAAATTTTTGTGTTCGGTGAGGACCACAACTTGATGTTTAGCTCACTCCAACCAATGTCTCCACTCCTCAAATGCCCATTTCATGGCCAACAATTCCCGATTCCCCACATCATAGTTGCGTTCAGATGGGGAGAACTTTCGAGAAAAGAAGGCACAGGGATTCATCTTAGAAGTCACATGGTCTTTTTGGGACAAAACAGCTCCTGCACCAATCTCAGAAGCATCTACCTCCACCTGAAATGGAAGTGAGACATCAGGTTGCCGTAAAACTGGAGTTGAAGTAAATCTCCGCTTAAGCTCCTGAAATGCTGAGACAGCCTCAGGAGACCAATTCAGCACATCAGCGCCCTTCTTGGTCAGATCAGTCAGTGGTTTAACAATACCAGAAAAATTACCAATAAATTTACGATAGAAATTGGCAAAACCCAAAAACTTCTGGAGGGCCTTCAAAGAAGTAGGCTGAACCCAATCATAAATGGCCTGTACCTTGGCCGGGTCCATTTCAATAGTCGATGGAGACAAGATAAATCCCAAAAATGAAATCCTCTGTACACCAAAGAGGCATTTCGATCCCTTAACAAACAGGGAATTCTCCCTCAAAATCCGGAACACAGTCCGTGCTCCACATGAGAATCCCAATCACTAGAAAAGATCACAATATCATCCAGATAGATGATCAAAAACTTATCCACAAAGTCATGGAAAATATCATTCATAAAGGACTGGAAGACAGAAGGGGCATTAGTGAGCCCAAAAGGCATCACCAGGTACTCAAAATGTCCCTCCGGAGTATTAAACGCCGTCTTCCATTCATCCCCGTGCTTGATGCGAATGAGGTCAAGCTTAGTAAACCAGCAGGCATTCTTAACTCTGGAGAATAAATCAGACATCAGAGGTAACAGGTACTGATATTTAACCGTCATCTTGTTAAGGGAACGATAATCAATACACGGTCTTAATGAACCATCTTTCTTGGCCACAAAAAAAACAGCACCTAAAGGTGACGAGGATGGTCTAATATGACCCTTCTCCAACGACTCCTTAATATAGGACGGCATAGCATCATGCTCGGGTACTGATAAGTTGAATAGCCTACCCTTGGGAAATTTACACCCAAGCATCAACTCAATTGCACAGTCATAACTCCTATGAGGAGGCAAAGACGCAGACTTACTCTCACTAAATACATCAGAAAAATCGGCTAGATAATCATGAATATCTTGAGACTGAGGAGAGGTGGAGAAAACAGGGGCGTCCCTAAGAACACACTGACAACCCCAACTCACCACAGACCCAGACTTCCAATCCAAAACTGGATTATGAGTTTGCAACCAGAGAAAACCCAGAACAATAGTATCATGCAAATTATGCAGCACCAAAAATTTACAATTTTCTTGGTGGTCTGGGGCAACTCGCATTATCACCTGGGTCCAACACTGAGGTTTATTCTCCGCCAAAGGAGTAGCATCAATACCCCTCAAAGGAATAGGCATCTGCAGAGGCGTCATGGAAAAACCACAACGTTTAGCAAAGTCCAAATCCATCAGATTCAACGCTGCTCTTGAATCCACGAAAGCCTTAGTAGAAAACGTGGATAAGGAGCAGATCAAAGTAATTGCCAAATGGAACTTAGGTTGTACACTGCCCACAGCAAATGTGTGTGCAAAACATTTCTCTCGTTTAGGGCAGACAGAAATAGTATGAGAGGCGTCTCCACAGAAATAACACAGCTTATTACGCCTTCTAAACTCCTGACATTGCGCCCTAGACAAAACCCCATCACAATGCATAGGTTCAGACGTTTATTCAAAAGGTGGCATCGCCTCCCGCGTAGTCTTACGTTCATGTAAACGCCGATCAACTTGAATGGCTAATGACATAGAATCATCCAGACCAGAGGGAACAAGAAATCCCACCATAACATCTTTTACGGTCTCTGATAAACCCTTCCGAAAGAGAGCTGCCAATGCACTATCATTCAATGTAGTAAGGACCTCCCATTTTCGGAATTGTTGACAGTATAACTGCAGAATCCTGACCCTGGTTTAATGCCAACAGGGTTCTCTCAGCTAGATCAACAGCATTAGGTTCATCATACAACAACACCAAGGCCTGAAAAAATGCATCCACATTAGTCAAAACAGGATTTTCAGGTGTCCGAGAAAAAGCCCAATCCTGGGGATCACCGTGCAACAAGGAGATGACAATTTTAACCTGCTGCACAGAGCTCCCCGATGAGCTAGGCTTCAAGGCAAGAAATAATTTACAATTATTCTTAAAATTGAGAAATTTAGACCGATCCCCAGAAAACACATCTGGAGTAGAGATCTTAGGTTCAGCAGCATGTGACTGAGTGAGGTAGGAGGAAATTCCCTGTACTTCAGCAGCAAGTTGCTCCACACGATCAGACAATTGCTTAATCTCCATTAGGAAAAAAAAATCCTCCTACGGCCCCAGAAAGAAAAAAAAAAAAAGGAAAAAAAAAAAATTCTGACACTTTTTTTCTTTTCAACAACTTTTTCCTGCTTTTGAGTACCCTAGAATCTGCGGTATTTCTGGTGACTCTGTTATGAATGGGTCACCGAGGAGAAAAAGACTAAACAAGCTAAGTCACAGAAAACCAGAGAGGTTGGTAACTATGCAGATTGCAGATCCCTGATCCTAACCACACAACTAGCAGCAGCCGTGGAGCGTACCTGCGATGGTCCTAGATGCTTCGTCACAGCCGGAGGACTAAATAAGCCTAAAGCAAGAAAAGAGATAAACTAACTGCCCCAGAGCAGACCCCAAAGGAAAGACAGCCCCCTCACATGTATTGACGGTGAAACAAGATGAAAGCACAAACACAGGCAGGAAAATAGGCTGAGCAAATGATGGGGCCCAAACTAACTAGAAAGGATTGGAAAGGAAAGACACTGTCTGCAATCTGCCAAAAACCCTACAAAAATAATGTCCAACACGTCTGATAGCAAAATTAACCCTGAAGACACTAGACTTCTCCCACTATATCAACACTCGGAAATATTCTGAGACAGAGCAAAAAGAGGCCAATCTAATAAGGAACAAAAAGCAAATTTGCAAATACAGATAAATAAGAGTGGAAATTCAGCACAGCCCCAGCCGGGGCAGGCTGACCACACAAAAAAAACTGAATATACCAACAAAATCGAGTGTGAACATTAGCAGAAAAATTTAGCTTGAAATGACTGGAACAGAGCTGAAAACCAGGACCTGAAAAGCCAGAAGGAATCAACAGCACCAGAATAGGGCGTCGGCTGTCTTAAATCCCGCCTGAGATTCCTGAGGTCAAATCGTCATCCTCATTATCAGGTGGCAGATCTCTACTGATTAAATCAGCATCACTGCCTCCAGTTACCACCAGAGGGAGCCTGGAAGGAGAACTCACAACTGGTGGACCGGAAAATGAACTCACAACACCTTAGTATCCATACAACCTCGGGGACCAGGCCCCGTCCTTGCGCTTAGAACTTCTAGGCAGGGTTCTCTTCTAACCCACGTCCCCTTTTCCCTTTTACTCCTACGTTCCGTACTAGTCTTTCCTTCCCATGGAAGATCAGGTTTCTGTTCAATGTCTTTCTCTTTCTTTCCTTTCCCGTGCCAGCAGACCCAGGTCACTGAGATCTGCTGCAGCACCTCCTTCCTCCATCCCTCTCTCAGGATCCTCACTCCTGACTTACTCACTCTCTGACTGCCCGAAATCCTAAACCTTCCCACTCTTTTATGTATTCTAACTCCACCAGCCTCCCAGCACGTTTCGTGTTCCAAGCAGGGAGCCACTAAAGGTGCTCTGCTACACTCCAAGCAGGGAGCCGCAATGTGGCTTTGCCGAACTACCGTGTTGTGTGGGATGCAAGTGTTGGAGCATGGTCAGCAGCCTCCAACTTACCTGGATGGTGGGGTACCGCACCTCAGGAGGAGGTGCAGTACCTCTGTGGCAACTGAGCCCTCAGGGGCACCACAAATGTAACACAGACAGGGGCTGGCTGGCACTTTTCAGCCTGGGGAGCAATCACAAGGCAGTGGCCCTCGAGTTGCAGTGGCCCTCCTTTTCCCTCCTTATCTCTAACCATTGCATTAAAGCAGCAGAGATATCAGGCTTTAAAAATAGGCTGGTACGTAGATATGAGAACAGTAAGGAGCTTGCTGCATAGATATGTGAGCAGAATGGAGCTTACTCCAGAGATAGGGAGCAGAACAGAGCATACTACAGAGATATGGGAGCAGAGCTGAGCATACTCCAGAGATATGGGAGCAGAACCGAGCTTACTACAGACATATGGGAGAACTGAGCTTACTACACAGATATGGATCAGAACGGAGAATACTCCAGAGATTTGGGAGCAGAATGAAGCTTACTACAGAGATATTGGTGCAGAAAAGAGCTTACTCCAGATATATGGGAGCAGAACCGAGCTTACTGTAGCGGTACGGGAGCAGAACCGAGCTTACTTGTCACAATCCATTTTTGGATCTGTGTCAGAGTCTGGACTCTCTTATATAAACCTTTTTCCTTTCAGGCCCTGGGGGTTAATATGGGTTTTTGCCCCCGGTAACTGCTGGTGTTACTACAACTGTAGTTGCTCTGCTGTTGGTTTTCTCCCGGTGGCCGCTGGTGTTACTACATGTTCAATTAGCCAGCAGGTGGTGACCTCCCCCTCCTTCCCATAAAAGGTCATCAGCTGCTGCAGCTCCCTGTTGGTAATACTGGTCATTTGCTAACGAACCTTGGTGAAGTCTGGACCTACCTGGTGGAGAAGGGGTTCAGCTTATCTGGAGCAGTGGAGTTGCTTCTGGATGCTGATCGGGTGCCTTTCTCTGCTGCTTGGAGCATTGGCAGCAGATAAAGCTAAGTTTGGAATTTTAGTTGTTTTAACCCTGTGGTGTCTGTTTTATTTTCCCTTGTGTGTTATTTGGTGCAATTTACTTTATTCCCTGTCTCACCTCCTGGGGAGGGGGTTGGGGTTTAGCTCAGGGCTAAACAGGAGATAGGGACAGGTCGGAGAATTGGGCCTCACTACCATTAAGTGTACCCCCAAGTTAAGGAAAGTCAGGGCACCCCTTAGCCTGAGGGGCAGTTCAGGGGCCCAGGTTCCACGTCTCCTGCCTTTTCCCTACTGTCCTGTGACATTATTACCAACCGTCCCATTTTTTCTGGTGAGCCATGGCCCTAATGCAGACCTGTCTCCAATTGCTGCAGACCCTCACTGAGGAGCGTGGGGTGCTGCGTGGTGTGGTGGAGCAGCAGCTACAGCAGTTGTTGGGGTACGGGGCTTCAGCTCAGATGCAGGCTCAACCAGAGCCCAAGTTATCTCTCCCAGACAGGTTTTCTGGAGGGAGAGAGAATTTTTTGTTTTTTAAGGAGGCCTTCAAGCTACACTTCAGGCTCCATCCTCGTTCATTAGGGAGTGAGGAACAGCGGGTGGGATTCATTATAGCCCTCCTTGAGGGTGATCCCCAATCCTGGGCCTTCTCCCTGCTTGCCGATTCACCATCTCTATGGTCGGTGGACGAGTTTTTTGCGGCTTTGGTGAATATGCCCCATGTAGTCCTTGCTAGGGAGGAGGACACACTGGTGCAGGCAGACGAGCCCAGGCAGGTGGGAGGAGATGGTTCCCCAGTGGTGTTACCTGCAGTTCATCATGGTGTGGGGGCATGTTTTAGCTGTGGGCAGACTGGTCATGTTTTCAGGGTCTGCCCAGCACGCGCCAAATCTTCTGTACCATCTAAGAAGCCGCGTCCCCCTGGTCGTGTGGAGGGAGGCAATCAGGGAGTGTATATTTCCTCCATTTTGCCCTCTCTGTCTACATCCATGATATATTTTTGGTCTGGCATGGTACTACTCTGTACTACTCTGGAACTACAGGAGTTTATTGGTTGCCTGAATAGCAACGACCAAAATATACGTTAAACATTCACATGCGATGCTGATAAGATTAAGCTCCTCTATATCATTGTTTAAAAGGATACTGATGGTCTGGGGCAGACCGATATTTTTAGGAAGATGACTTCTACTAATATGTTGTTACACGCTTCGCTATGTCATCCTGATCACATGGTCAGGTCTGTTCCCATTGGTCAGTTCCTCCAACTTTGTCGGATTTGCTCTATTAATGAGGATTTTGAGAGAAGAGCAGAGGAGCTAAAAATGAGATTCTTGGAACGTGGCTATAGTCGGCATCTACTCAAGAGAGCCTATAACAGGGCTAAATAGTCTTCCCAAAATGGCCTACTGTACAATAGGGAATCAGCTAGGAAGATTGAGGGACCTGGAAGTTATGCTTCATTGCAAATTATCATTCCCATTCTAGGCAGGTCAGGCAGCCTTTGTCTAAAGCATGTCCTATATTGAAAATTGACCCAATAATTGGCAAATTTATTCTGGGTATAACAGCCATTACATTTAGGCGTGCTAAGAGTCTGCGCGATCACCTCACCTGTACTCACTATACAAGTGAGAGAATGTATACATTTTTGGATAATATCACACATAGGAGTGGGCGTGTTCCGTGTGGACATTGCATTGCCTGTCCCAGCATTGAAAAGTGTGATTCTTTTTCCGATTCAGGTGGCGTTAAAAATTTTAAGATCAATAAATACATTACTTGTGCTACGAGATATGCTATTTATTACACCACCTGTCCATGTGGATTAATTTATGTCGGTTTAACAACTAGACAATTCAAGGTTCGCGTGTGCGAGTATGTGTTGGATATTCAGGCGGCGGCTGGCCACACGGATGCATCCACTCTTAAAACATTACCCTGTCACTTTAAAAACTTTCATGACTGTGACAGTACGGTGCTACAGGTGAGGGGTATCGACGCCTTAAATATTGGTATCCGTGGTGGCAATCTGTTTCAAAGATTGGGTAAACTTGAGACTCGCTGGATCTGGACGCTTAATACGGTATATCCACATGGACTAAACGAGAATTTGAGTTTCGTTCCGTTCCTGTGACCACCTTACTGTTCCAGGTGTCCATTGGGTGGATCTAATCCTTGCTATTTTTTATTGTTTTTATTATATTTTTAATTGTGTATTTTTCATGTATTAGGTATTTTTATGATATTTTGTGGATCTATGAAGTTCTTTGGACGGAGTCCAGGATGGTGGCGGTACCTTGTACAGATGGACTAATTTCTACTGTTTTCTATGTCCATCCTATACCTACAGTAGGTTTGAAGAAGATCCTTTGACGAGGTTGAAGATGAGGCGGGGGGATGTCTTGTGGATATCTTTATTTTGTTTATTTTATTTAGTTTTCTATTTTTTCAATGATATATAATTAGGACTGTATGATAATGTCTCTTATATGACTATTTTGGTAATGCTGTTCTATATATTTTGTGGGCAATAATTAAATATAATATTATTATATCTTTCTTTGTGATATGATTGTATATCAATTTTGATATTGCTTGAAAATTGTGAATTTAATATGAATTCTTATCTATTTTTATATTATCTATCAAAAAATATATATGGCATTCCCCTTTAAATATTATGCAGTGAAGGGTATGTGTCTATTTCTATTATAAAAACTTGTGGGATACATAGAGGGTGTTTTTTGATTGTTGGCGCTGCTGCATGTGCGGTGGTGCTGCTTCTTATGTATTTGTACTATTCTGTATTACTCTGTGTTCTATTGTATTATGTTGCCCTTCTGCGTCTTTTGTGTCGGCGGTGCATCCCACGCCAGACCTCAGGGACCCCGTGGTTCGGGTGCGGGCTGCCATGCATTGTACATATACAGTATTTCACCTCCCTGGTAGCGCGTCACTTGTTCCCGCTCCCCCTCCTCTGCGCATGCGACGCCTTCTTGGTTCATCGCGTCGGTCCCCGGCACATGGTGCCTCCGGCGTCTAGTCACATGATAATGTGTTTACGGCGGTGGGGGTTCCTATGTCGGATGCCGGCATCTTGGACACCATGGCGATGCACCGCCTCTTCCCTTATTAGGTATTACATTATTTCCGGCCTCCTCCCTTTATAACATCACTTAGGTCAACCTTTACCACGCCCCCTGATGAAGGAGTAATCCGAAACGTGCATAGGGTAGGGCGGGCTGGCCTCTTGTAGACGCTGCTGCCATCCATCACCACTTATCACCAACGGGTAATTATTGTAAGACTTTATGCACTTTATTATACATACAGTATGTTGGACATTTGTTCATGTATACATTCTGATGTTTGAGCCCATATACTTCTGTGTATAGAAGTGAGAGTGATGGGTATACATGTATGCAGTGACTGCTTTATCTCTATGGTTGATATAGCTGGGCACTGTGCAATATGAATCAGGGCTGCAGTGCAGGGTGTTATATCCACTGATGTTTTTAACTCCTTCTATCCTTGTCTGCTCATCTTGACTAATAAAAATTCTATATTTTGTGCATTACAAGGACTCTTGTGATTGCAATTTTTGTTGGTTTCCTTCCCTCCTTTGTATGATTATTGGCAATGTGTCCTTACCAGTCCTATACATTGTTTGGGGATCTATGGCCAGTCATATTTATATGATTTTGTGAGATTTATATATAATATATACATTTGGATATTATCCATTCATATATTCTTTTGGGCCATTGGTACCCCAGACATTCTAATGTCTTTCATATATTTCCTTATATCTAAGTACAGCAGCATATAGAAATAATGCCCCCATGCCTCCTTAGTCTCTTGTTCTTTCCCTGTAATGATACTGATTTTGCAGTCTGTCTCCTGATAGTAATGCCCCTGACCAGAAGCATACGTAGAAATCACTGGAACGCCAAACCAAAAGTCTTATTATAATTATTATTTATTATTATTATAGCGACTTTTATTCCATGGCGCTTTACATGTGAGGAGGGGTGTACATAATAAAAAAAATAAAGACAAGTACCGTAATCTTTTTTAACCCCTTAGTGACAGAACCCGCTGATTCTGAGACAGTTTTTTCGTGACATGTTTTACTTCATGTTAGTGGTAAACTTTCTTCTAAATGACTTGCATTTATTTATGAAAAAAGGGAAATGTGGCAAAAAAATTTAAAATTTTGCAATTTTCAAGTTTTGTGCCCTTAAATAAGAGAGATGTTACACAAAATACTTAATAAGTAACATTTCCCACATGCCTGCTTTACAGTAGCATAATTTTGGAACCCAATTTTTTTTTTGTTAGGAAGTTATAAGGGTTAAAAGTTGACCAGCGATTTCACAGTTTTACAATAAAATTTGCAAAACCATTTTTTAGGGACCACCTCACATTTGAAGTCACTTTGAGAGGTCAATATGACAGAAAATACACAAAAGTGACACAATTCTAACAACTGCACCCCTCAAGGTGCTCAAAACCACATTCAAGAAGTTTATTAACTCTTTACGTGCTTCACAGGAACTGAACAATGTGGAAGAAAACATTTAACATTTAACTTTTTTTTTAACAAACATTTTATTTCAGAACCGATTTTTTTATTTTCACAAGTGTAAAAAGAGAAAATAAAACACAAAATTTGTTGTGCAATTTTTCCTGAATATGCTGATACCCCATATATGGGGGTAAACCACTCTTTGGGCGCACGGCAGGGCTTGGAATGGAAGGAGCGCCGTTTGACTTTTTCAATGCAGAATTGGCTGGAATTGAAATCGGACGCCATGTCGCGTTTGTAGAGCCCCTGATGTGCCTAAACAGTGGAAACCCTCAACAATTGACACCATTTTGGAAACTAGACCCCTTACGGAACTTAACTAGATGTGTGGTGAGCACTTTGAACCTCCAAGTGCTTCACAGAAATTTATAACACAGATGCGTGAAAATAAAAAATCATATTTTCTTCACGAAAATTATCTTTTTGTCCCCAAATTTTTATTTTCACAAGGGTAACAGGAGAAATTGGACCACAAAAGTTGTTGTGCAATTTGTCCTGAGTACGCTGGTATCCCATATAGGGGGGAACCACTGCTTGGGCACACGTCGGGGATCGGAAGGGAAGTAGTGACGTTTTGAAATGCCGACTTGATGGAATGGTCTGTGGGCGTCATGTTACGTTTGCAGAGCCCATGATGTGCCTAAATAGTAGAAACCCCCCACAAGTGACCCCATTTTGGAAACTAGATCCCCCAAGGAACTCATCTAGATGTGTGGTGAGCACTTTGAATTCCCAAATTCTTCACAGAAGTTTATAACGCAGAGCCTTGAAAATAAAAAATCTTTTTCCACAAAAATATTTTTTTAGTACCCAATTTGTTATTTCCCTAAGGGTAACAGGAGAAATTCGATCCCCATAGATGTTGTGCAATTTTTCCTGAGTATGCTGATAGCCCATATGTTGGGGTAAACCACTGTTTGGGCACATGTCGGGGCTCGGAATGGAGGGAGCACTGTTTGACTTTTTGAACGCAAAAACTTGTGGTTTTTTTCACTGTTTAGGCACACAGGGGCTCTCCAAATGCGTCATGGTGTCCGCTAACGATTGGAGCTAATTTTTGTATTTGAAAAGTCAAATGGCACCGTGCGCCCAAACAGTGGTTTATAACCACATATGAGGTATCGGTGTACTCAGGAGAAATTGACCAACAAATTTTAGGATCCACTTTATCCTGTTGTCCATGTGAAAATAAAAAACAGGCTAAGGCTATGTGACCACGTAGCGTTTTATTCCTGCCACTAAAACCGGACTCCTTCCCAGAAATCGCGTGTTTTTTTCCACGCGATTTCACCGCGATTATGTTCGCGAATTTCACGTACAATATTCAAGCACTTTCCAAGCGATTTGAAGCATCGCGTGGAAAGTGATTGCCAGGTTGGTCACACTCGTCAAACATAGTGTTTGACAAGTGTGAGCAGCTTTTTACTATTGAGGCCGCCTTACGCTGAGGCTGGGAATGCAGCGCGGGACGTCGGAAGGTAAATATACCCCGATTTTTTTATTTTTTATTCTTTTTTTACAGTGGTATGGTACCCAGGGCCTGGAGGACATTCTCCTCTCCTCCACACCGTGGGTACCAACCGCACATGAGACGCTTAACTTTGCGCATGGTGGGCATAGCCACATGCGGGAAGTAAGCGATTCTCATGCATTCCTATGGGTGCGGAATCGCGGCAATTCTTTGCGATTCCACACAAAAGAATGAGCATGCTGCGATTTTTTCCGCGATGCGATTCCGCTGCGGAAAAAAGCGCAGCATTAGCACAGCATGTGCGGAATGCCATAGAAATGCATGGGGTAAGTTCTGTACACAATTTTTAAACGTTTTTGCGCCAAAAATAGCGGCAAAAACGCTTAAAAATCACATCGTGGGCACACAGCCTAAAAGAACATTTTTTTATGGATCAATTTGGGAAGCACCTGGGGGTTCAAAATGATCACTATGCATCTAGATAATTTCCTTGGATGGTCTAGTTTCCAAAATGGGGTCACTTGTAGGGGAGCTCCAATGTTTAGGCACACAGAGACTCTTCAAATGCGACATGGTAACCGCTAAATATTTCAGCATATTTTCCATTCAAAAAGTCAAATGGCGCTCCTTACCTTCTGAGCCCTGCCATGCGCTCAAACAGTGGTTTATGACCACACTTGAGGTATCGGTGCACTCAGGAGAAATTGCCCAACAAATTTTAGGATCCAATTTATCCTGATACCCATGTGAAAATGAAAAAATTGATGCTAAAAGAAATTTTTTGTCAGAAAAATTAAAATGTCCATTTTTTCCTTCCATATTGCTTTAGTTCCCGTGAGGCACCTGAAGTGTTAATAATCTTCTTGAATGTAGTTTTGAGTAGCTTGAGGGGTGCAGTTTTTAGAATTATGTCACTTTTGGGTATTTTCTGCCATATAGACCCCTCAAAGTGACTTCAAATGTGAGGTGGTCCCTAAAAAAAATGGTTTTGTATATTTTGTTGTAAAAATGAGAAATTGCAGGTCAACTGTTAACCCTTATAACTTCCTAACAAAACAAAATTTTGTTTCCAAAAAAATTGTGCTGATTAAAATAGACATGTGGGAAATGTTATTTATTATCTATTTTGTGTCATATAACTCTCTGGTTTAACAAAATAAAAATTCAAAATACGAAAATTGCGAAATTTTCAAAATTTTCGCCAAATTTCCGTTTTTTGCACAAATAAATGCAAAAATTATCAACCTAAATTTACCACTATCATGAAGCCCAATATGTCTCAAAATACAATCTCAGAATAGCAAGGATGCGTTGAAGCATTCCTCATAAAGGGACACTGGTCAAAATTGCAAAAAATGGCCTGGTCATTAAGGTCAAAATAGGCTGGGTCATGAAGGGGTTAAAAAAATCAAGTTCATTATTAATACAGGCCGTAAGAATCTCCATACGTCTTCATTTCTTTAATCTTCAAGCTGAGTTTTTTCATGGAAGGAGCTGATCTTTTCTTCCAGTATGAGGCTATTAGACACTTTGACGATGTTAGGATATGGAGGAGCAGCCTGGCTGGACCCTTGCTCATAGATACGGGTGGAACATTAAGTAAATAAGCCACAGGATCCTGAGGTATCTCTACATCCAACACCTAAGAAATCAACCCCTGTACTCTCTTCCAGACAGGGGATATAGTCTGGCAATCCCAGAATATATATGGCAATGAGACCACAGCCCCAAGGCATCTCCAGCATGTATCCGACGTGGCAGGGTAAATATTATGTAAAACATCCTGCGTATGATACCAATACCTCAGTATCTTGTACTGATTTTCCTTCTGTTTTGTGCATGGTGATGATTTAGCTGCCTTAGACCATATGACCTGCCAGATAGGAAGCGGAAGTTCCCTCCCAAGGGATCTCTCCCACTTAAT
Organism: Dendrobates tinctorius; assembly: GCF_039654945.1. Lineage (NCBI taxonomy): Eukaryota > Metazoa > Chordata > Amphibia > Anura > Dendrobatidae > Dendrobates > Dendrobates tinctorius. The sequence continues at coordinate 4,498,439 of NW_027361738.1, read as the reverse complement.
CATGTAAGTAGGGGGTCTAATGGCAGAGTGAACAGTATATTATAAAAATCTGTGATCAAACCCTTTGTAGAGGGGTTCCCTTTACAGAGTCGTTCAAAGGGAGTGGGGGTAGAGAACGTTGTGTTTTTAGATAAAAATAAGGCCAGGTGGCGAATTTGTAAGTATGAGAAGTAGGTCCTAAGTGGGAGATTAAACCACTTTCTAAGAGTCTGGAAAGGAAGAATATTTATGTTAAAGGGGTCTACAATATCTGCGTAATAAAATAATTGTGCTTGAAGCCATGGTTCTGTCATAGCTGCAGGAATACTATAAAGTATGGAGAGTGTAAAAAAGAAGGAGATCATATGGGGACCTGGGGGAGATCAATGGAAAGGCCTTGTTGCTTATCCTCCAAATTTTCATTGTAAATGCCATAGAGCCCAGCAGAGGAACTGAGGGGCATGTACTCCCATCTCTCCATAACAATGAATTGGGATGCGCTGGAGCCTGCCCACGAGGGCTCACAATCTACAAGGGCTGGGAGAGGATACAATAGGTGAGGACCGAGCTGGTCATGCAGTGGTTTGGTGGATCGGTGGTTACTGCAGGTTGTAGGCTTGTCGGAAGAGGTAGGTCTTCAGGTTCCTTTTGAAGGTTTCTACGGTAGGTGAGAGTCTGATATGTTGTGATAGAGTTCCAGAGTAGGGCGGATGCACCAGAGAAATCTTGTATGCGTTTGTGGGAAGAGGAGATAAGTGGGGAGTCGAGAAGAAGATCTTGTGAGGATCGGATGTTGCGTGCAAGTAAGTACCGGGAGACGAGGTCACAGATGTATGGGGGGCACAGGTTGTGGATGGCTTTGTATATCATGGTTAGGGTTTTGAGCTGGAGTCTTTGGGTAATGGGGAGCCAGTGCAGGGATTGACAGAGGAGGGAGGCTGGGGAATAGCGGGGAGACAGGTGGATTAGTCAGGCAGCGGAGTTTAGAATAGATTGGAGGGGTGCGAGAGTGTTAGCAGGTAGGCCATAGAGCAGGAAGTTGCTGTAGTTAAGGCGGGAGATGAAGAGGGCATGGATAAGGGTTTTTGCAGATTCTTGGTTGAAGAATGTACGGATCCGAGAAATATTTTTGAGTAGAGATGAGCTACTTTGCCTTGTTTAGGGTCGAGTCAGGTTTCATGAAACCAGACTTTCTCAAAAGTCTAGTCGAACAAAATCGGCCGACTATCGGGAAAAGTCAGAGGTCCGACTGAAACACGAAACCCAATGCAAGTCAATGGGGAAGCAAAGTCGTCAGGGAGTGGAGGACAGTAAACACACCTACAGTGCCCATTTCAATGCCAATGACATCAATTCTTATTACTTAAGCTTGTCAAGCTTAATTTACTTTATAATAATAGTTACACATTGAAAACTGGGGGTTATTTGGCTAAAGTTGTGGGGGGGTAGGGCTGGCTCCAGGTTTTCGTGTGCCCTGGGCGAAAGAGTGCCAGTGGGCCCCTTTAACACATACCACAATTCATGATGCTCCGATACAGCAGAGAAATATTGGTATAGTGCAATGAGAAATACTTCACTTCTTACATTACATGACTGATATCTATTTTATATTCTACAATAGCTCAAAAACCAGACAGTATATTCCTCCATACAGTATTATGTCCACCACATAGTGCGCCATACAGAATAATGAGCCCCATATATTGCTCCATACGGAATAATTGATCCCATATAATGTTCCATACAGTATATGATGAGCTCCACATAATGCTACAGTATATGATGGTCCCCATATAATGTGCCATACAGTATAGGACGGTCCCTATAGAGTAGAATGAGCCCCACATATTGCTCCTTACAGTATAATGAGTCGCATATAAAGCTCCATACAGTATATGATGGGCCCCATATATTGCTCCATACAGAATGGGCTCCAGTCCCATAAATAATGAACCCCATATGATGCTGCAGTATATGATGGGCCCCATGGATACTGCTCCATTGTATAATGGGCCTATATTATGCTCCATATATAATGGGCCCCATATGATGCTCTAGCATATGATGGGCCCCATATGATGCTCCAGTATATGATGGGGCCCCATGGATGATGCTCCAGTGTATGATGGGCCTATACACTGTGCAGAATTATAAGGCAAATGAGTATTTTGATCACCTCATCCTTTTCATACATGTTGTCCTACTCCAAGCTGTATAGGCTTGAAAGCCAACTGCCAATTATGTAAACCAGGTGATTTGCATCTCTGTAATGAGGAGGGGTGTGGTCTAATGACATCAACACCCTATTTAAGGTGTGCGTAATTATCAGGTAACTTCATTTCCTTTGGCAAAATGGGTCAGAAGAGAGATTTGACGGACTCTGAAAAGTCAAAAATTGTGAGATGTCTTGCAGGGGGATGCAGCAGTCTTGAAATTGCCAAACTTTTGAAGTGGGATCACTGAACAATCAAGCGTTTCATGGCAAATAGCCAACAGGGTCACAAGAAGCGTGTTGATAAAAAAAGGCTCAAAATAACTGTCCATGATTTGAGGAAAATCAAGCGTGAAGCTGCCAAGATGCCATTTGCCACCAGTTTTGCCATATTTCAGAACTGCAATGTTACTGGAGTATCAAAAAGCACAAGGTGTGCCATACTCAGGGACATTGCCAAGGTAAGGAAGGCTGGAAAACGACCACCTTTGAACAAGAAACATAAGATAAAATTTCAAGACTGGGCCAAGAAATATGTTAAGACAGTTTTTTGTAAGGTTTTATGGACTGATGAAATGAGAGTGACTCTTGATGGGCTAGATGGATGGGCCCGAGGCTGGATCAGTAAAGGCGATAGAGCTTCACTCTGACTCAGATGCCAGCAAGGTGGAGGTGGGGTACTGGTAGGGGCTGGTATCATCAAAGATGAACTTGTGGGACCTATTCAGGTTGAGGATGGAGTGAAGTTCAACTCCCAGACCTATTGCCAGTTTCTGGAAGACACCTTCTTCAACTAGTGGTACAGGAAGAAGTCGGTATTCAAGAAAATCATGATTTTCATGCAGGCCAATGCTCCATCACATGCATCCAAATACTCCACAGCGTGGCTGCCCAGTAAAGGTCTAAAAGAAGAAAAAATAATGACATGGCCCCCTTGTTCACATGATCTGAACCCCATAGAGAACTTGTGGTCCCTCATAAAATGTGAGATCTACAGGTAGTCAAAACATTACACCTCTGGGAACAGTGTCAGGGAGGCCGTGGTGGCTGCTGCACTCAATGTTGATCGTAAACAGATCAAGCAACTGACAGAATGTATGGATGGAGGGTTTTTGAGTGTCATCGTAAAGAAAGGTGGCTATGTTGGCTCCCTTTTTTTTGTTTTGAATGTCAGAAATGTTTATTTCTACATATTGTGTTGTTATATTGGTTTACCTGGTGAAAATAAACAAGTGAGATGGGTATATATTTGGTTTTTATTGAGTTGCCTAATAATTCTGCACAGTAATAGTTACCTGCACAAACAGATATCCTCCTAAGGTAGCCAAATATAAAAAAAAACCCACTCCAACTTCCAAAAATATTAAGCTTTGATATTTATGAGTCTTTTCGGTTGATTGAGAACATAGTTGTTGCTCAATAATTGTCACAATCCAATTCTTGGAGCCGTGTCAGCTTCTGATTAACGCATGTAAACCTTTTTTTTCCTTCAAGCCTTTGGCTTAATGTTAGTTTTGCCCCCCGGTGGCAAATGGGTGTCATTGCATCCTAATAGTTGCTTTGGTTACCTTTTGCCCCCGGTGGCCACAAGTGTCATTGCACTTGATGTTTTCTTTGCTTTGCGTTTTTCCCCCGGTGGTCACTGGGGTTATAGCAGCTTTTGGCCCCTGATCATTTGACCATTCCCTTTTCCTATATAGAGTCACATGGTCTATGAGCAGGTGTGGGTGATAGCGTCTTTTTGGGATTCCAACCACGGTGAAGGGAGCAGCAGGCTGCGGTGTGAAGCCACTGCGGAAACCTGGTGAAGTTAGCAGCTGGCTTGAAGGTTGGAGCCACTGCTGAAACTGGTGTGGAACTCTGTCTGCCCAGTGTCCGCAGCAGAGTTAGATGGTGAAGGTGGCAGCTGGCTCTGAGGTGTCGAGCCACTGCGAAAAGTTAATCCGGTGATGCACTCTGCTGCCTGGTGCTGCAGCAGAGCAAGATAAGTGTTTTTGGTGTTTCCCCTGTTTGTATTTTTCCCTGGTGTGTATTAGTACAGCGGTGGGGCCAGTGCCTGCACCACCCAGCTCCCTAGCAAGGGATAGGTGTAGGGTGTGCTAGGGTGACAGGTATCCGGCTCAGTGACAGGTGAGGAGCCTGTATAGGGAACGTTAGAAGTGTGAGGGAAACTGGCTCAGGGGAGTGCAGGAGGTCTCCACGACCCCGTTCCCTATCGCAGGGCCCACCATTGTAACTGTTTCCCCTTCCCTCGTGTCTTGTTGTTTCAGTTACCGGCCTGCGGGTCGTGTCACACAGGACAGTTACACGTGCCAGTTTTGTTGTTTTAGTTACCGACCTGCGGGTCGTGTCACACAGGACGGGTTCACGTGACATTATCACCAACCTTACATTTTCTCTGGTGAGCCATGGGCCTAGTACAGTCCGGTGAGCAATTGCTGCTGGTTCTCACTGAGGAGAGTGAGGAGCTGCATGGTGTGTTGGAGCAGCAGCAGCACTTATCAGGGTCTGGGGCCTCCCCTCTGGCTCAACCAGAACCACAATGTGCGGCTTTGGCAAATATGCCCCCTAGTGTCCCTGCTGGGGAGCAGGACTTGCTCATACACGCGGACGCACCCAGACAGGTGGGAGGAGTTGGTGTCCCCATGCCATGGTGCTGTCTGGGGTTCCCCGAGGTGAAGGGGTACGTCCCTGTAGTGAGCAGACTGGTGATTTAGTCCGCGGGGCTCATGCCGAAAATTCTCTAACATCGAAGAAACCGCCCCCTCCTGGTCGTGTGGAGGAAGACGGCCAGGAAGAGTATATTTCCCTCTTCCTTCCCTTCCCAATTGTGGCTCTGGCAGATATGCCCCCTGGAGTCCCTGCTGAGGAGCGGGACTTGCTCATACAGGCGGACACACCCAGGCAGGTGGGAGGAGTTGGTGTCCCCATGGTGCTGTCTGGGGTTCACCGAGGTGAAGGGGTACATTCCTGTAGTGAGCACACTGGTGATATGGTCCGCGGGGCTCACGTCGAAAATTCTTTACCATCTAAGAAGCCGCCCCCTCCTGGTCGTGTGGAGGAAGATGACCAAGGAGTGTATATTTCCTCCATATCCCCGTCCCCTTCTCCTCCAGTAGTGGCAGCAGGGGTGCTACCAGGGAGTAGGGGTAAGTCGCAAACTTCACTACAAGCTGCCCCTCTGAGTCGGAGTCCTCTTAGGAGGGGGGTCAGAGAGGAGAGATTGCCTCTGAGCCTTGTGGGGGTGTGAGTGTTAGGACATGGGGGGATGCCTCTGTTGTCAGTGCTGTGAGGAGTTCGCCATCTATTGGTAAGAGAGTGAATGGCAATAAACGTTCAGGTCCGGACCTGGGTGCGTACGTGTTTGGGTGTCTGAGTTATCCTTTGTTATACCCAGGCCTAGCTCGTTCCCCAGGTCGGCGCTCTGGAGATTTGTGGTGCCTCCAGAGTATACATCTTCACCTCCATCTACCCTCCCTTTTCCATGACCGGAAGTGTCAGATGATGGTTGAAGTGAACTCTCATGGAACAAGGCGTCCTCACTGTAGGTGGTATACAGTGTAATACGGTGTTAAGGGTCCAGAGGCCCCTCATTGAAGGAGGGGTACTGTCACGATCCAATTCTTGGAGCCGTGTCAGCTTCTGGATTAATGCATGTAAACCTTTTTTTTTCCTTCAAGTCTTTGGCTTAAGGTTAGTTTTGCCCCCGGTGGCAATGGGTGTCATTGCATCCTAATAGTTGCTTTGGTTACTTTTTGCCCCCGGTGGCCACAAGTGTCTCATTGCACTTAATGTTTTCTTTGCTTTGCCTTTTGCCCCCAGTGGTCACTGGGGTTATAGCAGCTTTTGGCCCCTGATCATTTGACCATTCCCTTTTCCTATACAGGGTCACATGGTCTATGAGCAGGTGTGGGTGATAGCGTCTTTTTGGGATTCCAACCACGGTGAAGGGAAAAGCTGGCTGAGGTGTGAAGCCACTGCAGAAACCTGGTGAAGTTAGCAGCTGGCTTGAAGGTTGGAGCCACTGCTGAAACTGGTGTGGAACTCTGTCTGCCCGGTGTCCGCAGCAGAGTGAGATGGTTAAGGTGGCAGCTGGCTCTGAGGTGTCAAGCCACTGCAAAAAGTTAATCCGGTGATGCACTCTGCTGCCTGGTGCTGCACCAGAGCAAGATAAGTGTTTTTGGTGTTTCCCCTGTTTGTATTTTTCCCTGGTGGGGCCAGTGCCTGCACCACCCAGCTCCCTAGCAAGGGATAGGTGTAGGGTGTGCTATGGTGACAGGTATCCAGCTCGGCGACAGGTGAGGAGCCTGTATAGGGAACGTTAGAAGTGTGAGGGACATTGACTCAGGGGAGTGCAGCAGGTCTCCACGTCCCCATTCCCTATTGCAGGGCCCACACAGGACGGGTTCACGTGACAATAATAAAAAGAATCCTCTGAAATACAACTTGCCTAGTAATAATTATGCAATCAAGTATCAACCTAGGGCCTTGTCAGATCACTCCCCTGTTATGTCGACATTTAATTGGGAAAATGGCGGGAGAGGGGAATGGGCACCATGGTCGTTTAACGCATTCTGGTTACCTATTAGTCAAGCAAATGCTTGCTATTAATGAGGGTACAGCCCCCCAGGGAAATAATATGGGATGTGTCTAAAGCTTATCTGAGAGGACTGCCCATCTCGGAAGTGAATAGAGTTAGAACTAAGTCTAGAGAATATGAGGAACTTTTACAGAAGGAAGCTATCTTTGCAGAATTGCAAAATTTGAAAACTCCGTCGGATATACATTTTAACGCATTAAAAGATGCGGAAAAATGATCAACCCAACATAAGCTTTCAAAAGCTGCAGCTGAACGATACTTCCGGCGGCAGGTCTATTTTGGGGAGGGGGAGGGAACTGGACATCTACTAGCTACCCTGATCAAGACTCAATCTGGCCCTGCAATGGTAGCGGAGATAAAAAACCAAAAATCGTGAACTATAAAGATCTTCTGGGGCAATTCTAGCAACTTTTACCGAGTTTTTTGAGACATTATATAATTCGCAGGGCGGGTTCTCTGACGAGTTGCTCAGTAGCTTTTTGGGGACTGCTGGTCTGCCTACTCTGTCGGAATCGGAAGCTGTTGGGCTGGAAGCACCAATTAGAAACCTTCTCAATTAGATATGAATAAACCAAAATAAAGTCACTCCTTGAGAAAGCCACGGTAGGCTAAACGTACGTTGGAGGGAGCTGGAGATACATTGAGCCACTGATCACGGGTATCTATGATCTTATTACATTTCCTATGCACTTTATTTGAGCTTTCAGACCCTGTGTCTGCTTACTATATGCACTTTAGATTGCTGATGGATTTTTTATGATCACTATATTTATCAGATCGGATTGGATCGGCCGATCTAAAAAAAATATCGGGTATTGCCGATTCCGATCCCGGAAGTCCCATTCAAGTCAATGGAACAGAAATATCGGAATTGAAAAAAACCCTTTCTTTCCTTGTAGGTTAATTCTACATGAAGAAAAACAACTAAGAATAATGTAGAATGTATTGTGGGAGGTGTATGAGACATTAAAGCCATAGAGCTTTAGCCCAATCAAATGGAATAGCAGTAATAATTTTTTTTATTTTAAAGACGATTGGAGTTACAAAGATATTGACTATGTTAACCTCTTTTATATTTTGTCAGATATGTATGTTTCACTACTTCCATGCTCTTCACCTTTTTTACTTCTCCCACACTTTCTCCTTCATCATCCTCAGCAGCAGCATCTATTTCATAAACTTCTTCTTCACCTTATTCATCTTCTTCTTCTTCTTCTTCACCTTCTTCCTATTATTCTTTTTTTTACATTCTTCATATTCTTCTTATTCAACTATTATTCTTCTTCATATTCTACTTCATCTTCTTCCTATTCTTCTTCATCATATTCTTATTTGTGACAGGCATTCCTGTAGTTGTTATCTATAAAAGTTTGAAGATTACACCTTCCGTTCTGCCTGTCACAAAAGATTTACAACAGGATTTGTCCGCGTTCAGTTTGGCCTGAGGAGGAACGGACTCACCCCCATACACTGCTTAGTCTTCTTCTGCTTATAATTTAGATAATATCATTTGCTCTTATTTTTAGTCTTATGCTTAATGTTCTTCTGCTTTTGGTTTTTCTGCTTCTTGGTCTTCTGTCTCTTGTTGTTCTGCATCTTGGTGGTTGTCTTCATGTTCTTTGTCCTCTTGGTATTCTAAAGGGTCATCTATTTGGTCTTCTTCGATGTGGTCTTCAGGGTCGTCGTCTTCAGGGTCATCGTCAGGGATATCCAGAGTGAGAATCAAAATACAATTCCACAAGCTTGAACTTGGAAAAGTAGCAGAAGGTACAAGAAGGCAGAGGAACTGCCGAGAACCAGCTGACGGTGCTGGAACCCGGAGGGGCAGCAGAAGGAAGAAGAGCCAATGGCACAACCGTGGACTAGCTGTGCTACAAAGCACTACCAAGGACCAGCAGACGTTGCTGGAACTCGGATACCAAGAAGGAGGCACCTAGGCCAAAGGCACTGCCGAGAACCAGCTGACAGTGCTGGAACCCGGATGGGTAGCAGAAGCTGCAAGAGCAAATGAAACTAGCGAGGACCACTGTCACGCCACGCTCACCTGGGGGCGGGACCTCGGGCCCGACGTCATCTCTTCCGGACCCGCGGTCACTCCGGGGGTCCCGCCGGGTGCGCACGCGCACCTCTCGTACCTAGGTCCTTGTCTCCTTCATGTTATGTCTGCGCTTGCGCGCTTTTCTCAGTTCGGTCTCCAGGTCTGTCCTCTCTATGGTACTGGAGGACATGACCCGGAAGCTCTCATGATCATGTGCTATATCAGGCTACCTCTTCCTAGGGGAGGTGCCTGATTATTGGTGTGCTTCCTGGCTTGGTCAGCCGTGTCCCTGCCTGGCTGTGCGCTGTATTCGGGTCCCCTGCCTTGCACTCTGTTGTGCCTCTTGGCACATGCTCTGAACCTGCACTCTCCCTTGTACTCGGTTGTGCCTCCTGGCACACGCTCTGACCCTGTGCTCTGTCTTGTACTTAGTTGTGCCTCCTGGCACACACTCTGATCCTGTGCTCTGTCTTATACTCAGTTGTGCCTCCTGGCACACACTCGGACCCTGTGCCTTTTCTCATACTCAGTTGTGCCTCCTGGCACATGCTCTGATCCTGTACTCTCTCTCTTACTCAGTTGCGCCTCCTGGCACACGTTCCAATCCTGTACTCTGTCTTATGCTCAGTTGTGCCCTCTGGCACACACCCTGCTCCTGTACTCTGTTACACCTCCTGGCACACCTGCTGCCTGACTCAGTGCTCTGACATGCTCCTTGCACGCATCCTGCTTCACTCACACCCGGACATACAAAGTCTCTGTATGCCACGTGTTCCCGTGTCCACACTTTACATGTTCCTGCAGACACACTCACCCACTCGTGTCTCCTGTGAGCCGGCCGCCTGGTGCCAGCAGTCGTGGTACCCCACCCCCTGGGGCTTGCCCCTGACACTCCCTGTATAGGGGGTGGTCTTCACTAGGTCAGCTCGCCCTGGGAGGGTTGGTGCCACGACCAATAGGGTCCACTCCAGGAGTCGTCACAGTATAATCAGGCCATGGACCCCGCTGGTACCACCGCCTCCGTCCAAAAGGAACTGGTGTCCCTACGGGAGAGTCAAACTAGGATCGTGTCCTCTCTGAAATCCATGGAGTCCCGTTTGTCAGCCATGCAGTCATCTGACCCTGGGAATGCTTCCCAGCTGGCCAGCCTCCAGCAAGAAATCACACAGCAACGCGACACCCAGGTCCATATCCTCAACTATATGGCGTCGGTAGACAGTCAGCTTCTTTCCATACAAGTCGTTTCTGCCCAGTCCTCGGCCCCGCACCCACTGCCGTGCCTCGGCAAGCCACCCCGATATAGCGGGGACCCTAAGTTTTGTTGAGGATTTCTGAACCAATGCCGGTTACATTTTGAGATTTTGCCGCAGCACTATCCCACTGAGCGCGCCCAAATTGCCTTTATTGTTTCACACTTAAAGGGGGAGGTGTTAGCATGGGTGAACCCCCTCTGGTAGCGCAATGACCCACTCGTCTCTCAGCTTTCCACCTTTTTGAACACCTTCTGCAAGGTGTTCGACGAGCCGGGTCGGCTGGCCTCTACCACCGAGTCTCTCTTTAACCTCCATCAGGGTACGCTACCGGTGGGACAGTATGCCATCTGTTTTCGTACCTTGTCCTCCAAACTTGGTTGGAACAACGAGGCTCTCGTAGGGATCTTTTGGCGTGGCCTGTCCGGTCGGATCACAGACGAACTGGCAGGTCGGGATACTCCCACCTCTTTAGAGGATCTGATCTCTCTGGCGACACGCATTGACCTGCGGTTTTAGGAACGTGCCCGTGAATCAGCCAGAGAGAGGAGCTCCTCTCACCTCCTTCGTTCCTGCCCCAAGAAGCCGGGAACCTTCTCCGCCTAGGGTTGGTAGGAGGTGCCTCCCTAGGTGTACGTGATCCCTCTCCTCCCCTGCTCGTGTCCGTGTTATTGAATCTCGGTGCCAAGCGTTATTCTGAGGACGCTTTTCTGGATTCTGGCGCGGAGGGGAGTTTTATCACACTAGAGGCGGTTAAAAAATACCAGATTCCTGTCAGATCCCTGGAGACTCCTCGGTCGATAGTTTTGGTCAATGGTACGTCCGTGCAGGAGACCGTTACCCAGGCCACCGAAGACATCGAGCTGCAGATCAGAGCCCTGCATCGGGAGAAGATCTCCTTCCTCGTCTTGTCTGCCATGTCTCACACGCTTCTTCTATGTCTCCCTTGGCTACGGACTCATGAGCAAACCCTGGACTGGTGGTCGGGCGAGATACTCCGTTGGGGACCGTCCTGTCAGGAGAAGTGCCTGTTGCCCGTCCATCCGATGAACTCTGCCTGTCCATCCCCGGCACCTACAGGTCTGCCGTCGGCTTACTGGTCCTTTGCAGATGTCTTCGACAAGAAGGAGGCCGAGACTCTGCCCCTCCATCGGCCATATGACTGTCCGATTGACCTCATTCCTCATACCTCATACCGCCACCCAGGGGTAGAATATATCCGCTATCCCATGCTGAAACCCAAGCTATATCTGAGTATAACCAGGAGAACCTGGCGAGAGGTTTTATCCGTAAGTCCTCCTCGCCCGCGGGAGCGGGATTTTTCTTTGTCAAAAAGAAGGACGGCTCCCTCCGTCCTTGCATAGACTACCGAGGCCTGAACGATATCACGGTCAAGAACAAGTACCCATTGCCATTGATCCCGGAACTCTTTGACCGGCTTAGAGGAGCTCGAATTTTCACCAAACTGGATCTTCGTGGGGCCTACAACTTGATCCGTATTTGTTCCGGTGATGAGTGGAAGACCGCCTTTAACACCAGAGATGGTCACTACGAGTACTTGGTCATGCCCTTCGGCCTCTGCAATGCCCCAGCGGTGTTCCAGGAGTTTGTGAATGACGTCTTCCAGGATATGCTGTACTCCTGCGTGGTAGTCTATCTGGATGACATCCTCATTTTTTCTCCAGACCTCTCTGCCCACAGAAAGAACGTGCGTCAAGTCCTCCAGCGCCTGAGGGAGAACCGCCTTTATGCCAAGCTCGACAAATGTGCCTTCGAGCAAATGTCCCTGCCATTCTTGGTGTACATTATCTCAGAATCAGGTCTACGCATGGATCCGGCAAAGGTGTCCGCTGTCCTCGATTGGCCACAGCCCCATGGGGTGAAGGCAATCCAACGCTTCCTTGGTTTTGCAAACTACTACCGACAGTTCATTCCTCATTTCTCCTCGTTGGTTCGCCCCATCTCGTCCCTTATCTGCAAGGGAGCTAACCCAAAGGCTTGGCCCTCTGAGGCTGAAGAGGCCTTCCAGTCGTTGAAACAAGCCTTCGCCGCTGCTACGGCGCTTCACTGACCTGAGGTTAGTAGACCTTTCACTCTCGAGGTGGACGCATCCTCTACCGGGGCTGGTGCAGTCCTTCTGCAGAAATCCTCTTCTGGACGTTTTGTCACCTGTGGCTTCTTTTCTAAAGTATTTTCCTCCACTGAACAGAACTACTCCATTGGCGACAAAGAGCTATTGGCCATTAAATTGGCCTTTGAGGAGTGGAGGTACTTACTGGAAGGCGTCATACATCCATTCAAGATCTTCATGGACCATAAGAACCTGGCGTACATCCAGTCCACACAGAGGCTCAATCCTCGGCAAGCCAGGTGGTCCCTATTCTTCGCGCGCTTTGACTTTGAACTACATTTTCGGCCCGGCGATAAAAACGTTAGAGCGGATGCGTTGTCAAGATCATTCCTGTCATCTGATGCAGAGGAAGAACCCTCTCATATCATTGATCCATCAAAAGTAATTACCGTGGCTCCTGTCAAGTTAATCACGTTACCTCCGGGAAGAACCTTTGTGGCTGAGAATAACCGAAAAAGAGTGTTAAATTGGGGACATTCATCCAAGATTGCCGGCCACGTTGGTGTCCAAAAGACTTTGGACTTAATCTCTCGCTATTATTGGTGGCCTTCACTCTCCCAGGATGTTAAAGACTTTGTGGCATCTTGCCTGTCCTGTGCCCAGAACAAGATACCCAGACAACCACCCTCTGGTCTTCTGCTCCCGCTTCCCGTTCCGTCGGCTCCATGGCAGCACATAGCCATGGATTTCATTACTGATCTGCCTTGCTCTTCCGGTTGTACTGTGGTCTTGGTGGTTGTAGACCGATTTTCAAAGATGGCCTACTTCATTCCTCTTCCCGGACTACCCTCTGCTCCTGACTTGGTGAAGATCTTCATTTCCCATATCTTCAGGATTCACGGCTTCCCCCAGCGCATCGTGTCAGACAGAGGGGTCCAATTCACCTCTCGGTTCTGGAGAGCTCTATGCGGACTCATGAAAGTGTCATTGGATTTCTCTTCCGCCTATCACCCCCAAACCAATGGGCAGGTGGAACGTACCAACCAGATCCTTACATCCTACCTCCGGCATTTTTCTAATGCTCATCAGAATGACTGGGTCAGTATACTTCCTTGGGCTGAGTTCGCCTACAATAATCACTCCAGTGAATCGTCCACCAAGTCTCCTTTCTTCATCGTCTTTGGACAGCATCCCAATGTGCCTCTACCGGTACTTCCTGTCTCGGGGGTACCTGCTGCCGATTCTCTGTCTGTGGAGTTCTCCAGGGTATGGCAGGAGACCAAAACCGCTCTCGAGAAAGCACGGGACAGAATGAAATTACACGCTGACAAGAGGCGCCTGGACGTTCCTCCATTTCTCCCTGGTGACAAGGTGTGGCTCTCCACCAAATACGTCCGCCTTAAGGTACCATCTTACAAACTGGGTCCCCATTACATTGGTCCTTTTGAGGTCCTCAGGCGGATTAATGATATTGCTTACAAATTGAAGCTGCCTCCTTCACTCCGTATTCCCAATTCCTTCCTTCCACGTGTCTCTCCATAAACCTGTGGTTCTTAACCAGTTTCATCCTTCTCCAGGCCACACACCCCAGCCTGTTGGCTTGGGGGATGAGTTTGAGGTGAATGACATTTTGGCCATGAAGAAGGTAAGAGGGAGAACCATGTTCTTGATCGATTGGAAGGGTTTTGGCCCCGAGGAGAAGTCATGGGAGCCCAGGGAGAATATCCACGCACCCCAGATTTTGTCTAAGTTCCTCTCCAGTTTTAGAAAGAGGGGGCGTAAAGGGGGGGTACTGTCACGCCGCGCTCACCTGGGGGCGGGACCTCGGCCCCGACGTCATCTCTTCCGGACCCGCGGTCACTCCGGGGGTCCCGCCGGGTGCGCACGCGCACCTATCGTACCTAGGTCCCTGTCTCCTTCATGTTATGTCTGCGCTTGCTCGCTTTTCTCAGTTCGGGCTCCAGGTCAGTCCTCTCTATGGTACTGGAGGACTTGACCCGGAAGCTCTCATGATCATGTGCTATATCAGGCTACCTCTTCCTAGGGGAGGTGCCTGATTATTGTTTTGCTTCCTGGCTTGGTCTGCCGTGTCCCTGCCTGGCTGTGCGCTGTATTCGGGTCCCCTGCCTTGCACTCTGTTGTGACTCTTGGCACATGCTATGAACCTGCACTCTGCCTTGTACTCGGTTGTTCCTCCTGGCACACGCTCTGACCCTGTGCTCTGTCTTGTACTTAGTTGTGCCTCCTGGCACACACTCTGATCCTGTGCTCTGTCTTATACTCAGTTGTGCCTCCTGGCACACACTCGGAACCTGTGCCTTTTCTCATACTCAGTTGTGCCTCCTGGCACATGCTCTGATCCTGTACTCTGTCTCTTACTCAGTTGTGCCTCCTAGCACACGTTCCAATCCTGCACTCTGTCTTATGCTCAGTTGTGCCCTCTGGCACACACCCTGCTCCTGTACTCTGTTACACCTCCTGGCACACCTGCTGCCTGACTCAGTGCTCTGATGTGCTCCTTGCACGCATCCTGCTTCACTCACACCCGGGCGTACGAAGTCTCTGTATACCACGTGTTCCCGTGTCCACGCTTTACACGTTCCTGCAGACACACTCACCCACTCGTGTCTCCTGTGAGCCGGCCGCCTGGTGCCAGCAGTCGTGGTACCTCACCCCCTGGGGCTTGCACCTGACACTCCCTGTATAGGGAGTGGTCTTCACTAGGTCAGCTCGCCCTGGGAGGGTTGGTGCCACGACCCAGAGGGTCCACTCCAGGAGTCGTCACAACCAGCTGATGGTGCTGGAACCCGGAGGGGCAGCAGAAGGAACAAGAGCCAATGGCACAACCGTGGACCAGCTGACGGTGCTGGAACATGGTTACTAAGCAGGAGGTACCTGTGCTTCAAAGAACTACCAAGGACAAGCAGACATTGCTGGAACTCGGATACCGAGAAGGAGGCACCTAGGCCAAGGGCTCTGCCGAGAACCAGCTGATGGTGCTGGAACCCGGATGGGTAGCACAAGGTACCCATAATCAACAAAGTTGCAAGGCCGCGAGCAGGACGCAGTTACCAAAACCCACAGTCAAACAGGGGGTGCTTGTCCTATTGGCACTACGGAACCAGCCTTTATTACCAGAACCCGCAGCCCACATAGGAAGCACCGAAAATGCAGGCACCATAGACTCGGCTAACCCGACCGCAACACGACAGGACAACGTATTGGTGGCAAAGTGACGTTGACACTACCCAGAAATAGCAGGCGTGCTGGAACCAGGCTGGGCAGGAGGGAGTGCCTGTGCCAAAGAGACTTCCAAGAACCAGCTGACGGTGCTGGAACCCAGCATGGCAGCAGAAGGAACAACAGCCAATGGCACAACCGTGGACCAGCTGACGGTGCTGGAACACGGTTACCAAGCAGGAGGTACCTGTGCTAGAAAGCACTACCAAGGACCAGCAGATGTTGCTGGAACTCGGATACCAAGAAGGAGGCACCTAGGCCAAAGGCTCTGCCGAGAACAAGCTGAAGGTGCTGGAACCCGGATGGGTAGCAGAAGCTGCAAGAGCAAATGAAACTAGCGAGGACCAGCTGATGGTGCTGGAACCCGGAGGGGCAGCAGAAGGAACAAGAGCCAATGCCACAACCGTGGACCAGCTGACGGTGCTGGAACATGGTTACTAAGCAGGAGGTACCTGTGCTACAAAGCATTACCAAGGACAAGCTGACGTTGCAGGAACTCGGATACCGAGAAGGAGGCACCTAGGCCAAAGGCTCTGCCGAGAACCAGCTGACGGTGCTGGAACCCGGATGGGTAGCACAAGGTACCCATAATCAACAAAGTTGCAAGGCCACGAGCAGGACGCAGTTACCGAAACCCACAGTCCAACAGGGGGTGCTTGTCCTATTGGCACTACGGAACCAGCCTTTATTACCAGAACCCGCAGCCCACATAGGAAGCACCAAAAATGCAGGCACCATAGACTCGGCTAACCCGACCGCAACACGACACGACAATGTATTGGTGGCAAAGTGACGTTGACACTACCCGAAAACAGCAGGCGTGCTAGAACCAGGCAGGGCAGGAGGGGGTACTTGTTCCTGGGTTACAGGGGCTCTGTCACGTCAGTGGATCCCCTGATGTGTGTCCGGCAAGGTCTCCTGCTCTGTCCACATTCCCACTACTAGTAATGGGAATGTAGACAGAGCAGGAGACATTGCCGGACACACATCAGGGGATCCACTGACGTGACAGAGCCCCTGTAACCCAGGAACAAGTGTGGATTGTGCAGACGCCACTTCAGAGCAGCAGCTGGCGGGGATGGAGGCTAGGGGAAATACTAGAGACAGTGGAGCCAGAGGCCTAAGTGGAGCATGGTTAAAAATCAGTAGTAGTGTGACTGTGTAGGCAGCAGGAGATTTTGTCATCCAAACAGCAGAGGAGCAGATGGCGTTACTGAACCCCACTGACACCGGAGCGAGTGTTTCTATCTGTGCGGATGGCACTTCCAAGCAACAAATGGCTGTGTTGAAGCCCAGGATAAATCATGGAGCTGGCTGAGGCCAACTGGGAGCAAGTAGAAAATAAGATGTCGTGTGATTTGGGAGGCAGCAGGAGACATTGCCGTCTACACAGCAGGGGAACAGCAGACATTACTGAACCCCACTAACACAGGAGCTTGTGTGTTTTTCTCAGTGAAGACGGCACTTCTGAACACCAACTGGCGTTGTTGGAGCCCAGGATGAAGCTTGGAGCAGGCTGAGGCCTGATATTTTAGGCATGTGGAGGCAGCAGGAGACATTGACGTCTACACAGCAGGGGAACAGCAGACATTACTGAACCCCACTAACACAGGAGCTAGTGTGTTTTTCTCTGTGAAGATGGCACTTCTGAACACCAACTGGCGTTGTTGGAGCCCTGGATGAAGCATGGAGCAGGCTGAGGCCTGATGTTTTTGGCATGTGGAGGCAGCAGGAGACATTTCCGTCTACACAGCAGGGGAATAGCAGACATTTCTGAACCCCACTAACACAGGAGCTAGTGTGTTTTTCTCTGTGAAGACGGCACTTCTGAACACCAACTGGCGTTGTTGGAGCCCAGGATGAAGCATGGAGCAGGCTGAGGCCTGATGTTTTTGGCATGTGGAGGCAGCAGGAGACATTGACGTCTACACAGCAGGGGAACAGCAGACATTACTGAACCCCACTAACACAGGAGCTTGTGTACTTTTCTCTGTGAAGACGGCACTTCTGAACACCAACTGGCGTTGTTGGAGCCCAGGATAAAGCATGGAGCAGGCTGAGGCCTGATGTTTTTGGCATGTGGAGGCAACAGGAGACATTGCCGTCTACACAGCAGGGGAACAGCAGACATTACTGAACTCCACTAACACAGGAGCTAGTGTGTTTTTCTCTGTGAAGACGGCACTTCTGAACACCAACTGGCATTGTTGGAGCCCAGGATAAAGCATGGAGCAGGCTGAGGCCTGATGTTTTTGGCATGTGGAGGCAGCAGGAGACATTGCCGGACACATATCAGGGGATCAACTGACATGACTGAGCCCCAGTAACACAGGAACAAGTGTGGATTGTGCAGATGCCACTTCAGAGCAGCAACTGGTGGGGTTGGAGGGCAGGGGAAAAACTAGAGACAGTGGAGCCACAGGCCTAAGTGGAGCACGGTTAAAAATCAGTAGTAGTTTGAATGTGGATGGAGCAGGAGACTCTGCCGTCCGCACAGCAGGGAAGCAGCTGGCGTTAATGAACCCCACTAACACAGGAGCTAGTGTTTTTTTCTGTGCAGAAGACACTTCTGAGCGACAACTGGCTGTGTTGAAGCCCAGGGATTATAGTTCAGGTGGTAGAAACATGAACACAACAGGAGACCTGGATACTGTTGCCAACCAATTATTTATTCGGGAAGAGGACTGGCAAATTCTGGCGAGATCCAGGCCTTGTTCATTTTCAGAAAAGTAAGCCGGTCAACGTTATCGGAAGATAGTCGCGTGCGACGGTCTGTTAGTACACCACCTGTGGCACTAAAGACGCGTTCCGATAATGCACTGGCAGCAGGGCAAGCCAGCACCTCCAATGCATACTGGCTAAGCTCTGGCCATGTATCCAGCTTAGAGACCCAAAACTAGAAGTGGGAAGAGCTGTTATGATGAGTCACCGAAGGAGGAAAAAACAAAATACTAGCTAAGTCCAGAAAAAACAGAGAGGTTGGCAGCTATCGGATTGCAGACCTCTGAACCTATCCACAACAACTAGCAGTAGCCATGGGGGGTACCTACGGTGCCCTAGACCCCTCGATCACAGCCGGAGAACTACATAGCCTAAAGACAGAAAGGGGAAAAACTAAACTGCCCCAGAGCAGACCCCAAAGCAATAGGCAGCCCCCAACATATAATGACGGTGAAGCAAGATGAAAACACTAACACAGATAGAAAGATAGGTTGAGCAAATGATGGGGCCCAAGCTAACTAAGTAGGACAGGATAGGAAAACTGCTGTCTGCCATCCGCAAAAACCCTATCCAAAATGAGCCAACCGACTGATAGGAAAAACAGGCCCTGAAGTCGCTAGGCTTCAAAAGACTATATCAGCACTCAGGTATATTCTGAAGACAGAGCAAAAGATCAACAGATCAGAGACAAAAATGGAATTCAGCTCACCCCCAGCCAGGGATGGCAGAACTCCCAAAGAACAAGGCAAAACAAAAACAAAACTGAAGAGTACAAAGCAGAGAAGAAAAACTTAGCTTTGAGACGCAGGAATCAAACTGGTCTCCAAGAATCCAGCAGGATCACCAGCAAGGCAGAAGGGCGTCGGCTGCCTTATATCCAGTCCTCAATTCCAGCCACCCAGTCATCATCTAGCTGCCCAGGTGTTTGGTAATCAGCCTCACTACCTTCCTTCACCAGAGGAGGGAGTTCATCAGACCTCAGTGACGAAGGGGAAAATGAACTCACAACAGTACCTCCCCCTTGAGGAGGGGTCACCGAACCCTCATCCATGCCACCAGGGCGATCCGGGTGAGCCCGATGAAAGGCACGCACCAATCTTTCGGCATGAATATCAGAGGCAGAGACCCAGGAATTATCCTCCTGACCATAACCCTTCCACTTAACCAAATACTGGAGTCTCCGTCTAGCCAGACGGGAATCCAGTATCTTCTCTACCTCATATTCCATGTTACCTTCAACCAATATAGGGTCAGGAGGTGCCACCACAGGAACTACTGGTTCAACAAACCTCTTCAACAAGGACTTATGAAACACATTATGAATTTTAAATGTGACAGGAAGAGCCAACCGAAAAGAGACCGGATTAATAATCTCCAAAATCTTGTAAGGTCCAATAAATCTAGGCTTAAACTTAGGAGAAGCCACCTTCATAGTGATATTTTTTGATGACAACCAAACCATATCACCCACCTTAAACTGGGGACCAACGGTCCTACGCCGATTGGAAAACCGCTGGGCCTTTTCCTGGGAGAGAGACAACTTATCCACTACTTGGTCCCAGATCTGGTGCATTCTCTCCACCACAGTGTCAACACCTGGGCAGGCAGAAGGCTCCACCTGCCCTGAAGAAAATCGAGGGTGAAACCCAAAGTTACATAAAAAAGGTGACATCAAAGTGGCAGAACTAGCTCTATTATTTAAAGCAAATTCGGCCAAGGGCAAAAATGAAACCCAATCATCCTGATCGGCAGAAATAAAATATCTCAAATACGACTCCAAAGTCTGGTTTGTTCTCTCCGTCTGCCCATTGGTCTGAGGGTGAAACGCAGAGGAGAAGGACAACTGAATTCCCAGCTTGGAACAGAAAGTCCTCCAAAATCTAGACACAAACTGAACTCCTCTGTCAGATACAATGTTCTCAGGAATCCCGTGCAAGCGAACCACCTGTTGCAAAAACAAGGACACCAACTCAGAGGAAGATGGCAACTTAGGGAGTGGTACAAGATGGACCATCTTAGAGAATCTATCACAAATCACCCAAATAACAGTCATTCTCTGAGAGACAGGCATATCAGAGATAAAATCCATTGAAATATGGGTCCATGGCCTCCTGGGCACCGGCAAAGGCATCAACAAGCCACTAGAGCGAGAACAAGGTTTAGACCGGGAGCAAGTCCCACAGGACTGCACAAAATTCCTGACATCATGAAACAAGGCGGGCCACCAAAAAGACCGACTCACCAGATCTCTAGTACCAAAAATACCTGGATGACCAGCCAATGCAGAGCAATGAACCTCAGACATCACTCTCTTCCTCCACTGGTCATGAACATACAACTTTCCACTGGGACAACGCTCAGGTTTGTCCTCCTGAAACTCTTCCAGAGCACGTCTCAAATCGGGCGAGATGGCAGAAATAACTACCCCCTCGCCTAAGATGGTAGCAGGCTTAGTCACAACAGGAGAATCAGCAAAGAAACTCCTAGAGAGGGCGTCTGCCTTGACATTCTTAGTGCCCAGAAGAAAAGAGACCACAAAATCAAAACGTGTGAAAAACAAGGCCCACCTAGCCTGTCTAGGATTCAAGCGCTTGGCCGACTCCAGGTAAATCAAATTCTTGTGGTCAGTAAGGACCACGACTTGGTGTTTGGCTCCCTCCAACCAATGTCTCCACTCCTCAAATGCCCATTTCATGGCCAACAGTTCCCGATTCCCCACATCATAGTTACGTTCGGATGGGGAGAACTTTCGGGAAAAGAAAGCGCAAGGATTCATTTTAGATATCACAGGATCTTTTTGGGACAACACCGCTCCTGCACCAATCTCAAAAGCGTCCACCTCCACCTGAAACGGGAGTGAGACATCAGGTTGCCGCAAAACCGGAGCAGAAGTGAATCTTCGCTTCAGCTCCTGAAAGGAAGAAACAGCCTCCGGAGACCAATTCAGCACATCAGCACCCTTCCTAGTCAAATCCGTCAATGGCTTGGCAATACCAGAAAAATTAGCTATAAATTTCCGATAAAAATTAGCAAAACCCAAAAACTTCTGGAGAGCCTTCAAAGAAGTGGGTTGAACCCAATCATAAATGGCCTGTACCTTGGCCGGGTCCATTTCAATAGTTGACGGAGACAAAATAAATCCCAAAAATGAAATCCTCTGCACCCCAAAAAGGCATTTCGATCCCTTGACATACAGGGAATTCTCCCTCAAAATCCGGAACACAGTCCGAACATGTTCCACATGAGAGTCCCAATTCTTGGAGAAGATCAAAATATCATCGAGATAGATAATCAAAAATTTATCCACAAAGTCTCGGAATATATCGTTCATGAAGCACTGGAAGACAGAAGGGGCATTAGTGAGCCCAAAAGGCATCACCAAGTACTCAAAATGTCCCTCCGGAGTATTAAACGCCGTCTTCCATTCATCCCCACGCTTAATGCGAATAAGATTATACGCCCCCCTGAGGTCAAGCTTTGCAAACCAGCAAGCACCTTTAACTCTGGAGAATAGATCAGAAATCAGGGGTAACGGATACTGATATTTAACAGTAATTTTGTTGAGGGCACGATAGTCAATACAAGGCCTTAATGAACCATCCTTTTTAGCCACGAAAAAAAACCCAGCACCTAAGGGTGAAGAGGATGGTCTAATATGACCCTTCTCCAATGACTCCTTAATATACGATCGCATAGCCTCGTGCTCGGGTACAGATAAATTGAAAAGCCGACCCTTGGGGAATTTACACCCCGGGTTCAGCTCAATTGCACATAACTCCTATGAGGAGGCAAAGACGCAGACTCATTCTCACTAAATACATCATAAAAGTCAGCCAAATAGTCAGGAACATCATGCCACTGGGGAGAGGTGGAGAAAACAGGAGCATCACTAAGGGCACACCGACAACCCCAACTCACCACAGACAAAGATTTCCAATCCAGAACTGGATTATGGATTTGCAACCAGGGAAACCCCAGAACAATGGTATCATGCAAATTATGCAACACCAAAAATCTGCAATTTTCTTGATGGTCTGGGGTGACCCGCATTACCACCTGGGTCCAAAACTGAGGTTTATTCTTCGCCAAAGGAGTAGCATCAAGACCCCTCAAAGGGATAGGCGTCCGCAGAGGTGTCATAGGAAATCCACAACGTTTAGCAAAATCCAAGTCCATCAGGTTCAGAGCTGCTCCCGAATCCACAAAAGCCATGGCGGAAAATGTGGACAGGGAGCAGATCAGAGTAATTGCCAGAAGAAACTTAGGTTGAACACCACCCACAGAAAACATGTGTGCACAATGTTTCTCTCGTTTAGGGCAGACAGAAATAATATGTGAGGCATCTCCCAAAAAAACACACCTTATTACGCCTTCTGAACTCCTGACGTTGTGCCCTAGACAAAACTCTATCACATTGCATAGGTTCAGACATTTGTTCAACAGGTGGCAACATCTCTCGTGTAGTTTTGTGTTCACGTAAACGCCGATCAACCTGAATGGCTAATGACATAGAATCGTCAAGACCAGAGGAAACAGGAAATCCCACCATAGTATCTTTTACAGTTTCTGACAAACCCTTCCGAAAGAGGGCTGCCAAGGCACCATCATTTCAGGTAGTAAGGACCGCCCACTTTCGGAATTTTTCACAGTACAACTCTGCCGAATCCCGACCCTGGCTTAATGCCAACAGGGTCTTTTCAGCCTGATCAGTAGCATTAGGTTCATCATACAACAACCCCAAGGCTTGAAAAAATGCGTTCACATTATTCAGAATAGGATAATCAGGTTTCAAAGAAAATGCCCAATCCTGGGGATGGCCGTGCAGCAAAGAGATGACAATCTTAACCTGCTGCGCGGAGTTCCCCGACGAGTTAGGCTTCAAGGCAAAAAATAATTTACAATTATTCTTGAAATTCAAGAATTTAGACCTATCCCCAAAAAACACATCAGGAGAATCTTTGGTTCAGCAGCATGTGAATGAGCAAGATAGGCGGAAATTCCCCGCACTTCAGCAGCGAGCTGCTCCACACGATCAGACAATTGCTTCATCTCCATTGAGAGAAAAATTCCCCCTACGGCCTCAGAGATATAGAGGAAAAAATATGCACAAAAAAAAAAATTCTGAAACACTTTTTTTTTTTTTTTTTTTTTACAATTCTCTCCTGCTATTGAGTACCCTAGGATCTGCGGTATGGCTGGTGATTCTGTTATGATGAGTCACCGAAGGAGGAAAAAACAAAATACTAGCTGAGTCCAGAAAAAACAGAGAGGTTGGCAGCTATCGGATTGCAGACCCCTGAACCTATCCACAACAACTAGCAGTAGCCATGGGGGGTTCCTACGATGCCCTAGACCCCTCGATCACAGCCGGAGAACTACATAGCCTAAAGACAGAAAGGGGAAAAACTAAACTGCCCCAGAGCAGACCCCAAAGCAATAGGCAGCCCCCAACATATAATGACGGTGAAGCCAGATGAAAACACTAACACAGATAGAAAGATAGGTTGAGCAAATGATGGGGCCCAAGCTAACTAAATAGGACAGGATAGGAAAGCTGCTGTCTGCCATCCGCAAAAACCCTATCCAAAATGAGCCAACCGACTGATAGGAAAAACAGGCCCTGAAGTTGCTAGGCTTCAAAAGACTATATCAGCACTCAGGTATATTCTGAAGACAGAGCAAAAGATCAACAGATCAGAGACAAAAATGGAATTCAGCTCACCCCCAGCCAGGGATGGCAGAACTCCCAAAGAACAAGGCAAAACAAAAACAAAACTGAAGAGTACAAAGCAGAGCAGAAAAACTTAGTTTTGAGACGCAGGAATCAGACTGGTCTCCAAGAATCCAGCAGGATCACCAGCAAGGCAGAAGGGCGTCGGCTGCCTTATATCCAGTCCTCAATTCCAGCCACCCAGTCATCATCTAGCTGCCCAGGTGTTTGGTAATCAGCCTCACTACCTTCCTTCACTAGAGGAGGGAGTTCATCAGACCTCAATGGTGAAGGGAAAAATGAACTCACAACAAAGAGCCATCTGGGAGTACACTGACAGGGCAAGACATGTAGTCTGTCAACATCTGACGGAAACGTTGCCTCCTGCTGACTGGAGCCGTCTGTGATGGTGTAGACAACTGTGGCGGACACAACAAAACTTTGCCACATTTGGGCCATAGTGGTTTTGCCTTGTGCTGAGGCGCTGCCTCTGCTCCCTCTTTGTGCAGAGTTTCCTCCACTGCCTCGACGCACAGGGCTGCTTTGTAAAGCACTAGCACCACTGCTGTCTGGTGGAATGGAAAACATGATGACTGCACCAGTGTGTCTTGGTACTCCCGCAGTTTACGCTCCCGGGTCAATGGTGGTATGAGGCTTTGTGAGTTGTCCCGGTAGCGAGGATCTAGGAGGGTGTACACCCAATAATCAGTCGTGTTGAGAATGTGGTCGATGCGGTGGTCGTTTCTCAGGCACTGCAGCATGAAATTAACCATGTGCTGCAGACTCCCAACTGCCAAAGAAACGCTGTCCCCTGCTTGATGTGTCATCTTTGCCTGCTCTGCATCACCCCACCCTCGCTGTACATACTGACTAGAGGATTGTGTACCTCCCTCCTCTGGAGAGATGTCTTCCTCCTCCATCGACTCCTCCTCATCCTCCTCACAAAGTGTCCCCTGCCTAGGCCTTTGTGAGGAACCATGTAGCGCAGACTGTCCAGAAGCAGATGGCATTTGGGACTCCTCATCCTTCACCTCTTCCAAAACCTCCTCCCTTAGTGCTTGCAGTGTTTTTTGTAGCAGGCAGATAAGGGGGACAGTCATTCTGACTAGTGCATCATCTGCACTCGCTATCCGCGTGGAATCATCGAAGGCACGCAAAATGAGGCAGATGTCCTTCATAGAGGCCCACTCAGTGGTGCTGAAGTGTGACCGGCGCACAGTGCGACTTGTTTGCGCCTAATGCAGCTGGTACTCCATGACTGCTGCCTGCTGCTCACACAACCGCTCCAACATATGTAACGTTGAATTCCACCTGGTGGGTAGGTCACATATGATGCGATGTTCCGGAAGGCGTAATCGGCGCTGCAGAGCAGCAAGGCGCGATCTTGCCGTGCTGGAACAACGCAAGTGAGCGCACTCTATGTGGACTTTGTGCAGCAGTGCATCAAGATCCGGATAGTCCCTCAGAAAGCTCTGCACGACCAAGTTCAGCACATGTGCCAGACATGGGATGAAAGTGAGGTTGCCTAGGCCAAG
Organism: Dendrobates tinctorius; assembly: GCF_039654945.1. Lineage (NCBI taxonomy): Eukaryota > Metazoa > Chordata > Amphibia > Anura > Dendrobatidae > Dendrobates > Dendrobates tinctorius. Next base: position 4,473,083 of record NW_027361738.1, on the reverse strand, counting down.
AGCTGCCACCAGATTTCGGCCATTGTCACACACTACCAAGCCTGGCTGGAGATTCGCTGGCAGAAACCACACATCGCTCTCCTGCTTGATGGCATTCCAGAGCTCCTGCGCTGTGTGGCTTCGATTCCCCAATGAAATTAATTTGAGTATGGCCTGTTGATGTTTGGCCATGGCTGTGCTCATATCGGTCGTAACAGGCTCCTGCTGCGCTGTTTCTGAGGAACTTGAGTAGGAGGAGGAGTCAATGTGTACAGACTGGATTCCTGCAATCCGTGGAATTGGCAGAACACGTACAGCGCCACTCTCCATATCTGTACCAGGTTCCACAACATTGACCCAATGGGCAGTGAGGGAAAGGTATCGTCCCTGTCCATGGTTACTGGTCCACGCATCGGTGGTCAGGTGGACCTTGCTACTGACGGCATTTAGTAGCGCATGTTGTATTTTTCCCTCCACATGTTTTTGCAGGGCAGGGACGGCTCGCCTGCTGAAATAAAAGCGGCTCGGTACAGTGTATTGAGGGACTGCCAATGCCATCACGTCCCGGAAGGTGTCAGTCTCCACCAGCCTGAATGAGAGCATTTCAAGTGCCAGTAGTTTGGCAATGCCAGCATTCAGAGCCTGTGCTCGAGGATGGTTTGCCGAGTATGGCCGCCTTTTATCCCATGCCTGTGCTACCGATGGCTGTAGAGTGGCCTGGGAGTGTGAGGAGGACTGGGAACGTGGTGCTGTGGGTGGAAGTTCACTGGATCTCCGGACAACATTGCCAGAGGTTCTTCCTTGGCGATCCTGTGAGGAAGCCGAACCAGCTGTGTGTGAGCTGGAGGAAGAGGCCCCAACATGAGCTGAAGAGGTGGTAGGTGGTGCTGTACGTTGGCCTACGTCTTCAGTGTGTCTGTGTAACTCCACCTCGTGCTTGGTCCGCACATGTTTCCACATATTTGTGGTATTGAGGTTGCTGACATATTTCCCTCTTTTGACTTTCTGTTGACACAGCTTGCATTTGACAAAGCAAATGTCATCTGCAACTGTGTCAAAAAAGGACCATGCACTGCAAGTCTTTGGAGCGCCCGTTTTGCCTTTTGAAAGAGGAATGCTCCTACTGGGTGCCGAAGTGGAGGCTACAGGCAACCAAGTCTGCTCCCTCCCTCTCCCTCCTGTTTTGGCCGTTCGGGGAATCTCTTCCTCAGAGCTGCTCCCACCACCTTCCTGTTCCTCACGCCATGATGGGTCAAGGACCTCATCATCTACACTCCCCTCTTCAAACACCTACTTCTCCTGGGTTGTCTCGCCAGCACCGTACGCACCAGAAAGTGGTAACTGAGTCTCATCATCATCTGATGCGTACTGAGGTGTGAACACTGCTGCTAGGCAAAAGAAAGCTACAGTGGTGGTTTATGTAGCCTGGGTAAAGCACAATATTTTTTTGAGAATCGCTATTTCTAACTGTCCCTCACAGTCTTCAACAGCAGCCTGTCCCTAACTGAATTCACAGCAGAGTGAACAGACATGGCGGCAGCGGCTTTTATAGTGCATCATGACATCATTTCAGCAGCCAATCACAGCCATGCCAATAGTTAACATGCCTAACAGGATGTGCCCACACTTCTGAGGATTCCCATTGGCTGAATCAAATGGAGCGGGCTCATAGAATTATGGGAACTTCCGATTCCGGTATTCGATATGAAAAAAGTATCGGAACTAAATATCGGAATTCCGATACAGCGAATATCGGCCAATACCCGATACTTGCGGTATCGGAATGCTCAACACTATTCATGGCCCATGTGTTTACTATGTAACTATCCCCTTATACTATGACATTTTATGGTATTTTATTATGTCCAACTTGTTTGGTTTTCCTTTTATTCCGTAATTAAATAAAAACTTTTTAAGTCTTTATCAATTTGGACTTTATTTTGGTTTATTCATATCTAATTGAGAAGGTTTCTATTGTCTTTTATGAATATTCATATATGCTATCTGTGTATATAGTGAGTGATTCTCACTGATTGTTGGCTTGGAAGCACCAATTAGTCTGGATGAATTAGAGGAGGCTCTAGATTCTATGGCAGGGAATAAGACACCGGGGTCTGATGGGCTGCCTGTGGAGGTATATAAACAGTACTCAAATATAATGCTTCCACAGCTGTTGAAGGTGTTTGAGGCGGCTAGGGAAGATGGGCACTTGCCCCGGTCCTTGAATGAAGCAATCATAGTGGTGATCCCCAAGGCTGATAAGGATCCATGTCTTCCAGAGTCATACAGGCCTATCCCCCTTTTAAACGTTGATGTCAAGATTTTTGCAAAGATTCTGGCGATGCGGCTGTCTAGAGTAATATCTAGTATTATTCATCCAGATCAAACTGGTTTTATGCCAGAGAAATCAACTGCAATTAATATCCGGCGGTTGTATCTAACTTTACAGATCCCATCTAAGGGAAAGGAACCCAGGGCTGTTGCATCTTTGGATGCTGCTAAAGCATTTGACAGCATCGAATGGCCACATCTGTGGGCTATATTAGCCAAGATGGGTTTCTATAAAAATTTTATTGCCTGGATACAGTTGCTGTATTCGTGTCCAGAGGCCAAAATTAGAATTAATGGGGAGATCTCAAATACAATTAACTTATACAGAGGGACCAGACAGGGGTGCCCTCTATCTCCCCTACTGTTTGCTCTGGCATTGAGCCCTTGGCAGTAGTAATTCGGGCGACACCTGAAATTAAGGGGTTTGGGTATGAGTCTTTGCAAGAAAAAATAGCTTTGTATGCTGATGACATGCTCTTGTTTTGGGAGAGTGGCTATCTTCTCTGAGGGTGGCAATGGAAGTCTTTGGATCCTTCGCAGTGATCTCTGGTTTATGTATTAACTGGGAGAAATCTTCAATTATGCCGGTGAGAGATGCTCCCGAGAACTCCTTGGAATTGGCAGGACAATTAAATGTAATCAAAAAGTTTAAATAATTGGGAATTCATATTGGATATAATATACAAAATTTTGAGCGTTTAAATATTACCCCGCTACTTGCTAAATTTCATCAAAAAATAAAGGACTGGTGCAAGTTACCACTGAGTATGGTGGGAAGGGCAAACCTGGTAAAAATGGTTCTCATGCCACAAGCTTTGTATGCCCTCCACAATGCGCCCATTTGGATTCCTCATCAAATCTTTTATCAGGTAAACAGAATATTTAAAGAGCTTATCTGGAAGAGGAGTGTTCCTAGAATTCGGTTGGAGGTTTTGCATACATCTAAAGAACTGGGGGGATTAGCGATTCCTTACCCGTTTCTGTATTATCTTGCAGCGCAGTTGCAGCATTTCAGAGGATGGAGGAGGAGGATTCCTTCATGTGAAGTTCCTCGGGATGTATGCTTACATGCGTATTGGGAAGGGACTTACTGGTGCAGGCGCTAGACTCAATGCGGTTCCGTCAGGGTCAAGCTATCAATAGTCCGATAATGAAGTGCATGGATAAGGTATGGAACACGGCCAAAGAAATATTGGGTATACAGGGAGTCACAGCGCATTCCCTGATCTGGAGAAACTTGACATGTACAGAGCTAAAGAAATTAGAGGGTTTGAGCTATGGGAGAGGAGAGGGCTTAAACTAGTATCACAGCTTTATTCGGAAGGGGAGTTTCGATCTTTTGAGGATCTCAAACAGACATTTTCCATCCTTAATAAAAGATTTTTTCAATGTCTCCAGCTGAGACATGCTTGTGAAGCACAACAGCGACTCGCTCCACTAGGTAATCCAGCTAAAACTCCGCTGTTGGATAGAGTAGTGATGGGAGGAGGATCAAGAGGTATTATATCCATGATATATGCAACCATGTTGGAAAAGAGAGTGGCAAGTTTGGAGATGCTGAAGAATAAGTGGCAAGTTGATGTAGGTGATTTAACAGATGATGAATGGGAGGATGCATTGCAAGAAGTCACGAAAGTCTCAGTTAGCGAGGCACAGAGAGTGTTGCATCTTTATTTGCTTCATCGAGTTTATCGAACCCCTGTATGGCTGTTGAAAATCGGCTATGCTAGGGAGGCAGATTGTTGGAAATGTGGAACGCCCAATGCGGATCTGATACACATGACCTGGAACTGTCCTCGGTTACGTAGGTTTTGGGGAGGTGTGAATGATTTACTTAATACTGTCTATCTATCAGGATCCTGACAGTGCCGGCGTACAGCCTCCGCTGAGCAGGGACTCACCCGCACTGTAGGGACCCCTGGGGACCAGGATAGCCAGAAAGTATAGGTGTACAGGACCTGAGTGATGAAGTTTAGCAAGCCGGCACGGGACCTACGGTCATGTGACTGCAAGGGGGAGGGGCTTAGCGTCCTGCTTTCAGAGAAGACAGAAAACTCAGAGTCGGGCAAAATGGAGGTCATTCACAGTACGGACAGCGAGGTACAGGAGGGTAAACAGACGGGAGGTCAGACAAAGCCAAAGGTCATACACAAGAGGGTGACGCGGTACCAAGGGGACGAGCAGAGAGAAGTCGGGTCACAAGCAGAAAGTCATACACGAGAGGTAGCGCAGTACAAGAGGGACAGGCAGAACTCGTAACAGGGACAGAACCGGATCAAAACCAAACAAGCAAGCAAGATATCAGGCACAAGGCACACGTACGCACAAGGTCAACTAACTCAGCCGAGGGAAGGAGTATAACTGACACCGGACCTAGGTCCAGTGAGCATTAAATAGCCGCCCTCTGCCAGGGAGAGGCGGAACAATTAACCCCCAGTCAGACCAGGACGGGCCAAAGCTAAACCCAGTACTGGATCATCATGACAGTACCCTCCTCTCAATGGGGGGCCACTGGACCCTCAGGTCTCTCAGGGTACTTGGCGTGAAAGGCCCGGACCAACCAATCCGCATGAACCGATCGAGCAGGAACCCACAAGCGTTCTTCAGAACCGTAGCCTTTCCAATGTACTAGATATTGAAGGGGACGATGGACCAACCTTGAGTCGACAATTCGTTCCACCTTGTACTCCGACTGCCCGGCTACCAAAACCGGTGTTGGGGAAGCTGATGATCCCTCCCCAGCGGACCTCACAGGTTTCAAAAGGGCCTTATGAAAAACATTTGGGATCCGCAGATATGGTGGGAGACGCAACCGAAAAGCCACCGGGTAGAGTTGAGCGAAACGGGTCGAAAAAATTCAAAAGTCGACGACTTTCGCCAAAGTAGGGTTTCATGAAATGAAACCCGACCTCAGCATGAGGTCGGCCACGAGGTCGGCGACTTTAGCGCCAAAGTCGCATTTCAAAACATGCTTCAGTGCCCTTTTTCAGCCAATGAGGAAGAACGGACACTGTGGGCAACGTGATGACATAGGCAGCGGTCCCCACCATCTTTGAGAAGGGCATGCAAGTGATTGGCTTGCTTTGGGGGGCGTCACAGGGGGTATAAAAGGGCGTGCACGCCGACCGCCATCTTACTTCTGCTGATCTCAGTATAGGGAGAGATGCTGCTGCTGCAGATTCTGTAGGGAGAGCGTTAGGCAGGGAAGAAGAAAAAAAATCAGCTGCTGCTGCTAGCGATTTTGCCTGCACAACACACCAGTGCAGTGCAAGGGGAGGCTATATTTTGGTGGATCAGCTGCATTGCTGGTTTCACACTGCTTTGCAAACTGCTTTTTTAAAAGCAATCCTTTTTTTTTTGTCCTGGTGAGATAATGAGCGTGCATTTTTTCACACCGTACAGCGGTGTACGCTGCTCTCTCAGTACCGTGTAACGGCTGTTATCACGGCCACAGTGAAGCTAAGGGTGTGACTCTGTAAGGATAAGTCAAGGAGTTGTTCCGTTCTTACAGACCTACACTCTAGGGAGATTCCAATCCTGCCCTGTCCTATATAACATTTTTCACACCTGTCAAATTCATCCTGTCATACAGCGGTGTGATATACACTGGGCCTGACACAATACATCAGTGTCCAGAAGTGTGTAAGGACATTCCATTTCTCCCATCCTATATAACATTTTTCACACCTGCCAAATTCATCCTGTCATACAGCGGTGTGATATACATTGGGCCTCACACAATACATCAGTGTCCAGAAGTGTGTAAGGACATTCCATTTCTCCCGTCATATGTCACATTTTACACACCAGCCAAATTCAGCCTGTCATACAGCGGTGTGATATACACTGGCCTGACACAATATATCAGTGTCCAGAAATGTGTAAGGACATTTCATTTCTCCCGTCACATATCACATTTTACACAACAGCCAAATTCAGCCTGTCATACAGCGGTGTGATATACATTGTGCCTCACACAATACATCAGTGTCCAGAAGAGTGTAAGGACAATCCATTTCTGCCGTCCTATGTCACATTTTTCACACCAGCCTAATTCAGTCTGTCATACAGAGGTGTGATATACATTGGGCCTCACACAATACATCAGTGTCCAGAAGTGTGTAAGGACATTCCATTTCTCCCGTCATATATCACATTTTACACACCAGCCAAATTCAGCCTGTCATACAGCGGTGTGATATATACTGGCCTGACACAATACATCAGTGTCCAGAAGTGTGTAAGGACATTCCATTTCTCCCGTCATATATCACATTTTACACACCAGCCAAATTCAGCCTGTCATACAGCGGTGTGATATACACTGGCCTGACACAATACATCAGTGTCCAAAAGTGGTAGGAGAATTAAATTCTCCCCTGTCCTATATACACCTTGTACCTTGTTTTACAGTTCCATATCGTTGGTGGAATTGTGGGTACATTTTTCAAAAAAATGAGGAAGTGTGGTGTAAGAGGCCGTGTTAGTGGGCGGGGGTTGCCAGCTGTTAATGATGGTGTTGGTGTTGGATCTGCTGGTAGTGGCAAAAGCAAAATAACACCTAATGCAGGAGGTGTTAAGCCTGCGTCATCGTCTGGCTCCACAAGGCCTCGAAGGCTCCCTTTTCTGGGAGTAGGTAAACCGCTTTTAAAGCCGGAGCTTCAGGAACAAGTTTTGGCCTACATTGCTGACTCGGCCTCCAGCTCTATCGCCTCCTCTTCTGAACTTGTAAAAAATAAAAGCACTGAGTCGTCTTTGGAGGCTCATGGTCATGATCCACACCTTTCTTTGTGTCCTTCACCCCAACCAAAATTGAAGGATGCGGCAGGCCACACAACAGATTACTCCATGGAGCTGTTTTCACATACCATGCCTGGGTTATCAAGTGAAATGGTGAATTACCCAGGCCAAGATGAATCTGACATGGAGTGCACTGATGCACAGCCACTGATAGATGATTCTGCTGGTACATTCACTCAGAGCACCACATGTTCCTCGCAGTGTACTGAGCCAGATTCTGACCCTGATGAAGCTCAGGTGCCCCTTCCCGCATACTATACCACCATACACGGTGACACAGAGGAAGGTGCACACGACATTGAAGAGGAGGTGATGGATGACCCGGTTGTTGACCCAGATTGGCATCCATTGGGGGAAGAGGGTGCCGCTGCCAATAGCTCCGAAGAGGAGGAGGAGCATCCGCAGCAGGCATCAACATCGCAACAGCTGTTATCTGGCAGGCACGGAGCAGTCCAAAAACGGGTTACAAAAAGCCAAAAAGTTGCTGGACTGCTTGGCCAGACGGTCAAAATAGCACAGCGTGCAAGGACGCAAAATGTCTTCCATAGTAGGAAGAGTGCAGTGTGGCATTTTTTTTGAACAAAATCCTAATGATCAGGCCAAGGTTATCTGTAAGAAGTGCGCAAAGACCTTTAGCCGAGGGAAAAATCTGAAAAATTTAAATACCAGTTGCATGCTTAGACATTTAACCACCATGCACTTGCAAGCGTGGACGGAACACCAAACCTCAAGTACCACATGTGCAAATGCTCCCAAAGAAGGTAGTCAGCAACGCTACATTGTTTCCCCCACTGTAAGCCCACCGGTTAGCACAGCAGCAAATGTTGAGGTGTCGTTGCAAGGCCAAAGCTGTCAGGGAATCACAATGTTATATCAACGAAAGACTGAATCTAGGCCATCAGAAAGAACACCAACTCCATCACCATCATCAACCCTCTCACAGTCCGCCCTGTCCACCGCTAGTTCCACCATAGGCATCTCTCAAGTCCAGCTCACCCTGCCAGAGACTATGAGTAGGACAAGAAAGTACTCATGCTCTCATCCGCGTACACTGGGTTTCAACGCCCACATTGTCAAACTAATCTCTCGAGATGATGCCCTATCGGTTGGTGGAAAGCGCAGCTTTCCTCGAACTCATGGCCTACGCAGTACCACGCTATGAACTACCCAGTCGCCACTTCTTTTCTTGCAAAGCCATCCCAGCCCTTCACCTTCATGTGAAGGACCGCATTGTCCATGCACTCAAGCAATCAGTGAGTGGAAAGGTGCATCTCACAACTGATGCATGGTCCAGTAGGCATGGCCAGAGCCGTTACGTGTCCATCACTGCGCACTGGGTTAATGTGGTGGATTCAGGGTCCACAGAGGACAGCGGTGGTGGGACTGTGCTGCCTAGCCCACGGTATAGGAAACAGTTGGCTGTAGGCGTTCGACCCTCCTCCTCCTACTCCTCTAGAAGCGAAAGCTCGTCCCCAGAGTGCAGTCGCAGCAGCACTCCATCCGCAGCTGCCAGTGTTGCACACGAGGTGTCCCACTATCGATCAGCTAGTGGAAAGCATCAGCAGGCTGTGTTGAAGATGATGTGTTTGGGCGACAGACACACCGCGGAGGTACTGGCCGACTACTTTCAGCAACAAACTGAGTCATGGCTGGGCAGTCTACATCTTGAGGCAGGCAAGGTAGTCAGCGATAACGGCCGTAATTTTGTGGCTGCCATAGCCCTTTCAAAACTCAGACACATACCTTGCTTGGCTCACACCTTGAACCTGGTGGTGCAGTGCTCCCTCAATAATTATCCAGAGTTAACAGGCCTGCTCCAGAAGGTTCGAAAACTGTGCTCGCACATCCGCCGGTCGCCCGTACACTCCAGTCGCATGCAGAAGCTGCAGTGATTGCTACACCTTCCCAAGCACCGGCTAATTATCGACGTTGCAACTAGGTGGAACTCCACCCTGCACATGGTTGAGCGGCTGTGCGAACAGAGGCAGGCTGTAATGCATTTGTGGGAGGATACCCGGACAGGCACTTTGAGGGCAGACATGGAGTTGACAGGTGTGCAGTGGTCAAAGCTGAAAGACCTCTGTAAAGTCCTTCAGTGTTTTGAGGAATGCACACGGCTGGTAAGCGCAGACGACGCCATCATAAGCATGAGCATCCCACTTATGCGTCTGCTCTTGCAAACTTTGACGCACATTAAGGAGCAGGCATCTGCAGCCGAGGTTGAGGAGGAGGAAATCCTTGATGACAGTCAGCCATTGTCTGCTCCGGGACCTCTCCTGGACGAGGTGGAGGAAGAAGAGGAAGAGGAGGAGGAGGGTGATGATGGGGATGATTATTTAGGGGAGGAGGATGCTTCTCGTGTGTCCAGAGAAAATGTTGGCGTGGCAAGGTCTGGTACAGGGTTTGTGCGTGACTGGAGGGATGTGGATTTGCCAGAAAGTGCTCCTCCACCAAGCAGTCGCACTGCATCATTGACACCGGGAACATTGGCCCACATGTCAGATTATGCCTTGCAGATCCTAAAAAGGGACCCCCGCATTGCCAAAATGATGAACGATGACGACTACTGGTTGGCCAGCATCCTGGATCCACGCTATAAAGGCAAATTCCAAAATATCTTGCCACAGGAGAACCTTGACCTAATATTGGCTAACAAACAAGCTACTCTGGTAAACCGGTTGGTTGAGGCATTCCCAGCACACAGCAGCGGAGATGGTTCTCACACAAGCCGTAGGGGCCAGGGGCAGCTTGGAAGAGGTGTTCGTGGTGCACACATCAGAAGTGGCGTTGGAGACAGGGGTTTCATGACCATGTTGTGGACTGATTCTTCAAGTCCCGCTCACACGACTGGTAATACTGCATCGATGGAAAGTGACAAAAGACAGCACTTGTCAACTATGGTTACAAACTACTTTTCCTCCCATGTCGATGTTCTCCCTCACAGGTCATTCCCCTTTGACTATTGGGCCGCTAAACTGGACACCTGGCCTGAATTGGCACAAAAAGCGCTACAGGAGCTCGCTTGACAAGCTGCAAGTGTGCTATCGGAAAGAGTCTTCAGTGCTGCTGGATCAATCCTGACAGAAAAAAGGACCCATCTGTCGACCCAAAATGTGGATGATCTAACCTTCATTAAAATGAACCATGCATGGGCTTCCAAGGATTTTGTCCCACCTTCCCCTGATGACACATAGGTTGACAGAAAAATGGCTTGCTTTGGTGCTCCTCTTCCTGGGACTTGAACAATTTCTCCTTTTGCATCAGCTCAATGTCCAACATCAACATATGCCACTTTCTAAAACTCCCTAACTGTGCTGCCTCCCCCCCATGGCCGGGGTCACCACCTAGCGCATGAGACCGTGCGAGTGCCGTTGCCCTGGACAGGTGGGTAGGCTGACTCTTGGGTGCGGGCACTGGCACAGGGTCCCTCATAGTGCAATCAAGTGTCTCTGACGGTGGTGGTGCACACCCGCCGTCAGACACACCGCCGTACTATGAGGGGCCAAGTGCCAGTACCGACGCCCACGAGTGGGCCCCCCTTGCTTGGGCAGGGCCCCAGCATTTGCAATCTTTACCTCTCCCTGCTCCTCCGCTGTGTAGTCTGGGCCGTCAAATCCATACTGGGCCTGACACCGTCTGAGCCTGCCTCCTGATCTATAGACATATATTTTGAATGTGTACACTATGCTATCCATACATGTTATCCGGTGATACGGTACCCTTTCTCACCTTTGTGCAATCACGTGTAATCCATACTGGGCCTGACACCGTCTGAGCCTGCCTCCTGATCTATAGACATATATTTTGAATGTGTACACTATGCTATCCATACATGTTATCCGGTGATACGGTACCCTTTCTCACCTTTGTGCAATCACGTGTAATCTATACTGGGCCTGACACTGTCTGAGCCTGCCTCCTGATCTATAGACATATATTTTGAATGTGTACACTATGCTATCCATACATGTTATCCGGTGATACAGTACCCTTTCTCACCTTTGTGCAATCACGTGTAATCCATACAGGGCCTGAGAGCGGCTGGCGAGCTGTTAAGCAAGCTACAGCACCTGTGATTTGGACACGTAAGTTTTTCATTTTCTCAGGAATGATGGTTAGGCCTAATTCCGGAACTGCGGTTGACCTGCACTTATTGGGAAATCATCGTTCGCTGGTAATAATTGTAATCCCAGATCCCCATCACTAACGGTGTTCAGCGGGTTATCTGCACCTGTAAGCGACAAACGCTGGCCCTTTCAGTGTAGCGCACATGCAGCCACGGACATGTAAGGGCATGACACACCAGTTATTGGCCAATCTCACGTGCCAGAGCCTCGCGTGTCCCTCTAGTAAGCCGGACTCAGACCGTGGGACATGACGGAGTCTCCTTCGTTAACGGAATTAAGCTTGCAATGTGTGCATCTTTTTTGTTGCTGGATGGTTGAGGTTGCCCGTGTTGAGTCAAATTACGCCGCAGGCTCCACTCCTGGTGGTGCCCTTCTGGACATTCCTTTAAGGTTCAGCTTTGCAACCATACTGCCCACGTAAATCAAACACTTTGCCTTCATGAACGCTGTTTGGAGGGTCGTGACTCATGGGAATAACGCCGTCCAATCAGTTAACCTGCTAGAGAGATCCTTCGTTGCTCCCAAGCATGACATCACACTCCCTAGGAGGACGGTAATGCCACTGTGGCGACCGTACTCCATGGGGCGACACAAGTGCCCTGATGCCCAGCCACTGCTCGATGAATCTGCTGGTACATTGACCCAGACCACTACATTCCCCTCGCACTCTACACAGCCTGAATCTGACCCTGATGAAACTCAGGTTACCCTTCCCATATACTGTTCCATCTTACACGGTGACAAAGAGGAAGCTGCAGATGAAAGTGCAGGTTCGGCCCACCCGCCGTCAGACACACCACCGTACTATCAGGGGCCCTGTGCCAGTGCTGTCGCCAACGAGTGGGGCCCCCCTGCTTGCTCAGGATCACAGCACTTGCAAGGTTGAAATACTGTGCAGTGAGATGGAAGATGGGGACGACGAGAAGTCCAGACTAGTACAGGGATTCCCTAGCGAGGAGACTTATTTCATTGTTTTCAATGTTGGGACAGCAAGTTTTGGGGAGCACTATACTCTGGAGAATGATAGATGGGGCCCACCATACACTGGAACATTCCAAAGGTGGACATCAGACACTGGATTTACAGGGCCCATTATACACTAGAGCATTAGAAATGGGGCCCATTATGTATGGAGCATTATTTGGGCCCATAAGACAGTGGAGCTTCATCCATTGGGACCAACATATACTGTAGCATTATTTGGAGCTCATCATATACTGTTTCAAACATTATATGGGACCAATGATTCTGTATGGAGAAATAGATGGGCCTCGTCATGAGATGTAAAAAGTGAAGTATTTTCCTTTGTAGTATACCACTATTTCTCTGCCGTATCGGAGCAGCATGAGTTGTCGTATGTGTTAAAGGGGCGCTCTTAAGCCCAGGGCACATGAAAACCTGGAGCCAGCCCTACCCCCCCACAACTTTAGCCAAATAACCCCCATTTTTCAGTGCGTAACTAGTATTATGAAGTAAATAAAGGGTGACAAGCTTCAGTAATAAGAATTTATGCTTTTGGCATTCAAATGGGCACTGTTGGTGTGTTTCCTGTCCTCCTCTCACTGCCGACTTTTCTTCCCCATTGACTTACATGCATTCTATGTGTCTATATCTATTTCATATCTGTTATAAACCCTGTCATAGGGCTCCATTATATGTCCATTTTGCAAGGCGGCAAGAAAATCTCGCCATACGAATGTCATACGGATTACATACGGATGCAGACATGCGCAAAATACGCAACCACACCTTGCTTACGGATGACATACCGAGCACTATTTAGGGGTCATTCATCCGTATTATGCATGTAAACTACTGACCGTATTTTGCGTCGGTTAGTGTGACCCCGGCCTTATGAAGAATCCAGAAGAGACTTTGATTTCTTTAAGAATTCTTGATGAATGCATACAAACAGCAGCAGGTAAAAAAGACTTTCTTCAGACAGGCTGAAAACACATGTGCTTCTAATGAAGCCAAGATGGAGAATGAGACACAGGGAGAAGAAGAAGGAAGTGACATCACACCAGAAGAGGGAGACAGGGAGACAGAAGGCCCCCAAGTCTTAGGTGGGAATAAAGTGGTGACAGCTTCTTTTCCTCCAGGTTCTGCTGCAAGAACATCAGTATCCATACAACCTCGGAGACCGGACTCCGGACCATGCGCTTTAACTTAAGGAAGGGCTCTGCTCTCACCCTTATCCTCAGTTCTCTTCTCCCCACGTTCCATACTAATCTATCTTCCTTCTGGAGAATCAGGCTTTCTCTTGCTCTTTCCCGTGCTGTGGCGCCCCCAGGAGTATGGGCGCCACAGTGGCATTACCTTCCTCCTAGGGAGTGTGATGTCATGCTTTTGGAAGCAATAAAGGGTCTCTCTGTCAGGTAAATACAACACACAGCACAGTTCCCACTCCAGGCCAGCAGAGGGAGCTCTGAACCAAAACTGGGGAAAGAGCTGCTCTCTGGAGGCCAGGAAGGGGAAGTTTAGTTAGTTCGTGTGAGGAGGGCGTAGTGTGTGGATGAGAGGAGAAGAGCTGGAGGATTGAGCAGAGTTCAGGCTCACTTCTAGAGTGGCGCATGGTTCCGGGGTCCGGTCCCGAGAAGTTTGAGAAACTGATGTTCCTGCAGCAGAAACCGGAGGAATAGGAAGCTGTAAATGCTCTGTTCACACATAAGACTAGGAGGCACAACAGCAACGTGTGAGCCAGAAGAAGGAGGATACAGCTGTCTGCCATACGAGGGGGTTCTAAAAGAGAGCAAGCAAGAGGATCTTCAGTGTAACTCAGTACTGCATGTACCTCAGATAAGCGCTAGAAAAAAGACTACACAACTCATCTGCATAGAGAGATTCCTGAGTTGCTTCCAGGCTAGCCAACTCCTGTTCCATCTGCAATCTGGATCCTGGACTTTGCAAAGCAAAGTAAAGGTAAAGGAAACTGCACCCTGTTGTGTCATTGCCTTCTTCCTGCAACCCCCTCAGTTCTGCTACATCTCTGTGCCTAACACTGCACCCTCTTCCTCAACACCTATTCTCACTGCCCTGGGACTACAGCTCTACCTGTGGGGAGCTATTACATCTTGCTGCCTTATACCATCTGTCCCAGAGAATCTGCCTGCAGCGTCGGATTAACCCCTTCATTGCCGAGCACCACAGGTGGCATCGCGTATCATCCACTTATAGACTTTAACCAGCCACGCTTAACCCCTTTTACATGGACGCCCAGGGCCACGGACCGGGTCACCGCTACTGTGACACTTCCCTCTGAGATACCGGCCCAGTACCACACTGCCCTGGCGGGCGATCCACGTGCCAACAGCTCCGACTCACAACAGTTTGCTGCAGCACTTGCTTCCACTCCATCCCTCTCTCGGGATCTTCTCTCTCTCACTGACCCTTTCCTAACATTCTCCCGCTCTCTTGTGCAGTCTAAGCTCCACCCACTTCTCCAGCACCCTTCATGAACCAAAGCAGCTGGCTTACAGGGTGCTCTGCTATTCTAAAGTGTCTGTGCTGGGTGCAGGTGTTGGAGTGTGGTCAGGTGTCTCCACCTTACCTGGATAGTGGGGTACCACACCTCAGAAGGAGGTGCAGTACCTCTGTGGCGACTGAACCCTCAGGGGCACCACATATGTACCAGGGTATCCGCCTTGTAGGTATAGGTTTGCCTTTTTTAACATGATAGATTCCCTTTAAATTATACAAAATGTATAAATGTAATTAGGAATTGTATACTGGTGGCCCTCTGGGGCCGTGTAACTGCAGCATTACTGCAACCTACTAAACTGTTGTAGACGTGTAACTACGTGAACCTGTCACTCATGTGGGAGCTGTAGACCTAAAGCTGGCCATAAACTTATGATGGCAAATGGACCACTGCTCATTGTGCCGTCAGTGATCTCTCCCTTTACCACCTACACACTCCTCTGATACAAGTCGGGTCCTTTAAATTTCAAGCCTTTTTCTCTTCCCTGACATCACATTTCGTCAGGATCAAACAAAAGTAATCAATTGCGTATTTAGGCCTTAAAGGGGTATTCTAATTTCCAAGATTCTATCCCAATAAACAGGGTGGGCCATTTATATGGATACACCTAAATTAAATGGGAAGAGGGTCATGTGACAAACTTATTGAGAATTTCACAGGAAAAACAATGGTGTATCCATATAAATGGCCCACCCATGTTTATCCATATAAATGGCCCACCCTGTATTATCAAATGCCCCTATTAGAAATGTAGCATAGTTCTTATTTGCCATGTCTCTTTCCTCATGTGCAGGGCATTGCTGTAGCCTAGGTTTCCATGGTTACGACCACTAGCAACTAGATAAGTGCCACTATATGAGTGGCCGTAACCATGGATGCCTAAGGAAAGGGACATAGCATCTCAGGAGAACTATACTACCTTTCTAATTGGAGGTATTTGATATTATTATTATTATTAAACCTACTACATATTGGGGTAGGATCTTGGCGATGGGAATACCCTTTTTTTAAGGCTTTCCTCAGGTGCACCCCCCCTAAATAAATGCCTGTCGCATACAATATAGTTGCACTAAAAAGCTTAATCTGGTCCGATTTTTTGGCTAGTAGTCCGCAGTCTTTTATGCCAAGGGCTCATTCACATTTGCTTATTTTAGATTCGTTTTCTTTTTTTTAAATTTGGCAGTAGATGTTCATGATTTAATTTACATGTCACTTGCAAAAAGAGAAGAAAAAGTGACCTGTAAATATATATTTTACTTTTTCTTTATTTTTTTTTCTAAAAGGCCCAGCATGTGGCAACAGCTCGGTATTGGTACCATTTTTACCACATAGACGTTTATTTAAGAAAAAAACAAAAAAAAGATTTTTAATTAGTTTAAGCATGCATTTTTTTTTGTTTTTTTTTCATTTGCTTTTCTGCAAAATTGGTTAATGCTTTAACCAAAAACGAATCTACTACATGAAAAATGGTCAACGCTGAGCAAAAGGGTTACAATATGGAGAGAAATGTGGGGGAAAAAATACTGCATTCGACAACACATGCCTGATCCATATTGTCAAGTGTGAGAGTAAAGCCTCAAGACATAGACAGTAGTCCCTGTTGGAACGTCCTACTTAGCCATTGTGCCGCCATATGATGCTCTATAAATGGTATCCAAAAAAAAAATATGGATGCCATGAAAAAATCCTCCATATGAGACCTAGAGGTGCAGAACTGGCTCTCTAGTTTGGCTATGATTATACAACGCTTTGCTTTTATGGAGCCATAATACAGTTGTGTACACAACACCGTACTATATAATATATAAAGCTCAATGTGGGAGTGTATGTACTGTATGTATGTATGTCCGGGATTGGCATCCGCACCGTCGCAGCTACAGCCATAAAATTTGGCACATTCAAGCAAAAAAGGAAGCACACTGTAGCGCCAAACCATGCAAACATGAAAAATGAATAATGAATTGCATTACTGCATTAGAAATATGAAAAATTGAGAAAGTTTAGTGCATAAAATGGCCAAGTTTATGCGCTAAACTTTCTCAATTTTAACCCCGCGCGTTCCAATTCACCAAACAATTTTACCCCTATCTACAAAATGGGGAAAAAGTGTATGTATGTATTGGCATCTGCACCATCGTAGCTACAGCCATAAAATTTAGCACAGTCACACACCTGGGCACAGAGAGCGTCATAGGCTATGTTGTGAGGCGAAATTTTAACTCCGCGCGTTCCAATTCACCAAACAATTTTGCCCCTATCTACATAATGGGGAAATAGTGAAAGGAAAAGTGTTGGAGGCAAATTGAGAGCTGCCAGATGTGAACAAGGGAGACTTAAAGAATGAGAGCGATGGCGCCAAACAGTATATACCGTACAGTTGCTAAGGTGGGGCCCTGACATGGGATACTCACTACACACGGGGATATGAACACACACACAAAATGCACCACACACTACCACGTGCTTCAACACATATACCACCCTCAGCACACATTTCACCACACATACACCAACCTCGCCACATAAAAGTCCAAACACAAAAGTGGCCACTCAAAACTCGCCACGCTGTCCCAAAGCTGTTTAAAAGATGAAAAATGAGCTGTGATTGGTTGCTATCAGCAACAGTTTTCTTTGTAGGCAGTTGTGGTAACTGAGGCCTATTATTCTTATCATTTCTATGGTGTTATCGTCCGTCTGTAAAGCTGGAAATAACACAATTTATTACCGTGCCAACACAGACCACCCTCTGACACAGACTGCAGGGGGAGCCCAGTATCACACAGGATAGGATTAGATACACAGCTCAGCAGTCAGTATCACACAGGATAGGATTAGATACACAGCTCAGCAGTCAGTATCACACAGGAGAGGATTGGACACATGGCTCAGCAGTCAGTATCACACAGCATAGGATTAGATACACGGCTCAGCAGTCAGTATCACACAGGAGAGAATTAGACACACGGCTCCACAGTCACTATCACACAGGATAGGATTAGATACACAGCTCAGCAATTAGTATCACACAGTATAGGATTAGATACACGGCTCAGCAAGCAGTATTACACAGGATAGGATTAGATACACAGCTCAGCAGTCAGTATCACACAGGATAGGATTAGATACACAGCTCAGCAGTCAGTATCACACAGGCTAGTAATAGATACATGGCTCAGCAGGCAGTATCACACAGGATATGATTAGATACGCAGCTCAGCACACAGTATCACACAGAATAGTATTAGATACACAGCTCAGTAGACAGTATCACACAGAATAGGATTAGATACACGACTCAGCAGTCAGTATCACAAAGGATAGGATTAGATACACAGCTCAGCAGTCAGTATCACACAGGAGAGGATTAGACACATGGCTCAACAGGCAGTATCACACAGGATAGGATTAGATACACAGCTCAGCAGTCAGTATCACACAGGATAGGATTAGATACACAGCTCAGCAGTCAGTATCACACAGGATAGGAATAGATACACGGCTCAGCAGACAGAATCACACAGGATAGGATTAGATACGCAGCTCAGCACACAGTATCACACAGAATAGTATTAGATACACGGCTCAGCAGACAGTATCACACAGAATAGGATTAGATATGTGGCGCCCCTGAGGCTCGGTTGCCACAGAGCTACTGCACCTCCTCCTGAGGTGTGGTGCCCCACCATCCAGGTAAGGTGGGAAGCTCCAAACCACACTCCAACACCTGCACCCCACACCACAAAGTAGTGTAGCAAAGCACCTTCAGCGGCTCCCTGCTTGGAGTATAGCAAAGCACCCATTGGTGGCTCCCTGCTTGGAACACGAAACGTGCTGGGAGGTGGGTGGAGTTGAGTTTACATTAAAAGAGCGAGAAGAGTTTAGGATTCAGCAGTTAGTTAGTAGTCAGTCATTCAGTCATAGGCATTCAGTCATTCAGTCAGTCACTGAGAGTGAGTGAGGATGCAGAAGGACAGAGAGTGAGACAGAGAAGATCCCCGGGAGATGGATGGATGAAGGAAGTGCTGCAGCAGGCCACAGTGACCTGGGTCTGCTGGCACAAGAAATAGACATAGAAGGAAAACCTGATTGTTCCATAGAAAGAAAGGATTAGTACAGAATGTGAGGAGTAAGAGACAGAACAGAGGACGTGGGTTAGAGAAGAACACTGCCTAGGAGTTCTAAGTGCAAGGCCGGGGCCCGGTCCCCGAGGTTGTATGGATACTAATGATCCTGCAGCAGACACCGGAGGAAAAGAAGTTAGCAATACTTTATTCCCACATCAGACTTGGTGGCACAACAGCAACATTGATAGTGAGCTGGGACTAGGAAGCAAGAAGTCCCCGAAGCAGGCTACAGCTGTCTGCCGTACAAGGAAAGTTCATAAGAACATCGGACAGGAGAAACTCCAGTGTAACTCAGTACTGGGAGTACTTCATTTATAGGCGCTATAAGAGGAGACGTTCAGAAAGGCACATGTTGGCGGAGTGTTGGAAAGGAGTATTCCACCTGGCCTGGAGGTTGACTGAGTCCCTGACCTGGAGGACACAGCACAGAGGCAGGCACCTGTTTGCACAACAGACTGTGAGTAAAGCTTTGGAACTACATGCCCTGGTGTCCTCCACTTATTCCTGCGCCAACACACCCGGCACTGCTACATCTTGGTGCCCAACACCGCCTGACCTACATCTCCCCTTGGCCTCCACATCTACACTGCCCTGGGACTACAGCTTCACCTGTGGGGAGCTTTTACATCTTTGCTGCATCATACCATCAGTCCCAGAGGATCTGCATGCAGCGTCGGCTTAACACCTCCTTGCCAAACACCACAGGTGGCGTCACGAACTATTCATTTAATCAACTACAATCCACCATTCAATCTCCCTTTTACTTGGGTGCCCAGGGCCACGGACCGGGTCACCGCTGCTGTGACACCTTTCCCCTTGAGTGACCGGCCCGGTACCGATTACCCCACAGCCCTGGGAGGGCGACCCAGATACACGGCTCAGCAGTCAGTATCACTCAGGATAGGATTAGATGCACGGTTTTTATGTGCAATATAATCATTATAATTTGTTATAACTAACCACAGTTGGTTACTATGCCCAGGCAACACCGGGCTCTTCAGCTAGTATAATATAAACGCCAGCAAATCTAATAAATGGATAATTAGATACTCGTGTCCATGGGATTAGCTCAGTATTGTAACTTCATTGATGTAAAATGGGATAAGCTGCAATAAAAAGTGCCGTCCTATGAACAGTGTCTCGGTTTCTTCACACCAATTGCTGTTTTGCACATCGGCAGCAAATAAAATGTTCTTACCACTGACAATTGGTTTAAGTCCGGGATCACACATGCGAGAAACTCGGACGAATCTCGCATGTTAATACCAGGCATTGCCGCCTGCACTTGGGAGCGGAGCGTGCGGCTGCATAGCAATTTGTGATCCTGGCCTAATTTGAAAACTCCCACATCAGGTGTCTGACAGGTTCACTGCCAAGAGGGTTTCTGGGGATTCAAATCAGAAATAATTTCTTTAATGGGAAAAATAGGTATGCATTTATTTTTTGTATTTCTGAATACTCCATTTATTATCAACATTGTGAAGGTTTCTTTGTTTTTTTTTTTTGTTTTTTTGTGAAGTTGCCTTTTTCATATTTTACTTTATGCAAATAAATTTTGGTTTGAATTCTTGCTGCAAGATGGTTTGTATTCTTGTGTTACCTGGCATTAAAATTCTGGTAATGTCTATTATAAAAATGAATCCCTATCGTATAGCTATCAATGTAGTGTTGGGAGTAAGCAATGCCACAGGAGATAGGGGTTGTGACAAGAGTTGAGCCAATTTTGCAAAATTTGGTTCGGATTACGATCGCCGGCGAATATTGTATTTGCAGTATTCACCAAACGTCAGTGGGTTTAGAGTTGAGCGAATATGTTCGGGACTGATCGTCAAACATAAATTCTGCACGAATAGAGTACAAAAAAGCCATGAATATGGCAAATTCGGATTTGAGGATGGTTTCATATTCTCCAGTTGTAATGCTACACGAGATGGAAAAAGCTGACTATACACATTGGGTAGCCGTGTGCTGAATGTTCGGCCAAAGGCTATCACTCCCGACTCCACATACTTGTGAGTGCTGGGGATTTTGAGATTATCTCCTGTTATGAATGAGTCACCGGAGGAGGAGAAAACAAAAATACAAGCTAAGTCCAGAAAACCGGAGAGGTTGGTAGCTATCGGATTGCAGACCCCTGATCCTATACACCACAACTAACAGTAGCCGTGGGGGGTTCCTATGGTGCCCTAGACCCCTCGTCACAGCCGGAGAACTACATAAGCCTAAAGTAGGAAAGGGGAAATCTAAACTGCCCCAGAGCAGACCCCAAAGCAATAGACAGCCCCCAACATGTATTGTCGGTGAAAAACAGATGAAAACACAAACACAGACAGAAATGCAGACTGAGCAAACGATGGGGCCCAACTAATTAGATAGGACAGGACAGAAAAGATGCTGGCTGCAATCCGCAAAAAACCCTTCCAAAAATGTCCCAACCATCTGATAGGGAAAAAGGCCCTGAAGTCACTAGACAAAAATCACTATATCAGCACTCAGGTATATTCTGAAAACAGAGCAAAGAGATCAACTGATCAGAGACAAAAATGGAATTCAGCCAGTCCCAACCAGGACTGGCTGAATACAAACACTAAGGAAACCAGACAAAATCTCATGGAATATTAGCAGGGCAAAAACTTAGCTTTTAGTAGACAAGAACAAAACTGGATGCAAGAGCTCAGAGCAGAAAGGATCACCAGCAGCCCTGCAGGGCGTCGGCTGCCTTATATCCACTCAGAAATTCCAGATGTCCAATCACACTCCGCCTGTTCAGATGACAGGTTCTTCCCATCCCAATCAATTTCACTACCTCTCTTCACCAGCAGAGGGAGTTCATCAGACATCAAAGGTGAAGGAGAGAATGAACTCACAACAATCTCCCCTGAGAACAAAAGTATCAGGCATTGCCACTCCACCTGCCCGGTCCTTCTCTCTCCTATCGGGGAAGAGGCGGGAGGTGCCCCTACACAGCAGATGGCCGAGCGATCCTCCCAAAATCTGTGGCTTTGACCGGCTTTCAACTAACATGTATTGGGGCTGTTATTGTTACTGTCTCAAAAAAGGTAATGGTAAACTGTACCTCCCTTCTAATGGGATGGGGTCCCTTTACCTCTATGTAGCCCACCTGTAATTGGCAAGTAACAGTTCAGTGCTCATATTCTGCTACATGTGTAAGCTATTAAAATGAGCCTTTATTAGATTTTAATAACTTCATTATTCACTATTTTGAAGTCTTTTGGGTCCTGATTTATTAAACTGATTTCAGCAGAATTCTGGTGAAGTTGCGCAAAAATATTGCAACATTTGGAGTTTACTTTACAAGCCAGCTATGCCAATATGGACAGGGCATGGCTGCACCCACCTGCATAAAGAGTCTGACTGGGGTACATTGACGGCACCTGAATTGGGTGCATTGTACTCCAGCAATCCTCTTCTTAAACTGGCCTGCACAGCACAGTCTTAATGACTCGTGCCTTCTATTTCATTATTAAAAAAAAAAAATTGTATATAATTTTTTTTTTTCACCAAGCCAAATCTAACCACTATTATTTCAGTTGCCAATACTTGCAGCAGGTCTTTGAAACCAAAATTGGCCAAGATATAAAAGTACATGCGAATAATTGCACTATGCTGGACTTTGGATACACAAACACTGTATTTTTCCAGTTAATGATCTTCACTTGTAGGCTTTCCGTGAATGCTTTATATGTGTATCAATTTTTTTTATTAAAGTTGTGGATCATTTGAATCTTCTCTTTTGTTTGTAGCAATGTAGCAACAAAACTGTTTGGGTATGACACTTGCACACCGCAAATACTGCAGCCATAGGAGACCAGAGACGCACAGACCACAATCTCCTATATTGTGTCTGCCTCAGCTGTGGACTGTGTATTCCCCATGGGGTGTCCAGTTCAACACTGCGGGGGAGTCAGGTGCCATTTTATTGTAGTCCAGAACTGTGCTCTTGGCTACAATTTACACCCCCATATCAACAGCTCACGTAGCTGTCGGTGACAGGAGGTCTGCGCAGTGGTTGTGAGATGTGGTGAGCACAGATCAGGAGCCTGACGCTGTACTAATATCAGGCTATTGAGCAGCTCGGTGGCCTGGGATTAGTCGTACAATGTCAGGCTGCCGACCTGTATTCACTTCAGTATTCAGAGCTCATCATCACGTTGCTGTGCTCTGAACACTGACTCATCTCTGCTCAGTCAGTGTAAAGTCTCATTCAGTTGTCCCTACATTATACATCTGAGTGAGGCTTTACACTGAGCACAGCCATGTATCTAGTCCCATCATGTGTGACGGTCTGCTGAGCCATGTATCTCATGCGGTCACTGAAACGGTGAGCAGCGCAGCTTCAACTAACAGAATCGGTGCTAACGACCGACCTCTGTGTCACTGTCCACTTGTCAATATCACTTTGCCACCACTAACAAAATGGCTCCTATGCTTCATCCTGCCTTATCCGTTGGCAAACTTCTAGAAGGCGAGGAGTGACGTCTCACACATGGAGCAGATCCCACCAATGTGTACTGCAGTTGCACTATTTCACATTACATTCAATTTTTATGGCAAATATCAGCAGTTGCCCCCCACTCCCTCCAGTTTTTCAAGTTGAAAATATGAACAAAAATTGCTATTTTATACCATTAAAAAATATACGTTTTTGCATTTTTTTTTCCAATTGTTGAGAAAAAATGGGCACATCTAATATATAAAGCTCAAAGTGTGTATGTATGTACAGTATGTATGTATGTATGTGTGTATGTATGTGTGTGTGTATGTATGTATGTATGTGTGTATGTCCGGGATAGGCATCCGCACCGTCGCAGCTACAGCCACAAAATTTGGCACAGTCACACATCTGGACCCCGAGAGCGTCCTAAGCTATGTTGTGAGGTGAAATTTTAACCCCGTGCATTTCAATTCACCAAACAATTTTGCCCCTATCTACATACTGAGGGAAAAAGTGTGTGCGCGTCAAGCCCCGCCCCTCATTATGATGTCATAATGCCCCTATTTGCATACTGGGGAAACAGTGTGTGCGTATCAAGCCCTGCCCCTCATTATGATGTCACAATAGTTGCCATGGTGACGCTGATGTCATCATAGGTTGCAAACCCTGCCGCTGCTCATTATGATGTCATAATGGTTGACTATGGGATGGAGGATGTGTGATGGGTATATGGGCACTGGACTATGGGATGGAGGATATGTATGACGGGTATATGGGCACGGGCCTATGGGATGGTGGATATGTATGACGGGTATATGGGCACGGGACTATGGGATGGAGGATATGTATGACGGGTATATGGGCACGGGACTATGAGATTGAGGATGTGTGATGGGTATATGGGCACGGGAATATGGGATGGAGGATGTGTGACGGGTATATGGGCACGGGACTATGGGATGGACGATATGTATGACGGGTATATGGGCATGGGCCTATGGAATGGAGGATATGTATGATAGGTATATGGGCACGGGACTATGGGATTGAGGATATGTATGATGGGTATATGGGCACGGGACTATGGGATGGAGGATGTGTGACGGGTATATGGGCACGGGACTATGGGATGGACGATATGTATGACGGGTATATGGGCACGGGACTATGGGATGGAGGATGTGTGATGGGTATATGGGCACTGGACTATGGGATGGAGGATATGTACGACGGGTATAGGGGCACAAGACTATGGGATGGCGAATAAGTATGATGGGTATATGGGCACTCGACTATGGGATGGCGAATATGTATGATGGGTATATGGGCATGGGACTATGGGATGGACGATGTGTATGATGGGTATATGGGCATGGGACTATGAGATGAAGGATGTGTGATGGGTATATGGGCACTCGACTATGGGATGGCGAATATGTATGATGGGTATATGGGCATGGGACTATGGGATGGAGGATGTGTGATGGGTGTATGGGCATGGGACTATGGGATGGAGGATGTGTGATGGGTATATGGGCACTGGACTATGAGATGAAGGATGTGTGATGGGTATATGGGCATGGGACTATAGGATGGAGGATATGTATGGTGGGTATATGGGCACGGGCCTATGGCATGGAGGATGTGTGATGGGTATATGGGCACGGGCCTATGGGATGGAGGATATGTATGATGGGTATATGGGCACAGGACTATGGGATGGAGGATATGTATGATGGGTATATGGGCATTGGACTATGAGATGAAGGAAGTGTGATGGGTATATGGGCACTCGACTATGGGATGGCGAATATGTATGATGGGTATATGGGCATGGGACTATGGGATGGAGAATATGTATGATGGGTATATGGGCATGGGACTATGGGATGGAGGATGTGTGATGGGTATATGGGCACTCGACTATGGGATGGAGGATATGTATGATGGGTATATGGGCACGGGCCTATGGGATGGAGGATAATTATTTGTTTTAACTAACCACAGTTAGTTACTATGCCCGGGCAGTGCCGGGCTCTTCAGCTAGTTCCCTTTAAATCTGCCAGATCCATTTATCATCTACTGTAGATTATAAAGGGAATGTTGCTGATTAAATGTAGCCATTAAAATGAACTGTTATGCTCTGACTGGAACTAATTGTTTTTTGTTCTGGCTCTGACCGCCGTGAAGCCTAAATGCCTGTAGGTCCACTCTGATTGTCCCTCGGGATCAGGAAAAAACTTTATTTTTTTAATAAAGCCAATCGGTTCATGTTTTGTACTCCGTTAAGTGAATAAGGTAAAGCAAAGTTCTATGTTCAACCTCCGACCCTTCCTTCTGATGTCTGCTCCTTCTGACATGGATATATTCTCAAGGTCCATACAAGAACATGTCATAACTATTATAGGCATAGTGTGTTTTTTTAACCTATGCATTGTCTTAAGCGTTCTGGGTTGACAAATAACCTGAATAAATATTCGGCACTCCTCACTAAGGAATTTGGCAGGAGATAGCAGTAATTACATATACTACTACTACTACTACTTTTTGAAGCTATTTGACTATGGAGCCAGCCTGGTATGTATCTCGACCCATGCGCCAGACCACAGACTATTTAAAAGTTATTTTTTAGCATCTCCATTTGGAATACAAGCAGTGAGCTGAATCCATTTTTTTTCTTTCTTTTTGATGGCTATAACTTAATTACTTAATCAAAGTTCACATTGTGTCATTGTCTACGGTTGGGGGCTTGCAGCTGAAGCCCTAGAAAAACGTTTTCCGATGTTTGTGTTAATGGAGCCATCTACTATATAATAATTCTATCTGTCTGTCTGTTTGCAATGGAAATCCCGCATCGCTGATTGGTCGCGCCCGGCCGGCCGCGACCAATCAGCGACAGGCAGAGTCCGGCCGCAAATTGGTGCGGAGTTCGAACGGCGCACGCCACTGCTACCATCGGGAGATCTGCGGCGTTAGCCTCTTATCTCGCGACGGTTGCCTCGGGTCATCTCCTGCCACACGGATTTGCCGCAATCAGCGATATTGGCGTGGAATTTAAAGGGGATCTGTCACCCCATTTTTGGCCTATCAGCTGCAGCCACTGCCATCAGGGGCTTATTTACAGCATTCTGTAATGCTGTGGATAAGCCCCCGATGAAACCTGAAAGATAAGAAAAAAGAGTTAGCTTATACTCACCCCGGCGTTCGGTCCGGTCTGATGGGTGTTGCTGTCCCATCCGACACCTCCCATCTTCATATGATGACGCCCTCCTCCTTGCTTCTCCCTCAGTTCCTGCGCACGCGTACTTTATTGGCCCTGTTGAGGGCAGAGCAGAGTACTGCAGTGCGCAGGCGCCTGACCTCTCTGATCTTTCCCGGCGCCTGCGCACTGCAGTACTTTACTCTGCCCTCAACAGAGCAGATAAAGTACATGTGCACAGGAGCCAAGGGGAAGCAAGGAGGAGGACATAATTGTATGAAGATGGGAGGCGCCGGACAGCGACGAACCACCGCCCCCGCCTCCGGTGAGTATAATCTAACGTGTTTTTCTTATTTTTCAGGTTTCATCGGGGGCTTATCTACAGCATTACAGAATGCTGTAGATAAGCCCCTGATTGCGGTGGCCCCTGCTTATGGGGCAAAAATGGGGTGACTTATTCCCTTTAAATAAACTACATGCATATTCTAGAATACCAGATGTGTTAGAATCGGGCCACCATCTTGTTGATTATAATGAAGTAGATGGAGTCAGTGTGTGCTCTATAGGTCATAATTTTTGTCCTCGTATGCCTTTTTGAGGCAGACACCAAGATGGCGTCTTGGTGCCTGCCTCAAATAGGCATATAATAATGCTAATATAGAACACTGACTCTGCCTGCATCATTATATTCAATGTTCCTGTTGGTGCGAACATCTGAATCCCATTCTATGGGGCTTCAGACACAAATACCGACAGGGCCACTGATCATAGTCCAATGTGAACAGTCTGAGAGGCACGGCACCGTATAGGGAATGTGTGTCTGACTGCAGAGTCCCCATAGATAGGTTAAGCTATAAAGGAACTTTGGGCAGTGCTTCCCCCCTCCCACTACTTCTCAGGTGATGCCATATATTAGGACGCCCACTGACCAATGGGAAAAAGGGGAAGGGGCGTCCGGCCACACCCTCAGGGGTTAAATTCTTGTGCTGGGCCGGAGAATTCCTCTTCCTCCCCTGGCTGACCAGTCAAAGTTTTGTCACCACCCTCCCTCCCTTATAAATTCGCAATTGTGCTGTGCGGCTATTGTATATAATGTTTATTTAAAAAAAAAATAAAAATTTTGGACAATGTTTTCATTACTTGCATGATTTTGTTGTATTCAATGTCACAGCGGTAGTATGGGGGGCAAAGGTTCGTAACCTCTCATCAGCTTCCTTGCCCACCGTCAGTTACGGGGGGCTTTCGGCTCTGAGTCCGTTGAGAATTTGTATTTGCCTCTCTCGGTTTAGAATTCAGTAAACTGTGACCCACCTGTTCAACCCATCCAGGCCTTTTTGTTGTTTCGTTATTATGGGATTGGTGGGAGGCGGGGAGGCACCGTTTACGTCATACGGGTCTCTGCAGTCTAAGCAGGACTGTCTTAGGATGCCCAAGTCCTACTAGTTAATGAATGTCTCTAGAACCTTTTATAAGGGAATAATTGTCATGGCTAGATGATGACCAGGTCACAACATCTCCCACATCGGCAAGTATGTAGTCGACTAGTAAAGGGAAACCTGTCACCTCGTTTTTCAGCTATAAGCTGCGGCCACTGCCTTTCTACAGCATTCTAGAATGCTGTCGATAAGCCCTGAAAGGCAGTGGCCGCAGCTTATAGCTGAAAAGCGAGGTGACAGGTTGCCTTTATCAAAGTAAGCCTATGGAGCGTCAGAACAAGGCCCCATAGGCTAGCATTATAGAAGAGACTTCTCGCTCTCACCGAGAGCATAGAGTGAGCCGAAGAGTCTGGAGAGCAATGAAAGGCGATTCCGACAGCTAAATAGGAAAGGGTTATTTACAGTTAGAGCAGTCACACTGTGGAATGCCGACCACAAGAAATAGTAATAGCAGACACTACAACAGCTTTTAAAAAGGGCTGGATGATTTCCTCAATACACATAACATTGTGGGTTATATTTAATTTAGTGACAAAATGGACAATTGGTGGAGAAAGGTTAAACTTGATGGACCCAAGTCTTTTTTCAACCTATGTATGTAGCTATGTATCTATGACATCACATAAAAGTGGAGCCGGACAGAGCTTGATCTCAGAGAAGATGGCAGTTGGGAAGTATATTACCCCACCACACTACAGTACATACACGTTTAGTGAAAAAAGCAAAACTTCATGAGGATTCTTCAAATATGTACGATGTACAGTATTGGTATGCCATATATTTCAGAAATATTCTATTACAAACGAATATTAATTAATTCAGAATTTTTATTTAATTTTTTTAAATTAGGAATTCCCTATCAGTATGTCTTTGGAGTGTGGGAGGAAACCGGAGTACCCGGAGGAAACCCACGCAAACACGGGGAGAACATATAAACTCCTTGCAGATGTTTTCCTTAGTGACATTTAAATCCAGGATCCCAGTGCTGCAAAGCAACAGTGATAACCACTGAGCCACCGTGCTGCCCAAGTACAGCTTTGATGATGGACTTGCTGTACTAGATGTATATGGTGCCCTAATCATAGATTGGGCAAATGCATCTACTGATGCTGCGAGCGGCCCTGGATAATCCACGCCGACAGGATGATATAATCCGGCGGAAGATGGACCCTAGGAGAAGAGATATAAAACTAATGTAAGTAATGGTACTCCATATTAGAGGATACTGCTTTGGTGTCATTGTGGCAGGACAGTAGAGAAATCTTATCCGTGCAGAGGAACAGGATCATTGTCACTCATCATACATGTGACAATCCCACCACTGACAGATAACATCTTCTCCACATGAAATATTCTCACTGGCCAACATCAATCAACATAGGCCTTATTATCACACTTACGTCTTCTAGGTTCTCGCTCTTCTACTATTTTGGCATTTTGCTCTTCTACCAGTTTTATTGCAGAGTTATTTTTCTTCTCAACTAGAAATTCATATAAAAAGTGAAAAAACAAGTCAATGATCATTGTCAGTCATCATACATGTGACAATCGTACCCACTGGGAGTTAACATCTCCTCCTTGTGACTAATTCTCAATCGCCGACATCAGACCTTATTGTCACACTTACCTCTGCTAGGTTCTGTCTCTGGGACTATTTCTGGGTCTTGATCTTCTCCCAGTCTTAGTGCAGATGTATTTATTGTCTCAACTGGAAATTCATCTAAAAAAGTAAGAAAAAAAAGTCAATGATCATTGTTAGTCATAAATGTGAAAATCCCACCATTGACATATAGCGATGAGCGAGTGTGCTCGTTACTGGAGTTTTCCGAGCATGCTTGGGTGTTCTCCACATGTATTCAGGTTCTCTAGCAGTCTCAAATCATGCAGCTGCGGGGACTAAAACTTGATTTCCGAGCACACCCAAACTACTCAGAGAACACCCGAGCATGTTCGGAAAACTCGAGTAAAGAGCACACTCACTTATCACTACATATAATATATCCTCCTCATGAATTATTCTCAGTTGCCGACATCAGACAACATAGACCTTATAGTCACACTTACCTCTGCTAGGCTCTGTCTCTGCAACTATTTCTGGGTCTTGTTCTTCTCCCAGTTTTAATGCAGATGTATTTTTGGCCTCAACTGGAAATTCATATAAAAAAGTAAGAAAAACAAGTCAATGATTATTGTCAGTCATAGATGTGAAAATCCCACCATTGACATATAGTGATGAGCGAGTGTGTTCATTACTCGAGTTTTCCGAGCATTTTGAGGGTGCTCATGAATTAAGTTTTAGTCCCCGCAGCTGCATGATTTGCAGCTTTTAGACAGCCTGAATACATGTGGGGATTGCCCGTTATTTCGGAAATCCTCACATGAATTCAGGCTGTCTAGCAGTCTCAAATCATGCAGCTGTGGGGACTAAAGCTTGATTTCCGAGCACGCCGAAACTACTCAGAGAACACCCAAGCATGTTCAGAAAACTCGAGTAAAGAGCACATTCGCTTATCACTACATATAATATATCCTCCTTGTGAATTATTCTCAATCGCCGACATCAGACCACATAGACCTTATTGTCACACTTACCTCTGCTAGGCTCTGTCTCTGCAACTATTTCTGGGTCTTGTTCTCCCAGTTTTAATGCAGATGTATTTTTTGCCTCAACTGGAAAATTATACAAAAAAGTAAGAAAAACAAGTCAATGATCATTGTCAGTCATAGATGTGAAAATCCCACATTGACATATAATATATCCTCCTCCTCAATTATTCTCAGTCTCCGACATTAGACAACATAGACCTTATTGTCACACTTACCTCTGCTAGGCTCTGTCTCTGCGACTATTTCTGGGTCTTGATCTTCTCCCAGTTTTAATGCAGAGGTATTTTTTGTCTCATCTTGAAATTCATACAAAAAAAGTAAGAAAAACAAGTCAGTGATCATTGTCAGTCATAGATGTGAAAATCTCACCATTGACATATAATATATCCTGCTCGTGAATTATTCTGTCGCCGACATCAGACAACAAAGACCTTATTGTCACACTTACCTCTGCTCGGTTCTGTCTCTGGGACTATTTTTGGGTCTTGATCTTCTCCCAGTTTTAATGCAGATGTATTTATTGTCTCAACTGGAAATTCATGTAAAAAAGTAACATATAATATATCCTCCTTGTGAATTATTCTCAGTCGCTGAAATCAGACCACATAGACCTTATTGTCACACTTACCTCTGCTAGGTTCTGTCTTTACTACTATTTCTGGTCTTTGCTCTTCCAGTTTTAGTGCAGATGTATTTTTCGTATCAACTGGAAAATCATACAAAATATTAAGAAAAACAAGTCAATGATAACCTCCTATAAGATTAGAGTCATATCTTTATGGTTGCTGATGCCGGATTGCTATCAGCACAACCCTGTGGTCGGGTTCATAGCACACCTATAATTCTGCTACATAGAGGGGATCTATGCATCTCCTCTATGTAGCAGAGGCGATCGATTTATGGCAGTTTCTAGCCTCCTATGGAGCAATGCAAAAATAAAAAAAATGTTTTTAAAAATATTAAAAAATGTAAAAAAACAAAAGTTTAAATCACCCCTCTTTCGCCCCATTCAAAATTAAACAATAAAAAAATTCAAACCTACACATATTTGGTATTGCTGTGTTCAGAATCGCCCAATCTATCAATAAACAAAAAGATTAACCCTATCGCTAAACGGCTGAGCGAGAAAACAAATCGAAACGCCATAATTAAGTTTTTTTGGTCGCCGCGATATTGCATTAACATGAAATAACAGGCGATCAAAAGAATGTATCTGCCTAAAAGTGTTATCATTAAAAACGTCAGCTCAGCGTGCAAAAACTAAATTCTCGCCCAACCAGAGATCCCAAAAAGTGGAGACGCTACGGGTCTCAGAAAAGGGCGCAATTTATTTTTTTATTTGCAAAGTTTGGAATATTTTTTCACCACTTAGATAAAAAGAACCTGTTTGGTGTCTATGAACTCGTAATGACTTGTAGAATCCAAGTCACAGGTCAGTTTTAGCATTTAGTGAACCTAGCAAAAAAGTCAATCAAAAATTAAGTATGTGATTGCATTTATTTTGCAATTTTACTGTACTTGGAATTTTTTTCCTGTTTTCTGTTACACGACATGGTAAAAACAAAGGTATTGTTCAAAAGTACAACTCGTTCCACAAAAAATAAGCCCTCACATGGCCATATTGACCTAAAAATAAAAAACTTATGGCTCTGGAAAGAAGTAGAAAGAAAAACAAAAGCGCCAAAACGCAAAATCTAAACAAAGGTTCGGGGGTTAAGGGGTTTAAACATCTGTGGCACATTAAGGGTATATATAAGGTTAGTTTGGGGCCTGATTGAGCCATGGGCAGAGTATTCGTGATCAGTATCAGGCACCAGACTGTATGGCCCCTTATACCTTTTAATGCGCAGCACATAAGAGTGAGAATTTTATACGTTAACGTGTTGGATTGTTGTTTATTTTAAAGGCACAAAAAAGCAGTGATTTTCTGAGTCCTCATGTGACATTTACATTACACCTTATGATCAGTGGCGACAACAAGATGTCCTATAGACCTGCACATACCTGGCAATATGGGAGAGGGTGACTTGTTGTTTTCAGTAGTGAAGCACTGATTATCACCATCATTTCCAGTTGGAGAAGATTCTTTCTGCCTGTTTAGTAGAAGAAAAATAAATAAATTACAAGTGAAAGCAATGAAAATTAAAAAGACTCCGTTTTTATGGGCAATTAGGACACTTGGCCAAAATGAAGGGTATACCTTGCACAGGACTGCCTTCTGTCAGCATGAATGAATAATAACTAGTAATAAAGGGCTTTAATGAAATGGAAATGAAAGGCTGGTCATAATGATCAACTGTTATCACCAGCGTTATCACAAGCCAGACCCAACAGTGATGATCAATCATGGGATGGTGGATTCTGTATTTAGTATTGTGTCATATGCGTATTGTATTTGGTATTCTGAAGATATGTCAGTACTATACCCTATAATAATTTACTCACATATCTGAGTGTTTTGTGCTGGTCTCTAGAGAGCAATCTGGAGATGGCTCATGATCTTCATCTCTCATCATCCTGGTATTGGGGTCATATAGCTAAAATACACAGAGTAAAATTAAATATATATATATATATATATACAGTATATATAGTATTATAATACTATTTTAGTTATAGTTTTGTGGATTTACTGATCATATACTTACCTTAGAAAGTCTTTGAGAAGATGATACATAGTTTAGACTTTCTGGCCAATCACTGACCTCCTCATCTGAATTCATATATTTGGGTCTCTCAATGCCAGCTACAAAGTACAAGTATTATCAGAGATTATTAATATAATCACAGACAGTCACCATGTTATTACTAATAATGATGGGAACATATTGTCACATAAAATGAAAGACAAGACAAACGGCAACTTTAACCAGATGATGTCTCATTCTACTTACTGGGAAAGTAGCGGGTGTCCTCCTCTGACGTAATATCTGGCCTTAACGTTGGCATATTTTGAAGGTTCTCAAAGTCTAACTCACTCAGGAATGGATGACTCTTGATTTCATTTGCTCCTCCTGGAAATGGAAGACAAGAAAAAAGTGATCCAGACAATGTTAGGAAGACTGTACATTTTAAGTTAATCTAAACTGAAGATATAGCAGATCCAAAATATACTGTAAGTCATGGAATGAAGAATGGGGAATGGACAAGAAGATAATGCAGAGTCCTCAGTGTTTATCCTCATGGAAATGATCTATTTGTCAGGTCACAGAGGAGCTATAAGTCATTATTAATACTACTATATATATTACCTGTCCCGAGTCTATGTGTTGGATCTTTTATGAGTAGCTGAGTAATGATGCTTTGAGCTTTGGGATGAAGAGCACACTCTTGAAATTTCAAAGTGATGTCATCTGTTATATAAAAAGTAAATATTACAGAAAAGAAGGTCTCTACATTTACTATCATTTAAAAAACTCATCAAAAGCAACAAGTAACTAAATCAAAGAATGAACATAACAACTGAACCAAATTACTGTGGCATCACACAGCATTCAGAATATTTTACTTACCCGTGGTGATACTGTTGAAAATATCACTTTTGTATCTTCCTTTAAATGGCACATCGCCGGTAAGAAATTCATACATGATGATCCCTATTGACCACCAGTCAATAGGCCTTCCGTAGCCCTCCCCTAAGATGACTTCTGGGGCTATATAATGCAAGGTGCCAGTCATCTGAAAACCAACAGAACAATGAGAAGATGATCAATGAAAATAACTGTGACAAATAATATCAGTGGAAAAGTTTTCTATGTGAGAAAATATCAGAGAAGCAGTAATAGATCAGATCTGTAAAGAATAAGTTTTTTATGTATAGCTAACCCCATCAGCAGGAAACTCTCTGGTGATGTCGATAGTTTGAGCCTTGTAAATGTCTGATGTTGGTCTCATGAGTCCGAGTTTTGAAATCCCAAAATCGGTGACTTTGATATGTCCAGTTGATGATATCATGAGGCTGTAAAAGAAAAGATATTGTCAGCCCTAAGTAATAACCCATAGACTATAACTATAACTGTCTCCCTTTATTATCCTGCAGCGCTCACTTACTTTTCAGGCTTCAGGTCTCGATGAACCACACCATAGCTGTGCAGATATTCCACAGCAACAACCGTTTCTGCAAGGTACCTGCGGGCCAAGGCGAGGGGTAAACGACCATATAACTCTAAGAGACTGCCACAGTCTCCTCCTAGAGCAGAAAGCAAATATGACAGGTGAGGGTTTGTTACAATGTAAATTACACATGATGAGTGTGAATGAGAAATAAGCTGAGACATTGGGGCAGGGAGTCAATCATAGAGATACACTGTGTGATGTAGAGCGTATACTGTATACTGCAGAGTAATCCTATACAAAAAGAGAGCTGAGATCTGCCCCCTGCTGGTAAACTCTTACATTGCACTGTCAATCTCTGACAGCGGCATTTACAGCAGGTGACCTGGAGGCGAGCTGCTCTAAGCACTCATCGCCCCCATTCCATGTCAGTGGTTTGCTATGGCTGCTGAGTGTCTGCGGAAGACTACTATCCTTGCCACTATGGTACTTCTGTGAAGGTCAGTGTATAGCTTGGCTTCATAGTGGACCAAGATTTTCACCATATTCTGCAATGCCCATACTGCAGTACATAGTAATTACGATTATATAATCACAAGTTCAGGTCCCTTATGGAGACTAAAAAATAAAATACCAAAATATTTGGGGAAAGAAAATTTAATATAAAAATCACTTTTTCTCCATTCAAAATAAAAAAAAAAAATAAACTCAGATGGAATTGCAGTGTTTTTGTTGCCCCAACATCAGAAAAAAATGCAATAAGAAGCAATGAAAATTATTATCTGTCAGAAAGATGTAACCTTCCTAATCTGTTCTTATGAGCATGTAGAATGATGAAATATAAATACATTGGTAGCTTTATATGTTTAAGCAGAAATGGGCTGATTATAGATACAATGGATATGTCTTACCTGCTTCAAAGTCCATGACCATACACAGATGTCGTTTACCTGGGAAGGAACAAAGCGTGGAGACAACAAAGGGGCAATCAGCGAATATTGCGATGTCCCTTTCCAGATAGGCCATTTCAAGATACTCTGGATCCTCCAGGATACCCCTTGCTTGTTTCTTCATGGCGAATACCTTGTTTGTGTCTTTATGACGCACTAAGTAGACGGCCCTGTAGAGGAGAAAAATCCATAATTTATACAGAATTCTTACTAACAGTCTGTCTATACTGTATGTCAAATGATCTTCTGTCCTAATAGTTAATAGTGATTAATAGTGATGAGCGAGTATGCTCGTTATTCGAGTTTTCCGAGCATGCTCGGGTGTTCTCTGAGTATTTTGGCGTGCTCGGAGATTTAGTTTGTGTCACCGCAGCTGCATGATTTGCGACTGCTAGACAGTCTGAATACTCGTGAGGAGGAATGCCTGTTTGTTAGGAAATCCCCACATGTATTCAGGCTGTCTAGGAGCCGCAAATCATGTAGCTACGGCGACACAAACTAAATCTCCGAGCATGCCAAAATACTCAGAGAACACCCGAGCATGCTCGGAAATCACGAGTAACAAGTACACTCACTCATCACTAATAGTTAATACTAGATGTATGGCCGTCACTAGAAACCAATGTCTGGAAATACACAAAATTACTCAGCATAAATGATCACTTAGGGCTCATACTCACTTACGAGAGACTCGCACGATTCTCGTGTTAGTCTCTCGCATGAAAACTCGGCACTGCCGCCGGCACTGGGACTGGAGCGTGCGGCTGCATAGAGATACATGTAGCCGCACGCTCCGGTCCCAGTGCGAGTATCGAGAATCGTGTGAGTCTCTCGCAAGTGAGTATGAGCCCTTATGGGAGGTTTTCATACATATCACATCATAACTGAGCTGAATCATGACAAATAGATGTGGAGTAGATGACTAGATGTAGATTAGATCTAGTGCAAAGTGGTACCGATAACAACAGCTCAACACACCAAAAACAAGTCCTTACAAAGCTCTATGGGATGAAAAAATAAAAATGTTACACATCTTGGAATACAGTAAAATTTAGATGTGGACTCATATACAGGAATTTCCAAAAGGCAGGACATATAGACTGAGGCACCATCATAAGGAGTTTGGGAAAAATGAAGATTATACATAACGCTCACCCTAAAGATCCTCTGCCAATCTCTTTGATCTGGGTATAGTCGCTCATACTTGGTTTTCTCATAGGGGTCAAAGATCTGATCACGGCCTAGAAGAATAAGAAATGACAATAAGACATATAAGTTGCAGGAAGATAAAAGCTGCAGATGCAGGAACTTCTCTACATTATGTCCCCGCTGATTACACTGCAGCAGATGTAAAGGACATGATACCAGCAGGACGCTCCCCAGACACTATTATATTATAGGGATATCCTCCATACACATGTATCATTGTACTGGAGGGGATGGTAAGGGACATCACACAGAGGAGACAGGAATAATAATAATAGGTCCAATCTACATTAAGAATAGAGTTAACCCACTGTACTCTGGGGTGTAACATGTGATGTGTAATTCATACCCCGTTATCTGATGATATACAGATGTTTTCTCTGATACTTACACTGGCAGATTCGGGGATCTCTGGTGTCTCAGATATTCCACCGTCAGCAGTTGCCGGCTCAGTTGTCTCTAATATAATGATAAAATAATGAGACATCATGTATTAGACGATATCAGAACTTAATATATAACACATCGATATAAGGAAGGAAAGACAAGTAAATGGTATAATACTAGTTATATGGATATTCTGCACATACTGTATATACTTATGGCACATCCATAGATAGATATACTCTGCCATAAATGTGTGATTGTTCGTGATCTGACAGTGACTTGGATGGGGACCTTGTGAGGTCCTCTGTGCATTTTGGGGCTGAGAAGATCCCAGAAGAGAGAACCAGAGGGGTTTTCAGAATTGCATGAGCCCTCTCCATTACAGTCTACAGGAGGTTCAGGAGCCGTCACCGGCCTCATACAGAGGATGAAGAGTAAATTTATATATTCTCTGGTGTCTCCATAATATTAATGTTTGTAGGAATGCGAGATGATCAGCTTACCTTCAATCAGATCACTTTTTAGCCCTGGCTCACTGGTATTGGGGTCAGCGATATTTCGGTGTTGCCCCTCTTTGGAGTCACCGGCCGGTGTTTCCTGATGGATATAATATGTGCAATTAATATAACAACTCACAAATACTAAATTACAGTACACAAAAGACAGAATGGACTAAACCTGGATTTACATAATTGCGGGGAATATACACGGCCGCTCTGCCCAGTAAATCCACATTAATATATAAGGAACTTGTATATACAACAGTTCTCCAATAACATCTATTACCAGAACTGCAGCATTTACAAGAAGGAAGATTGTGAAGATAAAGCGAGACCGATGTGATATGAAAGGTCCGCACCACTGAGCACAGTACAGACTGTCACCACAGAGGATGGAGCAGAGACAGGCTGCCATAAAAGATCCTGTATCTGCCTGGAGCGGACAGGGGGCTTCTATGATGAGAAATATGACAATCTGCTATATGACTAGTAATCTGGAGAAGATCAGACAAGAAAGACATGAGATATAGAAGATGACAGATTCTTACCAAATGCTTCAGTGGGCGGGCAATAAACTCTAGTACATACAGGAAATGTTGGGCCAATTGTTTAAAAAAGGCCAGATCTCCACATTGGGATCTTTCTTCAGCCTATAAAAATGGAAATAAACAAAAAAGGAAAATCATGAGAGAAAGTAGAGAATATAGGACGCTATTTATGTCACCATTTTACTCCTGCAATCTACAGCTACAATTAATACATATATGGATATTTCTTATAAGCTAAAAATTATATTGCTCTTGGCCAAACTATATATTTCATGTAAAGAAACTTGTATTTTATAAATATTATTCATTATTGTTTCATGTGCTGTGAATATTATTCATTATTATTGTTATATGCTTTGCCCAGATTGTCTGTTACCTGTTGTACTAATGTCCTGAGGTTCATCTGTAAATGCTCAAGATATTCTGAGCTAATACGACCTTGTTGGTGTTTGGTCAGGCAGTCTCTCACTAGCTTCACAACCAGCCGGTAAGTGAAGCTGAGGACGCCATCGGGTAGTGGTAGCACATGGGCAGGGGCATAGATGGCAAGAATCCCCTGGAGTGTGCCAACACCTCAAGTTTATCTGAAGAAATTCCAGACATTTCAAAAAAATCCAAGTGCAGTCAGTATATCACCAGCTTCATAGCCAATCACTGACAACAATGACACCTGGGCAGTAAGCAATTGGGTAGGTAGTGGTGGTGCATTATGATGTCATAATGGAGTCTTGTGGTGGAATGTTAACATGCCATCAGTGATGTCATCATGGAATCGGGGATGGAATCTTAACCCAGTTACAACTTTGAAAGTATAGTTACATCCAAGGTTGTGTCCCTGTCTTTTTTAGGCAGCACCAGAGCCCGCATCTCTACCCGCACATGACAGTTGATGGTGTGATCAGCTGTCATGTCCTGCAAATAGATGCAGATGGATTTTGGCTGTCAACCACTTATATGCTGCTGTCAATCACTGACAACTGCATATCAGACATGCTGACCGAAACCGTGTCACAAGTCTCGCTCATCAGCGCCCTTGTCACATGATTCTGGGGTTGCGATGGGTTATCATAAAAGCCGGGGGTCTGCAGAAGACCAGTGTGCCTGTCCATTGATCTTCTTTTATGAACACCGACTCATGGCCGGCGTTCAGATATTTTTCCTACCACTTAATTAAAAAAAGAACCTATACATGTTTGGTATCTGCATTCTCGTACTGTCCTGTAGAATCATATTACCAGGTCAGTTTTAGCATTTAGTAAACATTTTAAATTAAAAAAATTTGTGGAATTGCACTGTTTTGCAATTTCACAGCACTAGAAATTTTTTCCCCGTTTTCAAGTACAATATATGTAATCTATGGTGTCATTTAAAACTGCAACTCAGCCTGCAATAAACAAGACCTCATAGGCTATATTGATGGTAAAAAAAATGTTCTGACTCTGAGAAGAAGGGGAGCAAAAAAATGAAAGCACATAAAATGGAAAATCGTAAGGTGGTGAAGGGGTTAAAGGGGCATCTCACCATAAATGGAAGTTGCCTAGCAACATTCTAGTAACAATTAACGTGGCAAGATTATGGGTTGGGCATCAGAACCAGAATCAGGGAAAGAGGGAAAACCATGGCTTTGCTCTTCTGATCAGGCTTTTATATCCGTCTTTCCCCAAAAATATTATTTTAACCAGGTTTTGGATGCTAAATATTCTTTACATGTGTAAACATTTACTTTTTCTTCATATTGTGACCAGGGTGGACAGGGAGTAAAATTCAGCCCTGGCATTGTAGAGCACGCAGGCTCACGCTATCACCGCCCCCCTCCCCAGCTTGTATTTTATGAATATTATCCATTGTTGTTTTATATGCTTTGCCCAGATTGTCTGTTACCTGTTGTACTGATGTCCTGATGTTCATCTGTAAATGCTCAAGATATTCTGAGCTTATACGACCTTGTTGGTGTTTGGTCAGGCAGTCTCTCACTAGCTTCATAACCAGCCGGTAAGTGAAGCTGAGGACGCCATCGGGTATTGGTAGCACATTGTCAGGGGCATAGATGGTAAGAATCCCCTGGAGTAGTGCCAACTCCTCAAGTTTATCTGAAGAAATGTCAGACATTTCAAGCAAATCCAAGCGCAGTCAGTATATCACCAGCTTCGCAGCCAATCACTGACAATAATGACACCTGGGCAGTAAGCACTTGGTTAAGTAGTGGCGGTGCATTATGATGTCATAATGGAATCTTGGGGTGGAATGTTAACTTGACATCAGTGATGTCATAATGGAATCTGGTGATGGAATCTTAAAGGGACATCTCACCATAAAAGGAAGTTGCCTAGCAATAATTATTGTGGCAACACCATAGGCTTAGCATCAGTTTCAAACTCAGGCATGGAGGGAAGAACCAGATTTCATAATAATAATATTGCAATATATAGCTAAGTTCTCACATTGAATATTTTCACTGCATAGAAAACGCATTTTCTTACAGTACCCACAAAGTGGATGGGATTTATAGAAATCTCATGCCCACTATGATTTTTACGCTGAGATTTATATGCAGATTTTATCCATAGAATTG
Organism: Dendrobates tinctorius; assembly: GCF_039654945.1. Classification (NCBI taxonomy): domain Eukaryota; kingdom Metazoa; phylum Chordata; class Amphibia; order Anura; family Dendrobatidae; genus Dendrobates; species Dendrobates tinctorius. Next base: position 4,432,327 of record NW_027361738.1, on the reverse strand, counting down.
CATTAGATGAGGAAAATACGCAGGTAAAAAACACAAAATGCATAAAATCCACACATGACTCTATCAATAAAGCTTTGTTAAAGCCGAGTACCAGGAAGTATCAAAATTAAAACAGATTTATTCAACACATAACATAGCAAAGAAACAAAAAAACGCAGTCAAAAAGATACAAAAATAGGTGGAAAAATGCAGCAGAAAATCTGCGACATCAAGAACTCACCAACTACTCTAACACAGACAGGGGCTGGATGGCACTTTTCAGCCTGGGGAGCAATCACAAGGCAGTGGCCCTCGAGTTGCAGTGGCCCTCCTTTTCCCTCCCTATCTCTGGCCATTGTATTAAAGCAGCAGAGATAACAGGCTTTAAAAATAGGCTGGTATGTAGATATGGGAACAGTAAGTAGCTTGCTGCATAGATATGGTAGCAGAACCAAGCGTACTCCAGAGATATGGAAGCAGAACCAAGCTTACTCCAGAGATATGGGAGCAGAATGGAGCTTACTCCAGAGATATGGGAGCAGAATAGGGATGGGCGAATCCTGAAATACTCGGAATCGCTAGACTCTAACGAGTCTGACTCGGAAACTCGCTATTCGTTGCAAGTCTAGCGAGTCCAATGTTAATGAATGGGGATGCGAGTATTGCAGCGATTCCTCTGCTGCCATTTTTTTTACTCTTTACTCTCGCAAGTGGCCCCTAGCTTAGCGATTTAGAATTCATCCCTAAAGCACAGAAAATCGTTTCTACATCACACTAGAAGCTAAACAGGAAGTCGCCTGTGCTAACCGATTTACTGCACAGGCTGATCTGATATTCTGCACACACAGGGCGATCTGTTCTGCACACACAGGGCGATCAGATCTGCACACACAGGCCCACCAAAGATGTGTAGCAGACGTGATACAGAGAGGCTGATCGGCCTGGTTGAAGAGTGGCCCCAGCTGTGGCAGCCAACCCACCCTGGCTATGGTGATGAAAGACAGCGAAATATGGCTTGGAGGTCCATCGCCAGAAGTATGTTCCCGTCATTTGATCACGCTGGAGAAGATGGGCAGGCAAACATGGGTAAGAGTTATGTGATGTCATTTCTTCTATTTTCTTTTACTGTACCCTTTTTTGGATTAGGAGAGAGTGAGATTTCTTGTGTCACCATTGGCGTCTGTGACGCACTGAAACCGTGGTACCCAGCACCGGGCCGGGGTCTGCTTCACTGGGGGATGTGATGTGACCCGTGCTGTAGTCTCAGGGGATGCACAGTGCAAAGGGGATAACTACAGGGGACTGTAATAGGAGGACAATCAAGGCTAGTGATGCGTATTGGCACAGCAGGAAGGTAACGTGCGTGCTATTAGCTGGTAGCAGAGAAGCCCTGCACTCTCCCTGAAAAAATTGTTTAGTGCGCAAAGGCAGTCACCTAGGTGGACTGTGGTGCTGTCTGCGTCACCGCTCTGGGGTGAAGTGCGTGCTGTAACTTAGCAGAGAAGCAACGCACTCTCCCTGAAAAAATTGTTTAGTGCACACAAGCAGGCAGCGTGCGTGCTATTAGCTAGTGGGATAGATAGCAGCAACGCACTGGTCTGCCACAGAAACAATAACGCTGCAGGGGTAAATATGACCCCAATAATATCTGGTGGAAAAAAAAAAGAAAATTTGCTCAGCTATGCTTCTGATTTCAGCTCTGATGGAAGCTGAGTGAGTAAGCTAAGCTCTGAGGATGGTGCTGTATGCACTGTAAGGCTGCTCCTGCCTTTCTCCCTGCCTACAGTCCTCTACAGAACTCCTCCGTCCTGGTAGTTCTGAAAATAACTTTTGTGTTATATGTGTGGAATCTTGAGGTCTTACACTGACTAACAGTCCCTAGATCTGCTCTATGTCTCCAACTCGCCCTGCACTAGCTCAGATCGTCACAGGAATGTGCCCAAAATGGCGGGGGCAGGGTTTATATACAGCCTTGCCTGTGATACATGACATAGGCATCACGATGGACAGCAGCCAATCATAGTAGTGCTCTTCACAGTTTTCTCACCTAACAAACTAGGCTGTCTCTGAAAATTAACATATTCTGTATTCTGCGAGTCGCGAATACAGTATATAGGAGTCCTAGACTCGCTAAGACTCGCTGCTGACAGCGGGACACAAAATCGCTAAGAAACTAGGATTGCTTGTATTAAACTCTGAAAAAACTAGGATTGCCATTGATTTGCATTGGACTTGTTACTGTGCGAGTAATCTCTTGGAAACTCGCAGAGTACCGACTCCTGCGAGTCCCCTACTACTCGCAGAGTAACGAGTCCTAACTAGAGTTGAGCGAAACGGGTCGAAAATTTCAAAAGTCGCCGACTTTTGGCAAAGTCGGGTTTCATAAAAAGAAACCCGACCCTAGGATGAGATCGGCCACGAGGTCGGCGACTTACGCGCCAAAGTCGCGTTTCAAAAGTTTGTTTTGCGCTCTTTTTCAGCCAATCAGGATCCACGGACACTGTGGGCAACGTGATGACATAGGCACGGGTCACCACCATCTTTCAGAAGGGCATGCAAGTGATTGGCTTGCTTTGGTGGGCGTCACAGGGGGTATAAAAGGGCGCGCACGCCGACCGCCATCTTACTTCTGCCGATCTTAGTATAGGGAGAGGTTGCTGCTGTTTCTGTAGGGAGAGCGTTAGGCAGGGAAGAAGACAAAAAAACTGCTTCTGCTGCTAGCGATTTGGCCTGCACAACACACCAGTCACTGTGTGTGCAGTGCAAGGGGAGGCTATATAGTGGTGTATCAGTGGTGTTGGTTGTTGGGCTGCCTTCTAAGGCTTCCTGACATTCCTGCATTGCTGTTTACCCACTGCTCCGCAAACTGCTTTTTTAAAAGCAATCCCAATTTTTTTATTTTGTCCTGCTGAAAAGAAAAAAAAACTGCTTCTGCTGCTAGCAATTTGGCCTGCACAACATACCAGTCACTGTGTGTGCAGTGCAAGGGGAGGCTATATAGTGGTGTATCAGTGGTGTTGGTTGTTGGGCTGCCTTCTAAGGCTTCCTGACATTCCTGCATTGCTGTTTACCCACTGCTCCGCAAACTGCTTTTTTAAAAGCAATCCAATCTCCCTTATCCTCTAGTCACTTTTGTCACAGCTGTGCCATCGAGCCTGTCACATAGCGCTCAGATATTCATTGGGCCTCACACAATCCAAAAGTGTCCAGTGTCCAAAAGTGTGTGCAGAGATTCAAAATCTCCCTTATCCTCTAGTCACTTTGGTCACAGCTGTGCCATCGAGCCTGTCACATAGCGCTCAGATATCAGTGGGCCTCACACAATCCAAAAGTGTCCATCCAGTGTCCAAAAGTGTGTGCAGAGATTCAAAATCTCCCTTATCCTCTAGTCACTTTGGTCACAGCTGTGCCATCGAGCCTGTCACATAGCGCTCAGATATTCATTGGGCCTCACACAATCCAAAAGTGTCCAGTGTCCAAAAGTGTGTGCAGAGATTCAAAATCTCCCTTATCCTCTAGTCACTTTGGTCACAGCTGTGCCATCGAGCCTGTCACATAGCGCTCAGATATCAGTGGGCCTCACACAATCCAAAAGTGTCCATCCAGTGTCCAAAAGTGTGTGCAGAGATTCAAAATCTCCCTTATCCACTAGTCACTTTGGTCACAGCTGTGCCATCGAGCCTGTCACATAGCGCTCAGATATTCATTGGGCCTCACACAATCCAAAAGTGTCCAGTGTCCAAAAGTGTGTGCAGAGATTCAAAATCTCCCTTATCCTCTAGTCACTTTGGTCACAGCTGTGCCATCGAGCCTGTCACATAGCGCTCAGATATCAGTGGGCCTCACACAATCCAAAAGTGTCCATCCAGTGTCCAAAAGTGTGTGCAGAGATTCAAAATCTCCCTTGTCCTCTAGTCACTTTGGTCACAGCTGTGCCATCGAGCCTGTCACATAGCGCTCAGATATTCATTGGGCCTCACACAATCCAAAAGTGTCCAGTGTCCAAAAGTGTGTGCAGAGATTCAAAATCTCCCTTATCCTCTAGTCACTTTGGTCACAGCTGTGCCATCGAGCCTGTCACATAGCGCTCAGATATCAGTGGGCCTCACACAATCCAAAAGTGTCCATCCAGTGTCCAAAAGTGTGTGCAGAGATTTAAAATCTCCCTTATCCTCTAGTCACTTTGGTCACAGCTGTGCCATCGAGCCTGTCACATAGCGCTCAGATATTCATTGGGCCTCACACAATCCAAAAGTGTCCAGTGTCCAAAAGTGTGTGCAGAGATTCAAAATCTCCCTTATCCTCTAGTCACTTTGGTCACAGCTGTGCCATCGAGCCTGTCACATAGCGCTCAGATATCAGTGGGCCTCACACAATCCAAAAGTGTCCATCCAGTGTCCAAAAGTGTGTGCAGAGATTCAAAATCTCCCTTATCCTCTAGTCACTTTGGTCACAGCTGTGCCATCGAGCCTGTCACATAGCGCTCAGATATTCATTGGGCCTCACACAATCCAAAAGTGTCCAGTGTCCAAAAGTGTGTGCAGAGATTCAAAATCTCCCTTATCCTCTAGTCACTTTGGTCACAGCTGTGCCATCGAGCGTGTCACATAGCGCTCAGATATTCATTGGGCCTCACACAATCCAAAAGTGTCCAGTGTCCAAAAGTGTGTGCAGAGATTCAAAATCTCCCTTATCCTCTAGTCACTTTGGTCACAGCTGTGCCATCGAGCCTGTCACATAGCGCTCAGATATCAGTGGGCCTCACACAATCCAAAAGTGTCCATCCAGTGTCCAAAAGTGTGTGCAGAGATTCAAAATCTCCCTTATCCTCTAGTCACTTTGGTCACAGCTGTGCCATCGAGCCTGTCACATAGCGCTCAGATATTCATTGGGCCTCACACAATCCAAAAGTGTCCAGTGTCCAAAAGTGTGTGCAGAGATTCAAAATCTCCCTTATCCTCTAGTCACTTTGGTCACAGCTGTGCCATCGAGCCTGTCTCATAGCGCTCAGATATCAGTGGGCCTCACACAATCCAAAAGTGTCCAGTGTCCAAAAGTGTCTGCAGAAATTCAAAATCTCCCCTGTCCTATCGACACCTTGTACCTTGTTTTACATTACTATATAGTTTGTTGGATTTTGTCTACATTTCTACCAAAAATGAGGAAGGCTGGTGGAAGAGGCCGTGGAATTGGGCGGGGGTTGGCAGCTGGTAATGATGGTGTTGGTGGTGGATCTGATGGTAGTGGCAAGAGCAAAATAGGACCGAATGCAGGAGGTGCTGACCCTGCGTCAAAGTCTGGCTACATAAGGCCTCGAACGCTTAGTTTTCTAGGAGTTGGCAAACCGCTTTTAAAGCCAGAGCATCAGGAAAAAGTTTTGTCTTACATTGCTGACTCAGCCTCCAGCTCTATCGCCTCCTCTTCTTCAGTTGTAAAAAGTAAAAGCACTGAGTCGTCATTGGAGACTCATGTTCATGAACCACACCTTTCCTTGTGTCCTTCACCCCAACCAAGATTGAAGGATGATGCAGGCCATACTACTGATTACTCCATGGAGCTGTTTTCACATACCATGCCTGGATTATCAAGTGAAATGGTGAATTACCCAGGCCAAGATGAATCTGACATGGAGTGCACTGATGCACAGCCGCTGATGGATGATTCTGCTGGTACATTCACTCAGAGCACTACATTGTCCTCGCAGTGTACAGAGCCAGATTCTGACCCTGATGAGACTCAGGTGCCCCTTCCCGCACACTATACCACCATACACGGTGACACAGAGGAAGGTGCACATGACATAGAAAAGGAGGTGATGGATGACCCAGTTGTTGACCCAGATTGGCATCCATTGGGGGAAGAGGGTGCTGCTTCCAATAGCTCAGATGAGGAGCATCCACAGCAGACATCGACATCGCAACAGCTGTTATCTGGCAGGCCCGGAGCACTCCAAAGACAGGTTCCAAACATCAAAAGAGTTGCTGGACAGCTTGTCCAGAGGGTCAAAAGATCACAGCGTGCTAGGCCGCAAAATGTCTGCCAAAGTAGGAAGAGTGCAGTGTGGCACTTTTTTGACCAAAATCCTCATGATCAGGCCAAGGTTATCTGTAAGAAGTGCGCAAAGACCTTTAGCCGAGGGAAAAATCTGAAAAATTTGAATACCAGTTGCATGCTTAGACATTTAACCAGCATGCACTTGCAAGCGTGGACACAACACCAAACCTCAAGTGCCACATGTGCAACTGATCACAATGAAGGTAGTCAGCAATGCTACATTGTTTCCCCCACTGTAAGCCCACCGGTTAGCACAGCAGCAAATGTTGAGGTGTCGTTGCAAGACCACAGCAGTCAGGGAATCCCACTGTTATATCAACGAAAGACTGATTCTAGGCCATCAGAAAGAACACCAACTCCATCACCATCATCAACCCTCTCTCAGTCCGCCCTGTCCACCGCTACTTCCACCATATGCAGCTCTCAAGTCCAGCTCACCCTCCCAGACACTATGAGTAGGTCAAGAAAGTACTCAGTCTCTCATCCGCGTACACTGGGTTTGAACGCCCACATTGCCAAACTAATCTCGTTTGAGATGATGCCCTTTCGGTTGGTGGAAAGCACAGCTTTCCGCGAACTCATGGCCTATGCAGTACCACGCTATGACCTACCCAGTCTCCACTTCTCTCGCAAAGCCATCCCAGCCCTCCACCATCATGTGAAAGACCGCATTGTCCATGCATTCAAGCAGTCAGTGAGCGGAAAGGTGCACCTCACAACTGATGCATGGTCCAGTCGGCATGGCCAGGGCCGTTACGTGTCCATCACTGCGCACTGGGTTAATGTGGTGGATGCAGGGTCCACAGGGGACAGCGGTGGTGGGACAGTGCTGCCTAGCCCACGGTATAGGAAACAGTTGGCTGTAGGCGTTCGACCCTCCTCCTCCTCCTCCTCCAGAAGCGAAAGCTCGTCCACAGAGTGCAGTCGTACGAGCACTCCATCTGCAGCTGCCACTGGTGCACACGATGTGTCCCCCTATCGAGCAGCTAGTGGAAAGCGTCAGCAGGCTGTGTTGCAGATGATGTGTTTGGGCGACAGACACACCGCCGAGGTGCTGGCCGAGTACTTGAAGCGACAAACTGAGTCATGGCTGGGCAGTGTACATCTTGAGGCAGGCAAGGTAGTTAGTGATAACGGCCGTAATTTTGTGGCAGCCATAGCCCTTTCAAAACTCAGCCACATACCTTGCTTGGCTCACACCTTGAACCTGGTGGTGCAGTGCTTCCTCAAAAATTATCCGGAGTTAACAGCCCTGCTCCAGAAGGTGCGAAGACTGTGCGCGCACATCCGCCGGTCGCCTGTACACTCCGTTCGTATGCAGAAGCTGCAGCGATTGCTCCACCTTCCCAACCACCGCCTCATTATCGACATTGCAACAAGGTGGAACTCCACCCTGCACATGGTGGAGCGGCTGTGCGAGCAGAGGTAGGCCATAATGCATTTGTGGGAGGATACACGGCCAGGCACTTTGAGAGCAGACATGGAGTTGACAGGCGTGCAGTGGTCGAAGCTGAAAGACCTTTGTAAAGTCCTTCAGTGTTTTGAGGAATGCACACGGCTGGTAAGCGCAGACGACGCCATCCTAAGCATGAGCATCCCACTTATGCGTCTGCTCATGCAAACTTTGACGCACCTTAAGGAGCAGGCGTCTGCAGCCAATGTTGATGAGGAGGAAGAGGAGGAGGGAATCCTTGATGACATTCAGCCATTGTCTGCTCAGGGACCTCTCCTGGACGAGGTGGAGGAAGAAGAGGAGGAGGAGGAGGAGGAGGATGATGGGGATGATTACTTAGGGGAGGAGGATGCATCTCGTGGGGCAAGTGAAAATGTTGGCGTGCCAAGGTCTGGTACAGGGTTTGTGCGTGACTGGAGGGATGTGGATTTGCCAGAAAGTGCTCCTCCACCCAGCACTCGCAGTGCATCATTGACACCGGGAACATTGGCCCACATGTCAGATTATGCCTTGCGGATCCTAAAAGGGACCCCCGCATTGCCAAAATGATGAACGATGACGACTACTGGTTGGCCAGCATCTTGGATCCACGCTATAAAGGCAAATTACAAAACATCATGCCACAGGAGAACCTTGACCTAATATTGGCTAATAAACAAGCAACTCTGGTAAATCGGTTGCTTGAGGCATTCCCAGCACAGCAGCGGTGATGGTTCTCACACGAGCCGTACGGGCCGGGGGCAGCTTGGCAGAGGTGTTCGTGGTGCACACAGCAGAAGTGGCGTTGGAGACAGGGGTTTCATGACAATGTTGTGGACTGATTTTTCAAATACCGCTCACACAACTGGTAATACTCCATCGATGGAAAGTGACAGGAGACAGCAGTTGTCAACTATGGTTACAAACTACTTTTCCTCCCATATCGATGTTCTCCCACACAGGTCATTCCCCTTTGACTATTGGGCCGCTAAACTGGACACCTGGCCTGAATTGGCCCAATATGCCTTACAGGAGCTCGCTTGCCCAGCTGCAAGTGTGCTATCGGAAAGAGTCTTCAGTGCAGCTGGATCAATCCTGACAGAAAAAAGGACCCGTCTGTCAACCCAAAATGTGGATGATCTAACCTTCATTAAAATGAACCATGCATTGGTTTCCAAGGATTTTGTCCCACCTTCCCCTGATGACACATAGGGTGACAGAAAAATTGCTTGCTTTGGTCCACCTCTTCCTGGTACTTCACCTATTTCGCCTTTTGCATCAGCTGAATGTCCAACATCAACATATGCCACTTTCTAAAACTCCCTAACTGTGCTGCCCCCCCCCCCATGGCCGGGGACACCACCTACCGCACGACACCGTGCGAGTGCCGTTGCCCTGGACAGGTGGGTAGGCCGACTCTTGGGCGCGGGCACTGGCACAGGGTCCCTCATAGTGCAATCAAGTGTCTCTGACGGTGGTGGTGCACACCCGCCGTCAGACACACCGCTGTACTGTGAGGGGCCCAGTGCCAGTACCGATGCCCACGAGTGGGTCCCCCTTGCTTGGCCAGGGCCCCAGCATTTGCAATCTTTACCTCTCCCTGCTCCTCCGCTGTGTAATCTGGGCCGTCAAATCCATACTGTGCCTGACACCGTCTGAGCCTGCCTCCTGAGACATATATTTTGAATGTGTACGCTATCCATAAATGTTATCCAGGGATACGGTACCCTTTCTAACCTTTGTGCAATGACGTGCAATCCATACTGGGCCTAACACCATCTGAGCCTGCCTCATGCTGTATAGACATATATTTTGAATGTGTACGCTATCCATACATGTTATCCAGGGATACGGTACCCTTTCTAACCTTTGTGCAATGACGTGCAATCCATACTGGGCCTAACACCGTCTGAGCCTGCCTCATGCTGTATAGACATATATTTTGAATGTGTACGCTATCCATACATGTTATCCGGGGATACGGTACCCTTTCTAACCTTTGTGCAATAACGTGCAATCCATACTGGGCCTAACACCGTCTGTGCCTGCCTCATGCTGTATAGACATATATTTTGAATGTGTACGCTATCCATACATGTTATCCGGGGATACGGTACCCTTTCTAACCTTTGTGCAATGACGTGCAATCCATACTGGGCCTAACACCGTCTGAGCCTGCCTCATGCTGTATAGACATATATTTTGAATGTGTACGCTATCCATACATGTTATCCGGGGATACGGTACCCCTTCTAACCTTTGTGCAATGACGTGCAATCCATACTGGGCCTAACACCGTCTGAGCCTGCCTCATGCTGTATAGACATATATTTTGAATGTGTACACTATCCATACATGTTATCCGGGGATACGGTACCCTTTCTAACCTTTATGCAATGACGTGCAATCCATACTGGGCCTAACACCGTCTGAGCCTGCCTCATGCTGTATAGACATATATTTTGAATGTGTACGCTATCCATACATGTTATCCGGGGATACGGTACCCCTTCTAACCTTTGTGCAATGACGTGCAATCCATACTGGGCCTAACACCGTCTGAGCCTGCCTCATGCTGTATAGACATATATTTTGAATGTGTACGCTATCCATACATGTTATCCAGGGATACGGTACCCTTTCTAACCTTTGTGCAATCACGTGCAATCCATACTGGGCCTAACACCGTCTGAGCCTGCCTCATGCTGTATAGACATATATTTTGAATGTGTACGCTATCCATACATGTTATCCGGGGATACGGTACCCTTTCTAACCTTTGTGCAATGACGTGCAATCCATACTGGGCCTAACACCGTCTGAGCCTGCCTCATGCTGTATAGACATATATTTTGAATGTGTACACTATCCATACATGTTATCCAGGGATACGGTACCCTTTCTAACCTTTGTGCAATCACGTGCAATCCATACTGGGCGTGAGAACGGCTGGCGAGCTGTTAAGCAAGCTACAGCACCTGTCCAGACAAGTACAGGGATTCCCTAGCGAGGAGACTTATTTGATTGTTTTCAATGTTGGGACAGCAATTTTTGGGGAGCACTATACTCTGGAGAATGATAGATGGGGCCCACCATACACTGGAACATTCCAAAGGTGGACATCAGACACTGGAGCAGCATTTACAGGGCCCATTATACACTAGAGCATTAGAAATGGGGCCCATTATGTTTGGAGCATTATTTGGGCCCATAAGACAGTGGAGCTTCATCCATGGGGACCAACATATACTGTAGTATTATGTGGAGCTCATCATATACTGTTTCAAACATTATATGGGACCAATGATTTTGTATGGAGAAATAGATGGGCCTCGTCATGAGATGTAAAAAGTGAGGTATTTTTCATTGTACTATACCGCTATTTCTCTGCCGTATCGGAGCATGATGAGTTGTGGTATGTGTTAAAGGGGCGCTCTTTCGCCCAGGGCACATGAAAACCTGCAGCCAGCCCTCCCCCCCACAACTCTAGCCAAATAACCCCCATTTTTCAGTGCATAACTTGTATTATGAAGTTAATTAAGGTTGACAAGCTTAAGTAAGAAGAATTGATGCTTTTGGCATTCAAATGGGCACTGTAGGTGTGTTTCCTGTCCTCCTCTCACTGCCGACTTTTATTCCCCATTGACTTACATTGGGTTTCGTGTTTCGGGACGACCACGACTTTTCCCTATAATCGGACGATCTTGCTCGACCCGACTTTTGGAAAAGTCGGGTTTCACGAAACGAAACGCGACCCTAAAAAACCAAAAGTCGCTCAACTCTACTTACAATAATTACCTGTTGGTGATAAGTGGTGATGGATGGCAGCAGCATCTACAACAGGCCAGCCCGCCCTCCCCTACGCACGTTTCGGATTACTCCTTTATCAGGGGGCGTGGTAAATGTTGACCTAAGTGATGTTATAAAGGGAGGAGGCCGGAAATAATGTAATACCTAATAAGGGAAGAGGTGGTGCATCGCCATGGTGTCCAAGATGCCAGCATCCGACACAGGAACCCCCAGCGCCGGAAACACATTATCATGTGACCAGACGCCGGAGGCACCACGTGCCGGGGACCGACGCGATGAACCAAGAAGGCGTCGCATGTGCAGAGGAGGGGGAGCGGGAACAAGTGACGCGCTACCAGGGAGGTGAAATAGTGTATATGTACAAGGCATGGCAGCCTGCACCCAAACCACGGTGTCCCTGAGGTCTGGCGTGGGATGCATCGCCGACACAAGATATGCAGAAGGGCAACATAATACAATAAAAAGCAGAGTAATACAGAATAGTACAAATACATAAGAAGCAGTACCACCGCACATGCAGCAGTGCCAACAATCAAAAAACACCCTATATGTATCCCACAAGTTTTTATAATAGAAATAGAAACATACCCTTCACTGCATAATATTTAAAGGGGAATGCCATATATATTTTTTGATAGATAATATAAAAATAGATAAGAATTCATATTATATTCACAATTTTCAAGCAATATCAAAATTGATATACAATCATATCACAAAGAAAGATATAATAATATTATATTTAATTATTGCCCACAAAATATATAGAACAGCATTACCAAGATATGATTATATAAGAGACATTATCATACAGTCCTAATTATATATCATTGAAAAAAATAGAAAAATAAATAAAATAAACAAAATAAAGATATTCACAAAACATCCCCCCGACTCATCTTCAACCTCGTCAAAGGATCAAAGGATCTTTTTCAAACATAGGTATAGGATGGACATAGAAAACAGTAGAAATTAGTCCATCTGTACAAGGTACCGCCACTATCCTGGACTCCGTCCAATGATCTTCATAGATCCACAAAATATCATAAAAATACCTAATACATGAAAAACACAATTAAAAATATAATAAAAACAATAAAAAATAGCAAGGATTAGATCCACCCAATGTCCACCTGGAACAGTAAGGTGGTCACAGGAACGGATCGAAACTCAAATTCTCGTTTAGTCCTTGTGGATATACCGTATTAAGCGTCCAGATCCAGCGAGTCTCAAGTTTACCCAATCTTTGAAACAGATTGCCACCACGAATCCCAATATTTAAGGCATCGATACCCATCACCTGTAGCACCGTACTGTCACAGTCATGAAAGTTTTTAAAGTGTCGGGGTAACGTTATAAGAGTGAATGCATCCATGTGGCCAGCCGCCGCCTGAATATCCAACACATACTCGCGCACGCGAACCTTGAATTGTCTAGTTGTTAAACCGACATAAATTAATCCACATGGACAGGTGGCGTAATAAATAACATATCTCGTAGCACAAGTAATGTATTTATTGATCTTAAAATTTTTAACGCCACCTGAATCGGAAAAAGAATCACACTTTTCAATGTTGGGACAGGCAACTCAATGTCCACACGGAACACACCCACTCCTATGTGTGAAATTATCCAAAAATGTACCCTTTCTCTCACTTGTATAATGACTATGGGTGAGGTGATTGCGCAGATTCTTAGGACGCCAAAATGTAATGACTGGTATGTCCAGAATAAATTTGCCAATTATTGGGTCAATTTTCAATATAGGACATGCTTTAGACAAAGCCTGCCTGACCTGCCTAGAATGGGAATGATAATTTGCAATGAAGCGTAACTTCCAGGTCCCTCCATCTTCCTAGCTGATTCCCTATTGTACAGTAGGCCATTTGGGGAAGAATAATTAGCCCTGTTATAGGCTCTTTTGAGTAGATGCCGACTATAGCCACGTTCCAAGAATCTCATTTTTAGCTCCTCTGCTCTTCTCTCAAAATCCTCATTAATAGAGCAAATCTGACAAAGTTGGAGGAACTGACCAATGGGAACAGACCTTACCATGTGATCAGGATGACATAGCGAAGCGTGTAACAACAGATTAGTAGAAGTCATCTTCCTAAAAATATCTGTCTGCCACAGACCATCAGTATCCTGTTAAACAATGACATAGAGGAACTCAATCTTATCAGCATCGCATGTGAATGTTTAACGTATATTTTGGTCGTTGCTATTCAGGCGACCAATAAACTCCTGTAGTTCCAGAGTAATACAGCGTAGTACCCTACCAGACCAAAAATATAGGGCAAAATGGAGGAAATATACACTCCCTGATCGCCTCCCTCCACACGACCAGGGGGACGCGGCTTCTTAGATGGTACAGAAGATTTGGCGCGCGCTGGGCAGACCCTGAAAACATGACCAGTCTGCCCATAGCTAAAACATGCCCCCACACCACGACGAACTGGAGGAAACACCGCTGGAGAACCACCTCTTCCCACCTGCCTGGGCTCGTCTTCCTGCACCAGTGTGTCCTCCTCCCTAGCAAGGACTACATTGGGCATATTCGCCAAAGCCACAAAAAACTCGTCTACCGACCGTAGAGATGGTGAATTGGCCGGCAAGGAGAAGGCCCAGGATTGGGGATCACCCTCAAGGAGAATCCCACCTGCTGTTCCTCACTCCCTCATGAGCGATTGTGGAGCCTGAAGTGTAGCTTGTAGGCCTCCTTAAAAAACAAAAAATTCTCTCTCCCTCCAGAAAACCTGTCTGGGAGAGGTAACTTGGGCTGTGGTTGAGCCTGCATCTGAGCTGAAGCCCCGTACCCCACCAACTGCTGTAGCTGCTGCTCCACCACACCACGCAGCACCCCACGCTCCTCAGTGAGGGTCTGCAGCAATTGGAAACAGGTCTGCATTAGGGCCATGGCTCACCAGAAAAAATGGGACTGTTGGTAATAATGTCACAGGACAGTAGGGAAAAGGCAGGAGACATGGAACCTGGGCCCCTGAACTGTCCCTCAGGCTTAGGGGGTGCCCTGACTTTCCTTAACTTGGGGGTACACTTAATGGTAGTGAGGCCCAATTCTCTGACCTGTCCCTATCCCCTGTTTAGTCATGAGCTCAACCCCAACCCCCTCCCCAGGAGGTGAGACAGGGAATAAAGTAAATTGCACCAAATAACACAAGGGAAAATAAAACAGACACCACGGGGTTAAAGCAACTATAAACCCAAACTTAGCTTTATCTGCTGCCAATGCTCCAAGCAGCAGAGAAAGGCACCCGATCAGCATCTAGCAGCAACTCCACTGCTCCAGATAAGCTGAAGGGGTTCCAGACTTCACCAAGGTTCGTTAGCAAATGACCAGTATTACCAACAGGGAGCTGCAGCAGCTGATGATCTTTTATAGGAAGGAGGGGGGAGGTCACCACCTGCTGGCTAATTGAACATGTAGTAACACCAGCGGCCACCGGGAGAAAACCAGCAGCAGAGCAACTACAGTTGTAGTAACACCAGCAGCCACCGGGGAAAAAACCCATATAACCCCCAGGGCCTGAAAGGAAAAAGGTTTATATAAGAGAGTCCAGACTCTGACACAGATCCAAAAATGGATTGTGACAAATAAGCTCGGTTCTGCTCCCATACCGCTGTAGTAAGCTCGGTTCTGCTCCCATATCTCTGGAGTAAGCTCTTTTCTGAGCCAATATCTCTGTAGTAAGCTCCATTCTGCTCCCATATCTCTGGAGTATTCTCCGTTCTGATCCATATCCATATCTGTGTAGTAAGCTCAGTTCTCCCATATGTCTGTAGTAAGCTCGGTTCTGCTCCCATATCTCTGGAGTATGCTCAGTTCTGCTAACATATCTCTGTAGTAAGCTTGATTCTGCTCCCATATATCTGGAGTAAGCGCTGCTCTGCTTCCATATTTCTGTAGTAAGCTCTGTTCTGCTCTAGGGATGGGCGAATCTACTCGTTAGGACTAGAGTTGAGCGACTTTTGGTTTTTTAGGGTCGCGTTTCGTTTCGTGAAACCCGACTTTTCCAAAAGTCGGGTCGAGGAAGATCGTCCGATTATAGGGAAAAGTCGGGGTCGTCCCGAAAACGAAACCCAATGTAAGTCAATGGGGAATAAAAGTCGACAGTGAGAGAAGGACAGGAAACACACCAACAGTGCCCATTTGAATGCCAAAAGCATCAATTCTTCTTACTTAAGCTTGTCAACCTTAATTAACTTCATAATACAAGTTACGCACTGAAAAATGGGGGTTATTTGGCTACAGACTGTGGGGGGGAGGGCTGGCTCCAGGTTTTCATGTGCCCTGGGCGAAAGAGCGCCCCTTTAACACATACCACAACTCATCATGCTCTGATACGGCAGAGAAATAGCGGTATAGTACAATGAAAAATACCTCACTTTTTACATCTCATGACGAGGCCCATCTATTTCTCCATACAGAATCATTGGTCCCATATAATGTTTGAAACAGTATATGATGAGCTCCACATAATGCTACAGTATATGTTGGTCCCCATGGATGAAGCTCCACTGTCTTATGGGCCCAAATAATGCTCCAAACATAATGGGCCCCATTTCTAATGCTCTAGTGTATAATGGGCCCTGTAAATGCTGCTCCAGTGTCTGATGTCCACCTTTGGAATGTTCCAGTGTATGGTGGGCCCCATCTATCATTCTCCAGAGTATAGTGCTCCCCAAAAATTGCTGTCCCAACATTGAAAACAATCAAATAAGTCTCCTCGCTAAGGAATCCCTGTACTTGTCTGGACTCCTCGTCGTCCCCATCTTCCATCTCACTGCACAGTATTTCAACTTTGGAGGTGCTGTGATCCTGGGCAAGCAGGGGGGGCCCACTCGTTGGCGACGGCACTGGCACAGGGCCCCTGATAGTACGGTGGTGTGTCTGATGGCGGGTGGGCCGAACCTGCACTTTCATCTGCAGCTTCCTCTTTGTCACCGTGTAAGATGGAACTGTATATGGGAAGGGTAACCTGAGTTTCATCAGGGTCAGATTCAGGTCGTGTAGCGTGCGAGGGGAATGTAGTGGTCTGGGTCAATGTACCAGCAGATTCATCGAGCAGTGGCTGGGCATCAGTGCACTTGTGTCGCCCCCAGGAGTACGGTCGCCACAGTGGCATTACCTTCTTCCTAGGGAGTGTGATGTCATGCTTGGGAGCAACGAAGGATCTCTCTAGCAGGTTAACTGATTGGGCGGCGTTATTCCCACGAGTCATGACCCTCCAAACAGTGTTCATGAAGGCAAAGTGTTTGTTTTACGTGGGCAGTATGGTTGCAAAGCTGAACCTTAAAGGAATGTCCAGAAGGGCACCACCAGGAGTGGAGCCTACGGTTAAATTCGACTCCACCTGGGAAACCTCAACCATGCCAGCTACAGAACAGATGCACACATTGCAAGTTTAATTCCGTTAACGAACGAGACTCCGTCATGCCCCGCGGTCCGAGTCCGGCTTACTAGAGGGACACGTGAGGCTCTGGCACATGAGATTGGCCAATAACTGGTGTGTCATGCCCTTACATGTCCGTGGCTGCATGTGCGCTACACTGAAAAGGCCAGCGTTTGTCGCTTACAGGTGCAGATAACCCGCTGAACAACGTTAGTGATGGGGATCACTGATTACAATTATTACCCGCGAACAATGATTTCCCAGTAAGTGCAGGTCAACCGCAGTTCCGGAATTAGGCCTAACCGTCATTCCTGAAAAAATGAAAAACTTACGTGTGCAAACCACAGGTGCTGTAGCTTGCTTAACAGCTCGCCAGCCGTTCTCACGCCCAGTATGGATTACACGTGATTGCACAAAGGTTAGAAAGGGTACCGTATCCCCGGATAACATGTATGGATAGCGTACACATTCAAAATATATGTCTCAGGAGGCAGGCTCAGATGGTGTCAGGCCCAGTATGGATTGCACGTGATTGCACAAAGGTTAGAAAGGGTACCGTATCCCCGGATAACATGTATGGATAGCGTACACATTCAAAATATATGTCTCAGGAGGCAGGCTCAGATGGTGTTAGGCCCAGTATGGATTGCACGTGATTGCACAAATGTTAGAAAGGGTACCGTATCCCCAGATAACATGTATGGATAGCGTACACATTCAAAATATATGTCTCAGGAGGCAGGCTCAGACGGTGTTAGGCCCAGTATGGATTGCACGTGATTGCACAAAGGTTAGAAAGGGTACCGTATCCCCGGATAACATGTATGGATAGCGTACACATTCAAAATATATGTCTCAGGAGGCAGGCTCAGACGGTGTCAGGCACAGTATGGATTTGACGGCCCAGATTACACAGCGGAGGAGCAGGGAGAGGTAAAGATTGCAAATGCTGGGGCCCTGGCCAAGCAAGGGGGCCCACTCGTGGGCGTCGGTACTGGCACTGGGCCCCTCATAGTACGGCGGTGTGTCTGACGGCGGGTGTGCACCACCACCGTCAGAGACACTTGATTGCACTATGAGGGACCCTGTGCCAGTGCCCGCGCCCAAGAGTCGGCCTACCCACCTGTCCAGGGCAACGGCACTCGCACGGTGTCGTGCGGTAGGTGGTGACCCCGGCCATGGGGGGGGAGGCAGCACAGTTAGGGAGTTTTAGAAAGTGGCATATGTTGATGTTGGACATTCAGCTGATGCAAAAGGCGAAATAGGTGAAGTACCAGGAAGAGGTGGACCAAAGCAAGCCATTTTTCTGTCACCCTATGTGTCATCAGGGGAAGGTGGGACAAAATCCTTGGAAACCCATGCGTGGTTCATTTTAATGAAGGTTAGATCATCCACATTTTGGGTTGACAGACGGGTCCTTTTTTCTGTCAGGATTGATCCAGCTGCACTGAAGACTCTTTCCGATAGCACACTTGCAGCTGGGCAAGCGAGCTCCTGTAAGGCATATTGGGCCAATTCAGGCCAGGTGTCCAGTTTAGCGGCCCAATAGTCAAAGGGGAATGACCTGTGCGGGAGAACATCGATATGGGAGGAAAAGTAGTTTGTAACCATAGTTGACAACTGCTGTCTCCTGTCACTTTCCATTGATGCAGTATTACCAGTTGTGTGAGCGGTATTTGAAAAATCAGTCCACAACATTGTCATGAAACCCCTGTCTCCAACGCCACTTCTGCTGTGTGCACCACGAACACCTCTGCCAAGCTGCCCCCAGCCCGTACGGCTCGTGTGAGAACCATCACCGCTGATGTGTGCTGGGAATGCCTCAAGCAACCGATTTACCAGAGTTGCTTGTTTATTAGCCAATATTAGGTCAAGGTTCTCCTGTGGCATGATGTTTTGTAATTTGCCTTTATAGCGTGGATCCAGGATGCTGGCCAACCAGTAGTCGTCATCGTTCATCATTTTGGCAATGCGGGGGTCCCTTTTTAGGATCCGCAAGGCATAATCTGACATGTGGGCCAATGTTCCCGGTGTCAATGATGCACTGCGAGTGCTGGGTGGAGGAGCACTTTCTGGCAAATCCACATCCCTCCAGTCACGCACAAACCCTGTACCAGACCTTGGCACGCCAACATTTTCACTTGCCCCACGAGATGCATCCTCCTCCCCTAAGTAATCATCCCCATCATCCTCCTCCTCCTCCTCCTCTTCTTCCTCCACCTCGTCCAGGAGAGGTCCCTGAGCAGACAATGGCTGAATGTCATCAAGGATTCCCTCCTCCTCTTCCTCCTCATCAACATTGGCTGCAGACGCCTGCTCCTTAAGGTGCGTCAAAGTTTGCATGAGCAGACGCATAAGTGGGATGCTCATGCTTAGGATGGCGTCGTCTGCGCTTACCAGCCGTGTGCATTCCTCAAAACACTGAAGGACTTTACAAAGGTCTTTCAGCTTCGACCACTGCACGCCTGTCAACTCCATGTCTGCTCTCAAAGTGCCTGGCCGTGTATCCTCCCACAAATGCATTATGGCCTGCCTCTGCTCGCACAGCCGCTCCACCATGTGCAGGGTGGAGTTCCACCTTGTTGCAATGTCGATAATGAGGCGGTGGTTGGGAAGGTGGAGCAATCGCTGCAGCTTCTGCATACGAACGGAGAGTACAGGCGACCGGCGGATGTGCGCGCACAGTCTTCGCACCTTCTGGAGCAGGGCTGTTAACTCCGGATAATTTTTGAGGAAGCACTGCACCACCAGGTTCAAGGTGTGAGCCAAGCAAGGTATGTGGCTGAGTTTTGAAAGGGCTATGGCTGCCACAAAATTACGGCCGTTATCACTAACTACCTTGCCTGCCTCAAGATGTACACTGCCCAGCCATGACTCAGTTTGTCGCTTCAAGTACTCGGCCAGCACCTCGGCGGTGTGTCTGTCGCCCAAACACATCATCTGCAACACAGCCTGCTGACGCTTTCCACTAGCTGCTCGATAGGGGGACACATCGTGTGCAACAGTGGCAGCTGCAGATGGAGTGCTCGTACGACTGTGCTCTGTGGACGAGCTTTCGCTTCTGGAGGAGGAGGAGGGTCGAACGCCTACAGCCAACTGTTTCCTATACCGTGGGCTAGGCAGCACTGTCCCACCACCGCTGTCCCCTGTGGACCCTGCATCCACCACATTAACCCAGTGCGCAGTGATGGACACGTAACGGCCCTGGCCATGCCGACTGGACCATGCATCAGTTGTGAGGTGCACCTTTCCGCTCACTGACTGCTTGAGTGCATGGACAATGCGATCTTTCACATGATGGTGGAGGGCTGGGATGGCTTTGCGAGAGAAGAAGTGGCGACTGGGTAGGTCATAGCGTGGTACTGCATAGGCCATGAGTTCGCAGAAAGCTGTGCTTTCCACCAACCGAAAGGGCATCATCTCAAACGAGATTAGTTTGGCAATGTGGGCGTTCAAACCCAGTGTACGCGGATGAGAGACTGAGTACTTTCTTGACCTACTCATAGTGTCTGGGAGGGTGAGCTGGACTTGAGAGCTGCATATGGTGGAAGTAGCGGTGGACAGGGCGGACTGAGAGAGGGTTGATGATGGTGATGGAGTTGGTGTTCTCTCTGATGGCCTAGAATCAGTCTTTCGTTGATATAACAGTGGGATTCCCTGACTGCTGTGGCCTTGCAATGACACCTCAACATTTGCTGCTGTGCTAACCGGTGGGCTTACAGTGGGGGAAACAATGTAGCGTTGCTGACTACCTTCGTTGTGATCAGTTGCACATGTGGCACTTGAGGTTTGGTGTTGTGTCCACGCTTGCAAGTGCATGCTGGTTAAATGTCTAAGCATGCAACTGGTATTCAAATTTTTCAGATTTTTCCCTCGGCTAAAGGTCTTTGCGCACTTCTTACAGATAACCTTGGCCTGATCATGAGGATTTTGTTCAAAAAAGTGCCACACTGCACTCTTCCTACTTTGGCAGACATTTTGCGGCCTAGCACGCTGTGATCTTTTGACCCTCTGGACAAGCTGTCCAGCAACTCTTTTGATGTTTGGAACCTGTCTTTGGAGTGCTCCGGGCCTGCCAGATAACAGCTGTTGCGATGTCGATGTCTGCTGTGGATGCTCCTCATCTGAGCTATTGGAAGCAGCACCCTCTTCCCCCAATGGATGCCAATCTGGGTCAACAACTGGGTCATCCATCACCTCCTCTTCTATGTCATGTGCACCTTTCTCTGTGTCACCGTGTATGGTGGTATAGTGGGGCACCTGAGTCTCATCAGGGTCAGAATCTGGCTCTGTACACTGCGAGGACAATGTAGTGCTCTGAGTGAATGTACCAGCAGAATCATCCATCAGCGGCTGTGCATCAGTGCACTCCATGTCAGATTCATCTTGGCCTGGGTAATTCACCATTTGACTTGATAATCCAGGCATGGTATGTGAAAACAGCTCCATGGAGTAATCAGTAGTATGGCCTGCGTCATCCTTCAATCTTGGTTGGGGTGAAGGACACAAGGAAAGGTGTGGTTCATGAACATGAGCCTCCAATGACGACTCAGTGCTTTTACTTTTTACAACTGAAGAAGAGGAGGCGATAGAGCTGGAGGCTGAGTCAGCAATGTAAGACAAAACTTTTTCCTGATGCTCTGCCTTTAAAAGCGGATTGCCAACTCCTAGAAAACTAAGCGTTCGAGGCCTTATGTAGCCAGACGATGATGCAGGGTCAGCACCTCCTGCATTCGGTCCTATTTTGCTCTTGCCACTACCATCAGATCCACCACCAACACCATCATTACCAGCTGCCAACCCCCGCCCAATTCCACGGCCTCTTCCACCAGCCTTCCTCATTTTTGGTAGAAATGTAGACAAAATCCAACAAACTATATAGTAATGTAAAAGTAATGTAAGGTGTCTATAGGACAGGGGAGTTTTAGAATTTCTGCACACACTTGTGTACAGTGGACACTTGTGGATTGTGTGAGGCCCACTGATATCTGAGCGCTATGTGACACGCTCGATGGCACAGCTGCCTGTGACCAAAGTGACGAGAGGATAATGGAGATTTTGAATCTCTGCGTACACTTTTGGACACTGGACACTTGTGGATTGTGTGCGGCCCACTGATATCTGAGCGCTATGTGACACGCTCGATGGCACAGCTGCCTGTGACCAAAGTGACGAGAGGATAATGGAGATTTTGAATCTCTGCGTACACTTTTGGACACTGGACACTTGTGGATTGTGTGCGGCCCACTGATATCTGAGCGCTATGTGACACGCTCGATGGCACAGCTGCCTGTGACCAAAGTGACGAGAGGATAATGGAGATTTTGAATCTCTGCGTACACTTGTGGACAGTGGACACTTGTGGATTGTGTGAGGCCCACTGATATCTGAGCGCTATGTGACATGCTCGATGGCACAGCTGCCTGTGACCAAAGTGACGAGAGGATAATGGAGATTTTGAATCTCTGCGTACACTTTTGGACACTGGACACTTGTGGATTGTGTGCGGCCCACTGATATCTGAGCGCTATGTGACACGCTCGATGGCACAGCTGCCTGTGACCAAAGTGACGAGAGGATAATGGAGATTTTGAATCTCTGCGTACACTTTTGGACACTGGACACTTGTGGATTGTGTGCGGCCCACTGATATCTGAGCGCTATGTGACACGCTCGATGGCACAGCTGCCTGTGACCAAAGTGACGAGAGGATAATGGAGATTTTGAATCTCTGCGTACACTTTTGGACACTGGACACTTGTGGATTGTGTGCAGCCCACTGATATCTGAGCGCTATGTGACACGCTCGATGGCACAGCTGCCTGTGACCAAAGTGACGAGAGGATAATGGAGATTTTGAATCTCTGCGTACACTTTTGGACACTGGACACTTGTGGATTGTGTGCGGCCCACTGATATCTGAGCGCTATGTGACACGCTCGATGGCACAGCTGCCTGTGACCAAAGTGACGAGAGGATAATGGAGATTTTGAATCTCTGCGTAAACTTGTGGACAGTGGACACTTGTGGATTGTGTGAGGCCCACTGATATCTGAGCGCTATGTGACACGCTCGATGGCACAGCTGCCTGTGACCAAAGTGACGAGAGGATAATGGAGATTTTGAATCTCTGAGTACACTTTTGGACACTGGACACTTGTGGATTGTGTGCGGCCCACTGATATCTGAGCGCTATGTGACACGCTCGATGGCACAGCTGTCTGTGACCAAAGTGACGAGAGGATAATGGAGATTTTGAATCTCTGCGTACACTTGTGGACAGAGGACACTTGTGGATTGTGTGAGGCCCACTGATATCTGAGCGCTATGTGACACGCTCGATGGCACAGCTGCCTGTGACCAAAGTGACGAGAGGATAATGGAGATTTTGAATCTCTGCGTACACTTGTGGACAGTGGACACTTGTGGATTGTGTGAGGCCCACTGATATCTGAGCGCTATGTGACACGCTCGATGGCACAGCTGCCTGTGACCAAAGTGACGAGAGGATAATGGAGATTTTGAATATCTGCGTACACTTTTGGACACTGGACACTTGTGGATTGTGTGCGGCCCACTGATATCTGAGCGCTATGTGACACGCTCGATGGCACAGCTGCCTGTGACCAAAGTAACGAGAGGATAATGGAGATTTTGAATCTCTGCGTACACTTTTGGACACTGGACACTTGTGGATTGTGTGTGGCCCACTGATATTTGAGCGCTATGTGACACGCTCGATGGCACAGCTGCCTGTGACCAAAGTGACGAGAGGATAATGGAGATTTTGAATCTCTGCGTACACTTTTGGACACTGGACACTTGTGGATTGTGTGCGGCCCACTGATATCTGAGCGCTATGTGACACGCTCGATGGCACAGCTGCCTGTGACCAAAGTGACGAGAGGATAATGGAGATTTTGAATCTCTGCGTACACTTGTGGACAGTGGACACTTGTGGATTGTGTGAGGCCCACTGATATCTGAGCGCTATGTGACACGCTCGATGGCACAGCTGCCTGTGACCAAAGTGACGAGAGGATAATGGAGATTTTGAATCTCTGCGTACACTTGTGGACAGTGGACACTTGTGGATTGTGTGAGGCCCACTGATATCTGAGCGCTATGTGACACGCTCGATGGCACAGCTGCCTGTGACCAAAGTGACGAGAGGATAATGGAGATTTTGAATCTCTGCGTACACTTTTGGACACTGGACACTTGTGGATTGTGTGCGGCCCACTGATATCTGAGCGCTATGTGACACGCTCGATGGCACAGCTGCCTGTGACCAAAGTGACGAGAGGATAATGGAGATTTTGAATCTCTGCGTACACTTTTGGACACTGGACACTTGTGGATTGTGTGCGGCCCACTGATATCTGAGCGCTATGTGACACGCTCGATGGCACAGCTGCCTGTGACCAAAGTGACGAGAGGATAATGGAGATTTTGAATCTCTGCGTACACTTGTGGACAGTGGACACTTGTGGATTGTGTGAGGCCCACTGATATCTGAGCGCTATGTGACACGCTCGATGGCACAGCTGCCTGTGACCAAAGCGACGAGAGGATAATGGAGATTTTGAATCTCTGCGTACACTTTTGGACACTGGACACTTGTGGATTGTGTGCGGCCCACTGATATCTGAGCGCTATGTGACACGCTCGATGGCACAGCTGCCTGTGACCAAAGTGACGAGAGGATAATGGAGATTTTGAATCTCTGCGTACACTTTTGGACACTGGACACTTGTGGATTGTGTGCGGCCCACTGATATCTGAGCGCTATGTGACACGCTCGATGGCACAGCTGCCTGTGACCAAAGTGACGAGAGGATAATGGAGATTTTGAATCTCTGCGTACACTTTTGGACACTGGACACTTGTGGATTGTGTGCGGCCCACTGATATCTGAGCGCTATGTGACACGCTCGATGGCACAGCTGCCTGTGACCAAAGTGACGAGAGGATAATGGAGATTTTGAATCTCTGCGTACACTTGTGGACAGTGGACACTTGTGGATTGTGTGAGGCCCACTGATATCTGAGCGCTATGTGACACGCTCGATGGCACAGCTGCCTGTGACCAAAGTGACGAGAGGATAATGGAGATTTTGAATCTCTGCGTACACTTGTGGACAGTGGACACTTGTGGATTGTGTGAGGCCCACTGATATCTGAGCGCTATGTGACACGCTCGATGGCACAGCTGCCTGTGACCAAAGTGACGAGAGGATAATGGAGATTTTGAATCTCTGCGTACACTTTTGGACACTGGACACTTGTGGATTGTGTGCGGCCCACTGATATCTGAGCGCTATGTGACACGCTCGATGGCACAGCTGCCTGTGACCAAAGTGACGAGAGGATAATGGAGATTTTGAATCTCTGCGTACACTTTTGGACACTGGACACTTGTGGATTGTGTGCGGCCCACTGATATCTGAGCGCTATGTGACACGCTCGATGGCACAGCTGCCTGTGACCAAAGTGACGAGAGGATAATGGAGATTTTGAATCTCTGCGTACACTTGTGGACAGCGGGCACTTGTGGATTGTGTGAGGCCCACTGATATCTGAGCGCTATGTGACACGCTCGATGGCACAGCTGCCTGTGACCAAAGTGACGAGAGGATAATGGAGATTTTGAATCTCTGCGTACACTTGTGGACAGTGGACACTTGTGGATTGTGTGAGGCCCACTGATATCTGAGCGCTATGTGACACGCTCGATGGCACAGCTGCCTGTGACCGAAGTGACGAGAGGATAATGGAGATTTTGAATCTCTGCGTACACTTTTGGACACTGGACACTTGTGGATTGTGTGCGGCCCACTGATATCTGAGCGCTGTGTGACACGCTCGATGGCACAGCTGCCTGTGACCAAAGTGACGAGAGGATAATGGAGATTTTGAATCTCTGCGTACACTTTTGGACACTGGACACTTGTGGATTGTGTGCGGCCCACTGATATCTGAGCGCTATGTGACACGCTCGATGGCACAGCTGCCTGTGACCAAAGTGACGAGAGGATAATGGAGATTTTGAATCTCTGCGTACACTTTTGGACACTGGACACTTGTGGATTGTGTGCGGCCCACTGATATCTGAGCGCTATGTGACACGCTCGATGGCACAGCTGCCTGTGACCAAAGTGACGAGAGGATAAGGGAGATTGGATTGCTTTTAAAAATGCAGTTTGCGGAGCAGTGGGTAAACAGCAATGCCAGCATGTCAGGAAGCCTTAAAAGGCAGCCCAACAACCAACACCACTGATACACCACAATATAGCCTCCCCTTGCACTGCACACACAGTGACTTGTGTGTTGTGCAGGCCAAATCGCTAGCAGCAGAAGCAGTTATTTTGTCTTCTTCCCTGCCTAACGCTCTCCCTACAGAATCAGCAGCAACCTCTCCCTATACTAAGATCGGCAGAAATAAGATGGCGGTCGGCGTGCACGCCCTTTTATACCCCCTGTGACGCCCACCAAAGCAAGCCAATCACTTGCATGCCCTTCTGAAAGATGGTGGTGACCCGTGCCTAGGTCATCACGTTGCCCACAGTGTCCGTGGATCCTGATTGGCTGAAAAAGAGCGCAAAACAAACTTTTGAAACGCGACTTTGGCGCGTAAGTCGCCGACCTCGTGGCCGACCTCATCCTAGGGTCGGGTTTCGTTTCATGAAACCCGACTTTGCCAAAAGTCGGCGACTTTTGAATTTTTTCGACCCGTTTCGCTCAACTCTAATTGTAAGACTTTATGCACTTTATTATACATACAGTATGTTGGACATTTGTTCATGTATACATTCTGATGTTTGAGCCCATATACTTCTGTGTATAGAAGTGAGAGTGATGGGTATACATGTATACAGTGACTGCTTTATCTCTATGGCTGATATAGCTGGGCACTGTGCAATATGAATCAGGGCTGCAGTGCAGGGTGTTATATCCACTGATGTTTTTAACTCCTATCTTTATCTGCTCATCTTGACTAATAAAAATTATATATTTTTTGCATTACATGGACTCTTGTGATTGCAACTTTTGTTGGTTTCCTTCCCTCCTTTGTATGATTATTGGCAATCTGTTCTTACCAGTCCTATGCATTGTTTGGGGATCTATGGCCAGTCATATTTATATGATTTTGTGAGATTTATATATAATATATACATTTGGATATTATCCATTCATATATTCCTTTTGGTCCATTGTTACCCCAGACATTCTAATGTCTTTCATATATTTCCTTATATCTAAGTACAGCAGCATATAGAAATAATGCCCCCATGCCTCCTTATAATAATTCTCCTTCACCCTTTATAGTAATGATATTGACCCCGTACCTTCTTACCCCCGTGATTGCTTATAATAATATGTCTCCTGTTCTCTCCCTGTAATGATACTGATTTTGCAGTCTGCCTCCTGATAGTAATGCCCCTGAGCAGGAGCATACGTAGAAATCACTGGAACGCCAAACCAAAAGTCTTATTATTATTATTTATTATTATTATTATTATTATTATTATAGCGACATTTAATCCATGGCGCTTTACATGTGAAGAGGGGTGTACATAATAAAAGACAAGTGCAGTAATCTTTTTTTAACTCCTTAGTGACTGAGCCAATTTGCAGCTTACTGACCAGGCCAATTTTTACAATTCTGACGACTGTCACTTTGAGGTTATAACTTTGGAACACTTTAACAGATCCCGACGATTCTGCCCTTAAATCAGAGAGATATGTTACACAAAATACTTAATAAATAACATTTCCCACATGCCTGCTTTACAGTAGCATAATTTTTTTTGTTAGGAAGTTATAAGGGTTAAAAGTTGACCAGCAATTTCACATTTTTACAACAAATTTGCAAAACCATTTTTTTTAATGACCACCTCCCATTTGAAGTCACTTTGAGAGGTCAATATGACAGAAAATACACAAAAGTGACACCATTCTAACAACTGCACCCCTCAAGGTGCTCAAAACCATTCAAGAAGTTTATTAACCCTTTACGTGCTTCACAGGAACTGAACAACGTGGAAGAAAAAATTTAACATTTAACTTTTTTTTACAAACATTTTATTTCAGAACCAATTTTTTTTATTTTCACAAGCGTAAAAAGAGAAAATAAAACACAAAATTTGTTGTGCAATTTTTCCTGAATACGGTGATACCCCATATGGGGGGTAAACCACTGTTTGGGCGCACGGCAGGGCTTGGAATGGAAGGAGCGCCGTTTGACTTTTTCAATGCAGAATTGGCTGGAATTGAAATCGGATGCCATGCCGCGTTTGTAGAGTCCCTGATGTGCCTAAACAGTGGAAACCCCCAACAATTGACACCATTTTGGAAACTAGACCAATTAAGGAACTTAACTAGATGTGTGGTGAGCACTTTGAACCTCCAAGTGCTTCACAGAAGTTTATAACGCAGAGCCGTGAAAATAAAAAATCATATTTTTTTCACGAAAATTATCTTTTTGTCCCCGAATTTTTATTTTCACAAGGGTAACAGGAGAAATTAGACCCCCAAAGTTGTGCAATTTGTCCTGAGTGCGCCGATACCCCTTATATGGTGGTAAACGACTGTTAGGGGGCACGGCAGAGCTCAGAAGTGAAGGAACGTCATTTGACTTTTTCAATGCAGAATTGGCTGGAATTGAGGTCAAATGCCATGTCGCGTTTGGAGACCCCTTGATGTGCCTAAACAGTAGAAACCCCCTACAAGTGACACCATTTTGGAAACTAGACCCCCCAAGGAGTTTATCTAGGTGTGTGGTGAGCACTTTGAACCCCTAAGTGCTTCACAAAAGTTTATAACGCAGAGTCGTGAAAATAAAAAATCATTTTTTTTCCACAAAAATGATTTTTTAGCCACCAATTTTTTAATTTTCCCAAGTGTAACTGTACAAAGTTGTTGTGCAATTTGTCTTGAGTACGCTGATTCCCCATATGTTGGGGTAAACCACTGTTTGGGCACACGTCGGGGCTTGGAAGGGAGGGAGCATCATTTGACTTTTTCAACTCAAAATTGGTTGGAATCAATGGTGGCACCATGTCGTGTTTGGAGACCCTGTGATGTGCCTAAGTAGTGGAAACCCCTCAATTCTAACAACAACCCTAACCCCAACACACCCGTAACCTTAATCCCAACCCTAATCATAACTCTAACCACAAACCTAACCCCAACACACCCCTAACTCTAATCCCAACCCTAACCATAACCCTAACCCCAACACAACCCTAACCCTAACCACAACCCTAACCACAAACCTAACATCAACACACCCCTAGCCCTAATTCTTAACCCTTGTCCCAACCCTAACCCTAATGCCAAAGCTAACCCTAATCCTAACGCCAATCCCAACCCTAACCCTAATTCCCACCCTAATACTAACCCTAACCCTAATGGAAAAATGAAAATAAAAATATTTTCTTTATTTCATTATTTTTCCCCACCTATGGGGTGATAAAGTGGGGGTTTATTTACTATTTTTTTATTTTGATCACTGTGATAGGGTCTATCACAGTGACCAAAATGAACCAATAGGAAAAATCTTCCTATTGTTGCCGGGTACCGGCCGGCAGATCTCGGCGGGCACACTGCACATGCGCTCACCATTTTCTTCCCAGAAGAAGATGGCGGCGCCCATGGAGGGTAAGCATGAGGGCCGAGGACCACCGGGAGGTACCGGGGGGGTTGGGGATCCTATTTCTCTCTCCTCTGATGCGCGATCACATCATAGGAGAGAGAAATTGAATGGCACATTGGACTTTTTTTTTCGGTCGCCGTTATACGGTTAATAACGGCGATGGCAAAAGCGGGGTCAGTAAAAATCAACCTGAATCATGTTCTTTGGAGTCTTGGCTACCTCCGGCAGCTGAGACCCCGGAGAAAATCTGACTCTGGGGGTTGCTATACACTTTCTCCACAGCGCTGTTAATTAAAGGCGATGTGGTTTAAGTACACTTAACTACCACAATTAAAAGGCGTATTGGTGGTCGTTAAGGGGTTAAACTGTTTATTTTTTAAATATTTTCTATTTTCTTGTACAGATAACATCATAAACACAAATATACTTGTAGCAAAATTATGCAAAACAATGCAAAACATTTTAGAAGTTTCTTCCAGTGGT